>NC_132858.1:45784277-47204277 GCF_048164855.1 Canis lupus baileyi | reverse complement strand
AGAGGTAAATATGTTAGAGCACTTGTGGGAGTTGTCGATTAGCAGCAAAACATGAAGAGACCACGCTTTGGCATTCCCGAAGAAAGAAAGGCTGTCACGCTCAAGTGCAGGCAGCCAATTTTCTAAGGCTGGTGAGCTATATGCTTTGGCAGTTTTCTGACTTAGGTCTGATGTTAAAGAATTAACAACAAATATACAAGAAAGACGTTTCTGTGCTTGCGAGTGGCCTAGGGTCTGATGCCATACAAAATGATCTCAGGGATGAGTGCCAGCTGTCCACAATTAAACACTTCTACCTTTCAGAGACGCTGGTTCCTATGACTCAGCCACACTCCTCCCTGATACCAGACACTGAGTTCAAATGTTTTCATGGAGGTGTGGGGCATGACAAAAATGCAAAGGTCCTGCGGCTGATGCTCACTAGGTGGTCAGCGTTAACACGCTTCTCACCAAGTCCCAGTGTAACTCCGTGAGGCATTGAGGATTATGTGGCTTTTCCTTTCCTTGATGAAGAGAAAGAGGAAGCTGGGTTTAGAAGTTGAAAATCTCCATTACAACTTCCCTTTTAGTGAGTTTTCCCTGGAGTGAAATGAAATTCCGAGTGCATCAAACATAAATGGAAAACGTGCGCTTCATCAGTCATCTCATTTATTAACAGGAGCTCCCAGTTGGGTGGCTCACTGAATAAAATAGCTTATTCCAAATTTGTCTGGATCTTGAGGTCCCAGGAGCATGTAGCTAGCAAAAGTCACCACTCCTTTCATTAGTAATATTCGCCTCTGCCTTCCTGAAATCCCTGCCAGGACAGGGAGGAGTAAGAAGTCCACACCTTTATGAATGCTTTTGGGACATAAATGTACTCAGAGGATTTTATTTAAAATACTTTAAGACCAAAATAGTCAGGCACTGATTCATTAGAATGGGTGTAGACTCTGTGTTGTAGTTGTGGTTTTAATGGTGGCAAAATATACATAATGTAAAATTCACCGTTTAACCATTTAAGTGTGCAAACCAGTGGCATTAAATACATTCACAATATTATGCAACCATCACCATCATCTGTTTCCAGAACTTTTTCATCACCCCAAACAAATTCTACATGCTAAACAATAACTCACCCTTCCCCACCCTCTCCCCTCCTGGTAACCTTTGTTATATTTTGTGTCTCTGTGACTTAGCCTTCTCTCTGTACCCCGTGTAAGGACTGGTAGTGGTTTTAACTGTCATTCTTTGATATTCCTACTCATCAAAAGGTGAGTCTAATTTCTCTTCCTTCGTGATTCTCTTCAAGTGAATAAAACGAGGTAAAAATGACCCTGAATGACTTGAAGCCTAGACCAAAAAAAAAAGATATACCTTTCACCTGGCTTCCTATCTTCCCTCACCTTGGGAACCCAGACCTTATAGTGTGAGGAAGCCAAGCAGACACGTGGAAAGGCCAAATGTAGGTATTCCAGCCACAGCCCCAACCGAAGTCCCAGCCAATGGCCAGCATCAATGACCAGACATGGGAGCGAGCCTTCGGTAACTGCAGCCCGCAACTGTGGAGCTACCCCAGTTGATGCCACATGAAACAGAGACAAGCCGGCCTCATTGAACCCCTCAAATGTCATACACTTGAGCAAGAGAAATATTGTGATTATCTCATGTCACTAAATTTGATGTAGCCTGTTATGCAGCAATTGATAATTGAAGTGACAATCATTCAGAGTCAATGCCATCACATAACTGTATATCAGCCGAATATCATAACTTTATGTATCTCATAGACTAGATCAAGCAAAAAAAAAAAAAAAATCAGAAACCCATGCCAGGGAATCTGGAAGACGTAGTAACCTAGACTAAAGTTAAGGCAAGAAGAAATCAACAGTCTTGAATCAACCAGTGTTACCTGAGTATCTGCATAATAGCTAGTAATAGTCATACCTTGGGAGAGGATATTCTTACCTGTGGAATGAATAAGTCACAAGAATCAAGGGCATATAGTCAACGGCACTATAATAGCGCTGTATAGTGACAGATGGTAGCCATGCTTGTGGTAAGAATAGCATAATGTATAGGTTGCATCACTACACTGTACACCTGAAACAAATGTAACATTGTGTGTCAATTGTACTCAAAAAATAAGAAGACAAAAAAATATAATTGATGGCTACATGTAACTGGCCAAACTCAAGTGTGTTTCTCCTTAGTAAGGAAAGAAAATTCAAATTTTGGCTATTTTAATTGCTTACCCCTTACTTAATAAATATAGGTGATAAAAACTTAATAGGTGATCTTGGTGGCAGAAAAAGAGATAATAATGCAAACAGACTGTGTTCTGCAACAATAAAACTAAAAGAAAAAAAAACGAATGTTTCAAAATATTACCTTAATTTAATTAAAGCTTCAGTAAAATGTGTCTGTAGGCAGATTTTTGTTGTCCTGTGTTAATTTACTATGATTGCCACTTCCTGTCTTTTCTGGTTGAGAACTCTAGTCCTAGAAAATGCTCAGCTGTTATCATCTGTTAACATCTTCTCTTCATTCTATCCTTCTGGAACTCCTTGAAGAAATATATTTCAATGTCTCAATTCATCCTCTGACTCTTCTCTTTTATGTTTTTCATATCTTTTTCTTTTTCAATATTGTGTGTCATTTACTCAGTTCTAATTCCATGTCATTAACCATCGCTTCAACTGTGTCTAATCTATTATTTATCTTCTTTATTAGAGACTTTTTTTCAATTTTTAATCTATATGAAGAATTCATTTGCAAGATTTCTAATAGGCTCTTAGCAGCATTCATCCATACTTTCAAAAATTTTTTTTATTCATGATATCTTATTACAGTTCAATTTGGATATGAGGCCCTTTCTTATTCTTTCAAAGATTTATAAAATAATGTTACTGAAATCATTTGACAAATGTTTGGTTATTTCTAAATCCTTAAGTGTAATTCCTTCCACTTGTTGGGGAAACTGGCCATCATTCATAATCTTGAATGTCCACATACATTATTTTTTTAAAAAATTAAATTTTTAATTGAATTAGTTTTAGGTATACAACACAGAGATTTGACAATTATATACATTATGAAATGTCTACCATGGTAAGTATAGTTGCCATCTGTCACCACACAGTCATTACAATATTATTGACTAAACTCCCTGTGCTGTCCTTTTCATCCAGGTAACTTCTGTATTTTATAACTGAAAGTCTGTTCCTTTTAATCTCCTTCACCTATTTTGCCTATCTTCCCACTCCCCTCTCCTCTGGTAACTATCAATTTGTTCTCCATATTTATCCACATGTGTTAAGTCAGGCTTGTGAGCTCTTCTTGCCAAGGAAATTTTGTTGGTTTGGCTTCTTTGTTTTCATCTCTTCCTAAACTCACCTCCAGAGAGTGGACAGTTGCACACCTGCCTCAGCCTGACCCAGAGTCCACATTTCAGAACTAGGTTTTATACCAGCAGTTGGGACCTTTCCCAATGGGAAGCCCACAGTCTCAGTCAGTGTGGTAACAGATGGAGGCATTATTGGAAGATCCACTGGAATAAACAAGTAGCCCTCTCCTTCCTTCCTTCGCCAGGTCATTCTAATATAGCTGATGCCATCATAGAGGGCATGCATGTGACTTACACAGTGGGTATGTTTAGTACCTCATGGGGGTCCACCTCATGGGTGGATGACTAAGGTTGTTCCCATTTTCCGGATTCAGTGCCCTGGATATTTCAGCTCGCTCCTCCTTGCCATGTGGACTTTCATTCTGTTTTTGTTCATCAGAGACTTTTATTTCAAATTCTGCTTTGTTAGTGAAACTCTCCATTTTTGTAAAGCTCTTTTTTTTTTTTTCCATTTTCTGTGTTCCAAATGGAGGGGGAGGTACACCATGTGTACCCACTCTGCCATCGTCAACACAGAAAAAGATGGGAAGAAAAGTAATTTGTTTCTTTTCCTTGATTTTGCACAAAAATCTCTATAATTTTCATAAGTAAAAATTTCATCTTTATCATGATGAAGAGAAGGTAAATTAAGTCTGCCATTGCGTAGGACCATAGATTTGCTGAAACAAATAACTGAAAATAATACTATGAAGCAAGTGTTTTAGGTAATGCAGGGGCTGGACAAATACTTGATTCAGGGCTAGTACTACCAAACGAATACAACTTTCAAATATGTGTGCATACTTATGCAAAGCAGAAGATATGCAGAAAATCACATGTTACATTCCTCACAGGGGAAATGAACCTTTTGTAGATCTCTATAACTCTATTTAGGACCCTTTATATCTTTCGAATTACTGAGTTTTGTTCTAGATTCATAGCTTAAACAAGCTCCTAGGTAAGTGAGAGCTGGTTCTTTAGCTCTTCTAATTTCCAAAGACAAGTTCTGATTGTCTGATTTTGTACCATACACCTGCTAAAAGGTATCATTTTTCTGATTGAAGGTGCAGATGCTTTGGCATACACAAGAACAATAGACTTCATTTTAAAAAAAAGATTTTATTTGTGCATTTGACAGAAAGAGAGAGGGAGAGGGAAAGGGAGAGGGAAAGGGAGAGAGAGAGAGACAGAGAGAGAGAGAGAGAGAGAGAACAAGCCAGAGGAGTGGCAGGCAAAGGAGAGGGAGAGGCAGGCTCCCTGTTGAGCAGGGAGCCTGATGCAGGGCTCCATCCCAGGACCCTGGGATCATGATCCAAGCTGAGGCAGACACTTCACTGACTAAGCCACCCAGGCGCCCAGAGAATAGACTTCATATAGACGCTTGTCTACTTGTCAGTTCATTGTGGGCAAACTTTCATATGTTCAAAAACTCAATTCAAAATACAGAGAAAAATAAATCATATTTTCAAAAATTTGTCTGACATAGAGTCAATAATCACAATCTGCATGGAAACAGCTATCTTGCTTATTCTTTTTCCTCTTACTCAGGCATAGAAGCGCAAGAAGGTCAGGGGAAATGGGTGGGGTGACTCTATATTCCTTTTTCACATCTGCCCAAGTTACTCTCATGCTGAGTGAGGTTGATCAGGAAATGAAAAGCGTGGAAGGACAGATGCCCAAACAGCAATCACAGACTGCTTAAGAGGAGACTCCAAGGCAGATGATTCAGATAAGAGAATCTAGCACTTATTAGCCATAAGCTTCATGCCTGGCATAAAAGAGCATACATTCTTATCTTCCAGAAAAAGGCAAGCTAAGGAGTATCGCAAGTCATTTTGCAAACAAGGCATCTGAATGGCCAACAGCTACATGAAAAGGTGCTCAGTATCACCATCAGCAGGGAAATACAAATCAAAATCACAATAAGATATCACCTACCACCTGCCAGAATGACCATCATCAAAAAGACAAGAAATAATAAATGCCAGTGAGGATGTAAAGAGAAGAGAACCTTGGTGCACCATTGGTGGGAATATAAACTGGTATATAAACTGGTGCAGCCACTAGGAAAGATAGTATGGAGAATCCTCAAATATTAAAAATAGAACTACCATAAGATTCAGCAATCCCATGCCTGGGTATTTATCCAAAGGTAGCAAAAATCACTATCTTGAAGAGATCTGTACTTTCATGTTCATTGCAGAATTCTTTACAATAGCCAAGATATGGAAACAACATAACATTCCATCGACAGATGAATGTATAAAGAAAATGTAAGAATAATATACATATACATAATGGAAAACTATTTAGCCATAAAAAGAAGGAAATCCTGCTATTTATGACAATAGGGATGGGGATTATGCTAAGTGAGATAAGTCAGACAGAGAAAAACAAAGACTGTATGTTCTCACTTATTTGTGGAATTCAAAAACCCAAACTCATAGAAACAGATTAGATTTGTGGTTGTCAGAGGCAGGGGGGTAGGACGTGGGGGAATTAGATGAAGGTGGTCAAAAGGTACAAACGTCCAGCTATAACATAAATAAGTTGTAGAGATGTAATGTAAAACATGATGACTATAGTTAATAATATTGTTTTGTATATTTGAAAGTATGAAGAGTAGATCTTAAAAGTTCTCATTGTAGCTGTGTGAGATGAGAAGAGTTAACTGGCGGCTATGGTAATAATTTCACAATTTATACACATGTCAAATCATTAAGCTGTACACTTAAAATGTATACAATGTTATATGGCAACTGTATCTCATTAACACTGGAAAAAATCTTTTAAAGGCTTTTGCTATGATGCTAGATGACCAGGACTGCAACAGAACTTCCATCCTAGGAGGAAAATAAGCTTAGACAAGAATGGGTTATTCTGGGTGTCCAGTAGAGCCAAATTCACACCACACATATTATGCAGGATACTACTCCAGGCCATGGAGAGATTGTGGGAAAAGAAGCCTCTGCTTCCATGGAGTTGGCGTTCCGGTAAAACAGAAAGGACTCTGGGCCTGGGAGCATCTCCAGGGGGTAAGGTCTAGGTCCAAAGAAAGAATCCAGTAACTTCAAAAACCAAGCCGGGTTAAAAGTCGAAGGTGAGTGTAGATAGGGGAATGACACCAAAGAAGAATGTTCAAATCTGGGTAGCAACGAAGTAGACCTTTGTCTTCCCAGAGAATGTGGGGGGACCTCTTAGTGATCACAAAAATCTCAACTCCGTGGTCTTCCCGCTGTGTCTGTCATACTTTGCATAGGCTTTGGAGATGGAATTGGTTTTCTATCTTAGGAGAGATGGGCATCTACAGGAAGGATCTGACCTGAGAAATCTGTGGTCTTACCTTCCTGATCACAATACTAACCCAGTTACCCTGATCCAATTCAGACACAACGTTTCAGATCATGAAAGGGCTCTTTTGACACTTTGTGAGGCATCTGCCCATTTAGGTCTCCGATGATGAAAAACAAACTCTCGAATGCTGAATTTGCAAAACTAAACCTAAACAAACATTGGGTGACAGGGACAACTAACATCCCATGGTAATCTTAACTCTCACCTGGGTGCATATTATGTCCAAAATCCATAACCATATATTCACAGCCACAGTTAGGAAGAAAGGTGTTATTAAACAGAAATGGGGAGCATGTGTTGAAGGCTAACTGGTGTCTTGTTACATAGAAATAATGCTGAGAGAAACCCAGAACCACCCAGCGAAGGCTGTGCAACACATCTGCTACCATAGGGCACTCATGGTAACAAACACCGTTTGCTGTTTTCTTGCAGTTGTCCTTTTCTATCATCCCAGGACACAGGCTTACGGAAACAGGAGCCAGTGGAGTGAAAAAAAAGAACTTGGGACTTTGGAGTCAGACAGATTTTGGTGTGAATGTCCAGTGAAGCACCTACTACATGACCTGGGTCAAATTACACAGCCACTCCAAGCCTCAACCTTCTAGTCTATAAAACAGAGATATTACTATCTCGTGGGATTTTCATATGGAACAAATGAGATTCTCTCTCTCTCTCTCTCTCTCTTTCTCTCTACACACACACACAGAGTCACCAGTTAACCAATTCCCATTCTGTTAGCTCAGAATCCTGGGCGTCCTCTATTCTAAAATGTTTTAAGTATTTGTTGCAAATTTACCTTCTCTCCTAAACTGAGAACTCTTTGGGGACGGACCGTGTATCTTATTATCTTTCAGTCATGAGGGTTCAGAAAGTTCTTGGCATAGAGTAGGTACTCAAAAGAATGTTCCATTCTGTCTCTGCTTTTCTAACTTGCACCGCGATCGGGTCATGAGGGCCCTCGTCTCCGTTTAAGAGAGGAAGCGAGAACAAGAGAAAGACAGCCCTGAAGTCCCAGGGTAGGTCCCCATGTTACCAGTGTGCACGTGCAAAACCTTTTTAACCACAAATGATGTTGCAATCCGAGGTCTGCTCTTTCTAGTGGCTGCTTGTCCTTGTTTTGTGCTTATTCTTTCCTAGGAAATAGCATCACGGTTCTCAGATATTGGGCCAAGCAGCGATGACCAGGAGAGAAGGCTTTTTTTATCCGATCTGAGATTTTGTTTTTTAATGGATGCACTCAGAGCACAGAGTTACAGTGTTCATGAAGCTAGATTAATATTACAAGATGGCCAATATAAATCTAGAAGGCATTTTTAGTGTGAATTGAAGAAGCAGGAGAGAAATGAGGATAGGATCTACTTCCTTGCTTCCTGGGAGCCGACCTGGAGCAGGACAGGGCCTTCCTCCTTCCATGTGACCCGACAGGTAGGTGGCTGGTGTCAGACAACTCTGGGTTTGGGCCGAGTGGAATGGCAGGTGGAGTGAGGTGGCCGTTACAGAGAAGCAGTGTCCTGATGGCACAGAGGAAGGGGGAGAAGTGATGGCAAGCAGAGTGAAGGACACTAACTGATGCAGGAAGTAGGGGACGTTCGATGGCTAAGTGCAGGCTTCTACCAAGAATAAGGAGGTCAGAGGACCCTGAGTGGCTCAGGGGTTGAACGTCTGCCTTCACCTCAGGGCATGATCCCAGGGTCCTGGGATAGAGTCCTGCATTGGGCTCCCTGCAGGAGGCCTGCTTCTCCCTGTGCTTCTGTCTCTGCCTCTCTGTCTCTCAAGAATAAATAAATAAATAAATAAATAAATAAATAAATAAATAAATAAAAAATAAAGTCTTAAAAAAAAAAAAAAGAAGCATGAGGGCAGAAGTCAGGAGAAATAGAAGCAGGCCGCCCCTGGAACCTTCCTTCCTCTGAAGTGCTGGGTTTGTCTTCCCCTCACTGAAACTGGCCTCAAAAATGGAGATGTTCCTTTGTAAACCATAGCTTTCTATTCTAACTCTGCAGGTTACAAATGGAGCTCTGGTTGGGGGTTGACAGATCTTTGAAAAGGGTCATGGATATTTTCGTCCCTTGATATTTACTATGTAATGCAAATTTTACATTTGGATAAAATATATAATGCAGATTCACAAGATTGATAGTTCATGATATGTAATCTGATGGATGAGGCCACCTTTAACTCTGATCACTAATTTTTTTTTAAGATTCTATTTATTTCTTTATTTGAGAGAGAAAGAGCATGCACGTGTGCGCACAAGCATGGGAGGGACAGAGGGAGAGGGAGACTCCCCACTGATCAAGGAGTCCCATATGGGGCTTGATCCGGGGACGCTGAGATGATGACCTGAGCTGAAGGCAGACGCTCAACCGACTGAACCACCCAGGTGCCCCCTGATACTAATTTTGAACAATACTTTTCCTGGCTCATTCTCAAATAACTCAGTTCTCAAATTAGTCACTAAAAGACTCTGTGCCCTCAGATGACATACTCTCCCTCCCAAGGCCCTTCAAAATTGACCCCCTCCTCCTGTGACACTCCTACTCCCTATTCTAGCCACACAGGATTAGGTGTAGGTCCACAAACATCACTTTTTTTTTTTCTAGGTAGGCTCCATGTCCTACGTGGGACTTGAACTCAAGACCCTGAGATCAAGAGTCACATGCCCTACTGACTGAACCAGTCAGGCACCAGCCCGCAAACATCATCTTGATAGCCATAACTTGAAAGTCCCTCTGCTTCTTGTGTCTCTGGCATATTGAGTCTACCTTTAAGGCTATCCTCAAAGGTTTTCCTCTGTGACGCTCTCTCCAACTACTCTAATGATGCTTAGGGAGAGAGAATTTTCTCTCTGCTCTTGGTTCATTACTTATTCTCTATATAAGAGACTTCTTGATTCCAAATGATGAGCTAAAATGTTTAGATAATACAAATCTCTGAGGGATGGCACACAAGTCCTTTTTCTGGAAAAATATATCATTCATTTATTTAAATGACACAAAGTATGCTTAGTGTCAGGCTGTATGGTCCCCTACTTTACCAGGCTTAGGTAAACCTGAAAAAGGCCTAGCTCCACATCTTAAGGATATCACAGATTCATAGAAGATGAGTAAACAGGTGAGTACATGGAAAATTATCATATGATGAGGCAGGACTATAACAGAGAAAAGCAAAAGGTGCTAAATGATGATATGGAAGGAACAAGTCCCAAGGAGAGAGGCCAGGAAGAAAAGAGGTTCCTGAGCAGCAGTACCCTCAGGGTGAGGACAGTAGGGGCAGAGGGAGTAGCGGCCTGGCTGCAGTGGCTGAGTCCCCTTTTTCCTGCAAAACAGGTGGAAAGCACATACTTTGGGACTGGATGCTGTGCAGGTGAGCACAGCACAGGCAGTGAGAGGACAGAGATAATTACAGGGGAGAAAGATGGGGGCTTTGGGTCTTGTTCTGAAAGATTGAAAGCAGATGCCTCTATCCCATGTATACCTGGAGGCTGTAAGGTAGTGATGGGGAGAGGGAGACCTCTTAGGACTGTGATAAAACATATGAGAAATGATGGCCTAAAGAAGGCAGTGGAAGCAGGAGTGAAGAAGAGAGGGCAGATCCAATGGAGCTACCATCCACGTTCTCTCTAACTTAATGACAGATTGGATGTGGGGGCTAAGAGATACCTAGGCTTGTTTCTGACTAAAGTGCCTGCTCCTGCTGAGCCAGAAGAGGAGGGGCAAATTTAGGGGGTGAGAGAAGAAAAGATCTGAGTTTAGTTGAGACATGTTTAAGATCCTGTGGGGTGTCCAAGGAAGAATTTCCAGATGATGGAGGACTACATGTGTCTGGTATATAATAGAGACAATTCAACTAAAGATAAGAATGTTGGAAAAGCGAGTATGTACAAAGGTAGCTGAGTTCTATTTAGAAGCAAAAGAAGGATATATAGGGTGAGAAGTAATTCTTATTAGCCATGACTATGATGGAAATCTATTAATAGATATTAAAAAACCGGAACCCCAAACTTTGTCTTGCCATAGAATTCCCAAGTTCTACCCTTCACCCTCAAACGCCCATCACAAATTCCCCCAAGGAAATACAAACTCAGAGTCAAGAACTATGACCAGGTCAAAGCATATGCTTTACCACTGTAACACTTCACCACAGCACCTTCACCACTATGGAAAGTGGCCTGGTGTGTGAGGCTGGACCACCCATGCTCTAATGCCAGAGATGGATAGGATACAAAGGATCTAGAACCTTTAAAATAGGCTGAGACGGCTGTTCAGTGCATTTGCCCTAAGATGAAACACAAGTCTCAGTCTTCTGTATGTGACCACTCCAATGTCAAGGGAAACTGTGTCAAAGGCAAAGTAGACTGAAGTAAACAAGAAGACAAAGTAGGTACCTTTCCCATGGTCTATGGTAGAAACCATCTTATCCAGGCATCGAAGAATTCTTGGGATAAGGTATTTCCCTGGTAGTAATGGCCCCCCAAATCCACATCACTCCCAGTTTCATGGGAGGAAGAGAAGGACTATATAAGGTAATAATCAAGAGATATATATATAGAGAGAGAGAGAATCCCCTGCACCTGGATCTAATAAATGTCACTGCCCTTAATCCCACTTAATCATCCTTCTTCCTTGGGGATGAAGTTAGGAGTTAGAAACTACTAAGACTTGCTGAGAGCTCCTCATTGAACCCAAAAGGCCAAGAACGGGACCCTGATAAATAACTCAATTTTAAGGACCAACAAAACAAGAAGAACTTTTAAGGAGGTACCTGAGAAGGGAGACTAAAAGGGCAGAAGGAAAACCAGAAGGGGGTGTGCACTTCCAGATGTCATGGGGGGATAGAATTCAGAAAGGGCAAGTGGTCGAGAGTGTGAAATATGATTTGATATGACTGAAGGGTCATGACGGCCGCAGTGGGAATGGTTTGCAGTGGAGAAGTGCAGGATCAGGAACCGTGGAGTGCAGGAATGCACACGACTGGCATACCCGCTAAGATCTGCACGGATTAGAGCATGAACTGAGAATTCTACTTGCACATGACAGCAAGCCAGCCGTCCTCAGAACTGGCTAATGGCCAAGTTATAACAGAATTCTCAGCTAAGGAAGAAGGTACCTCAATAACATGGTCTTTGCTTAGTTAGTGCCCAGATGGCTCCCTTGAGTTTCTGACCACCAGATGGTGAAGTATCACAAGTGTTCTACTTTCTGATGAGCTGTGAACCTATACATTCTCCTTTCCTGCTTACCAGTTGGACAAATGTGGGTTAGTATTTCTTTTGGAACTGTAGATGAATAAACTTTTTATCTTAAATTTCATTCTAAGCAAAGATGAGAAGATGAAAGAATGCCCCCACCTCCCCGGGTAGGACCTCAAATTTAACATGTCCAAAACTGAACTCACACACATACACGCAACAGCAGCGAAGAGGCAGAAAGATGGAGAAAGAACAAATTATGCCATCTGGTATTAGATTAAAATAAAACACCTATACTAAAATTATACTAATATGAATTTTGTTGGATGATTTGAATACTAGATTTGAGTCCTGGCTGTGCCACTTACCAGCTATGGATCTTTGGCAAATTACTTAAGTTCTTGGTCTCTGTTTCTTTTTTGGTAAAATGGGATGATAATAATGATACCTAACTCAGAATTTTAAGAATTTAAATATAAGGACACATATAGCATGGTTCATGGTACAAAGTTAGTGCTCAGTAAATGCTATCCACTATAATTATTATGGCACTTCAGAATTTGGCAGGGCTTCCAGTTGATCATTATGATTGTCAATAATAATGACAGCATATGTACTAGGTCAAGGTCATTTGCATTAATAGAACACACATACACATAGACACCTACACATATGCATTTACATATATGTAACAAGAAAGCTTCTCCAAAAAGGCAGTCTTCATATTATAAAGAGCTTCAATCTAAAAATATATTGATAAGAATGTTTTTTTGATCTTGGAAATGTTTTTCCCCCCTCACAGAAACAATGACTATAATAAAGTATTCGCAGAATTTTAGGACCCAAATTAACTTTTAAATGATGACACTTCTGAAAATATAATAAAATGAAGTGAAAACATTCAAGCTGCAAGGGAATTAGCAGATGCTGGGAATATATTGGTCCAAGATCTATTCTAGCTCCCTTCTAGTTAGCAAGAGATTGGAGAGTTAAAATTTGGGGAAAAAAAAAAAAAACACAACAACTCCAAGACACTCTTGTAACTAGGGTTTCAGGCAAGACTTAGTTTCCACCAATCAGAGGAACTTACATGAAATTCTGATTTCAAATAGTGAGTCACATGGAGAGCGAAGCAGAGTGTAGAGCATCCCACTTTCTGCCAGAGATTGTGTTGTTCCCGAATTAGGCCCTTCCTGGCTTAGTAGCCACTGTTGCTTTCCTGGGGCAGCAGAGGAAGCAGAACTCTGGCAGCAATAGCTTCTTTATCATCAGTTTCCCTGCAGAGGTGGTGACAGGCTTCTAGGAGGACAGTTAAGGCTCTGCCATCAATTCTGTTACCTGCACTGGACTCCTCCCCGACCAAGAGAGACAAGCAGAGTAAGGAGAGCTTTGGACAAGAATCCAGTCATTGCTTAGGCAAATCAGACTTACTGAGATCCCTGCCTAAGAGTGATCTATGTGGATTATCATGGCAGTTCCTTCTTCCACTTCAGAGCCCATGGAAACGCAACAATATTCATAACACAACTTTTATAAAGAAACAACATGGGATTGGACAGGAAGGAGGAAAAGGCGGAAGGATAGAGGTACTTCAGAGGTAGAAAAGGAGCAGAAGCAGCTATGTGCATGTACTGATTGTCTGTAATGTAGTTAACTGAAAGAGAAGCACTCTCTCTACAGAAATACTCAAGAAGAATAGGTGATAGGGATTAAGAATACCCTTCATCATGATGAGCACTGAGTAATATATACACTTGGTGAATCATTGGGTCGTACACTTGAAACTGACATAACACTGTACGTTAACTATATTGGAATTGAAATAAAAAGCCAAAAAAAAAGAAAGACGCTTTTGAAAAGTCAAGATTTTTGGATTCCATCCTGAGGTAACCAAATCAAAACCTCTAAGGGGTGGCATCTAGGAATCTGGCAGTCATGATGGGGAGCAAGGTTTGAGAGCCAATGTAGCAAGTGTGCATACACGGAGATCAGATTTCAAATTTTTTGCTCCTATTGTTCATTCTCAGAGGTCATTTAGAACATGAAGGGAGAATGCACACTCTCTTGGGCATAGGTTCCCTTTTAGCTTGTAGTTATGGATGTTAAGCTGGAGCAGGATTTGCTGCCAGACAAAATTTCTGCATTCAAGACACCAACACCCGTTGGGTGTGCCGGCCCCAGCCAGCAGGCCTGAAGCAGCTGGTCTCACCTGACAGGAACCACAAATATGAGAAGAATAATTAAATGGCAGAGTCTGATGACTGAATCATATCTGCCTCATCAGTGGTTCTAGACAAGTGCAGTGTAGATATTTTGTGCTAAAGGTTATTGAGAGAAGATCGTTGTCAAGTCCTTGGATTGGTTCTAGTCACTCAACTCAGCTGTGGTGAGCACCTTGCATTTGAATGAGCCCATTAAATAACATATTTAATATACAGTAAATCTGGAAATAAAATCACTCAACATAGTAAATGTTGATCACATAAAAATCCCAAATAGTCAGTAAACCACTATATTCGAATGAGCACAGGCCTCACGTGTGAGGATGTGAAAACCATCCTCAACTCCTTCACACAGTCTGAGGGCTGTCCTGCGAGCCAGCCCCGCAAAGGTGGTCTCACTTCGTGGTCTCACTTTTACCTCGATCTTCTTGTCTGCATGCCTTTCAGTCTTCACCAAGAGTAGGAGCTGGATAACAGGCCTCCTCTTGTCAGCATTTAGAAATACCTCTATTTTTACCCTTTTTTTTTATAAGAACAAGGTGCCTACAAAGGAAAACTGAAAAAATAGAATAGGTTCCCCTATCACCTTCCTTCAACTTTCAATGTTGAAATCACTTGGTATTTTGAGCAAATATTGAGTGCATATGCCGATAGGAGAATTTCTGCTAGAACTATAAAAGGAAAGAGAAGAATTAAGCATTTTTAACCATTTATTAAGCATATCCTGAGGATCAAGCACTACAGCAGGGAAGTAGGTATTACTGTGCATGTGACACAGAAATGGAAGCTACGGGAAGATTAGCAACTTGCCATGGGATACACAAGAAGATGTAAAACCAGGATTTAGGCCCATGACTGTCTGGGCCCTTTCCCCATGAGCTCTGTCATTATTGTTTAAAAAAAAAAAAAAAAGTTTACTTAGCACATTTCATTTAGAGATACAGATATCTAAATATACAGTTAACATGACTTGCAGATAAGCTCAGTTCTTTGCCGTATACTGGAAAAAGCACATATTCCCAGAAGGGAGCCGAAAATAGTTGCATCCCTCAGAGTCTCTCAGGAGGCAGGAAAAAGACATGGAGTCTGAGGAACTTCCCGTGGGGAGCAAAGGATGCCAGAAGGTGGACTGAGACATTTAGGAAAAGAAGTATTCTTTTGACCGCTAGGTGGTTGAACAGCGTAGGGCTATAGTTAAGAGCATGGGACATGGGTGCAGGGCCCACTGCAGGGGGCTCTAGCTTCCAGCCGGGAGACTTGGGGCACGCTGCTTCCCCTGTCCTTGGTTAAGAGGAAACAGAAATACGTACTTCACGGAGCATGAGGTTTCAATTATATAAAAATTGCGAGGTGCCTCGCACAGTGCCTGATGCTGAGCATCTGCTTACTAATTGAGGACTCCATACTAAGCGCTCAGGAAACAGGTTGCTCACCCACCCTTTATGCAAGGCCCCTTGACTCTGCTTCAGTAAATAAGGGCTGAAGTAGCCTCTGGTATGGGCTTGCAAATCCGCTGGCTCCCTACCTCCAGGAGGGCTACCCTGTGTTCATGGAGCTGGGGGAGACCCTCTCCACTGCCTGCGCCACAGTTTCTCTAGAGAGAAAACTGTCTTTGTCTACAAAAATACCCTGATGCTCGTTGCTTGGGGTGGAAAAGGGGAGATTCTGGGAGACATGGTGAACAAGAGGCAGGAAAGAAAACCTAGTTAAGGAAATGTAGAGGAATTTTGAATTGAGTGATGGCAAAGAGGAGGAGGAGGGGGAGGAGAGGGAGGGGAAGGGAGGAGGGAGGGGAAAGGGAAAGTGGAAGGGAGGAGGGAGAAGAGGAAGGAGAGGAGATGGGAGGAGGGTGGGGAGGAGGGAGAGGGGAGGGGAGGGGAAGAGGGAGAAGAGGAGGAAGAGGGGAAGGGAAGGAGGGAGACAGGAGAGACGGGGAGGAGGGGGGAGAGGGGGGCAGAAGGAGGGGGGAAGGAACCGAACCGGGAGTGAGAAGCCCCGGACCCGCTGTGCACATGAATGCAGTTAATTAAAAATTCCTGGTGGCAAAGTGACTTAACTTGGTTTAAGAACAAGGATGCTTAATATTCCATTTAAATGTTTTGCTGGGATATGTACCCTCCCCTGTGGCCTGCAGGTCTTCACGACAGAACAGTTCCTTGTGGGAGTGAACTGAGGATGAAGTGGGAGGGCAAGTCCAGGAAAAAGGACTGAGCTCCCCTCCAGGTCAAAGAGGAACACAGAGGAGAAGGCAGCTGAGGGAGGTAGGATGCAGGGAGGTCAAGAGTTCCCGGGGAAACACTGCCCATGCAAATAGGTTGCAGGTTCAAGAGCCTGCCCCAATCTGGGGGATGGCATTGGAACCTTGCCCGAGATAGGAAATGGGTGCTAGAGACAATTTTATTTAGATCTCCAAGGACAGGGCAACCTCAGAGAAGAGGGTGACCTCAGCTACCATCTGAGTTATGTTAGCATTTCCAGATCGGGGGGAAAAGATAAGACTGCCCTGTGATAAGTGGGATGGTAGGAAGCAGTCATTTTCAAAGCTTGTTTGTATTTCACAGAGAGACTCTTCAAAGGAAATATTACTTGGAAGTCCATTGTGAAAACAGATAAAAGAATATCTGCTCAGCTTCGTGTGTGTGCACATGTGGTGTGTGTGTGTGTGTGTGTGCCTGAGAGAGAGAGAGAGAGAGAGAGAGAGAGAGAGAGAGGAGCAGGAGGAGGGACAGAGCCCTGTCCACCTGCTTCTTCCCCTGGCCAAATTCTTGTCTCCCTCAGCGCAGCTCTTCTTGTGCCTGGGGGCTCCCCATCACAGTTTTAAAGCCCCAGGTAAGAGTGCATCTGGCTTTTTTTTTCAGAGCTGGAGCACATCAAGGGGCGCCTAGCTGGCTCAATCCATTGAGCATGCGCTTCTTGATCTCAGGGTCATGAGTTTGAGCCTCACAGTGGGCGAAGAGTTGACTTAAAAAACAGAGAAATAAGAGATAAGGAAATACACAAGATGGAGCACATCATTTAAATGCACCCAGTCTCCAATCAGATTGCCTTTACTCACTGGGTGAGTCTAGGCCAATCACCTGAATGTTTTTGTGCTCTGCATATAGGTCATGGGTGGAAAAAAGACCTCACAGGATTATTGTAATGACTGCATCAAAGTTCCATGGAAAGCATTGTGAAACGTCTTAGCACACAGTAAATAATGCAACTAGTATTGTTACTTTCATATGCTTCCTTGGCAGTGAAAGTATATGTAGATATTAGATTATCAAATTGTTTCCAGGTGGGCAGCTACCCCAAGAGGTCTTGGCGGAGAGTGAAAGGAGGATGGGCCACAGAAGAAGGAATCCACTGGAGAGACATGTCAAGGTGAGGGGCTCTGGGGGCAGCCTCAGACCGAGTAGAGAGTGAGGGGGGCATCCAGGGGAAGGAAGGTTCTCCATCCCAGAGGAGCAACCACCATCACCACTCCAAGTCAGACGGTGTCTGACTTAATGCACACAAGAAAGTTACTCCACTCCTTGGGGAACTCAAATCCATTTGATTGATTTCCCTCAAATCACACGCTGACTCTTTTTAGGATTTCGGTCCCAGGACCTTTAATTATCATCAGCAGACATAGAGTGACTGTAACATCAAAACCCAATGTCAAGAAGGACACGGCATCCTGAGCAGGAGGCAGAGCAAGATACTAGTAAGAGAGAAATCCTCACAATTCTACTGCCCCAGCTGTATTCTAAAAGGAGAAGCATTATCAGGAATCTAAAAGTTCCTTACAGAACATTGTTTTCTCCTCTGCCACCCTGCAAAACTCTTGATTACACACTGGAATATGTGTGTGTGTGTTCCCAAAACTTAAAAGACACATATTATCAGAGTAAATGATCTCCGAACAAAGTCCAAAAGCTGAAATAGTGCATATTTTCTCCAAAAAAAAAAATTCTTGGAATTGTATTGCTTTTAATAAAATTTATTAACTTAATCATTTTCTATAAAAGGAGATGTTAAAAAGTAGAGGGAGTATAAAAATGATTTGTAGAGGCTCATAAAGCAATAAATTGTACTTTGTAGAGTGGAGGAGATGAGAGAGAAACTCAGCTCTCTCATATGTACAGTAGCCACGTGAAATCCATGGAGGAGTCCTGTTCTGCACAATCCACACTGTTCTGTGGCAACCTGGGCAATTTCGTTTTGTGGGGTATGCAACCAGGGACAAAGTTTGGAATCCTGGGGTGGACTGAAATAGAGTAGCATGGCTGACGCATTTTTGGAAAGAAGAATAAGAAAGTAGTTTCTAAGACTTGGGAAAAGATTCACAGTAAGACTCAGGAGTCCCTGGCATGGGAAAGCGGGCAAATGGAGAAAGAGAGTTAAAAGCCTGAAGGATAATGAAGTGTAGCCTTCCCTTGTGGAACCAAGGAGTGGTTCCATATGTCTTTATTGGCAGGGAGACTTCTAGAAAATCCTGTTATCAAGCATCAGAGAGTTTGGACAGAGATCAAATGAATTGCCCAAGGTCACACGCTGTGTCAGGGCAGACCCGGAGTTAGAACTCATACCCCTGAATTTCTAGTCTATTGCTTGGCTCCTTAAACCACAAATGCTTGTCAAGGAAGAAGTCTCCCCAGAGCTGAGGCAACACAGCTGGAGAGCATTAACCCCAAAGTTTAAAACAGACAGGATTTCACTGGATCACAAATCTATAACCTGTTTCAATGGATACACAGGGAAAGCAGTAAGCAAAGGAGGGCTGAGCAGGGATAGCCCAGGAAACGAGGAGGTTAAATTAGGTGATCAGATCACCCCACCCAACAAACCATCACCCTCAACACACACACACACACACACACACACACACACACACACAGAAATGTTATTGGCTGGTAAATTAATACTGGTCTGCAAGAAGAATCATTGTTTTAGAATAAGTCGTTGGTGTGTGTGTGTGTGTGTGTGTGTGTGTGTGTATGTGTGTGTGTTTTCCTTAAACCTAGGAAAGAGACTCCTATTAGATCAGTAATTAGATATGGTTAATTACGAACAAAACAAAGCGAAACAAAACATGAGGGCAGTTAAGTCTGAGATCATTAGGAAAAAATGCCTTCTATCTTCTGAGTGATCTCGTACTCCTGAGTCTGCAACCTTTCTTGGCCATTAATTCCATTGAGAACTTGATTAAAGCTGTGGTCCTCTCCTGGGAAATTGCTTATGGGCCCATACAACGAAATTTAGTATTAAAATTTCAGGTGTTCAAAGATTCCAGAAGTCAAAGGACCCTCTGTGAGAGAAATCCTGTTGTAAGAGGCTCTGCAATGCTCAGAGGAAGGAAGGTGGGAATAGTCTTGATAGGTCCACAGGTTCTAAAAGCCTATCCAAAGGCCAGCGGCCCCATGACCACATAAGATATTTGTTAAAAATATAGACAGACATCTGAATATCTTCCAGATCCTAATGTATCTAAATTTGCAGGTCTATAAAGGTGGAGCAGGTACCAAGAAACCAGTATTTTAACAAATGTCCCAGATGATTCAGATACACAGTCGGATCTGGGAACCACTGCTTTGGACAGCTGCTTAGAGATGGCTGTTAACTACCTGGATACTGAATGTGATAAAGGTAAACAGAAGTTGGGAGAGGAAGAGGTAAGAATAGTGATCATATTTTCCAATCCTGATTAGGGACCAATGATCTAACAATGGTGAAAATATTTGACATCTGGCCCAATCTAGGAAATCTGGGACATATGGTCATTGTGATATAAGATGAAAAATGTCTGAAAAATCACTGCTTTAAAGATAAGATGACCAGATGGTCTACATTAAGATGGAAAGTTCCATCATTTCATTTCACATCCTGCATCTCTGATTTTTCCTTGCTTGTTACCTTCTCCTCAAGCTATTGAAACACTCTTCTTCCTTTTATCTCCAAATTTCTCCAACTGCTCCATATGTTAGGAAACCTCCCTCACAACCCCTTCTAAACAGCCTCAAGGCTGGCTCACAGGCCAAGACCAGCCTCCCCTGTTCTTTGCTGGGTAGGCAAAGGCCCCTAGTCCCTTCTCTTTAGGTATCTATTTTCACCCACTCCACCCTTGAGCCTCTGTCCTCTCAAACTACAAGCAAGAAAGCAAACTGCAGCCTAGCATCTCCAGCTGACACTAAGAGTATCCACACTCACCAATTTTTATCACTGATCCTTACAAGGAGAAAGATAGGGAAAAAATAACAACAACAAAGTAACAAACATGGAAAAGCTCCCTGTTCACAGCGTTCTTTCTATTACAATAGGGAGAAAGCATCAAGGCTATAATTGCCAACTTCTTTGTGTATCTTCGATTTCTTGCTTCCCATTTATTTCCCAAACTACTATGATAATAAACAGAATAACAAAAATGTATAGAATATGTATTATATATATAAATAAATAAATATATTAAAAATGTCTTAGAAGATAGGATGAACAAAAACACATGATAAATTGTTGGTGCTTACTTCTAGAACTGTTTTACTGTTTCAGAATAGCAAAAGGAAACAGACTGCAAAATACAAAACACACTCCTCACTCTATTTACCATAGTGGTTTGCCATATGATGTATACTGAAAATAGATGCTGAATTAAATCAAAAAAGTTTAAAGACCGATAAGAGAAAGAGCTCACCGAGACTATGTCCACCTAAAAATACAAATTTCTCCCAGTATTTTGCAATCTTGCTTCTCTTGCTACTTAGCTAACACTAAGGCAGCCCTGTAAATTAATACCAATTACCTATTTGTCTTTGAAATTATTATTTCTATCATTAACATCATTAGTACAGCCATTAATTAAGTTTCATGCCATCTCAGTTATCTCGTGTAAATTTTTCCAAAATTTCGTGAAGTAGATACCAGCTTCCCACACTCTACAGAGATGGAAAATGAGGCTCAGAGAGGTCAAATACCTTGAACAAAGTCACATAAGTTGAGCTCGTCAAACCAGGGTTGCGCTGGTAAATGTTTACCAACCAGCTCTTTGGGGTCAGGGAAGAGTTCTGATTTGTAATATTTGCCGGTTCCCATGGTATAAATACTCCCAGCAAGGAATTTCAAGCTGCCAAGGAGATGTCACGGAGCACAGAGTTGGGAAGGGATGGGCACAGTGACATCTTAGCTATGGCCATGGCTCCCGCACACCATGGCTTGAATCCTGGCCAGCCTTATTCAGAGAGTGGTATATTCACTCACTGCACCATTCCTGTGATCATATGAGTATGGGAATTGGACACTGGCCACGTCTCTATCCTGAGAGTACCAAACAATTTGTAGAAGTCAGATTCTTTTTTCATTCATTGAATAGTAAAATATAGAGGAAGGGCTTCAAATTATCCCATTGTTAGTGTGTAAACTTACAATCAAAAGTACAAACTCTTTGTGAACAACTCTGAAAGCTGAATTGGAAGTAACATAGCAAGAAAAAAAATCATATAAAGTGTGACAAGTCTACTAATAAGAAATACCATCATTCTTTTGACATGGAACCTCCCTTCTTCATTTAAGACTTCCTTTTTTTTTTTTCCAAAACCAAATGTTTTAATCCAATAAATAAAAGTCATTCTACCTAGACCTCAACTTCAGCATCAAGGTTTTCCTCTTGTTTTCTTTCATCTGTACCCCACATTGGCTAAAATCATTCAGATGTCTTTAACTTGTTACTCTCCAAAATACTCTAATGTTCAGCTTTTAGGACAAAAGTTACACATCAAGCTAGTGTCTGCAATACCTGCAACTCATGACTATGAATGAAAGGGAAGGGAGAAAAGCATCTCTCCATTCTGAAAGATGAGCCTATGGTGTCCATATGTGCTGATGCCCAAGGAGAAGAGAGCTAGTTGGAGATAAAGGCAGGTCTCCAACATTGACCTTAAACCAATCATTAGCCTGGTGATACATCACAAATAAACCTGATGGAAAGGAATTTTTTTTTAAGATTTTATTTATTTATTCATGAGAGACAGAGAGAGAGAGAGAGGTAGAGACACAGGCAGAGGGAGAAGCAGGCTCCATGCAGGAAGCCTGATGTGAGACTTGATCCCGAGACTCCAGGACCATGCCCTGGGCCAAAGGCAGGTGCTAAACTGCTGAGCCACTCAGAGATCCCCCCTGGGAAAGGAATTTTAAAAATGCTTTGCCTGGCTGACAAAATCTGAAATAAGAGGTAAGAATTACTTCATCTTGATCGTAGAAATAAAATAAATCTTTCTTATCAGACTCTAAAACCTATGTCATAAAAATATGTTCTCATATCCATCAAACATTTCAAAACAGGGGATGCCTGGGTGGCTCAGCTGTTGAGCGTCTGCCTTCGGCTCAGAGCGTGATCCCAGGATCCAGGATCAAGTCCCACATCAGGCTCCCGTAAGGAGCCTGCTTCTCCCTCTGCCTATGTCTCTGCTTCTCTCTCTGTGTCTCTCATGAATAAATAAATAAATCTTAAAAGAAATTCAAAACGGAAGTCATGAATTGGAACCCGATGGAAAGGTCATTTATCTCTAATGTGTAAGAACCAGTCAACACAAAAACAATAAATAATAGAAGTGTCAAAATGATTTGCTTCATCTAGGTTTTGATACAAAATGTTTTACTATAAATGAAGAAAAATGAATAGATGAATATCATTTCATATCACATGAAATACAGAATATATTTTTCAACTATTTGTCAGGGAACTTGGTTAACTTTCATTATGGATATACTGGCCTACTCTAGGATGGACAAAAAAAAGATACTAAATATTAAAGAGTTAATAGAGAAGGCAGAAGCAATCATGACTAATAATTTAGTAGATTCAATAATTTAATAAAAAACAGTTCTATTAAAATGAGAATACAAGAGGCCTGGCACTATCTCTGATGTATGGGTTTCTATAGAAGCAGGCATGCTCGTAGGCCTTTATAAATAAGAGAATTTCATCCCTTAAAAGATATGTGGGAGGCATCCCAAAAAGCTACCTAACCAATGTGGGATTCCCATGGTATTCCTGCCCAGTGTGGGAGAGGTGGTGGAGGTAGCAGGGCTTCCAGGGGGTGGGGCGCGGGGGTCCACCTCCACCGAAACACCACCACAGAGAGAAAACCAGCCAGCCCTGGGACACAGCCTAGTGTTGGACAGCTCCACTTATGAGGGTGTCCATCTTTTGCTCAGTGAAAATGTCTGAGTTCAGACCACTGATCGTAATTATGCCTCCCAGAAGACAGAAGCACAACAACAAGAAAGCACGAGAGAGTTAGAAACACAAAAATTGGACTTCAATTCTGATGTCATCACCGTTAGCGGGTTGAGATCAAATCATTTAGACTCCAAAACCTCAGTGTCTCCATCTGCAAAACAGTGATAAAAACAGCTACCTAGAAAGACTATGAAGATCCAATGATATAATAACATGAAGTGCTTTATAAACCCTAAGTCACTACACAATTAATTGATGACGTGAACTCAACAATTACTTCTGTTCCCGACTATTTGATAATCCCTAAATTATTTTAAAATAGCTACCAAATGCCACCAAATGGTTTTTTTTGTTTTGTTTTGTTTTTGTTTTTGTTTTGTTTTGTATTTTTGGAGGGGAGGGGAAGAAAGGGGAGGGTTTCAAAACAGAATGAATCAAGACATGTTACTAAGCTAGCTGTCTCTGCCTAAGTGTTCCAGTTTATTAATGGTAACAAAATCATTTGGTCACGTGCAATTCTGAGAGAGCAGCATGGCTACCACTTCAACGATGCACATGGTCACAGCAGAGGTCTGGCTAGATTCTGACGTATTTTGGCAGGAAAGCTAAAGAATTTCCTGTTGGATTGGATGCGGAGTGCAAGAGAAAGAGTCAAGTGTGGTTTCAGGATTTTTTGGCCTGAGCAACTTGAAGCATGGAGCCACCACAAGCAGAGAGGAAGAAAACTGTGGGCAGAGCAGGTCTAGAGGGAAGATCAATTAAATTTGAGATGTTTATTAGACATCTAAGAGGAGATGTCAAGTAGTACTCTGAGTAGGAATAAAAAGACTAAAAGGAAAGACATCATTGGTATATAATGTTGAAAGCAATTCAAGAGTTCTTTGAAAATACTTCTTGGGATGTTAGCTTTGCAACAGGCCTAGAAAACAATTGGTCAAAATTAGAACATGGAAATCAGTGGAAATCTCCAAGAATGGCTTCTAGAAAAATAATTAAATGGATTACAAGAAATATACAATGTGATTACAGAGCAAAGGTATAATAAAGTAGAAATATATTTTTTGTCTTGAGTATATACAAGGCAACTAAAAACAGGAAGAAAAATATTTGAGATAATCTGATGGAATACTTATGAAAAATCTGAAGTAAGACATGATTTTCAAAACTTGGTAAACTGTAAGAAATAAGAATTTACTTTTTTTTTTTTTTTTTAGTAGCACAGGGGGCATGTCACTGAAACCATCAAGAAAGCACAGACATTGTTTTCTATTGGAAATATGTATGTGGTTATTGGTTTTTCAATATTTAGAATCAACTTATAGACAATGATCTGAAGAAAAAATCTCTGAGATGTTTTGATTTAAATCTTCTCAGATTTGGAAATTTAACTCTAATACCACTAGGGGTTATTTTTATACATGGTATCCTTAGTAAGGATCTACAGTGACTTGTTTTAAGTAATTAAGTTTCTTTTTTTCCTTGAAAAGGTCAGTATTAGTTGACTATTATTTCTTCCCTAGTATTATTATTAAATAATAATTTTTTAAAAAGAAATTCAACCAGTTAAATTTATATCAGAATTTTACTGGACATCTGAGCTCTTCTACTGTGAGAATCAAAACTTCTTCTTTTAAAAATATGTCAAAAGCACACATTTCATGGGCAAACTTCAGATAGCATGAAAGCATAAAGCTTCAAGCCCAACAGAAACCTTGGAGGAGATCTTATTCAAAGCCTCGGACTAGATGGCCTCCCAATGCTTTCATCTACCCTTGATCATCCAAGAGCATTCATTAAGTCCCTGTATGACAAAGGTGTTCTGTTAGACATTAAAATGGTGCTCATCCATCTTTTAAAGACATAACCCCAGTCTTTAGGAATGAGCTCTTCAAAACAGTAGGATGTTTTTTTTTTTTTCTCAAACATTAAGCAAGAAGTAAAACAAAGGTGAAAAATAAAGTAGTAGTTAACAAAAAAGACATAATATTCATTTGCTTTGTAGCATGGCATGAAGAACAATCTTAACTATTCCTGACCTTGAATCCACTAAAGATATCCTTTTCATATTTGAACTGCAAACTTTATTGAATATCTCATGCATTTATCTGAAAATGGAAAAACCTAGACTTTGCCATGACAACCAACATTAAACAAAGAAAGATATCCTGATAAATATGCTGTCCCCAAGCCCACAACCATTTGGAATGGAATACCTCTTAAGGTTTAAGCTGTCCTCGGGGTGCAAGATAGAAAAGGGGATCACACCCCACTTCGACGTAAGACCCTTGCTCGGGGACCCTAAAGACCCTTAGCCCACTGCCACCTTCACAATCTTCCCCTTTCCCACTAATCCCACAGTTACAGAGTCCACCACACGCTTGAAATGGACTACTTATTCCCCAAATACTTTTCACTTTCTCTGAAGACAACTGCGTTTGTCCTATTCCATCATTTACTAGCTCTTGGATCTTGCACAAATCATCTGATCTTGAGCCCTGATTTTCTCAAAACGAATTTCTCATAACTAGTTCTCAGGTTTCTTTGAAGAATAAGGAAGATCGTACATATAAATCTGCAAACGTATTGTGTAGTGTCTGGTACATAGTAGGCATTCAGTAAATAGTAGGCATTCACTTTGCAGTTATGTATTTATTATATTTTTGACATTTTAATAGTCATCCTGAAATAAAAAATATACAAAAGAGGCCTTGGAGGGAAAGGTAACTGTTCCTGTTTCCAAAAGTTAATTAAGTGCTAATGATATATCAAACATTTTAAATGGTGGATAACTTTCAAGACTTAGAGCAGACTGGGGATCCCTGGGTGGCGCAGCAGTTTGGGCCTGCCTTTGGCCCAGGGCGCGATCCTGGAGACCCAGGATCGAGTCCCACGTCGGGCTCCCGGTGCATGGAGCCTGCTTCTCCCTCTGCCTGTGTCTCTGCCTCTCTCTCTCTCTCTCTGTGACTATCATAAATAAATAAAAAAATTAAAAAAAAAAAAAGACTTAGAGCAGACTGACTCTTCTTAGAGCAATAACAATCTGCTTTACTTTCTGCGCAGAAAAGAGGGCTCATGGCTTCATGTTTGAAAGGGTGTCATATACAATGAATAGGAGAAAGCCAATGCAAGGAGACTTAATTTTGAAAATAAGGCTTGTACTTGGTCTTTTTTTTTTTTTAAAGATTTTATTTATTTATTCATGAGAGACACACAGAAAGGCAGAGACACAGGCAGAGGGAGAAGCAGGCTCCATGCAGGGAGTGGGACTCGACATGGGACTCGATCTCAGGACCCTGGGATCATGCCCTGAGCCAAATGCAGACGCTCAACTGCTGAGCCACTCAGGCGTCCCATACTTGGTCTTCTTATTATATACAGCAAACTGAATATTGTTTGCCTTTGCTCCCAAAGGACATTTGTATGTTCCCTGACAATCTAGGAACCACAGAGTACTGCAGAGCCCATATGTCCACGCTCTAAGGAACCGAAGAGGTTCTGTGTTCTGTGTACCTCTCCCGTGAACAGATGGGAAGCCAAAGCATAGGATGAAGTTCATGCCACAAACATGTGTCAGGTGGCTACTCTGTATCAGATCCAGTGCCTGTTGGGATCTGAACTTAACGAAATCACCAAGACCTTTGAATTTTCTGACATATTATCTTCTTATTTTCATGACAGCAAAAAATTTAATTTCTTTCCACCTAAGAATTAAAGGTTGTGAATTAAAATATTGCAATAGATCATCCCATTTACTGTCCTGGGATTGGGGGATTCAGGAAAAAAAAAATGGTTTTCTGGGTCCCTGGGGGTGTTCCAGAAATATTTTTGTTTCAATCGCTATTATAAAAAATTATCAGTGGTTTGTTAATCTGTATTGTACGGTCTTGCATACATAGAAGAAGAACAAAGAGGAAGAGAAGGAAGAGGAAGAAGAAATGCAAGAACATCTTTGATGGTTGAGGGGCTTGCAGTACCCCAGGTGTCTCTCAATGTTCTGTCTGCAGATAGAATACGAATCCTGTTAGATTCAATTTCTGGTGGCTTCAGGATTTGTTAGAGAATTAGAGTGTGTTTTTAAATTAATTATGTTTTTCTTTTCTGTCATTTTCCTCTTTTTATTAAGTTCAATATTGGGGAAAACACTCTAGTAACTTCTGAATTCAAGATTATCATATTTTTAATAAGCTGTGGTATGGCATTTATTTGAACCCTAAAAAATAATAGCACAAGTACCATTAAGTTCTGGAATCTTTCTCTAACTATGTCCACCTATAAAAATGACCACCCTATAAATTAGCATTTCTCAGAGCATGGTCCTCAAACACCAGCTCTAAGATGCTGCAAGAAACAAAGATGCCACAGCAAAATAAACACATGATAGTCTCCTCCTAGCAATGGAGGAGTACACTGGGCTAGCAAGAAGCTCAGCAGAGAAGAAGCCTAGTTGTGCTACACAAGCCAGTGTGTCCCAAACTAATGTGAAGCAGTACACGCTTTTAGCAGAGCATCTATTAATATTCTCTGAACTGCCATTGTAAACAGACTGGGGAAGTAGGCTGTAGCCACATGGGAACGTGTTGTCGTCTTGAATGCAGAACTCAACAAAATTAAAAGAAAGCAAGAAAAATGAAGCAACATCCCTCAAAGTCAACTGGATAATGGAGTGGGTTTTGAAACAAACACTGCCTTGGGTTTGTTTATGCTTTTTTATTTATCAGTTTCCCCCCTCCCAGAACTATTCCCTGTAGGAAACAGTAGGCTTTCAGAGAGCAAGGACTGGAAAAAAAAAAAATCTTAAGCGTATGAATTAGCATAGATAAGACATCCAAAATCCAACAGAAACAAATTAAAAATTAATAAAAATCAAAAGTATAAGCCACAGCACCCATGACTGTTATCTAGAAATGCTGGGTGTATGGTAAGACTGGGAGGTAACAACAAATGTGCATGCTGACTGCTGCAGGAAGGTTGTACCACTTAGCTTCTTGTCCAAGACTAAAGGAATCAAAGATGTGGAAGAAAGTCATTGTATATGCTCTTAGTCTCATCCTCCTATCTTAGGTCTGGAAAGTAGTCATAACCGAGGCCAAGTGAATTTTGACTCCCCATATAACCAGAGAATAAATTGTCTAAACACAGTTTCTAAGTGCCCATAATCAATGTAGCAATTTGGATCATTCTGGCATTTTCCAGCCAGTGCCCCACTAGCCCCTCCAGCTGTGTAAGCAGCTCATCCTGTTCCTCCTCAAGCCCTCTTCGTTACAGCCCACTCTCTGGCTTGCAGTCTAAGACAGTATTCATTGAATCGGGCTCCTGGGATTTTATCTGTGACTTGAAAATTCAAAGTCTACTTGTGAAATGCAAATGTAAGTTTATTTTGAATACCCATAATACTCTTATTCGAATACTACCATATTTTATGACCTACCATAAGAGCTTTAGACAGGTTTTTCTCATTTAATCTTCACAGCAAGCCCCTGAGAGAATAATTATCCCCACTGTAGAGATAAGAAACCCAAGGCAATGAGAGTTTAGGTAAATTTCCCAAGGTGGCACAGCTATCGAGGGATGGAGATGATCTTTCCATCTAGACAGGCGGACTCTAGATCTCGTCCTCTCACTCCTCATACACTACTGCTTCTCATTAGTAAAATAAAAGCTTCAGTTCTGATTGGCTATCAGTGCAAGTAAAAACAAAAGTAGAATTCATAGAAGTATGATTTTTCTTGCTTGTGTGGTAGGTGAGCTTGGGCTCTGGAGCCTGACGGCCTCAGTTCAGAGCCCACTCTGCATCTAACCAGCTGTGTGCCTGTGAGCAAGTATCTCACCCCAGAGTTCCCATCTGTTACATACGGATGACAGCTAGCATTTATTGAGCATTTACTCTATGCCATGCATTCCAAACACATTGCATACATTAACATACTTAATTCTGTAAAGTAGGTAGTTATTATCTTTAATGACAATAGAAGTTCTAAGTAAGAGTCGGATTAAATGTTTTAATGCTGGTAAAGAACTTGGAACAATGCCTGACAAAGCGTATTGGTAAATGCTAGTTATCAGACGTATGATACACATATGCTTAGACATCGTAACACATCAGTATGATCTTAATCATCATCCAAATGGCATCACAGAGATGCTGCTACAAATCTGGGGCATATTGTTTTTAAAAGGGGGAGGGGTAATCTAGGTTTCTAACAATGCTTTAATGCAATGTGAATGTATAAAATATTAACAATAATAAATGACTAAGGAGGCAGCTCCGTGATAGTGGTTTAAAAGTAGCATCTCTGCACACAGGCTGCCCAGATCAGAAAATGAGCTTTACTATTTAATAGCTGTGTGACCTTGGGCAAGTGGCTTACCCTGTCTGTGCCTTAGTTTTCTCACCTGTAAAATAAAGATAATGATAATGCTTGCCTTCTAGGATTGTGATATTTAAGTGAGATAATCTATGCAATGTACTTAGAGAAAAGCTGGGCAGATAGTAAAAAAAAAAAAAAAAAAAGCTATAGTAGTAGTAATGCAATTCTACTATATAACTCAGTATATCTTGTAATTTTGTTTCCTTCCCAGAAGTGCAGCCCCAAGAAAAACAAAACAACGGAGCACATGTGATGTAGGGATAGCATCTGATCGAAAAGAAAACCAGCGCTCCACACAAAGGCCCAAGAACTCTTATTTCCTAAAGTTTGTTATAAGGACACCTAGGGTGTTTGAGTCCTCTTGCGATCATCTCACCATGGGCAACCTTACATGGAAAATTTCCTAAGTCATTCCTGACCCTCATGATGCAATATGGGCACCCAAACAGCACTCTAAGGAAGACTGAATTTACTGATGCTAACTTGTTTTCCTTGAACAGGAGAATGTTTATAGCTTCACGACCTTTTCATTTTTCTGTGTTGGAAAAGGAATTACACCTCAAAGCATATCTTCGTTCTGGAGTTTTATTACTAAATCTGATGTATCCTGACTATAAAAATGTATGAGCCAGGAATGTACAGCAAGGATACATGAAAGTGCCCGCTTGTACTATTAATACTGGGAAGTCAAGCCTCGCGCTCCTAGAACCAACCGTGCTCAGGAAAAACGTCTGAAATGATTGTCCTTTCCCAAAGTCAACTTCCTTCTCCAGCTTCTCCAGCCTCCCCAGCCTCCCCTGCCTCCCCTGCCGCCCCTGCCGCCCCAGCCTAGATTCTAGATTAGAGGAGGAGTGTCGATTCAGATGGAAATGCTTACATGCACTCAGTGGCCTTGAGAATTACCATGATTAATCTTAAACTGACATGGGCAACATGGAGGTTGATGGTCGGAATTTGAAGTTATAAGCACAAATAAAGCCCCTTGGCGCAAAGCGGAACCACATATAATAAGCTGCTAAAAATCAGGATTATTGTTCAAACCAGCACTCTGATCCCAAGGGAAATCCAGAATCACAGGGATTTTCTGGTCTCTTCTAAGAATGCCCCATTTCCAAACACTCAGTTTGGGATTTGCATTTTCCAAAAGGGAGCAGAAGAGATGTAAGTTGATCCATTTTTCTTTTTAAGACGGGTAATGTCTGGCCCATTTGGGAACTAGATATCTTCTAACAAAAGGTTTAACTAGATTTTTTTTTTCTTATGCATGCATGTATCTATCTATTTATTATGTTAACACTCCTCCTACTCAACAAAGCTTATGAGTTAACTAATAAAAAAACAAATTCTAAAAATGAGGGCCAAGAAAAATAAGACCCAAGCTGAAGTATCACAGGTGAATATAATCGGTCACAGATTCACTTTTTTAGCCTCCTGATGGTCAAAGCAAATAAAGGAAAGGTCTCTAAGAATGGAGTTAAAGGGACTGAAGATATGCAACCACATTAAAATGATTACTTCAAAATTTACAGGTTGGACTATTTCAATGAATGTATGTGTACTAAAGTCTCACACAGATGCATGCTGGGAAAATGTTTCCTTCCACGTGTCTCTTTGAGATCAATATTCTGCAGCCTTTCCCAAAGAAAGACCTCTAGACTCTAGAAGGAGAGTCTCTACAAACAGTTGAATTTCAGTTTTTAAAATATGATCAATGTTCCTATTTTAATCCAAGGAAATGATTATCACCAAGTAACAGCCCTTATATTGCCAATAATGAATTCTTGTTTTGCTAAAAATAAAACAAAAGCTGAATAAAACAAAAATCTTCCCAGTTTTGAAATGTGGACTCACTAAGAATTTAGAAAGAGATCGGTTCTCCTCCACTGGTCCAATGTACTATGCATGGCAAAAGATCAGTAAATGTGCTGGATCAAATTAGCCCTAATTTCTCAAGTATTGGGTATATAATCATAAGCCATGGTTATTATTCTTATATTTTTTACTAAGGGTCTTAAATGCCATTTTAGAAGGATTCATATATAAATAAAATAAAGTTTATAAAAGAGTAAAATAATAATAGTACGTATATTATAAGGAAGAAGGGAAAGAATTTAACATGCAGTGAGAAACTACCCCATATATATCACCCTGGTCTCTGGTACTTACATATATTATCTAATTTGATCTCCACAATAATCCTATTAAGTAGACACTACCATTATCACTGTTTTACAAATAAGATATCAAGGCTCAAAGAGATTCAAAAATTCACTCAAGATCACAGAGCCAGCAAGAATACTTTCCCCATATATGTGTGGTTGGGAAGCCCATGTTATTCCTAACATACATCAGAACAACTCTCTCATAGGAGGACACATGATAGTAGGCCCATTTGCTAAGTGTGGAAACTGAAAAATCAAAAAGTCAAACTTTCTTTCTAGTGTATGTGAGAGCCAGAACTAGAACTTGGAAATCTACTACATCACAGTTGGTATCATCTAAAGAGAAGAATTTGGAATAGCAAATCCATTGAGAGAAACTTTGCAACATTCTGAAGACAGAGTTTAAGTTAATAAATAAAAATAATGGATTTTCTTTTCTTTTTCCTTTTTTTTTTTTTTTTTTTTTTTACCCATTTTGGCTCCTTGGTAAGTAGACTTTGTAAGTTTATTTGTGAATTCGACTATTGTACTAGAAGTACAAAGGGATATAATTGAGATAAACTAAAAACATAATAAATGAACTAAAAATATACCATTTTCACAAGGGAAACCACAATTTTCTAGGCTATGTTCCCTAGAGCTAGAGAATATACTTCTAATGAGCTTTGAGTAATCACATAAATTGAAAACCTAACCTTGTAATGCCTGATAGTGATCTAAACTACTTAGCTATGTTTTGTATTATACCACAAAACAGTGGTTTGTTCACGAAATGTAACAAAATATCTTGTGTTACTCATACTTTGGCCTTAGGCTTACATGTGTTGAAACCATAATCCCCAACGTATTTCAGAGTATGTTTGGACAACCAAAGTTACTCTATGAAAATGACCCAAAAGGAAAACCCTATTCCATTAAAAACACAAATTGCTAAGAGTTAAATGTTTAAGTATTGCCTAGAGTGTATAAAGAAGATTTAAAATCTAGTGCTCATTTTTCCCACTTAAAAAAAAAAAAAATGAAAAAGGAACTTTCAGGAACCATACAGGAAAGTTGTAAATTAGCTATATCCTGATCTACTTCATATCTGTTGCATTATGTAATGCAGAAGAAATGAGATATTGCAGCCCAACAAAGGGCTGTTTGATACAAGAGCTTCAGACACAGAGAGAAAGAGGCTACCCTGGTTGGCTAATATAGACTTGTCAGCAATGTCAAGGTGATGTCAGGGGTTTCCAATAGACATCACAGTTTGGAGATACTCAAGCCCAAATACCTGAAGCCCATCTTGGGAATGTTTAGCGACATTATCTAGGCTGAAAACTATGGTAGTTAAGAATGTCAGCAGTGGAATCAGATAGAAACTACATTTAAATACCAATTCTGTAATTCACTGGGTCTATGATTCTAGGAAAGTCCCTTCACCTTCTTCCTTCACAGGGTTGAGAGGCTTAAATGAGATGGTATATGTAAAATACTTAGCAAATTTCCTGGTACCTGGTAAGCCTTCACAAGTAGTAATTACTTTTATTATTGTTATTTTATGTTATTTATTATGTTATTTTATTTTATTGTTATTTTATGAATAATCACTAGTGCCATTAGTAACTAATATGGTACCCCTAAATATTAAGGGATCAATAAATGCTTAGTAAATAAATTGAGCTTTGGGGCTAATGGCTGGAAATATTACATTGGTCCACTTATTTATAAAAGAAACCCTCTAAGAACTGCTATTAAAACTCTGGGAAGGATTGGGTTGGTCATCAAATAAGACTGGGAAATCTAAGTTAAACAAAATCAGTATGTTCTTTCCTGCAGAACTTCTCAGAGCCTTTAATGAGACAAAGTGAATTATGAATCTCCTAAAAAGACACAGCCCGCAGTGCTTCTTAAATTTACTGTGCAGTTTCCTCATCTATAAAACATAAAATTTTACAACATGATCTCTAAATTCCTTCCCTCCTTGTTAAGAGATTAGAATTCTAGGCATTTTCCAGAACTAGTTATACATATGAATAGAGATTAAAATGAACATTGATCTCCACCCCCTTGAGATCAAAACAAATTAGATCTTTTTCCATTTTCCCACTGCAAAGCCCACCCGAAAAGAACTGAATCTTTGATGCTTTATCAAGTATATAACTTAATCCTGCCTTTAACTTGCACAGGTCAAGTTCATCAAGATTTAAGTCATTTCTGATTGAATATGACTTTTTGAGAACATGCATTAGATGTGAAAGCTAACAGGTTCCATGAGGACTCGATCATATAGGAGCCCAATTTAAAAAAAAAAAAACAACAAAAAAAACCTTCACTTTTTCAATAGGTTTCTCATTAAGACAAAAATGTTACCCAAATCCATATGCTCGACAACATTTAATATTTAAAAAGCAGGTAATGAAATTGTTACCTAACTCAATTAAGCAAAAGAGGAAGGAGTGTGAGACCTTGCTTTTTTGCCTCTTTCCCTCTGTCCACGCAGACTTCCTGGGCTCTCTCACTGATCCCTCAGGCCCCAGCTGGCAGATCCCCAGTCTCCCTGTAAGCCATCCATTTCCCCTCTCTGAGCTCATGACCCATATTTCCGTCTACTTAGGGCACATCCTTACGTGCAGTCACCGTGAATTCAACATGCCCCAGGTTGAATGCCACACTCCTGCTACACCAAAACTTCTTCTGCTCAGCCTGGTATCACTATCATCCACCAGCCAAACTGCCTTCATTCCTCCATCTTCCTCATCCTCCACATCCAGGTCCACCTCCTAAGCAGTTGTCCAGTTAGTCCCTTTCCCAGGATCCCCATTCTTATTTGTTTTTCCTTTTCTATTTCAACAGTTTCTTAAATACTGTAGATACATTAACATTCCTCCACTCTCTATCCATCCTCTACCTTCCTGAGAGATTTCCACAGTGAAGAGCCGTCATTCCCCCTCCTGGCTATAATCTTTCCCTGAGTCCCTTCGCCGGCTGTACAATCTAATCTGCTGGACCCCTTTCTCTCTTCATACCTTTTAATGTTGCAAGTCTAAAAGCCCCTTGGAGACTGAGCATCTCAAGATTCTTAGATATCTCTTCTCTCCTCGCTCTCCTAGGGCTCGACACCACCCTTCACAGTGCCTGGTATATAATAAGTCCCTATTAATGTTTGTTAAATGACTAAAAAAAACAATGCACGAAACCCAAATAAAATGTTAAGCCCTGATACCGGAATAATAATGTTTAGAAAGAGCTAAGTTAAACATAAGGGAAAGCATTCACATATGCCAAAATCTTCCACTCTCCCCCAAATATGCCACGTTAAGTAGAAAATGTGAGTAAGCAACTGATTCTTCCTCTGACTCTATTTACTCTGAGCACAAAGACGTACTTTGATGTGCTGTGCCATTGAACTCCGTGCCATTGCAACATGATTAAAGACACATTCAGCACAGGGAGGAAATGGGGGAGTATGAGGTTGACCGGGGTAGAACATGAAATGAGTTTTTGTTTGCTCAGATTAGACTTAAAATCACCCTCAAAAACTCAAGTCTCTGTTTTCATGACCATCATCTTAGACCAGCAGAGCATCACCCCCAGAAGAAAATCTGCCCCTGTGTTGGCCTAAGCGTGACATTCCCCAGGCCAGGTGCTGCGCGGCGGCCGCATGCGTTGCTCTGCCCAGCAGAGGGCGCGCAGCCCCCAATACCTTGCCAGGCCAGGCCACAAAACCGGTGGAGCCAGGGTGAAGTTGTTCAATAAACCAAAGCCTCCAAATCCGGGTCAGCACACCGACCTCCTGTCCTTGCCTGCTCCCTGGCGCTCTGCTCTCAGTGAGGTGTCTGTGAACTTCCAGATCTCAGGCACACCAGTTCTGTTCACTCAGGAGTGTGATGATTTCTTGGAAGAGAAAACCTCAACTCGCTCTGACTTAGCAGGACAGCTACAGAAAAGCATCCCGTGCAGGGTATAACCCATATCCTACTTCCTGATGCCTTCCTTCTAAAGAGTGAGAGAAGGGAATGTAGAGGGAGAGGTTTTCCACATGCCCCTACCCCCTACCCCCTACCTGAAGAAGATTATTTTCTGCTCTTAATGATTTAGTTTCAGATAGTTGAGGTATCAGAAGTGTGACATTAAGGTCACCAGGCTACTAAAAGGCTGAGTGGGGGGAAAACTCCTTCCTCTGAGTAGATATTTACATTTGATGAGGGTTAACTATTAGAAGAGGAGAAAGAGTATCACATACTCCACATTCTAGAGACAGATGCTTCTGTTGTTACGAGTAAGGGCCAGCGATCTAGAAAGGCAAAATAAAAAATAAGTTGAACAGATTCATGTGGTTCTCAAGGAAACCCACAGTGATTCATTTGAGGAGAACAAAGGAACATCACAGTCCTTATGGGGAGACTGTTAACCCCAAAACCTGCTCAGAGGGAGTAAATAGCAAGGGCCTCTTGTTAATATGCAGAAAGACTGTGTGGGAAAATTGTCTTTTCCCTTCAAAATACACCTCAGGCAGACACGAGAGGTCCATAGAGAATTTTACCCCTGCACTGGGCTTGGGGTAATGGGGAATGGCTGTTGGAAGCCCACAGGTGCTCCTGCCTGGGGACAGAGTGGGGAGCAGGGAGTAGGGAGAGTCAAGCTTGATGTAGCCCGTGGCCAGTCCTACTGTGCAGTATGATCTTATCCCCATGCCAGAAGAAACCACTGGAGAGTTTTAAACAGGGAGTGATGTGATCGGATTTGCATGTTGGGAAGATCACTCTAGAAATGGAAGACAGTGTGGCAGGTTTATGTACATCAAATACAAAATGTTAAATTTCATATTTATTAATTCTGATAAGGCCTTGAAAGATCATAGATTAATTTTTGAAAACCAAAATGTAGCAAGTAAGAATGGCAAGTTTCTTCCATTTCCAGTCTGTTTGCCTTAGCCTGGACCCCAGGCCCCTCTGCCTTGTACAACCCTAGGGGCCAAACTGCAGAGCCCAAGGTCTAGAGCCAGCTGAACTCAGCATAAAATCTCAAGTGATCTAACTTGCAACACTACTTTCCAATTAGAAAAGTACTATTTATTATACAGGAACTTAATTTAATTTCACAAATACTTATGGAGCTGCTATTAGGTTAAACCACTGTACTAGACTCTGCTGAGAACTCTGAGATTAATCAAATGCAACCTCTGTCTTCTAGAAACTCACAGACTTCTTCAAATCAAGTAGAGAGGAAAGCACTCTTTTATGGGTCATCTTTAAGGCAAATAAACATACCGACGAAAGCACTTTTTGTTGTCACTGTGCATTTGTGTCGTTTGTATGAACACATAGTTTGAATATCAAAAAAGTCAAACTTAAATCAATATTTTTTCCTATATTCTTAAATTATATTTCTCCTAAAAGCAGAAGCTGGATATCCTAAAAAAGCAAAACAAAACAAAAAAACAAACAAAAAAACACGAGCATGAAACTAGAAAATAACTGTAAGTGAATAACATACCTAATTCCTCTTAAAATTTACATTCTCAAGAAGCTCAGATGAATGTTTTTTGTTCCCTCACACCTATTTATGCTTAAAATAGTGATGCCAGCCCAATGATTTCAAAATCCTGTTGTTACTACAGGTCTGAGAAGCAGCCATGCAGGGCATTAGGGAGATTCCTGTCACTTTTAGGAAGCAAGTGGGCAAATCCTAAGGGCATCAGTTCTGTCAGAAAGGATGATGGGGCCAATCTAAATAATGGCTAGGATGGCATTGCTAAACCCCGGAAGGGGGACAAAGTGTACCTGGAAATGACTGAAGTAGATGACAAAAAGAACTGAAGATGTCAGAAGATAAGGAAATGGTTCTAGTATATTTTCATGAGGCCAAGAGGACTTCCTACTGCCTCAGTAACTCACATTTTTGAGTTTGTTTGTTTGTCCTCATGCCTGGAGTAAATATAGCCATAGCTTGAGAGTAGACCTATATCCTCACCCTATATTATAGCAGACAGGATTAGGAAACAAAGGAAATCTATTTCAGTCAGCAAAGTTGAGTTGGGATTATTTAGTAGGAACCACGTCTGAAATCCTAAGTATTGTTACATGAAGAGGCCTTCAAAATAATGACATCAATTAACATTTTCGTTTCCGTGCAAAATTAAAATCGTATGTCTACAAAAGGCCAAAGGAACTATTTCTAATTAGATATGCTAGATGCTTTAAAATGAAAACTTCCAGGCAGAGGGCAATTCTGGATTTTCAAATGCACATTGAATTTGGCGACTGGAATGTGTAGATCTGATTTTGTGTGATATTTTCTAGGCTTGGGCTTTGTGTAGCAGAGCTGCTATCCTCCAACACTGTAGGAGTGAAGAGTGAGATACTGCAATAGTCCACATCATGGAATTTTGTGTTAATGAACCACAACATGAAGCCAGGGTATTGTGTGGTTCACATAATTATTTCCGTAACACACCTGAGACCTTCTGAAAATGCTTCTAAGCAGAATTATTGTATCACTCAGAAATCCATTACACCAGCAGTGCATGGATTTGTGGCAAAGACACACATGCTGGGGTGGTCACGGTTCACAGGGGAGCCTGGTGTCTGTAGGCCCAAGATCTCTCCCTTTGGTTCCTGGTCAGATGGGTTAGGAGCTTCAGATCCACACAACAAGACATAAGATAAACTTGAATAACAAGGAATATTGAGAGTGTACATCCAGATGCCAAATACTATATGTTTCTGACTTGTGTCATTATTACCCTGGAAGCTATTTGTTTCCTTTTGTATCATCCAGGCTGGTGTGTTTGTTTTCTTGCTACCATGAGCAGTTCTGTATTTCGTGTAAACATGTGACCTAAAAAACACAGTACTGTCCTCCTCATTCTTTCTGGAATTGGCAGATTCATAGAATCCCATGTATTTTGCTATTAGAATGACAGAGGTACATGTCATGTTTCCACCAGAAAAATATTGGAACAGAGTACAGAACACAGGTACCAAAAAGTGCATGGGAATACCATACATATCAAAGTAAAGATGGTTTCAAAACAAAACAAAGCTGTCTTTAATTAGAAAGTCCTGGGCACCATGCTCACCTCATGGACATACCTACTTCCTTTACACACAATGAATGCCCATTCAACTGAATCTAATCCATAAATTAGGAAAAAAATCTCTGCCTTGACTCTAGAAGTTCTGAATTTGTATGCCCAGTTGACCAAGAAAAGAAAGGTGGTTTACTTTGACTTTAACAAATTCCACTTTTCCCACAAAGTATTTGAGGTTTGATTTTTTTTTTTTTTTTAAGTAGGCTCCACACCAGGCATAGAGCCCAACACAGGGTGTGGAGCCCAATGCGGGCTCCAAGTCACAACCTGGAGATCAAGACCTGAGCTGAAATGAAGAGTTGGACGCTTAACGGACTGAGCCACCCGGGTGCTCCCCCGGGTGCCCCAAGGCTTGATTTTTCGAATCACATGGGAAGTCAAGTACGAAGTCTCCTGTGTCTCCTCCCAGAGCAAAGGGAATGGGGATTGTTATGACTTCATTCCCTAAACTTCTGTGAATGCCCTGGAGAGTCAGCTGATGCACAGAGGTTCCCTCATAAAGCTTGTGATATTTGCAAAATTAATATCTTGGATGATATCCTGCAAATGATAACCCATTCATCTAGCAACAAAGACATGTTGGATTCCGGAGGGGGGATTTTTTTCAGCATATCCTTTTCAGTTTGGTTAAAGATGACTTGCATGAAGTAGCGTTTAGATGTGCAGGGATCACATTTATACACACCTGATGAATGGGTAGATAAGAACTCTGGCTTTTATGCTTCTATTGTTGGATTTCTTTTTTTTTTTTTTTTTTTTTGCTTTTATTTGTTTGGAGGACAGGTTCCTGAAGATGAATAATAAAATGGTTTTGTATACACATCCAGGAAGAGATTGTGACAGTACCTGGTGTAGCTTCCCTACAAAGATATATGCAGGGACCCCAACACCACATGGGCACCTTGAGGGAGTTTGAGGAGCCCCGGTGCCAGCTCTTTTCCTGCAGATGCCAGGATTCCTAGAGCAGGCCCTGGTGGCCACGTAATGCACTATCCCTAACTGTGACCCTGGGGTTTGGCCCCGAGCAAAGGCATGGGGGGGGGCCGAAGTGGGAAAAATAAGAGTGCGACTAGAAACCAGGAATTATTCTAGTGAGTTGACATGGTATTTGAGTTTCTTATGTATTATCCACAATTGTAAGCCTAGAGAAACTTGATTTATAAATAAAAAACCGTTGGGTTTCAAGTGTGTTTCTAGAAAGAGTAAGAGAGTCTTAAGAAAATTAGATGGGCAGTTTGGGGGAAGAGAAAAAAAGGACTTGTAATCAATAAGGTTACTAGGATTACTCAGAATCACAGTCACACAGGAAATCTTGTAAAATGAACCCATCCTGAGGAGGGCTGAACAGCCTTCCGAGGGGCCAGCTTTGGTGCCGAAGTTAATGTAACCCCCAAAGCAAAAGCAAGTAAACCACTGCAATTTGGTGTAAAAAGCATAGCTATCATCTAACCTCCCACGCTTCATTTCCTCGACTTTAAATAAAGACATTCCGAACCCTCCAATTTATAGTCAACAACCTAATTTCCTAATTAATGAGAACGCACAAGCTACCCACAGACTTCTCAAAACACTCCCCCACCCCCACCCTAAGCTGTGGTCTCCTACAGCAAGGACAGTAAGGGGTGGCAAGCCCAGCTCCAGCACCAGCTTCTGAGGCTTCACTGAAAGTATTGGTTTCAACCTCCCTTTCTTGCATCTGACCACAAAGCAGAGCTGCTTCCTGTGGCTTCTGAAATGAGCGGCAGGAACAAGAGACCACATTTTATTCAGAGGGAAGTGAAGAGGAAGGTGAGCCGCATTCAGGCTTCGCTCACAATTTCACCTCTGCAGCTGCCATCACGTTTAGAATTATGGATGGAAAACAAATATGGTCTCAGAGATGATGAAGATGACCTCTTTGGGAATCACTATTCCTTTGTTGGTTTTTTGAAAATCCAATATGCTCCTTCTTTCCAATTCAGCTTAAAGAGAATACTCTCAATTCTAGAAGTCACGTATCACGTGTGAGAAGTTTGGAAATCGGCACGCTGTATACAAAGATACTGTGTTTTGGATGGCAGTTGTCATTCAGCAGTCAAAGTTATCATCTTCTATCACCTGCTTTTCCATCAGATTTCCCAAGTCATATCCTACAGTTATTTCTCACTGCCCGTGCATCCCAACAAACTCCTTTCCAGATGTATGTCTCATGAGATCCTTGCCTGCTCCAAACACCCTGGATTCACCATTTCCTTAACAATTTCATGTCTACTCAAACAGACCTTCTCCTGTTTCCTACTAGGAAAAAAAAATTCATGAACTTTGAGACTCAGCTTAATTATCACTTCTATGAAGCCTCCTTTCAATCACCTTTCACAAGAGTTTCTGGCTTTACAATAATTACATAGTCTGATGTGTATTAGAATTTACTGTGTATGTTTCTGTCTCTGAGCAAGGGTCAAGGCATTGATTTCTTCATCAATGGCCAAGATCACTGGAATCTCCCTGATGAATCATGCCTCTATGATCTACTGACAGACTAGAACATCAAGTGCTCAGAGAGGGACCTGCTATGGACCCATACTTGGGAGAGAGGTATGGTTTCAGTATAGTGGGTGCTGTGGTCCACTTATCCTTTCACACTGCTACAAGTGGGCAACAGCTAAGGGTGTAAGCAGGCATTGAAACAGCTGATGCCTTGACATGTGGCACTACTTGGACCTATGGGGGGGATCTGGACCAGCAAGAGTATTATCATTCTAGAGGACAAAAAAGCTACTTTGTGAGAAACTACCAGCACACTATGTGGCAGACATGAAGAAAAGGCAGTAGTGAACTGATGAGACTTTTCAGTTTTTTAATGACCTTTTTGGATAAAATAAAACACTGCATTTTGGGGGACAAATTGATGGAGAAGGCAGATTAGATAGTGTTTTGAGTGTTCCAAGGTTAGCTGGAAAAATAAGAGAAATATTAGCCGTATCCATCAGGATAGGCTAGATGATACTACAGTAACAACCCCAAATCCCAATGGCTTAAAACAACAAAGATTCATTTTTCTCATGTGCTATATGATGACTTTGGGTCAGTAGTAGACTCTGCTCCTTTTACTCACTCAGGGACCCAGGCTGACAGAGAAGCTACCATCTCAAGCATTTACCAACTCACCATGCTAAAGGGAATGAGAGCTGTGTAGGGTCTCAGGCCCGATATTTAACACTTTGGCTTGGTAATGACATACGCCCTGTGTTCACAACAAGTTGGCCAAATCTAGTCACATAGTCCCATCTCACTGTAGGAGAGCCAAGAAGTGCAGTCCTACCATGTCGCCAGAAGGCAGAAAGCTGGAAATATTTGGTAAACAGCACTGATGACTACCACATGACCTTATTTGTACCCCAAGCTTGTAAAGTAGAGCACAGTTGTTACAATAAATTGAATTGTATTTTACTGAAATAGGTTTTCCTGTTGCTTTAGTTTAAATGAATAGAATGCATATTGTTCATAGATGTTGTGAGAGTCTCTGCATCCAGTTTGAAAGAATCTAGAAAAAACCTACTTGAACCTGAAGTGGCTCAAGTGGACAGTTATTATCTTGAAGAACTTTTGCTAAGGAAGCCTACCCGAGACCTGCTCCTGTTGTTTGATAAATACATTGAAAAAAAATAATCCAGCTACTAATAATCAGATTTTTACAAGTTAAGAATTTACTTTTAAAGGAAGGAAAGTCTTATGGAAAACAAAGATCAATTAGAATGGCAAAAATCTACGAAATCCAAGTCCCTCATCTTCCACTTTCCTACTACTTAACTTCAGAGCCTCATAAGCTTATGTATTCCGGTTTTTCTATCCAGATACAGATAAAATTTTTTTCATTCAGTTATCAGATATCCATCTAACATCCACTGGATACAGGCACTGGCTGGACTTCATTCATCTCTTCATTGGTAATACAGATGAAGAGAAAAAAAAAATTGCATGACCCTTTGACCTCATGAATCTTTTTAACCTATTTACCACTAGTGATCAAAATGACTCGTTTCTAAATAATAGGATGTAGTAACACGTTATAAACATCATATGAAAATTACTAAGACTTGGGATCCCTGGATGGCGCAGCAGTTTGGCGCCTGCCTTTGGCCCAGGGCGTGATCCTGGAGACCCTGGATCGAATCCCACGTCAGGCTCCCGGTGCATGGAGCCTGCTTCTCCCTCTGCCTGTGTCTCTGCCTCTCTCTCTCTCTCTCTGTGACTATCATAAATAAATAAAAAAATTAAAAAAAAAACCAAAAAAAAAAACAACAAAAAAAAGAAAATTACTAAGACTTTCTCTGGTGTGTTAAATGCACTAGTATATAAGCCCTGAAAGGGAGGTAATAGGCAAAATAAGTGATAGGGAAGATAAGGAATATGAGAGGCAAAGGAACACTTTGACACCTTAGTACAGCAGCTGCAAGATCTTCATCCATCCCTGACCCCAGGACCCCCAGCGTGCAATGAAACACAAGTCCATGTAAAAGATACATAAAGTCAAACCTGTCAGTGTGTGGCCCATTCATGAAAATGAAGCCTCACGTTTGCTTGCTAGCTCATAGGATCTATAAGGGTACTCCTTTGGCTTCCTGGATATTCGGCTTAGAACAATTTGCCCATGTTTTAAAGACTCCAATTTCCTAAACAATGTAAGAAGATTTACACTGCAGTAGCAGCATGCAACATTACCAAAATGTTCTCTGTATCAACGCAAAAGCAGTTCTAGAATTTTCTCCGTGCCTCTGTGGTCCTTTTAATATTGGTGGCACCAACTTGTCTTCCAAGGACTTGGTGTACTCCCAATGCCTATTGTAGTTTTATTTTTTAGCTATTTTTGTTGGAAGGAGTGAGTAAACTATTAAAATACAAAGGATCCTTTTAAAGCTACAAAGAAAATGTGCAAAAAGCAATGAAAAGGATAAGAAATGATTTCTAAATTAAACCGTTTGTTTTATTATTAACAATAACAATAAAGTAAGTCACAGAGCCCATAAGTCCTCCCAGATGAAACATCTGCAGGATTCTCGGGTCTGAAAAGAACCTTAGCTTATAAACATGTCAGTCATGTTCTGAATATAATGAAGATTTCACACTACATGGAAATGTGACTATTTGCCCTTCAATATGTCCAAGATTTAGTGTTATTTTAAGATGATTTTCCTTCCAATTATATGTCCTATTTAGGACACTTTTTTCCATCAACTTTAGGCGGGGGAAAGGTACCAGTAATTGCTTTTGATGAATATAAATTGTTTTAAGCAACTAAGTTTAAGATCATAAGCTACCAACTATTGGTATAAATTCTAAATCCTGGGCAGCCCAGGTGGCTCAGTGGTTTGGTGCCACCTTCAGCCCAGGGACTGATCCCGGAGAGCTGGGATCGAGTCCCACGTTGGGCTCCTTGCAGGGAGCCTGCTTCTCCCTCTGCCTATGTCTCTGCCTTTCTCTGTGTGTCTCTCATGAATAAATAAATAAAATCTTAAAAAAAATTTTAATCCTAACCACCTCACAGATGTGAATAGGCTATGTAAATAGGCTATGATATATATATATATATATATATATATATATATATATATTTTTTTTTTTTTTTTTAATTTGAGAGAGAGAGACCACAAGCAGACCCAGAGATTGTGAACTGAGCTACCCAGGCACCCATAGGCTATGTTATATTTTAACCTTTGTTAGCAAACACTATGTCCATATTTTGGTTACCACATTGCACTTTAAACAAGTTATGACTGCCAAGTGATCCTGAGGCAGAAACTGGTGATAAAGCTATAGCTAGTTCTTCACATTACATTGAAATTTCATGGTATTCTTCTTTTCCATGGCCAAGAAGAAAGGAAGAAGAGACAGGAAAGGAAAGGAAAGGAAAGGAAAGGAAAGGAAAGGAAAGGAAAGGAAAGGAAAGGAAAAGGAGCATATCTTGTAGCCCATGGAGATACACAACATGATGTGAGCTGCCAAAAGTTCCTAAAGTTTCTCCTTTTCCATGCCTCTGTCCAAGAAGTAATATGAGGCCTGGTCCTCTGCCTCTAACATGTCAGTCTTACCAACTTCAACTTGCCAATGAACCACTCCCAACTTTCTATGAAATGCTTTTCAAGGTTCACAGGCTCAACTCCATTTGCTTCTCCACCCAAGGCATTAATGCTCATAATAATATATTATAGCAGAAATTAAAGCAGCACAGTACATTTCCTGAAGCGTCCACAGATGGGACGTGGTAATGGAAAGAATGCGGCCTTTAGCGTCATACAGATCCATCACTTTGCAGCACTATGACCTAGGTCAAATAACTTCACCTTTTTTAGGCGCCCATTTTCATCAACCATAATATGGAGGAGAATAGTTTCATCACAGAATTATGGCAGATGGCATCGAGGATAAGATATTTCAAGATATTTCTTCTTTACAATATTAAGTATATGGAGAACATTCTTTTTCCCAGTGTCTGACCAAAAAATTCCTTCTTTTTTTCATTATCCAGGCAGCAGGCTCGTCCAAGGTAGGAATGATTCAGCAATGACACAGAAAGAGGAAACTGTCAATAAACTACTCCAAGGAGAAAGGATGCATTAAAGGTGTCATCTTCATTCTAAACCCAGCCGAGTGGCCTGACAGCCTGGGATGGGCTGGGGAAGCCCAAGCAGAGGAGACTTTGGGTTTCTTGCCCTATTTCCACCAAAGCAACTGTACTTTGCCCTGTTTTATCCCAACTGTGTATAAGGGTAGAATTACGAAATGCACCAATGATAGCCTAGTTACGAATTCTAGTTGGTGCCACATACCAGGCTGAACTCCTGTGAAGGAGGAAGGCATCTCCTCAGAAAAGGACAGCTGTTCTCACCATGAATAAGCCTGGGAAAGTTTCAGAGTAGGCCAGGCACATCTGGGGCCAAGGTTTGGCCCTGATTCCCAGGCTGGAAGCTGAGTGGCTGTGGTGGAGGAGGATGAGCTGCCCCTGCCATGTGGGGGAGGCTGAGTGAGGTTGGCATTGGCCTAACAGTCTGGACGGGGTCTGGACTTGGGCTTCTTTCCAGAGTCATTCCCTGGGCTATCTTCTCCCACTAGCACCCCTAGATCTCGTGTGTGTCTCATACAAAGTGATGCAGTAGGCTTTGATGGACCCACATCCACCTTTGGAGAAAAGTAATACAATGTCCTTCTTTGGAACCCAAAATGTGGAGTGGTGGTCACTCACTGGGAGAAGGCATCTAGCCTAGCATGCTCTCCCAAGGCAACCATCTGGTGACTTGAAGAGCCTAAGCTAGATAAACAGGAAACAAGGAGAAGGAGGTGCTGATTCTTGGGCATGCATGAGGCAGAAACAGGAAACAAAAACAAAAGCAAAAACAGATTAACACTTTTACAGCATTATATGTGCCAAGTGCTAAGTGCTTTACAATTATTTACTCCTTTAATCCTCACCAGAACTCTACTAGGTAGATATTATCCTGACTTTTCCAAGAAGGAAAGTGAGGTATAAGGAGGTTAAGTAACTCATCCCAAGTAGGGGAATTGAATTGTTAAAGAACATTTTGAGACAGGCTGATTTGCAGCCATTTGACAGGTAGGGGCTCCTGCCATAATGACTGGGTATGAAAGGCAAGCATGATTGTATTTTACAATTTTGCTAAAGGGGATGATATAGTGGGATTTTACAGACATTTTATTTGAAAAAAATGGTTCTGAGATTTTTTTTAACTCAAGAATTTATTTAAGATTTTTTTACTACTCTTTTAGAACATTGTTGTCAAACTTCCTTACCCATGAACCACTCGGACAGGCCAGACTCGTGGGGTGACAACTCTGCATATTTCCCTTTGCCAATGCCCATTTTCCAGTCACTATCTAAATCTACTTATGGGCCCTGCAATCATCATCTGGGGAGTACTGTTCCTACCTCTCTGATGCTGGTTGCTGGGCATGAAGGAGGGTCTGGGTTTGGAGAGGCAAACAGTTAAACCAAGAGAGACACCTGCTTGGATCTCTTGAACTCTAGAACCATGGCAGAGTTGGGGCATTCAGCTACTTCTCTGGTCTGTATTCCAAGGCCAATTCAGCCTCTACCGCCCTGACCTACTAACTGTTCCAGGAGCCACCTGCCTTCTCACCTGGCATGTCCCTCATAATCTTTGTCCTTTTCTCTTTCTGGCACTCAGTCACTTAGAGCCTGGCCCATAGCTATGCTTCTCTCACAGACTCTGATCTAGATTGATCACCTGGCTCTTAACTGTGACCTTAATTCCAAGCAGGATATTTCACGTAGCTTCTTGGAGAGCTTTTTGATGTAAATACAAATGGAAAAATCACTGTTCATAACTGAGAAATGTGTGGAACATTTGACTCTGAACTTCAGTCACCATCCCCAAGACCTAAAGATCAGGCGTAGTAATGAGCTGAAGACCATCCTAACCTCCTTGGTAATGGAAAAACAATAGTGAATGACTGCTACCTTACACAGATTCTTACTCTCTCTTTCTCTCTCTCTCCCTCTCTCTCTGTCTTTGGGATACATCAAAATATCTCCTTAAAACCACATTGAAAATGTTGCCTAACTCAAGGTAAATGCCTCACCAGGAGAACCTTGGCAGAACCCAAATACAGAATCTAAAATCAAATTGGAAAGCCCAAGCAGAACTTTCCTTCAAGTTTACTACACTTTTTCCAAATATGACACAGGGTCCCACTCCATATACATCTCCCTAGGCTAGTAACCTCACTTTTAGAGTGTACAAAGGCCCTCACCTCCTTATTTCCACTAGCTCTCCGCTGTAAGCTCTTTGGCCACCAGTCCTCTGTCCAGAGCTTCCAGACTTGATCAACGTGAGATAATACACTCTCTCTTCCAGATAACCAGTGATTTTAGGACTTTACATATTCAAAGATGGAAATCCATCATTATTTTATCTTAATCTCTGCCTCAAGGGAATGACAGAGACAATGGGACCAGATCCCTACTTTGGGGCTACAGTTATCTGTAGCTAAACTGGTCCAGCTCATGACTATTGCAATTAGCAATTCACAAAAAAAGAAAATGACCTTAATGAAAATCAAACCCAACTTCTCAACAAGGATTTACATCTGTCCATCAACATTACCAAAGGTTTGCCTTCCAATGTAAGCTTGATACCTCCTACCACACACCTAAATAATTCTGTCCTTTCACAATTTTTCTCTATTTTGTGAAAAGAAATAACTAGAGATGGGTAGAAAAGGCCAAAGAATATATCCAAAATGCTTTAAATCTAGTAGAAGATCTAAAAAAGAAATCATGAAATCAACAAAGTTACCATTTTGTTTTCTGATTTTAAGTTTTCATTAACTGTTCTAAGAAATGTAGGTATGGAGATATTAACATTGCCCTAACACAATTAAGAGTCAACCGGTTCTCCAACCCTACTTATATCTAATCTCTTTCCCCCTTTATATCTATAAAGTGAAAGTACAGGGAGAAAAATAAAGGAGGTAAATATGAAAATGTTGCCTACGATCATAGTCATCAGGATACACACACATGGATATATTATGTATTTAAATAATCTACAAGATTACTAAGCAGGACACCAATTACTGGGTTTATATCAGTTCCAAGCAATTTTATTTCCATTATATAAATTATATCACTCTTTGAAATTTTACTATAAGTAGAGGTAGATATTTAATTATATATTTATTTGTACCACAACAGAAATACCTCCTAGCTATTAAAAAAAAAATATCAGATGTCAGTTTTTTCTGCAAATGTATGCATTATACCACTCAGGATTCTAGGAAAAACAAGTACAAGGCTCAAAGATAAAATCAGAGGAAAAAAAATAACATTCATTCAGGGCTTTGTAGCTAGCAAAGTGTTTTCATATTCACCACCTCAAATTCCACATGAGTAAATGGAATTAAAAAAACAACAACCATATCCTGTAATTTACACTTTCCCTAAGAAGACTATTTTAAGATTAACCAGGATTATTGAAGGATTATTATATATGATATTAGTAAAGCCTAAACCTGAAGAAATGCTTAAAGCAGAAAACCAAGAAAAATGCTTAAACCATAGTCATTAATTAATCGTGTTTACAGTTCTTTATTAAGATTAATTACTTTTTAAGCATAAAACCCTAAGCATTAGAAATGTGATCATGGGAAAGTTATTTAACTACTCTTTATGTCTGTTATAAAACAATTTCTTCAATTATAAAACAGAGATAACCCCTTATCTGCTCATAGACAACAGACTGTACCGTATAATATTTTGACATCCCCTCTGCTTAAATATTTAATATATCTGCGGTTTTATGAACACACAACATGAATGAAGACAAAGTCATGTAAGCCTTTTAGCTAATCAATTCTGCATGACAGCTTTCTTGGAAATATAAAAAGAGGAAACCCGTATCTGCAAAAAGACATCCATTATACTATATTGTCTCTTATAAGTGGCTTGTTGTAAAAACAAGAATTTCATTATGTACTGGGAAATTTTAAAGCAAGCTTTCAAAGGGGCTGGTGACCTCATATGGTAGTTATTCTTCACTTAAACAAAATAAAAAGAAAATGGGATAAATCATATGACATCTTACCATTCAAGTTTAATTAAAATATCTTTTCCTCTTCCACCTCCAGTCTCTTTCCCATGCCAATGGCAAATAAACACCAAGTTGAATAAACATTTACTGTGTCAATTCACATTAAATATAAATTTAACTGCTTTAGACACACACACACACACACACACACACACATCTCTTTCAAGAGTCTTAAATTCCTACATCACTTTTCTGTTGTGTGTGTGTGTGTATACACATAAATATGTATAATAAATATGAAGATATATTTAGACACAAAAAATTAGAATTATTTATTTTTCAAAATAACCAACCATATTCCCTCCTGCCTTTGTGAAAATAAACTTGGATCTAACTGTAACTCTTTCTTTCTTTTTCAGTCAAGTTTATTGAAGTACAGTTCACATACAGTGAAATTCACCCTTTCTGGTTTGGGTGTCTATGAGTTTGACAAATACAGGGTCAGGTAACCATCACCACAATCAAAAGATACTCTATTTCATCATGCCTCCAAATTTTCTTATTTTTTCTAAAGTAAATATCGGCCCTTCACCCCTAACTCATGGCAGCCATTGGTCTGTTTCCTGTCCCTACGATTTTGGCTTTTCTAGAATGTCATATGAAGTAATCATACAGTATGCAGCTCTTTATATCTGGCTTCTTCCATTTAGCATAAGGTATTTGAGACTCCCCCATAGTGTTTACATTTATCTGTAATTCTGTAACTGCTTATATTGTTAAAGAGTATTCCATTGGTTGGGTATGTTGCATTATCTGTTTACTCATTTAACAGATCAAGGACATTTGGGGATTTTTCTACTTGTGAGTCTTTCTTCGCATGTCAAAGTATTAGACAGTATAGTATAGTGGGTAAGAGCATAAATTTTTGAGCTAGACAGACCTTAATTCAAAGCCAAGTTCTGCCACATATTAATATGTTCCCTTAGGCAAATTATTTGCATTTTCTGAGTCATAATACTGCCATGAAGATTAAATTAGTGTGTGACTTGTAGTATTGGCTAATATCTTCTATAATTATTATTATTATTATTATTATTACTATTATTATTATCTCTAGTTCTCAAATTCTGTTTTACTTCTAGTCTTCAAATATTACTCAGCCATTAGAAACGACAAATACCCACCATTTGCTTCAACGTGGATGGAACTGGAGGGTATTATGCTGAGTGAAATAAGTCAATCAGAGAAGGACAGACATTATATGGTCTCATTCATTTGGGGAATATAAATGATAGTGAAAGGGAATAGAAGGGAAGGGAGAAGAAATGGGTGGGAAATATCAGAAAGGGAGACAGAGCATGAAGACTCCTAACTCTGGGAAATGAACTAGAGGTGGTGGAAGGGGAGGAGGGGGGGGGGGTGGCGGTGAATGGGTGACAGGCACTGAGGGGGGCCCTTGACGGGATGAGCACTGGGTGTTATTCTGTATGTTGGCAAATTGAACACCAATAAAAAATAAATTTATTATTATAAAAAAAATTTATCCCAAACAATATGTTCAACCACTTCAGAGCTTCTACTATATCTCTTCACTTAAAATACATCACTCCTTCTTTCAAGATCCAAGTTTATCTTCCCTCACGAGGAAGGCCACATGTTCCAATTCATAGTCCACATAGATCTTTCCATTTTCCACACTTCTGTAGCACCCATTATCCAATCTGGCAGCAACCACCCACATGAGACTTTTCAATGTTAAATTAATTACAGTTTCAAATTTCAACCCCATTCCTCAGTCACAGTAGCCACATTTCAAGTGCATAACTTGAAAAGTGGCTAGTGGCTGCCATATTGGACAATGAAGATACCGCATGCCTCATTCATTTTATTTCACTTTACTTCATTGTGCTTTGAAGATACTGTGATGTTCATAAATTGAAGGTTTGTGGCAACCCTGTACTGAGCAAGATTATCCCTGGCATTTCCAGCAACATTTGCTCACTTGGTGTCTCTGTCTCACTTCAGTAATTCTTGCAATATTTCAAACTTTTTCATTATTATTGCACTTGTTATGGTGATCTGTGATCAGTGATCTTTGATGTAACTATTGTAATTGTTTTGCGGCACCGTGAACTGCGCCCATATGATACGATGAGCTTAGTAACAAATGTGTGTGTTCTGACTGCCTCAGCGATCCACCATTCTCCCAGTAACCCGCCCCCTTGAACTTCTCTATTTCCTGAGATGCAAAAATATTAAAATTAACCCAATTAGAACCCTACAATGGCCGCTAAGTGTTCAAGTGAAAGGAAGAGTTGCACGCCCCTCACTTTAAATCAAAAGCTAAAAATGATTAAGCTTAGCGAGGAAGGCATGTCAAAAGCCAATATAGGCCAAATGCTAGGTCTTTTGGAGCCAAAAAGTTAGCCAAGCTATAGATACAAAGGAAAAGTTCTTGAAGGAAACTAAAAGTGCTACTCCAGTGAACACATGAATGATGAGAAAGAAAAACAGCCTTATTGCTGATATGAAGAAAGTTTCAGCGGTCTGGATAGAAGATCAAACCAGCCACAACATTCCCTTAAGCCAAAGCCTAATCCAGAGCAAAGCCCTAACTCTCTTCAGTTCTGTGAAGCCTGAGAGAGGTGAGGAAAGCTGCAAAAGAAAGGTTTGAAGCTGGCAGAGGTTGGTTCATGAGGTTTAAGGAAAGAAGCCATCTCCAACATCAAAAGTGAAGGTGAAGTGGTAAGTACTGATGGAGAAGCTGCAGCAAGTTATCCAGAAGATCTAGCTGAGATACTAAGTGATGGTGGCTACATTAACCTACAGATTTTCCATGTAGACAGAACAGCCATCTACTGGAAGAGGATGCTAGGAATTCTATAGCTGGAGAAAAGTCAAGGCCTGGTTTCAAAGTTTCAAAGGATAGGCTGGCTTCTAGGGGCTAATGCAGCTGCTGGCTTTAAGTTGAAGCCAATGTTCATTCATCATTCTGAAAATCTTAGGGGCCTTAAGAATTATACTAAATCTACTCTACCTGTGCTCTATACATGGAACAACAAAGCCTGGATAGCCCCACATCTGTTTCCAACATGGTTAACTAAATATTTTAAGCCCACTGTTGAGACCTACTGCTCCAAAGAAGAAATTCCTTTCAAAATGTGACTGCTCATTGACAAAGCACCTGGTCACTGATAAAGATGGACAATGAAATGTCCATCCTACCCTGTAAACATCCATTCTGCAGCCCAAAGACCAAGAAGTAATTTTGACGTTCAAGTCTTATTATTTAAAAATATGTTTCATAAGGCTAGAGCTGCCATAGTGATTCCTCTGATAAATCCGGACAAAGAAATCGAAACCTTTCTGGAAAGGATTCACTGTTTTAGCTGCCATGAAGAATATTTGTGATTTGTGGGAAGAGGTCAAAATATCAACATTAACAGGAGTTTGGAAGAAGTTGATTCCAACCCTCATAGATGACTTTGAGGAGTTCAAGACTTTGGTGGAGGAAGTAAGTGCAGATGAGGTGGAAACAGCAGAGCTAGGATTAAAAGTGGAGCCTAAAGATGTGACTGCAATGCGGCAATCTCGTGATAAAACTTCAATGAATGAGGAGTTGCTTCTGATGCAAGAGCCAAGAAAATGGTTTCTTGAGATGGAATCTACTCCTGGTGAAGATGCTGTGAAGGCTGTGGAAATGAAAACAAAGGATTTAGAATATCACATAAACCTAGATGACAAACAGCATCGGGTTGGAGAGAATGGGCTCCAGTTTTGAAACTAGGTCTCCTGTGGGTATAATGCTATCAAACAGCATCACATGCACCAGAGAAATTGTTCTTGAAAAGAAGAGTCAATTGATGCAGCAAAAGTTCGTTGTTGTCTTATTTTAAGAAATTGTCCCAGGCAGCCCAGCCTTCAGCAACCGCCACCCTGGTCAGTCAGTGGCCATCAGTATCAGGCAAGATGCTCCACCAGCAACAAGACTATGACTCCCTGAGAGCTCAGATGATCATAAGCACCTTTTAGACATAATGCTATTGCACACTTAGTAGACTACAGTGCAGTGTATGCATGACTTCTATATGCACCAAGAAACCAAAAAAATTCTTCTAACCCACTTCCCTGAGATGTTTGTTTTATTGTGATGGTAAGGAATCAAACCCACAGTATTTTCAAGGTACACCTGTAGAGAATATTTTAATCTTTACAGAAACTTCTACTGGACAATGCCAATTAATCATTTAAATTATGCATTTGCACTTAGAACTGGGTTAAATGATCTAGTCATATTCTCAGTTTTCCTGTGCACATAATGTCATATTCCACACAAAACTAATAATTAGCAGATATTGACTGAGCATCTATTCTGCATGAGACACTGTGCCATGGACACGGGCTCTGAAGGTCTGCCTTTCAAGAATTTATTATAACAAAAACAATGAGTGATGTAGCATCTTTTAGGTGATGCCGAACCACCTGGATGATAAGTGTTAAAGGAATTTAAAAGAAGAAATGATTACCGAGGTCTGGCTGGTAAAGAAGTGGGTCATTAAAAACTTAGGATGAAAATGAAAAAGAATATTCCAGGTATGTAAAAAGTAGGCAGAGCCCTATCTTTTACTTTTCTACATTCCCTCCAGAGCATCAAGCACAGTGCTATGTATAATAATTGGGTCATAACTAATGCACAGAGACATGGAGAAGCCAAGCAATCAGGAGCAGGAATGAATTTAGTCACGTGACAGAGGGTGGCATGTGATGGCCAGCCATGTTAAAGAGCATCCAAAAAACAGATGCTCAGAGCAGAGCAAACTAAAGGCAAATTGGCCAAGGTGTGTGTAGAGCAAATCCAGAGGTAAGGGCTAAGAAGCAAAGTCAAATCAAGTTGAAAAAAAAAAATGAATAGATGAAAAGAAAACAGGTAATCAAAATGATACTGAGATAAACACAGGAGGTAGGTGGTGTCCAAAGATTAACACGGCGCAGCCAGAAATAATTCATCACCTATGAGACTGAAGGATGAGAGAATGGGTGCCCATACAGGAGGCCAGACTGGGGAATGCAGCCAATTTGGAAATGCTGTTCCAGCTATCTTTTCTCCCTGAGAGTTCCAGATGGGATGGTTTGTCTTCCTGTCTCAGATGCTCAAATGACATATGGAAGTCATACAAATCTTCTGGATAGGCTATGTTTACTGGCTAACGGCAAGACAGCTGAAGCCTTTATAATAATATTTTTTGAATTAAGCATAAAGGTAAAAATCTGCAAAATCTATATTGAAATGTAAGGTAAAAAGTAACACCCTTAGGTCTACTGGCTTTCTACAAGGCCCTGGCTGCCCAAATGGTGTCCTTCCATTTTTTCACCACCGTCTTGGGCTTATATTTGGCTCAAGTGACTCATTCGAGAAACTGGTTACAGAGACATGGCTTCAGTTGCTTGCTGGGTTCCACCACATGTGTTTCGCCAAAAGATCTAGAGTCACATAACAGTGTTCTTCCCAGCTTGTCTGAAGCGAACTGAGTATCAGCGAAAATGTAAACTTTCTAAAGTCCAAACCTTGGATGAGAATCAAATGTGTTTTTAGAGCCACACAACAATAAGGAAGCTTGCCAGCAGTAGCACAGTCCCTTCTGAGTGATCTGCCTTAAAGAGACACTGTAAGCCTTGAGACCCAATCCAGATACGACATCACCCACTCCTCCGGCACAAGGCCAAGGCTCGCTGGCTGAAACCACAATGCTCATATAATCTTCAGAGTTTCTAGAATAACCACACTTGGCCAGAGTCAGCAATGGACAGGAAGCTCATCAAGAATTCTCCACTTTCCCCACGACAACCTCTCACCACAAGATGCTACCTCCAACAGTGGGACTGGTGCCCCTATTATTCCAATCATATCTACTTGGAGGAGCAATCTGCGACCCACTGAAGGGTGACTTTTAAAAGGCAAACCAGGGATCCCTGGATGGTGCAGTGGTTTAGCGCCTGACTTTGGCCCAGGGCACGATCCTGGAGACCCGGGATCGAATCCCACGTTGGGCTCCCGGTGCATGGAGCCTGCTTCTCCCTCTGCCTATGTCTCTGCCTCTCTCTCTCTCTGTGACTGTCATAAATAAATAAATAAATAATTTTTTTTAAAATAAAAAAATAAAAAAAAATTAAAGGCAAACCATCGAGTTTGAACGTTGTGCAAGGGTTAATCCATGACATTATCATCTGCAATGTACTTGCGGCAGGAGACCCTAGTTCTCTAATTTCCCACTTTCACAAGAATGTCAGCAGTTCCTCCCGAGAGTGAGCAGAATGCCAGGGTATCTTGGGAAGCCAGACTATTAGTTCAGGTGCAGAGAAATCCAATGGCGGGAGAAAAGTATCTACCCTAAATGACATGATACAGACTCGGAGAAGTATAAAGAGCACACCAGATTTGGATCAAGATCCACAACAGAATCCCAGCTCTCTCACCTTCTAGCTGAGTGACCTCAATGTAACACCTTAATTTCTCCTGTCATCAGTGTACTAGTCTGTAAAATGGGACAACACATTCCTTAACTGCTTTGGTGGGGTGTTGTGACAGTCTAATGAGATAATGGCTGGGAAAACACTTTGTAATCTGTACATTGCTATGCACATGGGAGCTATTATTTGGTCTTCTTCCCTAAAATACTGTGCCTTGGAACTCACTTAGCCTGGGGTTTTCCAACTGCACTTCTAAAAGAACATTTTTGGAGCTACTCAAATGAAGACTTACACAAATATGAGTATCTGTTTTCTGCTTCTTTTTCTCTGATCCAAGGAACTTGCTTCCTTTCACAGATTTAGCTCTTTATGTCATTAACTAAATTTAAATCATGCCTAAAGACTTACTTGTTTGGCAGCACAGTTTCATATCCTGTTTGGTTTAATTTTTAAAATTCTTTTGTAAAGCACTCCAAGATGTTTGCATGAAGATCACTCAACAAACGGAAGCCTCTCTTGAATACACACACAAGGACACACCCACATCAATGGGAAGAAACATAATACAGACTTTTGTTAACATGGTAAAACAAGTATACAGAAAACAGTTCCTAAAATTACATTCGCTGCCACACTGTATGGCCACTTCTTGGCTGAGCAATCCTTAACCCCCTCAAGGCCACCTGGGAAGGCCAGTGTGGTCTTCTAGAACCCAAGTCCATCAACACACATAGAGAATAGATTTAAGGGCACAGTTCAACAAAGACACGGTATTTTCCATGAAGCCAGCATCCTGGCAAGAGAGAACTCCCTAGTGTTTTACCATTTATCAAGAGACTAAACATCAGATCCTGAACTGTGTTACATAAGCACAATACTCTTATTGTTAGCAGCTGCTCATTGGTCACCATTGCACAACTGACCAGGTGCACAGCAGGATGGAATTCTTTCCTTACCCAGAGATTCAGGGTAGATGGGCTCAGGACTTGTTCAATGATGGTAAAACACTGATGCTAAGCCATCAGGATTATTATAGTCCATAAGGTACTTTGCCAATTTACGCATATGTGGTAGAAATTAAAGCATGCTGCAGATACAAAAAGAGCCACTGGTTTAATTTGGAAACTTTTTTTTTTGTACATTGAAGAGTTGATTTTAGGCTGAACTGCCTGGATGTGAAGGGTAAAAACATTGACTCAATGTCACCAAAGATCATCAGACAATTCCAAGGAAGATCTGTTTTGGAGGGTTTACTTTGAATTAACAATGGCATAGACATTTGATCTTTAATGATCTTAAGAGAAATACGTAATGCTAAAATGTGCTTATTAGAAGAAACTAGGGAATATCTATCCATGTGGGACAAAAGAGTTTTTCATGGAGCACACACACAAAAATCTATCTCCTTCTATATTCAAGAAAAAAAAACTCACTTTAAATTAACCATTAAGGTTCAGATTTTTATATTGTCTTATTACAAGGATTCAAGGGCTATTTTTTCACCTTTGGGCTTTATTGGTTTTAAGTTTTTAAAAGCCTTATCTACCTTCATTGATGTAGTTGGCCATTTAATGAATTTATTGTTTTCAAAAGCTTCCAGCTAATTGTTATTTAAGGGTATTATGTCATAAAGCAGGTTTCTGAGTTGCCAATTTTTGAGTTCAAGAAATTGGTATTTGCATAGTGAGTCCGTTTTTGTTCTTGTGTTGGTTTAGTTGCTAAGGAAGGTATACCTATATGTAAAATAGAGCTAACCTAATGTTCTTTGTGGAAGAAATGACAATATCTAGGAAATATTAATAATATCAGCATTATTATTATCATTACAGAAAATACCATATATTGACATTATTAAGCCATTGTTTTCCTAACTTTTTAGGATATAGTGCTAATATACACTGAGCATGGGCTCTGTGATAGGCATGGAGCTAACGGGTTCACCCAACACAAGAGCTATTATCAGTTTCCCTGATGTATAGGGAAATTTCCTCAAGGAAATTGAGGCAAAGTGGCTAGAGAAACCTGGAGTCATCTCACTCCAGAGCACTTGCTCCTACCTAGCAACCTAATTTTGTGTTTTTAGCAGTAACTAGCAGTAACAGCAGGCTTTCAATAAAAGTCTTTTGTTATAGCACTGTAAACAAATTCTACCTCAAAGTTTGGGTCACAGTGTGTTCAGGGCAGATAAAAAAAAAAAAAAAAAAACTAGTGTCCACCAAAATAGCACTATTAAATACCAAATGATGAATAGAGTTCATAGCACTTTCAGTAACGAAAAACAATCTTTAGACCCTATACTTTGTTCAGTGGGAAATAGTGACAAAACTTTAGTTCTGGTTGTGAAACACAATAATGGAATTCAAATACCCCATTGTTGGAATATTACTCAGTCATTATAAAGAATGCGATCTTGCCATTTGCAATGATATGGATGGAGCCAGACAGTATTATGCCAAGTGAATTAAGTCAGTCAGAGGAAGACAAATATCATATGATTTCACTAATGTGTGGAATTTAAGAGACAAAACAAATGAGTATAGGGGAGAAAACAGAGAGGAAAACCAAGAAACAGACTCTTAACAATAGAAACAAACTGATGGTACCAGAGGGGAGGTGGGTGCAGGGATGGGTTAAATAGGTGATAGGCATTAAGGAGAGCACTTGTTGTGATGGCCACTGGGTGTTGTATGGAAGTGTTGAATCACTAAATTATATACCTGAGGCTAATGGTACATTGTACCTTAATGAACTGGAATTCAAATAAAAACTTTAAAAAATACCTCATTGCTGAAAGACACCAAGACCATTACACAATTTGCTAATACATCTTCAATTAGGAAACAACATATTGATCATATCAGTGAAGTGTGCACTTCATAATCTTTCCAGCGAGGACATTTTGAAGGAGATTACTCCACTTTCAGACCCAAATATAAGTGTAGGTTTATAGTCTCCGATGACTTTATTTTCCATGTGAGGAAAGTGAAGATTTTTTAACATCTGCTTGTTGTTTCTGGAAACAACCTGTCCTAGTGGCTTTTCCCTCCATCCTTGTGAGAGTTGGTATGCGTTTGCCCAGGATTGGACTTTATAATGGAATCTGCGAGAGATAGTATGTGTCCTTGTTCCAGGCTTCCAGGACCAAAGTATAAAGGAAGATTATGTTTCCTGAAGTTCTGTTTCCCCAGATTAGTCATGGAGGAGGAGGAACATTTGCTTCTGTGCCCATTGGTTTCCTGTCTTTAGTTTCATAGACAAGTCTTTACAAACATGGGGTGATTTGCGACTCTTTGAGATTCTCTCCATGTACTTTGAGGTGGACTTTTCCTTCCGAGGCTATAAATGGTAGGCTGAGCAGAATCTCCCTAAATTAGATCCTATTTGTACTACATCTTGCAGAAATTATTCAAATATTCTAGCCTGTGGGTGTTCCAATTTCTTATTTCCTGTGCAAGTACAGTCTTTTACCTGATACATATCAGGAAAAAGATTATACACACATACACATACGCACACATCATTTGGGAGGTAGGATATTAAGTGTGTGGGATAAAATCCCAATTATGAAACAAAAATAATCCTTTTTATAGGCTTCCTCCACAATTACCATATTTAAGGGGGAAAATTAATTTCCATATCTTTCTCCAAAAATACAACAAAAACTAAAATAAGTTACTGTCTTTCTTCTTCTTTTAGTTTTGAAAGTAAAACAAAATACATTACACTGAAGATTTTGTGGAAACCCTGAAATGTGAAGTATTCTTTGGCTGGATGATTCCTAAATTTAAATGTCACTTAGCTGCCCTACTCCCATTTAAATTGTATTCCCCCTGGGATGCCTGGGTGGCTCAGTGGTTGAGTCCTGGGATCGAGTCCTGTATCAGGCTCTCACAGGGAGCCTACTGCTTATGTCTCTGCCTCTCTCTGTCTCTCATGAATAAATTAATTAAACATTAAAAAAATAAGACCACACCTGCCATAATAGAGTTTTTAATGCCTTGCCTCCCCCACTTAATTATAAACTTCTAAAAATTTTAACCATTATATACCCAGTGCCACCACAGTACCTAGGCACATAATGCATCCTCAATAAATAAATTAATAATTGAATAAGCAGTAAAACAGACAACAGGCTTTTTTAAAGTAAGCTATTTAAACATATATACTACAGTATCATAAATAATTACACTATCCTTTGCTAGTACAAATACATTTTCATACAAATGTACAATCAAAAATTAATCAAGAAATATCACGTACCTTCCTCTTGACCCATCACATTTGAATGTCTTTGCTTTGTGGAGTCATGGGGGGCTGATTCCTTATTTAACTCTAAATAAAGTAGAGGGGAGGGCTTCACACACTCTTTAGGATGCTCTGGGATTCTGGTTTGGCTTTTGACAGGTTGGCTTAGGTATTTGTCCCACATAACAATTTAAAAGACAATGTAACTGGGCAGAGGTTAAGTCTGGACAAGCTACAAGTCTAGCACTTTTTAAAAACTTTCTTGGGGCTCCTGGGTGGCTCAGTCAGTTAAGGGTCTGCCTTCAGCTCAGGTCATGATCCTGGGATCCTGGGATTGAGTCCACATCTGGTTCCCTGCTCTGCAGGGACCCTGCTTCTCCCTCTCCCTTTGTCTGCTGCTCCCCTGCTTGTGTTCTCTCTATTAAATAAATAGATGATAGATAGATAGATGATTGATAGATAGATAGATAGATAGATAGATAGATAGATAGATACTTTCTTCACTGGAAACACAAATATTTTAAATGCTTTATAGGACATTTTTCCTGTTTTGACATATTTTCTTAAGTATTCACTACTTTTTGGAAAACCATTTCATTTAGACAGATGGACATATACATAAATACTATATACATAATATAGTATGTATATAATATATATAATATGTGTAGAGGGTATATATACTGTAGATGGAAAAATATTTCTTGTTCACCCTCATGCTTCAATCAACTAATGGATTTCTGTCTAAAGACTACATTGCAAACACAAAGCTCTAGATTAAGCTTTCCTAATGGCCTATAATTAAAGACATAATTGGGACACCTGGGTGAGTCAGTGGTTGAGCATCTGCCTTTGGCTCAGGTCATGATCCTGGGGTCCTGGAATCGAGTCCTGCATCAGGCTCCCTGCAGGGAGCCTGCTTCTCCCTCTGCCTGTGTCTCTGCCTCTCTCTGTGTCCCTCATGAATAAATAAATAAAAAGCTAAAAAAAATTAAGGACATAATAAATCTGGATAAGCTAATCAAGGTTGATGTTTGTTTCCTTATAGTGTCTAGAATGGCTATGAGGATTGTTTCAAGTGGATGAATAAATTGCTTTACAGTTACCCCTTTTATCTACGGTAAACCTGACCAGATAGATGAATTCTCTCAGGAGGAAGGAAAGTATGAAGAAATTCCAAGTCAACCTCATCCCTAAACCATCCTGCTCCAGTGTAGGCAGGACTCCCTAAGATCAGTGAAGGGACTACTCGCTTTGGCCTCACACGAGGTGTGTTAGCTACAGTCTCCTCTACTTGGCACATGTATTCACTTGGCCTGCAGTGCTCCAGTTTGGACCTCCCCAAATGAGCTTCCCTTTCCCTGAAATTTCTTCTGTCAAGATTTAGTCACTATCTCCTGATTAAACTCTCTAGAATCTAGACGCATCATGTGCTAAAGCACACCCACCCTATTTATGTCTGTTTCCATAAAAATGGATGAGTATGTGCACTTGTTTATGTGTTTTCTCTGTGTGTGTTCTTGGGCCCTTTCATGTGTCTGTCCAGCTGAATTGAAGGACTACAGAGTACTTCCTGAAGCCCAACCACAGCAGGAAAGCTCGGCTCTGGTCTTGGACCACCAGGAGGATCCCACCAAAGACCTGCTGTGTGGGAGAAGAAGTTGTACTGTCTCATAGCTCCTCAACAGCACTGAGTTGCAAGGGAAAGTAGAAGAAATCAGAGACCTGAAATCATGGCTCAGGTTGTTAGAAGGCAGGGTTGAAGTGTCATTCCAGTTTCTATAAATCACTGAGTCCATTTAATGGTATAAATGTGTTGCTGATAGTTAACAATGAAAAGATAGGGTGCTAGTAATAGTCTTCAAATGGTGAGATGTTTCCCTTTATTTTACCATTTACTTTTCTAAGGTCTAATAGAATAATATAAAATGTCAAAATAAAAACCCACCGATAATCCACTAGATTGTGAATTCTATGAAGGCAGAGAGGACTATTTTTTTCATCTGTTGTTAATACTATACTGTCCCTAGGGCCTAACATAGTGCTTGGGACATTGCTGGAATGAATTAATGTTTATTAAGTGCTTATATGTTCTAGATACTCTTCTGAGATCTGAAGATACAGCAATCAACAAGACAAAACTCTTACTTTCATGGAACTTGCATTCCATGTGGGGGGAGGAAGCAGGAAACAAGTAAATAGAGAATTAAAGAAGAAGAAAATATGAGACAGTGGTAAGTGCCATTAGGAAGTGTTAAGATGAGGGCTTGAGGAGCTAATTTGAATTGAGGCACTGGGAGGGGTCTTTTTCACTGAGCAACTGGAGCCAGCCATGAGATCACAATACCTGTCCACTGTGGTTGCTGATGAGAACCACTGGGGGAGTTAAGGAATCAGAGACTGATTGCACTGGGCTTAGGTGGTGGGGCCTGGGTACTTGTATATTTAAATGTTCCCAAGCCAATTCTAATGGACAACCAGGAATGAGAACCACTCAAGAGAAAGAACATTCCAGGCAAAGAAACTGCTAGTACAAAAGTCTTCATATGGGAATAAGGCTTGTAATTAGAGCAATGATTGATAAACCTCTGATTAAAATCATCTAGAGGGCCTTAAACATCCAGATGCCATCAGCATACCCCAAACTCATTAAATACAGACTGGATCAGTGAGGGCCAAATATCAGTGTTCTAAAAGAGTCTGTAGAAGATCCCAATAGACAATTGTTTTCCATATAAGGTGACCAGTCATTCTGGTTTGCAGGACTGGGGATTTCCAGGGACATTGGGCTTTAGTGATAAAACTGGAGCAGTCCTTGGCAAACTCATTTGACAAGTGGTTCTCAAAGACTGGTCCTACAAAATCAAAAATGCTGGCAGGGCAGCAATTTGTGTTTTAAGAGACCCTCCTCACGATTCTGATGTAGGCTAAAATTTGAAAGCTGTCAGAACAAGAGAAAACTGTGTCTACAACAGAGATAAGGTTAAAGAGAGACACTGGTTGGAAGAAGGAAGGAAGGAAGGAAGGAAGGAAGGAAGGAAGGAAGGAAGGAAGGAAGGAAGGAAGGAAGGAAGGAAGGAAAAAGGAAGGGACAAATGAACTCACCTGGGTATCTTCTCATAATGTCTCTACTTGGGGATAAATATTAGTCTCTCTGAATTTTATGAACATGTAAGCTGGTGGAAAGTCATATAGTGCTCAAGCAATAAAACACATGTTTATAGTTTTTAAATAATCAGAAGCAAAAAAGAAAATCGGCATAAGGTCCAAACTATTGAGAAACTCCTCAGAATAGAGCACCTTGTTAATATAATGCCAAAACTACTCACAGCCAAAAAATATGTACTTGTTACATTTTTCTGAAAGAATTAAAAACTGACAAATGTTCTGTTGTGTCATCAAGGCCACCTCTGTACTAGAAATGGGGTGGCTTAATTTCACTTCTCTTCCCTCTATTCCCAAAATCTACTCCAACCCAAGCATGTGTCTTGGGCCAAGCAGGTGGTGAGGCCAGCAGGCAGTCAAGCAGGATCTAGGGGATGTCACAGTATAGATACATGAAAAGGACTGCTCTCCTTTGGACCTTCTTGCTTCCTTAGTGATCAAGCAAGGAGAGTCTCTGGACTTGGTTCTAAGAAGCTGGGCCTACTTGTATCCTTAGAGCCCAAGATACTGAGGAATACTGAACAGATAGGCTGCATGCTCTTCCACTGAGGCTGTCAGATGGTATGGAAACCAAAGATCAGAGAAGATTTCCAGTGTTTGCACATAAAGCTCACCACCTGCTTGCGGCCTCACTGAGGTCAGAGGCAGCTTGCCCTCTACCATTCCCCATGACCACAACTGCTTGTGGTACCCTAACCAGAGGATTTAAAAAACAAAACCAAAAATCACCATAATTTTTAAACTAAAAATTTTGTTGTATAAACTGAAAGAGAAGTTAGTCTCCATTGAGAATCAAATTAATAGCCTAGAAAATCAAATAGAAAACATGCAAAAAAATAGAAATCATGTGAAAAAGAAAAATCAACTATGGATAAGTCCAGGAGCCCTTAAAATCCAAACAGTGGAAACTCTGGGAGGTAGGAAGGAGGAACTAACAAAGGAAAAATAAGCATTAAACAAACTTAAAAAAAAAAAAAAAAAACTTCCAAGAGGAAGAAAGACTTTAAAGAGTCCACTGAGTTTTAAATAGAATTGATGAAAAACTACATTTAGACACATATGATTAAAAAAAATCCTTAAATCCAAGGATTTAAAAACAAAATCTTATAATCTTCTAGATTGAAAGAATGATTTCCTTACAAAAAGAAAGAAGATCAGACATGGATCAGACTTCTCACTTGCAAACTTAGAAGTTGGAAGAGAGTAAAATAATATCTAGAGATTATCTAAAGTAAAGAATTGCAACTCAAAGAAACCTACATTCGGGGCAGCCCGGTGGCTCAGCGGTTTAGTACCACCTTCAGCCTAGGGTGTGATCCTGGAGGCCTGGGATCAAGTCTCACGTCAGGCTCCCTGCATGGAGCCTGCTTCTCCTTCTGCCTGTGTCTCTTCCTCTCTCTCTCTCTCTGTCTCTCATGAATAAATAAATAAAACCTTTAAAAAAAAAAAAAGAAAGAAAGAAACCTGCATTCATTATTAGGCTTGGAAAAAAAACCGCATATCTTTATATATGCAAATATTCAGGTAACAAACAACCCAAATATTCAACTAAAGAAAATACTCAAAAAACAAATCTATTGAGACAACAAATATGAACAGAAGCCTCAAGAGAAGATTAAGAAAGGAGGAAACATTAATGAGAAATACACTCACATATATACATATGCTTGTATGCTATCTGCATATAATTAAACCTGTGGATAATGATATGGGGACACACTGTCTAGAAATGTACACTGCACACTAAATAAGGACTTCTGAGATATACCATGAGAGAAAATTTAATAAACCCTAGAGCTTAAAATATTACATTATCTCTGTATAACCTAGAAGTTTGGCAAAAATATGGAAAGAGAGGAATAGACAGTAAAGGTTTTCTGTAGGTTTCATTCATCTCCTTGGAAGAATAGAGTGTGTTGCTAAGGGAAACTCTAGTAACTTGATTCCATGTGATAATTTAAAAATTTGTATAATATTGTGAGTACTAGAAAGTGAAGACACCACTAATGGGATAGAAAAGTAATTTAGAAAAGGGAATAAAGTAAATAAATTACAGCATCAGAAAATTGGCATAAATTTTTCAAAAAAGGAAAAGAAAGAAATATTGAATGTAAAGCAAAAATGGAAAGAAAAACACTAATATCAATAGTAAATTAAATGTGAAAGGGCATATTCTCCCATTTAAAAAGAGATTGACAGGTTAGCTTTTAAAAAATTAAAACAAAATAATAAAGATTTAATATAAATACATGAATGAAAAAATAAGCAAATGCAAATAAAAAGAAGATAGAAGAAGTAATATTAATATCAAAATTGAGAAATTTGAGGACAAAACACTAAAATGTTCAAGGGATATGTAATGAGAAAGGTGTAATTTATTTTTTAAAATATATAAATGCCAACCATGTATCTGGATATAGGAAACCACAACAAAACTAAATATTTAAAGCAAAAAACAAAAACAAATAAACACAAAATGATCGGATCTGTGAAAGGAGCACAAAGCTCCTCTAGAAAGCTTATAGTCCTACTGGCCTGAAGAACCAGAATTCAAGGAAAGTCCTGTCACTGGAAAGAGAAGAGGAATCCCAGGAAGGAGAGAAGCCAAGAGGGACATCTATAAACTCTGCCCAAACTGTGATGACTGAACTGGTCACGTAGTACTGACTTAGCTAAGACTAAGAAGAACCAGACCAATATTTAAGGTGCAAAGGAAGAAGATTTTGCAAAGGAGGACAAAATTTAGAGTCTATTTAGAAAACCAGCACTCTTCAGAAGAGTATACTGAAATACAGAATCTCTACAACAGATCATTCACAATGACCAGAAAACAAGCCAGACTTACTCAGCATACACCCCCTCCCTTTTAAAATACACTCAGGAAAATAAAATGTTTTCAAGAGAAAAAAGAAACAATGGAAATGAGCCAGATACTAGAATTTACAGTCAGAGATGCTTCCATCCTACCATCCTTCTTTGTCTCTTTCACTCAAGATAGACATGCATTGAGTGTGGACGGCTCTCCCAGCCTTTCCCTGCTCCTTCTCCATTTTCTCTCATAGGTGTTTTCTCTACTAAAATCCTTGCAAGTTCAATCTCATCTTGGTGTCTGTTTCCCTGGGAACCCATTATACAACTGGCCTGAGAAATTTAAAAGTCCGATAGTCTAGTGATAGCTCTCAAACTTGGGTGGTCTTGAGACTTGCAGGTCATGTTAGAACACAGATTGCTGGGTCCCATCCAACAGATTTTGGCACTGACTTTGCATATCTAACAAGTTCCCAGGTGATCCTGATGCTGCTGGTCTGGGGCCACACTTTGAGAATCACTGGTCTGAGGTTCTGAATGTAATCGTATGGTTTCCAAACTGTGTCCCGGGGAAATGTGGCGCTTGAAGGTCAGCTATAAGAGGAAAGGTGATGCTTAGGAGGCAAGGGTCAAGAGCCTCTCCCCCACTTCAACCAAAGCAACTCTGCTGTTATCAGTTTTATATACTGATATTCAATTTGATAAAAGAAGTTCAAGTGATGAGAAATATATTTGAAAACAATGGCTTTGACAAAACTCAACCAAGCCTTTTTTTATAAAATGGGGACAATGCTGGCAAATGCCCTCCTTCTGGTCTGGCTGACAGCCTTCCCCTATGACCTCATTCTAACTTTCACATACTAGGTCTGCAATAATCAGGTCTCCAAGAGTCTTCTGATTCCCCAGATTCACATATTCTCTGCTCTCGACGGACTGAAGACTTCTTTTGTTACAATTTTGGTGGGCTGCAACAGCTTTTTTGGAAGTTTATAAACTGCATTGAAAAAGCATTTTCCTCTGGTGACAGTAGACCCCTTTCTCTATGTTCTCTCTTGCCTTTTCAAAAACTGCCACCCTCACTTGACAGCTGCAAGGCAGAAGATGAAACAGATTGAAGAGCCAAAAGCTGAGAAGCTGCAGCTAATACTCAACCTTAAACCTGCTGCTTTACCCATGGAGAAACACTTTTCCTTACTTTTAATCCTTTGAAACACATTCCCATTCTGCCAGTAGAGCAGATTGTTCAAAATGCTCAGTAAGCTTTATGAGACTTATTTTTTTTTATCCTATGTGAATAAAAGCCCCATTTTTTGTGCTTCAATACAATTGACAAAAGCCAAATACGAGCAACAGTGAATAATGAAAGGTTGATTACTGGTAGTCAGAAATTACACCAGACAATATATAAACAGAAATAAAGGCAATCATAGCAAAGAAAAGATTGAAGGAGCCTTAGTCCCCCTCTTTCAAAATTGTGACAGTTTCAACCTTTTTCACACTGGTGACTGGTGGTGGTGACTTTTGAATAAATATATAGGAGGCAGATAATCCAATGAATTTATCCCCAAATTTCCAAAACTTCTCTCAACTTCTCTCCCCAAAACCACTCTTAGATATTCTTGAAGTATAGGCATAGAGAAGAAAGTGCTTCACAAGATAAGAATAGAAAAATACTCAAGCACTGATTCCAATCGTTGAGTTTGAATTATGGATTCAGCCACTAAATGGACCTTGGGCAAGACGTGTACTCGCTGCAATTCAGTTCCCATAACTATACACTGAGTATGACAACTTACCTCCCTGTGATTGTTGTCAGGATTGATTTGAGATGTCCATAGGAGTAACTCCTATGGTTATTTGTAAGAGTAAGTGCTCAATAAATGTCAGTTAATTGAAAGTAAAATCTTTATCACCAACAATCTGTCAGACTGAACTAATAGGATCCCCTTCAAGATGACATATGTCTTCAGAAACAAAATTAGAAATAAAGTTTTAAAGGGTTTTAAATTATTTAGAGGTTTGTTCTACAAAGAACTCCACTTTCTGTATTGTGGAACTGGGGATAAAAGGATTTAAGTGAGTGAATACATCAATCAGGACAACACAATGTGGAGAGCACATGGTCACATACACAAACGGTTGCTAGATACAGAGAGGACAGTTGGCGGTAGGTGGAGGTGGGTTGTCTAGGGAAGGTTTCATTTTGCTCAGACTCACAAAGAACCTGAGCCTTGGTTATCAGTGGGAGTTATCAGACAGATGAGGTGACCAGAGTGGGGAGGAGCAGTGAGCCTACCAGACAAACAGAAAGTCTTTGTGTTCACATAACACATGACTTCAGGAGCACATAATTTTGCAAATTCATCATGAAAAAACAAGAAAAGGGAAGCGTCACAGGTGAATAAAACCGGCCCATTTATAGGAGGCAGTTTTAAATGGAGAAAATGGGAGAAGGGAGATATATGAATAAAGCTCTCAAATCATGTGTTCAAGAGGAAAGAGCATAGGAGCTCGACGGCCTGGCTTCAGTCCAGCTCTATCAGCCACTACCTGAGTGATCCTGGGCAAATCTCTTCAAACCCTGAGCCTTGGTTTTCTCATCTCTAAAAACCGAGTTGGCTTACCAGATGGTGAAGGCATCTGTCATCTCTAAAGACCCTACGAGACAATTGAAGCTCCGCTTCAGCATACGTGTTCAGGATACACATCAATAAAGTATCTAGTGCTTATTTTTAAAAAGAAACCCATTGTTTTGAAAACTCCCATCACACTAAAAAAACTGTATATACATAAATCATACGTGTGTACCTATGCATATGTATGTAGGGGCGTGTGTGTGCATGTGTGGGTTGTTACAGTTTATTTCTTAGGGGAAAAGTAGACTGGATTAAGTCACACCTGGTTAAGGTGGAAGGGGAGGGAGAGAAGGGGAGGAAAAGGAATTTGAAATGTCTGCAGAGCTCATTAGTGCCCTGATACCAAATGATTCAAGGACATCTTTGGCTTTGAGTCAAACAGTTGTTCTGTTCTGAGTAACATGACGACAATCTAAGGACCCGCAGCTGGTCTCTGGAAAGTCTTGTCTGCTTCTTCTGTTATAAAAGTAACAAATTTGCTGTAGAGGTTATGGAACACAGGACCACTTCAGAATGAATCCTGTCAAAGTCAGAGACCCAGAGGAGGTGCTTTGTGCGGTTTTTGGTTAAAAAAAAAAAAAAAAAAAAAAAAAAAGTGAGTCGTTTCTAAGTTGCCCTGGTATTAGGAGAGGCTGAGCAAGCAGCTCGGAGAGGTCACAGTCCAAGATGAAATGAAAAGTGAACGTCTGCGCTCACACGTTGTGATGGGATGCAGTTTTTGTTACCCTCATCTTTCTGAGTCCTGGATTTCACAGGCAACTCGCCAAACAATTCAGAGAACAGATCTCTTCATCAACATGAAGCACTTATTCACATGGCTTATATCATGTCTCTTCTGATTCCACAGAATTTGACGCCACAATGAGAGCTACCCATGACACTCTTCTACGTAGAAATAAGGAGACACATCAGGTCTTTCTCAGACACACCCTTCATTCTTCATTAATCACAGCATCTAAAGCTGGTGGGGGACCTCGCACATCATCAATTTAGCTGCATATTCTTAAAGAAGAGTTAATACTTTAAACATACAGTAATATGATAAGAATAAAATCATAAACTTCTTCCAGAAGTTGCTAAGGTTTTTCCCCAGATGCCTTTTCCCACCACTGCTCTTCAAACTAAAGGTAATCCCCATTAAATTTAGGCACAGATTAATTCGATAAATAATTCCCACTACTTCCTCGTGATCTTAAAGGGTTGTTCTAATACCAGAGGGCCATCCTTGCAAGGCCCTCCAGCCCACTTCTTCATATTTCCTTCCTTGGCTCCCACAAAGTTCTCCAGAATGATCTGACCACTGATGAATGGATCCTGAGCTACGTCAGAGCTAGTGATCCCAAAATATTTCTAGGGATGAATTTATTTCTCTCCAAATATAGACGATAAGCCCTCTGGAATTTTTTCTTTGGGGAGGTCAAAGAAATATTTTCCTTGCTGCCCAACCAATTTTCTCCCTCACCTCCACCGTCCCGCATCCTGAATTTTTACAGGCAATTTTCTAAACTAAAATTTGCATGCACAGTGTAAATTTTCAGGAGCTTTCCTCCTGGAAAGTCAATTTCATATTATACACCTTCCAACAAACTGACCACATCCTGACCAAAACTAAGCACTGTGTAATGCTAAGCAGGTCTGAGCCTGCAGGAAATAAGATGCCACGTTCGGGACAGATGTCAACACTTGTCCAGCACCCTGCCTTCCACTCATCCCTCCCTGCAATTAGCCAGGCGTGAGATCTGGAGGTAAGTGGACAGCTTCTCACTCCAAAAGCAAAGGGAAAAAGTCACTTGAAGGCTGTTTGGCAAATATTTTGCTGAGGTTGACCACTGTCTGAAACTATTGTATTTCTCCGTAAGTGTTTCTTACTAACCCTTTTCTCCTGAGATGGTTGAAGACCATCTTACACATTCTTACATAATCCCAGAGAATTCTAGAGGACCACACATTCACACTTTGTTTTTAAGAAACCGGTGCCTGACAAAAGCTTTTCTGAAGACAGAAAAGCAGTTGAGTGAGAACTCCTGATACATTTAGCAAAGGCTAAGTTGGATTCCAGCCAACGGATTTTACCCATTTATGCATTCATTCAATAAGCATTTTCTTGAGCATCTAATCTGTTCAAAATGCTGAAGTCAGTGCTGCAGTGATATGAAAAGAGAAGAGACAGCTTCTCCTCTCAAAGAGTTAATAGTATGTGTCCGCATGCAATGCCATTCCTGGGCACAAACGGTTAGAGTCTCGAGTTTTGAAATAGGAAAATAATAACATACGTTCCCCAAATGCGATATCATTACACTGTAATGGGCACATGAGTGCACATTGTCTCATAATGCATTTTGTAGTCAGATGAAGAAAAATGAAAGAGGGCAGATGATTTATAATTAAATATGGATCCTCATTTAGACACTTACATGCTTAAATTTTAGTCTCTCTTAGTCGATATGAATGCACCATGGGTGCTGTTATTTAAAGAAGGAGCTAACACTTCCAGATAATTAAGATGTGGCAAGCTCAACTACGGCAAGCGCAACAAAATGCAATTAACGTTTAAAGATCTTTCATAAAACCATTGTAGGTCAAATTACAGACCGCAAGGACACGTATGGGCTGTCTTGATCATTCACCAGCTTTTACAGAAGAGGACCCTGAGATCTGGAAGAAAGTGGTCCATTTATAAAGGCCTATAGATTTTGCCTAGAGGAGACCGTCACTGCCTCAGATTCATGGCTTTTTCCCTCTTACCTTAAACATCGTTCTCATTAGTTTGGTTACTTGATCCTTTGACCCAACAGAAAGCAAATTAGGAAGAAAGAAGATAAAGCTCCTGGCATCAGATGCAGTCATTGCTGCAATGCCCAAGCATTAACGATGATAAATGAAGAAGCTAAGAGGAAACCGCCTCAGAAAGCATTACAAAATTAAAACCATGGCACGCATCTCACGATGTACCGCAGCCCTGGGATGGGCAGGTTCAGAGTCATCAGCACCACACATCCCACTAACAGCCCTGCAAGGCTAAACTGTGTTCCAGTCTCTTTCTCAGGTGATTGCTCTGACCATTCTCCTCCTCCTCACTGAGCTCTAACCATACTGCTCTTCATTTCTGCAAATCTGCGAAGTTCTTGCCCACCTTAGGGCTCTATCTGCTTGGAACCCCTTCCTTCCTGGGCTTCACATGGCCATGTCCTTCCTTCAAGACGAAGTTTATACAGCCATCATCACTGGATGCATAGGAGGCAAATATTGGTCGAATAAATAAATGGAAGAATAAATATTTATGTTATCAACTCTGTCTTGCTGAAGAGCTATCTCTAGTTTATTCCAGCTAAAAAGCAAAGAGCAAAATACGCACAACTGTATGTCTACCCATGACATTTCAAATGAGTCAGTCTTAAGAATAAAAATGGTAGCAACCTCAGATAACTAGAAAAATGGTTGTTTCATGAAATGCAATACAATCACCATGGAGCTGCCACCCCAATGCAGTAATCGCTCTTGAAACCCACATTTTCCTTACTACAAGCAAGCAAGGTTTGATAACGTGGCTACACAGCCTTCATCTTTGCCGAAGCAAGCTACGTATTATCAACTGTAGATGCCACACTTCACATTTTGGTGGGAGAACACAAAATAATTTGGTGGGAGAAATAATTTTATGGGAGAACACACCATATAAATTTCTGCCTATGAATTTTTCTAATTAAATGAAAGCCAATATCATTTTTATCATTCAGGTTAGGACTCAAGGTTTAATAAGATCAAAAGCTCCTTAAGGCAATTATATGTTCAGAATAGACCACAGATCAAAGGATCAGACAGTCTGATTGTTGTTCATAATATCACTTTCAAAGCTCCACGAATTAATACCAAGTTCATTTTTATGATCTTTTGACATTCAGATAATTGAGATTTAACAGTAAAAATTCAAGCCCACATTTTTATCTTCTCAATGACTCGCTAATCCCAGTTGCTCAGTTCACAAGTCTAAAGATGATTCCTCTCCGCCCCAGCTGTGTCAATTCAACCTGGGATGGGAAACGTTGAGTTCTGACACCCTGAAGAGCTACCAAGATTTCATGATGGAAATGAAGCTGACAGTTCTGTCAGGAGTGAGAAGCAGAATCAGATCCAGCTCATTCCTGCAGAGATGTGCTGGCTCTACAGAGCTGAAGATAATAAAAGCAAATTTGGTGGATAAAATGAGCCGATACAAGTCAAAGACACATGGGAAGAGATATTAAGCAAAAGGATGACATTCACACTTTACTGATCTGATGAATGCTGCCTTTGCAAATGGTTCCCCAACCACTGGAGGAAAAGGATCTCCTTAGGATTCAGCTGTTCCTTGTAATCTCCCCTTCCAACCCCCTAATCTCATCTCCCTCATTTCGTATTTCAGGCCATGGAGTTACAGGTCCTTGTGGGATATGTGTACTGTGATGAAACTCTTCATGAGCCAAAGTCCCCTTCATCAGATACATCAAATATCTGATTTTTTCAAAATCATCTTGGGCCAATGCACATATTCCTTACCATCTTTCAAAAAACCCTTCAACGTAGATATTGTGGTTTACATTTTGCAGATGAGAAAGATGGAGGCTCAGAGAAAATTCACTTATCCAGGATTACACAGCTAGTCAGTAGCAGAGCCAGGATTTAAACCCACACCCTTCAGAATTACACTGTTCCCTTGTTTTCCGCTGATGCCAACAGAACCCCCATTCTCACTGAGGATGTTATTGAGCGTTTTCTGCTAAAGATATTTTTCTTTTATAAAATGAAATGAAAGACTATCTCCACAAACACATTAAACACTTCTACAATTTTGATGTCAATAAATAATAACTTGACCTGAGACTATGTCCTGGGTTTCCCAAGAGCTATGACATGTCTACAGTGTTGCTCTCCAGCCCATGTCTGGACAAGCCAGGCCTCACGTTTATACGCTGCAAAGGTGATGAGGTCAGCAATGCTGCTCCCTACCCTAAGGGAACTTGGAAGCTCTGTCCCAGGGAAGCTGCCAGCCTCTGGTAACTGAGACGCAAATTCTCTGTACAGTGGTTTTTATGGCAATCCCCGAAATAGATTTTTATGTTCTCTAAGTGTAGTCCAAGAAAGCTCCTTAAGGTATGGAGAGAATCCCTTACACACACACAAAAAAAATTTATAGGTTCCTAGTTTTGAGTTATGCATTTGTTTTTGTCCCTTGACCTTGGGGGATAGGTGTGTATGTGTGTGTGGCTGATAAGCAGGTAAATGTTCTTACTACTGTTACATGTTATGCTTGTTGTGCATCTGAATGATGAATTTAAAAAGTCAGAAATGTGGTCCAACATCACAGAATAGCCTAACATTTGACTAACTTTCCACTGAATTAAATGTTTATTTATCCATTGTACCCTCTGCTTGGTAAAATAAAAGAAATGTAGAATTTAGGTTCTTCGTCTCCCACTTTTCCTCTCTTGGAGACTATGTCATCATTTGCAAAGTAGAGATAGCTAAGGCACCTAGTTCAGAAAGTTACGGGGAGGCTCAAACACAGTTGCTTGTGCAATGACTTTTTGTAAATGACAATGTCCAATAAGCTTTCATATTAATTAGCCAAAACTTTTCTTTTTCTACCCTCATAAGAGATTCCACTTAGTCTCTGCAGCTTCAAAGGGACATGGTGTTGCTGAATTTGACATTTCTTATGACATTTTAAATTTAGGGATATCTTTTTCCCCAGGAGTTACCACCGTCACAATTCTGGTCCTGTTGTGGTGGCTGCTGTGCCCCCTACAAGGTGAGGAGCTGACCTTGCGAGGTGTGTGAATGTGGGCAAAGGAGGAAGAGATGGTGAGAATGGCTTTGAAAGCAAGAAAAAATTAAACTAGATGGATGTCCTCTGAGTCACTTCCTAAAGAGCCCGCATGTTAAGGTTAGTTGGAGGCCTGAGGACCCAGAGGAGGAAGTATGATGTCCTTATTTAAATGCCCAGAGTGGGGGAGGCAAGCCCTATTCATGTTGCATTAATATTTTCAGTGACTTTTCAGATAATATGCAGGCCTTATAACGATTACAGTGTGGTTAGGAAATGAACAGTAATGAACAGTGTTGAATCATTTCATCTTCTAAGAAAAAAATCAAGAACAAAGTCTAATGATTATCCTGAGCAAGTAAAATATTGCAGACCACAAAATGGTTTGCCATTCTAATCCATTCCAAGCATAAACAAACACATACTTGCATGCACACCCACCCCTACACGGAAACCATAGGCAAAAGCTGAAAGAGTTAATTTAGGCCTTGGAGAAAACCCACTTTAAGCACTGGTTCAAAAGCTCTTAAATAGCAGAAAAATCAATACACTTTTATCAGACTTCAGTGTTTATAGAAGCAATACAAAACAGGATTTTGTTAAATGTATATATTATGCCAGTTCAAACTATAAGTTAAAACATCTGTGTCCAAGTTAATCTCAGATACAGCATGGAGATTATTTGAATTGTGTGTTTCCTTTTGTGACCTTTTTAGATGTGGCTTTGGGAGGGGACAGGAGGGGGAATAATTTTCTTAAGCCTTTGGTTGCCTGCAACGGTGCCAACAGTTGAACATAACGGCAATATTTTTTTTAAGTTACCCAGATGAATAACAAAAAAATTAAAGAAAACCCCTTTAGTAATTTCAAAATAGTGTTGTATAGGGAATCTTAAAAAATAAATTATAGACACATAAATATAGGTATGTGGATCTACGACTACTATAGGCTATCCATGACATAAAATTTTCAATTAAAACCACTTTTACGAGCAATAATCACATTCTGAAAAGGCATACACAACTTGCTAGTGGATTATACTACTTCCCCGATGAAATGAACCTTAAAACATACGCAAATATAATGTACTTAGTTTAACATGCACTGATGTTTTCAACACAATAAAGTCTTATAGAAAATGTCTTATAGAAAGTTCTTAGTTCTTGTTTCGAGGAGACAAGAAAACAAGAATTGAAGTTGATGGAAGCCTTCTTTTTTTAGATCTGTTTTTAAGGGATCAGACATCTGTAAATCAAATCCATTTTGATTGAAACAATAAATTTGAGTCAATTCTGAAATTTCATTTCAAAAGTGTAAGAGAGAAATTCATGGGACCCCTCAAAGTAAATGACAAGCCTGGTCTCTGAAATATGTCAGGAACACATTAACACCATGTAAAAATAACAGCAGAGCCAAACCAAAGTCACAACGGCCAAATGTCCTGAAAATGAGGCTCTAGGAAAGGAAGTTGAGGATCTAATATTAGTTGTATCTTTGGTAACTAACTGGGCCTTATGACTGAATTCCCTTACTAAGTGTTTTTGCTGTAGTTAGGCTATTCCTTCTTTGTTTAGTTGATTATGTGTTGGGCAGGAGACAAGAACTCAAGATTAAGAAGACTGAATTGTTGATGCTCCAAGTGAAGCACAGTCATTCAACAATCTACAAATATTTGTTGTTTGAATATTATGCCCAAGCTCTCTTCTAGATGCTAGAACCATAATCATGAACACAATAAAATAACTGACTTCACGGCATTTATATCCTGGTGGAAAGGAAGGCCACACGCATCCACACAAACACTTGTGTACACACACATGCACACACACAAACACAATATATGAAAACCAAGTATTGATGAATAATATGATGAAAATAAAGCCAGGAAAGGGAACAGGGAACAAAGGAAGAACACCATATCGGGTAACACTTCTCTGTTGAGGTGAAGTTTGAGCAGAGCCCCGAATGAAGGATGAAGCCCAAGATTGTCTATAGAAAGATTATTTCATAAAGACAGAATAGCAAATACAACAGCCTCCCCACCGCCGCCTTATCCATGGGAGATACACTCCAAGACCCCCAGAGGATGCCTGAAACCATGGACAGAACCAAAACCTATAAATACTATATTTCTTCCTATCCTATACCTATGATAAAGTTTAATTTATAAATTGGACCCATAAAAGATTAACAACAATAACTAATAATAAAATAGAGCAATCGTAACAATATACTGTAATAAAAGTTATGTGAATGTGGTCTCTCTCTCTCTCGCTCAAAATCCTTTATTGTAATGCTTCTTCTTCTTGTGATAACGTGAGTTGATAAAATGCCTATGTGATGAGAGGAAGTGACGTAAAGGACATAGGCCTTGTGACATAGTGTTAGGCTCCTACTGACCTTCTAACACTGCATCAGGAGGACCATCTGCTTCTGGACCCTGACTGACCGTGGGTAACTGAAACCGTGGAGAGCAAAACCACGTAATAAGGGAGGATCACTGCACAAGAATCCTGAAGCATGAGCTTGCTTAGCTTGTTTGAGGAACTTTAAGGGAGTCAGTGCGGCTGGAGCAAAGTGACAAAGTTGGAATAGAGGTTGGAAATAAGGTGAGAGAGTTGACTTGGATCACATTATATACAATCCCAGAAATCCTGCTGATTGTGATGGAAAGCCATCGAAGGGTCCAAGCAGAGAAGCAACACGATGATCATACTGTTCAATGGCTTATGATAGGTCACAGCAGCTTCTACCTAAAGCAGAGCCATGAAGTCCTTCACCCAATACTTAAAGCAGTGCCTGGCATGTAACAGATGTTTAATAAAGATTTGCTCAATGAAAGAAACGCTGGGTGAACATAAGATATGGTGGTGACAGATGAGATCCCAACAAAGCTGTATCCTTTATTCCTTTCATCAAAACCATGTTCCTTTTTACAACGCAGAATACACCTGGGAGTATCACAACTTGGTCACTGATCATCAACATGTTTCATGAATTAGTTGACTGACAGACTCTGCCCAATGTGTCTAAAGCACAAAGCAGGCTCCCTCAGCCTCTGGATAAAAAAAAAAGAGATCTAGGGGACAAAAGCTGTGTCCTAGATTCTTAATAGTGGTTGCGTAGTAATACCAAATTGGGAGAATACAAGGAAAGGGTAGAAAGACAATAACAAGGAATCCTGCCTATTTTCCAACTGTCCAAAGGCCAGTCCTGATAATGATACCTGCCCACGTCCACAACGTGTTTCCAGTGCCCACTCTCCTTCTGCAGGATCCACTGCTTCCAGTCAAAGGGCACTGTTATCCAGCCTCGATTATCATTCTTCCCACAGCACAGGAAGTTGGATACAGTTCTACTTCTAAGAGAACACAGTTAGCAAGTGTCTTTTATCTAGGTATTTGGAGGCTGGAAAATTATCTTCATTCCCAATACACGAAATGGCTGTCCTTAGTTAATAAATATCTCTCAGAGTGTCCAATTCAGTAGCAGAAAGGAAAACTCATTATTAGGGAGATCTGAGTCCTTTTATCCTTGGGCACAGGACGTTATGCCCAACCTCTCCTGTGACAGGCCATGCTCACAAGAACCACCAGCCCAGGACTTAGTAATGGTAAACCTTTTTTATATTAAAAAATGATTTTCATTCTCAAAATGTTAAGTCATAGTCTAAAGGAATGCATAAATCTCTAGCAAGAAAGGAAACTGAGTTTCTGATTAGTGACTTGAGGAAAGAAAGCAGAATATATTAACATGAATTCTTACATATAGAACAACTTAGAATGCATTCCTTTCCCCCATCATTCATATGTTAGTGTCATTTTACTTTTTATTTATTTATTTATTTTTAAAGATTTTATTTATTTACTCATGAGAGACACAGAAAGAGAGGCAGAGACACAGGCAGAGGGAGAAGCAGGCTCCCTGCAGGGAGCCCGATGCGGGACTTGATCCCAGGACCCCAGGATCATGACCTGAGCTGAAGGCAGACAACCGCTGAACCACCAGGTGTCCCAGTGTCATTTTATTTTAAAATAATTTTGAGGTGATGATAAAAGTCATACAAGCTTATTGTTTGAAAGTTTGAATATTTTTAACAAGTAAATTGCCTACAATTCAACAGCTCAGATCTAAGAAAGATTAATATTTTGGTATGTTTCTTTCTTTTCAGTTACATACAATCGTTTGTATAATCATTGGTTCTCTGTCTTGTTCCACAAAGGACTTATGATGACAACCCAATGGACAATTATTGCTTTTAAATGCCATTTATAGCCTAGAGGATTCCTGTCTCACAGGCAAATATTTCAATTCATTGCATTAGGCTAGGCCTGGGTTCAATGAGTTTCTTTGCAAAAGCATGTGATATAGATAGATTTTCATGCCAAAATGGTGGCATAGTGTGCCAAATTTTCTGAATTAACCCCACCACTCAGGGGCTAGCAAATTGTAGCCCTATAGTCAAATCCAGCCGCCACCTGCTTTTATAAATAAAGTTTTACTAGAACACAGCCACACCCGTTTGCTTGTGTATTAACTGCAGCTCCTTTGGTTCTATAGTGGCAGGAGAGTGACTGCACCACAGACTATCAGGCCTGCCAGGCCTCAAATCTCTACAGTCCAGCCAGCCCTTTACAGAGAAAGTGTGCTGACCACTCTCACCCTCACCCCCAACCCCCAACCCCCATCTAACTCATGGAAGAGAAGTACAATGTATGTGTCCAACTATCCCCTCCTCCATATTTATTGTGGCTTAGTTATTAGGTTTTTAACTGCCATGATCTGAGTTTCCAAACCAGTATGTCCATATTGAATTATTAGAGGCTTAGGGACACAGTATAGTTTGTTTTGCTTTTTGCTTTATGTTTTCCAGTTGCAAGGTGGTGTCCTCATGGTCCTGAGGGCTAAGAGAGACTGTAGGCAAAGGCAGCCTAATGGAAACAGTTCTGATTTGAGCAACAATCTAGAAAAGTCTCTCACATGTACCTATGGTCCTAACTGTGACCACCTGCCAGAAGCTGTCTTTTCAGATCATGCTGTAAAGTAATCACCTGTTCTTTAATTATCAAAATGGATTCTTTTTTTATTATTATTATGTTTATTATGTTATTTTTTTTAAATAAATTAATTTTTTATTGGTGTTCAATTTACCAACATACAGAATAACACCCAGTTTCTATAGAGGGAGCACTGCTTCCACTGAGATTTCAGAAAGCCACAAGAGGTTCTTATCCTAACAACTGAGAAAAAACAAAGAATTTACAAACCATGACTTTTCTTGAGCACATCCTAGAGTTCAAAGAAGCAGGGCAATCAGGTGAATGAAATTCCAAAGGGATCAGCCTTCTGGGAAGAGGTGGGGCCCAGGCAATATGTCGCCTTTAGCAGAGTGTGGAAAGAAGAGATGACTGCCATAAATGCCGCAAAGAAGAAAGGAGCCAAACTTTTAACAAATTCTTCGAGTCTGACCATGGGCCAGCATGACAGGGTAATTGGAAGGCACAGGCAAAGGAGGAGTCCCCACATTAGCAAGCTCTGTGCCATGGGTACCCACAGGACAAGAGGCTGGAAAGAGCCCATTCAGTGGCACATGCATGCTAGCGGTGCTCAGCTGCTACTAGAGGATAAGCATTAACCCTCCACTCACTTCCCTGGACCCTCCTCTCGTTGGAAGAAAAGTCCTAACTGCCACAGGGAGGCAGGAAACACTCAGCTATCCTAACCAAGGCAAGGAACCAAACTTCCTACACGTTCCACAATAACCTTGAGCTCAGCATGTCCAAAATAGAATACCTTTTATTCCCCCCCCAAAACCTCTACTATTCCCCAACAATGATCTCCCCAGTAAGTACAACCACAAACTTTGGAGTTCACCATGAGTCCTTCCCTCTGACCTTCATTCCTTCAAGTGAAATTAATTTTTCCTAAATCTCTCTCAGGCCTCAAAAGGGGAGAACCCCCTTTATTTTTTTTTATAATTTTTTAATCCATTTATTAGAGGGATGGAAAGAAAGAGAGAGAAATAGAGAGACAGAGAGAGAGAAAACAAGTAGGGGGGAGGGGCAGAGGCAGAGGGAGAAGCAGACTCTTCACTGAGCAGGGAGCCTGATTTGGGCTTGTTCCTAGGACCCCAATATTACAACCAGGACCGCAAGATTATGACTTGAGTAGAAGGTAGATGATCACCCAGGTGCCCCTAGAGGACAGCGTTACAATTCCTACTGTTAGGATTCACTTCCAGTGTGCTCAGCCTCTTCACATTTGTCTCGTACAACTGATCAATATCTGTCGTCCCTCCTTCAAATTTTTCAGAATCTCATCATATCCTACAAGACGAAGTCTAAATTCCTCAGCATGGCAGAAAAACACAGCCACCTACTTTTCAAGTGCTTTCCCCCACCCCCAGGCCATCACACCATCACCAACATCCTGCAACCTTTTATGCTTCACTGCCTCCCAGGAATCAGGCACTTCTCTTGGAAGATCCATTCCTGCCTCTTCTATCTGGTGAATGTGCATTTGCTTTTAGGCTTAAGCATCTACTCCTCTGTGAAGTCTCTGAGCTCTTCCCCTGAGCCCCGGGGTGCTACCCATTATTTCCCTGCTAAACTGTGATGCCCTCCAAGTAGAGCACCTATCCACTGGGTTATTCCTATCAGAAACCTCAGTCCCAAGCACACCGCCTGGCACATAGTAGATGTTCAATTTGTTTACTGACTACATTTTAAGCCTGAAATGAAGAAAGACATGGACATGATAATTCTTGCCACACCTCAGATGCAATAAATGACTAAATGTTAATGATTAGTGCTACCAATGGGAGGGCAACCCAGTTCTCAAATTTCAGATGAAATATATTCTTCTGTTTCTATTTGAGAGTTCTGAAGGAGATTTTAAGAAAGGGGAGCTGAATTTCCTCATTCCACTTAGAGAAAACCTAAATGAAGTCCTTTTTAAGATTGTTATTTGGCACACCAGCCGTTGGTAGTATAGATGTGCTCATCACGGCATCATGGCATTGCTACAATTCCGTAGCACACTGCTTTTACATACCTAGGCTGAAAGGCTGGTATCTAAGCCTTCCCCATTCATGAGTAATTTCTGAAGGGTATGTGTTCAGTGATAGCACTCCTAAACGAATCCAAGCACAAGACGATGCTTTAAAGAAAGAACAATGTGGTGATAATCACCATTTAATTTCAAGTGTTGCATATTTGTTTCAACAAATTTCAAAACATTTCCCAAAGGATTTTAAAGAAAGTCACCAAGTATGTTTAACAAAACAACATATGGAATGCTAATTTTGTTGTGATGCTATACTCTAATACAGCAAGAAACAGATTTTTCATAAAATCAGCAGATTTGCAAACACTAATTAAGAAACATTGAAAACTATCAAGGTCAATTTAAAAATCCATTTGAAAACAAATATTCCTAGTCTTGTTAGTTCTAGTAATTTCCCACTAGGGATTTACTGCACATCAACAAACTTTCACCATGCAAGTCTTGCAGTAAAGGTAAATAAATAAAGGTTTACTTTCAATTTTCAATACAAAGCCAAACAGTGGGGGTTTGGAGGGTGGGGTGGAAATAACCAATTTGTCTCTATCAGTATAATCTCTACTCCGGAATCTAAGACCTTTGGGGCATAGGATTTCCACTTAACAAGATATATCACTCCTGAGAGACTGCCCAGGAGTTCTGTGGTTGCCATAGGGAATATGCTGCGATGCTGTTAACTCGGTGAGAATAATTCTCTGCCTTGTGTGGAGAGAGCAATTAACCTCCCAAAATTGGTTTGACCAGTAAAACCTTAATGGATGCTTCCCGCTTGCCCTGTGCCCATTTCTTGTTCTGTCTCTGTGTCCATTGGCCATGTCACTGTTTGGCAGGTCCCTCTACCCAAACAGCAGGGGGAATATACATAATTCTCCTTGAATGTATGATGTGTACATGGATATATATGTGGGCATATGCGTGTGCTCAAATTTTTAACCAGTGGGTATTAAGCAAGAATCTACTTGGTCAACCTAGCTACATACTCAGGGCTGCTCATCTCTTGTCAGAGTTAACTCCATGCACATTGAATGAAGAGATATATAATATATACCCTCTCTGGGAACAGATCCACCAGTAACAAACATCACGATGTTTCAAACAGGCTAATTTATAACAAACTCCCCTTTCACCTAAGAACCCTAGACCAATGAATGACAAAAGAGGAGCTGATTGGAATCCAAGTAGCAAGGATTAAAAAAAAAAAAATACTACTGCATGTTTGATTTTTTTTCGTTTTAATAGTTTAACATATAACTGATTTGTCTCTTTATGCCTTTGTCTTGTTCCAGAAAGGACTTAGAGTAGTTTTGCTTGAAATAAGTGTGAGACTGGCTGAATTTGGGAAAGTTATTGCTAAAGGGAATTTGGCCTTTAGTTCCTATTGTATCTCTTTATGATGAAATTGGATGTAAGATGATATACATGTGAGTGGGTCAGTCCTCTGTCCCACAGACCCACAACACTGGACTGGTCAGAAGAAGGCCAAAGAGACTTAAAATAAAGATGTAAAATATAAGAAGTGAAGACAAAGACCTCTCAGTAAATGTCATGAGTGTTCAAACTTGTCAACCAATTCCTAAGGAACACCATCTCATGAGCACATGAACTTTCTTTCCTCCTTACTTCTTTCATTTCACTTCACTATTTATAATAAAAATGAGAAGGATCCAAGACTATGGGGTGGGAAGAACAATCTTGGCCAATGAGAGACTCTATTAGATTTAATTTACTCTTATGTCTAGGGTTTTTGCTTATAGATACAAACAACACAGCAACTAAGACACCAGACATTGGAAATTTTAAAGCATTATTTATCACAGCACAGTGATTGCCAAATCTAAATTAGAGTCTGTGGGATTTTTAAAAGTTTCTCTTCAGGGGAACGTTTCAGCTCTATGGAGAGGTGTGATACATAAGAAGATGGAGCATCTGGCTGGAGACCAATTTGCCTATGAGCTCAAACCAAGTGAACCCATATGGACAGCTTTTATAAAATCATAAACGGTAAAGCTGAAGAAAACTCTAGGCTCAGACTGCTTTATGGCATCAATAATTACACTTGACTCACTGCACTCATGGGGTTATAACAAATTCTGACTAACCCTAAAGAATTTTCAAATAATCTATTTATTTATTTATGTTTATCCACAGTGTTTTTCCATTTCTCTGCTTTTATTTGGAGGTTTAAAAATTCATGGCTGCTCAAGCACTTTGTTTAGATGCCCATAGACAAGTCATGTGTCCTTCTTTCATGAGAAAAGAAACATTAATGAGACACATATCAAAGTCCCAAAGACAGAATAGGAAGAGCAAAAAGAAAGGCCAGAATTAATGCATCTTCTTTTTACTCTGGTAAAATGTGCATAACGTAAAATTAACCATCTTAACCATTTCCGAGTCTACAATTGCATTATGCACATACATAACGTTATATAATCCTCACCACTCTCTATTTCCCCAATGTTTTCTATCATCCTAAACAGAAACTTTGTATCATTAGACAGTGAGGCTCCACTCTCATTCCTCCCCAGTAACCTGTAGTCTACTTTCTATCTCGATGAATTTGCACATTCTAAGGTACCCCATCTAAGTGGAATCATAAAATATTTGCCCTTTTGTGTCTCGCTTATTCCACCCAGCGTAATGTTTTTGAAGCTCACCCATGTTGTGCATATATCAGAATTTCATTCCTTTTTACAGCTGAAGGATAGTCCATTGTATAGACACTCTGTTCATACATTCATCTGTGATGGACACTTGAGTGGTTCTACTTCATGGCTATTGTAAATAATGCTGCTATGATCGTTGGTATACAAGTATCTTTTTAAATGTTTGCTTTCATTTCTGTGGAATATATACCTACTAGTGGAATTACTGGCCATATGGTAATTCCATGTTTAACTGTTTTTTCTTTTTTTCCCCCATCACCTATGTCAGCTGTCCGCCTACTCATCTCCCCTCTGGCAACCATCAGTTTGTTCTCGATAGTTAAGAGTCTGTTTCTTAGTTTGTGTCTTTTTTTTCTCCCTTGTTTGCTTGTTTCGTTTCTTAAATTTCACAAATGAGTGAGATCATATGGTATTTGTCTTTCTCTGACTGACTTATTTCACTTAGCATTATACTCCCTAGCTCCATCCATGCCGTTGCAAATGGCAAGATTTCATTTTTCTTTTGGCTGAATAATATTCCAATAGACATATGCCACCTCTTCTTTATCCATTCATTAATCAATGGACATTTGAGCTGCTTCCAGAGCTTGGCTATTATAAATAATGCTGCAATAAACATAGGGGTATCCCTTTGAATTAGTGTTTTTGCATTTTCTGGGTAAATAGTAGTGTGATTACTGGGTGGTAGAGTAGCCCTATTTTTAATTTTTTGAGGAACTTCCACATGATTTTCCACAGTGGTCACACCAGTTTGCATTCTCATCAACAATGGACGAAGGTTTCTTTTTCTCCACATTCTCACCAGCACTTGCTCTTTGTGTTGATTTTAGCCATTCTGACAGATGTGAGTTGATGTCTCCTAGTAGTTTTGACTTGCATTTCCCTGATGATACGTGATGTTGAGCATCTTTTCAGGTGCCTGTTGGCCATCTGTTATGTCTTCTTTGAGAAATGTCTGTTCATGTCTTCTGCCCATTTTTTAATTGGATTATTTGCTTTTTGGGTGTTAGGTTGTAATAAGTTCTTTGTAGATTTTGGATACTAGCCCTCTATCAGATATGTCACTGGCAAATATCTTCCTCCATTTCACAGGTTGATTTTTACTTTTGTTGATTATTTCCTTTGCTGCGCAGAAGCTTTTTGTTTTGATGAAGTCCCAATAGTTTATTTTTGCTTTTGTTTCCCTTGCCTGAGGAAACATATCTAAAAATATGTTGTCATGGTCAATATCAGAGAAATTACTGCCTGTGCTCTCTTCTAGGATTTTTATGGTTTCTGGTCTCACATTTAGGTCTTTAATCCATTTTGGGTTTATTTTTGTGTACGGTGAATGAAAGTGATCTAGTTCCATTCTTTTACATGGAGCTTACCAGTTTTCCCAACACCATTTGTTGTGGACACTGTCTTTTTCCAATTGGATATTCATTTCTCTTTTGTAGAATATTAATCATATCATTATGGGTTTATTATTGGGTTTTCTATTCTATTTCATTAATCTATGCATCTGTTTTTATGCCAGGACCATACCATTTTAATTACTACCAGTTTGTAATATAACTTGAAATCTGGAATTATGATACCTCCAGTTTTGTTTTTCTTTTTTAAAGACTGTTTGGGCTATTTGAGGTTTTTTGTGGTTCCATTCAAATTTTAGGATTGTTTGCTCTAGTTCTATGAAAATGCTTTTGATATTTTGATAGGGATTGAATTAAATCTGCAGATAGCTTTGGGTAGTGTAGGCATTTTAATAATAATCGTTCTTCCAACCCATGATCAGCATGGAAGGTCTTTCCATTTCTTTGCATTGTCTTGAATTTCTTTCATCAGTATTTTATAGTTTTCAGATACAAGCCTGACACCTCTTTGGTTAGGTTTATTCTTGGATATTTTATTGTTTTGGGTGCAATTGTAAATGGGATTGTCCATGTTTAACTTTTTGAAAAACTGTTAAACAGTTTTCCATAGCAGCTGTACTATTTTACATTCCCACATTGCATAAGGGTTTCAATTTCTCCATATGTTTACCAACACTTGTTATTTTCCTTTTTGTTTGTTTATACTAGCCATCCTAATGGGTGTGAAATGGTATTTCAGTATGGTTTTGATTTGCATTTCTCTAATGACTAATGATGATGAGCATTTTTCCATGTACTTATAGACCATTTGTCTATCTTTAGAGAAATGTCTATTCAAATCTCTTGCTTATTTTTTGAATTGGATTTTTTTGTTGTTGAGTTGTAGGAATATTTTTTATATATTCTGGATATTAATCCTTTATCAGATATATGATTTTTAAATATGTTCTCCCCTTCTATGCATTGTCTTTTCACTCTTTTGAGAGTGGTTTTTGATGTATAAAAGCTTTTAATTTTGATGAAGTCTATTTTATCTATTTTTTTTCTTTTACTGTCTGTATTTTTAGAATCATGTCCAAAAAAATAATCACTGCCAAAACTAAAGTCACAGAGATTTTCTCCTATTTTTTTTCAGACAGTATTATAGTAGTAGGTCTCACATTTAAGGGGTTTGATCCACTCTGAGTTAATTTTTGTATATAGTGTAAGCTTTTGTAAGTGGATATTCAATATTTTGGTTGAAAAGACTTCCTTCCCAAAGGTCTTGGGACCTTTGCTGAAAATCAATTGGCTACACATATAAGGGTTTATTTCATATATGAAGGACAGCCACGAAATGTCTGATCTTATACCAGTACCACACTGTTTTGATTACTATAGCTTTGTAATAAATTTTGAGACTGGGAAGTGTGAGTCCTCCAATTTCATCCTTCTTTTTCAAGATTATTTTGGCTATTCAGAGTTCCTTTAGGACTTTATTTATTTTTTAAAATGCCATTGGGATTTTGAAAGGGATTAGACTGAATCCATAGATTACTTTGGTTAGTAGGCTATCTTTGAACTTAATATTTTAAGTTCTTAATATCTTACTTAATATTTACTATCATTGAACATAGTATGTCTTTGATTTACTTATGTTTTAATTTCTGAAAGAAATGAAAATGCATTTATTTTTAATTTGTTTTTACAAGCACTTAATCGGCATTTATTCTATCCCAGGAACTATTCTAAGTGCTTTACAAGTATTAAAGTATTTAATCCTCTTAACACCAGCAAAAAGAACTATTTTAACTCTACTTAATGGATAAAGGAACTGAAACACAAAGAGGTTAAATAATTTGCCCAAGGTCACAGAACTGGTAAGTAGCAGAACTGGGATTTAAACTCGGGTAGTCTGGCTCCAGAGTCCAAGCTCCAACTATGATGTTATATTCCTTTTCAAGCACTCATTAATTCATTAATCATTTATACAATACTTGCCAGCCCTGAGACAAGAGTTCATGTATAAGTGATTTATTCAGGAAGCACTCCCAGGAGAAATCATTGAGGAAGTAAGAAAAACAGGATAGGGAAGGAAAAGATGCCAAAGAAAAATTTGATTTTGAGGGGCACCTGGGTGGCTCAGTGGTTGAACATCTACCTTTGGCTCCGGTTGTGATCCCAGGGTCCTGGGATTGAGTCTCACATCAGGTCCCCGTGGGGAGCCTGCTTCTCCCTCTGCCTATGTCTCTGCCTCTACTGTGTGTCTCTCTCATGAATAAATAAAAATAAAATCTTTAAAAAAAGAGTTTGATTTAGAGTGAAGTCCTTGTTTCAGCCTGATCCTGTGTGAACCTCCACCTCAAAGTGAGGGCTTTAGTACTACTGTACTAGCTGTAGGTCACTCTGCTTGGGGGGGGGGGGGGGCAGTGGTTAAGCTTCCAGACAATTCTAGCTCTTTGGTCTGAGATAAGTGGCTCTAGTAATTCAAGTTTAGTCCTCTAGGGAAAGCTAGAAATTTCTAGCATACAGAAGCTAGAAGATAGATACACAGAGGTGGTGAATTTCCAAGGAGAGGTGGGTAAAGCACCAACAGAACCTAGTGTGAATAAAGCACTAGAGTGAACATTTGAAGAAGTGAAGTAAATGAGACTAATACATTTGCCTTCAAGTAGCAAAGCCAAGATATTCACACTTCCTATAGTGTAGGTGGTGTAACTACTATGAGGGGAAGTAAATTGCTAAGAAATCAGAGAGAAGAGATCATATAACAACTGATTTTGCCCAGGCTGTGGGAGTCATAAAAGATCACTAAAGAAGTGGCATTTAACCTCGGTATTATGAATGGCAAGATTTGGGGAAAGCCTTCAAGATCCATCAAACTATACAAGCAGCCATACAGACGTATGAAGGTACAGAGCATTTTCACAACCAGCTAGTGTTCAGCAATGCCTAACTTCCAAATATAATGAGTTCTCCTCAAAAAAGTGTCTAGAAGTGCAAAATCTCAGCCCTCAACCCTGGACCTAAATCAGACACTCAGGGATGGAGTCTGGCAGTCTATTTCAATAACACCCTGCAGGTGACCGTGGGCATGCTCAAGCTGGCATGGGCACAACATGTTCTATCACCACCTTGACTACCGCCCAAAGGAAGCTCATCTGAACTGCATGTGCACAGACTATCAGTGACTCTGCTGCTTGCCCAGCACCACACTCCCTTACTCCCTCTCTTGAGCGAGTAACAGCAAGGGATAAAAGAGGATCTTGGCCTAGAAGAAGGGACAGCCATGGCAGAAAGCAGCCTCTTGTGACCTACAAACTTGATGTTCAGATGATGCAGAAATCCACAAGGCAACTTCAGTGAAAAAAAAAAAAATGACAGAGGAACAATTTCGGTGATCAGAGGAGAGAGCGTGGATCGCCATGGGGGTCTACCTCCCTCTCCACCTCCTGGAAATTTTATAAGTTCTTACTCCTTCTCCCTCCTTGAGAACTGGGGCAGCTCCAGGGGCTCACAATACTCAGAAAATGACAGGCTAACAGTTTATGCCAACAGGAGTTGAGGAAAACCAGCACCACCATAGTTTGAAAATTTTATATCAAACACTGTATGAAAGACCAGATAATTCCCATAAACAAATGGTTTAGAAGTGACCATAAATAGATACCTTATAAAAGTAGGGGGTGCCTTGGTGGCTCAGTCAGTCAAGCATCTATCTGACTCTTGATTTTGGCTCAGATCATCATCTCAGGGTCATAAGATCAGTCCCATGTGGGGCTCCATGCTGGGCATGGAGCCTGCTTAAGATTCTCTCTCTCCCGGACGCCCTGGTGGCTCAGCGGTTTAGCATTGCCTTCAGCCCAGGGCATGATCCTGGAGACCCGGGATCGAGTCCCATGTCAGGCTCCCTGCATGGAGCCTGCTTCTCCCTCTGCCTGTGTCTCTACCTCTCTCTCTCTCTCTCTCTCACTCTCTCTCTCTCTCTCTCTCAAATAAATAAATAAAATCTTAAAAAAAAAAAAGATTCTTTCTCTCCCTCTCCCTCTGCCTATTCCCTGCCCTCTCTCCCTCAGTCCCTCTCCCCCCAAAATAATAATAGTAATAATAATATATAAACATATGCTTTAGGAAAGAATAGCATAGTTTAGTGGAACAGGATATGCAGAAAAGAATCATGGAAATATGATTTAGGGGATAAGCATCCTAGGTCAGGAGGAGGAAGCATTAGGCCTGGCCATGAAATGAACCTTTAGGTAAGTGTCTCTGGCAAGGTATGCAAAGAGAATTAGACAGAAGAGACCCTGGAAGAAGGGAAATCCCTTGGGAGCCTCAGAAGTGGAACTGTAGAAAGGTAGAAAAATATACAAGAAATTCTAGAGATAAAAATTGCCAAATATTTAACTTGGGAAAAACAAGGGAACATTTTTCTGCAGACTGTACATATCATTAATGTGATACAACTTCTCTACAAACGTCTGATTTCTTGCTGAAACAGAAAATTCATTCTTACCTGCAGAACAATGGTCATTAAAACTATCCCCACAGCAAAGCATAGTACAGAGAAGCTGGAACCATACGAACGGTACTTAAGTCTCATATTTACCATAGACGGGTTCTTGAAACATGGACAAGCTAAATGACTCCAGGTGTCCTTAAGACACATGCATGCAGTCACACTTTTATCTTAAACCTACAGTTACATTCACTGTCTTGAGAAGTTGGCAGGTCATATCAACGAATATATTCGTTGGCATGCCACTAAACTCTCCAGATCAGTTGTTAGAATAGATTTAGAAAAACCACTCACTCTCAGACTTAGACATTGTTTTATTATCAGCCCATCATAAGAAAGTTAACATCTGGGCACCTGGGTGGCTCAGCGGTTGAGCATCTGCCTTTGGCTCAGGGTGTGATCCCAGGGTCCTGGGATAGAGTCCTGCATCGGGCTCCCTGAAGGGAGCCTGCTTCTCTGCCTCTCTCTGTGTGTCTCTCAGGAATAAATAAATAAAATCTTTAAAAAAAGAGAAAGTTAAGCTAAGCTCTGCTTAGCTTTTGTAATTTACTAATAATAGCAAATATTTAATGAGTGCTTACTATTTGCCAGCCACTCGGCTCCTTACATTATATATATATATATTTTTTTTAATTATTTAATTATTTATTTATTTTTTTGCTTAGACACAGGGAATTAAATGAACTTCCAGAGGTTACACAGCTTTTAAGAAGCAAAGCCAGGATGCAAATCCACATACGCCAACTCCAGGACCAGAGTTCATAGCACTAAGCCATGTCTCTTCATCCTTTATGTCTTTTAATTTAATCCTTTTAAAAACCTTTTGTGGTATTCATTAGTATCCTCATTTTATTTTTTTTAACTAAAAAAATTATTTATTTATTTATTTATTTATTTATTTGAGAGTGAGAGAGAATGAGAGAGAGCATGAGCTGGGGTGAGGGGGTCAAAGGAGAAGTAACTCTCTGCTGAGCAGGAAACCAGATATGGGACTCGATCCCCGAACTCCAGGGTCATGACCTGAGCTGAAGGCAGATGCTTAACCAGCAGAGCCACCCAGGTGCCCCAGTATCCCCATTTTACAGGTGAGGAATATGAGACCCAGAGAAGTTAAGTGTCCAGTTCAGCAAGACTCCACCAGGAAGATCTAACCCGAACAGTCAGAATCCCAGGGCAGTGCTGTCCCACGACCTAGTATGGTGCTCACTGACTGGGATCATCCTCAGTATTTCCAAAACATACCAGCATTCTCTGAGAAAGAAAACAGAGCATTTGAAATGCAGCACAGCCAACAACACAGACGTTCTGTTCAAGGGCAAGCGTGCATGCGTACACACACAAACGTGGCAGCTTAGCAAAGGTGACAGGAGCGTGGCAAGAGTCTCCACTTCAGCTGTCCACTACCAGTTAGTGCTACACCAGTCTGTGTGGGAGGGTGTGGGTAGACATACGTAGCTGCAGATCTCTACAGATATAGATGAATACAGAGATCCCTATCTTCAGAAAGGGATCAGCATAATCACATGGACCAGCTGTGATGTCTGCAAGTCCGGGGAGGAATTGTCATCTGTTATAAAACATAATCAATCATATTGATAAAGAAAACACTGGGCATTTCCAATGGCTTTCAGCGAGAGCTGCATTGTTCAACCTCGGCCTTCCAGGCTTGTTAGTTCCATATGAGGTGCTATCGCAGAGGCAACATGAATCTAGGTAAGAAGCATCGAAATTCTGCCAACCACAATTTGTGTTATTTCTCTCAAAGAATTACTTCTCTTGGTCAATTCCCAGTTATTCCCTAACTCTTAAACTACATCCCCAGTCCGTGTGTCCCCTTCGTTAGGGCCCCAATATTCACTTTGCAGAGAGGGAGTGTAAGTACAGCATGACAGAAGCAAACTCAGAACGCTGCGAGGTAGCTTTGAAAAGCCTGCCACACGAGCCCAAAGGTAATTCTTACCTGTCCCATCACCTCCGCAAGTTACTGGGGCCGTTATGAACGTTGGTTGTCAGTACTGTTGGAAGCTACATGCATTCCGGAAGCCCCCTATCCTCCACCCACAGCATAGGCGGGGATCACTGGGCCCCCTCTCCTCTCCGGGGAAGGGCCAGCATCACCCCAGGCCCGGCCCGGGGAAGGGGCAGATGTGAGCTCTGCCCGGTGCAGAGGCTGCAATCATGGCCACAGCTTCGGATAAACAGACATCAGCATGTCCCAAATCCTGTGATTAGGTCAGGAAATTGCAAATCCCTGAACCAATTGATTAATATGAGTATGGTGGGTTCAGGAAACCCAGCGGGGGTGGGGGGTTGGAAGCGGCTGTGGGTGAAACTCTCCTTAAACATAATCTGTCTTTTCCCTTCTCTGCCTCCGGGGAGAGTGCGATGGAGGCTGTTGCCCTGGTAGCAGCTGCGTTTGGGCCAAGTTCGAGGTCACCCTTCACGGAGCCTCTTGCACTTTGATCTTGGCCCTGCTGTCAACGGGAAGGAGAGGCGCGAGCCCAGCAGGGCCCCGGCGCGTGGCAGTGGGACAGCTGGACCGGGCCCTGCGGGCCACCCGCCCTGGGGACCGAGGAGGTGCGAGCCCCCCCAGGCAGCCCGGCCAGGCCCACAGGGGATGGATTCAAGAATCGGGGACTTCCAAGGAAGGGCAGCCAGGAAATGGTTACAAATTAGAAAAAGAAAGAGGAATCCAGGGCAGAGGGGCCTCTCCTGCCACAGTAATAAAAGCAACTTCCTCTTTACCCTAATTGCAGAACCACAGGGCGGAATTCTCTCCATATGAAATTCCTTACGAGTCACCGGCTGCACTAAACCGCCGCCTGTCCCCGTCGATGTATTCACAGCCTCGCCGCCCAGAAACAGATGTGACCGCTTTGCTATCAGGCTGTCAAGGGAAAGTGTCGATGTGACATGGGAAACAGTGACCTATGACCTCTTGGGAACAGCTCCCAAGCGTCTCATCGAAGCTTTTTGTTCTTGGGCCCTCTGGATCCTTCGAGGCTGCGGGGGCTCTCCAAGATCGCGCAGCTCAAGGTTAAGGATCGTGATAGACTCTGTCATCGAGCAGAGAGTGGCGTCTCGCGGCTTGCACACAGGTGCGAGGCTGGCCCGAGGCCGCTTCCGTGGTCCAGGCCTTCTGTCTGTGCTCAGGCTGGCTGACGGGGCCTGCAACCTGCCCCGCTGCAGAGCGCTGCCCGGCCTGGGTCAGAATGACTGACACTCTCATCTGGGTTTTCTAGATGACGTGTCCATGTCTGGGTCATGGCACCCGTCCTAGCACCCTGTAATCATGCATACTGACGTTCGTCCCTCCGACCAAACTGGCTCCCTGTGGTCAGCGAGGGGGCCTTCTAACTGCCTCACATCCACAGAACCGAGCACATGTGTTCTGTGAACAAATAAATACACTTCAGTCCGGATTGTCGATATGTATTACGGCCTAGCACGATGTCCTGGCTGACATTGTACACTTCCTCATGATTTCACTAAGCCACTTCAATAAGCCATTTCATTTCATTTGAAATCAGATAAAATAAAATAAGTTTTAAAGTTATATACAAGTATAGGCTGAACATATTTATAGACGTGATGGTATTCCTAGTAGCATTTGGCCTGGAAGTCGGTTCTCTCCCGCAAAGGGGTAGGATAGGGTGGCCCAGGTGGCTCAGAGGTTTAGCGCCTTCCTTTGGTCCAGGGCATGATCCTGGAGTCCCAGGATCGAGTCTCATGTCAGGCTCCCAGCATGGAGCCTGCTTCTCCCTCTGCCTGTGTCTCTGCCTCTCTCTCTCTCTCTCTCATAAATAAATAAATAAATAAATAAATAAATAAATAAATAAGTAAAATCTTTAAAAACAAACAAAAAAAAAGAGGTAGTATATTCTGAGCGAATATAAATAAAATTTTATATTCGGCAGAAACTGAGTTGTCTTTGGTAGCAGAAAGCAGCTTTCAACACAAAGGCCAGAACCCTCGCTGAGGGTTTAAAGTTTTTTTTTTTTTTTAATTTTTATTTATTTATGATAGTCACACAGAGAGAGAGAGGCAGAGACACAGGCAGAGGGAGAAGCAGGCTCCATGCACCGGGAGCCCGACGTGGGATTCGATCCCGGGTCTCCAGGATTGCACCCTGGGCCAAAGGCAGGTGCTAAACCGCTGTGCCACCCAGGGATCCCAAGGGTTTAACCAAAGTGGGAGGAGGAGTGGGTGGATGCAGAGGGGAGTTGCAGAGTGAGGAAAAGGAGAACAAGAAAGTTGTAATCCATAAAAACAAAAGTGGCCCAAGAGAACAATCCAGAGGGGGTCCTGAGGGTGCCCACCAGCCCAACAGCATGCCCACTTGAATGCAGAGGACCTGGGAAGGGCTTGGTGAGGGCCTCTGAGCACCAGGTCTGTGCAAAGACATGGACACTGGCCGAAGAGAGGCATGGAGCTGGCTGCCAAGGGAATAGAAAAACCACAAAAGAGAAAAAGGAAGCAGGCGAAATGAGTCAAAGAGAAAGCAGGAAGAAAGAGAAGGGCCCCTGTAAGACTTTCTAGCCAGGAGAGCTCTAGTAATGTAGTAAATGGGTCCTGAGGACAGAGGTGAAATGTGTGCGAACCTGGGAAGACAGAAGAGAGGGCGAGAGAGGGATGGAAAGGGGAGAGAGAGCCATGGTATCTTAGCAAGGGAGAGCTTCCCCAGGAAGTTGAAACTGAGGGCCAAGAAGAAGTATATCTGTATAGTTGTATTTGTACCGGTCATGCAGTCAAGTCTTAACTGTTTTCTCCACAGTGTATGATTACACAGTGCTCAGACAAATCTGTGTTGTTTTTAAGTCTCAGAACAAGACCCTGTGAGGACATCATTACAGCAAATGTGAGCAGGAGCTGTTCTCCACCCAAGCAGGAATGGACAGCTCTTGATTGGATCTGCATCTCTTCCTGCCTTCCTGTCAAAAGAGACCAGATGGAGAAGAGAGAAGATCCTATTCACAAAAACAAATCCAAACTCATCAAGGACTAGGTATTGAAGAGAAGATGAATCTGGACTGCTAGAGATCAGGAATACTGAATGACACTAGCACCACTGATGACAGTAGTAACATGGCCTCCTATAAAGAGATATGACCAACGGCAGAACGGAATAAGAGAGGCACTGACATCTCATAAAGTCACTGGAACATCCAAAGTCACACATAAAATACAAGACAGATGTTTTGTCTTCTTTGAGCAGGAGGCAGGAAAGGGCAGAGGGAGAGAGAGAATCTTAAGCAGGCTCCATACCCAGCATGGAGCCCGACTTGGGGTTCCATCTTAGGACCCCAAGATCATGACCTGAGCCAAAATCGAGAGTTGGTCGCTTAACATACTGAGCCACCTACGTGCCCCAAGGCAGTTTAAATTCCATTGAAATATCTCTTCATCAGGTGGTAAAGCCACACTATAAATAACAATCATGGTTGTGGAGAGTCATCCTAAACTTTTGTTTGTAGACTCCCAATGCGTCTCTCACCTCCGGTGTCTAGCCCCTGCAAGTTATCCTTTGTGACAGGCAGAGTATTAACCTAAGGAATGAACCCAATCATGCCATTCTAGGCTTAACATCCTGTCCCAGAGTTGCTTTCCAATACCTGCAAATGAATTCTGAACTGCTTAGAATGGCACTGAATAATACACAGAAGCAGACTCCAATCTATGTTTTCATTTTTCTTCTTCTCCCATCTTCTCTCTCATCTATTTTCTCCCCACTACACTAGACCCTTCAATGTTCTAGAAACAAACATGTTCAGATGTTTATACTGCTTCTCCATGCTATCCTCAACACTTAGAATTCACTTGCTGCTACTCACACACCAATATCCTACTTATCTCTCAAGGCCCTGCTCCCGTGTCCTTTTTTCTCTCTCTTTTTTAAAAGATTTTATGTATTTATTAATGAAGAAACAGAGAGAGAGAGAGAGAGATGGGGGGGGAGAGGGAGGCAGAGACACAGGCAGAGGGAGAAGCAGGCTCCATGCAGGGAGCCCAACATGGGACTCGATCCCGGGTCTCCAGGATCACACCCTGGGCTGAAGGCGGCGCTAAACCGCTGGGCCACCCAGACTGCCCCTGTGTCCTTTTCTCAATGAATCTTTCCTTGATCCTTTTAGTCACTGTAATTTTTCCTTCTTACATATTTGAATTATGTTAATGCCCAATTGCATCATCTTGGGAAACTGACATACCAAGCAGCTGTCTGTGTCCAAATCCCTAGCTGGATAGTAAACTCCTCAGGCAGAGTCTTACCTACCACTTATGTGTTTTCCTCCTAAACAAAGTTTCAGACTACCCTTGCATTTCTTTAATGCTCCCTCTAATCTCATATTCAATTTAAATTTCATGACTATTCCAGGGCCTATTAGTGTTTATTCATAATTATCAGAAAGAAGTTCTATTTTTAGAATGTGATATTTTCTATCCATAATTTATAATCAAGTCTACAGAAAGTCTAGATCATCTGACCAAATATCAAATAAAAGTCCAAACCATAAAGTGGCAGTGACTGTCATATTCACAAAGGGCAACATCCATGGCATTCATTAAATGGAATAACTCTGTCATATAACCTCACACCAGGGCAAGCACAAGAGTGCCCTAAATAATTTTTTATCTATTATATATTACCTAGGTTGTTCGCTGTATGTTTAGATGTAGAAAGCGTCTCTTGTGCTTCGCTGCACCCTCAAACGTGACCATTGTAATAATCTACACAAAGTACTCAATAATATGTGTCAAATGATGGAAAGATCGAGAAAGTCAATATTTACATTTAATTGGTGAGCTACCAAATTTTCAAGGCTGATAGGAACTATATAATTTCTTTAGATTTTAGCCTATTCAACTAAAAATAGTCTAACAACCCACAGCACATTTTATTAACACCCCAAATCAGTTACATGACTATATGTTTATATCTTTATATGAAAATATAAAATATGATTCTCCCCTTCAAGAAGCTGATAGCTTATCTGGAGGACTAAAATAATGCATGTGAAAAAGTAAAAAATATAAGACAGTATAAAACCGAGGTCACTAAATTAAAAGATTGGTTTTAGAAAGTTGTAGAAAACATAAGATGAGAAGCTGAAAATGAGGCAAAATAATTTTATTTTTATTTTTATTTTTTTAAATTTTTTATTTATTTATGATAGTCACAGAGAGAGAGAAAGAGAGAGAGAGGCAGAGACACAGGCAGAGGGAGAAGCAGGCTCCATGCACCGGGAGCCCGACGTGGGATTCGATCCCGGGTCTCCAGGATCACGCCCTGGGCCAAAGGCAGGCGCCAAACCGCTGCGCCACCCAGGGATCCCGAGGCAAAATAATTTTAAAGTTAATGTGATCAGGAAAATAAAAATTCACCTGTTTTTAATAAAAGAATAATTAGACATCTATGCAAGGCTGCATGTACAAAGTAGTGTCTCAGCATAAAATGGAAATTATCTTAGTATCCAATCCTGAATTAGTTAACAAATTATGGACCATTCATAAAGCAAATATTGCAACATGATTAAAAATATTCCTTTCCTAGGTGTATGAATGAAAAAATAATAATATTCTTATATTATATTATATAATGAATATTATATATATTTATAAAACTATTATATGAGTATTATATATATTTTATATAATATATATATAATGAGTATTATATATATTTTATAGAACTATATACAGAGAAGTCTAAAAAGCTATAGAGCTATACCTCAGACTCTTGAATGAAGGAACACATTTACTTCCTTCTTTTGCTTATCTCTATCATCTGCATTTTTTATGATAAACATGTATTTATTTTATAATAGAAATAAATACTAAAAGACTTTCTTAGTGCCTCAGAGCAATTTGGCATTCAGAAGTCAGCCTTCCCTTCTCTTCTCTCCGTGTCCAAAAGATGATAAAATAAGATTAAATCCAAGAAGGAGTTTTGAAATGAATAAAAAGCTCTAGTAAAAAGACAAAAAAGAAGACATAGCTATTATACCTTTGTAAGGAAAGCATGATGGTTAATTTTATGTGTCAACTTTACTGGGCCATGAGGTTCCCAGATACTTGGTCAAACCTTAACGTGTGTATGTCTGTGAGGATGTTTTTGGATGGTATTAACATTTGGATTCATAGACTAAACAATATCTATGTGATGGCTGGGTCACCACCCTAATGTGGTGGCCCTCATCCAGTCAACAGAAGGTCTGAATAGAACAAAAACGCTGAGCAAAGGGAGAGCTTCACCAGTCTGAGTGTTTGAGCTGGGACATTGGTCTTCTCGTGCCCTCAGACTGGACCCTGCACCTTGGTTCTCTTGGTTCTTGGACCTTCAGACTCAGACCATAACTATACCACTGCTCCTCCTGGGGGCTTGTGCAAGTGTATGTATATGTGTCTCCTTCTGGTTCTGTTTCTCCACAGAACCCTAATACAGAAGGAATTCTTGATAAGAAATAGGTTTGAAGAAGGTCCATCTGATACTGGTGTGTAGGACAGACTGCAGTGGGGGAAGCCTAAAGGGTCAGAATCCAGCCAGAAAGACACTTCAGAAATCATTCAGAAATTGGGCAAAAAGGATGAGGGGATGACCAGGGGTGGAGTCAGGGGGAGAGGACAGCTCTGGTGCTCTGAGGATCAACAGGGTTGAGTTCTAATCCCAGCTGAGCTATTATGCCCTGCAGTGAGTAAGTCACTTCCCTCTCCAAGCCTCTGGTTCTTCAACTATAAAATGAGTTGTTACCAGAAATCCTCCAGGGTCCTTTTCCATTCTATAAATCTGAGGCTCTATTATCAATACAAAACAATACTTAGATGCTTTTACTCAAACTGCGAATACATTGGCTTCACTTTGTTCTTATACTACGCTGACTATTCCACCAGTGCTCAATAAATAATACATTAAGCAAGTTCTTTTGGACATGACGGTTTAATTGTAAGGCCTGAAAATGCCCTGCCTCTTGGCAAAGTCTTTGCAATATCAATTACTTTATTCACTTAGCAAACATTTAAAGGAAAAATGGCCACGTTACTTTGAAACAGGCCCGTTTTAATCTAATTCTCTTTCTTAACCATGGAAAAAGTCAATTTATGACTTTTCATATCAGATAATTTATTTATAATGAAACATTAAGTAACTTCAGCACTTGGTGCAATTTGAGGATATTGCACGGGGGTTAAATGAGGTTCCAGTAAAGCAGACAGTGGTGCCAGTTTAATATGTGGGCATACCCTTACCATAGGTCTGCTATGTACAGTGGTTACCTATACCTGAGTCTAAGACATCCTAGAAAGAGAGAACCTCGTTAACTTTATTTCAAACAGAAATCTCATGTCAAAGTTGGGAGACACCTTATTTGAGTACTGTACTTGAAGATTAACTTCCTGGATGTTGAAATTCCTGTGATCCATATGATACATGATGCTGGGGTTTCACAGGTATAGATGGCTAATCCCAGCTGATCAAGTTAAGGCAACTTAGCCACAAATCACTAGGTCACAGAAGATGTACTAAGCCCACAGAGAGAATATTGCCTCAACCACACTCACCAACTCCATCTCTACCCTAGTCGTACAGTTCTCTGGATACTGCTCCAGTCAGAAGTTTGAAAGAACAAACCCATGTTTCTTCTGAGGCTAGCATACTTAGTTATTCTCTGTATGCCTGTAAAAATCAACAGAAAAAAGGAAAGAAGAAAAAAGGAGAGCACGCCAAATCTCCTTTCAGCCTGAGGTCTGATCTCTTAGAACCTGGACGCATGGACCAGCTCTTACTTTCACAAAATCCATTTCCTTCCTGTGTCTTGGGTTCTTTTTACAATTAAACCTGGATCTAACAGCATTTAATGTCCTGAAGCTTTCAGGTAAGGCCATATTTTACATCGTATTTTATTTCTGGTCTTGGCAGTAGACTTGGAATTAGCTATTAAGTCCAGATTTCTCCTCTGGTCAACTCCAGGAAAAAGTACAATAGAGAAGGAAAGAAAGAGCCAGAGACCTTGACCAACAGGAACTATATGAAACCAAAGGAAAAGAATTCCACTTGTGTTCCAATAGGAAAGAAAACCGGCAAAGTCAACATTTCCATCATCAGACGAGAACTTCTTCCAGTAGAGGGGCTCCATGGTAAGCCTTCCATGGACTTTGATCCAGGAATACCCAAAGGGTCATGATTCCTTTCAACTTTACCTTCTCAGTCCATGCTGTTAATTGAGGTTTATGAGATCTAACCTATTATTTCTAAAGAGGGAGGAAATTTAAAAAAAAAAAAAAGAATTTGTTCCTCAAATATCTGGTTCTCCATCCCCACCTGCCTTCATTTATAAAGCAACCCATCTAAATCTCCCAGGCTATTTTTCCACAGGCTTGTTTATAATGTGGTAATGATTATGCTAATACCAGCTGGGAATACATCGATGTGGACAAGTTGTGTGAGTGTGTCGGGGTGGGGGAGGGCCACATAAGCGCGCAAGGAGAACTCTTCAATAAAATTATAGTACATGTGTAGCCCTATTTCCATATTTACTGGTTTGTTGTAAGCTCCTTCTCAAATGGGAAATAGACCATGTCTCCTTTGCAGAGGGATAGTTATTGAATAACGAAGACCATGTGTTCTGCTATGTCTTATTCATCTGAGTGCTCTGCAGCAATTTTCTAAACCAAATTAATAACAGTATCCTAAACTTATTTCCCCAGTGAGAACTTCTGGCTACTAACGGTGTCAATATGCGCACCTAGCTGTCCCCAAGAGCACAGGTTATCGCCATGCAACCGAGTGCACAATGGCATCCGAGCGAGGAGAATGCAGCTTTCACGGTTTGCGGGAGCAAACAGACACCTTCTAATTAAATGAGATTGTTTACCCGAGCAACAGAGTATTACATCACTTTCCCTACAAAAGGGACGAAGAATGTGAAAATTCAGAAAAGACAGATAGTTGTGTAATGTGGAGCTTGTCACCAGAGTCAGCTTCAGCGTAATCAAATGCACATGGAAAGCCCTTGCAGCAGGCCCACTGGAGCAGGGCCTGCCCTCGGCCTGGGCCTGGGCGGGAGGGCGTGCATGTCTCCGAAGGCAGTGATCCCTCTCCTTCGCTCACACACCCACTTGCAGCCCGGGGAGCTTCAAATAGCACCGCCCAGATGTGTCTGCGGATGCTGGGGGCACAGAGGCAGAGGCTGGCAGCGGGCCTCCTGTGCGCTCGGGGACGAAGACAGCATCTCCTTCCCACCGGTCAAGAGAAGGCCCGTCCCAGCGACAGCCGAGCCCGGGGAACCTGGCGTGGCTGCAAAGGGCTCTCCTCCACGTTTGTTGCCCACCAGCCTCACCGACGGGCTGATAAACTGCAAACAGAGACAACACAATTCTGGTAGCAAACGGATCACCCAAAGGATGTTTTCCTGATTTTTCGGCAACTTGATTATAAATTACAGTACCTCCCTCAGCAAGGATGATTTTTTTTTTTTTTTTTTTTTTTGCCCCATCCACATGAGGGCATTTTTCTGTACCCATACTGGAAACAGATTCCTTCACCCCAACAAAACTGGCAACGAATGTAACACACTCATATTTCAAATATGGTATTTCTGTTCCCAGTCCAATATATAGACCTATATGCTTATTATTAAAGCACACTCTATAAAGTCCCTACTGGGGGTGGGGGACGGATTTTTACTTCCACTTGGACATCACCACTAAAACATTCTATTCAGTCGCTGGCATGTTCACTCCCTCCAAGTAAAAATGCTTTCTGGTGTTTCTGATATAAACTTAGGAAGTTCATTAGAATTCACACATGAAAAATCTCTTTAACGGTTGGAATCAGAAGTGGTAAGAGTTAACGGTCCGGCCCGGCAGATAAACTTTTGCAGGTTTCCATCTGAAAGTCATAACATAACCTTTCATTCTGTGTGTCATTGGTACAGAAGGTTTTTCAAGGCAGAGCTCTTCGGCCTGCAAGATGTTAACCAGATGTACCGTAGAGTCTTCCAGGTCTAAACTATGAGGAGTCTGGGTGCAGTCTGCGTGTTGAATCCTTCATTTGTTTTATTCTTTTATCAAGATCTTCAGGTTTGGGTATTTCTTTTGTTAAAATCATTTTTTGTTGTTCTTTATTGCTTCCTTCGGCCGCGTATTTGCTTAGAACCGGATCTTGAAACATGCTCCTTTTGAACTAAATGAGGACTATTCACTTAAATGTTGCCATTTAAAAGCATATTTTTTCAGCGGGAAAATCTCTGCTTCCTATAGCAGGTGCTGGAAGCCCAATCCCAGATGTTTTGATGTGTATACAGCAAAGAAGGAATTTGAGAAATGGGTGGGGATGCAAGAAAGAGGAAGGCATAAATAAAAAACAGACCTGTTGAAACTTCAGTTCACTTGGGCCTATCGCTAAGAGGCCTTTCTAACCACTTTGGCTTTTGTTTTCCATTGGTGGGCTTCTACGCTCAACTGTTTTCTCATGTTGCAAATGCCACTTCCCGTAACATGGGAACTGTCATAGTAATTGGCCTAAATGTTTACCTGGCTATTCATTTCCAACAAACCAACTTCTATTCTTATATTGACCAGAGTGTAGGCCCTGTGCTCCAGTTGGGCATGCCGAGACTCAAAGCTCCATCTTGTAGATGAGATGGGGCCATTTCCCGCACCTTTACTGCACAGGAGCTTGGAGTGGAATGAAGGCAGCATGATAAACAGGCTTCTCCAAAGCTTAAACCTCAGTCTTTGTAGTGAAAAAGGGCCAGTGCTGCCCCTCCCTTGCTCACCCATCTGTTACTCGCAGGGGTTTTGGAATGCATAACTCTAACAGGGTTAAAAGGTGCTTGTAAATGTGTTCTCCTGATTCAGCTTGATGTTGGCAGCGCCCCTCCAACATTTCAATGAGACACACATGAGCAGAAAGGCCTTTAGACTATAGGCAGAACTTTATAATATGGGCAGCTTCCTTCTCGAATATCCTTTTGCTATCAGACTAATCAGTAGTAAGGGATAATTAAAGCCATGCACAGCAGAGGACTGAGCTCTGGCGACTTTAACCACTTCACTACCAGGCCCTGTGACATCTACACAGAGGACCCCCAGGAACAGGAGGAGTCCAGCCTGGGGGTGAAGGGCCTAGGCTCTGGTCAGACAGACCTGGCTTTTTGTCACAACTCTAGCAATTATGGGATGTGCGGCTGGAAAGCTACCTACCTTTTTAAGACCTAGTTCCCCATCGATAAGGTGAATAATGATGCTTGATTATGCTTAGGTGGAGACTCTCCATGTCATGAGGCCACAGTGAGGATTAATTGGGTGAGGGGCATAAAGGGATGCGTGGGTGGCTCAGTAGTTGAGCGTCTGCCTTTGGCTCAGGGCGTGACCCCAGGGTCCTGGGTTCGAGTCCTATATCGGGCTTCCTGTGAGGAAACTGCTTCTCCCTCTGCCTGTGTCCCTGCCCCTCTCTCTGTGTCTCTCATGAATAAATAAATAAGATCTTAAAAAAAAAAAGATGAAGGGCATAAAGGACCCAGCACAGAGTCTGACAGTGCTACGTGCCAGCTGTCATTACAGTGCCTCACCTGTACCCTATGCACCAACCAGTGAGCCCTTCCCTCCTCACTGAACCCTTGCCCCTCATCACTGTACTGCCAAGCATTTGCTGGCCCTACTTTCATAAATCCCAATATCTGCCCCCCTGTACTAGCTTCCTATCTTCTCTAACCGCTGTCCCGATTTTACCCAGCCTTAGAGACATAGACTTATGTCTGTGCCACTTTTCTATTAAGTATTTCCTCAACTCTTCAAGTTATAATCTCTTACTACCTTGAATTTCCATGATTTTTGCTTTTTTCCTCCCGTTGCAGAGTGCTGAATTCCACATGCTCCTGTCCCTGTGTAGTATTTATTCTCTCCTTTATTCCCAGTTCCAATTTCCATTGTCCTCTTCCCACAAAAACCCTAATATATTAAATATCTATCCCTTTATTAAGTGTTCTTGGAAAATATGTACTGTTCTTATGCATGCATGTTAATTTACTGAAATGGATCCCATGATAAATTTCATTCTGCTTCTTTACTGTTGCCAAGCTGTTTCGTGACCCTCCTCTGGTGCAACTGGTATTTTTTTTTTTTTTTTGCAACTGTTATTTCGAACTGCTGCATAATACTCCATGGTACGCACTGCCCACACTTTACTTATACTTTTGACCACCAGAAATGAGTGGTACTCCTGGCCACCAGAAATGAGTATCTTCATACATGACCCCTTATGGACCTGTCTGGGGATCTTACTGGGTTATACACTGGACAGAAGAATTGCAGGGTCACAGGAATGAGTAAGCTCATTGACTAAGCAATACCAAACTGTGTCTAGAATGTCTGCACTGGTACACATTCTCCCCAAAGTGCACATTAGCCACTATATACCCGCATCCCTGCCAACACTTGGCTCTATCCAGTTTTCTCGTTTATGCTACTTTATTCAGTGTAAACAGACATCATTGCTTTCATTTGCATCTCTCTGCTTGCTAATGCATTTATTTCTCATGGTTCTATTTCTCTTGGACATTTAGCTTACACAGCCTGGAGATTTTTTTAACTAAAATACTTGCTTGTTTCTCTTTACTCTCTGCAAGATCACAAAGTCCTTTTAAGGTGGGTTTGTTTTGTTTTGATTTGGGTTTGTTTTTTCTCTCTCTCACTTTTCCCTCACTACAGTGCCTACCATAGCACCTGAGGAGAGACAAAACGTGCACAAAAGCAAATTGAAAGACATGCCTGGGTGGCTCAGTAGTGGAGCGTCTGCCTTCGGCCCAGGTCATGATCCCGGAGTCCTGGGATCAAGTCCTGTTTCAGGCTCTCTGCAGGGAGCCTGCTTCTCCCTCTGTCTGTGTCTCTGCCTCTCTGTGTGTGTGTCTCTCATGAATAAGTAAATTAAAAATTCTTTTTTAAAAAATCGAAAGCATGGAAACACAAGTGAGGAGAAGTTACAGAGAAAACTGAGTGCTTTGGATTCTAAACTCAGTTGGATAGGGTTCCCCGTCTTCTTGCCAAAACCATGATTTCCCTTGGCCAACTGAACAGAAAATGGTAGCATCCAGACAGAAGGGTAAGAAGAAGGTGCTAATGTGCTGAATTCGAAAGTGGGGATGCTGCTGGGACACGTACCAGTGAGGGGTGCATGTCCATTCTCTCTCCACTGCTCACTTTCAGGACCTAATGGAAGCTCGCAGCTTCCTACTGATGACTCCCAAGCTCTGCTCTTAAACACAGGTACAGACTGGTTAAGAGTCTGTGCTCGAGAGCAAGTAGGCATTTACCAGCAGCCAGTGCAGAAGCCTCGATGTCCCATAACTGCCCTGATATGGACAGGGCAACAGTGGTCTTGCCCTTCCTTTGCCAACACTTGTTTGAGGCATATCATGAAAGCTGCCCAGACGCACGTTACGGTGACCAAAACGAGGTCTTTGGAGTCTAACAGACCTGGTGGAATTTTGATGGCCATACACCAGCTGTGTTACTTTTGGTTTTCCTCTGCCATCAGTTTTGTTATCTGCAAAGCGTGGACCAAAATGCCGGTGCTTTAGGGCTATTTTAATAACCAAATGAAATAATGGTGTAGCTCTTGACAAATTGTGGCTATTTTATGAGGCCTGTTATTTCCCCAGCCTATTCCACATTCGCAAAATTAAAGCAATAGATGAAAGTGTGCCGCTGATATGTGAAATATGTATTGAAAAGAAAGGTCTATACCCATGAAAATTGATTCGGTGGGAGGTTTTCCTTGCAAAATGGAATTTGCACATGCTGTAGTGGGGAAAATATACTATTTTAAGAGATTTGATTATAGTTTGAGCCCCAATCCCACCACAGCTTTGCTGTGTAAGGTGAAGCAAGTTAGCCCCTTGACCTCACACAGGTATGCAGACCACCATCAACGAGATAACATTATCTGCACCAGAGTGCTGCAAAAATCCGATGTCATAATGAATGCGAAAGCACTTTGCAACTTGCAAAATAGCCTAAGATATGTTAATATAATTTCCAAAGTCTGACAGCACCTTGGTTTTTACTGGCATATAGTTAGTGCTAAAACAATAACCTATTCTGTGATTCCAAATGTCAGAAGCTTTTTCCTTGGGATGAAATAATGTTGGCAAATCTTTTTCCTTTTACCTTATCATTGAGAGGTGTTCAACTTTTATTTTGTACTTTGTAAATGAGAAGACTCTGCCCAACATTTGAGACAAAAGAAAAGGAACCACCGTTTCCCTAATGCTGTAGGGACTAACGAGAGAAATGTCTCTCTCATAGTGCCACTGAAGAAGTCTGCTTCCCTTGACCAATGGTTTATTTCTATTTTATGAAAATGGTAATGCTTGTAAGGGATCTGGTTTCCTTCTTCCTGCTGGCTGCTAGAAATCTCAGACCAAACTTTGAGGTCATTTCTGAATGTGCTGGACTACACAGCATCTTGTGTCTTGTGTTCTCAACCCTTCCCAGGCATATTTTATTACTCATACATGTATTTTTTCTTTGCTCGGATTTTCCTATTTGCTCTTTCATCTTCTTGAAGATGAAATTTAAAGGGCGGGGCACCCGGGTGGCCCAGTCCATTAAGCATCTGCCTCCAGCTTAGGTCTTGATCCAGGGATCCTGGGATCAAGCCCCACATTGGGCTCCCTGCTCAGTGGGGACCATGCTTCTCCCTCTCCCTCTGCTGGCCCCCTGCTGCTTGTGGACTCTCTCTCTCTCTCTCTCTCTCTTTCTCTCAAGTAAATAAATAAAATCTTAAACTTTTTTTTTAAGGTTAAATAAAGAAACAGAACAATCTCAACTAGGGAGGAGTGAGTTTTGGGGCTTCTCTTTAGACTGTTTAATAGGAGAGCCATCTTTTATGTGTGTGGCTTCCTCCTGTCCCTGAGTAGTCCCAGAGCATCTCATTCATTCTGTCTTTCTTTACCTGAGCACTCACTTTACAGGGCCAAGGGGGGCTTCTTATATGTTCCATGTCTTTCAAGAAAACATGTTGTGGGAACTTTAATGCTGGTTTCCTTATCATTCCTTTGTATTGTCAGCACTGACTTAAACTTTGAGATTTTTTTTTTTTTGAGAAACATTTCTCCTAAAAACTTACCTAGCTTACTAGCTTTCATATTCTAGTATTTAATATTCTAAAGTACCTTCAAAGCTAAACAAGTCTTGTGTATATGCAGGGCCCATATAACAATGGTGTTTATTTTGTTTTACGTAGCTTCAACCTCTGGCTGGAAACTCAGAGGACAGAATGTCCTGCTCTAATAAAAAAAGCTTGGTGAACAAAACTGTAATCTTATCTGGTTCAGTATATTTTGGGAAGGAGTGGAGAGGATTATTTTGACTACAAAGATCAAATTGTAGTCCTTCACTTTGCATTGTAGGCTGTGCACAAATCTTAGACTTTTTATGTAGTTTAATATCTCCTATACTAGGACATTTTATATGGTAATCGGAAGTAGTCCTAACATTTGCATCCTTCGAACAGCTTTCCAACAGAGCTTCAAAATCCAAGCGTTACACACTATTAATGCTAAGTGGACGAATAGGTGGTGATGGTTTCTTATGACAAAAAATAGCAATGCTAAATAAATGATACAAAAATAATAATAGTTGTCATTGCCATTAAGCATAGTAATAAAACTGAACTCCCAAAACATAGTATGGTGTGCTTCACCACGGATGCATTTTCTTACTTGATTTATTATAAGGGCAACACCAATAATCAAATTAAGTTGATTGCCTGTAGATGAGTGCCACTGAGGTTGTAAAAAGGGTTGAAGGAAATCAGGCATAGGAAAGAGTGTTTTGTAGATATCCCTGGTTATTATTCTAACAGCAACAACAAAGGAGTAGAGAAATTCAAACAGATGTAATAAGGTGCATTAAATTGACTCAATAATGATTAATTATATAAAACATGTATATGTTATTTTCTAAACATCCCCAAATAGAAATTCCCTTGCTCACTGTCTAAAACCTAGCCTTACGCTACTGTGTTTAGATTGCTTCTTTTTAATCTCCAGGAATGCTAAATTTTCACCACCCGATAGTTTCCTATTTGTATTAAACACTATTAGGAAAAGTGTTTCATAGTCGCTTGGATTATATTAAGTTAGAAATCCTTAAGATCTCTGTCAAGAAGCCAGTACATCTGAATGTAAAGGGGACCCCCACAGTAAAGGTTTTATGATGCTTTATTCAGAGCTGTACAGCCACAAAAATTATTTCTCAGACAAGCACATCTGATTCAGTCGACATCTACATCTAAGATCCTAATGTATATTTCTGTTTTCTACTGTTTAAATTACTCTCTCTGAACACCAGAGTTGCACATGGGATGTATTCAGAATTATACTGAAGTCATTAGTGGCTACTTTTTTTAAATAAAGATGAAGCTTTCAGGATTAATGAACAAAAGACTAAAAAATACTCAATCCACAGGACAAAAAAAATCATGATAAGCTTTAATCATGGATTTTATAGTTTTACCCTAGTTTTAATAAAAATATGAACAATAGCTTTAAATATTTTTTTTTCTGTTACTGTTACGCTAAGGCAAAAATTTCCCATCAGATTCACTGGTCCAGATTGATTAGGAATGTGGCTTTCCTGAACCTGGGGCTCAAAGGTCTGCTACACTGTTTCGACAAAAGGGAAATTTTTACTTCCCAAAAAGAACTATGCAGGCTTAAAGGTGCTTATGGTGTGAAACTGCCTGAGTACAGAAGAGGCTTCTTTCTCAAAAACTGTAGGGAGCCCGAGACCTGATGATATTATCTGAACCCCTAAATGAGACCATTCCTGACACCCAGGGGCGCCTCCCAGACTTCGGCAATGATGCGAATCTCTAATTTCATTCTTTTCTCTTTAATCCACTTTGAATTAGATTTTGGTCACTGACCAATTAAAGAGTCTAAGATGCTTGTGCTCTTTTTTTTTTTTTTAGGTTTCGTGGCTTATTTCCCATTGTTCTGTCAGATGTTATTTAGAGCATAACTTAGACCTTAGAATTTTCTGCTGCTAATTTGCTTGAAAACTAGATAATCCCCTTTGAAATGCATAAAGTAAAGCTAACCACGCACATTAAAGAGTCTAAGAAGCTCTCCTTTAAAAGAAAAATTTTCCAGCTTCTCTCTTCTCCCCAGGCTGAGCAACACTTCCCTCTCTGAGCTCCCACAGCAGCACCCGCATGGTAACTAGTGATTTACGCTGTAAATCACAGGAGTCTGTAAACTCCTTAGGGACCAGGACCAGGTCTTTCATCTCTGTATCCCCAGAGCCTAACCAAGTACTTAATATGTGGCACGCCTTCAGGAAATGCTTATTAAGTTAATGGGTCTCAGCATCTCACAGCTAACTACTTGCCTGGCCCTGGCTGGCTAGCTCACCTCCAATTCTGAGAATACCCATCCGAAACTTTCCATTCTCACATTCCTCACAATTGCCTTGTCTTCTCCTCTTACCATGCACAAATCATTTTGCCTCCTACTTAATTGAGGAAATGAACAAAGCATGAGCTCCCTCTACTTCTTATCCCTGCACGTTCCTACCACCCCCTTCTTCCCGCCAGTCTCAGGGCATAAAGCGCCCTTTTCCTTGGTTCTCTTTCTTCCATATCCTGCACACTCAAGATCTTAACACCAGCTATGCTCCTTCTTTCTCTAGAATATGCAACCCCCTCCCCTCTGTCGGTAGCGCCTTCGGGGAAGCGTGCAAGTTTCTCCCATCCTTGATCCAACATCTCTCTTTAATCATCCCTTTGACTTTCCATCCACAGCCAAGCTCTTGAAAAGATCCTCCAACTGGTTCACTCCCTCCCATGAGCAACTAAACCCACGCTGCTAGTGCTCTGCTTCTCCCATTCCACAGAAATGTGTCTCGGCAGACACAACACCTGCCCGGCATTTGCACAACTTGACAAACCTATAAGTCAATATCTGGTCACTGGTGGGGGGCTCCTATGAACTTAGTTACTTGGCAATAATGTTAAAATGGAAGTCTGGGGCAGCCCGGGGGGCTCAGTGGTTTAGCGCCGCCTTTGGCCCAGGGCCTGATCCTGGAGACCTGGGTTCGAGTCCCGCATCAGGCTTCCTACATGGAGCCTGCTTCTCCCTCTGCCTGTGTCTCTGCCTCTCTCTTTCTCTGTGTCTCTCATGAATAAATAAATACAATCTTTAAAAAATAAATAAATAAAATGGAAGCCTGTGTTACAATGTTTCATTAAAATGGGGAAGTCAAGCCATAGTGCCAATGACAAAAAGAAAAATGAAACAATTGAAATATTTTGTTAATGTAGAACTGCCACCAAAGTATTCATAGGCGACAGTGTTGTAGTTAACCTGGATTCTGCGGACAGTGTAAGATGCATAAAAATAAGTGATACTGTATGCACAGAAATGATCTCTAAATTATTAACAATTTTAAAACAAAATCTATTTTAAAACATCTTAATATTTCGATAAATTATAATTAGGACATTATACTTGAATCGATACAACTTTGTCTACTATCAAAAATTTAATCTATAGGGCACCTGGGTGGCTCACTGATGTGAGGTGTGGGTGTGATCCTGGGGTCCCGGGATCCTGGGTCCCACAGGGAGCCTGCTTCTCCCTTTGCCTATGTCTCTGCTTCTCTCTGCATGTCTCTCATGAATCAATAAATAAAATATTTGAAAAAAAATTTAATCTATAAAAAGAGTCACTCACAAAATATTAAAAATATTCATAAGTCATAGAAATAATTATATTTAAAATCACTGCAGTTTTGGAATGAATCCCTTTGTGATCAACTGTCACCCATAAATTATAAAAACATGATAAGAAAAAACAGAGAGTAGGTGAAACTTATGGTTGAAAACATCTTATTTCTTAAAAACATGTTTACCATTAAGATGGCATAAATAACTTTTCAACTGTGACTAAAGGTTTTTGGAAATTACTGAAAATCAGAATGAAAGATAAAGAAAATTGTTTTAATTTAAGAATTAAGTTTTCGATTCTTACAGATCTGCCTAAAATTCAATATAAAATCATTGGTGTAACAAAGATCAAATTCGTACTAAATACTGTTAATGACATTTAATGTCCCTAAGTCTTTCCAGTACTATCAGAGGTGACAACAGGTCCACCATAAAACCAGAAACTGTTCGTATAAGATACGTGCAATTAACATCAGAAAGTATATTAAAGAGAGACTGTGGAGAACACTTGGGTCATCTTACATGAGTTTTTTTTTTTTAATTGTGCCAATTCAAAATTATTTTCCTAAATATTTCAACCAGGTCTGATATCATGCCATTAACACAACTAGACATTTTGCTGCAACATTTAAGTGTATTTACTCTGTCTTATATGTCTTTCGGATTTAGAGGTGATAAAGTTCTCAGAGGAGATGGAAATTAAGGAAATGCAAACCATTCCCAATACCATCAATTCTTTGTACGCATCTGTGAAGGGACTGGCCATTTTTCAAAACATCAACAAGTAGAGATTAATAATGTGCAAGAAGCTACATAATTTTTAAAAACATGCTGGACTTGCACCATAGTGCATTATTAGGTGTGATCGAAACATTCCAAAAGCTATGAAAACATTGGATGTTGTAGAAAATGATTTTTCAATCAAACAAATAGGTGGCTGATAAATCAAGGGATGTGGTGATAGTCTTCTGCAGATCTGAATTTACAGTGGGCTTAAAGTTTATCATATGCTAGTTAGAAGACTTCTTTCAAAAAAGGTTAAACAGAATAATAGACTTTTCTTACCTTCAAAAATAGAGGTGGTTCTTCAGTTAAATTTCAAAATAGATTTGCAAAAGAGTGAAAAGCATGTTAAAAAATCCTCCAAACATGTAAAAATCACAAAACCTTCTCAGATAAGACAAGATTATAGCTTTTTGATTTATGTATTTCTCCACAGCTCTCATAAAAAAGATAAACACTGATATTTAATTACGATTCTGAAATATATATTGCTTATGTTGGATGCAATATTATTCAACTTAAATTAACCTTTTGAGGCCAATAATTGGAGCAAAATGAAAGAGCTACTCTTTGGAAGAAGTAAACACTTAAAACAACCGAGGATGTGCAAAAACCCTGCAGACGATACAAGCGTGATTCCCACATTTTAATTTCATTGATAATATAAAATTAAATTTTTTACAGTTGAATTACCTTTATACATTCTGGCTCATTACTTAATGCAAACTTCATAATAATGCACCCCGCATTTCATGGCTGCTGCATGGTATATCACTTTGGCTTATACAATGATTATAGCAACTCATATTCTATTCTGAATTATCTGTAAAAGTTGGAGGTTGAAGGGAGGGTTTATCAAGGGATTTAGCAGCCTGTCACAAATTTTAAAAAGCAACAATTTTAACCAATTTGACTGAACGTAAAGACCACTGTTCTATTCATTCATAAGAGCTGAGAGATGGATGATGTGGTATTGATTTAGTTACATTACAATTAAAATACTGTTATAACTCACATACTAAACATGAATTTATAGGTTCAAAAGCCTTATCAACAGTGTTGATACTATTGTTCAGATGTGATAATGGGATCGGTATGTTACTCTATGAAAATCGCTGAATATTTTTTAAAAATAAAACCTTATTTTGTTGAACGTTAACATGAAATGTCTTCTGAAACCTCTTGCATGTGTAGCATCAAATCTAGAGACTTCAATACTACAAATTAAAATTAATCTGAGGCCACAACCACCACCCCCAACACACACACTCAGTTGGTGTCACACTTGAAATGTTTCTCAATCTTTCCTGATTTATTTTATCCCTTATAACATAAGGAGTCCTATAGGTTTCTTCCTCCCATTCCAGATGTATTATATACACACCTACCTCTGGCTAAACCCTAAATGGACCCAAGGTTAGTCCATTTTCCCTTCAAAAAAGATGATTTTCCCTCTGTGGTCCCCAAAGGATGATAAGACGTGGCTTAGTTTTGTTTTGTCTTGTTTTGTTTCATTGAAAGAGTTCTAAAATAAATTCCTATAATGTTTCTGCTGTGGTAAAGACCAACCTGGGGCACCTGGGTGGCATCCGCCTTTGGCTCAGGTCATGATCTCAGGGTCCTGGGATCAAGTCCCACATCAGGCTCCCTGCAGGAAACCTGCTTCTCCCTCTGCCTATGTTTCTGCCTCTCTCTCTGTGTCTCTCATGAATAAATAAATATTAAAAAAATAAACCACTCTAAGACATCAAACCATTTGGTACTCTGTACTCTTGGATCCTTATTTCTGAAGAAACCATGCAATGATTTTAGTCAACTTCATATAAAAATCCACGTGAGGCCACCCTTCCAATCTGCTTCAATTCCGTAAGCCCATTCCCTCCACTATGTGATCTCATCTCTTAGGCTCTGGACAGGTGGATATTCAGAAAGACAGAGCTAAAGACTGTCCAATACATGTGGCAGGAACATATTTTTAAAATGTTCATGCTCAGGACAAACTGTAAGCACATCACCATGGGGGTGATTGGGAACTTCTTCCTTATTACAATAAGAACAAGAATCATCATTATCATTATTGTTATTATTATTATTTATACATTTTAAGTAGTTTTATCTTCTAAATAGCATGGTTCACAACCACAAGGCAATTTTAATTTAATATTTTCTCACATTTTATGGCTGAGTATATTATTAAAAACAAAAGAGGCCATTAAGAGACTAAAAATAAAAAATCCAATAAACTCTTTGGCCGTGTCACTGAACTTGTGCTCAGCAGCCCCCCATCTCTGTGGCTCATTATGTGACCATAAACATGTCCAAGCTCCTCAAGTCTGTTTCCTCATCTGTAAAACAGGCATCATACCACCTACTGGACAGAGTTCTTGCAAGGTTTAAAAGTTCTTAGACGGTTCATGACCTGGCTTCCACCCTAATTTTCAGTCCTAATACTGGAACATCCTTATACTTTCTCAACATGCATCTTATGTCCTGGTCACACTAAACTCCTCCAGGTTCTCTATAGGTGTCACCTTCATTCTTCCCCCTTGCTGTGAAAGCCTTCTTCCTCAGTTTGCTTGGATAATATGGATTAACTCATCAACACTCAAAGTACCCCTTCCTGACCATCCCCAGGTTGAATCGGCTCATTCTCTAGGCCTCAAGATCAACCTACACAATTGTGATATTTACCCATTTATTGGTACAACTCCCTGACCACATTCAACATTCCCCGAGTTCCTAAACTACGCCTTCCATCTCTTCCATCTCATCACGGGTCCCCAGCACATGCCTAATCCACACTGTGTGCAGTGGGAAGGGCAGGGGATGGAACTGAATGAACAATTAAATGAATGTATGACAAGCAGAAAAGCATCGGGCTTGGTTATTTGTGATAAAGTACAGATTCAGATTAGATTAGCACAATCTGAAATTTAAACCGTTGGAGATGATGGAGCACACGCTTGCCATGATATCCTTTCAGTCTTGTGATTTAAACTTCTGAACAATAACTGCTAGTGTTCCTGAGATGTTTTATAAAGAAAATGAAAATCACCATCAAATGAGCCCCACATATGGTCAGCACACTCTGTTAAGAATGTTTTATCTTGTTTGTATTAAGCTAGCATCAAGGTCTTTCAGCTTACAAATCCCATGGAACAGGAAAACTGACATACAAGACTTCAGTACATCACAGAGCCAAATGGTAAGCATGCTTTTCTCAAGTTTCAGTGTGGTCACTGAATTCCACTGCCTAACAGCAGAAATTGAAGGGTTATATACATCTCCCGCTATTGGTCCGTACAATTCTTTATTAAAACAATTATACCTTCACAGCAAAATGTACAGATTATGTTTCAAATAACAAGTAATGGCAGAGAAAGCTGATTCCAAATAGTCATGTTCTGTAGCTAAAAATGACAGAACTACTCCCAACTGGATATGTTATAATTAGAACTGTTCAAAAGGGACAGAAAAAAATAGCAATAAAGCCAGAAACAAATAAACCTTAGGAATAAACCACAGTACTTTATACCTATGCAAACGCATGCATCACTGAGGTTTCTGAGCTAAGGAACGACCCAACAAAGGGGGCAGAGAACACGCAGGATAGAATTTAAAGGAGAGAAATTGGAGTCAGGTGAGCAATTAGGTTAAAATCTCCAGACAGTGGGACTCCGGGGGCCTGTGGTCCGTGTGGGACTGAACGAGCTGTTTACATTGCCACATTTCCAGGCCTTGGAAAACTCCAGCTTTCATGTACTGTTGAACACAGAATGATCACCTCGACTAATACTCTCTTTTGTGGGGCAAACTTTCTGTTGTAAACTTGCCTACTTTATCTTCTACCCCGATCATGTTTTCCTTACAGGTCTCATTCTTATTGATGACAAAACAAAAAACAAGAACTCTTTTAACTTGACAATTAAGAGGAAGGCTTTTTTCCCTCCTCATCCTTCTTCCCAAGATGGTGCTGTCTGTGTGAGCAGGAGCATCTGGTTCCCAGAGCCTCTGGGTTCTCTCTGGCTTCGCTGAGATGTCCTGCAATCTGCCATCTGCTGGGACGCCTCTACTGGGCAGACTGATTTCTCTGGTTTGGTGTTTTTATGGTGTCTGGCTGGCACCCACTGCTGATGACCATGAAGCTCGCCTTTGTGGCCAGTGGTGAGGTCCCTGCATTCCACATGCTCCAGGACCCGGCGCTTGGGTCCACTGGTCTTCTCAGAATGGGGAGAGTGGAGAGGGAATGGGGAAGAAGCTGCCTTCTCTGCTGGACATTTTGATATGATGAAGGAAGGGTCTGCAACCTTCTCAGGCTCTTTCCAAGTAGAAGGCAGTATTGACTTTCAATGTTCTCGAATTCAGACAGATTTATTAATATTTAATTCTCCCCTCCCAGTGTCAAGATCCCACGTTATGGTCACAGGGTGCAGAAGTGAAGCTGTTCTGTCCCCTTTCTTGACCTACTTCTCTTTCAGTGATTCTCCCCAGCACTGGGACATCTGCTCCTTCTCATGTCGTGGGAACAGCCCCCGTGTGCTGATCTGCGCTCTGCTCCACAATCTCTGCTCCACAATCGCTGCTCCAGGTTCTGAGTTATAAGAAAATCATTATATACACCCCTCTTTGTTTTTTCTTTCTCAAAAAAGAATGGCTTTTGTAAACAAAAGGTGCTTACTTCAAGACAATAGTCTTGCTATCAATGTGACAAATTCTTTTTGAAAGTTTAAATTATACTCTATTGTTCTCAGCTGGGGCTTTCTTTCCCAAGAAGTAATGGATGTTACTGATTTAATGAGGTAGAAGAATCAAGGCACAAGTAGGAACACGGGATAAGAAATCTGATACATCTGATAAAAGTGCATCTCATGTTCAAACATATATATATATATTCTGCATATATAGAATATAGAATTTATATGGAATACATAAAAAATATAGAATTCATTCCTATGAAGTGGTATTTAACTTGAGCCATTCTTAATGGTTTCAATGTAATGAACAAATCATGTTTTTTTGTGTTTATTGGGTTTTTTAGATTTTGTTTACTTATTAGAGAGAGAGAGAGTAAACAAGGGGAAGGGCAGAGGGGGAGGGAGAAGCAGACTCCTCGCTGGGCAGGGAGCCCAAGGTGGGGCTTGATCCCGAGACTCCAGGATCACGACCTGAGCTGAAGGCAAGATGCTTAACTGACCGAGCCAACCAGGCGCCCACAAATCATGTTTTTTTTTTTTTGTACACATTTTTCACTCGTCAGAGAAAACAGAACAGAAATAAAAAATCATGCATCTAACTAATAAAAGAATCCAAAATCTACTGGCCTAAAAGCATTTCCCAGCGTTAGTGTATGGGGCGATTACTATAATAGAATATGGTTTCCAATATGTAGAACTAGAACTCATGACCAAAACATCGCTTACTCAGTTTTCATAAACATGGTTCTGAATTTATAATACTTGAGCCATTTTAACTCTCTCCCATTCCCAAGTGATATTCTAAATAACAATTTACAGGGAGGCTGTCATAATCTTCCTTCTCTGGGAGAAGTAATTGATCGCACCAGGAAGTCCAATCAAAATAAATAACAAAAGCTAATGTTGACTGGGTCTGCTATTATGCGCCGGGAACTGTTCTAAGGGCATCACGTGTATTATTTCACTTAACCTTCACCACAATGTTCTGAGGTAAGGATACTCACATCAAGCTGACAAATTAGGAAATGGAGGCACAGGAAGGCAAACAGCTTTCTCAACACCACTCAGTGGCTGAGCAGTGGAGTCAGATTTTGAACCCTGGCAAACTCACCACCAAGCATTCTCATCTAATCACTACGCAGTGCGCCATAGAGGTGAGGGAACCGTGGGGGCACTGAATGGGAAGTGCAAGAAGAAAAGAACTAGGCACCAGCTACTCTGCTATCTTTATAAGGACAAAAGAAGGGACTGAGATCCCATAGTTAGTACTGGCATGCATAATAATTCCCAGAACCATATGTTTCAAATGACCCGATCACTGGGTCTTTCGTTTCTGATCACTTGACATTTTTAAGCATGAATCATCTAATGAAAAAATTACAGGGCTTTCTTTTGAACACATTGTTTATTTGTCACCAAGAAATCTCAGATATACTTTAAACAAATTCCTTCTCTAAAGGAAAGACTACATACCCTCATGAATGGCATAATCCAAAAATAGAAATTATTTAAAACAGCTCTAACACCTTTTCTAAATTTCCTACATTGTGAAATGACAGCAGTGTCTCCCTTTCAACACTGCCTTCTAGTCAATGTAAAAAGAAATAAACCATCCCCACATGCTCATATTTGGTGTTTACTTTTCCGTCAGTCATCTAAAATGGGACGCAGGAAAAAGGATGTGTCTGTCTCTGTTAGAAAGAGAAGAAAAGTGAAGGAAAGAAAATCTAATGCAACAAGAGAGTTGCCAGATTTGGAACTGATTGAAAGAGTTTCGTGTCACCAAACATTTTTCAAAGACCGATCAATCTGCAACTCTTTTTATAAACCAACCTGTAATGACTGGTGTTTCCACACATTTTCTTCACACAGTTGCTTCTGAGTTTGGCAGTGCCTTTGATTTGAAAACGAATTTCAAACTTTAGATGATCACACAGAACCTTTTTGGCATCATGGAAAAGAATATTTAGATCATAAAGACTTAAAGGAATGTAAGCTAGAGTTCCAAGTAGTTTAAACTTTCATTACAGAGATGCCGAAAGCCACATTGCTGTGCTTACACAAGTATGTTTATAAGTGATGCCATTTGTAACTCTAATTAAATGAGAATTTAAAAGGATGTGAGAAGGAAAGGCATGGATTAAAAATTAATATCAGGTGAAAAATATAAATTCTACAGTATAGCAAATAGATAGACCCAAGCATCACCGTGTGATTGTTTCTATTCACATCTTCTGGCATCGAGAGAAAACCACCTTGGAAAAACCAACAAATCCTTAAAATAACAGAAAAGTGCCAGCACTAACAGTGGTATACTTAGTAATCCCTGGGAAAATTCAAGGAAAGTAGAGTAATGAAATTTGTCACCTGCTGACTGGTTTCTGCTGCTTCAGAAAACAGAGCCCATCAGATCAGGGTTCCCAATGTACAGCCAGAAAAGAATGGAATTCCTAACTCAAAGTAACTGACTCCATTATGAATACAAATCTCATTACCCTCCTCCCAACCCCCAAACGCCTGGTTCTCAAAAACTTAGTCCCCCACCCGCGGTATCAACATCTGGGAACTCACTAGAGATATGAATTCTCAGGCTCCACCTAAGACCAGCTGAATCAAAACTTTGGCGATAAGGCCTGGTAATCTGTGTTTTCATAAACCCTAAGGATTATCTTAATGCACACTAAAGTTTGAGATCCACTGCCTTCAACGTCATAACATGATCACTAAAAAGTAGAGTCGCCCTTCTTCTGTCTGGGAATCCTAACAGTTATCGATGCCGACTGTGAGCAAAGCGCTCTTCATGACATGTTACTTCTATTCACTCATTAGGCTTCATGGAAACCTTGCAGCTGCTGTGCCCATGCCACTCACTAGCTCAACAGGGCAAGTGAAACTAAGTTCCTAAGAAAAGACAGTGCTGTTGTGAGAACAGTGAGTTTCTTGAATGTAAATCTACCAATAGCAACAGAGGCATAAACAGGATTTTCTGTACTAAGAAATGAAGGATTTTCTCTCTCTCCAAAGGAAGAAAGGATTTTCAGTACCTCTGAAGCAACTTTTACTGGTAAAAAAATCTCCATAAAATTTTGAAGTTTCTTTTGAAGGGCAACCAGGTCAAAGTCTAGTTTTTTCAGGGATCAACCTCTTGAATTGGTTCCATTCTGATATCCTTTTTTCTGGTCCAGAATGGGATCTTGATTGAGTCCAGCTAGCCAGTTGGTGATAATGTAAGGGTGGCAGATATGGCACTGTACTGTTTTCAGGGCTGACCAGCACATCCCATCCCTGCTGCCAGCCCCCCAGCCTTAGGAAATCAATGGGTATTCTTAGCATCAGTGGACAGAAAATATAAAATAATTCATATCTGATTATTTAACATTTTTTAAAGATTTTATTTATTTATTTATTTATGAGAGACACAGAGAGAGAGGCAGAGGCATAGGCAGGAGAAGCAGGCTCCCCATGAGGAGCCTGATGTGGGACTTGATCCCAGGACTCTGGGATCACGACCTGAGCCAAAGGCAGATGCTCAACCACTGAGCCACCCAGGTGCCCCTCATTTGACATTTTTAAGCATGAATCATCTGATGAAAAAATTAGATAAAAATAAAGATATAAAAAGCATGATAGCAGAGAAGAGTTTAAATGATAGCTAAAACAAGGAAAAATTAGAAGCCTTCTTTTATTCCTTTATTTAGTTCTATTACTTTGATTAGTGACCTGGGCTTGAAACCTTGAGGTCTTTTGAGCACTCCTCCCTCCTCATTCTCTCACCCAAAAAATCACCAAACCCTAAAATTATTTTGTCCAGACTCTTGTATGTGTCACTTTCTTTCCATTCTAATTTCCCTTACTTTATCTCAGGTCCTTATGATCTCGTCCTAGATTAACACACTGGTGTCTGAATCTCCTTCTCATATTTATCATGGGGACCAAACTCAAAGACACTTCCTTGCTCAAAACCCATCAGCAATATTCCATTAGTGACAAGGTAAAATCCTAACTCCTCAAACATAAATGTGAGCATCTTCACAGCCTGGCTCCAGCTTTATCTCCAAGGGTCTCCTTATGTTAATCCTAACCTTGAATCATGGTTCTATATTCAACATCTCCAAAGCACATCATGGATGTTCCAGCAACTCTTCTTCATCCCTCTCCACAGCTTCAGACAAAAGGTAATGGTTGTAAAATGCAGAGTGAGAACAGGCATTAAAGCACAGAATAAATTAATGTCTGTTGATTTATTCAGGATTTAATTATAGATTAGTGCCTCCAATTACATTATTCTGCTATATTGAATTTATAACCATTAGGAGAAAATAGTAAGAGTCTAAAAGTTTAACACAGGTCTTGGTTAGCATATATGGCAGTATTTGATTAAATATTAAACTTACGCTTTCAGATGCCAGAGATTAAAACATTTATGAAGGAAGAAGGCTTCTGTTCCAGAGGCTCACAGGCATGAGGTGAAGCAAATATCTAACTCTCTCCTTCCTCTCTCCATAGAACCACCACTAGAACCAAGCTTCCCGGGTATCTGTCCAAATTCACTGCTGAAGGAATAGGAATTCCTATTTGTCCTTAGGAAATAACCATCCAACTACCAAAACCATTCAACTGAGTCCTTCAATTCTAATTATTAAAAAACTAAAAAGAATCACCAACATTTAAGGGAACCAGTGGAGTGATAAAAAAAAATGTTCAGGGGTGCCTGGGTGGTTCAGTTGGTTAAGCGTCCAACTGGTGATTTTGACTCAAGTCATGATCTCAGAGTTGTGGAATTGAGTCCCACATCAGGCTCTGCACTCAGTGTGGAGTCTGCTTGAGATTCTCTGTCTCCCTCACCCCTCCCCACCCTCCCCCAAGTAAATCAATAAATCTTGTATAAAAAAAAGTTTCCAAACAGAACTAATCCCTAAAAAATAAGAATTTCTGAAAGAAATAAAAAGAACTTTTAAAAGACTATAATTATTATAATCAATGAGACTGAAGAAAATATTGCATTCTTTTGAAAAAACATTGTTCCTATTCTTAAGGAAGAAAGAAGCAGAAGAGAAGGAAGGAAAGAAAGAATCAGCATTTTTGGAAATTAAAAGCTATGTGGCTGAAATAAAACAAATCAACAGATGAGTAAATAGTAAAATGGATATACATATGAATAAAATTTCAATTAGTGATTTGGAAGATCATAAGAAGTCTCCCAGAGTAGAGTAAAAGGGACAAAAAATAGGTCTTATCAAAAACACTGAGAAAAAAAACCAAAACAAAACATAAGGAATCAAGCATGTAGTGTTAAGAAACAAAATTAGCATTCTCTACCAACAGTCTGAGGTCCAGGAAAACATTCAGAAAATTATTAAAATAAATGAGTTTACTAAGCCAGATGGAAACAATATCAACATAAAATCAGTAGCTATCTCACATGCTAACAATCAAATTAGAAGATGAAACCCATAAAGATTTCATTCAGAATTCAAATAACACTCATATAATAACTAAGAATAAAGATAGAGTAAATGTGCAAAAGATATTTTTAGAATAACTGTGAATCTTACCAAGGACATGTAATAAGGCTTAAATCCTAGAGAAACACCATGTTCCTGGGTAGGATGATTCAATATTGTAAGAGTATGAATCTGTCCCAAATTAATTTATAAATTAAAGAAAATCCCTCATCATTCTAAAATCTATGTAAAATAGATTCATGAAATACGCAAGATCGTTTTTAAAAAAGAAGAAAATTCAGCCTGACATGCTATGCAAATGCAGTAATTAAAAATCAAAAAGAAACTAATCCAGAGATATAGACTGGACAGTAAACAGGGTAGAGAATTCAGAAAAAGGTCCATGCATATATGAAATTTATCATGATAATGGTAGTATTTCAAGCTGGTGGGAAAGAGAAGACTAACAACGATTTATCGCATTGGCATTGGGATACATGGCTTTTTACCTGGCCTAAAAAGAAAAAAAGAAAGTTATATTATAATCTTATCTCACACCACAGACAAAAATATAGCTTTTTAGGTCTTGATATAATAAAGACCTAAAACAAAGCTATAAAAATGTCAAAGAAATAATGAATACAGCTGCTTTAATAACTTTGAGAGAGCAAGTCTTCCTATGGAAGACACAAAGCTCAGGTGTCATAAAGGGGAAAAAAAAACCTGACTTATCTGATTACATTAAAAACTGAAACGTCCTGTTTGGCAAAAAATAAGTCTTTTTTAAAAGGCATGAAGTTAAAAGGCAAGCATCACTAAGGGAAAATAATTTACTGCTTATAAATTTTAAAAAGGGGCTAAAATCCATAATATACAAAAGCACAAACTTCTTAAAATCTAATAGATAAATAGGCAAAGAATTTTAACAGTTAAGACAAATAGACATTAAAAAAAATCTCAATCTCATTTTTAATCTAGGAAACAAAAGTACTAGTACTAGCATTTATGAAGTGCAAATGTCATCTCTTTTTGAATTAGATTAATGAAAGCAGCAGACACTGATAACATCTAGTACTGGCGATGGGGTGAGAAAACGAGCACTCTCCATTTGGTTTGGATTGGAGCATAAATGAGCACAGCCATTTGAAAATCATTTTGGTAGTTTTTACTGAAATTTAAATTGTGCTTACCTGACCAATCAGAAATCACATTTCAAAGAATTTATTCCAGAAAAACTGGCACACTGTCATACTCTGTGCATCTAAACATTCGAGTCACATTATGTGCCATCTAAAAAAATCTGTTGTTCCCGTATCCCAATGCGCATTCTTTAAAAATAGATATTTACATAATTAATCATTAATAAAATAACATCTATAAATAATTAACAATTTTTAAACAATTAAAATAATTCTTTAAAAATACTGACCACATTGCCTACCACTGCATATCTCTATCAGCTGCATAGTAAATATTTACATGGAAATTCTCTATTGTTAGGAGCAATGTGCAACTTTATTGTGTCTATTGAGTCAATATTGTTCTCTGCTCCAGACCAGTGTAGGAGGAAAAAAAATAGCTCCTCAAAGATGTCCACACCCTATTCTCCAGAACCTGTGAATGTGTTATTTTACATGGCAGTAAAAGTCTTCTAAGTGTGATTAAATCAAGGCGTCTCAGATGTGGAGATTATTCTGGGTAATCTGAATGGGCCCACTGTAATCCCAGGGGCCCAAAAGGAGCAGAGTGGAGGCACAAGAATCCATTTCAAAGTGATGGATAGTATGAGAAAGACTCAAGTGTCCATCGCTGGCTTTAAAGATGGAAGGAGGCCATGAGTGAAAGAGTATACACAGTTTCTAGAAGCTGGAAACGGCAAGGAAATTAACTCTCCCCTAGAGCCCCCATTGGAATTTAACCCTGTAGACATCTTGATTTTTAGCCCAGAGAGACTAAATTTCAGATTTAAGACCTCCAGAATTAGAAGATAATAAATTTGTATTTTTTAAGCCACTATGTAAACAACTGTTTTAGCAAGAATAGAAAACTAATACCATCAGACACTATATCAGATTATACAAATACTAAGACATGCTCATGCCTTTGAGATCACAGTCCTTCCAGGGGAGGAAGTAGATACAAACTATAATTCTTCAGATAGATATGAAATGTCAATTTATAAGACTTTCTGTTTCTTTTTAATTATGCGTAATTTCATTATTTCTGCTGATAACTGTCACTTTGCAGACGTCTACATGTTACATGAAATTGATCCCGGTGGTTTGATATTATTGGCTGAAAGTAAATAAACTTACAACTTTGTCCTAAATATCTGTGTGCTATTAGGGCATTCTTCCTACCCTGAATTCTGTAGCTAGTGTTATAAAATGATTTATTATTAAAATAGAGAAAAAAGGGACATTCACTTCCTATATTCTATAGTCACTGTCAGTTTCACTTAAGAGTTTGGCAGACATTAATTATAATATACTATTGGACATTTTTGCATAAAACATAGTTTATGTAATAATGGATTTCTGAATCCTGAAATTTTTGGAAAGTAAGCAAAATATTTGTGTCTATTGGAACGTCGTCAGTGGAATTTGATAAATAAACCACTTGAAATTTATTATTGGGGAAGAGAATTGTTGGCACTGCCCACAGGTACTAGGGCCTGGCTTACAACAGTAGCGTGAGCCCTTCTGTCAGTGGAGACACGGAATGATTTGTAAGAATGTAATGGGAAGAACTTTGCTAGCTTGTGACTTGAGGGTTACGCCCACAGCAACTGCAAGGAGGTGTGCTCCTCAGCAAAAACTAAGAGAAAAAAAGGACAACTCAGTCTAGTTACTTCCTTGATGGAAAATTTCAAATATTTATGAGATGTCTTCCCTTGTGGCATATTTTACATTTCCTACACAAGATCTTCTCCAAATTAAGTGTTTTTTATGAGACGTGTGCTCATGTCTTGGGATCAGTCAGGGTCGAGTCAAGAGACAGAAATGACACCATTTCTCTTTTCAGAGAAAACCCAATAAAAGCATCCTCCACCCTCCAAAGTTGGTGGTGAGGTAAGTGGACAGATTAAAAGAGAACTTCAAAAAAATAAAATAAAATAAAAAAATAAAAGAGAACTTCAAGGTATCACGAAGGTAGCCACCACAGGAAAGGGTTAGTGCTCCTGGAACTAGGGAAACAAAAGAAAATGTTAGAATTATTAAACCTAGGTCCTTAGAGATAGGAGCTGTGGAGTTAAAACTCAGATCTCTGAGAAGGGGCTGGCCAGGGAGAGCTGGTTTCTCCGACACAGGACATAGGGAAGCGAATTCTTCAAGTATGGGAAAACCTCAAATTTGACTCAGCGGCAACCACCTGAAAGTTCTGCGGTCCTGTGGGGGACAGGGCAGGGGGGTGGGTTGCTGACGTGATGAGCACAAGGACCACAAATGAACTGGAGTCCATGGGAAGAAAGCAGAAAAACAGGCAAGAGAAAGTCTTTTCTCCCTCTTGGCCCCTCGGGACTCCCTCCGTGCAAGATCCAAACAGGAAGTCAGGTGGCAAGGCAGCAATGTGCTGGAGAGCAAAATACAAAAGCAGCCAAGAAACAACTGGTTCAGCCCTAAAATGATGCCCTTTCCCATAAACAGCCACCACGCAGCTCTGTTTCCACGGAACAAGAAGCACCTACTAGTGCACACGGAGGCACCTTCCCTTCAAAATAATGGAGACAAGAATCTCGAGCATCAGGATATCGATCCCTATGCAATGCTATTCTCCAAATTTGGTCACCGTCCCTTCTGCATTTTCTCTTCCCTGGTCCTAATTGGAAAATAATCTCTGTAGGCTGTAAGATACAAAGAGGAAAATATGCACAGCTGCCACGCTATTCATTCAACTGGTCGCTAGGCTGTCACTCCTGTTTATAACTTCCAGCTTTTACTGTCTTCCAAGTTTCCTTGCCCTCAGCCAGAACCTCAGGAAGGCAGTATACTTACCTGGTGAGGTAACCTGGAGCACCATTCCTGATGTGTCTGAATCCAGTATTGTTGCAACTTCTACTACTGAACATGGAAGTACTAAGTGGAGGCTCCCAAGAAAATGCACTGGGTTTCGGGCATGGTCCTCCTCGTCTGCATGGTACCAACCCTATTTCCCCCTGACAAGCAGGATCAGATACCCCAGACAGCAGTAACCACCTTTGTAACGTGTTGCTCCAATGGCATCTGAATCCCTAAAGAGTCAGGTGGCGGTCTCAGCTTCAATTCAATGAATCAGGACTGAGTCACCTGGTAGAGGGTTTCTTTCCTTATGAAATGTGGCTAATAAACCCCCAGGGCTTAAAGTTGTAGAGAGAGAAGCCAAAATTCTGAGAATGGGCTTTCAGACATTATGATCTATGGAGCCATTCCTAACTCCTTGATTTCCTGACCCATGAATTTGGGCCACAGGGGAGACAGCACCAGACTTGGGACTCTGATTCAAAGCATACACTGCATCCTGTAAGACAGCGTCCATCCTTCCAGCTGTTGTCTCCATTCCACTTGTCCGTTGGGAAAGCTGCTTCCGAATAATGAGACAAGGGGTAAGATAAGTTAATTTCAGAGGCTGGAGCCTATGGCTGCACATTTTTGTTGTGAGATCCTACACAATGTTGTGCAAAATATCATGATAATGGATAATACATTCTGCGAATCCATGGGTGGTGGTGCTGGCAAAGGCATGATGGGCAGGGAAGGCAACTCCATGTCAGGATTACATGTCAGGGACCTGGGTGGCTCAGTGATTGAGCATCTGCCTTTGGCTCATCTGCCTTTGGCTCAGTGATTGAGCATCTGCCTTTGGCTCAGGTTGATCCTGGGATCAAGTCTAGCATTGGGCTCCCCAATGTGGGAATGTGGGGCCTACTTCTCCTTCTGCCTGTGTCTCTGCCTCTCTGTGTCTCTCATGAATAAATAAATAAATTAATTAATAAAGGATTCCATGTCAGCAGCAGGGGGGGCAAATCGGGTCCCTTCCATGACAGCATGTGTCCGAAATAATCAAGCCACCACAAAGTGCCTCTGCTATTGGCAGGGTAGGCTCTAAACAAGGCACTAAGCCTTAGTGAGGAGAATTGTGTTGTTGAGCCCATCCACAGGCTTTATCCCTGCACACGTTGTGCTGTGTTGTGCATGGACTCGTTGAGCAGGTACTGGGGTGGCTAAGAAAAGATCCTTACCGACATCCATTTAAAAAAAAAAAAAGTGTCATTTTGTTTGCCTGAGAGCCATTAATGAGCATGAAGGTGGGATACAAATATCTTCACACTCTATACCTACTCAGGGGAGGGAGGTGATAGGTTACGATTCAGACAACTGGAGCCTAGAGAGGTTCAACAATTTCAAGGAAGCTCAGTAACTTCCTCAAGTCACAGAATAAAAACCAGAAGAGCAAGGACCCTCCCCCAAATCTGCTTGATCCTAGCCTACAGTCTCTCACTGTTCTACAGTGTCTCTAAAAGAAGAAAGAACAGGACCCAAAAAAATGAAATCGAAACACAGAAAAGACATGATCACACTACCAATAAGGCTAAAAACAAAGAAAAACTCTAGTTTTTAAAAGTCAGGCTCTTTACCAAGGCCAATGTTGCAAAGAGTTGAATAGACAAGGTACGAGGTGAAAAAAAACAGTCTAATAGGGAATCATTTTTCACCTTTCAATTGCGACATGGAGGAGTAAGCAAGTATCACTGGATTCCACCAAGAGTTGCAAGGAGATCAGCAGGGTTGTCAAAGGACAAGGAGGGGACAGCTGTGAGTGGCAACAAAAAATAATACCAGAGGAGGCAACCAAACCGACAGGGGTGAAAGGAGGCAAGGTAATGTCACAGAAGGTCGAGTTAATGTCATGCACGCATGGAAGAAGTATGCAGAGACTGGATGAGCAAAGCCAATGTTATGCCCAGTACGTTCTCCAACTTCCTCAATAAAGGAGAATTTATGATGGTATCTACTTCTAGAAACACTTAAATTATTAAAAGAGATATGAGTTCATCCAGCCACAGTGAGCGGTATGTAGGAGACACTCAAAAATAGGAATTAACAGTGACAGTGGTAGTCATTATAACAGCCTGCGTGTGTTGGGCCTTATCACGTACCAATACAGTGCTGAGCAGTATGCACGCTCTCGTTTAGTCCTCCCAACCCTACAATGGCTGCTATTTTACAATTGAGGAATTGAAGGTTAGAGATAAGTGACTTGTCCAAGGTTGTATAACTAGAGACAGAGACAGTTAACCACTCTGATTCCAAAAGCCATGTGCTTGACTAACAAAGGTGAAAGGCAGGGAATGTGGGAGGGAGGAGGGAGAGAAGGGGGTAAGAAGGAAAGAAGGGGGAGGGGAAAGGGGGTGAACAAGAGAAATAAGTCCTTGAAATTCAACAGTTCAATTAGTAATGGTAATACTTCTTGATCTTAAAGACTCTTCAACGATAAATCCCTATGCACCCCATTTAAATGTAGAACAAGGGAAACAGAAGTTTGCTTCTAACTCCGCATCCTACTTTGATCATATTTTCCATGATCTTGGTTTTTGACCTGTTTTCCTCAGCACCTGCCAATTCCAGGCATTTCATATCCTTCAAGCCACTCTTGCAACAAAATTATTTACCATCTTTTGGATGGAAATCATGTTTTAGAAACGAAGTATTAGAACTTACACCTGCCAATCTTGAATGATACCTATAAGAGGATGTGTCCCTTTAAAATTTTTCCATCTTTTCTCCTCCCCTCTAAAATGCAGCAGTAAACACCTCCTCGGGAACTCTGCAGTGGCACGTGGGTGTGTGGCCACTTTATAAGGGAAAAATGACACCCTTGATTCAGGTTATTTCACCCGAGATACTTTTGTCCACAAGCTGTAAGTATCACAGAAGTGAGAGCATACATGGAGTGGCAAATCCCTCAACTCTAATTTTATTTGTTCAGGCCAAGAATTTGTTCTGTTCTCCTTCCTACTGAGCAAATGCCTTCAAAGTTTAAGTTTCAAGTCTTGAGACTGGAGTATCGTAGCATATTCTTAAAAATATATACTGACAAACATTTAGCCAAAGTCTTTTATTTCCATAATTTTATTTGATCTCATGATAACCTTGAGAGATCAATATTACCACTCTTTCCAAAATCATGAAGCTGAGGTTTACCAGCACTCATGATTGTAGGACTGAAACCAAGATTTTTCTCACCCAAATGTCTTCTAAACCACGAAAGCCCCTAGAAAATTGAACTTTAATAGCCTCCAGAATTTCTTTAACCTGTCTCGTCTTCACCCTTTCTGATTATATTCAACGCTATATGTTGAAAATTATAGATATTCTAACATTGTAAGAATATCATGTATTTTTTACTATTTTGCTCATATGTCTAAGAAACTCGCAATCAGTATCCTCTATATATGAATTGGGTGCCAACCCTTATTTGGACGTTTTTAATTTCCTCCAGCTCAATGTAAAAATTCCTTATTCTCTCCTTTTGATTCTGTCTATATTAAGTAAACCTGCTTCCTACTTTTTATTCCCATAGCCTTCCAAACTTTAAAATTAGAAGTTGTTCAGCTTCCTCTTTTTAAAGATGGCCCAAATACCAAAGTAGCAGATAATATGAATCACATGTTTTGATAACTCTGTCATTTACTCAGTACCTAGAATGAATACGTAGTTGAATGAATTTTCCAACAAAGTTGAAATTTGTTGGACACCTTTATAAATTATCCTAATTCTGTCCTCAAGTTCCATCAAATTCTTGCTGTTTCTAACATAGCAACATGAGATTCTCCTACTGGAAGGAAAACCTACTTGTATTATTAAGCAAAACTAATCTCTGTTTGTTTGCTATTATATGCTAATAAAATTTATCAGTAAATTGATCTATCTTTATGAATTGGTGCCATCACAGTACTTTTTATAATAAATCCAACTCTTCTGGCAATTTGTTTCAGAGATTTAATTCAGATATATGCTGTCAGGATTTTTCTTACCCCTTTCGTTTTCTCAACTTAAAGTTTTTTTTTATTGTCTATTGTACATAAAATATCTTGTGAAATCTTTTTCAAAAAATATTTCATTTATTTTGAGAGAGAGAGCACATGCGCAAGTGGGGATAGGGCCAAAGGGAGAAGGAGAGAATCCCAAGCAGACTCCTTGCTGAGCTAGGAACCTGATTTGGGGCTTGATCTCACGATTCTGAGATCACAACCTGAGCTGAAACCAAGAGTTGGATGCTTAACCAACCAAGCTACCCAGGCGCCCCATGACATCTTTCATACTGTGTTGTTTCACTGTAATTTTTATTTAATTATTACAATTATTTATTTTGAAATAATTTCAGACATAAGGAAGAGTTAAAAAAATAGTCACAAAGAATTCCTATTACTCTTTCTTTACCTAGCTTTGCTTTATTTGGATTTTACTAGCTTTTCCTCAAATGTCCTTTCCCTATGCCAGGATCTAAATCAGGATTACATCATCATCATTATCACTGGTGATATTACCAAGCTGCAGAGTTAAAGTGTGTCTGCCAGTTTTCTCTGCTATAAAGTCATTATTCTTCCTACTGTAGTTAATAAATATTTGGAGGAGGAATAATAACATACTGAAAATATTCTGCTTCTCATTAAACATTCACCTGTTAACATAAGCATTCACCTGTAGATTTTGCCTACAGCAATTACTATCGTGCTGTTCTAAAAGTGATTTTCTACTTTCTTCATTCCTTCTATGTTTTTTAACTGAAATATTTCTGTGAGAAAGACTTGCACCTTGCCCACATTTATTCATTTATTTCATCATTCATTATGTCAGTGTGAACAAATAAATATTTTATTATTTGAGCTGTAATTCAAATACTTTTGGTTCTTATGCTCTTGTTGGGATTATGTTATTTCATTTGTTCTAACTCTGGTCATTGCAAGTTCTTTCATGTTAGCACCTATATCCTTTCGGTGTGGCCCCACACTTTTTTTTAGTACTTCCATATTTTCTGGCATCACCTAATGGCCGGGCATATCTTGATTTTTTTCCCTGCACAAGCTGTGGAATCAACTATTACTCCAAGAAATTCTGATACTATTTAATAAGAGGATAATATAGGCAGCCCTGGTGGCTCAGCAGTTTAGTGCCACCTTTAGCCCAGGGCGTGATCCTGGAGATCCTGGATCGAGTCCCACGTCATACTCCCTGCATGGAGCCTGCTTCTCCCTCTGCCTGTGTCTCTGCCTCTCTCTTTCTCTCTGTCTCTCATGACAAAAATAAATAAAATCTTAAAAAAAAATAAGAGGATAATATTTAGAAAGCAAGACCTGGGAGTTAAGTATGAGGTCACTGCTTCTAGGACCTCACATGTATGAATACTTTCTAATGCATGCACATATATCTGTATTTCTGTATTTATTTATCTGTATATATATATTTTAAAAAACAGATGGGTTAGGGGCACCTGAGTGGCTCAGTTGGTTAAACCCCTGAATCTTGATTTCAGCTCAGGTCATGACCTGAAATCAAGCCCCAAGTCAGGTTCCATGCTCAGTGTGAAGTCTGCTTAAGATTCTTTCTTCCTCTCCCTCTGCCCCTCCCCACCTGCTCATGTGCCTTGCCAGCACATGCTCTCTCTCCTTCTCTATCTCTTAAAAACAAACAAACAAACAAACAAACAAACAAACAGTAACTCTCCAGAAGGTACAGGCCAACAGCATTTCTCATCACGAGCCCTTGCCTACCCGACTCCACCCCCAGCTTAGCACTACAAAGTCTCTATTTCAGGCAAAAAATGTTAGAGATAAAGGGTTGCCCTCTTCCACCCAGCTCTGACTCCTAGAACAGAGGCTTCATCCCTGGTATGACAGGCCAAGAATACTGAGATCCCAGTTTCTCTTGTCCCATCTTGCTCATAGAAACAGAGATTCCTTACTGAGAAAGGCAAACCAAAAAGACTAGAAGCCACCACTCCCACCAAGTGCCCTGCTTATAAAGCAACGGTGTCATTCTGAGAAGCCACTACCATCCCTGACTATGGCTCTAGAACAATGCCTCAGAAATTTTGCCCACAGAGCAAAGGAAACAATAAGAACAGAAAAATCAAGAATTCTCCCAAAGGAACGGACTGTACTTGGAAAGAGTGTGGGGAAGTTCAGGACTAAGGATACTCTCAAAAACAATGGAGATTTGCTGATGGCAATTAATAGGAGGCTAATAGCCATATGAAAGCAAAAAATAAAATAATAAAATAAATAAATAAAATAAAATAAAATAAAATAATAAAATAAAATAAAATAAAATAAAATAAAATAAAATAAAATAAAATAAATAAAAGTAAAGTAAACCAGAGGCCAGCTTATTTATCATAGAAAACCAGAGAAAGAGAAAACTAAGAAGATCCCCTCCCTGGGTCAGAATAAACCACAAAGACTAGCCTCAGAAAACTATCTCTACAAAAGGGAACCAATTTAGTTGGATCAGACTATGGAGCTATTCATGCCTAAAGGCACTGCTAAAACAATAGAGAAAACCCAGCAATTAATGGAGCCTAACATCCACATGTGATGCCAACTGAGGCTGACAATTTAACAGAGAGATTAGGAAAAGTCAAAGAGAGCTCTGCTAAAACCACTCTAATCCTATGCTGAGACTACACATGCTCAAGGTGACACCTTTAGAATATAAATATTAGAGGGTTCAAACTGTAAGAGTGGAGGGGGAAGAGACACTTCACTGAATCACACCAGAAAGTCATTAAACAAATAAACAAGAAATAACAACAGGCACTGCAGAGGGGTCAGAGGAGTGGCAAAGGAATCTGTATCCTAAATTGCTTGCAACACATTATCTAAAATGTCCAGTTTGGGGGGCACCTGGGTGGCTCAGTTGCTTAAACAGCTTCCTTTGGCTCAGGTCATGATCCCAGAGTCCTGGGATGAGCCCTAAATCGACCTTTCTGCTCTGTGGGGAGTCTGCTTCTCCCTCTGCCTGCCATTCCCCCCACTTGTGCATGCTTTCGCTCTCTCTCTCTGTCAAATAAATAAATAAAATCTTTTTTGAAAAATAAATAAAAAGTCCAATTTTCAACAAAAATGGTGACACATGCAAAGAAACATGAAAATGTGACTCATACACAAGAAAAAGAGTAGGCAATAAAAACTACTTCTGAGAGTATCCAGATGTCAGACCTAATGGATAAAGACTTCAAAATAGCCTTAAAAGTATGTTCAGAAAAAGGAAACCATGCCTAATGAATTACAGGAAAAAATGATGAAAATGTCTTACCAAAGAGAGAATATCAATAAAGGGAAAGAAATCATTTGAAAAGGACCAAATGAAACTTCTAGAGCTGAAAAGTACAATAATTAAAATTAAATAGTCGCTAGAGGGGCTAAAAAGTAAATGTGAAGGTAGGAAAAGAAAGAATGAGTGAACCTGAAGATAAATTGATAGAGATTATGCAGTCCAAAAAGCAGAAAAAAGAAAGAAGAAGCATAAAAGTCTCATAAAAAAATGTGATACCATTAGTTATAGCAACATAGGTATAATGAGTGTACTGGGGAAGAAGAGAGAAAGGAACACAAAAATATTAAATAAAAAATGGCTAAAAACTTCCCAAACTTGATGAAAACATTAATCTACACATCCAAGAAGCTCAACGAGCTCCAACTAGGATCAATTTAAAGAGATCCATATCCAGACATCTTAATCAAAATGTTGAGAAAACAGACAAAAAGAGACCCTGAAATCAGGAGAAAAAGAACTTGGAACACAAAGAGAACAACAATAAGATTGGCAAGTGACTTCTCATCAGAAACAATGCAGGCCAGAAGGCAAGGGATGTTATACTGAAAAGCTCTCAAATTTTCAGAAAAACAAAACAAAACAAAACAAAACCCACTGTCAATAAAGAATCTTACATTCATACATCATACAAAAGTATTTGTAATTATTTTTCAAACAGTTTTTCAAAAATGTAAATGAACTGGGGGATCTGGGTGGTACGGCCAGTTAAGCTTCTGACTCTTGGTTTTGGCTGAAGTTATAATCTCAGTCTCTGTGCTCAGTGGGGAGTCTGCTTGACATTCTCTCTCTCTCTATCTTTCCCTATGCCCCTCCTGCCTGCATGTGCATGCACACTCTCCCTCTCAAATAAGTAAATCTTTTTTAAAAAAATTAAATGAACTAAAGAAATGCCCAGGTAAACAAAGACTGAAAGAATGTGTTGCTAATAGACCTTATAAGATGTATTAAAGCAAGTTCTTTGAGTCTATATGGAAAAACCAGTAAAGGCAAATGTCAAAATGTAAAAGACACAATAAATGTATATTTCTTCTATTTTCTCTTAAAATACAAAACCACCTATTATACATATACGTATATGAGACCAACTCATTATAAGTTTTCAACTAAAAAAAAAAAAAAAAAGAGTTTTCAACTCATGAGATGAGGCCAATATTACCCTGAAACAAAAACCAAACAAGACATAAGAAAATCACATGCATACACACATACTTTTATGAAAAATATATATATATTTTTTATAAAAATATAAATTTTTTTTATAGAGAAAAAAAATCCTCAACAAAATATTGGCAAACCAAACATAGCAACACATAAAATGGATTATACAGCATGACTAACTGAAATTTATCCCAGGTACATAAATTTGGTTTGACATCTGAAAATCAATTAAAGCAACACACTATATCAATAAAAAAAAGATAAAGAATACAGATCATTTCAATAGATACAGAAAAGCAACACTCTTTTCTGATAAAAGCATTCAACAAACAAAAAATTTTAAGTAATTTCCTCAATCCTGATAAAAGGCAACTATGAAAATTATACTTAATGGTGAAAAACTGAATGCTTTGCTCCTTAGATCATTAGGAAGAAGGCAAAGATGTATGCTTTTGCTACTTCTACTCAACATAGTACCTGGGATTCTGGCAAAAATTGAAATGAAAGCTACCCAGATTAGACAGAAAGATAGCATGATCTTATATACAGAAAATTCCCAAAGGATCCACATCCTCTGCTAAAAAAGTTTCTTGGAACTAATAAATGAATTTAGCATTATTGAAGGAAAAAAATCTATTTTATTTCCATGCAGTAATAATTAAAAATACAAAAGTAAAATTGAAAAATCAATTTGATACAATATTATCAAAAAGTGAAATATTCAGGTACAAAGTTGGCCAGACAAATACAAGATTTGCACACTGAAGCTACAAAATATGTTTCATAAATTAAAGAAGACAAAATAAATAGACAGTATTTTCAGGGTTCAGAAAACAATATTACTAAAATGGCAATACTACCAAATTTATCTACAGATTGAACACAATTCCCATCAAAATCCCAACTAATTAAAAGAAACTGACAAGCTATTCCTAAAATTATGTGAAATGCAAGGGACCGGAAAAAAAAATCTTGAAAATGAAAATCAAAGTTGGGGTACTCTTCATTTCAAAACTATGACAAAGCCACAGTTCAAGACAGTGTGGTACTGGCAAAAGAACAGACATACAGATTAATGGAAGAGAAATAAACCCTCACATTTACTATGAATTGATTTTCAACAAGGATGCCAGAAAATTCAATGCAGGAAAGAACAGTCTTTCAATAATTTGTGGTGTAGTACTGGTTATTTATATGTAAAAGAAAAAAGGGTAGGCTCCTACCTCACACCATATGCAAAACCTAATTCATGGAATTAATTAAACTAGGTAGACTCTAGAAACCTACATGTAAAATATGAAACTATAAAGCTGTTAGAAGAAAACATAATCATAAATCTTTATGTCTTTGGATCAGGCAACTATTTCTTGGATACAACATCAAAACCACAAGCAACAAAAGAAAAAAAAACAGATAAATGAGACTTCATCAAAATTAAAAGCATTTGTGCTTCAGAGACCATCAAGAAAATATAAAGACAACACACAGGATGGAAAAAAAATATTTGCAAGCCATATATTTGATTAGGGACTTGTATCCAGAAGATCTAAAGAACCATTTTAACTCAATAATCATAGACAAATAACCCAATTGAAAAATGGGCAAAATATTTGAATAGACATTTAACCAAAGTAGGCATACAAATGGCCTATAATCACTTTGGAGTATTTTCCACATCATTATTAGTGAAATGCATATCAAAACTATAGTGAGATACCACTTAATACCCACTACTATGGATATGAAAGGAAGAAAGGAAAGAAAAAATAAAGGAGGAAAGGAGGGAGGGAGAAGGAGAAAAAAAGGAGGAAAAAGGGAGGGAGGGCAGGAAGAAAGGAAGAAGGGAGGAAGGAAAGAAAGAAAAGGAAGATAAATAAATGGCTAATGCAAGGACATGAAGAAATTGCAACTTTCATGTATTGCTTGTGGGATTGTAAAAGGGGACAGCTACTTTGGAAAACAGTTTGGCAGTTCCTCATAAAGTTAAACACAGAGTTACCGTATGACCCTCCTGGCTATATACCAATAGATATTAAGACATAGGGTTACACAAAGCCTGTACATGAATTTACGTAAAAGCACTACTCATGATAGACAGCATGTGGATATAACCCAAATGTCCATCAGCTGAAGAATGCATAAGTAAATGTGGTGCATCTGTATGAAGGAACATTATGCAGCCATACAAAGGAATGGAGTAGAAGCCATCACATGAAAGAATCTTGAAAGCATTATGCTAAGTAAAGGAGTCACTCACAGAAAGACACCTGGTGAATGTTTCTGTTTATATGAAATGTACAGAACAGGCATATCTATAAAAACAGAAAGTAGGGGTGCCTGTGTGGCTCAGGTGGTTGAGTGTCTGTCTTCGCTCAGGTGGGGCGCAGTCCCATGTCCAGCTCTCTGCTCAGCAGGGAACCTGCTTCTCCCTCTTTCCCCTGCTCATTCTCTCTCTCTCTCTCTCTCTCTCTCTCTCTCTCAAATAAATAACAAACAAACAAACAACGAGAAAGTACATTAGTGGTTACAGGAAGCTAGGAAGAGGGTAAACTGCAGAGTAAATGCTAATGGGGCTTCTTCTAGGGGTTATAAAAATGTTCTGCAATTAGATGGTGGTGATAGAATTTACAATTCTGTGAATGTGTTGAAAACCGTGAATTATTCACTTTGAAAGGGTAATTTTCCAGTATATGAATAATATCTCGATAGAGCTACTGGTTTTTTAAAAGGTCACATGCTGTATGATCGCATTTATTTAACATTCTTGAAATGACAAAATTATAGAGATGGAAGGAAAATTCATAGTTGCTGTGAATTAGGAAGGGGGCAGTTGTCGATGTGACTAAAGGGGCAGCAGAAGGAAGATCGCTGTGGTTACAGAACAGTTCTGTGCCTGGATTGTGGCCATGGTTACACAAATCTACATATTCACGTAATAAAACGGCATAGAGCTTTATATACACACGTTCCACTGATGTCAGATTCCTGGTTTTGCTGGTACGCTATAATTATGGAAGTAAGATGTAATCATTGAGGGAAACAAGTAAGGAGTCCATAGGACCTCTCTGTACCATCTTTGGAACTCCCTGTGAATCTAATTATTTCTAAATAAAAAGTTTAAAAATATTTTTAAAACTTTCAATGGTCTTCAGATCTGATCTTTGTCAACAGTGTCCTAATTATTAACCTGGTTTTCAACAAGTACCTAAGTGCCTGAAAAAGATACCCTGGCAAATAGATATAACATTGCAGGCTTTGAGGGGAATATGTTCCTCATTGCAAAGAAATTATTTGGTACTCCTGTTGATTGATTAGCCTCCCATTTGCTTAGTATTGTGATTCTTTCTCCCTAGCACTTAGCACACTGCTTTGTACACAGTTGACACTCATGAAATATTTGACTATGAATGAATTGTGATCTTTAAGTCTCAGCAAGTAGCTCCACCTCAATACTGTGAAGCCTGATCTAAAGGCAATAGGGATCTCTAGTTAGGGCACCTTCCTTTTGGCATATTTAAAGACGATTTTCTACAGCGGTTTTGGTTCACAGCAAAACTAAAAGGAAGGTACAAAGAGTTCCCATATATCCCCATCCCCCACATATGCACAGCCCATTATCAACATCTGCCACCAATTACATCGTTACGAATAAAGAACCAACAATGACACATCATAAAAACCCAAAGCATCTTCTTTTCCACATAGAAATTTCTCAGTCTCTGAAAAGATATAGTCTTTCTTTAATTGCACTTCTACTATAGTTTGCAGAAATATACTTCTCTGAGCCTAAAGACCATGCAATTGCCACTATTTGTATGAGAATTTCCTAACTTAAATAAGCCCTAGTTGCATTCATAAACTTTTTTGGGGATAAGAGTCACTTTAAAAATCAAAAGAGCCACTTTTTCAATGATATAATGACATAATGTCATTGTGTGCCTTGGGTCAGAGGACCCCAGAGTACAGAACAGCATCCTACTTAGCCTGTGTCTGCTCTTGCATTTAGGTGTCCCAGTTTCCTCCTGCTGCAGCGATAATTTGAGGATAAGTAACGTGGATCTCCATGGGACTAGGAACTGAATCGTATCCTGGAGAAAGCTCTTTAAAATTGATTTTATTAACCGAGATGGCTAGGAACAGGGCTTAAAATGAGATCCGTTAGTCCAGTTGCAACACAGTAATACTGCTCCCCAAGATGCCCACACATGTCTATCATTATTAAGGTAGCTGATTCCCTGTAACCTGGAGAGCTCTTCTTCATAATGTTCACACAGGGGTCATCTATAGCTGGATTATTACCAGAATTAGAGTTTATGAGAGGTTCAGGACCAGAGTTCTGGCTGACAGGATATAAAACAAAGAATGAAAAGCTTCTAATAGCTCTTCCCATGCACGTTTCTTGGTAGGCTGTGTCAAATATGGCTCGAACTTGAGTAGTTCTATCTTCTATCCTGAATTTCTACCATGAAACTGATAAATTCTACATATGTCATAGAGGGTTATACACAGGCACACCTACAGCCTGCATCTTCCTGGGCCTCATTGTTACTCAGGGTCACCAGAATACACTGCTGCTCACAGGAGTCCATGCGCTCCACTTCTGGTAGCTGGCAGCCTCCTGCCCGGTCTGACATTCTGGATACAGATCAAACCCTTCAGCATGGCCACACAAGTATCCCATGAAATGACTCTCGGGTTCCCGAGAGTCTCTTCCCATTTGCATCTCCTACCATATCTCCTCCACACTCCATGCTCCAAGCATAAGCCACCACCTGAGCTTCCCATATCTCCCCAGGCAGTTCCACAACTGCCATTTCTTTACTTGGTGAATGCTTCTGCCTGAAGTACTTTCCTGTCCACCATTGCATTTTCCAGAAAACACCTAGTCATCTTAAAGAAAACAAATCAATAAAAATTGCTTTCATTTTAAGTACTTCACATGCACTATTCGCATTGAAGTATTTTTTTTTAATTAATGAGGCAGAAATTATTAAAACCTCCATTTTACAAAGGAGGAAGCCAAGGCACAGGAAGTTGAGCAGTGCCCATAGTCACTCTATGAGGAAGTGTCAAAGCCCAAATAAAAGTCAGTTCTGTCCAACTACAAAGACCATGTTCATAAACAACGCTCTCCTCTCTCCAGAGCATTCTGTGGTTCTACAATAGAATCCTTAGGGAATCTTCTGAAAATCCAGATATCCTTAACTCTATACTAACCTGTGTTACCAGAATCCCTGTTGCTGGAGGTGCAGGATCTATATTTTGAAAAAGTTCCCCAGGTAACTAATGCCTATCCTGTTTGAGAATCACTGCCTGATGATATAAAAGGGCTTACAACAACTATTGACACTTCAACGTACTACTAAAAAATTGGACAGCATCTGAAACCAATTTTGAAAATTTAACCATTTTTCATAAAAGTTAAATGAGACATATCTATTTTGCAAAAATGAGAATCTGTAGAGAAGTATTTCCAAGAGTAACTGCATTCTGGTAACATTTTAATTACATTTTATAAATTAGCAAAAATCTGTTTTGTAAAGAAAAATGAATTTAAATTATCTTTCATTTAAATTTTTGACAAGGAATCAACTACAATTGGGTGGAGAAGATCTGAACATTTGATTGAGTGTATGGCTGTCTTAGTGGTCCTCAGGCATCAGAAATAAAATCTCAACTATGATGCGGAAATATCGGGAATAGTTCAGGCTACAACTACTCAGTGTTTCATATCCCTGAAACAGTAAAGGGAGAATTATTATAATCGGTCAATTTGAGATGTGAGAAGGCAGAAACAATGGCATATAACAGTCCTCTGATATTTTAATAAGCATTGTTTTTAAAGGACAGAGTTCTGAGAGAAAGGCAATGAAATTTGAAATTTTATTTTGCATGTTCCATTGAGGACTTCTCCTTGGCCACTTTACACTTAATTTTTTTATGCAAACCTCATTGTTTTTGCATTTATAGAATGTGAAGTATTTGAAATAAGTTTTTTGGTGGTTTTAGTTTGTTATTATTATTTTTTTTTTTTTTACTTTTTATTTGGAAATAATTTTAGACTTACAGAAAAGTTGCAAAGCACTGTTCTCAAATACCCCTCCACCCAGAGCGGTATTCACATCTTTCCTAACTATAGTAAAACTATCAAAACCAACAGTTTACATGGGTACCATATCACTAACAAACCCATAATTCAAGCAAACTGTTTGAATTTTGACAAGTATGATACTGGCCCTTCTCTCTGGACCAGGAGACAATCCAGGATCCCACATATCACATGTAACTGCCATATCTTTTTACCATTCTTCAATCTGGGACTGTTTCTGAGGCTCTGTTTTACATCACCTTGACACGTTTGAAGAGCCCTGGTCAGGGATTTTATAGAATGTCTCTCCATTTGAGTTGGTCAGATATTTTCCCATAATTAGGTTAAAATTGTGCATTTGGGACAAGAAGGTGATGTTACAAATAATCTCAAAGGACTCATGATGCTGATACATCTCTTTACTGGTGATACTGACTTGGACCACTTGGTTAAGCTGGCATCAGTAAGACTCCCTCAGTGTAAAGTTACTCATTTTTCCTTTGTGACTGAGAACATGGAGAGAGATTTTGCGATTATACAAATATCCTTTTTTCATTGTAATGTCAGCCTCCATCAGTGGTTCTTTCCTGCAAGTTTTTACTGTGATGTTTACCTGGAGGTAATTTTCAATTTCCCTCATTCCTTCTATGTTTATTAGCTGAGAGAGAGGTCCTACAATCTGACCAACTCTTTCCATTCTTCTGTATTTATTGATTGATTCAATTATTTATTTATATTAGTATGGACTCATGGATATTCTATGGATTACGATTCATCACTATAATTATATTTATTTTGTTACTCAAATTGTCCCACTCTGGCCTGTGGACACTCTTTGAAGCTAGTTTCTTTATATTTCTACCATGTTCCCATCACTTTGTGAGCACTTCCTCACTGGCACCACAGGATGAATTACATTATATTTGCTGTGAAAAACTGGATGAATGATTTAAGATTTAGTACTGCTCAGAAACAAGAAAATAGACTTTTTTCCCCCTCAGGCTCCCTGGCCATTCCTGGCCCTGATACCTTCTTCCTCTTTCTGAAAATTCTCTTTTCCCTCATACTCTAAAATATTTCATTTGCCAGAGAACCAGTGGAGAAGCACTAAATATATGTCAAATGCCTGACACAGAAAGTTGATATTTATGGAAAGTAGTTTAAGAATAAGATAAAGATTCATTCCTATAGGTCAGAAGATTTTCTTTCTCTTTAGCAGAAAACCCCTTATTTTAATAAAAAAAAGTAAACAAAACCCAAATATATAAAGCATTCAAAAGCAATAGTGTATTAGTATAAATATATTCATACTAATATGATGTTCAAAACTATAACATTTGCTTACCCTACAATCAGCATAAAAAGTGACATTTTATATTATAGTTCCAGTTATTTAATGTCCTTTTCCATTCAATTTATTTCTACGTTTTGTTTTGATTATGCATTTCATGAAAATCCTATTTTGAATGACTAAGCAGTTGCAAAGTACAGGAACTTTTTGAGCACTTCTACTTAATTATGTCAGGGTTAATTATTCAGGAACTCTTCTAAAAATAGTAAGAAATTTTGCTTTGAAGTTGAAACATTCAGGTTCTGGGTACTACAGAGAAATAAGTATACTCTACGCTGTCTCCCACTGAATGTGGCTAAAAAACCTCGACAGAATACATGGAGCAGCTATTTGAGGATTCAAAAGTAAACAGGAGCAGATGGATTGGGGAAGAACAGAATTCAAATACCACCATACAAGCAGTAAGTTTACCAATTTTTTTACTGCTGTATCCCCTGGTCTGAACTTGTCACATAGGAAACAAAGAAGTGAGCACCTGGACTTTAGTATAGATTGAACGTTTGTGTCCATCCCCCACGTTCCCCCTCCTGAGTCTTCTGTTGAAATCTAGTCCATGGATGAGATGGTACTTGGAGGTGGAGTCCTGAGGGTAGACTCACAAGGGTGGAGCCCTCAGGAATGGGATTGACACCCTTATAAAGCAGACCTCAGAGAACTCCCTCACCCCTTCCACCAGGAGAGGACAAAGCATTGAAAACAGCCCGCTCTGAACCAGGAAGTGGGTCCTCACTAGTAGCCAAATATGCCAGCATCTTGATCTTGGACTTCCAGCCCCCAGAAATGTGACAAATAAGTTTCTGTTATTTATTAGTGACACAGTCTATGGTATTTTTGTGATAGCAGCCCGAATGGATTAAGATAGATGCAGACAAGGAAAGCACTGGAAGAAGCCTTTTAGTTCTGGTTCAAGGAATGGGAAAGGGAATGCATAACATTCAAAGAGTGTGGAAACCCCCCATTTCTTTTCTTTCTTTTCTCTAATCTCCTACCCTCAGCTCTCAAACAATGTTGTGGTGACAGGGTAGCAGCACTTTGACAGGAAGAGGCAATGGGAGCCAGCAAAAGCCAAAATCCTAGGAAAAGAGAACTGTCCTTGAAGTTGGATGTAACTGTAGTTTCAAAAAGTGGACACAAATCTGATTGCACTTTTTCCCTCACGATCCTGTTGCCACTGGGCCCCAAAGACAGGTGCAGTCGTGAAAGTGAATAGGAGAATAGCATAACTAAAGCTATAGTATCTGGCCAGAGGACCAAAAAGAGGCACCCCAGGAAACTAGAAATTACCAAGGAAATCTTGAGGGAGGAACTTGGGAATATGACTGCATTACATTACTTCTGAACATCTGGACACATCTATACGTCAAGCTCAACAAACCACGCTTTGAGAACTGAATTAACAGATACACCACCACCCAGAGCCCAGACTGCCTATGAGGCGGTATATACACACCTCAGCTTTGGATAGCCTTGCAAAAGGCTAGAAAATTGAATTGACATTAGAATCATTTCCCTTCAAAAGCTAATCAGAACTTAGTCTGAACCCAATTATCTTGATATGACCAATGTCATGTGAAAAATGGAGGGAAAAACAACTGAATAAAAATGAACAAGGTCTCAGTGATCTGTGGGACAATAACAAGAATGTATGGATATTCTATTCATCTTGTTTACAATTACATTGTAGGTCTACGCTGTGCTTGTAATTAGGGACACAAAGGCCAATAAACACAAAGGAACCAGCTTTAAGGGAGTATATGAGATATCCTACTCTTTCATAAAACTCAAGATCTAACTCAGGCTATTTTCCATATTCATCTTCATACAACAAATTAAACCTTCCTCACACTGATTTGTTCTTTGACAGTGAATTTCTAACCTTTTATGGTATCTTTTTGTTTTAATTTTGAGAAATAATTTATATACAATAAAATTGATCCTCTTGAAGTGTATATAACTCAATGACTTTAAAAATAATCTGAAGTTTGTGCGACCATCACCACTATCTAATTCTAGAACATTTTCATCACTCCAGAAGGAAACCCCACACTCCTTAGCAACCACTCCCCTTTCCCTCTCCTTCCCTTAGGACCTGGAAACCACTGATGTACTTTCTGTCTTTCTGCATAGGTTTATCTATTCTGGACATTTCATATAAATAGAGTCATACAATAGGTGGCCTTTTATGTGTATTTCCCTGCACTTAGCATAATGTTTTCAAGGGGGATTCATGCTCTAGCACATATCAGTACTTTGTACCCTTTTATGGATTAATAATATTCCACTACATAGATATACCACATTTTGTTTTATCCATTCATCTACTGATGAAAATTTAGGCTGTTTGTGTCTTATTAAATATTATGAATAAAGCTTCCATGAACATATGTGGGCACATTTTGTACAAACACTATTTTTTCAATTCTTATACCTAGGACTGAAGTGGCTGGGTCAGATGGTAACTGCATGTTTAACATTTTGAAGAACTGCCAAACTATTTTCCAAAGCAGCTTCACCATTTCATATTGTCACCAGCACTGCGTGAGGGTTCCAATTCATGTACACCCTTAACAACATTAGTTACTGTCTTTTTCATTACAGTCATTCTTGTTATATCACACTATAATTTTGACTTATATTTCCCTAATAATTTATGATGCTGAGCATCTTTACATGTGCTCAATGGCCATTTGTATATCTTCTTTGGACAAGTGTCTATTTAAATCCTTTATCCATTTTTAATCACTTTCAATCAATGCCTATATAAGGCTGACCGTCTTTAAGAATTTTAGGGGTTGATAATTTTCAGAAATTAGGTATAAGGCTACTGTCCATTTTTTTTTTTTTTTTGGCATGAGTGGAAGGCAGTACAGAGAAGCAGGTAAAAGGGGCAGTCACATTAAAAATAACTCCCTACACACAGGATCTGCTTTAGAAATTCGTTTGGATTGCTGAAATTGTCTTTTAAGTTTTTATCTGGAAGAAGGAGAAACAAAGTGATGCTTTAAGATCTTTGAGGGGTTAGGAGTCTTCCATGTTCTGTCTCCCTTTCTGATATTTCCTACCCATTTCTTCTCCGAACTAGGGGTGGTGGAAGGGGAGGAGGGCGGGGGATGGGGGTGACTGGGTGGCAGGCACTGAGGGGGGCACTTGACGGGATGAGCACTGGGGGTTATTCTGTATGTTGGCAAATTGAACACCAATAAAAAATAAATTTATTATTTAAAAAAAAGATCTTTGAGGGGAAGGATAGATAAGGTTATATTGAATGGGTAGGGAATCAGAGGTAAAGAAAGGAGAGAAAACAGACTGATAAAGGATGAGGACCCTAAGTCCTTAGTGAGTGAGTGAGGGGCACACAAAGTGGCTGTAACACAAGTGGAGGTACATCAAGGAAAGTGAGAGGACACAGAAGATACTTAGTACTATATATGCACATATAATACATAAGGCCAATATAAGGCCATTTTTGTTTCCAACACTTAGCCCACAGGGAAAATCCAAATCCTTTCAGAGTAATGTTTGAGGTACTTCATGATTAGGACCGAAGTTATACTTCCAACTTAATCTTCTACCATCCCCTAAATGGTTCACAAAATACAGTTTGTACCAGAATCATTCTGGGAAATCTACATAAGCCAATTCCTGAACCTCATCCAAAGACATTAAAACCACTGGGCTTGGTTAGCTCCAGAAAAATGAATTTTAACAAGGCCCCAGGATGATTCTAACCCAGGTGTTCTTTCGGCGAACACTCTAAAAACACTACCGTAAAACGTTTACATGTGTCTTTCAAAAGGAGCAATAAGTGGAAGACCAAACCTAGCAAGGTAAGACAAGGAGACTAAGAAGCCCAGTAGAGCACAGTCAGACCTTTTTAAAGGCGCAAGAATGAGTGGAAAGAGGGTGAGCACAAAGTACAAAGTAAATGAAATTTAGCACATGGATATTCTGATAGAGTAAAGAACTTCAGGAAGTTCTGGAAAAACAGGGTGGAATGCAAATGGGTAGGACTTCTGAAATGATGGAATTAACTGCTCAACAGACCCTTTTCTCCATGACACAGATTAGCTCGTGGAAATTATTTTTAAAACTAATTAAAAGTTTCTGGAAGTTATTGTATGGGTATACAGCAGATGAAGAAATATCCTCTCAAGAAAATCTACTCAGTCTTGGAAAGAAGTGAGAGTCTGGCATTTGAGCCATGGCTTCCTCCACTGACATCCCCTCTTCACCACCACAACCAATCTCCATAATTCCATGTTATGAAAGCTTTAACCCAGCACTCTACTCCAAGCAGGTGAGGCCAAGATAATGGGATCTTCCTCTGCCCAGGTATCACTCTGAGACTATGGTTTCATCCCATTAGAGATAGGTTAATTTATCTCTGACTTTCCTTAGGCCATCCTGCAGGAGCTATATTCCAGGCATGTAGAAACAGAAGGACATAGTAGATCATAAAAATAAAGAGCTCCTCAGCTCTCCCTGAAGGGAATTTTTGTAAGATAGAATGGGGAAAAAAAAGAAAGATAGAATGGAAATTCCATGCCTAATGACCTAAGAAGGTTGTTGGAAACAATAGATATTTTTGTGGAGAGCAATTAAAATAAAGCTGGTAGCTCCAGAACACAGGCAAAACAGCAGACAACCACCAAAAATTTAAGAGAGAACCAGGGAAAGAAACCTTTGAGAAAAGCCCTCTTGGGATCACAATCAACTCTTAGGTTAAAGAAGGGGTGTCTGCATGCTAGGCTGTACCCATTAGGAGCAATCATAGCAAGATGTGGAGACAGACCTGAAAGCATTCACCATGTTGCAACCTGACCAATTAGCGTGTCAAAAGCCTCACTGGCATGGGCTCTAACAATCTCTGACCAAACACTGACTTAAGTAAGCTACTCTGATCCAGGAGTGATGTCTAGGAAGCTGTCCTTAAAAAATCAAATCAGGGATGCCTGGGTGGCTCAGTGGTTGAGCATCTGCCTTCAGCTCAGGGTGTGATTCCAGAGTGCTGGGATGGAGTCCCACATCAGGCTCCTTGCAGGAAGCCTGCTTCTCCCTCTGCCTGTGTTTCTGCCTTTCTCTCTTTCTCTGTGTCTCTCATCAATAAATAAAAATCTTTTAGAAAAAAATCAAATCACACTTCTCTTTGGAAGTCTGGGCAAATGTATGAGTGCCCAAGGTTGTGCTCTCTCAAAAGCAATCACAGAGGGAATCCCCAAGCTATTAGTCCCTGGCCAGAAGGAGAGAAAAATAGAGTAAAGAAGTAAACTCCCTTGACTGTGGAAGCAGCTTCCACATCATACAACCAGCTACAAAGGATAAAATCTAACTGGCTAAGAATCTAACTTTGCCCAATAAGTCGCCTATGTCAACTCAGGAGAGACCCATGGTAAAACATAAAAGCAAGTAGAAACCATGAGCTGGGACCTCAGTGGCTTTGCATTGCATGGAAAACAGACTTCACAGAATTGGGGAGCCAAGACACTATTGTTTGACCTGTTAAGCAACAAGCAAAACAACCCTTAGGGTTGGAAGGGATCTAATATATCCAGATATCAACAAAGAATTATAGACATGCAAAGAAACAGTAAAGTGTGACCAATTCACAGAAGGAAAATGCTGGCAATATAAACCACCTTTGAAGAGGCCCAGATGGTGGACTTAGCAGGAAAAAACTTCAAAGAAGCTATTATAAATATGTTCAAAGAACAAAAGGAAGCCATGCTTAAATAATTAAAGGAAGATATGAGGACAACGTCTCATCAAAGATATCATATCAATAGAGAGATAGAAATATCCCAAATATTAAGAGAAACCAAATGGAAATTCTGCAGTCAAGAAGTACAATAACTGAGATGAAAAATTCACTGGAGGGGCTCAACCATATATTTGAATTGGTAGAAGAAAAAATCAGCAAATTTAGAGGTAGATGAATATAGATTATGCAACTTGAAGATGAGAGGAAAAAATGAAGAAAAGAACAGAGCCTTAGAGTGTGAGACACCATAAAGAGTACCACCATACACATAAATAGCAGAACCAGAAGGAGATTTGAGAAAAGGATAAACAATATCAAAGAAATAATGGCTTAAAACTTTGCAGATTTCATGAAAAACATTGGCCTACACATCCAAGAAGCTCAATGAACTCTACATATGATAAATGCAGAGATTCACACACCCATACATACTCAAAATGTCCAAAGACAAAGAGGAAATCCTGAAAGAAGCAAAAGCAAAATGACTGGTAACATACCAGGGAGCCCAATAAGATTAACATCTAACATCTCATCAGACATAACAGAAGTCAGAAGGCAGTGGAGCAACATATTAAAAGTGTTAGAAGTAAAAAACTGTCAAACAAGAATATTGTACCCAGCAAAACTATCTTTCACAAATGAGGCAAACTGAAGATAATTCATTACACCAAAACAGAAAGCTCATTGGTAGCAGTCTTATAATAAATATCAAAGAAAGTTCTTCAAATTGAAAGTAAATGATACCATACAGCACTATGAGTCCTCAGACAGATACACAGATACACAAAGAATACTAGTAAGATAATCACATAGGCAATTATAAAAAATGATATAATTATGTATTTTTCCTTTCTTCACTGATTTAAAAAACGAATGCAATATACAATATGTATATAAGTGTACTATTGGGCCTATAATATGTAAATGTAATGTATTTAACAATAATAGCACAAGAGGAGTGGAAAAGAGCAGAGAGTGTATTGGATTAAGGAAAGGACATCAGATCCAACTCAAATCTTTAACTCAAATCCATAGGTAGAAATTAGGAAAACAAGATAGTATAGAAAGATTAATATAAAAATTCTATAAATATATATTTGCTCTCATTTCTCTAGACCAGCTGTCTTGAAAGATTTAATATAATTATACTGTATAGAGTAATAATTATAACAGTGTATTTCTGAGTTTATAATATATAGAGATGTTAGATAGATGAGTAGTTTCCATATTTCATTAAATCAGCATAAAACAATGTTAGATAGATGAGTAGTTTCCATATTTCACTAAATCAGCATAAAACTGAAGTCAATTATTTTTTGACCATCTATCCACACCCCTTGCCTCTGGCAACCATCAGATTTACAGATCTGATTTTGCTTTGCATTTCTTTGTTTATTCATTTATTTTGTTTTTTAGATTTCACATAATGATGGAATCACATGGTATTTGTTTTTCTCTAGGACCCTCTAGGTCAATTCATGTTATCACAAATGGCAAGATCTCATATTTTTATGGCTAGGTAACACTCTACTGTGTGTATACATGTATGGGTGTGTGTCACTTTCTTTATCCATTCATCTATTGATGGACACTTGGGTTGCTTCCCATATCTTGATTATTCTACATAATGCTTAAATAAACATAGGAGGTGCATATATTTTTTATATTAGTGTTTTCATTTTCTTTGGGTAAGTACCCAGTAGTGGAATTATGGGTGAAAGGTAGTAGAAGATTCAGGCTTCCAGTAATGGAATGAATAAGTCCTGGGAATAAACAGTGCAGTTTACTCTGTGTCTCTCATGATTAAATAAATAAAATCTTTAAGAACAAAAAAAGTGCAGTATAGGGAATATAGTCAGTGGTATTGTAATTGTGCTGTATGTGACAGATGGTAGCTATACTTGTGAGCACAGCATAACCTATAAAGTTGCTGAATTACTATGTTGTAGACTTGAAACTAATGTAACATTGTGAGTCAACTATACTCAAATAAAAAGAAGCTGAAGTCAATTCTTATAATTAAGGTATGTATTATTGGCCATAAAGAAACCAATAAAAAAGCTCAAAATGTCTTTTAAAGTTATGAAAGGAATTAAAATATTATACTAGAAAATATCTACTTAATACAAAAGAAGACAATGAAAGGAATAGAAGAATAAAAAAGATAAGAGGTACATATAAAAAGAAAGGCAAAATTTCAGGTGTAAATCTAACCATATCAATAATAACTAAGTATAAATGGCTTAAACAATTCAATCAAAAAGCATACATTTTCAGATTGGATTAAAAAACAGGATCCAACTATATACTATCTACATAAGAGATTATATTCAAGTGTGCAAGTAAGTTGAAAATGAAAGGATGAAAAAGATGTACATTGAAAACAAACAACAATCATAAAAGAATGTAGTGGCTATCCTAATATCAGAAATAGATATTAGAATGAAAAAATCTTACTAGAAATTTCTTATAATGATAAAGGGAGAATTCTTAAAGATGATATAACAGTGGTAAGCATATATGCATGTAACAACTGAGCTCAAGATATATGGAGCAAACTGACTAAAAGGACTAAAAGGAGACAGATGATTCATGAATAATGGTTGAAGACTTCAACACCCAACTCTCAATAATGTGTATTAACAATTAGGCAGAAGATTAAGAATACAAGAATTAAGTAATACAAAGTAATACAAAAGTTAAACAGTGGTAAAAACAAACAAGATCTAACAGACATCTATAGCATACTCCAGTGAAACACACATTCTTAAGAGTACAGTGAACATTCTGCAGAATGGATTCTATGCTGGGACATAACATAAACCTCAATAAATCTGAAGAAGCTGAAATCATTCAAAGTATGTTTTTCAAACACAATGAATGCAATTAGAAATCCACATTAGAAAGTTTGAGAAATACATGCATATGTGGAAATAAATAAAAACACTTTTAAATAATCGAAGTTCTGAAATTAACACTTATATTAATGGTTAATTGATTTTGAACAACAGTACCAAGAAAATTCAATGGGAAAATATTAGTCTTTTTAACAAAAGATCCAAAACAACTGGACATATCCATATGCAAAATAATGAATTTGGACTCCACACCTTACAGCATAAGCATGTACACACACATGCACACATGCATGCTCAAAATGGATGATAGAACTGAGTAAAAGATGTAAAAATTATAAAACTCTTAGAAAATATAGGTGAAAATATTCATGTCCTTAAATAAGCAATGGTTTCTTAGGACGATACCTAAAGCACAGATAATAAAAATAAAATAGACCAGTTGCAAACTCAGGCTCCATTTTTAACTGCTGAGTTCTTACAGAATAGAATGTAGAACTCCATTCTAAGGTCCCTGTAAGCTTGGAATACACTGTTTTGTATCTCTTCTTCCCTTATTATTAACCATTTTAGAAAAGTCTTCATATGTCAGTGGTTCTCAGTCCCTGTCAATCATTGTTCATGCTCAGTACCACCAATAATACAACTAAAATGCTTTTGCATGTAATAACTGCAATAAAATGATAATGGAAAATGTTTTCATTTGAATAAATCTGTGAAATCATAACCTTTAATATTGGCTGTAAAAGAAAGAGAAACACATACAGAGAGAATAACTCTACAAAATAAACAAAAGAAAAAGAAACTTTCAGATATCCTCAGGTTACAAATAATTTCAAAATCACTGAATACTAAAAATAGAAACCCTCCATCAAATTCCTCTCAATCACCGAGAAAGAATTTATTAGTATTATGACATACTGATTGCAAAAAGTATTTAAAAGGATAAAGAGTTCTTCGATAAGTTGGGAGATATTGGCTTCCAGTTATGAAATGATTAAGTCATGGGAATAAAAGGCACAGAATAGGGAATAAAGTCAATGATACTGTAATAGTGCTTAAGTGATTAAGACATTTTGCAACTCTTTGTCAGACTTTAAATTTTTGTTAATTTATTAAATAGGATGCCTTAGGCCTATTATTTCTCACTGCTAAAATACCCAGAACATTCATGTGTAACTCTTCTGTGACTGGACACTCTTTACCTTGAACTGGACTGTAGGACCTCTTTGAATGCTTTATAGCTTTATCTTTGTTGATTCACTGTTTTTTATCATACCCTCTCCCTTGCCAAATACCTAATACAAGACTATAGATATAATATAATATAATATACATAATATAGTCTTGTATCATACATTTCATATATATATATGGGGAGAAGCACGTGATGGTCATCAATTACTATTTGCTGAATGAATGAGTGAATGCCTGAGTGAATAAGCAATTACATTCTCCTTTGCCCTGAACCATGCCTCTCACATTTTCATTAAAAGATCAAAAGTAAAGAAGGCCCTTTTCTTTAACATAAATTCTACAATCTTATTTCCATCAACATCAATCAAGTAATGTCCAAGGCATTCCAATTTGATATCTAAGTATATATGTGTTATAGTTCAAAGAAACCGGTGCCTCCAAATTTCTTAGCTATATTTTAAAAATGAACATAAAATGCCAGCAATGTTATACTATGTCCTTAATTTTTATTTGACATTTCAATGGGTTTCCTCTTACATAATAAGAGATAAGGCTTCTTGGATTAGGATTAGGATTCTTTTCAATTCAACAAAATAAAATTAGTTATTATTGCCTCATGCTGTATGTTTTAATATAAAATTGAAGGCTTAAACACTCCAATTTTAAATTTAATCATCTAAGTCTAAAGCACATGATTTCTTCAAAAATTTAAAATATTTTACCCAGGTATCACGAGACAAACACACACATAATATATCTGAATTTGTTCACCATCTAAAATGTGTCATGTATGTTCAGAGATACACACAAAATTTATTTTTTATTTCCTCTGTCTACCAGGAATTACTTCCAGACATATTTTTTTACCTAGATATTCATCAACTATTTTCCAGTTGCAGGGAGCACTGCATTTCCCAGCAGGATTAGACACAAGGACATAATTTTGCTTGAGGTATATAAGCCCACCAGGACTATACAACCACATTTCAATAAATATTAACCAATGTCATTGAGAAGGCCGTATCTAAAATCCATCAATAATGCATGTGTGTGTGAGTGTGCATACACGCGCGCGTGCAGAAGCGTGTGCATTCATGAGTGTAGAAAGGGCTTGAAAAACAGCTTTGTATTTTGGGGTGCTTCTGACTCTTACTATATGAACATTGAAAGCTTTTTTTCCAGATGCTCAGATATTTTGCCAAAATGTGCTAAAAAAAAAAAATCACTCAGAGAATATGAGCTAGCCTAGAGATTAATAAAACCTCCAACTTCACAAGCTTCCACAAATAATGATATGAAAACAACAGATAATTTTAAGCTATCAAATATTTCAATACTTCACTCTGTTTGCTTCAATGACATATTTATCCCATACGAAAGATTCACTAAAGGAGTTGTAATGGCCTCCTGGGACAGGAAGAACAAGGTTTCTGTAGAAAATGTTAAATTAATTTTGATGGTGATACAAAGTTGAGGAAGGGTTGTTAAGGGCTGGCTTGCTGCCACGGGGTGGGGTTTTGTTTTGGTATCCTTTTAGAGCCTGCAGGTGTTTGGCACTAGCTAAAATCAGGGCCAGCTGTGATATTTCAGTTCTGATTCTTCCCTCCCAATAGTTCTCAGAAGTGATGCTTCAGGGTGATGTCTTACACCTGATGTATTCAACTTGTGTGGTAGAAATGTGAAGACTCTTAAATAACACCAGTTTGGCGACTCCTTTTGCCCTCTCTTCCCCCACCCACGGGTCATGGCATCAAGGAGGAAAAAAAAAAAGCATTAATCAAAGATTCAGTCATTCATATCTCTCTATTTTTTAATTGCGTAGGTCAAAGAATATATTCAGAATCGCCAGATACACAGTCTTAAGCAAAACAGAAAAAACAGGATAACACAATCTCTTGATTCTCATGGTAGATAATGATGCTGTTAAATGCTCTCAGTGGTGGGATCCATACCTATTTTTGCAGGAATCTGAATAGTTTCTATTAAAAGCTGCATTTTCTTTTAAGTTTGTTTGGGTTGGAAAACCTCAAACCACAATGTATTTCATGCACATGTTCCCCAGGGTATGTTAAATAGGACCATACTGAGGTCATCTAGCAAGTTTTTTAAACTTTTTAAGAATTCCTTTAATGTACTGCACAATCTTGGCCTGATTAAAAAAAGATATTTTGAGAAAGCCGTTAAAAAATGACTCTTAAAATCTATATGCAGATAATCTGTATTATACTTCTATAGAATATACAGGGTTTTCCACTGAGGGAGAAACAACAAAACTACCACTAAAAGGCTTTTAGGTCAAAATTTCTCAAAGCTATCAGTAAATACAGACCAAAACCCCCATAGTATTTTTGATTGACTTTGAACAGTGGATGCTTGTAGGATCCTTTCAACTGTGCAGAGTCTGCAGCATATAATCGGAGGATAAAAGGTAGACAACTTCACATCTATCCAAGGGGGAAAAAAATCATCTATTTCCTTCAGTTGAGTCAAAAAATAATAATAATCCAGTTTCCCCAGAACATGAGACCATGATGAAATTATTTAGGTTAGAAATAACTTCTACGATCAAGTGAATTTCTTTTGTCTACCCAGCTCAACCCACAGATGAAATGTGAATGGTTCACTTGATAATCCTCTCCTGTACTTTGATGCTTCTAACTTTTTTTTTTTTTTTTTGGTTAAACATACCCCTCTTCACTTCATCAAAGCCTCACTTCCTGTGCCATGTTCCAGGCCTTGTACCTCACCCAAATCAATTTTCAGTTGAACTAGCAGCTGTGCTGGCACAGTACACACAGAGAGCCAGCCACGGGCGCCAGCGGTGCGGTCCCACATCTGAACACAAGTGGCCGGTTCCATGTACCCAGGGCCAAGAAACTCTACAACTCATCGGGGGAAAAACAAGGGAGGACACCTTAAACGGAAATGATACTTCTACAGAAAATTAAAAATAAGAGGAATTTCAGCAATCAGAAATGATGAAGGGTTGAGAACTTCTTGGCAGAGTGTGCAGATGCCTTTTCTTAAAAGAATATTACAGCTTGATTTGAAGCTAGTGATCCCCAGGTCCCAGAGCCACACTGAATTGGTTTGTAGCCACCAAATAAAGGTAAGTAAAACAAAGTGTTTTTTAACCAAAATATAACCTCAAAGGGTACTGTCATAACCAGAGCTACTACGGTGTATTGAGCCTTTATCTCTGGCAATCCCTACTGCCCTTGATAAACATTATCTCTTGCAACACAACAATATAGAGAAAAGATTCTATTATACCACTTTCTGTCAAGAAAACTGAAGGCTAGTAAAGTTTATAAAACTGCTCAACAATTTTGACTCCATGGTCCTAACCATTAGGCTACACTTTCCAAAAGCTTTCCTTCCAGCCAGCACTATAGATAGAGCCCCACTCTGGGCTGCACAATAGCCCCTTGATCATCTGGAAATCCCATACTTTGCAGAGTTAGCCAACTCATTCATGCAGTGATTCATGCATCAACAATATTTACTGTGTACCTGCCGTCTAAGTCGATTTTAAATTTATTTTTCAGGTGGGAAGAGAATTAGTCAATTCATGCTAAATCCCTAGCACTAGGTACATGTTGCATGAAATTTTTAAAGCAGTCCTAACAAACAACTCCCTGGTTTTTTCGCATTTTACTTTCCTTCCAAAATTCAAAATTACACAGGATTCTTTTTAAAAGAGCTGACCTTAGGGAAATACAGTACCCTTACCTCTTGTGCCCAACAGCCCTACATACAATTGCCAGAGTCATCTGTGCTCATTTTTAAAATGTAACAGTACTATGTTTCTCTCTAGTCTTTCTAAAACTCCGGATAAATTTTATGTGGATATTTGGTATTTATTTATTTATTTATTTATTTATTTATTTATTTATTTATTTAATAAATATTTGGTATTTAAACTGCAGAGAATGAAATTATATATAAAAGAGACCAACCCTCCTCTCTCTACTAGGGCACGATTGTCAGTAACTGTCACTGTATGGGTAAGAATTTTTGATGTTAGAATTGTAACAGGACCTACTTTTTGGTGGATAAGAAGACAATTTTCAGAGACTCTTGGGGTTGTAGCAAAAGTTGGTATCAATATCAATCTTCTCCATCTGAAAAATGACTGAAATACTAAAAATATGCTGAATACCAATATCAGAAACTTCATGCTGGTCCAAAGGAGTTGAGATACAACAAGTAGTAATTAAACTGAACTACAAGAGAAAACCAGGAATGAAAAACCTCATTGTCCTGTATTCAATCTGAAGCAGCCCATAAAGTGAGCATGGTTCCTTGTTCATGAAAACCTAAGAAATATTACTCAGCTATTAGAAATGACAAATACCCACCATTTGCTTCAACGTGGATGGAATTGGAGAGTATTATGCTGAGTGAAGTAAGCCAGTCGGAGAAGGACAAACATTATATGTTCTCATTCATTTGGGGAATATAAATAATAGTGAAAGGGAATATAAGGGAAGGGGGAAGAAATGTGTGGGAAATATCAGAAAGGGAGACAGAACGTAAAGACTGCTAACTCTGGGAAACGAACTAGGGGTGGTAGAAGGGGAGGAGGGCGGGGGGTGGGAGTGAATGGGTGACGGGCACTGGGGGTTATTCTGTATGTTAGTAAATTGAACACCAATAAAAAATAAATTAAAAAAAAATAAAAATAAAAATAATGTTTAAACATCAAAAAAAAAAAAAAAAAGAAAACCTAAGAAATGGTTGACATTAGAATATACCCAGCAATTTTTAAAGTAACGTTCTTTATTCTGTCTTTCTGCCCGAAGAAACATGGGTAGAGCGACACAAACACTGATGATAAAACTCTCAGGAATGATCTCTAGAGAAATGTGTCCTCAAATCGAGTTAAACACCAAGTCCTACACACTTCAGTGCCATGTTAAGCAGGAAAATAAAAGTAAAACCCACCCATTCCTCCACAACAACTTGAAGCCAAAGCTTGGCCTCGTTCGAGGTTACGAAGTGAGAACACTGGCCCTCCAGGTCTAGTACATTTCAGAGTGTGCGCACTGCTGCCTCATGGCAAAGATGCATTAATCACCAGGCATTGATCCACTGATGGGGTGAGGACCCTGTCACATCAACTCGGTATGCATCCAGTGGGCCCCTTGATCTCAAATACTTATCGGCCATCATATTTTTATGGACAGAGCCTTGCCCTATTCATGATCTTGGCAGGAAAATAACACCCAACAGAATTCCTGGATTCATTCACTCTTTTTCTCCCAGAGATATTGTAAACATTGAATTAAATACATGTCATTTCTCCTTGAGGCAGATACTCATGTAAAATATAGGTACCCAAGTTAAAGAGTCAGGTCAGCTTCCAAGGTTCTCCTCCCTTAGAAACAATCATATTCCATTTTCAATCATACACTTCAAAGAAAAATCTGTTACAATATAAAGATTCTTTTTCAGACGTACAATCGTAAAATGTTGGAAACTGACACAATATGTGAATAATCATAGCGAAACTTGATGGAAAAATGGAATTCCTCTACCTTTTGGGATGAATATGTGAATCTGAGAAACACTTAATTGCTTGTGGTGATATTAATTAAAGTAACAGAATCAAAAATTATTTTGATATCTAAAAATAATAATTTGAACAATGTTAGAGAAAAAAATACTATTTTTTTCAGGTGATCCTTATTCCTGGAGCCCAAGAAGAAACCTAAAAGATTGTACAGTACAAATCTCTATTCAAGTACAATTGATTCTTCACAAATAACATGCTTTATTAATCAAAACATATAAAAGTCCCTCATTTGCAAAATTAACTATGACTTGTTTTGTGTACATTTTAAGATAGTCACCTGGTGACATGTGGGCTGTAATTGTAAAAGTTGTCATACTTCCTTCCATAGAGAATGATCTCTGAGGGCCCGATCCCAACCTCTCAATTGTCTACATTTCCCATTTTTCTGGAAAAACAAAATGTCCTGACCTTGCAAACTTTATGTAGAGGCTACTGCAGAAATATATCAGATCTGATGGACATGAAAGTATGATTGTAGACAGCCAGTTCTAAATTGATTCTTTTTACTTCAGACCCACAGTCTAATGTAACCGTCAAAAATCACCTCATGTTACTTAAGCTCAAGACTAATAGCTCACGTGCATGTCTATGAATCAATCTGGATTAAAAAGAGAGAGAGAGAGAGAGAGAGACAGAGAGAGGCAATTTCTTGTGTTTTTAACTTCAATGTACTAAAAACTTCAAAAAGCCAAACCTGGGGTTCTGCAAATACTTCCTTCATGTTGTTGATTGGGCCGTACGCAACTCCACTGCCTTCAAAGAGGTATAACCACTTGCTGGTCATTTCTTTTTCAAACCTAGGAACAGACCAAAAAAAAAAAAAAAGATGTATTTTTACAAATAATGTAACACAAAATTTTTTTCTCATATGGCCCTCTTTTGAAGCAACCAGTAACGACAAAAATATGTTTCTTAGGCTTTCTTTGCTCCTAGATTTGAGAATGTTACCTACAATGAAACAACACGACTTGCCCTGGAGTGGTAAGAATAGCCACTCAGAGCCCATTGTTTGAAAGTCCACCATCAGAGATATAATCACTCCTATTTCTGTCCCTGTGTGCTTTTTGACAGAGAGTCCACTGGAGAAGACAGATTGTGTGGGAAATTTTTTTTTTTTAAGATTTTACTTATTTATTCATGAGAGATGCAGAGAGAGAGAAAGAGGCAGAGATACAGGCAGAGGGAGAAGCAGGCTCCATGCAGGGAACCCGACGTGGGACTCGAACCCAGGTCTCCAGGATCACACCCTGGGCTGAAGGCAGCGCTAAACCACTGAGCCACCCGGGCTGCCCTGGGAAATGGTTTTAACTGAGCTTCAATTGTTGTATTGAGCACTTTATAATATAATAATGGTATCACAATTTTGAACATAATGTCATCATGCAAAGTGTTTTTTTAGGTCTCAGGCCTAGCACATCAGTTTAAGGTAGTTTGATAAACTAAATTATTTCTCAAAACAAAAAATAAACAAATGTAGTTGTTTTAAAAGACAGCTGTATGTTCTACTTCCATTGTATTAAAAGTACACCAAAATTAACAGCCACAACCATTGGCCTAAAAACAACCTCAGCTACTTTCCTGGAATATGATTTACTAATCAGAACACATCTAGGCATATGAAGACCAATATATATCAGTTTAGCCAACAACACTCAAATCCAGTCAAGTCCTTTACCTCTGTTTTGTTTTTTCTATAATTTAAAATCAGACTTCACAGACAACTTACTTGATTGCCTTTATTTTCTCTACGAGGTCTTGAGGAAAGGGGATCCAATTCATTAATGAGAGTCACTGTTTTATATTTCTTCTTGTTAAGACAGTGAAACAGAAAATCTTGAATCCTCAAAATAACATAGTTTGCAATATATGACGAATTCAGAATTACTAATTATTATAATAGCAAACTATTTCTAGTTAAGTAATAATCTAGGTGAAAAGAGGTTTTCTAAAAGCATTAGGTAAAATAGGTTACTGGCAGCAAGGAGAAGGCTTCATTACTATAGAAGGACAAGTGGAAATATAGTAGAAATAGTTAGTATTCATGGACTTCCATTCAGCAATCTTAGACATAACTAGAATTAATATTAGATTGGCAGATTCCATGAAATTATATTGGAGAAAGGCACTACTTCTTCCACTGTTTAAAACAAGGGTAAAATATCAATACTTGGAGGATACTTTTCTGATCTGTCTGATGACTGAAGATTTTTCATTATACATTTTAATTACAGCCAGTAGTGTTAACCATCCCTACTTAGGACACAAATACCTAACTTCTACATACTGAAAAACATTTTTTCATGGGAACGTCACTGTGCAAGATAAAATGTCTTACACTAATCGATTCTTTACATCCTTATTTTCCTTTCAATGACTGTTAAAATCATCTCCTGGCCAAGACTTCCTAAGACATATATGTCACCAGAATGATATATGCTGAAAGAATAAAAGAGATACTTTGAACCTGGAGCCTTGTCACTCATGGTGTCAATTATTTAAGGTTCCATAAGCAGAGTGTTATCGTGGTTAACCTGATAAATTTGCAAGACAAGTGAATTTATCACCACTGGACTCACCCAAGTGGCCTGAAAGATCTGCACAGAAAATGCATGTCAGGATCCAAACAAACCCTTAGCTGCAGGCTTGCCAACAGAAAACTCAGGGGAATGGATGAAGTTTTAGTATTTATATAAGCTTTTCACCACTGGGCAAAAGAGAGGGATTTATTTCATGTTATGGAAAACAACAAATGCACTTTGGAAATGAGACTGAGGAGAGAGGTAGTGTCTGGAGCTGCAGTTGTGACCACTGTTTGTGTATTGGCGTGGGCGTGGGCGTGGACGTGTTCATGAATGCCTTCAACTCAAGCGGCCAGAGATGGAACATCGCGGCATTCTGCTGCTCCCAGAGGACGCATCCATCATTTTCTTCTGAAAATCTATCTCTTGATCTAAATCTGATGTGGGATCCTTTCCTTTATCTATGCAAAAAAAGCTGTAAGCACATGTTTTTGTTAACCACAAAAATGCTGCTAAAAAAAAAATGGTAAGAGCTATTCTAAATCACTTAGGGCAATACAATACTGAAAATAAGACAGGAAAGGTGTCCTCAGATGCAGTGTAGTGAGCCTCAAAGCTAGAGCCTCCTCTGCAAAGTTTCTGGGAACTCTTAAAACAATTCAGACTTAATTGTGAACTTGCTAAATTAACCCACATTTTAAATTTAAGATTTTTGCTGAATTCACTTGCTGTCAGAATGGGTATTGCTACTCAGATTGAATCATTTAGGTAGATGATACACTGGTACCTGAAGATGGACCTGAGTTTAAATTTCTTAGCGTCAAAATCAGACTTAAAGAACAAACAAAAAAACTCTTTTCTTTAGAGAATGGATTAAAGTTGCAGCCAAATCCAAGACCAGAGAGAAACTAAGAGATAGAGGGCCATGAAGATGGCGTTGGAAATAATTCTAACATTAATGATCATTAAATGCTGGCTACTAAGTTGTTTGGTGTATATCTTATAGCTTTTATCCTCACAAGCACACTGTAGAGGAAGTATTATTCTCATATGACCAATAGGAAACTCAGGTTTGGAGAAATTACGTTGCTCAAATTCATAAAGCTTTGTACCCCCCCAAACTTTTTTGAGGTGTAACTGATCAATAAAAATTGTATATATTGAGTTTGTACAACATGGTTTTTAGAGTACAGTGTAGTTCAGTGATTGAATCTACTTATACATCATAAAATGATTACCACAATCAGATTAATTTATACATCCTTCACCTCATGGTTACCATTGATATGTGTGTACGTGTATGTGTATGTGTGTGGCGAGAACATTTAAGACCTACCTAAGAACACTGAAGTATAAAATATGGCGTTGTCTTCAATAACCATGCTATACATTGAATTCTCAGAATCTTTTCATCTTATAATTGAAAGCTGGTACTCTTTGACTGGTTTTGCCCCATTTCTCTCACACCGTAGTCCTGGGAAACCACCATTCAACACTCTGGTTCTGTGAGTTTAACTTTTGAGATTCCATGCATAAGTGAGATCATGCAGTATTTGTATTTCTGTGTCTGGCTTGTTTCACTTAGCACTAAGATGCTTCTTCACTTCCATCCTATATACCTCAAGATATATCTCCTTACATTAATACACATTCATTCATTCCTGATGCTTTTAGCAATAGTTTGTTTTGTCCCAGTCATGGGGATTACAACAATAAAAACATCCCTGTTTTCAAAGATTATACAGCCTGATGGAGAACACAGCTTAAGGAAACTGCTGATTTGCAATGCTAGATGCTGAGACAAAAATGAGTGTACAGCCTGAAGTACCAAAAAGGAGACCTGAACTGGGCCTGGGGCAGTCAGGAAAGAGTTCAAAAGCCAGGTGACATTTGAGCCAGCTGCTGAATGATGAGTTTAGCATTTTCATTTGGAAGATGGAAAGAAGGGTCTTCCAGAGAGGGCCAGGTATGCAAAGACCCCACTTGGAAAGAATCTAAAAAAGCTCCTGTGCCCTGAGTGGTGAAAGATGAAATAGGAAAAGAAGGTTAGAACCAGAGTGCAAGGTGTCTTGTCTACTGTGCTAAGGATATTGGATTTCTGCTGGGCCATGAGGAACCCAGAGAGGTCTTTCAGCAGGACTTGTTCACCAGCACCTTTTCTTACCCAATGGCCAAGAGTCTTCAGTGACTGCTACCCAAAATTCTTTTCAGAGTCCTCATCCTACCTGCTCTCTGTGCATTTGATGCTATTGACTATTCTATTTTTACATCCCATGCTCCCGTAGTTATTGGATTTTTAATACCTCTTTAACCATTTGTTTCTTTTATTAATTCTTTTACCTCTTCCTTCCGGTCCCAATTTTCTTTGTTCTCTTTCATTCATCTAAGCAATCGTGTTGTCTTCATGCAGATGATACCTAAATCTCTATTTCCAGCCCTAACTTTTTTCCAGGTCCCTCTTCCCAGTTACCACGGGATATTTCCACTCAGATGCACATAAACACAACATGTGGGGTGCCTAGGTGGCTCAGTGGCTGAGCCTCTGTCTTCCGCTCAGGGCATGATCCTGGGGTCCTGGGATCAAGTCTTACATTAGGCTCCCTGCAGAGAGCCTGCTTCTCCCTCTGCCTGTGTCTCTGCCTCTCTCTGTGTGTCACTCATGAATAAATAAAAAAAAAAAAACACACACACAACATGCCTGTGGATGACTAAGATTTCATTTCCCCCATAAACCTTGTATTGCTCCCTTGCTTGAATTCACACTCTTGGCTAAACTGGGAACTCTTTCTTTACATCATCTCTTATAATTCATACATAATTGGGCCACAGGATCAATTTTTTAACAGTTAAGTTTTATTTGTCTAGTCCCACCATTACTACCACAATTCAGGCCCTTGATCCTTCTTTACACTTGGACTATGGCAACAGTTGATTAAAAATTCACTGCCTCCAATTTTCCTCCATTCAGTAAAATGAATTTTAGATACGTCTCAAATCTGTCCAGTTGTCTCTTTCCCAAGGATTACTATTTTCTCTCACACTAGAGAAACAGACTGTTTCTTCACTGCTACACCCCCATAACTTAGAACACAGTTGACACTCAATATTTGCTGAATGAATGAATACATGACTAACTGGTCAGAATAAGAGGGTCTCAGTCACATTACCTTGACTAAATGGGGTGGATTAATTTCTCCCAAAACCTTGCTGAGACTTTAGATCTTGAGGCTGGGAGAAGGAAGAAAGGGAATTTGAAGGCTTAAATGTAATATCACAGTATCTCTTCTTCTCCTATACTGGTCTCAAAAGTCTTCATAGAAATATATCTTATCAAAATAAGTTTCAAGTTCCCAACAACTAACTTATAAACAAAGTACTATGACTTATGGACAGACTATGTTACCAGAAAATCATAAGATCTCAGGAATTCTAAAGACCTTAAAAACTATCTATTGTTTGGGGTGCCTGGGTTGCTCAGTTGGTTATGCACCTGATTCTTGGTTTTTGTTTTTGTTTTTAAAGATTTTATTTATTTATTCATGAGAGGCAGAGATACAGGCAGAGGGAGAAGCAGGCTCCATGCAGGGAGCCCAACGTGGGACTCGATCCCGGGTCTCCAGGATCAGGCCCTGGGCTGAAGGCAGCGCTAAACCGCTGAGCCACAGGGGCTGCCTTGATTCTTGGTTTTGTGCAGGTCCTTATCTTGTAGCTTGTGAGACTGAGCTCCATGTCGGCTCTGCACTTGGTGGGAGTCTCCTTGGATATTCTCTCTCTGTACCCTTTCCCCTACTCATGCTCTCTCTCTAATAAATAAATAAATCTTTAAAAAACATTATCTATTGCTTTCTGTGGTCCTACAAAATCATCCTATTATGTGCACTGAAAATATTTCTAGCAATCGGGAACACAGTGGCAGTGCAGTTGCCAAAAGTCTTCAAACACAGTAAGTATGCTGCAATAGTAAAAGCCATGAGATGTGGATAGATCCAGGTTTGAGTCAGAGCCCCAGCAACTCCCATCTATATGACCTTAATAAAAATATAGGTGAATAACAGTCACAACTTTTCAAATCAAATCTTAATTCTCACAACAACCCTGCAACATAGGTATCAGCATTATGCTCATTTTAAAGATGAGCAATCCAAGGTTTAGTGAGGTTAAGTGACCTTTTTAAGTCATATTAAGTAGCCAAGCTAGATAGAAGTCTATACTGGGTCCCAAGCCCGTGTGTTAACCATCACTTTCTACTGCCTGAATCTAGGTAGCAAAGTCCAGGAGAGCAGACCAGACAAAGCTCTGTCAAACATGTACTGCCAAAGGCCAGCCCCACTGAGGGATTACAAGGAGGATTTGAAGCCTAGCATCTTGCTGTTACAATGAATTAAGAGCCTTTAATGTACCAGACACCGTGAGAAATACTTTGTATATATTATTTCTAGTCCTCACAATCCTGTGAGGTGAGTTTCATGATTCTGATAACTAAAGCTAAGGCACAGGGAAGTCAAGGTGGGAGGTATACATAAGAGAAGGCTCAAATCAATCAGCTGGTTGTGTGCTGAACTGGTTTTTCTCTCTGCTTGTTCAGTAGGGTACACCTGCTAGAAGTAAGCATCAACCCAGTCAAGTCTAGCACACAGGCCACTGGCCAACCAGAGTTGGGGGACAGAGGGTAGGTAACTCCGTACTGGGTGAGTTGCCTAGGCTCCAATATTCCCAATTTCTTTCCCACTGACCATTGACCAAATTCTATGGTCCTATGATGTCTCATAATATTGACCACCATATTTCAATCTGATCTTTTCAAGAACCTTATGAGAAAGGAGAAGCTATCCTTATTTTGAAGATGAAAAAATTGAAGCATAATTGAGACTCATACTCAAGTCTTTGTATTCCAGGCTCAGAGTTCACCTCACTATGCACTGCTGTCATTTATGAAAGGTATTCAACAAATAAATCAATAAAGAGATGTATTTCCTAGCCTCACCAGGCTTTGTGATGGTGATAAGTTGCTTAACTTCTCTGAGCTCCAATTTTCTCATCTACTATAAGAAAATTATAGTTGTAGATTGTTAACACAGCACTTAGCACTTAGTAAGTATCCAATAACTGCTATTTCACGTAGTAGTGGCATCACTTACACTAAACCTAAATACAGTAATATGTCTAAAATTATAAATCCAAAGAAGGAGTTTTAGCAATTTATATAGTGGATCCTATTTATTGTTGATCATCTCTCAGATATTTTATGGTTATGAAAGTATAAGAATACATATGTCAAATCAGTATATTGTGCATTAAAACTAATACAATGTTATATGTCAATTAGAGTTGACCTTTACATAACATCTATTTGAACTGTGTGGGTCCACTTACACATAGTTGTTTTTTTTTAATAAATACAATACTGCAAATGTATTTTCTCTTCCTTATGATTTTCTTAATAACATTTTTCTTTATTGTAAGAATTCGGTATAAAAAACATATAACATGCAAAATGGGTTAATCGATTATTTACGTCATCAGTACGGCTTCTAGTCAACAGCAGCCTATCACTAGTTAAATTTGGGGGTAGCCAAAGTTATATACAGATTTTCAACTGTATAGGGGTCTGGCACCCCTGACCCCTGTGTAGTATAAGGGTCAACTGTATATCTCAAACAAAAATTACTTTTAAAGATAAAGAGTCAAAGCCTTCAGGACTTCTGAAATGTATTTAAATGCTACCTTGCTGTTATTTTTTCTTCTAGAAAATGCCACTGTACTGAAGCCTCTAGGGGATTGGTGATGACACCAGCATCAGGAATCTCAACTAGTGTTCATTACACCTGGAAATCCCATAGCAGGTAGTGACAATGCAGAGATTTCAATAAAATAATAAAGCAAACACGTCTTACCAGGCTAGCAACCAGGATTGCTGAAACTATTTAAAGGGGTATCAACATCAATACAGCTTGTGGAGAAGGCACAGAGGTTAAATCTTATCTTTTTATCTCATCCAAGTGGTTCAGAGGAAGTCCAAAGTCTCAGTTCCTGCCTGTGATAAGAGAATGCCTACTGGGAGTCACCCTGTGTCCATAACTAGGTAAAGTCTCATTTCCCTAAGAGGTTCTTAGGTGCCCCTGGACCATATCTAGTGATTTAAAAAAGTCAGTGACAGCAACTTGAAGCCTTTGCCCTTGATCCTTACATCCCACTAGACTTTTTGAGATGCTTAAAGACACTTTCTTCTATGATTTTCAGAGTTTCTTGAGCAGAGAATATGGCAACATTTGTGGCAAAAGTAAAATCATATATGCCTCTTGGTTTCATGAATTTTTCCCCACTTTTGGGTCAGAACAGAAAAGTATTTCAAGGATAAACTATATACAGAGACTCTGTGACAAGACTTTAAATCTTTGAATCCCCTCAATCATTTTTCCACATAAAAATTCAGGACTCAAGAATGTAAGTTATTTTGGGGGTCTAGTTAGTTGTATTTTCAGAGAGGTTTTACATGAAAATCCAAATGTAACTTAACTAACATTGGAATACGACTTTATGTTGTAAAAGCAATCTTCAATGCACACAATGATTTATTCATATAATTGGAAATATGAATTAATTTGCAAAAAATTTTCGTATTTTTTGCCTAAGTAGAAAGGTATACCTGTTCTTGCTGCTATACTGTTTCTATGGTAGAGTTGTAGGTTTGCCAACCATGGTTTTCTGAAAATAAGCTTCAATATTTATATGCCCAGAACCCATCATCTTTTAAAATTTGTACACAGTAGTTCCATCCCCTTATACAAATAAATACAAATACATTTGTGGATTTTCCCTGGACATGGCTCTTCGAAGAGTGGAGAGAAACCTCTTCACACCTCACCTTCTTGATTTACAAAAGACTGTGTCTCTAATCTCCAAATAATTTTGCAAAAAAACAGAAAGCTAGATATCTTCCAGAGACTTAACACAAACAGTGGAGAATTGCAAAACACATTACACTGGAAGACAGTAAGAGCTGAACAGAACTTTGTAAAGATATGCTGTCCATACAACATACAAGTTTTCAGAAGAGTTTATTTCAATATCATAGCAACGCTTCCCTAAGATTTTTAAAAGAAAATTCAAGAATATGATCTACTAGAGTTCGTTCTTAAATTATTGTTTTGTTTTATTTTGTTCTTGTAAAATATTTCAAACATTCCAAAAAGTACAGAAAGAGAAAACTATAGAAAGGAAAATAATACAAATTCTTATGCCCCCCTCACCCACCCATCTATATCATTTGAATCTTAACATTTTATAGCATATGTGTTTCACATATTTAGGGAACAAAATGTTACCGACAGATGTGAAGTCCCTTTTGTATCTCTCCTCTACCTATTGTCCTTCTTCTTCTCTTCCGAAGAAACACCATCCTATGACATACCCATGTATGTTTGCACTAATGCATGAGTGATATAAAGTATCATGTGGGTTTTTTAACTTTATACTGGCCTTGCTTTTCCATCGAAGACTTTAAATTTAACATCTCTCTGTATTCATACTTTTGGATTTGCCTTACGTGTTTTAACCACCGGGCACATTCCTGTGTGAATATCCCATGGTTTATCTTTTCTCCTACTTATGGTCCATTGTTTCCAGTCTCTTACTATTACCCACAATGCTTTAATGGAAACTTATACTTTTCTCTGTCTATTCCAATAGGATTGATTCCCTAAGATATACTCAGAGAAGAATTGTTGAGTCATAAAGTGGACACATCACCAACCATATTAGATTTTGCCAGACTGTTCTCCAAAGAGCTTGCTCCCAATTTTTGCTTCTTCCATGCTCCATATTCTCATTAACTTTTGTTGTTGTCAGGCTCATGTTCTGTAATCTTATGGAGGTGAAGTTATATCTCATGGTTACTTTAAGTTGCATTTCTCACAACTGGAGAAATTCAACATCTCTTCACAAGCTTAAAGGCTATTAGATGGGATTTTTTTCCCCTTTTCTTCCCTCTTTGTATTTTTTGTACATTTCTCAGTTGAACTATTTTTCTTTTCTTTTATTAACTAACTTATGCACTTTAAATTTCTTCTAGACTATAGCTCATCTTTTAGCCTTATTTACCTTTTCATACAGAAACTAGTAACTTTAATGCAGATAAATCATGATTCTTGTCCTTTAACGTTTTTGCTTTTTCTGTTGACTTAAGTAGTATCTAGCTTATAAGCTTGTCATGAGGAATTAAATTTAAAGGTTTATAAAACACTACCTGGTACAAGTGCTACATAAGTTATGTTAAATAAATAAAATACACTTTTACAATACTGGGAAGGCAAACTGTTGGCAAGGACGGGGAAGACACTAGAAGTTTTGGAAACAAAAATTTGGTACAGGGCTACATCTCATAAATGTATAGCCTACAGATAACATCTCTTTGGACAAACATGAGCAAACCCAAACCAAACCAATAGGATTCCATAAGATCCTGGCTGAAATCTACAATGCAGTAACTATAAACAGGCCTGTGACACTTCTATAACCCACAGAGAAACAGCTGGAATTTGTTGGTTGGCGTTTCTACCGTAAACAGAACCACAGATTTAGTATTTCCTGTAATCTTCTCAGACCTTATTTCCTCTTAGGAATTTATCTCTACTATTACTGATAAATTACGGTTAAAGTCATCCTTTTTTTCCCCTCTAGCATTCACTAGCTCTCTCCTTTGTCTGAATGTCAAGCCACAGGCCACACAAAAGATGGAGTACAAGTCCATTCGGGGAATCGAGTCACTGTCTTCCAGTGCAGGGTCACTCACTACTTTTCGTACATCTTGCTCTTCAACACATCAAGACATTTACTATGCTGAGTAGCCACTATTTTGTAAGGTTCACACTAATTATTGCCATATTCATAATCCTGGTCCATACTAATGATAATTCAGAGTTCAAAAACATACTCTGTTTTGTACAGATTTTAAATGAAATGCAGGTCATACATTACAAAGGTGTGACCAGCATTGGCTGTGACTGTCCATACAGCCCAAGCAGTATCACTGCACACATGATATAAGAAAGTTGCCCACATTGCCAAGGTCCAGTGGTACCTTACTCCAGGACTTCTCAAACTAAAAAGTAAGCCTCTTGAGTTGAGATCTCTTTGTGAATAACTACTAGTAGAGCAATATGCAATTATTGTGGAAAAAATATTTGTGTATCAACAGACATAAAAAGAAGAAATAAAATCAATGATAACCTTACCACACAAAAATAATTTTAGTTTAAACATATCCTTCAGCATTTTTTGAATGAATATAATTTTAAGAAATTTAAAAGGGATCAAAATGGGTTTTTCTTTTTTTATTGTATACACATAAAATTTACCATCCTAACCATTTTTTAAGTGTACAATTCAGTGGCATTAGAAACATTCACTTTGTTGTGCAATAATTACCACCATTCATGCCCTTAACTCTCTCCACCTTGTAAAACTGAAACTCGATATCTATTAAACACTAATTCCCCATCTCTCCTCCCCTCCAGGCCCTGGCAACCACCATTCTACTTTCTGTCTCTATGATTTTGACTACTCTAAGTACCTCATATGAGTGGAATCACACAGTATTTGTCTCTTTGTGACTAGTTTATTTCACTTAGCATAATGTCTTCAAGGTTCGTTCATGTTGAAGAATACTACAAAGTTTCCTTCCTTTTTAAGACTAACTAGAAATTACAAAACACCTCTGAAATAAATTAAAGACCTAAATAAATGGAAACATGTCCCATGTTCATGGATTAGAAGACTGAATATAGTTAAAATATCAATATTATTCAAAGCAATCTACAGATTCAGTGCACTTCCTATTGAAATAGGAAATTCTAGAAATAGAAAAACCAATCCCCAAATTCAAATGGAATCTCAAGGAACTCCAGATAGCCAAAACAATCCTGAAAAAGAACAATATTAGAGGACCCTCACTTCCTGATTTCAAAACTTACTACAAAGCTACAGTAATCAAAGTAGTGTGGGTTTTGCATAAAGACAGACATAGAGACTAACAGAAAAGAATAGAGAGCCCAGAAATAAACCTTCACATTTACAGTCAGATGATTTCTGATATGGTGCCAAGACCATTCAAAGAGGGAAAGGATGGTTTTCTGACAAATGATGCAGGGAAAACTGTATATCCACATGCAAAAGAATGAAGTTGGAACCTTATCTAACACCATATCCAAAAATTAACTCAAAATGGATCATGGACCTAAACGTAAGACTTAAAACAATAAAAGCCTGAGAAGAGGACATAGGACAAAAGCTTCACAAATCGTTGACTTGGCAACAATTTCTTGGATAGGACATCAAAGGCACAGCTAACAAAAGAAAAAAACAGACCAATTGGACTTTGTGAAAGTTTTACAAACTTGTACACCAAAAGACACTATTCATAAGTAAAAGGGCCATGCACAAAATGGGAAAAAATATTTGCAAGTCATATATCTGATAAGGGATTCACATATACAGAGAACTCCAAAAACTCAACAACAAAATCACATAATTCAAAAATGGCCCAAAGGACTCAAATAGCATTTCTCCAAAGCACATGAAAAGATGTTCATCATTAATCATTAGTGAAATGCAAATGAAAATTACAAAGGGATACCACCTCAATCTCATTAGTACAACTACTATTAAAAACAACAACAACAACCAACAAACAGAACCACAAGTGTTAGTTAGCAAGAAGGTGGTGGGATTGGAACACAAAATTCAGTGTCTTCTTCCCAGGGGGCAACAGGAAGATGACATAGGTTAGTAACACACAGATGGACTCACACTCTGGTTTTTGAATGAGTATACATTCATGGGCATTCATTATATTATTTTTGCTTTAACATTTAAATATTACCTATTTTTAAAATGCTTTTTATGACATGATGTAGATTACCTTGTGTGTCCAGATTCTACAGACACTCTGTTGTTTCTATCTTTATTCTTTCCCCTACTTTGTTTTTTTTTTTTTTTTTTTTGTGATAGTCACAGAGAGAGAGAGAGAGAATGAGGCAGAGACACAGGCAGAGGGAGAAGCAGGCTCCATGCACCGGGAGCCCGACGTGGGATTCGATCCCGGGTCTCCAGGATCGCGCCCTGGGCCAAAGGCAGGCGCCAAACCGCTGCGCCACCCAGGGATCCCCTCTTTCCCCTACTTTGGTTTTATACCTTGGAGACTCCACTTAGTCAGATATTAGGATTTTTTTTCCCAACCATCTTCATCATCTGGTGCTTTCTACAAATTCTTGTTAAAAATATATTTTTCCATTGCTTTTTGATTTTTACAATTTTCTTTATTTTCACTATTTTCCTGAAGAATTGTCTGTGTCGATTCCCCTTTATGTTCCTTATAACTTAATCTTGTTTTCTTTTGTATCTAATATTTTCCTAAATATCTAATATTTTGCATCTAATATTTTTTGCTTAATTTCTGTGTGTTTCAAATTCTTAGTCAAATTACTCTTTCATATCTGCTATCATTTTTAGTGTCTTTTACTCCATTTTTATCTGTTGTATGGGTATGTCTTTATGGCATGTTTTCACTACCTATAGGAATATGATTTTGCAAATTCTCTTTTTTCAATTTTATAATAACTCTGTATAGGATTTGAATCTCAGCACTATCCTGTTACTTTCTTTTTTTTCTGTAAAATTAGTTCTCCTGAACTTTTAAAAGGAGATTTGGTTTAAATAGTCTTAACTTACTAACAGAATTCCATCTTCAGTTTTTTTGTGTAGTATTTAAAAATATATAGGGTAGCTTGTTTTCCAAAATTTCTTGGCTCTGTCCTCCTCTCTTTTAACTGTATGTTCTGTCCTTATCTCTCATGTCCATAACCTGCTCAAATTTTTACTTCACTCCCTGCAGTTTTTCAGCATAGAGCCATCTCCTGGAGTGTAATTTTCAAAGATTCGTAGCAACTATTCTGCCTCAGTGTCTTCAGAGCTTACCAGGAACCCCCTACACTCAGCCACCAGTTTCAGTTACTGTTCTCATAATTGCTCTTCCCTTTCTGAAGAATGTCTCTAGGTTATTCCAGACCTGGGCTCAAGTCTATGTGAGAGGTCCCAATGCTACTCTCTATTTTTTCTCTTTTAGACAGATGCTGCTGCTATTCCGGTCCTATGGCTTTTGATGGCGTGTCCCCACTCATTTATACTTTGAGGTTCGAGAGGATTCCTTGTCCTTCTGTCATAAAAGTTTTCCATGTTTTTTCTCATTTTGTTCTTTAGTGGCGTTGTTTTTATGTGGAGATTTGGGAGATCCAAAAATGATGCCACCACTGCCACCACCATCTTCCCAGAAGTTCAAGGGTATTATTTTTAAGAGCTCTGGAGAAGCTTCCTTATAGATTACAAGATGGACACCATTTCAAGCTGCAAAGAAACTCATTTATGATTCAATTTTTATTATGTTTCCTGGCCAAGCGCTCAACCTCTTATCACCTGGCCAACAGGCACCTTTTCATTACTTGCTTCTAGTCCTGAGCATATAATCCAGGTGATTTATGATGTCCTTCTCTTCTACTCACTTGAAATACATATTTAGACCATCAGCATCATATCAAACATAATCTAAATCCAGGTATATGGAAATAGAAAGCAACACACCATAAAATGAAAGCCTGCAACTGCTCCTTAATTTTCCTGTTTCAAAACCCTGTTTTTTAATACATCTCTACTGAATTTGACTTACACTTTTTAAACAAAAGATATTTTCAAATGAAGTATGAAAATCTACTACTCCACAGGTTTGCCCACCTTCTCTTCTGGTGTCTTCCATGAATGAACAGCCTTAGGAAAGGCGCATTATTTTGTTACTGTATATAACACACTAACATGAAAATGATATGGAGGAAAAAAGTTATAGGATAGAGAATGCAATCTTTTTATTCCAAAGAATCCCAGAGGCAGAATGAATTCTATGGCAATGTCCTCCAATTCATAAAACCCAGAAGAGTGGTGATCCTACCTGTTTCGCATGTCAATAGTACAGAAGGTACCCTGCCAGGGAAGACAGTACTTTGAGAAGGAACTCACTTCACATTTCGAAATTTCTGAATAAGGATTTTATCTTCCCAATCTTTCTGCTCCTTTCCCATCCTCCCTAGACCCACTCACCTTGGTCTCCTTTCCCAGGGGAGAGCCTAAAATTCTTTCCAGGGGAGAACCAATGCTATAAATGTTAGAACACAACTGTTCACCTCCATCCTAGAATCTGCCTCTGAAAACGTCTTCCCATTGATCCTCGCCGAGTCCTGAGGAGCCTCATACCATGTTCTTTCCTTACACCCAGCCATTTAACATTTTAAAACAGCAGTCGTGCCCTTCCATCAAGTCCTCTCTACTGTAAATTAGAACACCCTAACATCCTTTACCTACTCCTCAACATGGCGTATATAAAGAATTTATACAATTCATAGCCTACCCGTCAGTGGAGAAAAACATTTTATTCAAAGGGAAAAGATGAAAATAAATCATCACAGAAAAACATGCTCAGCCCCACTTGTAATTTAAGAAATGCAAGTTAAATGATTTGAGGTATCATTATACACTGTAAGAAGTGGGAACAAAAGTATGGTTACATATTACTGAGGTCCTACAAATTAGCTCAGATTTTCTTGAAAACAATCTGTTAAGAAGTAATAAGAACTATAAATCTGTTCATGCAGTTTGAATGATTCCATTTGTACAGTGATATTCAAATCAAAAGCTTCTAATGCAGTAAAAAAGTAAAAATATCCTAAATGCCTAGAAAACAGCAAAATGCCTTTGTATACTACAGAATATTTATACAACAGGTTAGTACATAAGCAATTTAAAGTAAATATATAGCCAATATACACTAAATACTTTATACAATATACACAAAAATACTTTAGGAAATGCAAAAACAGAACTCACAATTGTATGTGCATATAATTATATCTAATTATGTATATACATTAACAAAACTCCACAAAACAATTTGGCAAGATATAAATAGAACTAAGTGTTCATCGTATTCTTTTTTCCTTCAAAATTTCTCAAATCCTTAAAAGAAACCAAGATGATTAAAGCAGTTTCATGGCTTCATGAAGAATATTGGGATCCCCACTAACTGTAAATACTATGAAGGAGGAAATGAGCCTGGCTGTTTTTCTGTTCTTATACCAGGACAGAGCCTGACATGTGAGAGCTGACATTTATATAGCATATTCTCTGTGCCAGCCATTGTTTTAATCTCTTTACATGGATTACACATTTAACACAAAAGGCCTGTAACATAAATACTATTATTGTCCCCATTTGATAGATAGATGCCCAATAACCTGAGGCATTGATTAAGAGGTTTAAGTGACTTGGCAAAGTCACATGGTCAGGATGTAGGATGAGAACCCAGACAGTATGAGCTCCAGAATCCATGCTCTTCTCACCCTTTCCCTATGCTGTACCACTTCAGTAAATGAAGAAGTGAGCAACAAAAACTGGCTGAATAGATGTATATATGAAGAATGGATCAATGGATTCATTAACCGACTGACTTATGAATTATTTGCATTTACTCTCTCTGGAATCCGAGAAAGGCAACTGATATATTAAACCCCTTTTCCACTCTGGTGCTGTGCTAGGTGCTTTCATACATTATCTCACTAAATCATAGCAGCAATGTTGCAAGGATGCATTATTACTGCCATAACTGCCCAATATGAAGAAACTGAGATTTGTTCATTTGCTGTTGAATCTTGGCAAGGTTATCCTGAGATACAAGAATGGTGCTTAGCAGAATAGGAGCTCAATATATATTTGTTGAATGCAGGACTTTAAAGTAACTTTTCAAAACTTAGAAAAAGAAGTAGTAAGAATTAGCAGCCAATAAGATTTTCTCTTTTTTTTTTTTTAAGATTTTTATTTATTTATTTGACAGAGAGAGAGAGAGAGAGAAAGAGAGCAAGGGGAAGAGCAGAGCAAGAGAGAGAAGCAGGCTCTCAGCTGAGCAGAGAGCCTGATGCAGGACTCACTCCCAGGACTCTGGGATCATGACCTGAGCAGAAGGCAGATGCTTAACCTACTGAGCTACCCAGACACCTCCAATACAATTTTCTTAGAGGCAAACAATACCAAGCCAATCTTATTTTCTGTTTTCACTGGGTTCTAGACAGATATGCGAAGGACATACTATGGGCAGGGTTCCAGATCCACCAAAACTACTCACAGGGTCATTAAAAATATCATTGTGGATAAGATGGAGAAATGTAGTTTGCATAATGACATAATGTGTAAATTGGAAGCCAGGCAACCACACACCCAGCGTTCAGTTTCAATCCTAGGTAGTAAGGGTGGTTTCTGTTGTTGAACCAAAATGAGAATTAGGGTGATGTCATATTTGTTAGATTTGTGCATAACAAGAAGCTGGTAGAGACAGAAATCAAGTTAGTTTAAACAGAGTCAATTTTGTCTTAAAGGAAATTAATAAAAAATGTACTTAAGCCCAAAAATAATAAATGCACAGAGAAACAGAGCTTAATAGCAGACAGGGGTTTTTTTGTTTTGTTTTGTTGTTGTTGTTGCTGTTGTTGTTGTTGTTGTTTATTGAGGCATTTTGTGGTCACTTAATGTGAGTCAACATGCCACAGGGCTGCCAAATGAGAGTGAAACCTTGGACAGCACCAGAACTCTTACCAAAAAAAATGAACTCCCACTCCACTGTACTGCTGCCTCGCCTGCACCTACAATAAGTAACACTGGCCTTGGGTCTGCCATATGCCAGGCATTGTGCTGACAGCTTTACCTTTGTGTATTCACTCATTCAATGCTTTCAACAACAGTTCTAGAGGTAAGGATTATTACCGCCATCCCCAATTTACAGATGAAAAAATCTAGAATATCAAAGTCACACAGTTGCCTATTATCTTACAATTAATAGGAAAGGACAAGCATTGAAAGCTGAGTAGTCCAATTCCAGCTTCAAATTATGTTAACGGTGATTCTATTCGGCCTTTCTTGTTCTGAACACTAACGGCTGCAGAGGTTGTAGATGCCCCTGCCCCAGGCCCTTGACCAGGGTGAGTTCTACTGTAGCTTTAGACGGTTTCAGCCTGCTGACGGCTTCCTGTCTCATGCACCTTTCCTTACTGGGCTTCCTCCAACACCAAAGGAATTTGCTGGGCTCACCTCCAGGGGCAATCCTCAAGCACTAGGGATGGGGATAGCGGATAAACGACCAGTATCCCCATTCTCCAGTAAGATGATTCTAAAGCATGTTCCACACTGTTTTGAATGTTCCCAGCATGACTGAGCCCAGGATGCCCACAAAAGCAACCCATTCATCAATGCACCCTTCTCTGTCTTATTTTCCCCTTGTTTATTTGTATTCCATGAGATTATTATCCTAATAAATTACGTGTACCTAAGTCCCTGGATCAGGGTCTGCTTTGGGGGAAACCCAACTAAAATACCACCCTGTGCTATTTCTGAATCACTCTTAAATCTTCCATTAACTTCAAGTAATTAAGTAATTACTAAATTGAATTTCTTGGGATGCCTGGGTGGCTCGGTGGTTGAGCGTCTGCCTTTTTAGCTCAGGGCATGATCCCAGGGTCCTGGGATCAAGACCCGCATCGGGCTCCCCACAGGGAGACTGCTTCTCCCTCTGTTTATGTTTCTGCCTCTCTCTGAGAATCTCTCATGTATAAATAAATAAAATCTTTTTTAAAAAATTTTACTTTCTTTAAGAATTTAAGAAATTTGTCTTTTTAATCATACCATGGATAGTTCTGCCATTAATTATACGTGCTTTGAATGTTTTATATTATAAACTAAACTAGAGCATGTCTTGGGGGAAAATAAAAGGGATTAGCATGATTTCCTTCAAGGTCATCAACGGAACCCAATAATAGCATTCAGGAAGGAAAAAGGGCAAAATAATGGGAGAGGTAGATAAGACAGGAATTTTGAGCTTAATCACTATAACTCAAGTAAAATGGAGATCTTTGCCCACTCTGTCACCCACCAGTGGACTCCCAATACCAAAATACAGAACTGCCTCATTCTTAGGAATATTCCTGAAAGGGACGAGTTCCTTAAATCGTTTTCTTTGTGAATAAGCTCAAAGGAAGTTATTGGTACTTAGAAAAATAATTCAAACTGGGCTGGCAAGCCAGAAAACCAAATCATGCCACCATTTGTTACTGTGCTTGAGGGTCACCATCCCACTCTTCTAAATCCAGGAGTACTTCTTTTTTTTCGCCGGGAGTCCTCTTAGGAGGCAGTGAAGTGTGATAGATTGATCACTAATCCTCAGGTGCTGCTATCTCACCCAGTGAACAATTCAGACTTAGAAACAGCTTGGGAATGGGAAAAACAAAGGCTACTTGGGAAGGCATCCTTAGCTTTACTTTGTAGCTATTTTTTAAATTTTCCTGAAAAATAATATTTTAATAACTCAATGTTGTCTTCTGCTATTGTTGCATGGAAAAAAAATAAGGTCACCCACTCTCATAAAAGTATTGACATTTCTCAAATATACAGCTTTTGCATGTACATGTTGCTTTAAGATGCTTCATATGGTTACTGTTACAACAAATATGTAAGTTTTATTGAACAACACAGTAAACAACCACAAAAAGCATGCATAAATTGTTAGGAGATTCTGCTATTTATGCCAGAATTCATTGGTGGACTGTGTTTCATCAAAATATTCTTTCACACTGAAAAATGAAAAGTTTTATGGCACTCAAACAAAAACACAGTCCTCTTTCTTCTTAAGCAACTTTATACTTCCCTTTCTGTAAGTCAAAGCAAGGAATACAGACAGCTGTCTCAGGGAATCTATAAGGAAGATAACTAGCTACAAGTGAAAACAAAATGTATAGGACATTATCATAAAATTTTAGCTACTTATCCAGATTAACATTAAAGTTAGAAGAAAATCAAAGATACCTTGATTTTGATGTTCACACCAAGTGAAATTAAGAAGATGAACTAATGACAAGAGGCATTTCCTTAAATAGCATTAACCTCTTAACCTTTATTTTGACTTCTCTGTTCTGTGCTATTGTTGGTCCTCAATGACTAAACACTCCTAATAATAAAGTTGTTGGTATGTTTACCAATTAGGTCAGAGCACAGGATTTATTTTTTGGTTATTTTTGGTGTTGTTTGCTCTCTTCAAACAAAATTATAATCCTCTCCAGAGAAAATCATGGTTAATATTAACTAATACTTCTTCTTTTGGCGCCTTTCCTTTTTGTTAATATAGTTTACAATTTTGCTTTTTTAAAATTAATATTATATAGTAAGCATTTCCCTTCCTATAAACGATTATCATTGAATTTAATTTTTGGTGAGTGCATAATATTCTAAAGTAGTTACTTACCTATTACCCTAATGCTGGATGTTTATGTGTTTTGCATATTAAATTATTGTGAACAGTTCTGCAAGTGTCTTTATCTTGATTCTTCTAAAGAGATTCACCATAAGGTAAAAGATGATTATTTTAAAATAGAATGAATTAATTTACTAAGATTAGTCACTTCAATGCTCTATACATCTACTATCCAATTGCTTTCTCCTCACCATGGTGTGAACTTCTATGTCTTACTATGTGTTAGGACATATTAATCATTATTTATGTTTAATAAATATTTAAATGACTACAAAAAGAAAAACATACTTGAGCCATCTTTATTTGTATATATTTATTTGCTAGTAAAACCAAATGCTTTTTCATATATTCATTTGACATTAGGTGAATTTCAGCTTTTATGAGTTATTTCTTCAAGTTAATCTGTTCAGGTCATGGGGTTTTTTTCTAATCTATTTGACTGTCCTTTGTAAAATAACTGTACAAACTGTACATGTTTATCTGTAGTTACTGTTGGAAATATTTTCCTCATCTCATTTTTCTTTCAGTTTATTTATGGGGTTAGTACTAGAGTTGTTCTAATATACAGTAGGGACTGTCATCTCTAATACTTTTAAAAAATTCATTTAGTCTATTTATTCCTAGTGATAAGTTTTGGTAGTTTCTTCCCCATGTAACTGCCACATACACCTTGTTGCCCTTCTCCTTAGGTATTTTGTAGTTGGTGTAGCTGCTGTTAGCCACATATGGAATCTCTCCTTCACCACATTTTCAATTGTATAGCAAAGTACTATCTTCTGTACATTGATTCTGTATTTGATGGCATGCTTAACTCTGTTGTTAAGTTTTAAATTTTTCTTAAAAATATTATTCCAGGGCAGCCCGGGTGGCTCGGCGGTTTAGCACCACCTTCACCCCAGGGCCTGATCCTGGAGACCCAGGATCGAGTCCCACGTCGGGCTCCCTGCATGGAGCCTGCTTCTCCCTCTGCCTGTGTCTGTGCCTCTCTCTCTCTCTCTGTGTCTCTCATGAATAAATAAATAAAATCTTTAAAAAAAAGTATTACTCCTTTACTATGATATGTAGATCATTTTTAATACTTACTTTTTTCATCTGACAAATATAATAATTTTAGTGAACAACATGTATTTATGAGTGTACATTCAGATATCGATTTTACTGTCTCTCCCAACTTCCAACCCATTCTCTGGATTTGGTATTTTCTAAACACTGGGTAAAATCCTGGAAAGATCCTATAGCCTTTCCAATCTGTCCTGGGTAATGAATACATAGTCCTTTCATTCTGGTGTTAAAATAATCCAATTCAGTCCAAGAACTACATAACTCTACTCTGCTACAATATAATAGTAAGTCAGAACCCTTGTGCAAGTTCAATCCTAGGTTTCCTATAACATTAATACTTGGATAAGCTTTACTTAATTATAGAGGTTTATGCTTTTGATACATTTTTATATTCTATCTGATATTATTTCAGTATCTACTTTCCTAAATTATATTAGATTATATGTCCTGATTTCCAAACTATGTTCCAAGGCATGCTGACGACCCCAGGCATGCTAACACTCCTTGATATGTTAATAGCAGCTGGGGCTAATGGAGTAGAAAGAAGAAAAAGTTTCTCTGGCCACATTAGTTTGGAAATCACTGCTTGCTACATTTCTCCATAGAGATTCATCATATACATCAGCATATTAATGTTGTAAGGAATTCTTTAAAAAAATAAACAAAATATTTGTCTTTAAGTGTTAGCTGGCCTTGGGACTCATTTCGACTAATAAAATGTGATAGAGGAGATGTGCAAGTTCTAGAGTCCAGACCTCAAGAAGCCTTGTTGCTTCTATCTTTGCTCTACAACAGTTTTCAAAGACCACCAGATAAGCAAGTCTTTCTAGCCTGAAGGATTAAAAAGATGAGGAAGAGAACAAAGTGACTCCATGTAGCCAACAGCCAGCACCAGCCAGACAAATGAGTAAGGCCATCCTAGACTTTCCAGACCAGATAACCCCCTAGCTAAAAGGAGACATTTAAGTGGGCCCTCAAATCCAGGAGAACCGCCAAGCCAACCCTTAGAACCATGAGAAATAATAAATTCCTTTTGTTTTAACACGGGCTTGAGGGGATCCCTGGGTGGCTCAGCGGTTTAGCTCCTGCTTTTGGTCCAGGGCGTGATCCTGGAGACCGGGGATCGAGTCCCACATCGGGCTCCCTGCAGGGAACCCGTTTCTCCCTCTGCCTCTGTCTCTGCCTCTCTGTGTGTGTGTCTCTCATGAATAAATAAATACTTTTTTAAAAAATAAAAATAAATAAAAGTCTTGAAAATGCAAAGATATGACCCATTGGCCACATTTAGTCCACCTGTTTTTATACAACCCACAAGCTAAAAATGGATTTTAGAAGTGACATCACCAAGATGCAATATACTTCATTCCTGACTTTGTGACCCCTTACAAGAAACTAGCAAGCGTTTAAGAACAAGACACCACTGAGAGAATCCGAGAAGAAAGCGCTAAGGCTGAAGTACCCCCCTGCCCAACACAGATCAAGGCAGACTGCATTAGAAGACTAAGAGAAGTGGCTGCACATTGACCATGTTGCTCCTTACCCAGAGCAGTATGGCACCACAGGAGAGGTCTCCCCTGAGGCTATGTAACCTCCAATGGGAAAAGAGAACTCAGGGGAACAACCAGACTCCTCTCCAGCATTGTGGGCCACTTTGCAGGAACATCTACTCTGATCTCAGGCCACAGGGATTAAAGGGAATCTGTGGGGTATGACCATTGGGGATCTGACCAGCAAGGAGAAAGGGGAGGGGCTTGCAACAAACGGTCGGTACTTGCACTGCCTGAGTAGTAATCCCAACCTTGGGGTTTTGCTCATCTGCAGAACCTCATCAGGGGCACATTCTGATGAGAGAACTTAGTGGAGTGCAAATCTGCCTGATTTGGATCCTCAAACAAGTTTTGCTGGCTCTAGAGCCCAGTTGCTCAGACCCAGGCAAGCTGCTGAATCACAGCCCCATCCACTGTGGAGTGTCTTCCAGCCCCATCCGACCAGAATGCTGATAACTCCTGGTACCGATGCTGCCCAGTGGTGCTCAAGCTGAGAAAGAAGCAGGAAGAGCTAATCATCCCCAGAAGAGAGCCAGTACTGGGCATGAAATGATCTCATGCTCCATACAAGCAAAAGATTAATTCATAGCTAAGGCTGATGGTAGCTCCCAGCCTCACCAAATAAGACAACCTGTTTGGGAACTTGCGAGTAGCCAGGAGCAGCCCCCCTCTAACACCCATGCAAGGGAGCTGAGACACGGCCTCACCCACTATGGAGAGTGAGTGTCCTTCTGGCCCCGCTGACCAGAAGAACCAGTAACAACTCCTAGAAGCTGTGAAGCCCAGTGGGACTCAAGTGGAGAGGTGCATTGGCAGAACCAAGCCAGTAGCTTTGTTTGGTCAGGGATCTTAAGGGAAGGTTGGCTTGAGTTAAGGAAACAAAGAGCTTTACCAGCTTTAGAGCTGCTTCTCCTACTGTATCCAGGCAGGACTCTAATTCATAGTTCCCCCTTATCACTGAATACCATGTTCAGCCTGTTCAACCAAGGAACCTAACCAAAATACTTGGGAAGCTGCTTAGCTCATTCAACAGCTCTCCATAGAGCGCCACTTGAACAGAGAGCACAGCCTGGGACTTCTCCATCTGCAGAGCAAAACCACTGGCCTCACCTGACCAGGGAATTCAGTGTATACCCTAGCCTGATTTGGGTCCCTACACAACGAGCTATATAGGCTCATCGGGTCCTGTCTGTTACCTGGTCAGGGCAAGGAGGCTAAATTTTAGTTCCAACTACTACTGAATATAGTACCCAGTCCCTACCATCTAGTAAGCCTGCCAGAGAATCCAGGCAACCATGGACCCATCTCAAAGCCTCACTTGGGCAGGGAACCAAGCCCATAGTCCTACGCAACTATCCTCAGACATTGGCACACCATCCCTATCCTCATCCTTAAAGCTCAAACAGTTTCCTTGACCAAAAATAAATCATAATAACAGTCCCCACCTGCCCAAGGACATTCCCAGGAGACATACCCAAAAACCCAAACTGGTGAAGAACTGTCTCTGCCCAAACAAACCTGTTAAGTCTGGAAGAAGAGCCTGATTACTCAAATGCAGAGATACCAACATAAGGAATCAGGGATGAAAACCAGGTAAATATGATATCAGCAAAGGAAAACAATAAAGCTTTAAATAAATGATCTAAAAATATGGATATTTATGAGCTGTGAGATGAGGAATTTAAAAGAATCCTCTTAAATCAATTCAGTGAACTATAAGAACACACAGACAACTAAACAAAATTAGGAAAACAATGCAGAAGCAAAAATAAGAAGCTTTACAAGAAAACAGCAGCCATCAAAAAAATAATAATAATTAATCTCAGAGTTCAAAATACAATAACTGAATTGAAGACTTCGATAGAGTTTCAATAGGAAACTCAACCAGCATAAGAATCAGTGACCTGGAGGATAGGACATTGGAAATTGACTACAGTGACTCTGTACACTACACGTGACTCAATTTACCCTTAAAGACACACAGACTGAGAGCAAAGGGATGGGAAAAGACATTTTAAGCAAATGATAACCAAAGAAAAGCAGGGTTAGCTATACTTGTATCAGACAAAATAGACCTTAAACTAAACATGGTAAAAGAAGATAAACAGGGTCATTATATGATGCTAAAGGGGTCAATCCTTCAAGAAAACAGTTGTAAATATATGTGCACCCAATATTGGAGCACTTAAACATATAAAGCAAAAACTACCATAACTAAAATAAGAAATCAACAGTAATACAATAAGAGTTGGAGACTTTAATACCCTGCTCTCAACAACAGACAGATTATCCAGATAGAGAATCAATAAGGAAAGAGTAGATTTGAGTAACACTACAGACTAAATGTACTAAAAGACAAATATGAAACATTCTATACAACAGCAGAATACATATTCTTTCCAAGTGCAAATGGATCATATTCTAGATTAGGTTATATGTTAGGCCAAAAAACAAGTCTTAGCAAATTCAAGAAGATTGAAACTATAGCAAGTATCTTCTCTGACCACAGTGGTATTAAATGAGAAATCAATGACAAGATAAAAAACTGGAAATTCATGAATACATAGAAATTAAACACCACTCTCCTGAACAACCACTGAGTCAATGAAAAAATTAAAGTGGAAATAGTCTCTTGAGACAAACATAACAAAAACAACATATCAGAACTTGTGTGATACAGCAAGAACAGTTCTAAGGAACTTCATAGCAATAAAGGCCTACATAATAAGCAAGAAAGATCCCAAGTAAACAACCTAATTTTATACCTTAAGAAACTAGAAAAAGAAGAATAAGCTGAGTCATACATTACCAGAAGAAAGGAAATAATAAGAATTGAAGAAGAAATAAATGAAACCGAAAAATGTAAAGCATTAGAAAAGATTAACCAAACCCAGAGTTGGCTCTTTGAAAAGATAACCAAAATTGACAAACCTTAAATCAAATTTAAGAAGAAAAAGAACCCAAATCAACAAAATTAGAAATGAAAAAGGAGACTTTACAACACAACAGAAGTTCAAAGGACCATAGAGACTACTATAAACAGATATACACCAATAAACTGGACAACATTGAAAAAGATGAAAAAATTCTGAGAAATATATAATTTATCAAGACTAAATCAGGAAGAAATACAAAATCTGAATAGGCAAATTATTAGTACAAAGATTGAAACAGTAATCAAAAATCCCCCAACACAAAAAAGCCCAGGCCCAGATGCTTTAACAAATATTTGAAGAATTAACATCAATCCTTTTCAAAAACCAATCCTTTTCAAAATCTTTTTGAGAGGGAACACTCTCAAAAATCATTTTATGAGGCCAGCATTACCCAATACCAAAACCAGGGAGGGGAAAGGAAAAAAAAAAACTTCTGCAAAAGAAAACTACAGACGAGTATCCCTCATAAATATAGTTGCAGACATTCTCAACAAAATATTAGCAAACTGATGTCAGCATCACACTAAAGGAATCATATGCCATAATCAAGTGGGATTTATTAAGTGGAATGCAAGGGTGGTTCAACATGCAAATAAATCAATGTGACACATCACATTGATAGAATGAAAGAAAATAATCATATGATCATCTCAATAGATGCAGATAAAGCATTTGAAAAAATCAACATCCATTCATGATAAAAACTCTTAATAAATTAGCCATAGAGAGAACATATCAACATAGTAAAGACCAAATATGACAAGCTCATAGCTAACATCATACTCAATGGTGAAAGATTGAAAGCTTTCCTTCTAATATCAGGAACAAAACAAGGGTCCCCACTCTCACCTCTCTTATTCCACACAGTACTAGAAATTCTAACTAGAATTAGAATTAAATTCTAAGGCAAGAAAAATAAAATTTCTTTAAAAGAAATGGAAGAGAAATAAAATTCCTCTGTTTACAAATGATATGGCTATATATACAGAAAATCCTAAATGCTCAACAAAATCAATTAGATCTAATTAATGAATTCAGCGAAGTTGAAGGATATGAAATTAACATCCAAAAATCAGTAGTGTTTCTATACACAAACAACAAATTTCTGAAAAATAAATAAATAATTAAAATAAATAAATAAACCCCATGTATGATAGCATCAAAGACAATAAAAACACTTATGAATAAATTTAAGGCATTGAAGGATCTCTACTCTGAAAGCAATAACACATTGATGAAAGACAGTTTTCATTGTGTCTTCTTCAAGATGCAAATAACAGAAAAGTACCCCATGTTCATGGATTGGAAGGATTAATATTGTTAAAATGTCAATACTATCACAAGCCACTTATAGATTAGAGCAATCCCTATCAAGAGTCCAGTGGTATTTCTTTACAGCAATAGAAGAAACACTCTTAAAATTTATATGAAACCACAAAAGACTCCAAATAGCCCAAGAAATCTGAGAAAAAAGGACAAATCAGGGGATACCACACTTGATTTTAAGCTATACTATAAAGCTATAGTCTTCAAAACAATATAATACTGGAATAAAAACAAATAGGCCAATACTACAGAATCAAGAGCCCAGAAACAATCTCTAGCATATACAGTCAGCTAACATTTGACCACGGAGCCAGGAATACTCAATGGAGAAAAGACAATCTTTTTAACAAATAACACTAGGATAATTAAATAGTCACACATAAAAGAATGAAAATGGGCCAAGATCTTACACCACTCACAAAAATTAACTCAAAATGGATGAAAGACTTAAATGTGAGACCTGAAATCATGAAGCTCCTAGAAGAAAACATAAGAATAAACTTCCTTCATATGGGTTTGGTAATGGTTTTTTGGAAATGGACAAAATAAAGAATAGGGGCATCTGGGTGGCTCGGTGGTTGAGCATCTGCCTTCAGCTCAGGGTGTGATCCTGGGGTCCCGGGATCGAGTCCCACATCGGGCTCCCTGCATGAAGCCTGCTTCTCCCTCTGCCTGTGTCTCTGCCTCTCTCTCTCTCTCTCTCTCTCTCTCTCGCTCTGTGTGTGTGTGTGTGTGTGTGTCTCATGAATAAATAAATAAAATCTTTAAAAAAGGAATACAGTCAAGAGCACTCACTGTGTATTGTCTATGGTTGCTATCTTGCTACAGTGGCAGAGTTAAGCAGCTAAGGTAGAAATCAGTTAGTCCCCAAAGCCAAAAGTATTTACTACCTAATCCTTTAAAGAGAAAGTTTGCTGACTCATTTAAAAACGTTAAGTCTTAGGATGGTTTGCAATAACGCAACAGTTAACTGAGATTTTAAAATTTTAATCCCATTTAAAGGTTTTTTACTTATACGCTGTTTTATCATTTTATCTACGCTTATATTTCTAAATTTATTATTGATTTTTAGAATATTTCATTGTAGTTGGCTTTGCTTTTTTGAAGCTAAGATTTTTTTGTAACCTAACCTATAATCAGTGTTTGTAAATGTTCCAGAGACACTAGAAAAGACTCTGTGCTCTGTTAGCTGAGTATGCAGTGTGCCATAGATCAACTACTTCCACCTCATTCAATATACCAAATAAGTCCTCTTTTTCTTTCTTAATCTATTTTAGACAATAGCATGTTAAATAATTATAAAAACAATTATGTTTCTCACAATTTCTAACTTTCTAATAGTTCTGACTCTCTATATTTTAGGGTATATTTCTATATCCTGACATGTTTTAAAATAGCTTGGAACACTCAATTACTCTTATTTTACAGATAACCGTATATATCAAGGACCACCAGAAAGGGTCAACCCCAGGGCCATGAAGATCCAGGCCAGCACTCTGATTTTCCCTTTTTTGTTTCCCTTCATTAAATTGAACAGAGTACTGAGACTTAAATAAACTCAGACATTCCAATGTCTGGATTTTTCTTTCCAAAGTTAGCAAATGAGAAAAAGAAAAACAATTCACAATAGAGGGAAGAAAAATCATTAAGAAAGAAAAATGTAAATTTATAAATTCAAAGATTAAAAGTTGTGTCTGCATGTGTGTTTGTGAGCATGGGGGCGAGGTGCAGAATGTTCCACTTATTTTCTTTCTGTGGCCAGTATGATTCTAAACACAAAACTTATAGTTACAGAAAAGAGAAGAAAGCAGTTATTCTGTGAGTTCTATGGAAAAGGCATTGATCATCGGGGAGATTTCCAATTTGAGCCTCACTGATGAGCTATGTGTTATTGGCCAAAACATGTTCAAGTAGAACTAAGGTAGGTTTGGTCTGGTGTTGGAAGCAGTGCGTAGCTTGCAATGACTACTGTGGCTCATCCAGGTGAAGACGGTCAGGAGCAGCTGGTCACCAGGGAATGGTCTGGAAGGCTGGACAGCTGGTGGAAATCAAGACTCAGCAGGGATGTCAGCTGTCAGCACTGGAAGAAAGGTGGGGTCAGCTCCTACTAGAAGCATCAGTTAATGTAAGATCAAAGGCCAGACGAAGGCCTGTGCTAGAGCACGGAAGCTCGGATGAGATAAGAATAGAATGCAGGCCTGGGCAAAGTGGTTGCCGAGCAGAACTCAGTCTGGGCCAGAGGCAGGCAGGAAATCGGGCAGGGCAGGGGCGAGTCTGGGAGTCTGAGGAGCAAACCAGAGTGTCAAGAGACTGAGTCAAACTCCAGATTCTCTATCCAATTCGAAAGTCAAGAGCAAAACAAGGTCAGCCAGAAAAGTCTGGAGGACCGTGCCTACAGCCTCCCAAAAGGAAGGCCTCCTGAGCTAGCTCTGTGGAGTCTCCCACCAGATTGCACGGAGCCTCGAGCCATGATGCCATTAAATTCTAAGTTCTTTCTCTCAGGAAGGGGTTAAGACCAATGGTATCTGAGGCTCTATCCAGCTCCCCAAGTGTTTAGGACTCTAACATTCTATAAATCTAAAAATATACATTAAGTTGCAATGGAGAAACGAGGGTATTAAATGTTTTATCCAGGGAAGCAGAGTTTACTGGACTCCCTCCCACCACCATCACCCCCTCCCCCGCCCCTGCACATACATACAACTATCCCCCCACTACCAGCGAATTCTTTCTACTAAAAGGCAGTATGGAATGGTTTATAGCCCTCCTGGAAAGAAAAAAAAATAGGGGAGGGGGGACGAGGGGGATGACATTCCATTTCGTCCTGACTCACTTAAAAGACATCATTTGATTCTCAGTCACAAAGAATTCTCTTAACAGAGTGGAAAGAGCCCTGGTCACGAGGAGCTTGTTTGGAGTTGCAATAGTTCCCTTTGCATTCTGTAAGCCAAGAGGATACATTCCAGGGCTGTGTTTCTTTCATTCTTTTTCCCTCCAGGCTGATTTTATAGTTAACAACACATAGCCACTTAAACCTATCTCCAAAGAACCAACATTCAGAAAATGTACCACATAAAATATAGACATTTTACTAGGACCCAGCTATTAGCTGATAATGGCAGAGCTGCCATGGAATGCATAAGAAAACAAATGTGACCCTCACCAAAACATCAGATCCATTTATCCAAACCGGCCCTCTGCAGAGGGCCGTGGATGCCAGATAAACCTACAATGATGTGATTCAAAGCATTAGAAGAGGTTGGGTGGGGGGGGCTGCAATAAACTAACCATGTAGGTTGAGGAGATACATAAATCACATGAAATGCAGCCTCATAAGATACTAATAAAGTCTGGGGGGGTGGGGGGGGTGGAGGCTGGCAGGAAGATTTTAAAATGCGATCATATGGGAAAGAGAATATTAGACCAACCAAAGAGTTTCAGAGGGAGCAAACAATAAGTTTCTCTCTATATATATTAAAAACATGTAGACATGGGAGAGTCAGTGGTTGCCAGGTTTAGAGAGGGGAGGAATGAATCAGAGTTAAAAAGAGACTTCCCCAGCCTCCGGGCCCTGGCAGGAGTATCAGTGAGGGGAACTCGATCTCTGGGGCTCTTGACTGCTCCCAGCCTTTCACTCCGCTCTTCGCCTAGCCTAGGCAGCCTGAACGCTAATGACTTCTCCACTTTCTCCACGCTGAAATCTAGTCGGAGGAAAAAGCCTGAGAAGACTTATTTACCCTAAGGAATAGGAGAGTCTGCTGGAGAGTCTCACCCTCTCCCTCTGCCCAGACCCCCTGAAAAGGAATAAATCTTTAAAAAAAAAATCTACAATTGCCTAATGTCAGAAATCAGCCAAGTATGTGTAAGGGAAGGTTATATTTCATGGAACAGGGGTTTCTTCCAACCCTTCTATCATATAGGTGGGCACTGATAAAATCCTCTCTGTTCTTTAAGCAAACCACTTCTTCTCTGAAGCCTTTGTGAAAATAAGTGAAATCCCATTAGGAAGGTGATACATAGGGGATCCCTGGGTGGCTCAGCGGTTTAGCACCTGCCTTCGACCCAGGGTGTTATCCTGGAGTCCTAGGATCGAGTCCCACGTCAGGCTTCCTGAATGGAGCCTGCCTCTCTCTCTCTCTCTCTGTATCTCTCATGAATAAATAAAATCTTTAAAAAAAGGAAGGCAATATATAATATCCTTTTTTTAAAAGATTTTATTTATTTATTCATGAGAGACAGAGAGAGGCAGAGACACAGGCAAAGGAAGAAGCAGCTCCCTGCGGAGAGCTTGATGCAGGACTCGATCCCAGGACCCCAGGATCACGACCTGGGTTGAAGGCAGATGCTCAACCACTGAGCCACCCAGGTGTCCCCATAATATCCACTTATAATTTCATTTTGAAACAGTTCAGATTGTAAAAGAACAAGTTAAGGATAGGAGGATGGAGCCAGGAAAGGAAGACAGGAGAAAGGAGTAAAATGGGGATTTAAGAAAGTGAGGAGGGTAAAGGAGTAATAGACAGTTGTTAGAAATTAAATATAGGGCAGCCTGGGTGGCTCAGCAGTATAGCGCCGTCTTCAGCCCAGGGTGTGATTCCAGAGTCCCGGGATCGAGTCCCACATCGGGCTCCCTGCATGGAGCTGCTTCTCCCTCTGCTTGTGTCTCTGCCTCTCTCTCTCTCTCTGTGTGTGTGTGTGTGTCTCATGAATAAATAAATAAAAATCTTAAAAAAAGAAATTAAATATAAAGTGGAGTTGACCCTTAAACAGTACAGAGGTTATGGGCGCCATCCCCCACCTTCACCCCCCAACACAGTTGAAACCTATGGATAACTTTTGGCTTCCATAAAATTTAACCACGAATAGCCTACTGTGACCAGAAGCCTTACCGATAACACGAGCAGTCGGTTAACACATATTTTGTATGTTACACATGTTATACTCTGCATTCTTACAAGAAAGTAAGCTAGAGAAAAGAAAATGTTAATACCAATGTCACAATAAAGAGAAAGTACATTTGCAATACTGCCCTGCATCTGTCGAAAAAAACGTGAACCTGTGCGGTTCAAAGGTCAGCCATTGCTTCATTTTCTACTAAGAATAAAAATTAAGGAAATTGTAGATGTTATTTAGCAAAAAATAAATTCAACAGCTTTCAGGAAGGCCAAAAATATCCATTAAAACTTTGAAAAACTTAACCATAAAAATGACACAGGAGAACCCATGGACATAGTTGATTTCTGAGTTCAAAGGTCCCAGCTGAAGCCTTTCACAGGGGCTATTAACACAGCCTAGCAGGTAAGAAACCCAAAATGCTTCGTTCTCTATGAGGGTACAGCCACAAATGCAAGGAATAACGTAAGTGGACTGTTCACAAGTTCCAAATTTGTGGCCCACACTGAGAAACAAGTGTCTCTTAAAAGGGAATAGACTACGAGCCATTAAGGTCCACTTTTGGCTAGAAAAGACGAAGCACTATGAATAGCCTTTATTAAGAATGTAGTACTAAGTTAAATATATTCCAGGTCTTGGGAGCTCTTTTTACTATTTCAAAAGAGTTTAACAGAAATCATGTATTTAGCTGTGACGAGGCCACACAGGCCAAATACAAATAATTCCTGTCACTGGAATTAAATCAGCACAATACAGGGCCCCTGGGTGGCTCAGTGGTTGAGCATCTGCCTTCGGCTCAGCTCATGATCCCGGGGTCCTGGGATCGAGTCCCACATCGGGCTCCCCACGGGAAGCCTGCTTCCTTCTCCCTCTGCCTGTGTCTCTGGCCCTCTCTCTTTCGGTCTCTCATGAATACATAAATAAAATCTTTAAAATCAATCAATCAGTACAATAATATTTCTATTACCCTGATTAGGATTTGATTGGCAGTTACATAGGACTTTATTAAATAGAAATTGTGGAACTTATGAAATGTGTATTGCTTGGGAGAGAAAAATTTCTCAAAAATAGGGGGTTCACGAGTTAAAAAGATACAGGAGAAATTTGACAGTAAAAACTTGGGGAACAGTAATTTAAGATTCTAAGGGATTGAGATTCTCCTAAAATAGACTGAGCACTGCTGTGTGCTGAGTGCTGTGCAAGCTGCTTTCATGTGTGTTCCGGATCTTAATTCTCACTAAGACTTAGGAATTGTTACACGCATTGTATCCACAGGAGGACCCGAAGCTCAGAGGAATCAGGACCAGCTCAAGGCTACAGAATTAGTCAGTAGAAGATTCTGGCCCCACATTCAGGCCTTTTGACATTCTGTGATCACAATGCCATCCTCTTTGGTTAGTTTAGAATAAGTTTGCATTTCTGGCCACCACTGTTCTCTTTTTATTTGGACCTGATGCTAGGAATTCTGTCTTTTCCCTTTTGGCCAGTTATGCCAAACTTGGATGGTTTTGCCCCTTCTTGGTTCATACACTCACTCGCTAAAACATTTTTTTTGAGCACTGAAAACCCAAACAGACAGTAGAAATAAAAATGAAAAAAAGAAAGATCTAATCCCTTATGGTGTGTCCGTGTAGATTCATGGATTGAACAGAGGTATCGCTCTGGTGGGGGGTTGATGGTGGCAGGTGGAACACAGGGTGGGGATGGGGGTCAGATGGAAACTCTGCACCTTCCTCTCAATATTGCCAGGTACCTAAGACGGCTCTCAAGAACATCTTTTGCAAAGTAAGAAATTAATTTAAAGATTATTTAAGAAACATAAATTTACTGTCTTGTCAAGGAGGATAGCTGATGTGGACAGTAGATGCCCTGATGCAGCAGCAGGAGAAGGGCTGTCCACGGCAGACAGGTGAGGCAGGGAAAGCCCAGAATTTTGCGCTCATCCTTAAGGACTGATAGCAGCCAGGGAGACAAAGAAGTTTCATCATTTTGGTGAAAAGTAGTGAGCATGGGATGCCTGGGTGGCTCAGTGGTTGAGGTTGAGCGTCTGCCTTTGGCTCAGGTCATGATCCTGGAGTCCTGGGATCGAGTCCCGCATCAGGCTGCCTTCTCATTGGGGAGCCTGCTTCTCCCTCTGCCTGTATCTCTGCCTCTCTCTGTGTGTCTCTCATGAATAAATAAATATAATCTTAAAAAAAGAAGGGAAGGAAGAAAGAAAAGCAATGAGCATATGGGGAGACACTCAGGATTAAAGCACCAGGCCACATTATAAGAAGTTGCAACAAGGTGGGAAATGACTGCACGTGTTAAGGTAAATAGTTTAGGGGCACCTGGGTGGCACAGTCTGGTTAAGCATCCAACCCTTGGTTTGGGCTCAGGTCGTGAACTCAGGGTCACGAGATCGAGCCCCACATCAGGCTCTGCGCTTAGCAAGGCATCTGCTTGAGATTCTCTCTCCCCCTCGGCCCCTCCCTCCACCTCTTTCTCTTAAAAGCAAATAAACAAATCTTTAAAACAACAACAGCAAAGGTAAATAGCTTAAACTTTCTCCTCAAAGCTGTGGGGATGCCATAAAAGACTAAGGCAGGGAAGCAGAAAGATGAAATTTGCCTGATTTGTACCAAGATGTCAGTTTAAAAAAAAATTAACATTATATTCAGGCATCTCTGATGTGACAACCCTTCTATCAACAGCCAAAAAAATGCTCCAGGCCCAACTCTCCAATATTCTGAACAAGCCAACTAAAAATAATTTGACACCAAGCTTTGGAAGTGATCAGTTTAGATGAAACTCTTTAATAAACCTTTGATTCAGTTCAACAAATATTTGTCTAGCACTTCTGTTTGGAAGGCCCTGAATTACGGCATTTCATTTCACAGTGTTTTAATACAGGGCACTCTAAAAATAAGTAAATATTCAAATACATACAAGAAACTTAAAAAAAAACTCCGATCATTCAAAACCAAAAATAATTACGTATTTCACTAAAGGAATTGCCATAGCATTTTAAAAATAAATTTATCTTACACTGTTAATTTTTATTTATATCATCGGAGTGTAACCAACTTTTTAGTAATGCCTTCACTGGGACTGTATTGACAGCCACTTGCTTAACGTGTGTAGCATTTTTCAAAAAGCAATTTAAAAGTTGTCATCAGTTTCTTTCCAAGCTACTTTATTTGTCTTCTCCTATGACTTATTTTGTTTTCTCCCTATGAAATCACCCTCAGTCTAATATTTTCCCCTTTGAGTTTTCTTGTTCCTTCATGTACTTCTGTTTGTCCTCTATGACTCCTCTCAGGTGGCACCACCTCCAGGAAGCCCTCCCTGACTTGCCCACACTGACATAGCTGCCCCTTCTCTGGGCTCTCGGCACCCTGGATATTTACCATGGCACCTCACACACTACTGAAGCCACTGCTTTACTTGTTTATTTTCATAATTAGATCATGAGCTCCTTAAGAGCCCAGACCTCTTTTTCTATCTCTATAGCTGCAGGGTGCAGTAATGGTGAAGAAAGGAAGGGAGAGAAATAAAACAAACTGTGTTTCTATTTTCTCCACCATTTCTCTCTTCCTTCCTCCTCATTTCATGTCTTCCTATTATTTCTCCCCAACTACCAATACAACATCTTTATCCTCCTCTTCTTGGTTCCAGCACACATCATGATTTTTAATCTCTCCCTTGAGGTCCTTCTGATTGCAAAGATGCTGATCTGGGGCATGAGGGGCACAGGCTTAGGAATTGTTGCTCCTTGGCATTGCAAAGAAGGGGTTTGTTTTAACAGGCCCTGGATTCATCTCTATTATATCTCTTCTGTGTTTTAGCTGGGGACTTTGAACATGCATTAGCTTTGCATAGTTTTCAGTCTTCGCAGCTGGGTAAACAGACTTTCTGCAACAGCCTGGATAAAATGGCAAGCTCAAGGGGAAAATCTTCACCTTTAAATTAAAAAAAAAAAAAAAAGAAAGAAAGAAAAAAAAAACCTTCTTCACGGCCACGATTGGGGAATAGTAACACCTGAGAGCACCTGAGGGGAATGGTGTGTGTCCTGACTGTGGAAAACCCAGCTGATGACAAGAACATGCAGCTGCCTTCCTGAGTGAGCCTGGCTGCGCTCAGAAAGGAGCATCAAACTGTAGTTAGCAAGAATAACAGAAAAGTGAGGTAAGTGACTGACATTTCTGGTAGACCTTCAAAAAACACGTATAAATTCCATAGGAGAACACCAAGGTGACTGTAGTTAACAATACTGTGTATCTGAAGGAAAGTAGATGTTAAAACTTCACAAGAAAAAAAATTGTGACCTTGTGAGGTGATGAATGTTACCTAACGTAATTGCGATGATCATTTTGCAATACCCATAAATACCGAATCATTATGTGTTGTACACCTTAAGTTGTACAATGTTATATGTCAAGTATATCTCAGTAAAACTGGGGAAAAATGGATCTTCAGGATACATAGAAAATAGTAGTTGCTGAGAAGCAAATTCACTTTCTGATGAAAATTCCTTTATTTCACAGGTTTAAGAAACGACTCTATTGTAACTTTTACAACACGATTTGCTGGCCATCTCCCCCCACTCTCTCCCTGGACCGACATCCCTCTACTCTCTCTCTCTCTGGACACACATCTTCTCTCTCTCTCTCTCTCTCTCTCTCTGGGCCCACCTCTTCCCACTCTTCCTTTTGATCCCTGAGCTCCAGGCTCATTTTCCTCCCTGCTACTCCTCCAACTCCCAGCCATGCACCTGCTGCCCAGAAAGCTTCTCCCAGTCATCTGCAGGTCCCTTCCCCGACCTCCATCAGGATTTATTTATTTATTTATTTATTTATTTATTTATTTATTTAATGATAGAGAGAGAGAGAGAGAGAGGCAGAGACATAGGCAGAGGGAGAAGCAGGCTCCATCACCGGGAGCCCGACGTGGGATTCGATCCCGGGTCTCCAGGATCGCGCCCTGGGCCAAAGGCAGGCGCCAAACCGCTGCACCACCCAGGGATCCCTCCATCAGGATTTAGCTCAAATTCACTTTATCAGAGAGTCCCTCCCTGACTGGCTTAAATGGAACCGCCGGCCTCACAACCAACTTGACCAACTTTCAGCACTGCTCATTTTCCTTCCCTGCATTCTTTTTCACCAACTTACTTTGTTTCATTTAATTCTCTATCCCTAGTGCTCAATAAATATGTATTGAGTAAGTAAAGACACAGTAACATTTCATGGACCACTTCAGGGAGGCAATACAACATGTGGGAAGGATACACAGCCTTTTGAATTCTTACCAACTATTCGCTACGTACCTAACCCTCCCTGTGCTTCAGAATATTCATTTGTAAAGTGGGAATAAGCTTCTCTGGCTAGTAGTAAAGGCATCTAATAAATGCTAGCTCCTCTCCTTCCTTTCTCCCTGTGTCCTTTCTGTGGTTGGGAGTCAGCGTGTCCGTGATTCACCGGTCCTGAGACAGCTGTCAAATGAAAGGAACGGTGCGTTCAGCACACCTTGGACAGTATCAACCCCAGAGTTGAAGCTGATTTTGGTTGTGTTTGATAACTGGTAGGCTAGATCTGAGGCCCGCAAGGACATCTTCTTTTCGGAAAGTGTTGTCATCTGACTGGGACCCCAAATGGAGACATCTGAGGATGGTTTCAGGAAGCTGTAGAATGGACCCTGAAACATGACTATGTTTCAGAATAACAGTAAGTCTGGGAAGTGTTCCAGAAAGAGAACAGAAGACACAGAATGGGAGTGTGGCCATGGCAGGGGCTTTATGCTGAGAAAAAGGTAGAAAGAAAAGATGGTGTCACACTGGGGAAGACGATGAGGTCAAACAAAAAAGGCCAGATTTATTCCTGTAACAGAGAGCCACTGAATATTTTGAATATTTCATAAAAAAACATAGAATCCTATCATGGAAATGACACATGTTTTGAATGTTCACAAGAGACTTTTGAAAGCTGAGCACTGAAGGGTGCTGGTGGATCCAGTGACATCTGTTCAGCAAAACCAAGGACAAGGTTGTAAATGGGAACAGAACACATCCTGATCTTCCCTGCTCATCACTGTTTGATCCACCAGGCAGAAGAGACTTGAGGTGGAAGAGACGGAAGGGCCACTAACCACAAGAGAGCACCCAAAGCCATCAACACGCTAGCACGGGAGAGCATGGATGCTGGCCTGCTCTGGGCCCGCGGGCTCCCTGCGGTCTGTGTTTGAAGGACCTATGACAGCATCACCTCCCCTATCAACTTTCCTCTCCCAGGCTGCCCCTCATCTCTTCCATGTGATTTACTTCCTTATTCCTTGTGAAGTCTGAATAAAAGACCTAAGAATCTTAAAGGCTCCAAAATGATGCAATTTCCACTTCTGCGTGTCTATAAGAGGAGAAAGAAAAAGTTGGCAGATTATTTCATTCACCCCAAAGAGAGAAAACAGAAACTAATCGGTGACAGATGTGCTGAAAGTCTTTCTACCGTGGAATTCTACAACAGGATTTAGCAAGGAACTGATGTTTTGGGACCCAGGAAACCGATAACTTTGTGATTCCCAGCTTCACTATAAAAGTGCCAGCAGCTAAAGAACAAGATGACACTTGTATCTGATGAGGTTTTCTATTTTCCTTGGGTCTACTCTTCTCACAGCATGGAGATGATCTATTTAGAGTATCAAAGAGCTTTTGATAAGGTTCTCACAAATGCCTATTATTGAAACTGGGTAACCACGGTGTGAAAGGAAAAAGTCCTATCAATGAATTAAATGGATTAAAACACTGCTTGAGAGGTGAAGGGGCAAAAAGCAGAAATAATGCTTTTATTAATGGCCAGTTCTCATGCGGGGAAAGGTTAATGATTGAGGGCTCTTAGGCTTCGTGGTAGAATCAGATTGATAGTTCACTAACGACCAGGACAGGGGAGCTCCAGCCTCATTCCCGTGTTCTCCACAGATAGGCCCACACAGAGCCCCCATTGATCAAAGAGCATAAGGCACATGGAGGAGATGCAAGCAGGGCAGAGAAGTGCCTGTCGTCCAGAGATGCCCAAATACCAAGGGGTCCAAAATAAAAATCACGATAGCAGAATTTTATTGTCTAGGAATTTTGATACATACTACAGAGAAATACAAGGGCCCTTTCAAAAGACAAGATATGATATTGGAACAAAAGGACTTAATTTATGGGCACTATGAGAAAAAAAAATGTTCCGCACTGAAGAATTTCAGCATTTGGGCATTTAGAGCCACAAAAACCACGATGCCTACTCTGTAGATGGAGAAGTTTAGATGTAAACAAAAGTGAAACTGGTAGGAAAGATTAAGAATTAGTACCCTTTTTGGAGGGAGAACTCAAAAGATTTGAGACAGGTTTTAACAAAAACATAACCCTACATGAATGGAATAATCTGGAAATCAAATACTCTAATTGCTTAAATTAATACTTTATGACCCATAACTCCATCTAGCATTTTCAAAACATCATCACAACAAACTTCATAGCAGAGCTTTAACCTTTTTTTGTCTCCGTTTCCTCATCTGTAAAATGGGAATAGAATTTACCTCACAAGATGACTATAAGGGCTAAATGGGATGACATGTAGAGCATTTGAACAGCAAAGGTAAAACCAAAAATGTTCAATTATTTTTGTTTTTAGTATTGTTATTATTAGAACTTAAAATAGACCAAACCCAAATACTTACGTGTTGTAGAGAAGCAATCTCTTTCGAGCCATTGCGATTTTTCTTATTTATATCATTGTTATGAGTCAGTGCTTAATAAGACACATAAAATGCTTTCAAATAAAGAAAAAGCAAGCTTTAAAATACCTTTCCACTAATGCATTTTGTCAAATGGAAGAGAATTACAAGTTAATCTAAGTAAGGCAAAAAAAGAACACACACATACACACACACACACACACACCCCTCACACCGAGCAATTGCTAATGACATATTAATTCTCCAATGTACTAATAGTGGAGCCAAGCTTACCGTGCAGATAGTATTTTGATAAGCTCCTTTCTATTCTGTACACGAAGGTGATTAGTTTTATACTTGGGGTCATCAATCAGTTCAGGCAAATTCAAGATCTAAAAAGGGAAAATAATTTTAGTATATAATTCAGATTTTTCGTGTACCTGCCTGTGAGTGCAAGTGTTCGGGTCCTACTAACATGCTCCCCAGGACCATTCCTTGCTGACCTTTATGCTTCCAGACAAAGGCATAGGGAGCAAGAAAGGAATATGAAGGGAAGGATCATGCAATTAGGATTGAGTTTGCCATTTATGAGACGTTTTTGCTACATTCGAGTTTGTGCCTACATATGCGAGCACAGAGCAAGAGTTATCAGATTCCCCATAATAAGTCTTGTCTAGAGAGAGTAGGTAAAGAGATACAGAATTGGAAAGAACTGACCTAATTCTGAGAACCGATATCATAAGTACATGTCTGCACTTACGCGAAGCCCATAATCAACATATATCTTGTAGGTACATTCACTTATTTGTTCCACATGTAAATAAAATAATATTATCTGTCCCAGAAGTCCTATCCAGGATGTTGTACAAGGTGCTAAAATAAAGGAAAAGCATATACATTTGCCCCAAATGCTCACCATTAAAACAATGTCAAATTAAAAGATATTCTTCCTATAGAAGTGTCACTATTTTTCTTTAATATGTCTCCCTAAAGGAATACCAAATAGAAATGCTTTTATATACTTCCTCTTTTGCTCCTCCTCAATAAAGGGAAAATCTATCTTGCAAGTCCCTTTGGACATCTTGCAATTTTAACAAGACCATAATGAAAGTACCAAGTGGATTTGGAATGGAAAAGAAGTTTTATAAAGAATGTGTGGAGGCAGTGTTTGGCAGTTGTGTTGGAAAGTCAGAAGGAGCATTTATGGGCTTGGGGCAGGCCATGTGGCCTACAGAAAGCTTCACTACCTTTAGTAATGCATTTGCTTTAAGTATAAACATTTAATGGTTTCATTTGTTTCCCACAGTTTAAATAAAATCAATCCATTAATCATCCCACGAAGGACAGAGAAGTGAAGAAGGTCCCCTGGAGTAAAGAGAGCATCTCCACAGTGTCATTTCTCTTTCAGGTGGTTCACTTATTCATTTCCTGTAGGAATAATAAAGACAGCACTACTCCCCCAGATTTTTAAAAAGTGACACTGCATAGAGCGACCTTTCTAAAAACTGCCCTGCCACCACACCTGATCCCAGAAGTGGCCTCCAGGCTTGTCCAGGAATGGAAACCCACCCTCCCTCCCTAAGAGTGAATACGTTATTTCCAGAAGGAGCAAGTCCCTTCACCAAATCATGGGTTAAACCTGTAAATCTGGCCTCACCCAGAAATAGTAGGGGCTGCATTAAAACAAACTGTTCAGTGATTGTACTCGGTGGTAACCGGAACATCCTCAGATGTCGTTCTCTGACTTTGACTCGTCACCTCTTTTCTCTGTGAAAGTTAGTATGGAAGAGTGGGTCAAAGTAATTATGGCTCTGCCTTCAGCCATGCTGCCATTCACAGTGCTTCTAGAGAGGCTGCTGCACGAGCTGTGATCACAACCATCCCTTACGTGCTTGAAAAAGTGTCGCCTGAGGTGGAATGATTCAGTGTCAGTGAAAGTGTTTGACATACTGAGCACCAAATACATGTGAGGTATTCCAACGAGGTGCTATTCCCTCCCCGCAAAGAAATAATGAAGTGTGTGTTTGTTCAAAGAAGAAGGATGGGAAAGAGGGAGGGAGGGAGAGATGTCTTTAATTAACCTTCATTTCCTACGAACATCTCTATTGGACATAGAGTTCCGGGTTGACAGTTTGGTGCCAGTTGGCTCTAGGCTCCCGGTTTCAGGCCAAAAAAATGTGCAGTTCACTGAGTCTGTGTTCTCCCACAGGTAATATATCATTTTCCTCTGGGTGCCTTCAAAACTTTTTCCTTGGTCTTTCATTTTCAGTGGGAAGTCTTGGGTATGTTTAGGCGTGTGTTCACTTGGGTTTATCTTATTTGGGGTTTGCTGAAAGTATTAAATCTGTAGGTTTTTATCTTTGGCCAAGTTTGGGAAGTTTTCAGCAATTATGTCTTCAAATATTTCTTAAGCATGTACTCCTACCCTCTCCTCCTGGGATTACAAGGACATTGGTGTTAGACTTTCTGTTTTTGTCCCACAGGCTCCTAGACTCCTGAAGGCCTGTTCTTTCCTTCTTTCTTTCTTTCTTTCTTTCTTTCTTTCTTTCTTTCTTTCTTTCTTTCTTTCTTTTTTTCTTTTTCTCTTTCTTTCTTTCTTTCTTTCTTTCTTTCTTTCTTTCTTTCTTTCCTTCATGTTCTGGGAGGGGACCGTCTTTTTTCTCTTTATTGTTCTACTTATCCATCCTTGAGTTCCATGACCATCTCCTCTGTCATCTCCATTGTGTTATCGGGATTATCCAGCGAGGGGTTTCTTTTTATATTTGGTGGTCATATTTTTTGGTTCTACAATTTCCAGTTGGTTCTTCCTCCTATCTTCTATTTCTTTGCTGGACATTCCTCCTTTCCCATTTATTTCAATGGTGTCTGTGATGCCTGTTGGAGCATTTCTGTAATAGCTGTTTTAAAGTCTTTGTAAGTTAATTCCGACATCTGTGTCCTCTTGGCATTGGCATTTATTGACTGTCTTTTCTCATGCAAGCTCTGGTTCTTCATATGCTGAGTAATTTGGATTGCATCCTGGATGTTTCAAATATTATAGTATAAGCCTCTGGGCCTTATTTAAATCCTACAGCAAAATTTTATTGTTATCATTTTTAGCAAGCAGTTGATCTAATTAGGTCCAGGCTGCAAGCCCCTACCCACCTGCCCGTGTGCTTTGGTTCTAGACTTAGTTCCACTCCCGAAGCCCTGGCAGTGCTGTCCAAGTCTGCCCCAGATGTGCCCCACTTGATGGTCACGCTGCCACCTGGGCAGTCATCTGTTCACAAACTTCCTTCTCAACTTCTTTGGTGTGCTGGTTAGGATCAGATCAGCATATGTGTGGCTCAGGGGTGAGCTCATGAGTTCACAAACACCTTCCAGGGTGGCTTTCTGAAGCTCATCCCCCTCTGAGGGCTCTCTCAGGTTCCCTGAGGCTCCCCGTTGGTTAGCTGACTTCCAGGGTGGAGGCCAAGCAATAGGAGGACAGAGGAAAAGCAACAAGGGTTCACCCACCTATTTGGGGGGATTACAGCTCAGAGATAAAGAGGAAAGTTCTCCTTCCTCAGATCCTGTTAGATCTGTTTAGATCCTGTATAGATCCTGTTCATCTGCCGCTGCCACTATAGGGTTGTTCGTGGCATAGGACTCAAGAAAACAGACAGGGAGAGAAGATGCAGGATTCCCACACTCTCTCTGCTATCAGAACTCACTTTTGGGCTCCTCACTCCAGGAAAGAAGGGTATCTCCTAGGGCTCAGCTCTGTCTCCTAGTTTCCACTCTACATTTTAGGCTGTGCTGTATCCATGTAAGGAAATAATTGTAGAGACAACTGAGCCTGGGTGGCTCAGTGCTTGAGCATCTGCCTTTAGCTCAGGTCATGATCCCAGGATCCTGGGATCAAGTCCTGCATCAGGCTCCCTCTGCCCATGTCTCTGCCTCTCTCTGTGTCTCTCATGAATAAATAAATAAAATCTTAAAAAAAAAAAAAGAAGACTGGTAAACTTACTGCTGATCTAGAGGTATTTTATTCTTTTTTTTTTTTAATTCTAGTGTTCTTCCTCAATTCTCTCCCTACTACTTACTTTTCAGCACCACCCTAGACATGCTCCACACATTCTCTTCCAGGTTTTATCACTGTGTTCAGTGGGAGAGATAGGGAGAAGTATGCTTACTCTATCTTACCCAGAACCAGAATCTCCGAACCTAATTTTTATAGAGGCCATTTATTAAGCACATACTGTGAGCCAGGATTGGACTGAGCATGTTACTACTTATTCATTCTGACTCTTACAAAACCCCAGAAGTTATATGTTAGCATAGTTATGTGTTCTAATCTTCATTTTATTGGGAAAACACAGAAACTTAGCAGAGATTAAGTGTCAGACCAGAGGTCACCTGACTAGTTTCAAGGCTCACAGTATGCCTTGGAATTATGCTATAATGTCCTCGGACCACCTGCTCCAAAATCAACTACAATGCTTATCAAAATTGAAGTTTCCTGTACCCCACCTCAGACATACTAAGTCCAAATCTTTGGGAATGAGGCTCAAGGAGATTTCCTATGCATGTTAAAGTTGAGAACCAATGCATATTGCCTCCAATAAAAGAAACTCTCAGTCTAAATGACTTTTAAAAGGATGTCAATGTACTTCAAATAGGAATACCCATTAGTGTTGGCATCAATCAGCTTAAAATAGCTTACATATGCTCATGTTCCCTACTCTTCTGTATCATGTTAAGAGACATAAAATAGGATTTGCTGTAAGCCAAGGTTCACTTTATATGCAGAAAGATTTTTCTGAACCCCAAGCCTTGAACCCATTGCTCTTGTTCTCACTCTAATTCCTGACAATAAGAACTCCTTAATAGGACCCGTCCCCAAGAAGTATTATTCAGCTGGTATATCAAATTCCATTTTGGAAAGAGATTAGGCCTAAGTAAATTCTACTCATTCATCACAGACAATACTGCTGTATTTCTCTCGAGGAGGGAGAGCTGCCCTATCTTTCATTATGGACCTTACTGGGAAAAAGATCAGCTGATGGACTTACTGGGGACCTCATCTCCTATAAGGCCAGTTTGAATGACAAGCCCCTCAATAAAAGGTAAATCTGAACAACAACAAAAAAAATTCTTAGAAGAAACCCACTATGTATGGAATAAGGAAAAGGATAGTTTTTCTTAGGTTAAAGGTTCTTAGGGCCAGTTTACACATAAGGATATAAAAAGTCAATCAGCTTGCAATGTTTGCTCAAGATGTAAATGACATGAATAACATTAAAAATCCTCTGCACATAAAACTTTTCTTCTGAGTATCTCAAAGAATTTGATAGACATTGTCTTAATGGCTTATAAGAGGGATTATCATTCCTCACTCACATATGGAGAAACAAAGTCATGTATGCCATTCTCAAAGGCCCTCTGATGGTCTACTTTTAAACAAATGTATCATAACACACCATCACCATAAGTCATATTTGAGTACTTAGACTTATGGCAAATATTCTGCTTTGAAATAAAAATCTTTTTCAGAAAATGTTCTTATGGATATTTATGAGAAAGTTCAAAAGTTTCAAACTGATCAGCAGTAATGAATCAAAAATAAAAAGAATTCAGTACAGTTATTTTCAACAGTGAAGAATATGTCAACCAGTAATTTCTCCCCCCCACCCCATCCACCACCCCCCTCTCTGGAGAGACAAAACTCCAAAACATATGGCCCAGGAAGAAAATCTGTACTCATTTATAGCAATGAACTGGCTTTTACATCTCTGCAGCTAGAGTACGCAAATGACTTCACAGGCAACGGCTTCCGTATGTTTCATATTTTTAACATTGACCGTTCATAATAAAGATTCTTTGATCCCAGATCAAATGTTTGAATCGATTTTCTCTACACTTACTCAGAGTCACCGCTATGAAAGCTCTCCTCTTTCCCACCTCAGATGTTCCAGCCCTTTCTGCAGAAGGGCTCCATTTGTCACCTTCTCTGCGGTACTTTCCACCCCTTTACTGTGGTTTTTAGCTGTGTTCATTAACCGTTCATACAAAAGAGGCACAGCAATAAATAATTTTTGTACATAACAAGTTAACGGCAATAAATAAAGTTCCCCTGAGGAATTCACAGGCATCTTTAATGAAGCTGAAAAGTCAGAGTAAGTGGTATGTGTGATTAGTACAAGAAAATAAACTCCCCATCAAAAAAAACATCTTCAATAGGTGAGACCTCTCCCTACCTGTCAGAGAAATTAAAAGAAAAACTTATATACATTTTTTAAAGCTAGATTCGATTTCTGGGATTAGAACTGGGAAAAGCAAATAGGAACCTAAAGACTTAAATAAAAACAAACAAAACCCCAAAAATCTAGGTAAGTAGTAAAAACATCAAAAAAATTTTAAGTGATGCCAAGAACTTAAAATCTCCAACATAAAATTATTTTACGTGACTCCAAGGCCTTTTTAAAAAATCTTGTTGAGAGGAGCACCTGAGTGGCTTAGTGGTTGAGCATCTGCTTTTGGCTCAGGGCATGATCCCGGGGTTCTGGGATCAAGTCCCACATCAAGCTCCCTGGAGGGAGCCTGCTTCTTCTGCCTATGTCTCTGCCTCTCTTTCTGTGTCTCTCATGAATAAATAAGTAACATTTTTTAAAATATAAAAAAATAAAATAAAAATCTTGTTGAGAAGCAATATTTTTAATGTAATATTAACTTAATAACTTAAAACATGAACTCTGCAGAAAGGTAATCATTAAACAAAGGCTAATTTGAAAAAAAAAGTTTAGTTTTCTAGGGGTTAATATAATAAATTTGGTATCACATTATATTTGAGCCTAATTAGATCTCAGGTTGTTACAGAGGGAATAAAGAAAAAAAGGGGATCCATAAGTGCCTCAGCGGTTGAGTGTCTGCCTTCAGCTCAGGGCATGATCCTAGAGTCTCCGGATCAAGTCCCACGTAGGGCTCTCTCTGCAGGGAGCCTGCTTCTCCTTCTGCCTGTGTCTCTGCCTCTGTGTGTGTGTGTGTGTGTGTGTGTGTGTGTGTGCGCGTGTGTGTGTTTCTCATGAATAAATAAATAAAATCTTTTTTTAAAAAAAAGGAAAGTGAAAAGAAAAAATATCCTGGTATTAAAAATCCCTTTAAAATGAATTATTTTTGTTTCCTGTTTTTCACTGGACTGATAGATCATTTTGGAGGATAATTGAGACTACTATGTACTATAGTACATTTCAGAATACAGCCAGGTACCTCAAAAAAAAAAAAAAAGGCAGAATGCTAATTCAGACCATGTCCTTAGCACTTATGAGTATAAAAAGGGCACACTGTTAAGGGTGAAGGCAGGTGGTCTTAAGTTGGCGATAAACTTAACAACATTGTTCTAGGCAAAAGTGAACTTTCCTGGCTTTGTACAAAGTGAGTTATTGCACAGATCATCTGCCTATCCCAGGGATTACACATTACCTTGCACACAGTAGCAAACTGTTGGTTATTTCCTACTCCAACCACAAGAAATCCATCCTTGGTTTTAAAAGCCTAAAATAAATAAATTAATTAATACATACATACATACATATATACATACATACGTATATAAATATATAATTTTATATATTAAAAATACCACAAGTTAGCTTTAATTTCTAAAAGTTCTATATAGAAAGTATGCTCTAAAGCAACATTATTAATAAAATCCATATCAATCAATTAGTATATTTTGCTCTTATATTTGCATAGTTATTTTCATTTGGGATTTTCAAAGCACTTCTTGGCTCTTCTACCAGCTGTTGTAACACTGCATGAGTGGCTTGGAAAAATAAAGAAAATACTAAACTAAATCAGTTTTGTTATATTAGCATAATATGAAATTCTATATTGATTATAGTATGGATTACTGTTGGGCTTTTCTAAACTTTTGTGTTTTGTTTGTTTCCAGTTCTCCATGGAGGGCAAAGACCAAGAAGGTACATTGCTTTCTATAAAGTGTAAGAAGAATAAAAGGAAGGAAGGAAGGAAGGAAGGAAGGAAGGAAGGAAGGAAGGAAGGAAGGAAGGAAGGAAGGAAGGAAATGAGGAGAAGGAGAAAGAGAAGATGGGTAAGCTGATACATTTTGTCTTTGAAGATCTCAGATGTAAACTCTTGGACAATTATCACTTTTCAGTAAGTGACAATGGACACATCTGGATCTCTGCACCTCATGTGGTTTTATGTACCTGAAAATGTTTGCTGCTTCTAGGAGCCATATTCGTTTGAGCAGTAACAAGAATACCAGAGTCCTAGGTCCTCTGTAGAACTCCCTTCTCCACATATGATCACAGTGCTGGTTGGAGGACCCAAACTTTACCGTCAGAAGGCCTTAGTCCCACTTTCCTTAAGTAAAGGAGTTCCTGTAAGTTTCCTTCCTAAGTAAAAATTGTTCTGTATTTTCACCTCCTCTTTCTTCACTTATTCCTGTCTCTGAGATAGATGACTTCTATCTTCTTTGCCAGGGCTTGCTCCTATGCTAAGCCTGTTCCCACCTTCACTCATATCCTTCAGAACCCTGCTCAATCATTTTTAATCTCTTCATTCCCACTGGGTCCCTTTTTTTCTGCCTACATTTAGGCTTGTGGCTACACTAACAATATAAGCAGCAAGAAAACAAAATTTCCATCAGTCCTGATGCCTTTCTCAAGCTATCTTGAAATTTTCTTCCTCTCCTCCATCTCTAAATGATATAAAAATTCCACCTGCCTGTATTTCTTCATGAACACCACATTCCAATGCCGTCTGTCATCAAGATACTTATTCTATCACTACACTGAAACTATTCTTTCTTGACCTCATTAATTGGTACTGTTAACCATCCCTTCCTCCAGGAACCCGTCTTATCTCTAGGATCCATCTGAGTCCATGTCTAATATCTCTCTGACCTGTATTCCACCTGTATTCCATGCCCCCCTTTTTAGGATTATTTTCTCCTTAGCCTTCAGCATTCCTTAAGGATCTGTATGTGGTCTTTCACTACACTTGCTTCTAATGGTAGCCACTAGCCACATGTGGCTATTGAATTTAAATAAACTAAAATTAAATTAGCTGGTCACAAAAGACCACATAGTGTTTGCATTTGTATGAAATGTCCAAAATAGGCAAATCCACAGAGATAGAAAGATTAGCAGCCACACTGGGCTGACAAAATTGGGAGAATTTGGGGAGTGACTACTAATGAGTACTCGGTTTCTTGTGGGGGTGATGAAAATGTTCTAAAATTGTGGTAATGGTTGGACAATTCTGCGAATACACTAAAAATCACTGAATTCTACACTTTAAATGGACGAATTATGTGACATGTGAATTATATTCCAATAGAGATGTTATTAAGAAACAGCTCCACAGACACACTAGCTACGTGTCACGCACTCAATAGCCACAGGTGGCTAGTAGCAGCCGTATCAGCACAGATGAAGGGCATTTCTGTCATCACAGAAAGTCCTGCTGTGCGGTGCTGGGAGATTGAAGCTGGTAGTTTGTAGGTTTTCTTTTTATTCTCCTGCTAGGCCTAACATGATACCTGAAAAATGTTAGGCAATGAATAAGTGGTTATAAAATGCAATGAATCTCTCAGACACCTGCTTCCATATAATAGAATTGTGGTTAAAATGGATCTCAAGCAAAACACTATAATAGGGTTTATTCTATTTACATTTTTGCTTGATTTGGTAATGAATGCTACTAAAAAGATAACACATGATCCCTGTTCACAGCGAAATGCAAAGTTAGTGTTATAAATAATGCAATAGTGTTTCTCAAACTATAGAAAGGGAATTTGCAATGGAGATGTGAGTGAGGGGCAAAAGATCTTGAGCAGAGATGTCTCAACAAACTATTGATAACTATGAAGGTACACAGGTAGACTGTTCGCTCGGGTGTTGAGTTTGGTTTGGTTGCAGTTTTTCCAAGAAAAACTGAGTTGGGGAGTAGATAAGCAACGTGAAGTAACAATGTGTGTTATCAAGTATAATGTAAGAAAAGATTTTCAAAATTTTAGATTAATGACGTGATATTCAGCAAGTTTACATTTTGAGAGATCCTCATTTCCTTTTAATTAATAAAGACGTGTTTCTTCCTTTAAGCCTTAACTATACCATGAAATATATGCTTACCAATATACAACTTTCAAAATTTTGAGGAGAGAACTAGTTAATGATTATAGGAAAATGAAGATTGAATAGTAGCTGAGCCACCAAACTCAATTAAAGATTACCAAATAGATTTATAAGGATGAAGGTAAGATTGGGTTCTTTAAACACTTACTTGCTCCCTGTTACTATTATTACAGTGTTTATTCAATGAATATGTTTTAAATAAAAACTTAAAAAAAAAAATACTGTTGGCTGAAGACTGAATAATTACGTCTCCCCAAGCTTCACATGTTGAAATTCTAACCCCAGTATGATGGTATTCGGAGTGTGGAAATTAAGAAAGGGAAACCTCACTAAAGTGGAGTCAGGAGACTAGAAGGAAAAGTCCTATGACTCGGTGTCAATTACAAGAACTGTCGATTACAGACCCCAACAGGAAAATCATCAACAGGAAAGAATGATCGATTCCACAGGAAAATATGTACACTTGACCCATGAACAGTGCCAATGCCCCAATCCACACCTGAAAATCCACATATAACTTTTGACTCTCCAAAAATTTAACTATGATGCCTGGGTGACTCAGTGGTTGAGTGTCTGCCTTTGGCTCAGGTCATGATCCTGGACTCCTGGGATCAAGTCCCACATCAGGCTCCCCGCAAGGATCCTGCTTCTCCCTCTGTCCATGTCTCTGCCTCTCTCTCTGTGTCTCTCATGAATAAATAAATAAAATTTAATTTAAAAAAGCTTAACTACTGATAGCCTATTGTTGATCATAAGCCTCACCAGTAACACAAATAGTCAATTAGCATATTTTATATCTTATATGTATTCTATACCATATTCTAATGATAAAGGATATTAGAGAAAATAAAATGTTATGAAGAAAGTCATAAGGAAGAGAAAATACATTTATAGTACTGTGCTATACTTAATGAAAAATTTCCAAGTATAAGTGGACTGTACAGACAGTTCAAACCCATGTTATTCAAGGGCTACCTGTCCATTAAATCCTCTACAAGAAATCATCTGCCCCTGCAACCCAGCCAATGAGAAACCATCAACACCTTGAACTCTTGCTTTTCCTCAAAGGACTTTCACTCGAAACAAACCCTCCCAACCTCCTCCTTAATCTCCATAGAATAACATTCCTCTCCCTTTTTGGTTGAACTTGTCTATGGTTTTGCCATAGCTTCATGTCCTGAGTTGCAGTTCTCTGTTATTCCCAAATAAACCCATTTTTGCTAGAAAAATAAATGACAATTTTGTTTTTAAGATTAACAGGCCAAGAACATGGCCATCTGTGAAACTCAAAGGAGGTCCTCACCAGATAACAAATTGCTGGTGCGGTGCCTTGATCTTGGACTTCCCAGCCTCAAGCACTGTAAGAAATAAATGTCTGTTGTTTAAGCCACCTAGACTATTCTATTCTTCATAGCAGCACAAATGGATTAAGAAATTGGTACTGAGAAGTGGGGTGCTGCTATAACAAATATCAAAAAATGTGCAAGCTATTTAGAACCAGGTAGAGGCTGGGAGAGATCTGAGGTTCATGCTAGAAAAAAGTCTACATTGCTGTGAACAGCCTGTTCTGAGCTATTGAGAGCTCAGAGAGAAAAGAGGAGAACTGTAGAGAAAGTCTCAATCTTCTCAGAGAAACATAAGGAATGCCAAACAGAAAGTTTAGAAATATGGACAGGAAAGGCCATTTTGATGAGGTCTCAGATGGAAATAAGGAACATGTGTTTGGAAACTGGAGGAAAGGCAATCCTTGTTATAAAGTGACAAAGAACTGAACTGAATTGTGTTCATGCTCTAATGTTCTGTGGAAGGTAGGACTGTGCAAGTGATGAAATTAGGTATTTCGCTGAAGATATTCTAAGCAAAATGTTGAAGATACAGCTTTGCTCCTTCTGACTGCTTATAGTACAATGTGAAAAAAAGAGATTACTAAAAGAATTGTTGAGGAAAAAGGAAGTAGAAGCTGAAAATCTGGAAAATTTGTGGTCCATCCATATTGCAAAATATGAGAAAGCATGGTCAGAAGAAAACACTAAGGAAGTAGTCAAGTAACGGACTGAGAAGGAGATGTCCTTTGGTAAGTAAATGAGTAAATAAATACAGCTATTAGAAATGACAAATACCCACCATTTGCTTCAACGTGGATGGAACTGGAGGGTATTATGCTGAGTGAAGTAAGTCAGTCGGAGAAGGACAAACATTATATGTTCTCATTCATTTGGGGAATATAAATAATAGTGAAAGGGAAAATAAGGGAAGGGAGAAGAAATGTGTGGGAAATATCAGAAACGGAGACAGAACGTAAAGACTGCTAACTCTGGGAAACGAACTAGGGGTGGTAGAAGGGGAGGAGGGCGGGGGGTGGGAGTGAATGGGTGACGGGCACTGGGTGTTATTCTGTATGTTAGTAAATTGAACACCAATAAAAAAAAAATGAGTAAATAAATATTCAGACAATGCAATTATTCCACACTAGAAAGAAAGGCATTATCAAGCCATGAGAGACATGGAGGAATCTTAAGTGCATATTACTTTTTTAAAGATTTTATTTATTTATTCATGAGAGACACACAGGCAGAGGGAGAAGCAGGCTCTATGCAGGGAGCCTGACGTGGGACTCGATCCCAGGACCCCAGGATTACTCCCTGGGCCGAAGGCAGGCGCCAAACTGATGAGCCACCCAGGCATCCCCTTAAATGCATATTACTAAATAAAGGAAGCCAAGCTTTTAGACTACATACTGTATGATCCCAGCTTTATGACATTCTGAAAAAGGCAAAACTATAGAGACACTGAAAGTATCAGTGGTTGCCAGGGATTGGGAGGAGGAAGAGATAAATACTCAGAACATACTGGATTTTTAGGGCAGTGAAAATACTCTGTATGATACCACCATGATGTCTACATGTCATTATACATTTGTCCAAACCCACGGAACGCACAACACCGAGATGTGTGTTGTGAACTTTAATGTAAACTGCAGACTTTGGATGATTATACTAAGTCAGTGTAGGTATGTCAATTACAATAAATGTAACACTCTGGTGAGGGATGTTGATATTGGGGGGAGGCTGTGCATGTGTAGGGAAGGAGGTGTACGGAAAATCTCTGTACCTTCTGTTAAATTTTTTTCTGAACCTAAAACTGCTCTAAAAACTAACATTTCTTTTTTCTTAAAAAAAAAAAAAAGACAGCAGGAAGCATCTTTGTTACGATGATAATGTTCTGTATCTTGACTATGTCAATATCAATATCCTGACTGTGATATTGTACAGTGTGTTTTGTACAATGTTACTAATGGAGTCAATTTGGTAATGGGTACACAAGATCCATTTGTATTATTTCTTAAAATATATATGAATCTACAATTATCTCAAAAAAATAAGTTTAGTTTTTTTTAAAAGATTTTATTTATTTATTCATGAGAGACCAGAGAGAGAGAGAGAGAGGCAGAGACTCAGGAGGGAGAAGCAGGTTCCATGGAGGGAGCCCGACGTGGGACTCGATCCCAGGTCTCCAGGATCACACCCTGGGCTGAAGGCAGTGCCAAACCACTGAGCCACCTAGGCTGCCCTAAGTTTAATTTTTTTTAAGTGATGGTGTATTAGTTTCGGGCCCTGACATCAGAGATGGAAAGAAAGAGATTCAATAAATATTTAGAGCTGCATTATTTACAATAGCCAAATTACAGTAGCAGCCCAAATGCCCATCAACTGATGAATGGATAAAGAAGATATGGCATGGGGTGCCTGGGGGGCTAGTCAGTTAAGTGTCTGCCTTCTGCTCAAGTCATGATCCCAGAGCCCTAAGATTGAGCCCCACATCAGATTCCCTGTTCAGCAGCAAGTCTGCTTCTCCCTCTTCCTCTCCCTCTGTGATCTGTCACACTCTTGCTCTCTCTCAAATAAAACATAAAATCTTTAAAAAAAGAAGATATGGCGCACACGTGTGTGCACACACACACACACACACACAATGAATGATTCAGCCATAAAAAAGAATCAAACCTTGCCATTTACAATGACATGGATGGAGTTAAAGAGTATAATGCTAAGTGAAATAAGTCAAAGAAAGACAAATACTGTATGATTTCACACATATGTGGAATTTAAGAAACAAAACAAATGAGCAAAGGGAAAAAGAGAGAGGGGGAAGCAAACCAAGAAACTGACTCTTAACTATGGAGAACAAAATGATGGTTACCAGAGGGGAGGGAGGTGCAGAATGGGTGAAGAAGGGGTTTAAGGAGTGCCCCTGTCATGAGGAACAGTAGGTGATATATGGAGTTTTTGAATCATTATATTATACACCTGAAACTAATATAATACTTTATGTTAATTAACTGAAACAAAAATAAAAACTTTTAGAAAAGATTTAGCTGGTAAAATCTGCTATCGTTGGTAATGACTTGAATGTGATGGTCAAAAGCTGAAGACTGGGGGAGAGCAAGATGTCATGGGTGACATTTAGGTTACTGAGGAGCTTTTGAAATACTCCTTTGGAAATTCCAAGGGAACAGAATTTGAAGAGCAGATGAAAGTCTGAACTGTAGATGAAACCTGAGAGTCATTCATTATAATCTGTAACGGAAGCCATCACATAGATGAAGTCATTTGGGAAGAGAGTTCAACTGTAGAATAGGGAAAAAGGAGGTGGGGGGAGCTGGGGGATGAATCTGAAGGTCACCCTCATCTCAAGTCCAAGTAGAAGAGGAGTTAGCCACTAGTCTAAGAGGAGGACCAAAGAATGCCACCAAAGTAGTTATTCATTACCTCAGCAATGCTGTTCTGGTGTCACAGTGTGGACCAGATGAACTTTGAAGTGAATCAAGGACTAAGTAACAGGGAATGGGGAGAGCACATGAGAACATCTATTTAAGAAACCTGGTTGGGAAGGAGAAGAATAAGCACAGCACTGAGAAGACAGAATGAGCACATGTCGGCCGGCACCATGTTTGGTTTGGTGGTGGGGAGCTGAGGAAGTTCCCTCTAGCTGCTTCTACTTTCTTATAAATAAGGAGTGAGGTCATCAACTGAGAGTAGGGTTGGGACATATTGGATTGAAAAGAGTGGCTAAGTTCTTTTCTTTTTTTAAGAATTGTATTTATTTATTTGACAGAGAGGGTACACAAGCACACAGCAGGGGGGAATGGCAGGCAGAGGGAGAGGAAGAAACAGACTTCCTGCAAAGCCCAATGCAAGATTCGATCCCAGGTCCCTGGGATCATGACCTGAGTCAAAGGCAGACCCTTAACTGACTGAATCACCTGGGCACCCAAGAGTGGCTAAGTTCTGATGTATCACTGAAGAGACTGGGACAGCAGAGTGACCAGATATACAGAATTGTGCTGAAAGCCCAACTGAGTGATATTCTCCATCATCTCACAGTTACAGACATAGAATAAATGGATATTTGCATTGACTAATAAATAACAAAAACATATAGATGCAGGGAAATCAGAAAACTTGGCCAAAATGTTCCTGGATGATGAGCCATGGATTATCTGGATATGGAAGGAGGTGGCAAAGATAGGAGGACGTTATCGACAGGGCAGAGGTGTCAGTGGATAAGAAATCCTGATGAAGGGATCCCTGGGTGGCGCAGCGGTTTGGCGCCTGCCTTTGGCCCAGGGCGCGATCCTGGAGACCCGGGATCGAATCCCACGTCGGGCTCCCGGTGCATGGAGCCTGCTTCTCCCTCTGCCTATGTCTCTGCCTCTCTCTCTCTCTGTGACTATCATAAATAAATAAAAAATTTAAAAAGTATATTTAAAAAAAAAAAAGAAATCCTGATGAAGTCAAAGAACAGTCATGATGGAGTGGTTGTACATGTCGGTGGAAGAACAGGAGATGATGGATGGTTAGGATGTAAAATGTCTCATTCAGTTGAAGTGAATGCAGATTCAGTGGGATGTGAGAGTCACAGTGTAAGAGCCATAGACTCGCTGCTGCTAAAAGGTAGGGACTCAATGAATAGCATTATTATTGATCATTTAATAATTATTTAATCATTTATTAACAGTAATTAACAGTAATTATTTAATTAATAATATACTACATGCTACCTAAAAGGAGTTCCTACTGTATTCTAAGCCCTTAGATCCTGACTCTTGAGCCCTCGTCCACTCTACAAATGTCTCCCCTCTCTCTCCTCTCATTTCCTTAGTTGTCTCACTCTCCATACCGAACAAGATAAGTGACAACACGCCACGTACACAAACTGCTAGCAGGCTTTCCAACACAGGGAGAACTCGCATCAAAAGCATTGAATTGGGCTACAAACTCTCATGGCTGGGGTGTTTCTCTTAGAAGGAGTTCAGGCCTCAGGAGAAAAGAAACCATTGCTTCTGCATGAGATGACAGGGGAGAGGGCAGCAGGGGCAAGTGTCTATAGTTTTAAGAGGATGAGGCCAAACCCACGCCATTCCTCTTAGGAAACCAGATTTATTATTCCTGAGGAAAGAAATGCTCCTCGCTGTGAGTTGTGCTGATTCAAAGGTGACAAGTGTCACTGGTAGAGGAGACCACACAGAAACTGCCTGGTTTTCTTCACATTCTAGTCACGACATAACTCCCCTCCTGGGGAAGGAGGTGTTTCTAAGACATAAAAAATATTGATGGGTCAAGAGATTACAAGGTATTTGGGAAATATGTAAAGACAAGAGAGCGTAGGGAGTCAAGGTTGAGTTATCTGGTTAGAGCAGTTTCAGACATAAAAGGGGACCCCACCTGAGAGCCTGATGGGTGGCAATATAAAATAGAAGAGTAGAGAATACTGAGCAGACATGAAATCAGAGAAATAAGAGGGTCAATCTGGAATTCCCATTACTCTTGCAAGTGTCTATTACTTCCTAGATGCTCTGCTTTGCCAGCTTCCAGGCATGCTACCTGGATGGATGACCTCTTAGCTACTGAGCTGGCTACATATAAAACCACAGAAAGACATCTAGAAGTTCTGCACCAACTCAATGTATCAGATGGTCACATGGAAAATGAAAAAAATAAAATAAAACTGAAAGTTTCTGCGTCACCCTCTTAAGCTACCATATTGATACATCAGTATTTCCTCCAGTCTAAATAAAGTACATACAATGGGTAGTGTGTCAACTTCAAAAACAAGAGCACAAACTCCCGGGCCTCGGGGGCTACCTAATTTTTAACAAGATTTTCTTCCACAAAAGGTAACTGTTGCTAAATGACTTCATCATCCACTGGAAAAAGACATTCCCTGAAGTTTAACTCACTGCCATGAGAATGTTTTCTGGAATGTCAAGCAGTTACTGACTTTGGGTCTGTGCTAGTACATCGTGACAAATATAGAGCACTATTTCCTACCACAAACAGTTCAGTTCACCTTATGGTGCTGAAGCTGGCTGAGCCAGATGGCAATGAGGCACAAACTGCTTATAACTCAAGAACAGTGTCATCGATGGGATGGAACCGCGCAACAAGTGGTAAGTGAGGCCAGGAGTCCCTAATCTAGCCTTCCAACTATTTGGCTTTGCACACTTTTCATCATCATGAATAAGCCATTTTGTAGACCTATTTCTAAATACAAACCCTTGCCTTGAATTTTAGAATAGATTTGAAAGAGATATCATGTGCTGGTCTCCTGCAACCCCAGATCCGGGCCGGGATTTTCCAATTCCACAAGAAATGTGAATATTCAAAAATATACTTGGGGTTCTTCCAATCAATTAAATTTCATTTCAAATCGAACATATCAATGGTCTTCAATCATGCAGTTTCTGATACCGGATATAGAGATAATGGCAAAAAAGAAAATGGAAACTGTCTTGATTTTTTTATTCTTCACAAACTGTCAATGATTATTATTTTTCTTACAAAAGAAGTCCTCTGTCATGAAAGCCCGCTGTTATTCAAAAAGGCAGTAATCGTGCACCCTGGACGCAATGTAAAATGGCACGTGGTGTCATTTTTCCTGGAAGGTATGTGCCAGAAACTGGTTTTGATGATCCTGAATTGATTTCATTATAAAAAATAATAAGCCAGATTATCTGAAATAGCCTACCAAAAGCACCTACTATTTAATGGCAAGCAACATAAAAATCCTGAATTGAGTCCACATTGATTTTTCAGGAGCACTTTAAGGTAAAAATTCCTTGACTGTGTTAAGCAATTTTTTTTTTTTTTGACAAAGAGAATGGGGAGTGGGGGTGGGCAGGGGGAGAGAGAGAGTCTCAAGCAGATTCTATGCCCAGCGTGGAGCTTGATATGGCGCTTGATCTCACAACCCTGAGATCATGACCTGAACTAAAATCAGGTACCTCCGTGTTAAGCATTTTGAAAAGTGCTTTGTTTTATCTCAAACATGTTACAACAATCACAGTCCCATCCCATCGTTAGGTGCCATCCATGAAAATATTATTTCTGATAGCAAGCCTACATTTATCTCAGACTGATTCAAGCATTCATAGACCAGAACTTTATTCAAGATGTCACTTTCAAGCAAAAAATCAAGCTAGAAAAGGATATTCACTCTAATTACAATAAAATTATTCTAACGTGGATTATAGAGTGGCTTGCTAATAAGATTTTCCAAACATAATTTAATGCCATCATATTTCAGTATTTATCAGTGACAAGACATAGGGCACACACAATAGGAACAGGGCTAGAGGAAAGCCCTGACATTAGAACTGTCCACTAGAGCTGAAGAGGTGGTGGGGAACAGGTCCAGTTGGTAGCAAAATTTCAGCCCAGAGCATGGAAAGTTTGAATAAGCATGGTTCAGGAAAGCAGTCAGCAACATAAAGTATAAAGGTATAGATAGGGGAAGGGTGAGAAATTCTGACAGAATAATTCCTGAAAGTTCCACAGTAGGTAGATGGCCACCAAGATGTAGAGACAGAGGCCTCAGGGTCCCAGTTATGGGAAAGAAGCTCAGAGAGTTTCCTCCAAATTCCCACACAAGAAATTGTGAAAATAAAAGGTAGAGGGACAGAAACCAGACAGGTAACTAGATGAGAAGCTCAGGGATAGAGGATAAGCAGAAGCCCAAGCCTTTGAACAAAAACATACGAAGCAAGGAGAGTTACCTGTGATGAGCATGGGAGTCTGGCTGGAAGACAAGAATGTAGAGCCCAGTGTAGTTACACCTAATGTCCAGGACAATACCTGGCATGCTAGGTCCTTCATACATTTTGTTAAATTTAGGCCAATGTATTAATGTTAAATCACAGGCAATTCGGGAATTATTACTCACTATACCAAAAGAATGGTGGCAAAGCTGGGCAGTGTGAAATAGAAGAGATGAGGAAGTGTCCAGGACTCAAAGATGGGCATGTACTGAGAATGGCAAACATACTAAGAATCAATTCTCACAACAAACTTCCTTCCTCACAAATGATTGCTTAAATTTAAAGGTGAAGATTAAGTTCAAGGGGAGCTGGAGAATATACACCTTGTATTTGGTACAATGCAGGACTTAGTCCCTCTAATTAAGTACCTCTCCTCCTTTCCATGGTCAAAATCTAGCCCATGACCTCCCTTTTCAGAGGTCATTTAGTTGGCTGAAAGGTCTCTTCCCTTATCTCCCTAATACTCAGAGCCAAGGGTTTCTAAACCCATCATGATGTTTGAAGGCAAGGAAGTTGCTTGCACCATCCTGCCAGATGGTGAGGAGAGATCTCCTAGCATCTCACATTGGGCAAGGATCCACTCATACTGCCACTACCTCCAGCCACCAATTCCATCATCATCTCCCCGATCCAGGAACCAAGGCAGATGTTGTTGTGTAACTCTAGTACTCTGTCTTGCAGCATACAGGATCATCTTTAGTATTCGTTCTAACAAACACTCCAGATACCTACTACCAAATAATTGGACATGGACTGGAATTGAAATTTATTTTCCACCCAATATAAAATGGGTTCCTGTACAGAGGTTTGGAATCAAACTATACAGGTTCTCAAAACAACCTTAGGCTTGGCCTAAAGATCATGGGATGCTACTCAGCTTACACAGCGGAGAATAAGCACTTTAGGAGGGCCCTGCTAGCTCACAGGAAGAGGTAAAATGTAGTCCTCATGGGATAACCAAGTATATAAAACAGGCCAACTCAAAGATTAGGAAAAGTGCAGGGGGAAGCTCTGTCTTAAATATCTGTAGATGTTTCTAACTAAGAAAAGTGACAGAAAAGGTGGTAGGCTACAAGTGGCTATTTGGATTTTTTTGAGATTGCCGTATTCCAGGGTCTGGACTGGTTCCTTAAAGGACTTACTCCTTCTCTGAGTGATCAGGACGTGAGAGCCTGACTTAGGCCATCCTACACATATGTGAGATTAAGGTAGATACCAAAATGATCAATTGCCACTGTAGAGTGAGGAAGAACTGTATTAGAAGCCAGAATCTTTGAAGGTTAAATGTTCAATAAATTATCTCCCTGAAAACTAATAATCATAAGGCAAAATTGTTAGGATTGAGCACGGATTAATTACTTCTTGTCTCAAGTCCTCATGCAACTGGCTACCAAGTCAAGCCTGAATCTGTCGATGGAAGGGTCAGTAGACTCTTCTGTGCATGGCTATAAGAAACAGGGGAGAATGTTCTCTTGTCCAACAGAAGGAGTCAGGCTAAACCATTAGAGACCAGAAATCTCAAAATGCACTTCAACCATTTACATTTCATGACAACCACAGGAAAAAAAAACAAGAAGCACTCTGAATATGGTTCTGCACATTCCTGTTCCGATAACTGATGATCCAAAAGAGTTGTACTTACAGGGACACAGACACCATGACTGAGATCATGGGAGTATTGCAGAAGAGTCTTTTGCATCAAAATTTAGACCAACTAGGAGGCTGTCCCTTCCAAAGCAACTTAACAGCACAGATTCTTACAAACAACCTGAGAAGAATTTTCAGTTAGCCCTTGCAGTACGTTGGAAGATGAAGAAAACAGCAATTCCTTTCTGGTCCCCATAAGCACTTAAGAGAAGATATGTGGCACTTCTGTGCATCCCTGCCAACATAAACAGGTTATATTAGCTAAAAAGTCAAAGGTAACAGGAGATTCTGTTTTTTTTTTTTAGAGTTTATCTATTTGAATAACTGTTATATTTTAGTTCCTTTGGAATTCACGTTCTCTAAATGAAGGTGGAAACTTATTCTGCATATGAATTTTTATGTATAATAACAGAATCCCTGTGTCTTCAAACGCTACAATCCATCCCAACTGCATTAAGTATGTCTAATTTCCACTCCATCCCACTTGAAGAAGCAGCTCCATACTTCACGTGGCTGACCATCCCTCATCTCTGGTGACTAGAATAGTGTGGATACCATTCCCAAGCCAGCTAATAGATTCACTGGACAGAAATCAATTACATCAACTTGAGAATTCAAAATGCCACATGGAGGTGGGGCTGAGATGACCATATTAGGCTTAAGTAAGTAAGAAAGCCTCAAAAAAACTACAACTGAGACAAAAGACCAGACTACACAAAAGAAACAGATACAAACCAAGCAACTGTTCCATGTCAGATAGTACCCCAATTCTCATGAAACTAGATTATACTTCTGTTTCTGCAAAATCTCTATAGCCTTAAAATAAATAACCTCCCCTTTATTCACTTCATCTCTATTTATCAGAATTAGTTTTATTGCATTTCTGTTTGTTGGAAGCAAATAGACTTAATCATTGATTTCCTAAACTGTGCTAAATGATGCAAATTCACGATCAATATGAGACTGGACTTCCCTTGCATAGGAGAGTTTTGGGGGAGTAGAGAACAAGAAGGCTAGGTCTCATGGACTCAATGTCTATATGCCTAGCACAGGGACTGATATATAGTTGGTCCTTATACTTACTGGAAACTTTTTTTTTACTAAAGATTTTAAACTAGTATTTCCCAAATTAAGTCCACAAAACACTGTTCCATAAGTGTTAATAACTAACAACTTTCTCTCTATTTTTCTCTCTCAGTACCACACACACACACACACACACTTTTTCATTTCTTCACTCAAATAAATTTGAGAAACTTGGGACATTTGAAAGGGACCAGGGAACCCATCAGATCTATATAGGAGCAAAGAAGAATCTACAGAGTGTGATCTTTCGTTTTCTTTAGGGTTAGTTTCACAAATTAATTGATTTACTTAAAGTCTGATTTAATATTATCCCCTCATGGATAAACTATGCTGGCGATTTTATACAAGGCCTTAAATAAAGGCTTTGGCTAAATGCCAAGAGAAAAATTTTACCTTAATCCATATTTTCTACCCAATAAGCTCAGTTTTTAAAAATATGATAGCTAATCATTTAGATGGGGTAATTTAATTTTTTAAATGACCTTGAAATCTTGTAAATCAGGTTTTCTGAGCAGAGAATGGCATTTGTAAAGACCAAATAGTTTAAATGCTTTAAGAACCATGCTAAATGTTGCAAAATTAAAATTCAGGTGACTACACCTATCGTGGTAAGCACTGAGTTATATATAGAATTGTTGAATCATTATGTTTTATACCTGAAACTAATACAGCACTCAATGTTAATTATACTGCACTGAAAAAAATAATAAAATAAAATTTAGTTTTTAATTATCTTCAATATATGCAATAGATTATTTTCCTTATCAGATAGTAATCCCTCTCTGCTTCCATTTCCCTACTATTCATTCCTTCCTTCTGTCCTTGGGATGGTGCTTGTCCCAGAACACCAGCAAAACTACTTGTAAGTGACATCTTAATCACAAATTTTTTTCACAAAGTCCTCACCTATCTTTATCAACTTGTCCCCAAACCTCCCATTTTACCATAAGGAGAAATGACACAATCTAACTTCCTTCAGACTCCAGCCTCCCACCCCACCCCAACCCCTTGCTCTGTGGCTTTTCCTGAGCTTTTCTCCTCAGCTGACCTCTCTTCCTCCTCTTTATTCTTTGGCTCTGTGACCTCATTCATTCACAGAGATTCAACCATAACTTCTTTAGGAATTCTCTTTCTAATATCAACCCACCTCCAAGCTCTTGAACTAAATTAATCAAAGCTGGTAATCATGGGGATCCCTGGGTGGCTCAGCGGTTTAGTGCCTGCCTTCCAACCAGGGCATGATCCTGGAGTCCAAGGATGGAGTCCCGCGTCAGGGTCCCTGCATGGGGCCTGCTTCTCCCTCTGCCAGTGTCTCTGCCTCTTTCTTCCTCTCTCTCTGTGTCTCTCATGAATAAATAAATAAAATCTTAAAAACAAAAGCTGGTAATCAAAACTGAACTACGTTACTATCATCTAAACCAAGACAGAGACAAATTGGGATACTGCAGCAAGGAAACACCCTCATAAAGCTGGGACACATAAAGTTCTATTCTATCAGTAAGAGTGCAAATGAAAAAGATCCATTAATAAGAAACAGGGAGAGAAAAAAAGACTCACCTGAATAATCCTACTCATGGCTTTTCCTTAAAGAGGTACAAATTTATCAGTAAAAGTGTGGATTGCAAAAGCCAAAAAATGAACAAAAAACAGATCCTTGCTTTTTACTGTCTTTGGGTACTATGCAAGAAATACATACAAATCCTACTTAGAAGGAAACCCTCAATTCAAACTGAGGGGGATTTTCACTGAAAAAGTCCAGTTGTATTTGAGCCTATAATCCAATATTATACAATATACACAGAAATAAGCTACCATGGGCTAGCTGGAATTGGAAGCAACAATGAAAAGCAGAGTAGAATCACAAGATCTTCAAATAACAGTATTTCTAGAAATACAATATAAAATAAGCATGGCTAGATTCCTTTAATGGAGTATAGATTTAAACATATGAGAAAAGTATAAGTTACTCTTAAGAAAGGTACATTTTTGAAAGAACAAAATATTTTTTTAAAAAGTATTATTGAAATTTAAAGCTCAACAGACATGTTAAAAGGCTGAAATAAGAGTTCTTGCCTGAAGGGGCACCTGAGTGGCTCAGTGGTTGAGCATCTGCCTTCAGCTCAGGGTCCTGCATCAGGCTCCCCCCAGGAAGCCTGCTTCTCCTTCTGCCCATGTCTCTACCTCTCTCTGTGTGTCTCATGAATAAAAAGAAATCTTTAAAAATTTTTTAAAAAGGAAATAATCCTTGCCTGAAATAGAGATTTGAAAAAAGCAGCTAGATAGAATTGAGCAGAAAGAAGAGATCAAATATTTTAAAGTGATATTAAGAGACAAGGAGGTCAAAATGTAAATATCCAATTACAGTTACAGATGAAGAGAACACAGAGAATGGGGGAAACATCATATATAAAATATGATGCCTGATAAATAGACAGAATTAATTAATTCTATAAACTCAGTGAATCTCAAATAAGACACAGAATAAGAAATGGACAAGTAGATAAACCACAGTAAAACTGAAGAATACCAAAGAAGTAGGCATGTTAAAAATCATCCAAAGAGAAAGAAAGGGCAGAAGACCTGTAAAGCATGTCATTTATGCCAACAGCAGAAACCTCAACAGCAATTACAGAAGTCAGATGATAAAGCTGAGATATAACTCTTTAACAAAGAATTTTATACCTAACTAAAATATTCTTAAAGAATGATCTGGAAATGAACTTATGTTCAGACTAACAAAATCTGAGAGAGTTTATCACCACCAGATCCTCACTGAAATGATTTCTAAAAAAAAAAAAAAAAAAAAAAAAAAAAAAAAAAAAATATATATATATATATATATATATATATATATATATATATAATGCTTTAGGAAAAAAGATATTGAATCTACAAGGAATGAGATACAAAAAGGAATGGTGAAAAATATATATAAATAGTTCATCTAAAACAATAGTGTGAAAAAGAAGAAGGGGAGAGGAAAAAGAAGGGAAGTACTAATAGTAGTGGTGGTGGTGGTAGTGGTGGTGGAGGAAGCAGTATGGCTGTAATGGAAATGAATCACTAGGATTCCCCCTAAAGAGAGAACTTGATGTGAGGTGACATCAGCAAAGTGACAGAATAGGAATCCCCAGCCTCTTTCCTGCATGGAAACATTGATTCAATAACAAAACAGAGATCAATTTCCTTTGTGAGAAAGCCAAAAAATGGTTAAAAGCCTGGTGTACCCCAAGTGAGTGTGAAACTAACCAGATCAAAGCCAGTAGGAAAATCTGTGGTGCTCACTTGCCATATTCTCTCCCTGCTCCAGCTCAGTGAGGCATTATAGAGCAAAAATTCTCAGCTGCTGACTTTTCCTTGGGGGAGGAAAGGAAAATATGCAGACTTTCAAAGGGCTACCTGAGGAACTAGATTTTGTCTTGCCTGAATCTACATGCTAATAAGAAAGGATGTTGGGTTGTGGGCTACTGAGAACAAAGGTGAGAATGTAGACCTGCACACACTCTCTCACCATAGTCCCTCCCCCTGGTTCACTGTAGAAAAAGTGAAAGAAAACTCCCGATTCCTGGCTTCTCCTTGGGGAGAGAAAGAATTGGAGTAAGTGTATACTTTTCCAGATTTTCATGGGGCAGCTCAAGGGACTAGTTTCCATTGTGCAAGTCTCAGAACACTTTCAGGACATGGCATACTCTAGATGCCCTAAGACCACAGACTAAAAAAGAGACCTGGGCAACATGCTACAATTTCAGAGGAACCATAGTACAACAGACAGAGTGTTATACAGTGAAGTGGCCTTTCACTCAAAGGCAGGGAAAGAGGAGTGGAATATCCATTCAATAATGTGGCACCTCAGGGGCTGCTCAAGGGGCTGGTTTCTATCTCTTCAGTCTCAGAGCAATGATTTGACACAACATAAACTAGATACCTCGGGCCGGCGGAGGGGGGGGCGGTGGGCAGCTGGTGTGCGGGATGAGGTACATTTTGGAATGAGGATAAAAGGTTGCTGGGAATTTGTGTCACTTCCAGAGAACCTGCAGTAATGCAGACAGATGCCAGAGGGAGCAAAAGATTATAAGCTCCTTAAAAACAAAACTGGCAAATCCCTCTAATTATGAACTTACACAAATCAGTCCAGAGAATATGCATCCACCAAAAATGTTTTAGGAACCCTCAGAATATCTAGCCAGGATAATTGGTAAGTCTTTCCCTGTACAAAGCCAGCCCATAAAAACTGGAAAGCTGGGTATGTTTTTTTCAAGTACATGAATCTCAACGCCGTGTTAGTTACCAGGGTTACAAGGCACATGAAGACATATTGGTCCAATCAAAGAAACAAAATTAATCTACAGAAACTGATCCTTAAAAAGTGGGCATATATATATGTATACACATATATGTATACATAGATATGTATACATTTATATATATTTATTTATATATAAATATTTATTATTATATATAATTATTATATATTATATTTCTATTTACTTATATTTATATTTTTATATATAAAAGCTCAGGGAAACCATGCTTGAATATAATTTTGGAGCTAAAGAATATAATGACTGAACTGAAAAAGAATTTGTTCACTCAACTGAACAGCAGACTTGATCGGAATGAAGAATGAATCAGTGAACTCAAAGACAGATCATTTTAAATTATTCCCTCAAGAAAGAATTAACTTATGAGAAACAATCACACAGACCAACATAGAATTATAAGTGTCCCAATAAGGAGAATAGAGAAAGGATAAGAAGGGTTATTGGAAAAAATAGCTAAAATTTCCCAAATCTGGGGGAAAAAATGGATATCCAGATTTAAGAAGCCATTATTCCCGCAAAATCCAACTAGAATAAACTTAAAGAAGTTCACACCAAAATACATTATAATCAAAATGTCAAAAATCAAAAGCAAAAAGATAATGGTAAAAGAACAAAAAAAGGAAAAAACAGATAACTCATCACACACAATGAGGCTCCCATAAGACTATAAGCAAGATTTCTTAGCAAAAGTCTTACAGGACAGCAGAGATGGGACATTAGTTTCAAAATGCTGAAATAAAAGAACTGCCTACGAAGAATAGCGTTCCCAGAAAAACTGTCCTTCAAAATAAAAGGCAAATAAATTTTTTTCCCAGACCAAAAAAAAAAAAAAAATCTAAGAAAGTTCATCATCACTAGATCTGTATTATAAGAAGGAGTCCTTCAGGTTGAAACAAAAGGATGCTAAAGAACAACAAAAAAGCATATGAAAGAAAGAATAATGCTTTCTGGTATATGTAAATATAGAGACAAAGAATGCTATAATAGTGTAACACTGGTGCATAAATCACTTTTAACACTGGTGTAGTAGTTAAAAAACAAAAAATATATAAAATAACAAAAATTATGCAAATGTCTTAATAGGTAAACATACAAAAATGCAATTTGAGACTTCAAAAACAAAAGTGTTAGGGAATAAAGTAAAAAGGTAGAGTTTTTTAATGCAATTAAGGTTAAATACTTAGCTTAAAATGGATTGTTATAACTATATAGTGTTTTATGTAACATGAATAAAGAAAGAAAGCAAAAGGTCACCAAAAAAACCTACAACACAGGTCAGTTCAAGACGGTGGCATAGGAAGATCTTGAACTCACAAACTGTCACAAGCACAACTCTACAGCTAAATATGGTTTAAGTTTCTCTGAAAATGAGGTGAACAACACCTCCATAGCAAAGGAGAAGAGATCCACATGGAGACAGGTAAGAGAGGCAGACTCATGCTCTTGCCAAAATCCCCACCCCTGGCATGGTGACTCACATTCTGGAAGATCTTAAAAAAATAGAACTTTCCCCTGAGGTTGAGGGGTTCTTTCTCCACATCAAGCATCCCAACCTTAGGTCCTTCATTGGAGAGACAGGGCCCCAAAACATAAAATTAATGAGGATTATGTCCAGGAGAACCATAGAGTGGTAGAGAATGAAGAACCCACCCTTAAAAGTCTTTCATGCAGACTCTCACAGGCCAGAGTTCAGCACAAAAGGAGCAGTTTTAAAAGACTTAGACCATATGTCATATGTGAAGGAGAACCATTTGCAGATTTTAAATAAACTAACTGAGACACAAGAACCTGTTGAAACTTTTTCCAGGGACAAAAGTGCTAGTGGGTAGCATTTTTGCATTCACAGTCTACCTTGGTAATGCCTACACTGGCAGGTGCCATTCTGGCAATCTTCCCCTAACCTGCTAGCACAGATGGACATACGATGGCCCTCCCTACACAGTAGTCACACCATAGGGTAGATGTAGACACACATACACAGCCCACACAGGAGATGCTTTTCCTCTAAGATTAGAAATAAGACAAAGATGCCCACTCTCCCCACTTTTACTCAACATAATATTGAAAGCCATAGCCAGAGAAAATAGGCAAGAAAAAGAAATAGATGACATTCAAAACGGAAAGGAAGAATTAAAACTGTCACTGTTTGCAAATTACATATTATATGTAAAAGAAAATCTTGTAGATGCCATCAAAAAACTATTAGAGCTAATAAATGAATTCAGTAAAGTTACCAGATTCAAATTTCATATACAAAAATCTGTATTTCTATACACTAATAATGAACTATCAGAAATGGAAATCAAGAAAAAAATACCACTTATAATTGCATAAAATATAATAACATATCTAGGAATAATCAATGGGGTGAAAGACCTGTACTCTGAAAACTATAAGACACTGTCAGAAAAAATTGAAGACAGTAAATGGAAAGATATTCTGTGCTCATGGATTGGAAGAATTAATATGTTAAAATGTCCATACTGACCAAAGGAATATACAGATTCAATGCAATCCTTATAAAATCTAATGGCATTTTCCCCAGCACCAGAAATGTTAATCCTAAATATACATGAAATCATAAAAGACTCCAAGTAGCCAAAGAAATTTTGAGAAAGAAGAACAAACTTGGAGATATCAAGCTCCCTGATTTCAAACTATACTACAAAGCAAGAGTAATCAAAACAATATGGTATTGGGATAAAAAGACACACAGATCAATGGAACAGAATAAAGAGACCACAAATAAAACCAAGCAAACCAAGCATATATTGTCAAATTATGAAAAGGGAGGCAAGAATATGCCATGGGGAAAAGACAGTCTCTTCAATAAATGATGATGGAAAAACTGGACAGCTACATGTGAAAGAATGAAACTGGACCACATTCTTACATCATGTACAAGAATTAACTCAAAATGGATTAAAGGCTTCAACATAAGACAAGAAACCATAAAACTCCCAGAAGAAAACATATGCAGTAATTTCCTTGACATCCATCTTAGTTAGCAGTGCTTTTTTGGATCTGACTTCAAAGGTGAGGGCCCCCAATACAAAAACAAACTAAACTAAGTAACTAAAAGGACTCTGCACAGTAAAAGAAATCATCAACAAAACAAAAAGATAACCTAATGAATGAGAGAAGGCATTTTCCAATTATATAGCCGATAAGGATCAATATTCAAAATATTTAAAGAACTCATAGTAATCAAAACAAAAAAACAAACCATTCAATCAAAAAAATGGTAAGAAGGCATGAATAGACATATTTCCAAAGAAGATGTACAATGGCCAACAGATACATGAAAAGATGTTCAGCATCGCCAATCATTAGGAAAATGCAAATCAAATCCATAATGAGATATCACCTCACACCTATCAGAATGGCTAGTATCAAACAGAAGAAATAATGAGTGCTGGCAAGGATGTGGAAAAAAGGGAATATTAATGCACCTTTGGTAGGAGTTTAAATTGGTGCAGTACCAATGGAAAACAAATTAAGCAACAAATTAAACTCAACAAATTAAAACTAGAACTTCTATATGATCTAGCAATTCCACTTTTGGGTATTTATTTAAAGAAAATAAAACCACTAGTTCAAAAAGATCCAGGTAATCATATTCATCATAGCATTATGTATAATAGCCAAGATACAATACAATCTGTCAATGGACAATCTGTCAAATACAATCTGTCAATGGACAGATGAATGGATAAAGATGTGGTGTGTACACACACACACACACACACACACACACACATACACACAGAGGAATACTCCTTAGCCATAAAAGAAAGAGTGAAATCTTGCCATTTGCAACAACAGGGATGGACCTTGAGGGTGTCATGCTAAATGAAATAAGCTAGGCAGGGAAAGGCAAACACCACTTGATTTTACTTGCAAGTAGAATCTGAAAACAAAGCAAAATAAAACAAAACCGAGGCTCATAGATATAGAGAACAGGGTGGTGTTGCCAGAGGGGATGGGGATTGCAGAGGCAGGGGTGAGGGGGTTGTTTTGGGTGAAAAGGATCAAGAGGTTCAAAGTGCCACTTATAAAATAAGTAAGTCATAGGGATAATGTACTTGGGGAATACAGTAAATAATATTGTAAAGGGGCACCTGGGGGACTCAGTGGTTGAGCGTCTGCCTTTGGCCCAGGTCGTGACCCCAAGGTCCTGGGATGGAGTCCCGCATCGGGCTCCCCACAGGGAACTTGCTTCTCCCTCAGCCTGTGTCTCTGCCTCTCTCTCTGTGTCTCTCAGGAATAAATAAATAAAATATCTAAAAAATAATATTGTATTAACTTTATATGACAGATGGTGATTAGACTCAGTGCGTTGGCCAGTTTGCAATGTACACAAATGTCAAATCACTATACTGTAGTCATGAAACTAATATAACATTGTATGTCAATCATACTTCAATTTTTTTAAAAAAGAATAACAGTAAGTTCCTTCCCTATTGATAATACTTTAAGATAAAACTCTTCCAATCAAAGACATAGAGTGGCTGAATGAATAATAAAACAAGACCCACTTACACAGTGTGTACAAGAGACTCCCATTAGACTTAGGTCCACACATGGGCTAAAAGTGAAAGGGTGGAAAAGACATTCCATGCAAATGGTAACCAATAGTGAATATATTTGGGAGGATATATTGGATATTTTGACTTAAAGCCTAGGCTTTAAGTCAAAGAATTTCATAAATGGTTTTAAAAAATGATACTATGTAACAGTAAAAAAGTCAATTCACTAGTTACAAATACACATGCCCCTCACATCAGAGCACCCAAATGAATGATGTGAACATGGACAAAATGGAAGGGAGACACAGACGGTGACGAAATAGTAGGAGATTTCAATACCCCGATTTCTGTAACGGGTAGAATGTCCAGACAGAAGATCAGTAAGGGAACAGAGGACTTGAACTCACACCGTGACTGATAATGGGAGTTTATCCAGAACCAAATATTCAACAACAATAACAGACAAACAGTGAGTGTGGGTGGAGTTCAGTCATTGCCCGTGATAGCCGAGAAGGCAGAGGTAGCAACAAAGGTCTGAAAAGTAACTCCTGAAAGTAGGACATGGAAACAGAGAAGACAGCGTCCACACTCCTCAGGGGAGCATGCACTGCGTGAAATCAGACAGCAGAGCTTGACTCTCAAGCCTACCACTTAGCAGCGTGACTCTGGCTAATCACAGAACTTCAGTGACCTCGTCTGTAAAATAAAAGCAATATCCACCTTCTAGAATACTGTGCAGATTACTCCGAGGGTATTGTCTTAGGCCTCCTGGGCTGCTAGAACAAAATACCACAAATCGGTTAGGTCATAAACAACAGAAATTTATTTCTTGCAATTCTGGAGGCTGGAAGTCTGAGATTAGGGTGCCAGCCTGGTGAAGTGAAGGCCCTCTTCCAGGTCACAGACTTCTTGTATCTTCCTCACCTGGTGGAAGACCCGATGAGCTCTCTTGGGTCTCTCTTCTACGGGCACCAATCTCATTCATAAGGGCTCCAGTCTAATGATCAGAAGCCCCAACTCCTAATACCATTACCTCAGAGATTGAGTTCCAGCATACATATTTTTTTGGGGGGGACACATTCCAACCACAGCAAGGATCATTATTATTATCACTTGTTAGCTATCAAACAAACCCCAAATCCTTAAAAGCATCTAGAACTCCCCACAGTTTAATGCAAATCCACCTGTCCAATCTCACCACTCACAGCTCCTAGATATATACTGTGTGATTTGATCGAAATTTATAATGGGACATTGTCTGAGGAAAAAAAAATGTTTTCCTACTTCCATACCCTACTACTCACACTTTAGCACCCACTATTTCCATAAACCTTCCCTGATCACAAATCCAGATATTCTCCAGTGTCATAAAACTTTAAGAGCCTGGGATCCAATACCAGAATTCCTCCAACACTTTCAGTGACGCAGAAGTCAGTACCAGCCAAAGTCATCAAGGGCTCACCGGGTATTTCTGACCACTAGCAGAGGTAACTTTTTTTTAAAAACCCAAATCAGCCTTTTGGTGGCTTGCTCTTTCTGCAGGGAGTATTTAATTGTAGAACACGTCTAATATCACTACACGAGAGCCTTGTAGATATCTACAGGGTCAGAATGGGTAAGGGTGGTGCCCAGGAGTGCTGATTTTTATAAAACATTCCTGGTATTGCTTTAAGCACTCTAAACCTCAAGCTCCTCCTTTCTAATTTACTTCTCTTAAATGTTTTGCTCCAGAATTGGTCACCGTACACAACGATCCTGGCTTTAATGATATACTCCTGGTTCTAAGTTTTTTATTATTCTCTTTTGTCCCTCTAAATCATAAGCTCTTTGAAGTAAGAGGTGATTTCTTATTTATCACCACCCTTGTCTCTGCACTTAGCAGCACTCCTTGTACAATAATAAAGTATCACAGGTTGAAAGACTGTTTTCATTTCCTCCTCTTCACCCCATTGGTGAAGGAGGGATCCCCTGCCCTAGGTTTAAGGGTATGATCAAACACACGACACCTAAAACTGGGCACATAAGAACAAGAGTTAAGGGGCACCTGGGTGGCTTAGTGATTGAGCATCTGCCTTTGGCTCAGGTCATGATTCTGGGGTCCTGGGATCGAGTCCTGCATCGGGCTCCCTTCTCACCAGGGAGTCTGTTTCTCCCTCTGCCTGTGTCTCTGCCTCTCTCTCTCTGTGTCTCTCATGAGTAAATAAATAAAATCTTTTTTAAAAAAAGAACAATAACAACAATAAGAGTTAATTTATTATTCACTTGTACCCACAGCCCAGGAGCAGAGGGCACTGCATACCACACAGGGTCGTAAGGGGGTTGCACTCAGGGAAGAGTGCACAGCCAGCGGCTGTGGGAAGCAGGCTTTGCAGGACCTAGAGGGAAGAGCACCCTCTAGTTCCCACAGAACCATGTGATTGGCTTATTTGGATAATTCCATGAGCTGGCAAAAAACTGAGACTCACTACTCAGGAGTAAGCAGGAGCCATGCCTGGTCTGTTTGATAAGGAGAGTTGAGCTAGAGGTTTATCGGAGGGAGCAGAGCGCAGAGACGGACTTGGCAATTAGGCCATTCCAGGCTCTCCTGGCTCCAGATGTCAAGGCAACACATCGCAGCAATGTTCAGTCCGATGCCACATAAGGCTGCTTCTTTTTCTCTCCCATTTCATCATGTTAAAGATGTCGTCCCACTGTCTCATGGCTTCCAGAGATTCTGTTTAAAAATCAGTCACTATTCTTCATGTTGCCGCTTTGTAGGTGATCTGTCTCTTTCCCCCTACTCTAGCCTCACTTAATCAAAGAAGATTCATTAAATTCTGATGTCTTGAAGTTTTCAGTTGCCTGAGATTCTTGAATCAAGGGGGTAGGGGGGTGATACCTTTCATCAGTTTACAAAAATTCTCAGCCATAATTTCTCCAAACATTGCTTAATCCCCTTCTACATCCCTTCCTTCTGGGATTAAAATTTCACATCTATCTGAGCATGTGCACGTGATCTATCTATACCTTATACTTTTTTCTGCTTACATTCTCTTCTTCCTAGTCTGTTTTCCAGCTGGAACTTCAGTGTGGATTTTTTTATTGACTTGTCTCTGAATTCACCAATTCCGTCTTGCCATGTGCAGTCTGTGATAAAATTCCATCTATGGAGTTCTAATTTCAGATATATTTTAGTTATCTCCAATGCCCATTTAATTCCTTTTATATTTCTGTGGAAATAGCCTATCTTTTATCTTTTATTATCATTTTTGTCCATCTTTTCATCTTATTTTTTAACATATTAACCATGATTAATAAACTCCAAAAAAAAAAAAAAAGCACATATCTGGATCATCTCTGTGTCTGTGGCCACTGAAGATTTTGTCTTATTAGTGATTTTTTTCCCCACTTTTTCACATATACAAATTTTCAGTCTTGGGTTAAACATTATAAAGAATATATGTCTAAGGTTCTGATTTTAACTTCTTATAAAATTCCAGGATGTTTATGTTGTCTTGCTATGGCAAGCATACTGGATTACCTGAGAGATCACTTTGATCTTACCAAGAATTGGCTTTAGCCTTTGTTAGGGCCGGTCTGTTCCAGTATTTTCCTTACTCATAGACCTTGGTGTTTATTCAGAGGGTGTGGTCTTTCCAGGTTCTCGAAGTATTGGCAAGGCCTACTTTTGGTGGAACATGTTGCAATTTATACAGAATTCTCATATATATATTACTTTATTTGCTCAAACAGGTTTTTTCATTAAGAGAACTAAAACAGAAGATTTTACACATACCACAAAAAAACCCAAAAGCTCTCCAGATTTGCTAGGCTATGCCTTGTCCCAGGACCATTTACTCAAGCCACCATCATTCATTCATTTTGGTAGAAGATACAGTAGGTGCATAATAAATATGCATCCCTTTAATACAAATGTGAGTAATATACCCTCAAGAAACCTAACATAAAAGCTTCTGATCTTGTCAATAAAGGAAGAAATGTGAGTGCTAACCAAAACAAAATGTCTTCTGTCTTATTTGTCTCAACATTTTCTTTTTACAGTTGTTTTTTGGCTTTAATTTCCAATACTTATGTCTACATTCTAAGAAGAATCTGGGAAGATCTAATGTACAAATAAATGGTTCTTACTCATTGTAAATTTATTTATGTCTATTCTATTAATCCCTAGTGCACAGGTTTTGCATGTAACAGTCATTTCCTTACTCGAGCTGCTTCGGGCTGCACAGATTTGCCATGAACATCTATGATCGATATACAGAAATTAAGCCATATACACAACTAGGAAAAACCATATATATTTTCAGGTCTTGGGATACATCAGAAATTTGCGGTTGGGATAAATTTGTTGCTGAGACTTTTGAGGTTGAGAAGGATTGTTATGTGGATTTATCAAAACCTGGAGCAGCATTTTACAGACTAAACCTTAAACAGAACTGTAGCTAGGCAGCACAGCACTGAAAACTCATTTTGGAGCAGCAGCAAAAAACAAACAAATAAAAAGAAACAAACACATTAGAGAATGCTGTATCTAAAAGTTACCAGCCAGTTTTAAAGTAGGTGATTATCATAACCTGATGCTATTTAAAAGTCATCTTTTTAAAACAATGGAGGAGTAAAGTCTACCAGTGATTTTTGAGTCTAGTGAGAATAAGAACACTAAATTGTGTCTTAGCATGGCCAACAAGCACATGAGAGAATACTCCGCATCACTTGCCATCAGGGAAATACAAATCAAAACCACAATGAGATACCACCTCACACCAGTGAGAATGGGGAACATTAACAAGGCAGGAAACCACAAATGTTGGAGAGGATGTGGAGAAAAGGGAACCCTCCTGCACTGTTGGTGGGAATGTGACCTGGTGCAGCCACTCTGGAAAACTGTGTGGAGGTTCCTCAAAGAGCTAAAAATAGACCTGCCCTATGACCCAGCAATTACACTGCTGGGGATTTACCCCAAAGATACAGATGCAATGAAACGCCGGGACACCTGCACCCCGATGTTTCTGGCAGCAATGGCCACAATAGCCAAACTGTGGAAGGAGCCTTGGTGTCCATCCAAAGATGATGGATAAAGAAGATGTGGTCTCTGTATACAATGGAATATTCCTCAGCCATTAGAAACGACAAATACCCACCATTTGCTTCGACATGGATGGAACTGGAGGGTATTATGCTGAGTGAAATAAGTCAATCAGAGAAGGACAAACATTATATGGTCTCATTCATTTGGGGAATATAAAAAAAAGTGAAAGGGAAAAAAGGAGAAAGGAGAAAAAAATGAGTGGGAAATATCAGAAAGGGAGACAGCACATGAGAGACTCCTGACTCTGGGAAACGAACAAGGGGTGGTGGAAAGGGAGGTGGGCGGGGGGCTGGGGGTGACTGGGTGATGGGCACTGAGGGGGGCACTTGATGGGATGAGCACTGGGTGTTATTCTGTATGTTGGCAAATTGAACACCAATAAAAAAATAATTTTAAATAAATAAATAAATAAATAAATAAATAAATAAATAAATATAAATAAATAAATAGTATCTTAGACTCAGAGCCCCTGGAGTCTGAGATATACCCGGTTCCCTTGTATGTATTGGAAAGCATAATACTCCAGAAGCTTCACTCCCTGAGAATACTGACTACTCACCTTGACACTCAGCTCAGAGAAAAGGTCTCTGCCTTGATTTCTCTACTAAGTACCCCTTTCATCTGTTTAGACTACAGTGCTATCCTCAGTTGTGGGTGCCTTTGTTAGGACCTGAGAGCACACTAGGTAAGTTCACTGAAGTACTTTTTCAAGGGCTAGAACTCACCTCCCTATGACAGATCTTCTAACCACAGGGAGACCAAGTACTTGGAATTATAGTGATAGTTACTATTTATGAAGCACTTACTATCCTTGCCAGACACGATGCTAACTAAATTCACTTCATGAGTTACCTTGTTTGTTTATCAGCACAATTGTAAGAGTTAAATATTATTATAAATTTACTGTTGAGAAAACCAAAGTACTGAAAGATGAGTGACTTCTTCAAACTCTTGATGAGCAGAGCCTCCCTGGAGTTTAGGTGCTCTTGCTTTTCTGACTTTGAATCTGCCACCCTGCTGCTTGGATATCTACCTGGGTGCTTGCTTTCTGGTTCAACCTGACATATAGGTAATTGTTACCTGAACAGACCTGAGATCACAAGATCCTTCATAAATGCGGTATGGCTCCATCCAGGTAACTTCACGGGGGCAAGCCTCTGCCACCATGTCAGGGTCGCCAACACCAGCCTCACCCGATCTTTTCTTTCAGCTATCTGCTGTATGGCCACTTTGTAGGACCCAAAACCACCCATCCTAAGTTTATTAAAGCTTCAGTTTTGTCCAAATCCAGTTGTCATTTGTCCTCCCTAAGTATTAGGCTTAGAGACGAGAGGCCAGGATTGTGTTATTACCTTACTATATAGCCTCAGGCAAGTCACTTAAACTTGTCAGGTCACAGTTTCCTCACATAAATTTAGGGTGTTGGGTTGGTCCCTTCCAGCTATAAAAATCTGTGATTTTAAGATCAAACATGAAATCCTGATAGGAGGATTGTAATAAAATACTGAAAAAGAAAGAAAATGGTCTGGTCTAGAAGATCTTGCTTATTTTAAAGCAAGCGTTTGGGGTTATTTTATATATGTTTACATACACTTAGAGACAGTTAAAATGAGGACATTTTATAAGGTAAGAAACAAGAAAGCCCTCACACATGATATTTAAAATGTGGCTCCAGAGTTCACAACACCCTCATCATGTATAAATAGAACATAGCATTTACAACCACTTACCCTATAATATATTTCTTTTGGCTGAGAGGTAATGCTCAACTACATGAGTTTCTCAGAACACTGACCTTTGTTCTTTATGTTGTTGAATAAAGTAATGCTATTTTGTAAAGACATAGTGTCCTCAGGCACTCAATCTAATTATTACTGTGTTTTTTGTAAGTAATTATAATGGCTCCATTCACTGAGCCCCCACTGTTGGGTGTGACTCCATGCCTGGTAATTTACATACATAATCTCATTCTTCCCAAAGTCTGCCAAATATTATTATCCCGCTTTACTCATAAGAAAATCAGGCCTCAGAGAATACAGTAGCTTAGCTGAACACTATTAAATAAGAAACCAAGATGAGAACCCAAGTCTATCAAGCTCTGCTCTGCCATTCTGCCTCAAAATAAATCTGTTCACTAGTTAAATAATAATAGTAGTAAAATTTATTGAATCCTTATTGTGAAATAACCCCTTTAAACCTCTCAGCAACATTACCAGCCAGACACTGTTATTATCTTCAGTTTACAGGTATGGAAACTAGATCACAGAGAAGGTGAGCTGCTTGTCCAGGAGTTATGTAGTTAAAAAAAGATGAATGCTCTCAAACCCCTTCCTGCAAAGTGCTTACCGTACAGGAAAGCTCTAAAGGCAAAGTATTTAAGTGTCTTCTCAAGTTTTACAAATTTATATTTAGGATGAGTAGACTGACAAGACAATGATTACAGAGTCTCAACTCTTTCTACAATTGCTTCAAGTTCCCACACCTTGGATTCCCCCTTCTCTATGAAAACTACGAGAAGCGAGTTTCTGTGCACATCCCAGTGAGGTCAAAGATGATGATGACAACGACGACGACTACGAAGACGACGATGACTACAAAGACGACGATACTGATATCTTATAAGTGATTATTTTAAATTCAACTATTTCTATCACTTGACACACTATCCCACCATGGCAGAGTAAGCTGTAAAATTTAAACGTCAGAGTGCCTGCATCTCTCAGTGGGTTGGTTGCCTATCCAACTCTTGATCTCAGCTCAGGTTGTGATCTCAGCTCATTAAATCAATGGAGCCCCACATTCGCATTCAGCTCCACAATCAGCAAGGAACCTGCTTATCTCCCTCTGCCTCTGCCCCACCCCTTGCTTGCATGCTTGCTATCTCTATATTTATATAAAACAAATACATAAATCTTTAAAAATTAAATAAAATTTAAACGTCAAAAAATAATTTATGAGAGAAAGTGTAATTGATCACTTTGAAATCCTAAAGCTTGTTTTTTTTCTTCTTTAGAAAATTGAGTATAAATAATCTGTCCAGCCTCAGGAGAGTAACATAAGAAATATTTTGTCAAAGAAACAAGAAAAACTTCAAAATGGGGAACAGAAATAATATATGGCCAGTTGTAAAATATGTTTTAAATATCATAAAGTTTATGATAAACCTTAATTCCAAATAAACCCCTTGATGTTGTAAACATACACTGTGCTAGAGTGTTAAAAAATATATACACAGAATCAAATTCTCCATTGCAACATTAATTTTCCATTACCTTTTCAATAGCATCCTATGAAAACATACACATATAGAAGATGGATACTTTATGATACCAACACATTGGAGCCAGTGTAATGAGGTTTATGTCAGTGTTTCCATTTAAACTACTTTTTTCAGTAGTTAATGACTGCACCATAAAAATGCAATTAAGTGAAATCTGGCATCTGTGTTCTTAGTAACATTTTTTAAAAGTGGGGGGGGAAGCAACTGTTGACCATTTGGAAGATTTTTTTCGATTATTTTGAAGAATAGGTACTGCACAGGAAAGTTAAATAAAAGCTTTTGGCAATTAGATTTATAATACATTTAGGAAGTTTTTGCCAAATAAATTTAACCCTATCTTTTTCTATAAAATACTTTGTGTTTTCAGAAACTTTGACATACACTTTTTAACCAGATAAGACATGCACCCGCAGTAACATTAATGTTCTTCTATAGTCAATTGTCATAGTATTTAAGAGTCCAGATATTCCCAGAAAGGTGGTATACCGAAGAGTAATAATGGAATTAAATGTGAAATGAGACTCAACTTAGAATCACACCCCTGAAAACCGTTGACAGAGTTGGGAAGACACGTAAGTGTTAGCTCTGCTACTGGCAACTTTGTCTGAGCCAGGCAACCTACCCAACCCCTCCGCGTCACATTTTTAATCTGAAAATAATGATAGTAGGACCCATTTATTCAAAAAGTAAGCACCTACTGGGGCAAACAGTTATAAACTAGACTTCTGGGGATTTCCTTTATTGAAATACAGTATTAGGTATTCTTAAATCATGGAAATTGCTCAAAAAAAGTATTTTAGTGATTGCATTTTTTAAGAAGATGTTTGTTTGGTCAGCTGGTTAGTTCTCTAAGATGGCAGAATGAAGAGCAGCAAACCATTTCAAATCATATTAATTACTTGGCTGTTAAAAAACATCTGCCTAGTTTAAATGAGATAAATTAGCAAAACTACCCAAAGCACCTGATGTTTAATTCAACAAATATTCATTGAGCCTCTACTTTACTTAGGTAAAGTGCCAAAGGTCACATCCAATATGGATTGACTGGAATATCTTGAAGAGGTAACAACTCCGAGTGTAAGAGTTTCATATGAAAAGAAAAGAATGCATTCCAGGTAGAAGAAAAAACACGCACGAATACAGCACACAAAATAGCCAGGAATATGTTTAGTTGTCACAAAAGCTTCAAAGATAATGAAAAATGAGTCTGGACAAGGTGTAAGCCAAATTGTGAGGAGCCCAAGAAAGTGTTTATACAGGATTCAGTGAAAGATGTCTTGACAGTTTTTCCAAAGGATTAAATGAAATAATACATATGGTAACTTTTAGTGTAGTGCCTGCAACATTCTAACCACTAAAACTGCTAGCCAATAAGTTATTTATTTATTAAAAATTTAATTACACCTCATTCTAAATACTAGCAAAATACTACCAACATAAACAAATAACACCCACTTGCTCCCACCATATCGCATGCTAATTATAAATTTAGAAGCACTTAAACCCTTTTTAACTGGGTTCCACAGACTTCTACAGATCAAATTTTTTTTAAAGTACAAATGGTTGGGATCCCTGGGTGGCGCAGCGGTTTGGCGCCTGCCTTTGGCCCAGGGCGCGATCCTGGAGACCCGGGATCGAATCCCACGTCGGGCTCCCGGTGCATGGAGCCTGCTTCTCCCTCTGCCTGTGTCTCTGTGCCTCTCTCTCTCTCTGTGACTATCATAAATAAATAAAAATTAAAAAAAAAAAAAATAAAGTACAAATGGTTCCTTCAATCACCTAGACCTGGGCTTGATCTGGGAGCAAATGACACAAGTGGCAGATACTGGAATTCACCAAAACATGGTCAATATTTTGATAACCACAGAAGAGAGTTGGTAACAAAAACTCAAAGCTAGGAGACAGAGCTCTTTTTTTTTTTTTCCTTAAGATCTTGTTTATTCATTCATGAGAGACACAGAGAGAAGCAGAGACAGAGGCAGAGGGAGACGCAGGCTCCATGCAGGGAGCCTGATGTGGGACTCGATCACAGACCCCAGGATCACGCCCTGAGCTGAAGTCAGAGGTTCAACCCCTGAGCCACCCGGGTGTCCCTAACAGAGCCCTTTTCTGACAACTGCTCTTTCAACCCTAACAGCTCAGGGTTAATGCACAGTCTTAGGGATGGTGACATCTATTAGCCTTGGGGAATTCTCAAAGAAGTACTTCCTGATATCCTTTGAAAGCAGGTGTTGTACCTACTGCCTGGCACATAGCAGGTAATTGGTAAATATTTGTTGAAGGAATAGATGAACAAAACAAATCAACAGGCTCATGGAATCTGGGTCAACCATCCTTCTAGACCACAGGGCAGTAGGAATACAAGGCTTGGATTCTGGTAAAGTATCCTAGGACCTGGTCTGGCCAGGAGAACAAGAAGGTGTTACCCACCTTACAATCTTTCAGTGCAAAGGATGATGATACAAGAAGTGAGATATTGAGGAGAAAGAAAGGAAAAGGCAGCAACAGATCTTCAGGAACTGGATAATAAGATGGAAACTTAGGAAATTAAATGTAAGTGGAAAGTGGAAGGCAGAAGCTAGAAAAATCCCCAGACCTGCAGAGGGTACCTCCTAAAGGTCTTTGAAGGGTGCCAGAGGCCTTAGGAATCAGTTAAGAGGCATCTATTGCAACTCTCTACCTGTCTAGACAAGACAGACTTTGACGATCCCAAGATGTGAGAAGGTCAAGGAGGGAACTCGGAGAGAGCACAGAGAACATGAACAAATGCATTTGATGAGAACCTAAGTAGTTAAAGGAAATACTGAAAACACAGTTGGAAAAATAAGTTGGAGCCTTTGAAAGCATGCATGTTACAAAAGCTGGATTTTAGTCAATAAAACTTCCCCGTGCACCTCTGTGAGTTTGTGAGCAGGGAAGAGACCTGATCAAAGCTCTACTTCCAGGTTCAAGAGAGTCTATGTCCAAAAAAAGAAGGGAGAAGGTAAAGTGTGTACAGTAGTCCAGGCAAGCAAAACTGAGCCAACGAGTTAGGGTTGTGTGCATGAAAATAGAGATGCAAATCCCAGCAGCACAGAGAGCCCGTAACAGAAGCTCCCCTGTAGCACTTAGAAACTTCAAAGAAATGTGCAGGCATAACTTGCATAAAAAGCAACTTCCATAATGGGATCTAACTCCTGCCCACTTCTAGACCTTTGCATCCCATCACAACTCTCAAGAAACCTTCTCTGCACTCGTTGTAGTAAGGCACTCCACATGGTTACCCACTCAGGGAACCTTCCAGAGCGTTGCTCTTTGTCACCAGAATGTCCTCTCCCCACCTTTTTCATTCAACAACTCTTTCTCATGCTTCAAAATTCACCTCTGATTTGCCTCAAGTTCTCTGATCGCCCTCAATCTGTGTACCCCACAGCAGCCTTCCGTTGTCTGCCACCATACTTAACCACACACACAAAGGGCCGATTCACATTCTCCGTACTCCCTCCAGAAACTGTAACCCATCACAGGGAAAGGAAATTTTGAACGCTCGGATTCAGAGCACAGGCTCCTGTTTCTGCAGTTTACCACCTGTGTACCATCCTGGAGGTGCAAAATGCATGTAGCAGCTATTCTGCACAATGTATGCAGTGCCTATGTCACAGGACTTCTCTACAAAATGCATGTAAGACCTATGTCACAGGACGACTGCAAGAAGCCCACAGACAGTACATGGAAATGGATTAAAACAGCTGGTCGGCAGAAGCACTGAATCATACAGCTCTTTCATTGACTTTTCTGGGGCAGTTGCAGATTGAACAATGAAGCAGACCCAGCTACCTGCCCAAGGTAACCACCAAAGCCAGTACTAGAACCAGACTTTCTACAAGATCTCTATAGTCAGTCTCTCAACTCCCTTCCACTCAGGCCTCTTGGCAGTGGACCTCCCCAACAGTGGACTAGGACTATAAATTCACAAAGAGATACCAAACTCTTGAATCAATTGGCCATTTCTTCCCATGGACATCAGACAAGAATAATGTGAAGAGGGAGCACCAAATTTAAAAACTGAACTTAGCGTATCTTTGTGGCCAGAAAAAAAAAAAATTGGGGGGAAGAAGCTTTTTACTGATTAATAATTATAACTCTCCTCCTTTTCCTTCTAATTCAAGCCAAAAATTATTTTTCCCCTTTGGCAATGAATCAAGTGATTCATGAGTATATTGGGGATTCTGACTAGGTTTAGAGTTGGCTAGCAATATACAAAAGTGGATGTAGTTAATTAAGTAAAAGGAAAAAAAATGAATTCCTACTATCAGATCTCTATTTGCACCACTTTTTAGTAACTTTGTCATCAGCCAAAGAAATTCAATCAATAAAACTCATGAAGAACTATCCATTTACAGTATCCATTATACTACATAAACACGAACGCTGCCTTTTGTTCCATGCAGCAGGAATTCACTGCCCCATAAAGGAACATATTCCTTTAAGATTCTGTTGCATGTCATTACATCAAAAAACTTAGTTAACATACGTTACACTGATGTTCTTATGTACAATTACATCTCTTGCCATAATAACTTCCAAATATATTTACAGCATTATACTGTACGCAGGGAGTATGAAAAAAATAAAGCATTCTTTCAGGACCCTAATGAATCTTAAAATTCTGATCATAAATACATTACAGTTTATGGATTCTGGTGCTTAATAAGGCATTTTAATTTCTTTTCACTATTCCAAATTTAAGTTGACCAACATGCAGAGGACAAATTGGGAATCATCATTTCCTCTACTTTACAAATGAGAAAAACTAAAACTGATGACACTCTTCATTTAAAGAAACTCATGGTAACTGAAAGATTATACAAGTAATGCTGTCACCACCTATCCAGACCACACCTCACCATAATCTGCCCATTTAGAACTCCTGCACCCGAAGTGGCTTAGTCTCTACTATGGAACCCTTCCCCTGCTACAGTCACTGGGAGGTAGACAATGGCACTAGAGCAGAGGTAGCTCATCCACAGGCCAGCCAGTGGTCTATTTCTGAACAAAAACTTTGGAGGGGTCCCATCACATGACTCTTCCAAACTTTTGATATTGGGAAAAGGAGACGCTGTGAAGCTGGTAGCAAATATACATCATGAAAGTGACTCAGGGACATGGCAGGGCAATAATACATGCACCTCAAAGTAAGGAAGAGACAAAAACAATATTGAGTAGCCAGTAAGGAAGCCACTCATTGAGAGATCACGGTATCACCCGAGGAGAAGCAGCAGGCAGGGAGACCAATTCCTAGAGAAGACGCAGTTCCTGAGATTTCCAATCTGGAAGTCCTTACAACCGACAGCTTTATACTCAGTGGCTCTCTACTTGCAATCAGAAACACAATGACTTCTAACACACTGTCTATTGGATAATGGGTACAGCTATTTCAGAATTAAGGAAAAAAACTTTCACAAATTGTAAAATTCAAAAACAAAACAGAAAGGAAGACTTCTCCTCTTCAAATATCAAAAGAAATACGGGGTAATATTCAGACACACTAAAATACTTGTTTGTCTTAAACAAGTTGACATCATATGATGCTTCATATTATTTCATCATGTGAAATATAAATGCTTATCAGGGGATGCCTGGGTGGCTCAGCAGTTGAGCATCTGCCTTTGGCTCAGGATGTCATCCTGGAGTTCCGGGATCGAGTCCCACATTGGGCTCCCTGCATGGAGCCTGCTTCTCCCTCTGCCTGTGTCTCTCCCTCTCTCTCTGTCCCTCATGAGTAAATAAATAAAATCTTAAAAAAATAAGTGCTTATTGGATATATTGATTTTATTATGTTACATAATAAATTACTATAAACACATTGGCTTAAAGTGGCACTCACTCATTTCACAGTTTCTATAGAAAATATGTGGCAAATGTGGGCACAGCTCAGTTGGCCTCTCTGCTCCAGGTCTCACAGCCAAAATCCAGGTGACAACCAGGGTGTACTCCTAGAAGAGGCTTACCTAGGAAAGGATCCCCTTCCAAGCTCCCTTTGCTGATTCATTGCCTTGTGGTTAGAAGATTGAGGCCCCCAGTTGCTGGAAGCCATGCTCTACACAAAGGAGTTCACAACAGGGCTGTTTGCTTCTTCAGAGCCATCAGGACATTGTCTCTCACCCCAGTCCACTAAGACAGAGTTGTATACTGCAACATGATCATAGCGGTGACTATCCCAACACCTTCTGAATGTTCTGTGGGCTAGAGAAGCAAGTCCCAAGTTCCACCCATATTCTAGGAGAGGGAATTATACAAGGGCATGGGACCATTGAGGTTCATGTCCTAATTCTGTCTACCACTTCAGACAATTATTATCACTGAGTACTTTGCTTCTCCCTTTTCTGACCAAAAGTTTGGACTGGTCCAATCACATGACTCTCCCAAACTTTTGATATTGGGAAAAGGAGATGCTGTGAAGCTGGTAGCTTTCTACTTTGGAAATGTCTTCAGAAAATTATGAAGAAATATATCCACTTTGAACAGGGCTTTTTTTTTTTTTTTTTAAGTAAGCCTCCTGCATCTGCCAGCATGGAGCCCAATGCTGGGCTTGAACTCACAACCCTGAGGTCAAGACCTGAGCTGATACCAAGAGTTGGACACTTCACTGACTGAGCCACCCCAGTACCCCAAACAGGGCTTTCTTGAATAAACACATTGCCAGTCACATGACGAAGTAAAGAGTCAGGCTACCAACAACAACAACCCCCCAAGGCACTTTTGTTTTAGAGATGTTGATTGATTTCTAAATTTAGCTGCTCATCTTTTCTCTTCCCCCCACTTTCAATTCTCACTCTTATATTTTAAATTCACCAATAAAGAGTAAGGTGGCAAAACCTCAGGCCCCCACCCTCAACCCTACTAAAAGCAGAACCCCCAGCCCACCCGCTCTTGCTCTCTCTCTACCTGTGATCCCACAGTGGCCCCAGAGGTGCTGTGTAATTTCTAGATCTTTTAAGTGATAAAACTCTAATTTTCAAAAGTTTCCTGACAGTTGTGGCTGAAGGGTGTCTTGCAATCATATACGAACCAAAAGGGATGAACCAACCATGACACTGGTTATTGATAGACTGAAACCAGCAGAAAACACACCCTCACTTGCCAAAATCAATACAAATTACCAAACTGCAAAAATGTTCTTATGAAATTAACACTTTTAAAGGAAATAAAAATAATTTTAAAGAGACAAATCCCATTATCCCAAGGCAAAACTGATAAACGTTCTCCATAATATCTTCCATTCATCCTCCAGAGACATGACAGAGAGGTGATAGATAGATAAGTAGACAGACATAGATTCACATATTTCTGTTAATACAGTGGTTGTCATGGCTTGGAATTCGAAGCCAAAATATAAAATCACTATGTGCTACACGAAAGGCATTTCCAAGCAGTTTGCAAAAAGTAGATCACCTATTTAAATAAAGCCAAGACAACGTAAAATTATTTCACTCCACTAAAACATCAGGTATCATCTATTTTGGGTGAATTTAAAGCTTGCAAAATTAAAGCTTTTGTTTTAAGCCACATTAGTTTAATCACTAGTTAGGCTGAAATAGCCTATCTATATTAATGTATAGGTTGTATTGTTTTTAAGGTAAGTTGTGTTCCTTGATCATTTTTCTATTGATGTATTTCTTTTCAATTCATAAGAGCTCATTATATAATATAGGTCATAAAATGAAGATATTTTTACCTCAGATTTTCTTTTTTTAAGTGCATTCTATACTAGCATATTTTATAAATCAATATATGTTTGTTTTTTTTAATGATAGAAAAAGATTAAAATTAAAAGAAAAAACAATTGGCATTCAAGTACAAACACAGAGAAAGCAGGAGTAGTAATATGAATCTTTGACAAGGCAAAATTTAAGTTAAAAGGATTAAACATGACAGAGAAAGGCATTACACAGTAATACAAAACATGATTTATACAAGGAAGGTTTAATTTCAAAAACATGTAACTTGAAAGTTAAATAACAAAGATGTTAAATAAACAAAGTAAAACAACTTAGAAGTAAAATAAACAAAACAAAATAAATAAAGCAAAAGCTAATAGAAATGCAAGGAGAAATTCATAAACAACCCAATCAGAGACATATTAATCTTTCAAAATACCATAGAGCTAGAACATTAAAAATATGTAAGCATACAGAGAAATTAAATAATATAATCAATAGAAAAATGGAATAATATAATCAGAAAACAAGATTTTATATAAATATACAATATACAATTCCACATACTATAACTGGACTGGAGAACATTTTATTTCTTAGTGTCCATAAAACAGTTTTTAAATAAATCACATAGTTGAACACACACATACACATAAAATGCTTAAAAAATTGAAAACATGATAAATTGGGTCACTGCTCATTATACACTAGTAAGTCAGAAAAACATAATAAAAGTTAATAAAAATAAACCTCTTTGGAAATTGATAATTATTTTCCTAAGTAATCCCAAGATCAGAAAATCAATAATAACTGCAATTACTAATGATCTATAAGACAATGAAAAAGAGAAACTAGTTAATACCCAAACCTTTGGGATACAAAGTGTCTTACAGAAAAACATATAGCATCAACTACTATTATTATTTAAAAAATAGAAACTGGGGGTACCTGGGTGGCTCAGTTGCTTAAGCCTCTGATTCCTGATTTCAACTCAAGTCATGATTTCAGGGCCCTGAGATCAAGCCCCAGGCTGGGCATGGAGCCTGCTTAAGATTCTCTCTCCCTCTCCCACCATCCCTCCCCCAGCTCAAGCTCTCTCTCTCAAAACTAATAATAATAATAATAGAAAATAAATAAATACTGAAAATAAAGAAACCAAGTATACATTTCAAATATTTAAAAAGAAGCTACAAAATAAATCAAAAGAAAATAGAATACAGAAATTAATAAAGGAAAAAGCTGACATATATGAGAAAAATAATGGAAAAAAATCAAACACTGACTCTTTGCTAAGACAAACAAAATACAAAAATTCTCACAAGTCTGATAAAGAAGAAAAGATAAATATTTAATGTAGACAAAAATAAATGAAAACAGGCACAAAAGATATAGAGGAAATCAGGAAACAGTTTGAAAATATTATATTCATTTCTGAAAATATATATATGTGAAAGCCTAACATAAATGGCTAATTTTCTAGAAAAATATAAATTATCAAAACTAAAAAAAGTAGTAAAAACTGAACAAATAATCTTCATCTTTACCTAATGATAAAGATTATAAAGGCAATTAAGTTATCATAATTTTAAAATGAATCATTTCTAAAGGTACTATGCCCAGTTAGATTTACAACTGAACTCTCTCCAAGATTGGGGTTTTTTTTTTAACTTTAATTTTTTTTTTTTTTAACTTCAGATTTCTGGAGTACAATTCAGGGATTCATCACTTACATACAACACCCACTGTTCATCATAACAAGTGCCCTCCTTAATACCCATCACCCATCTAGCCCCCATCCTTCACCCTCCTCCATCCATTTTTTTTTCTTTTCACCCTTCCCATATGTTCTTCTGTTTCCTTTCTTAAATTCTGCACATGAGAAGATCATATAGTATTTGTCTTTCTCTGACTGACTTGTTTCATTTAGCGTAATACACTCTAGCTCCATCCATATCACTGCAAATGGCAAATGGCAAGGTTTCATTCTTTTTTGAGGGCTGAGCAACATTTATATATAAATATATATCACTTCTTTATTCATTCATTACTTGATGGACATTTGGGCTCTCTCCATAGTTTGGGTATTGTTGATAACGCTGCTATAAACATTGGGGTGCGTGTATCCCTTCAAATCTGTATTTGTATATCCTTTGGGTAAATACTTAGTAGTGCAATGGCTGGGTGTAGGGTAGTTCTATGTTTAACATCTTGAGGAACCACTATACTGTTCTCCAGGGTGGCTGCACGAGTTTGCATTCCCACACAGGACCCAACTCCCAATGTTATTTAAATTATCCCAAATCCAATTTATCAATGGATTAATTAGCAATATTTCAAAAGGATGATGGACTATGATCAATGAAGATTTATTTCAGGAAAACAAATGACCAAGAAATGTAACAAATGAATCACATATCCAAAACTTTAGAAAATCAGATTTATGTATGATTCTGTAAATGGTACTAAATGTTCCTTTATAAAATTTTGCAATAATTTCTACTAAGAGCCCCATGAAAAATTGAAAGGAAATCAATACTGTAAGGACTATACAAAAGGACAAACATCATTTAAATCAGGATGACCTTTTATCACAATTATTAGCCAAAATTGAGTTTTGAGATTTTAGTATATGAAGATAAGAAATAAAATAATTACTATACCTAGAAATTATACCTACAAAACTCAAGACCCTAAAACGGAAGCTGCTAAAATTTGTAATCTGATAAGATGACAATATGTCATATGCAAAACCAACATTTTATTATCTAAAAAACCACAATAAATTAAGAAAACAAAATTGCTATTCACAATAATGAAAAAAAACCTATGTAGGTATAAAATTTTAACAAAATAAGATTTTAACAAGTCAAGAGGCAAGCCATATCTTTGAGAAGGAAGATTTGATGCCAAAATATTATAAATATATGTCATCCCAATGCATATACTCGAAAGCATACATTTTTCATTTCTTCATTTCTTCTGGATTGAAAGCAATCCAGTTAGAATAATAATCATTTTGATTAGGTTAATTTTATTTTAATATTCATATGGAAGAATAACTGCAAGAAGAGAAAAATATGAAAATAAGAGTAAGTTGAGGACTTGCCAACCATCTATTAAAACTTACTGTAACATCATCTTAATCAAACAATAAATAAATTCAGTGGAATGGAAGAGAATCAATTGTAGCTTCCAATGTATACAAAAATTTAATATGACAGAATTTTATTTTAGAAATAAACTACTCAAAATACTGTCAAAACTAGCTATTCATCTGTAAGTAAATTAAGTTGGACACTGCTTCCTATCACATAAAGAAACATTATTTTATATGGAGTAAAGATATAAATGTAAAAGACAAAAATTGAATAAAATTTAGGAAAATGGGTGTTGAGGAATCTTTTACTCAAGGCCTTCTTAATCAAAGGTAGAAGGCCCAAAAGTTCTAGAAGAAAAATCAGATTTATTTGACTCGATTGAAAACAAACACAAAGATGAAAGTTAGCATGGAAAAATACCAATATAAAAAGAATTCTTACCTATTAATAAGAAGAAATATTAAAACAAGCAAAAATAGAATATGAATAGGAAATGCAAATATCCAATATTATATATTAAAACAGCACTGCCCTTCAGTTTATTACCCATTAGGGTTGGCAAAAATTTTAAAGAGTAACAATATCCAGTATTAGAAAAAACTTAGAGGTAGGACAAGAGAATTTTTGTATACTTTTTGTAAAAATGCAAATTGTTTCTTCATTCCCTTAGTTATAGCAATCCCACTCCTGATAACCTATCCTGTGTATAAAATAACCATAGTTTATTCATATTTAAAGGAATGTTTATTACAGCATTTATTACTATGGGAAAAAAAAAGGAAATGGTATACTGCTCATCAATGGGAAATAAATCATGTTACATACAAGCCATGAAAAATTATTCAACTCTTCTTTTAGAAGAAGATCTTAAAAAATGAAATTCCACAATAAGTATTATTGCTTTTCTTTACATTTATCAATATAATAAGGAAAATGCAATTGAGTGCTGTGATTTATACTTATTTATTAATGACATGCAAAGATTTTATTCATGTTGTTATTAGCCATTTGTATTTTCTTTAGTACGTGTTATCGCTTAATATTGTTCATTTTCGTATTGGGATTTTTGCATTTTATTTATTGGTTTGCAAAAATTCTTTACATATAAGCACTTACTCCTCGACCATCAAATCATATTATAAATATTTTTATTTACCATATAATAGTGTATACAGAGTGAGCTTCCTCACATACAGACATTTTTCACATTTTCAAATAGTTAAGACTATCAGTAATTTAATTTATCCTTGTTTTGGACTTAAAGTGTACATTGCCACCCAAAGAGTGTATAAACGCTTTCCCATATTTTCTTTGAGTACTCAGAGTTTTAATTTTTTACATGTAAATCTTTAATCCATCTGGAGTTTATTTTGGTGGATGAAGTGAGTTAGGAATCTGACTCTCCTATTGAAATAGGGTTTTTGCCTGAAACAGCAGGCAGGAGCTCCAGGAAGGAGGTCAGACGTAGCCAAACAGTATATTTGAGGGGAAGCCAGGAGGAAAAGAAACTAGCTATGCAAAGCTAGGCTACAGAACAGCAGTTTGCCTACATATACAGAATAAACCACACAGACAGAAAATTCCCCTGCTTGGGTGTCCCATGTCTCCAATTTCCTCCAGATTGCTGGGTCGCTAATATAAATTTACCCCTATAAAGCCATTCAAGTGTAGAGATTAGAGAAGAATCCAAATATTATACAAGAGAATACTGTGAAAGGACATCCTGCCCCAAAATCCATTCATGCTATTTATTGGTAAATACATGGTCAGAATACATCCTTTTCATTTAAGAATGTATCAATATAAAAATGAAATGATGCCCATAAGATGTTATGCCCTATAAAAGAAAAGAAATACATGTAAAAGGTAAGGAACATATTTTAATGTAAATATGGCAGACAACATAAGTAAATCTTAGAAAGCATTTTATGCCCTGTAAATAAATGCTTTTTTTTACATTTAATTTTTAATTTAATTTAATTTAATTTAATATGTAAATTTAAAAAAATTCTGGACTCTCTAAACAATAAGAGTAAAGATGAACTAAGGAAAAAACACTTATAGGAAAAGAAAACCAAAAGAGTAAAGAGAGAATGATTTAATAGGATTTAAAATTACACTAAAATCTGTAAAGTTCAGCACCCATATTGCAGAAAATCTAACAGGTCATCAGAAAAACAAACTTTTAAACTTAGCCAAGATGGAAGAAGGAAGAGACAAAATATTAAAATGATCCAAAAATGATTTTTTAAAAAGTATAGAAGATAAAAAATGGAGATTCCACATAAAAATAATGCATTTTACTAAAGAAGAAATCTAAACAAATGAAACAAAAACATCTCCTACTGCATGACAAATCTCAAAAGTTGTTTAATCTTCTCTTGGAAGAATAAAGGAGAGTAAGCATCAGCTACTTTTACAAACTACAATTCCTATGAGCAGTAGTAAGAATGCTGTCTTGGTCAACACGTCCAGCCACCAAAAATTGTTAGTTCCTGATTAATCTTTATCTTCCTAACAGAACAGAATAGATGCACCTATAAGAATTAAGCACTCCCATTTGTGAAACTTAGTAGGTAAGAAGTCAATGAGAGGAGAGTAGCTTCTGATGCGAGTCATAGGACTATGGATATTTGGGGGCTGGAAACACTATAAAAGGAATGATCACATATGAAACTCAACTGGCACCTTCTGACTCTCATTCTCGAGCAGAATTCATTTCCACCATATTTGCCATTAACAATGCCCAGAGGAGGAACATTTTGGCACTTGATCAGGGTTATGAAGTAAGATGTATAGGGCTGGGTTAAAGGAGGCAGGAATAATGCCCTGCCACATTTTTTGTCCACCACATTCAATAAATTTCCATTTTATACATGCCTGATTCATTGGCTTATGTCAGGGGGTTAGGGAGGAGTGAGATGAGCCATTTTGCCGAGTCTATATTCTTCCTTCAGCTTAATCACAGTTTTTCCATAAAAAAATATGATGACTGGGTTGAATAAAAAATCTGAATCTGCTGACCAGAAAGCTTCATTCTCCCAGGATACAACTAATAGACCTAGAGAAACCCTGATGAATATTTTTCAAAGATAAATAGTTTTTAGGTATTTTTTTAAATGGTAGATTCGTCTAGATTACTTCTTCACAATATTACATACAGAATAAAATAGTTTTTTAATGAGGAAAGATTGCTGCAGAAGTCTAAAGCCATACAAATTGTCACTCACTTGTAAAGACAACAGAAAAATATTATCTGATACGCAAAGTCTTATAAAATATACCAGCTATGTATATGGGAGGAAAAATAAAATGCTTGGAGGCATGTTATTTGACCAGTCACAGACAGGTCAAATAAGGCAAAACCACATGAATACACAAACTGAGGTAAGAAAGAAATGGGAAAGAGTATTGCTACCACTTTATCTCCTAATTATATCTATATAGCTACTAAAATGTAAATATAAAACAGTATAATGATCATTGAAAGAAATGATACATGAGTTAAAAAATAAATAGTAATTGAAAACAATAAGTAGTGAGAGAGATGAAAAGTAACAAAATATGCAAAGAGAAATCTGGAAGCTGTAGGGGGAAGAAAATCAAAAGGTGCAAATTCCTTTGACTCATATCAAGAGAAACAATATGGTTTGTTTCTTAAGGGGAGTAATTAGAAAGATATATTTTCAAGTAAGTTCTTTAACACAAGATAATTTTTAGTAAAAATTAAAGCAAATATATACCCTCCAAATTCTCCCCAGAAGGAAGAAAAGAGCAACACAGCAAGGTTTCAGAAGACACAAAACGAAGGGAACAACAGAAAAGTTTTTTAAAAAAATTCAAATCATGTAAGAAGCAGAACCAAATACATAAGTAATATACCAATAAGCATTTATTTTAAAAGATATATCTAACCAGATTTATTCCAAAAAGTTTAGTATATATAAGAATAAATTGCTTGAAAGATGAAAATTAAAAAATTAATTGAAAAATGCTAATAGTAAATACATAGTGTGTAGTAAGCTCTGGGCACTATGACAGGCATTTTACATCTAGTTACTCACCACACCCCCATTTTATAGATGATATAAAACTGAGGTACAAAGTGGTTATGGTTAATTAACCTGCCTGAGGTCAATCAGGTAGTAAGTAGCATAGCCATGACCAAACCCAGGCAGTCTGGACCCAGAGCAGCACATGATAATCACAATAGTGTCACTACACAGCTAGACACAAGTGACACTCAATGCTGCCCTTGCAGATAGATCTGTCACATTTCTCTGCTGCCTTCATTTCTGGGTGAAGCCATACCAAACAAATAAAATAATGTCTGTAAGCAAACAAAAACTGTAGAATTCAGGAAAAAAATATGAAATCAAATTTAAAAATAATTAAAAATAGCTGGATGAATTACAGCAAGTTAATATTATACAGCTCTAGATCTGAATTAGAGTTAATTAGAAATAATGAAGAATTCTGGTGATGTAGCCAATTATGAGCCATATATATCATAAGCACTTACTAGCTGGCAAACATAATGGGAAAAGATCCTACCCACTATACTTCCCAAAACATGTAAGATATCCAGGAATAGACAAGAAAAAAAGCATATAACTTAACATGAAAAAAAATCTGCAAACCCTGGCTGAGAGTTGATTCGTATCATATTCCCATATTGAAATGATTCAATGATGGTTAGCAGGTCAACTCTAGCCAAATTAATTTTTATATGTAAAGCAATTTCAATCAAAATCTGAAAGGATGTTTTCAACTTGACATTTGACTCAAATTTTCTCGGGAAGTATACACAGATATTAATAAGCAAGGAAATACTGAAAAAGAATAATACTGATAAAAGTAGAAGTCTGAAACTGTAATAAGAGAGTTTAACTGAGATACAACGGAATAGAACATAAAGTCCAGAACCGCATGAGCCTGTGTGTGTGTGTTTGTGTGTTCATAAAATTAGTCTGTATCACAGAGGGATTAGGTTAATGAGTGGTTATAAGTAAATAAGATAACTATTTGAAGGAAATACATAGAAATATGAATTGTACTTATGCAGTAAAATTACAACGAATTTTCATTTTGTTGTGTTTCAGTTTGTTTTGTCTCTCCTTAGCATTTTGATATTTTCCTGAGCTCTCCAAATTTCCAACACTGGGAAGGTTTTAATTGTGTAATTAGAAGAACCTCCTAAATGTTATTTGAATGGTGTGGATTCAATTAGAGTTGTAATTAGAATAGAAAAATATGTTGTTTTAATTCTATAAACTTGAGATTCTTTCCACAGTGAAAGGCAACAGAGGAACATGAACATTTTTGGTAACAAACTACAACCCAGATGATCTATGAAAGAGAAAAGCGGTGAAAATCCCTCAGGGAGCTGGAAACTGCCCTGGCAGCGCTGGTCTTGGTAAGAGGCTGCGGTGGGAAGTAAGTCAGAAGGGTGTTCTGTGAGACCACCATCTGCAGGTAGGAAGGACCTACACCCCACGAGGGATATAGAAATAATCGAAGAAAGCCCATCCTTCTCAGTTAGCACAGGTCTGTTTCTAATACGTTTTCTGCAACAAAAATAGTCAAATGAAAGTGACTTTTTTTTTCTAAATTACTACTAATGTAGGTGAGCATCTCTAGGAAAAAGCACTAAAGAATATGGTCTTAGTATTGGTTCCAACATACATGATGAATAGAATATGCACATACACTTGTTGTACATTGGAAATCAGGAGCGCCTGTCATTTAAAAGAAGATAATTAGAAGGAATGCTCTAGGAATATTGTTACTTTTTTTAATAAAGGCACCAACTTCAATTTACCTGTTAAATTTTTTTGACAAAATTACCACCAAAAAAATCACAGAAAAGTACAGTTGGTCTGAATGACTTGGAAAAGCTAGCCGGCATCAAAATCAACAAGTTATTCATATCCTTCCAAGGGAAATAGATAAAACAGGACTAAAGAAAATATCTGAACTCAGGGGTAGGTTAGTGAGTTAATGGTAAGAGAAAACTATCCCAGCCTCATCGGGGACTGAGTCAGATGGCTCTTGTTTCAGAGAATGTGTCCAGGTTTTAAGCTAAGATAGTCTAGTTTAGATCGAATATAAATGAAAATGCTCTTCTAGTCTATGCTGCCAAATCTGTGTGCATTGAGAAATAAATTGGGGGGTAATAATAAAAGGGTACTCTATTACATATACTCCTTAAAAAGCCTTCTAAAAGCTCAGACTTGCCAAATCCTTTTGCTGAGGACTGCCAAAATTGAAAGAGGAAAGATCAAAAGCAAAGTATTGTCCATAGCGTTTATTCTTCAATACTTACAGACTGAGCTCAATATAATTCTTTTTTTTTTTTTTTTTTGGCATGATCTTCCTAAGTTCTGAAGCTATTCCTATCCTTTTACAACTTAAATTGGAGTAGTTTCAAACATATATATAAGATAAGAAATAATGATATTCATTTTGTTTTCTAATTTTTGTCACGGTAGTAGTACACCCAAAATTTGATGTCTTTATCAACTTCATCAAAACATATATGATTAGGTGAATACATTTACCTTAATTTCATATAATATTCAAACAAATGCTTTCTGACTTTTGTTTTAATGAAGCAAAATAACTCGAATTGCTCTTAGATTTAAAAGCCATTTCACCCAGCTCTTGAAATATTGCATAGCTACACTTACTATATTTTTATTCAGGGAGCCAAGTAAGTCAGGGGAAAATTTGTCTTCAATCAGCACACAGGTGTTGACAGTAAAGTTAATCTAATGACAACAAAACCCATTGCAAGTATTTTTCTATGAGCTTGTGCATATGAATCCTCATTTTCATTCATATTTTATATTTTCTTTGTATAGTCTTTTAAAAGAAGACCTTGGAACTCTTATTTTCCCCCAAAAATTGTATTCAATGATCTTACATACATATCTGAAGTCTATTGAAAAGCAAAATGTATTTAAGTTTTACTTTTGTAAGCTGAACCCTATTTCAACATGTTTTTAAACCAAGAACCTAGTCTATCATTTTATTTCCCAGCTTTCTGTTTACCTGTATAAATTAAAGCTTAGCAAAAATAGTAAATAAAAAGAAAAGGACTTTTTTTTCTGTTCCCAAGCCAAATAATCATTGTAAAAATTCAGAATTCTCCAAGCTGTCAATGAATATGAATAAGAGTATTACTTACTCTTTATGCCTAAGTTACAACTTTCTGAATAAAAGAGATTTATATAAATCAGCTCAGAACTAACTCTAATCACATTAGCTCTCAAATAAGAGCTCACAAATAAGTTACTTTACTTTCCAAACCGCATCACAATTAAAATCTGTTCTGACAACATTATAGGATTTCTAAATTGAAAGGGACATTCCCTCATTGTGAAAAATGCCAGGTTTATAAAACATCTTCTATAATAAGAAACACTGATATTACAAGAAATAATGTAAAATGTGCTTTGTAATAAAATGTAAAGCATAACATATTCACATGCTAACTTTAAAGCAGAAAACATATTATCTTAATGATAATGAAAAAAGAAAGGACATTATCTTCATTAAAGAAATGGAGAAATTAAGGTCCGTAATCACATAACCTCTTTTGCCCAACATCCTAAGAGTTAAAACAGTTTCCTACCACACCTACATCTCCTACCTCTTTAAAACCAGCATCAATCTGTGAGTGTGAGTGAGGTCACTGTATCCTCACTGATCAGGACTCCTACTCTTTCTGGCCATGTGACTAGAGATCAATAAACAGATGCCACACCTTCTCCCAGAAACCCCGGAGGAAGCCTGGGTATTTCCATTCTTCTGGTGCTCTGGGGGATGTGCTGAGGGGCTGTCATCTTTGATTTCCTATGCAGCTTGCAGGAAGGGAGTGAGGTTTAGGTTTGGGATGTGCTGTTAGGTGATGGAGAGGCCTAGAAATTAAAGCACATACCCCAGCTCGCTATACCAGGGAGCTTAGCTGTGGTGTTTCAAGCTAAAGCCCAATTAATGCCATCACAATCCCAGAATTAAGAATAGGAACCATGAGGGGCCTGGGTGGCTCAGTTGGTTAAGCATCTGCCTTTAGCTCAGGTCATGATCCCAGGTTCCTGGGATTGAGCCCCACATCAGGCTCCCTGCTCAGCTGGGGGTCTGCTTTTCCCTCTCCCTCTGCCCCTACTTGTATTCTCCCTCACTCTTGCTCTCTCTCAAATAAATAAATACAATCTTTAAAAAGAAGAAAAGAACAGGAACCACTTAGTCCCAGCCCTACAAAGGGCACGTTTTTCTGTTAGCAGTACAGAGCTAGCAGAGCGTGGGATCATACTGAGGAGCCTTCATTGGCCTGGAAAGTATTTCTCTCTAGAAGAAGCTATGTTACCAAAATGCCAGAACATCAGGAACTCCTCTATGTGCAAAGAGAAAGCAACAAAGGCAACTAGGGACCTCTCAAAGGAACATCTTCCTCAGACCAAGGAAGCTAAAGGACAACAGAGGTCATGGCCACAGTACACACTCTGTGCAAGGTGTCAGGGCACTGCATAGCTCCCTAGTTAGTAAGGGAAATGTCACTGTCGCTCCTTGACTTAGCATTGTGGAGCAGCAACTCTGCAAGGAACCTCATCAGCTTTCATTCTTCATCTCACTAATGAGAAAACATAAGCCCAGTAAATAAAATTCAGCAACTTGCCCAAGGTCACTGGATCAGAGCAGAGCTTCCTGGGGTGCGGGCAGGGGGCCCTCCCCCTGCACAGAGCAGTGTGCCTGTGTCTGCACTTCCCTTCCTGAGTGACCTGTACCCCTGCACTTCATGCTTGGTCCCTGTATGAAGCCAGTACAGCTCCCCTCTTGATCCCTGCCTTATCTCTCCTTATGTGTCACTTAAAACCTGAGAAAGGACACTCATACAAAAAGAAAAAAGAAGAAAGAAAGAAAGAAAGAAAGAAAGAAAGAAAAAAGAAAGAAAGAAAGAAAGAAAGAAAGAAAGAAGAAGAAGAAGAAGAAAGAAAGAAAGAAAGAAAGAAAGAAAGAAAGAAAGAAAGAAAGAAAGAAAGAAAAAGAAAGAAAGAAGAAAGAAAGAAGAAAGAAAGAAAGAAGAAAAAAAGGAAGAAAGAAAGAAAGAAAGAAAGAAAGAAAGAAAGAGAAAGAAGAAAGAAAGAGAGAAAAGGAGAAAAGAAAAGAAGATAAAGGAAAAAAGAAAAGAAAAAGAGAAAGAGAAAAAAGGAAAGAAGTGGCCAAGACTGGAATGACGATTCCATTGAGACTGATGACATTTCATCAGCCAGCGAGCCAGTCAGAAAGAATCACCAGGAGCAGATGCTGCTTCCAAAATTAATCTTCAAAGAGATTAAAAAGGCATGTTCACACTGTAAACTCAACCTGTTTGCCATATAGGCAAAGAAAACACGAAAACATGCTTGCCATCAAACTGCATCAAATTAGTTCCATTCTCCTATGAAGAAATTGAATAGAAATAAGTTATGAATCATCTGAGCACATCAAAGCCAGAGACGAGGGCAGTCTCAGACTGAGATTAAACATTTTAGCTACTCTGACCCGTGTTCAGGTCACAGAACATGTTCGGGTTATATAAACATTTCTCGTGAATTTTATAATGCATCCTTCATGTTTCTGCCTGTATAACTTTCCTCTTTTGTCCAACATACTAGGCAGTTAAAAATATAGTTATTAGTCCATCTTTGCAAATGCTATTTTCTTCAGGCTTATCAGTCCCCTGGCAAAAAATCTGTGTTCCTGAACGTATTATCACTGTTTTTAATACAATAAGATAAATAAGTTGTGACATATTCAAGTGTGTGGTAAATAACCCCCTACCCAGCTTCATTCAGCATGACAGGTCTTGTTATATTTATTAGTGAACAAAACTTGCATGGGACTCTTCATTTATTGACAGAAGGATTTGTATATTGTTTGGCTTCTCTATTTCCTTATTTTTGTGCCAGGTCAGCAGCTAAGGCCCTTGCATTTTTTTGTATAAAACCTAATAAAACCACGGAGTATGACAGCAAAAAGAAAATTATTGTGTTTAACATATAGTTTATCGTTATCTACTCCCCAAAGGCAAAGGAAGGAAAATGGAAAAATATATGTAAGAATGAACACAGGACATGAGTAATGAGGTTACAGCTTAAAATGTAGTAAATAGCACAGATACCAAGACCAGATAATGCCTCCATGCCTATGATCCTATATTAGTCTACCTCTAACCGATTGGCAATTAAGCAAAGTGCAACATGAATTTTCCAGTAAAAAGTCCCTGGTGTTCTCACCTAAATCCACGGAAGACAGTAGTCCTCATCACCAAAACCACACATCAATCAGCAAGTTGGCAATGCTTGCTCTGGAGAGTCCAACACATAAGCCGTCTGGAGACTGAACTTCCTCTCACCCTAAAAAGAGTGGATCCTCCCCAGTCAGGATCAAGCAACAGGAGAGGACTTTCTAAAAGTTGAGAGGAGTGAGAGAAAGAGATTGAATTCTATTCAATTCTGAAAACAGACAGATTTTATTTCCAAAACCATTTAATGTAGCACTTAATAAACTATGAATAGGAACTCCGATCCCCCCACAGTTAGGCCAAAAACAGAAAAGTCAGATATACTTTCAAAAAGTCAGATACACAGATACACTGGATTTTTCTATAAGAATAGGAAGAAGACAGATGCGAATAAAGAATCCCTGCAGCGGCGCCTGGGTGGCTCAGCGGTTGAGCGTCTGTCTTTGGCTTAGGTCATGATCCCCGGGGTCCTGGGATCAAGTCCCACATCAGACTCCCTGCAGGGAACCTCCTCCCTCTGCCTCTCTCTCTGCGTCTCTCATGAATAAATGAATAAAAAAATTTTTTAAAGAAAGAAAGTATCTTTGCAGAACAAAGAAAAATCCCAACATCTCAGCAAAGCTATCTTTTTCCTGGGCTTTACTGTTCTATTTTATCATCAATTTTACTTCATGGAAGGCTATGAAAAGAAAGAAGAAAATGTCTGCTTCTTCTACTACGAGTTGCCCTTCTTAACTGAAGGGGCTGATTTCCAGGCCATAGGATGTCAGTAAGCACAGAAAGAGCGGACAGCTTGATTTCTCCATCAGCCCTAAACTGCACTCTGGTAACCGGCTCTAGTCACTCACCTTACAAATGAACTCAAATCACAATGAATCATCGCTAATGTCTCAACCCTCAATGTCTTTCCTGAAAAGAAAGACTGAGAGGCTCATAGGTGCTCGGTAGACACCTATGAGTCTGGAACCACCCTCCCTAACAGTGTGAGCGGGGGTAAGAGGATGCCTTATGTTCTTCTGCAAGCCTTAGTGTCTACATTTGAAAATGGTTAGGGGGTGGGGGTAGATAATAGCACTTATTTCATAGATTGGCTGTAATGGATAAAGAATATAATCCATATAAAACATTGAGAACAGTACCAAGACACAGTAAATGCTCCATAAATATTAGCATGCTCACTGAATGTGCTTCTCACAAGCGATTTGGAATGTTTGGTTAAAAAAAAAAAAATTAGGTTGCTGTAACCAAAAATATGAAAGGGAGCAACCTGGAGCATTTCTGAAAGATGACCGGAAAGATATGGGATCATGGTTAAGGACAGAGGACCCTGACTAAACTAATAGTTGGGATAGGTTTTTTCCTTAGGGATCCTTCTTTATTCAAATAGTATATATTCACCAAGTTGTTCTCTAGTCTTGATTTATAGCTCTTGTTATTTCTGGTCTTATGTAAACTTCCCTTCTAGGAAGAAGGATTTGCTATTTTAAGTTATTAAATTCGTTTCTAGCTAAAATCGGAATTTGGTCATTGCGAGTACATTTTCCTCAGGGCTTAATCACTCCTTAGATTAACTGAATGGCCAACTCCCCGACTGAAAAATTGAAGTACAAACCCAAAGAATAAAGAGTCCTTAACGTACCTTTCTAGAAAGTTCCTAAGTTTAACTGACTGTTCTGTGCCTGGCCCCTAACACTGTATTGTGTGAGTTAATAAATTAGCAGCCTCTCACATTCTGTTCCACTTCCGTCTTCTTTTCCAGTCTTCAGTGGCCACCACTTCTACTTTCCAGGGTTGCAGAGCACCCGGAGGGCAGAGGCCTTGTCTACATCATCCCAACGTCTAGCCCTGTTGCTACCTGGTATATAACATACCCCATAGCAAGATAAAGTGAAACAAGCAAGGCACTACTACACCTTGTATGGTCACATTATGATTTCTTAGGTTTAGTATAATAAAAGCCCAAGAAGATTTTTTTTAACCAGCTGGTAATGAGGGAAAATTCTACTTTTTAAGACCAGAGACTGCAATTAAAAAAAAAAAAAAAAAAAGTATATCTGAGGCTTTGTGACACACAGGCTAGTCCTGAAGGAAAAAGTATCAGCTAGTTATTTTTCCTTAATCTCAGAAGTTAAGAATAATTCAGGATTGACAAGAAAGGGGTAAATCACAGATAGACTAACATTAAGATGGAGTGCCAGCAGAGAGCGAGGTGAGAAACCCAGGGCGGTAGTCTGTCCTAGGGCCCTACAGGCCCTCTGGCCTGAGGCCAGCAGGTGAACTGGGGGGCCCAGGGAGAGGTCAGGAGCTCAGACCTGCAGAGACCCAGCACCCTCGCTGTGGCTGCCCACCGGCGAGGCCCAGACGTTTGAAGCAGTCATGAGCCTCTCCCCGCCCTCACCCCCCAACCCCACCCCCACCCACGTCAATGGCTGTGGCCTCTCAGAGCCCAGACCTCGCAGGCTGCCCACTCTCCTGGCCCAGCTCTGTGGGGCCTACATGAACCCACACCCAGCCAGTTGGGATATGGTGCTTTTGGACACCAGGTGTAGCAGGGTGAGAAGAATGGCAGCCACTCAAATGCCAGGGACAGCCATTGGGGCCTCCGAGGGCCTGTGAAGGTGGGTCTCTGTGGACCTAAGCTTGGCCACCCTTCGGCCTTGGTGCCCCACCGATCTGGGGCCTGGGATGACCACTCCGTCCTAAGTGGATGAAACCTCATCTATGGAGAAGAGTGGACAGAGGCCCTAACAGGCCCAGAAGGTGAATGAAGCTCGCCCCAAACCCTTGCCCCGGTCGACAACGGGTGGAACAGTTAACAGGTCAAAGGTGATTGGTCTTCGTTCTACCAGACAGTGCTGTTGGAAGATCGAAATAGGAGAATTACATAAGGCATTTGGCCAATAGGAAGACCACCCTTTGGGAAGATTTACTGGCTGTTTATAGAAGGCCTGTGTATACAATTATGAAAAAGCTTCTCTCAACTTACCCCTCAACCTTTTCAAAAGAAAACTTTTGCCACATGTAGGCCTTCTAGATGTAAAGAGGTTGCTGACATATGATAAAGTAGAGTTAGAAAATCATACATCTTGTAAATGCCTATTTGTTTTTTTTTAATCATAGAAAAGAAATTTCTTTTGGAAATGACTTTTTGAAATGGAATTGTTAGACCACTTCTAGAAGCGACATCAGAAGCAACACAGGTTCACATTTGTGCAGTAGGTTAGAGCATGAAGTAGACGACCTTGAAGAGGAAGAAGGTTCTGTGCCAGACTGGTCATACTTAGAAGACATTTCCACATTATAAGCATTGTTTTGTGTGTGCATTTTATTCCTCAACTACTATGTATATGGTTGACAATTCTAAGCACCTTTTTCAAGTATCTAGTCTTTCTAGATGTTCTGAAGTGCCTGATACATGTTAAAAATAGAAAGTAGTAGAAAGACATTAGTAGAGAGACATTTTGTAAATATCTTCATTGACATTCATACAAAATGCTGTTTAATTTGGGGGTAATGGCCAAACCACCTCTTTGAATAGTATGCCTTGTGTTTGTCCACTGGTTCAAAGGACAAGGGAGGAGAAGGAAGAGCAAAGAACTCTGCCAGTGTGTTTGTGGCGAGGGAAGATTAACCATTGTCCTTTATGTTTCTGCATTTTGTTTTTCTTAACTGTGTATATAGTGTATATACTGAACAAATGAGTCCTAATTTTCAACATCTAGCCTTTCTAGATATTAAAAAGGTTGGCAGTGTATGACAAAAATAGTTAGTAAACTAATATGTTTTGTACATTTTGTGTTAAAATTCTTAGAAAGATTGTCTTCTGAAAATTGGAGCATTATAGTCCACTGGGTTAGTTGAGGAAGAAGGGAAGAGAAGGATTAGACTTAGGCTAGAATGTTCTTACTTTGAAGACACTTTCAGATTATAACTGTTACATATACGCAGTTTATTCAAGACTGCTATGTATATAGTGGACACATTAAGTCCTATTTAAAACATCTAGTCTATCTAAATGTTTAGAAGTGCCCAATATATGTTAAATGTAAAGGTAGTAAAATATCACTCTGCAAATATCTTTTTGCTAAAATTCTTAGGAAATAACTCTTGGTAGTAGAATTGTTAAACCATCTCTGAGCAGTATATGCTGTCATGTAAAAGACCGTGAGGAAAGGTAAAGGAAATAAATGACAGCCTCAGAAGGAAAAATCTACATATAATTGGGGTTCCAGAGGGCACTGAGAGGGCCAGAGGGTCAGAAAGCATATTGGAACAAATCATAGCTGAGAACTTCCCTAATTTGGAGAGGGAAACAGGCATTCAGATCCAGGATATAGAGATGCCCCCCCTAAAATCAAAACCATTCAACACCTTGACATTTAATAGTGAAACTTGCAAATTCCAAAGATAAAATCCTTAAAGCAGCAAGAGACAAGAGATCCCTAACTTATATGGGGAGAAATATTAGATTAACAGCAGACCTCTCCACAGAGACCTGGCAGGACAGAAAGGGCTGGCAGGATATATTCATATATTCACTAAATGAGAAGAACATGCAGCCAAGAATACTTTATCCAGCAAGACTCTCATTCAGAATAGGAGAGATAAAGAGCTTCCTAAAGAAGGCAGAAAATGAGAGAATATGTGACCACCAAACCAACTCTGCAAGAAATATTTAAGGGGGACTCTGTAAAGGAAGAGGAAGCCCAAAGAAATAATCCACAAAACCAGGGACTGAATAGGTATTACGATGACACTAAATTCATATCTTTCAATAGGAACTCTGAATGTGAATGGGCTAAATGATCCCATCAAACACAGGGTTTCAGACTGAATAAAAAAACAAAAAAGACTCAAATTAATAAAATCATGGATGAAAAAGTAGAGATCACAGCCAATACCAAGGATATACAAACAATTTTAAAAACATATTATGAGCAGCTATACGCCAATAAATTAGGCAATCTGGAAGAAATGGACGCATTTCTGGAAAACCACAAACTACCAAAACTAAAACAGGAAGAAATAGAAAGCCTGAACAGGCTGATAACCAGGGAGGAAATTGTGGCAGTCATCAAAAACCTCCCAAAACACAAAAGTCCAGGGCCAGATGGCTTCCCAGGGAATTCTATCAAACGTTTAAAGAAGAAACAATACCAATTCTACTAACGCTGTGTCAAAAATAGAAAGGGATGTAATACTTCCAAACTCGTTTTATGAGGCCAGCATCACCTTAATTCCAAAACCAAAGACCCCACCAAAAAGGAGAATTCTAGATCAATATCCCTGATGAACACGGATGCAAAATATCTCACCAAGATACTAGCCAATAGGATCCAACAGTACATTAAGAAGATTATTCACCATGACCAAGTGGGATTTATCCCCGGGATGCAAGGCTAGTTCAATACTTGTAAAGCAATCAACATGATAGATCATATCAACAAGAGAAAAAAACAAGAACCATAGGATCCTCTCAATAGATGCAGAGAAAGCATTTGACAAAATACAGCAGCCATTCCTGATCAAAACTCTTCAGAGTGTAGGGATAGAGGGAACATTCCTCAGCATCTTAATAGTCATCTATGAAAAGCCCACAGCAGGGATCCCTGGGTGGCTCAGCGGTTTCGCGCCTGCCTTTGGCCCAGGGCATGATCCTGGAGTCCCGGGATCGAGTCCCGCGTTGGGCTCCCGGCATGGAGCCTGCTTCTCCCTCTGCCTGTGTCTCTGCCTCTCTCTCCCTCTCTCTATGTCTATCATAAATAAATAAAAATAAATCTTTAAAAAAAAAGAAAGAAAAGCCCACAGCAAGTATCATTCTCAATGGGGAAACACGAGAGCCTTTCTCTTAAGATCAGGAACATGACAGGGATGTCCACTCTCACCACTGCTATTCAACATAGTACTAGAAGTCCTAGCCTCAGCAATCAGGCAACAAAAAGAAATAAAAGGCATTCAAATTGGCAAAGAAGAAGTCAAACTCTCCCTCTTTGCAGATGACATGATACTGTACTGAGAAAACCCAAAGGACTCACCTCAAGATTGCTAGAACTCATACAGCTATTCGGCAGTGTGGCAGGATACAAAATCAATGCCCAGAAATCAGTGGCATTTCTATACACTAACAATGAGACTGAAGAAAGAGAAATTAAGGTATCAGTCCCATTTACAACTGCACCCAAAAGCATAAGATACCTAGGAATAAACCTAACCAAAGAGGTAAAGGATGTACACCCTAAAAACTACAGAGCATTTCTGAAAGAAATTGAGGAAGACACAAAGAGATGGAAAAATATTCCATGCTCATGGATTGGAAGAATTAATACTGTGAAAATGTCTATGCTACCCAGGGCAATTTACACGTTTAATGCAATCCCTATCAAAATACCATGGACTTTCTTCAGAGAGTTGGAACAAATCATCTTAAGATTTGTGTGGAATCAGAAAAGACACCAAATAGCCAGGGGAATACTGAAAAAGAAAACCAGAGCCGGGGGCGTCACAATGCCAGATTTTAGGTTGTACTACAAAGCTGTGGTCATCAAGACAGTGTGGTACTGGCACAAAAACAGACACACAGATCAATGGAACAGAATAGAGAACCCAGAAATCAACTCTATGGTCAACTAATATTTGACAAAGGAGGAAAGACTATCCACTGGAAAAAGGACAGTCTCTTCAAAAAATGGTGCTGGGAAAATTAGACAGCCACGTGCAGAAGAATGAAACTAGACCATTCTCTTTCACCATACACAAAGATAAACTCAAAATGAATGAAAGATCTAAATATGAGGCAAGAATCCATCAAAATCCTAGAGGTGAACACAGGCAACACCCTTTTTGAACTTGGCCACAGCAATTTCTTGCAAGATACATCCATGAAGGTAAGAGAAACAAAAGCAAAAATGAATTATTGGGACTTCATCAAGATAAAAAGCTTCCGCACAGCAAAGAAACAGTAAACAAAACTACAAGACAACCTACAGAATGGGAGAAGATATTTGCAAATGACCTATCAGATAAAGGGCTAATATCGAAGATCTATAAAAAACTTATTAAACTCAACAGCAAAGAAACAAACAATCCAATTACGAAATGGGCAAAGACATGAACAGAAATTTCACCAAAGAAGACATAGACATGGCCAACAAACACATCAGAAAATGCTCCGCATCACTTGCCATCAGGGAAATACAAATCAAAACCACAAGGAGATACCACCTCACACCAGTGAGAATGCGGAACATTAACAAGGCAGGAAACCACAAATGTTGGAGAGGACGTGGAGAAAGGAGAACCCTCTTGCACTGTTGGTGGGAATGTGAACTGGTGCAGCCACTCTGGAAAACTGTGTGGAGGTTCCTCAAAGAGATAAAAAATAGAACTGTCCTGAGACCCAGCAATTGCACTGTTGGGGATTTACCCCAAAGATACAGATGCAATGAAATGCCGGGACACCTGCACCCCGATGTTTCTAGCAGCAATGTCCACAATAGCCAAACTGTGGAAGGAGCCTCGGTGTCCATCAAAAGATGATGGATAAAGATGTGGTTTATGTATACAATGGAATATTCCTCAGCCACCAGAAATGACAAATACCCACCATTTGCTTCGATGTGGATGGACCTGGAGGGTATTATGCTGAGTGAAATAAGTCAATCAGAGAAGGACAAACATTATATGGTCTCACTCATTCGGGGAATATAAAAAATAGCAAAAGGGAATAAAGGGAAAGGAGAGAAAATGAGTGGGAAATATCAGTGAGGGTGACAGACCATGAGAGACTCCTAACTCTGGGAAATGAGCAAGGAGTAGTGGAAGGGGAGGTGGGTTGGGGGATGGGGTGACTGGATGACGGGCACTGAGGGGGGCACTTGATGGGATGAGCACTGGGTGTTATGCTGTATGTTGGCAAATCGAACTCCAATAAAAAATATTTAAAAAAACATTAAGATGGAAAAATGGTGTAATATAAAAGCATTTTCGTAACTTCAGGGAGATGAATTAAGCAGCTTTTGATGATTAGTTGTATCACAGAGTTCCACTGGCTTCTGTTCAAACTCATCAAACCACAGGTGTGGGAAGCTTTGCCGCGTCACACCCCATCACTTTTCTGGGGTATAGGTTCATACTTAACCTATGGGAATTGGGTTGAAGGGGATGTGATTATGTAAGGACAATGAAAGATGGGTTGCCACTTAGGTAAGCAAGGTAGGAAGTAAGGAAAATGTGGAGGCACAAAAATGCATCACATCAGCTGAAAGTCAATGAAAACCATGCTGGCAGGGGGTAAGGACCTAACCAAATACCAATTAAAAGAGCAGCTCATCACCCTTGCCACAGGTGAGGCATTAGTAAATTCTTAATCAGATGGAGACTCAAGTTGGCTCCCAAGAGGTTCCCATGATGATAGACACTGGGTAACCTCTAGAAACTAACTCTGCTCCCATTTATGATCCCTTCTTAAGAGCTCTATCTCCTCATTCTACCCTGCTTTCTCCTTCCTGCCCCACCAGGGAATCTTATCCAGTCTTGGTGATGAGAAGCCTTGTTCTGCCTCATTGTGTATAATAGTCATTTATTGTACCCTAAATTCGTCACCCAGCTTCCCACTCTTCTTTCTTGTGGCAACTGAACCTTCATTTTTTTTTTCCAGAGGAACCATCCTTCTCCCATTGTCAATTCACATACTTGAGTAAAACTGACTCTACTCCTTGAGAATCGGAGTAAGATCATGAATTAAAATAAGTTAATCTTCCTACACAAACTCTGTCAGAAAACAGAGGAAGAGGGAATGCTTCCTGCCTCATCTTATGAGGCCAGCATTACCTTGATAGCTGAGTTAGATAAAGCTATTACAGAAAATAATACAACAAACCAGTATCACTCAAGAACATGGACATAAAAATTAAGCACACACACACACAACTGAATTCAGCAACTTACAAAACTTATTCAATACATCATGATCTTGTAGGGTTTTTGCCAGGAATCAAGGTGAAATTCGTTTATGTAATTCACCATACTAACAGAATAAAGAAGATCATCCACATAATCTTCTCCATTGGTGAAGAAAAGGCATTTAATAAAACTCAACATCAATTCATGATTTTTAAAAAATCCTTAGCAAACAGGAATAGAAGCGTATTTCTTCAATCGAAAGATGACATCTATATAGAGCCTACAACTAACATCATATTTTATGGTAAAACACGAAATCATTTTTCTCTAATATCAGGAAAAAGCTGAGATGCCTGTTCCTACCCTTTCTATGCAACATTGTACTGGAGGACCTGGCCAGAGTAATAAATCAAGAAAAAAATATGATTGGTGTACAGATTAGAAAGTGGAGAGTCAAATAAACTAGTGTGTTTATTTCACTGTCAAGGCCTCTGTTTGGAGATGAATATACCCAAGTCAGACCAGTGAGGTCCAATTCCTGAATTTGACTATGAACTCTCTTTTCTGTTGTGCTGTCTGTTCTTGTGGCAAAGAGACCTTCAAGTCTCTGGGGTCCATCTCACAGTCTGAGAACAGAACTATCCCACTAAGTGCAAGGCCTGAAAATGACCTACACTTTGAACCATGAATCACACTGGTTTGAGAGGAGTTCTATCTCTGGGTTGTTCAGTTATATGAACTAGTAAATTCATTTTTTGGCTTAAGCCGATGTGGGTTATCACCTAAGAGTCTTGTTTTGTTTTTGTTTTTTTTCTAATACCTTCCTTTATCTTAAATCCCCCCAGGGGTTAGGCTTTTGAATTCTTTTCCTGCTGTTTCTTCTACTCCATAAGTTGACTCCACGTCTACTTGCATGGGTAAAATAACATATAAATTAGTATACAAAAATATTATCCTGTCATGTGTGTCAAAAATAAATGTAATATAGTGAATTTTTTTAAATTTCCAACTGGTGAAGATGCCTGGGTGGCTCAATCAGTTAAGCGTCTGCCTTCCTTCCACTCAGGCCATGATCCCAGGGTCCCACACCAGGCCCCCTGCTCAACAGGGAGTCTGCTTCTTCCCCAACCTCACCCCCTGCTCATGAGCTTTCTCTCTTTCTCTCTCTCTCTCTCAAATTTTTAAAAAAGCCTTAAAAAAAAAAAGAAAGAAAAGAAATCTCTAACTGATGAATCAAAGCCAATCCTCTGTAAACCTCTTCCCAATGTAAAAGGTTGACAATGTAGATTCATCTGTTTTGCTTCTGGATTCACTTCTCTCATTCAATAGCAGGGGAATGGCAACCAGACATAGCAGATTTGTATAATGTAGTTATACAAAACATATTTTTAATTATACTGATTATGGCCAAATTCAATAGGAGATATGAGAAGTATATAGTACACATTCCATTTTCAAGCATGAAGTCTCAAAGCAATTACTTTTCTCTACAACCCCAGGCCATCCCTTCATAAGTCCATCCTTGATTCCTTGCAGAAATTCTTCCTAGACTCCTACAAAAATCTTTCTCCAAAATGATGCTAAGCCATATTTTTCCCACTTTGATTGCCCTACATTTGTTTCATCTGTGGCCACTGTCATTTGAACACTATTTTTTGTTTGTTTGTTTGCTTTTTAAAGTACACTGGGCATGGAGTCCAAAACAGGGCTTGAACTCATGACCCTAATATCAAGACCTAAGCTGAGATCAAGAGTCAGATGCTTAACCGACTGAGCCACCCAGACACCCTATAACATTATTAATATAAAGACTGAACCTTATAGTTGAGGTCACTTATTTTTCTCTAAGACCTCAGCTCTACTTGGTCACAATGTCTTAGGATGAACTAATCCAAAAGAAGATCTTATTTGCTGTGTGATCACGGACAGCACAGATAAAATAAAAGTGAGGAGGAAATAAAAGTGAGATCAGGAAGGGGGAAGAGCCAATAAAAAATAAGATAATGATCATATAAATGCTGTAGCCACCTGAGACTCAATCCCACTGGGGCCCTTCTGGCAAACCACAGACAATATATCTCAGAACAGTGTCATCAGGGAAGAGACAAGATGGAATATGGAACCACTGACAGTTAGCCCTCACTGGTTGAGGGTTGCTTATGGAGGCATGAATCACTGACATTTCTGTGCTAGCCTATGTGGGCTGAGTGAGGAACTGTGACATGGAGGTAAGGCCTCAGGCAGACAAGCAGAGAGACACAAATGGTTGAGACAGGAAGCTGGCAGCGGCCACAATTCAGGAGAACTAGAATGAGATGCAAGCAATGCAGAGAGAGGCATCAACAGCTTCAGGTATGCAGTTACACAGATTTCAAGCCATCTCACCTCTGTGATCACTGAAACACCAACATTCTTCAGTCTCCTCCTGTCTCATGGATTTCTCTACAGTCTCCACGTGCCTCTTCATCCTCTACTCCGCAGATCATATTTCTACTTCTAACATAGATACAATTCCCATATTAAATATAACATTCCCTTCTGATCAGTATTATCCAAAAGACAAAAGAAATTTATGCTTGATATAATCCGCCCTTTTCCTGATCAGTCTGGCTTCAGACTCCTCGAGAATGATCTTCTTGAGCAAACATGAGCGTTAGCTTTCAAGAGTTTCAGGAATAAAGAAGACATAGTCCCTGCTCCCCAGCTGCCCAGGAGAGGAAAGAAAAAAGGTCACAAATAACTAAAACATAAGGCAGAATGAGCTAAGTGCCATAAGAGAGGTACATACAAAGTGCTTTGGGGGCTCAACGGAGATAAATATCATATCCAGTTGGCAGGATCGGGAAGGATATGTGAATGAGGGGGCTTGTGAGCTGAGCTTCGAAGGATGGATGGGATTTTGTCAGTAAAAGGTGGCTAGAGGGCTTTCTAAATATAGAGAATATTATAAGCAAAGCTCCAACCACAGAAAAATGCACACTCCTCTGAGAAACAGTCTGGTTTGGCCAAAGCATAATGTACACATCACAGAGGTGTACTGGGGGATAAAGATGGAAAAGACCATTCTGCGTGCATTTTTAACCATTTCAGTAATTTATCATCAGGGCTTTCAACTCCAAAAAGTGGCATGACATTAATGCCTCTGGTGGTAAGGTCAATCAGCAGCATATTATTTTTTAATGCCAGGTTAGTGTTCATATTTTAAAATCGCTACAATATCAAACTTGTTGAAAGGAAATGGAGGAAGTCAGAGGGGGGTCATTCCCTGATGATCATATAAGGATAGCATAAAAGTTTAGGGTCTGCCATCTTTATCTCTGTTTGTCCAAATACCACTTAAAGAAAGAAGTCATGGTTACTATTTTACAGAAGAGCTGGAATGCGGTAATATAAAAAAAGATGAATGAACAAAATAAGTCAAGGCTTAATATTCTCTTCAACAGGTGTCCAAATCTACACATATATGTGAGTTTAAAAGGAAATTAGCCAAAGTAAATAATGTGGGGAATCAATGTTAAACACATTTGTATGCATGTGGTTTTTCTCCACATCCTGGGGGAATTAACATTTTAGTCTTGCTACAGTCCCCTTATTAATCTTACTCTTACCAGAGTCAAATGGGAAGTAAATCTACTAAAGTGTAATAGCTGAAGCTAGAAGGAAATTGTTTCTTTCTTACAGAACAAATCCTTCAGCTCGAAGACTGTTTTTTTAGACCATCCTAACAGTTGTTTTGTCAAGCCACAAATACGTAGCCTTAGGCTAACTCGTAAACACACACAGTTTTATAGCATGAGTTCATCTACATCAGAATAATCAGTCTGTACTTTTCAGAGCCTCCCCATGTCTGAGTTGTGATAAAAGGTGTTTTGAGTCCCACTTAAATGTTTTTTTTTCCAATTTACCTGAAATGAGTCTTAGTAGGAAGCATTATTTGCTAAATAATTCACTTTTTGAATCTCTGCAATGCAAAAGAGCCGAGGGTCACTTCTTTGGGTTATTAGTGTAGAGGATAATTTTGAGACATTTAATATTCTTTGGTGATTTCCACGATCTTCCTCCCATAAAGCTTGGCTAAGATGACTTCTTTTTTTTTTTTTTTAAGATTTATTTTTATTTATTTATGATAGACACAGAGAGAGAGAGAGAGAGAGAGAGAGAGGCAGAGACACAGGCAGAGGGAGAAGCAGGCTCCATGCAGGGAGCCCGACACGGGACTCAATCCCGGGACTCCAGGATCGTGCCCTGGGCCAAAGGCAGGCGCGAAACCACCCAGGGATCCCCTAAGATGACTTCTTACATGCTCCTGGATGTAGTTTTCTGGAGTCTCAAAAAGTTCTTGTTAGAGGCTATTAAATAAATTCAAAGTGTTACTTAAAGAAAGGCTTGGTTCTGCCTCCAAGAACCACAAAATGCCTGTTCTATAGGAAGACAGATCCTCTATATGTGCTAGAATATAAATGAAAGTCCTCATTTCATCAGAACGTTAACTTTCCACTTAGAAGTTCTAAGATCTATTGCAAACTATCTGGTACCATTACAGGTCTCTGAGACAACTGGATGGATGAAGAAGCTCCCCTATTTTCTGAGCTGGGTGGGAATGGGAGTAGAATGGCTTGGAGCAGATGAATGATTCTCAGATTTGAATCTGCATATAACCCACTTGAGGATCTTGTTCAAATGCAGATTATGATTCAGGAGACCTGGCTCCAAATTCTGCATTTCTAACTACCTTCCAGGTGAGGCCAATGTTAGTTCTGGACCACACTTTGAACAGTAAAGGGTATGAGGCAGGAATCAGCAAACTGCAGCCTACGACTATACAGCCCATGAGATTTTTACATTTCTAAATGGCTGGTGGAGTTGGGGAAGTGGGTATCAAAAGAATTTTTCATAACATGTGAAAATTATATGAAATTCAGATTTCAGTGACCATAAGCAACGTTTTACTGGAACACAGCCACACTAACTTATTTGTGTATTATCTCTGGCTTCTTTTGAGCTATGACAGAGGCAAGTAGTTACAACAGGGACTGTATAAACCCATAAATTCTGAACTATTTACTATGCGGCGCTTTCCAGAAAACATTTGCTGACCACTGGTCTAAAGCAGTGGTTCTCAACCCTGACCGTATTGTCATATCAACTGCAGAGCTTTAAAAAATATTGATGACCATGTACCACCCAAAATCTATACACAAAGTCACCAAAGTCAAAGCTCAAAGCCCAGGTCAAGTACTCACTGCTTCTTTCTGCATGACAATCTGCCATGTGGTCACTAGGAGCTAAGACACAATACCTAGCATGATTCTTTGGGTTTGTTGCTGCTGTTCATTACTCCAGTACTTCAAGACTAGTAACAAAGCTTCACCACTCTCTATATCTCTCAACACATTCATTTTCAGGAATTCGCATTTGCTTCCTTCTTCCTCCACATGGCTGAAAGCAGCAAGCTGAGTTATCACCGGACTAACACACATGACCTATAAGTGATCTACAACTACACCCACCTTCATTCCTCTCCTTCCTTCATTCAGGAAAGGAACAGCCCTGTAATCCCATACCAGGTCCCTATCTCTTTAATACAGTCCTTGGGCCTCATCTGGGGCGTGTACATTGATCATACCTTCTCCTATATCTTTAACCTCTCCATCTCAGTGACCTCATTTCCTACAACCTAGAGACCTGCTAAATTCTATTCCCTTCCTTCTGGAAAAAAAAAATAGCTACATGTATACATATATGCATGCATACACACACACACACACACACACACACCAACACACAAATATTCACCTTTACCTACTACACAGTCTTCTCCCTTTATCAACCAAAATACTTGGAAGAGAACTCCTAACTTGCCATCTCAATTGCCAGCCTAATATTTACATCTAAAACCAATGTGCCATAATTTCTGTCAATACCACAGTACTCTGTCCTTGCAAAAGTCACCAGTTATATCTAATGCCGCATTCACAGTGAACATTTCTGAACCCTTGTAACACTGCTATACAGCACTGCATGCCTGTTTATCATTTTCTGGAAACTCTGTTTCTCTGATGCCACATACTTTTGGTTCATCATATCTCTGATTATTCTTGTTCTGGCTTCCCTTTCTTCACCCAACCCGGTACCTCAGTGGCCCATCAACAGCTCATTATTCTCACCTGTGCCATGATCTTGATCACTCTAATAGATGCACCTACCATAAATGCTTATTATTCCTAAGTCTGTCTCTACCTCAAATCCCTGCCCACAGTATCAGACTCATATAGTCATTTTTTTTCTTATTAAAGATTTTATTTATGTATTTATTTGAGAGAGAGAGAAAGAGAGATCAGGAGAAAGAGGAGGGGCAGAGGGAGAAGATGACTCCTCACTGAGCAGGGAGCCCAATGCAGGGCTCGATCCCAGGGCCCCAGAACCATGACCCGAGCTGAAGGCAGAACTGACTGAGCCACCCAGGCAGCCCTCATATAGTCAGTTTCTGTTGACTGTTACCAGTTGACTATATCAAACCCAACATGTCCTAAACTGAACTCATTCCATCCTCTGCCTGACCCTCTTTCCTATATTTTTCTCAGTCTTAATTGGTGACTCTACAATCCAGCCAGTTACATAGGCTGGAAATCTGGCACTTACTGTTTATCCCCTTATTTCCCTCATCACCCAGAGCTAAGAACTACTAAATACTATAAATCTGTATCTCAGTTACATCCTAAATGGATGCCCTAGTATCACTGACCTAATCCAAAGTCTTCATCATCTTTACACAGAAGACTGAAACTGGTCTACCTACCTCCAGTTTTGTCCACAAAAACTATCTCCTCACCCATTTAAGAGTGATCTACCCAAAAGACAAACATAGTATACCAGTTATCCAGTTATATGCCTGAAACCTATCAGTGTCTTTCTATCATAGAAGAACATGCCTACGCTCTTCAACACAGCTTTCTCTACAATGTGGGCCTTACTTCTCTGGCATCATCCTCTGACTCATATAATATTCTCAGTATACTGCAAGTAACAGAAATAGCTTCTCCTAATTGCAAAATGTTCTACTTGAATTCCTTTCTTCTCCCCCTGCCCCATACTATCCCTGTCCCCTCCAAAAACACCCTATGCTCATTCATGTACTTTAAGACTCAAGCCTCCCAGGTTTGATGAAGTGTCTACTGCTGTATGTCCATAATAGCCTGTGCTGTGCTTTTCTGTATCACTAATATCATAATGCAGTAGTTGAAGAAACTGGTTAATGACAGAGATCTGAATTCAAACCACTGCTCCACCATCTGTCAACATTCTTACCTGAGAAAATCACGTAACATCTTTGGTTCCTCAGCTCTTTCCTGTGTACCATGGGGATAATACTTACTAGTGCTTTGTCACTAAGAATTAATGAAATAACATGCTTAGGATATAACCTGTCCCCAAATATAAACACATCAAATTAGAATTTTAGTTATTATCAGCATTTGTTGTTGATCTTAAAGCCAGAACACAAAACTTGATGCATGTGTTCCATAGTTATTCAACAGTCTTACTTTTTGCAAAGGAATCTGCAAAATATTTTTATCAAGTTCGTCCTAATAGTGGTCACAGATATCTCTTTCTTACAAAAAGAAATTATCTTGAAACATGTTAACACAATAACAAGAAAGAAAGTTTGACAATGAATTGTCAAGGAAAAGACAGGGAACCATAGTTTTTCTCATGATAAATGAACATCTTAAACATATTTTTAAGGTTCTTAATTGGTAAAAACATGAGCACTGAGAACCATGGAGAACTTTTTATAGAGAAGAAAAAAAGATCCCTTATAACTAAATCATTATGAATTATCCACACCCAAAATAATAGGAGATCCTGCTTTTATTTTACTTCAGAGCATGATGTGAAAATATAAAATGTGAAGTTCTACAAGAACATCTGCTAATTTTTAAAATGTTAAAATGTTCTGACTTGTGTTTTTCCAGTAATTTGTATTTAAATTAATTTCAATTCCAAAACCAAAATTCTCTCATTATATTATAAGCCTGTTATAATTACCCTAAGGAAAATAAAATGTAACCTATTACCAACGTGCCCACTAGCCTGCTTCATTAAATGCCTAAAATTACAGCATATTTTTCAGTAGTGTGTAAGGGGACTCAAAACAAATATATTCCAGGTGCAAACTGAGTTACTCAACAGACTGAACCATATTCATTTTTTTTTCGGTCTTAACATTGGGACAGTTCTGATTCAATTTCTACTTCATTTTTTTCTACTTTCAATTGAAAAGTGTGTGCAGGCATGTAGAAAACTGTTGGGGGCTTTTATAATACAGTGGGCCCAAGCCACTCCCACCTCCCAGATGCAAAGAGGATGTTTCCTGTTGTACTGGTAACCAGTGTCAACTCATGCACTCAAAGTCTGTGTTTCCTTGGGCAAGGAAAAAAACTCTTGAAGTCCCATACCCTTGTCTGTGAAATGGGGATAATAACAATATCTATCTCAGGAAGGCTTAGGGAGCATAAATGAGAACACACAAGGATCTAGAGTCCTTAGCACAGTGCCAGGACACATGAGAGTGATCCCCCCTTACACAGCACTTAGTGACTGCCAGGCAGTGTTCTGGGTACTTTACATACATTAGTTCCTTTAAGCTATAGCAGCCCCATGGGGTAGGTACTATTATCATCCTCCTTTAACGGATGACAAGCCATCCATAAAGCACAGTTCTGATTATTTCACAGGACAACAGTACCAGATAAATGGGATTAGCACTAAATACTCCAAAGGGTTCGGCAAGGAATATAAATCCTAATGCCCTAAGGCATCCATTGCATGGAACAAATTAACTTCTCTCCTATCAAACTAGAAAGTACCATCCACAGGAGACTTGTGACTAATAGCAGCTCAAATAGTTTTCTGCTTTCTGTTGTTCAGTTGAAAAACTCTGCAATAGAAAAAAGTACATACACCTTCAACCCTATCCAATTATCCTCTGTCTTTGCCTCAGCCCAACGGATAGCCATGGTCCTACTCACCGTTTACAGAGCTCTGATTCCCTGTGGCAAAGAAACCAGACCAGAGAGGTAGGTCAGGACATCTGTTTTGGAGGCATGTGATATAAAAAATTTATACTTGGGTATGTGGTGGGATAATTCAGCTTTTTGGTTTTACTGCTGTTGAATGATGCAAAAGAGTGAAGCAACGTTTAGTACTTTGCATTTTTTATTTGGCCTTCTGATAATACTCCTACCTTCTAAGAACGGATGGCCAGGCTTTTTGCACTCCTTGCCACAGTGTGGGCTGCAGGGCAGGAGTAGCCTGAAGAGAACCTCCTTCCCTTGCCAGAGTTTTCCAAAAGTCTTGTGCTATAGAAACAACAACAACAACAACAAAGCTAATACACTCTGTGTGAGAGTAACAGATAAAGGTGGGGACAGGTGTGGCACAAGAGCAAGAGGAATAAAAATATTGTCCCAAGCTTAATGAAGAGTTGGAAGTCTGGGATCTTTAGTAAAGGGGTCTACAGCTTCTCGGAAAGAGGTTGGGCCTCCATAGGAAATGACACCAAAGTGGCCACACAAGATTCCATTCAGAGCACCAGAACCCACTAGGTCCCCATGTGCTGGGTGACATAGTAGCCACAACACCATCAAATCCCAAGGGATTGGTTAGGGAGGTACATCAGGGGCTCTGGAAAGGGGGGGACAGCTTTTGTTGTCAAAACGAGTGAGAGTCGTGGATGCCAAAAATATCCTACAGTGTGCACAGGACAAAATACCAGTGCACCCTGTTGAGAGAAACTGGTGGACAATGGGCATCAAAGTGAAAACTAATTTGGACTAAAAGACCAAGGATCACCCTTGAACACTGTTCTGTGCAACACCCTCAGGATCGAGACCCCATAACTCTGTGAGGGAGGGACTCTTTAGCTCTTTGACTTAAACTGAATTCCCTCCAAGCTAGTGGGATGGGAGTTCAGAGTTGGATGCAGGTTTACTTAAAAGAAATAAGTAACGTAGCATTTCTTACACACTGGAGCTTACTGAGAGAATTGATATGTCCTATAGCTACTTCATTTTTAAGAGTATAAATGTCAAGGCCTTTCTGGAAGCATGGTCAGCTTTCGCCCTATCTTCTGAACATTTCTTTTGTGCTATATTTGGTACTGTAACAGTTCTGAAAATGGCTTTCCATATTGCATCTATGTCCAAACACAATGAAGAGGGAACCAAGCCATGTTCCTGTCCCTAAGAGAACACCCCATATTTCTTTATTCTGAATTTCTTATGAAAATGGCAGCAGTGACTATATTTTTAAAGTTTTATTTTTAAGCTATTTTATTTATAATCAATAAAATCTGGTTAAGCATCTGTATACGCATCCATCCCACCTAACAATTGTTACATGTCACAAGAAGATTGGCAAGAAAGGACTTGGGCAATGCTTTATAAAGTGACACAAATTACTAGTTTCATAAGAAATGTCCACTCATCACCTTAAAAGCTGTAAATAGCCACATGCATTTTTTTTAAAAAATAGGATTAGAAAAAGACAAGAAGCACTTTCAACTTCTGTAGAAAACTAAATTTGAGGAAAGGAATAAAACACTATTGATGTAGCATCTTCTCTAAGAGTGAAAAAAAATACTATATGGTAAAATTAATCTTCATACCTTCACTACAAAAAGAAGGAGGGGGCAACACAATCCCTTTGGCATCTGGGAGAAGCAGCAAAAGTTCAGAATGCCCAAGAGCAGTCATCAGTGGAGATGGCATCCAAATACTACATGCAGATGAAGGCACTAGTTAGATACCAATAGCTTACAAGCACTGCATCTTTTTAAAAAGATGTCGCTCATGAACACTTCATATAAACAAGGCAGTATGCTTCAAATACTCATCTCACTGAAGTCTGACTAAGAGGTACATATAATTTTCCCCATTTTACAGCTGAAGAAACTGAGGGCAGTGACATTAAGTTGCTTATACCAGGTCACCCAGCAACTAAGTACTGACTGAGATCCAGCCAGGACAGTTGGACTGTAAGGCCATGCTCCCACCTAAGAGTCCTCCTTCTTTCTTTACCCCTCACAGAGTGAAGAGAGTTCATGCATCTTAGAATTAATATGGATTTTTTTCCTAGTGGCCATCAAAGACTCTAGCACTGACAACTAAAATATGACCTAAGAGGTTTATTTTCAATTTCCCTAAAATGTTACTGATCATTGAAAAGAGCCTTGGCTTTATCTTCTATACTTTCCAGTACCCTTCCCCAATCATTAACTCTAATCACACCATTTAAACTTCCAGACACAAGACCCTTGAGGACAGGAAAAGTATCCATCATCGTCTACCACTACTCTCAACACCTAATCACAGTGTCTGGCACATAGTAGGCTCTCAATACACCTTTGGTGGATGAATAATTGAAGGATCCAGGGCAGCCTTGTGAGCTAAAGGAAGCATGGCATAGTGGTAACACCTGTTTAATAGGGCTCCATTGACAACTGCTGGATTGAGATTGACTTATAGAGAACCAGTGGTCCAAAGAGACAAAATGAGAGCAGAGATGAACAACTGAAACTCCACTTAACTATCAAAGCCTTTGAAAACTCTTCACAGGAGAACTAATGGCTATCTCCCGAACCTAGGCATGACTCTCTCATACCTGGTTTTCTCCATGTTTCCCACATCATACTTACTTCCATTCTTAAATTGCATGTATTCATCTTTGTATCCCCAGCACCCCTTAATGCACCTACACATTCAATCTTTCTTTTTCTTCTACCCAGTGCCCTTAGCATTGACTACAGTTATGATTAGTTTAGAACCCTTTTTAATAATGGCCCTCCTTTATCTTAGTGTTTATCCACAATCAAGCCTCAACTCATGTTCTAAATTTATTTTCCACTATCTCTCCCTTGACCCATTTTAGTATCATCTAAAGAGAACTACCTGCTGATGTCCTGACAATCTTCTTTGCTCATGCAGTTCATTTTGCATCAAATGCCCTTTATTTTCATGCTTGAGCCCAGCTCAATTATCATTCCCTCCAGGAAGCCTTCACAAACTCATTCCAAATGGACGTAATTCTTTCCTCATCTTAATTCCCATATTATATATATATATATATTCTGTTGACATATATCACTTTACTCCATAAATTCAGATATTGTTTTATATTCCCTACTAGATGAGAAGTTCCCTCAAGGCAAATGCCACATATTATTCACTTCTGTATCTTTCACAGCAAGCAGCACAGAGTCTTCCACACAGTGGTGCTTTATAAGTTGAGTAAATAAATGAATGAACAAGAAGTTAAGTGCATCTTTGTTCTGTTATTCTTATGTCTTGAACCTGGCTTAATAGAAAGGTCATTAATCATAAATCATAAATCCTAGTTCAATTTTTCTCTGAAGTAGCCATGAATCTTGCCTAACCTCCATGGGTTCTAGTTTCCTTGTCTGAAAAAGGACATGAACTAGGGCTGCTCTCTGAGGCCAATCCTAACGTGTCAATATATTATATAGTACAAAATATGTAAAAAAATTCCAAGCAGAGGAAATACGATTCTCCTTACCCTTGGCCTAGGAACTCTCAGTGTTTTTTCAGAGCTCAACTCATCATCACTTTCACAGAGAAATTTCCCTGATGACCATGACTACATCAAATCTCTACATAACGTTCTCACAGCACTATAAATCTCCACTTTGCAGGACTTAAGATACTGATGATTTTTATTCATTTCTGTATTATTTAATTAAAGTCTATCCCCATTTATCCCCTCTATACTCATTAAAATGAATAAATGAGTGCAATCTGTCTTAGAATATGACATCTTACAAAGCAGAAGTATTTTTTTCAGTAGTTTTCTTTGTAACTTATATAACCATGTATATTTCAGCACTTAAATGCTCTCCAAAGATAATGGACAAAAGCAAGCTGACACAACTTCAGAGTTAATGTAGTTTTCAAAGCATCTAATTTGACATTTCATTAAAGATTATATATTCAAAGAATGTGGTCTCAGACATTTCTAACCATGAAATCTAAATTAAATTCTCTTTTGTTTTACTTCAGCTTTTTGCTATTTTTCTCTGTATTTTTCTCTATTTAAAATATATCTATAAACAACTCATTACATGTGTTTTCTCAGATCATTAGTTAAATAAAACATCAATTTAGAGATTCTATATGTGATACAGAAAGTAAACCTAAACCCCCTCTTATGAAGAGAAAAAAACAAAAATGTTTCTTTGTAAATAGCCACAATTAAATATTTGATTTTCAAATCAAAATATAAAAATTAAACATATTTAATTAGTAAATGAAGTATCAGTGAAATCATCTTTTATAAATGCAAATCTTTTATGTGAATAATAAGGAAAGACTACAACTTGTCATAAGGATACAGCTAATCAAAGCAGTAGGAAATAAACTTTGATATGCTTAACTTGATATAAACATTTGAAACTTAATGGTTTCTTTATCTCATTGATATATTTGAATTAACACAAACATAGTAGATTTAAAAAGCTGTAACACTTTATTCCTCACCAGGCCCATGTAAGCCATTATCGTTAGCACTATAATTATGAGTTAAAGGTATGATCTTTAGACATAAAGCCAAAGCTTTGTATCTTTTTTTCACGTGCTCCTTTCTACACACTTGGGGAGTATTCTTTTCCATAAAAAGGAGAAATTGACTGAAACTAGTAACCCATGACCTCTTCCTATCCAATAAAGTAGAAGTGGAAGTGCCAAATCCTTGAGAGTGATGTTCTCTCAAGGGACAACATAAGATGAGCTAAGCTCACTTCCTTCCACCTTAAAATAGCTCTTCACTTTTTAAATCATAAATATATGAAGAGTATAAACATGTGAAGAGTAAGCCTACAAGAAATAAAATTCTATTTGTGACAACATAATTCTGAGAGTCGCTAGATTATGCAAGGTCCTGAAAAACATATTCAGTCTATCAGATAAAGTCACATGCCCATTAAAACTCTTGAAACAGGCTACCCAAGGACATACGAAAATAAATACATAATAGAGCAGGGCTTATATTTTCAAACATCTTAGATGTTTTTTGAAAAATAATCACACCACTATTAAATAAGAATCCCTGTCTTAATTACCAGACTCAAGAAACGTCTAGGGTTATACAGACCAGCATTTCACCCTTGATGGCATGAACTATATTTATTCCAGGTCTGTATAAAATATCAGCAGCACTTGCATGATATGTTGCATGAATAAGTTCATCAACTAAAATAACTGTCCAGGGACACCTGGGTGCCTCAGTCAGTTAAGTGACCAACTCTTGGTTTCAGCTCAAGTCATGATCTCAGGATCCTGAGATGTGGAGCCCTGTCCACAGGCTCCTTGCTTAGCGGGGAGTCTACTTCTCTCCTTCTCACACTGCCTCTGCCTCTGCTCTGCCCCACTCATATGCATGCTCGTTGTCTCTTTCTAAAATGAATGAGTAAATCTTTAAAAAATAAATAAAATAACTGTCCAAAGAAAAAAGTATAAAATAAATATAAGCACAAATGATTGACATAAAAAAAAGACCGCTCATTATTTGGTTCCTTAACCAAAACCATTCTTCCAGATGTTATGTAGTTATCTGGCTTGATGGAATTTTTGTATGTCTGTGATTTTTTAATAATTAGGATATCTGGTACAGTGAGAGAGACAGGGGAATGACATATTATGGACTTGCCAATATAATCCTCAATGTATTGAGTTTCATTACATCCACACTAGCACAACACCATTGGGTCTAGGGTATCTCCTGAGATATGGGAATAACCTCATCACACTGATTTAGAAATTACTGAATTTCATAATTTTTCCTGAACAAAGTTGGGGGTTTCTTGTGGGGAGGGGGTTGTTTGTTTTGTTTTTTACAAAAGCAAAACTGGTAATGCTTTGTAGATGTTTTCTACAAGGAATTGGAATTTAAAAGAACATGAACTTTGTGAAGATGACATTCACATTTTGATATTTTAGCCATGTGAACAAAAGAAAACATACTGTAAGACTTGGGCAAACAAACAAAAGAAATACAACTGCCTTATAACATTCCTGCAGAAGTGAACTAAAAATACAATGTATACATTATCAAAAGTTTCCCATTGCTACTATTACTACTACTACTATTATTTCTATTATTTCTGTATTATATCCAGCCACATTCAGGGTCATACAGACCTGCAGCATAATACTATTAATTTTAAGAATGAAGTTGACTCTTAAAGAATCAAATGACTTGAATTTAAAAAATTAAAACAAAATGGATTCTGTCTCTCATTTTTTTCAACATGTTCCACTATCATCCTCCTATTGAGAATAAATATTAAGACATCCTACACGGACATGGCATTGCCTCATTAGCACAAACTAGATGTGACTGGCAGTAAGCAACTGGCCTTATAAACTACAACCAGAAAGGGCCACACACTTACTTTTTAAAACCAAAATTTCCACTTGACATTTACTATTTGGTTTAAAAAAAAATTAAGATTTTATTTATTTTTCATGAGACACAGAGAGGCAGAGACACAGGCAGAGGGAGAAGCAGGCTCCCTGCGGAAAGCTTGATGCAGAACTCGATCTCAGGACCACAGGATCATGACCTGAGCCAAAGGTAGACACTCAACCACTGAGCCACCCAGGTGCCCCTACTATTAACTTCAAAGTAAATAATTCTGCATCCTTTCAGAAAATAAGTACAAAGAAGAAACTGAATCACTGAACCTCTACCCCCAAAACCTAACAATAAATACAAAAAGGAAAAAGAATCAAAATGTGAGTCAGTCAAATGGAGGATGACAGGAACCACACTACAAATTTTGATAAGTGCCATCAGAGACAACAGTGTGAAGATTTATGATATCAACCTTCAGCTCCCTTCATTATTGTCAAGAAGCATTGTGGAGACGAGAAACTGAATCGAGAAAGTTCTGAAAATTCTTACTGATATCCCCCAATTAGGAATGAAGTAGAATCTAGGGGTTGAGATGCAACCCAAAGCAAAAGCCAGTAGGAATAGGAGGAGGGAAAAAAAAACATAAATACAACAAGCTGTGACTCAAAGGATGTGTCATTTTGCTGGTTACCATTTAGGTGGCAAGCTGCATACTCTCCATCACCTCAAAGAAGAAATAGGGGTTTATTTAAAAAGAAATCATGCTAAAACTATATAGTGAAGTCATGAGGCAAAACTATTGTGAAGTCCCTCCCCTCCATCCTTAAAAACACTTTACCCGGGCAGCCCGGGGGGCTCAGCGGTTTAGCAGCGCCTTCAGCCCAGGGTGTGATGCTGGAGACCCGGGATCAAGTCCCACGTCAGGCTCCCTGGATGGAATGGAGCCTGCTTCTCCCTCTGCCTCTGCCTTTGTCTGTGCCTCTGTGTCTCTCATGAATAAATAAAATATTTAAAATAAATAAATAAAAACAATTTACCCAAAAGCCACATGTTGAAGTGACATCAAAAAAAAAAAAAAAAAAAAGACCCTCAAAATCCTCTCCAGCACATAACAATAAAATCATTGGCAAAAATAGTCAATAACAATTTTTGCAGAACTCTGAAAATTAACTGAAGGCTTGCAGTAATCCAGAGAGCATTTATTTCAGAAAAACAGCTGAATCATAGTAAGAACAATGAGCTTAATGGCATTTTAACTCGACCTGTTCTCATCCCTGGGTTTCCAGCTACACAGCAGCCTTGAAAATCAGTAGTCTGCAATCTCAGTGAAAAGCAGCAGGCTGGCAGCCACTAGAGGATACAGAATGGGGTTGGAACTTTCAAAGCCTCATTAACACAAAATGATCAGTGTTTGACCTATCTGCAAGACCCCATTTGGAAGGGTTCTTTTTTTACTAAGGCTTTTTTTTATTCCAGTATAGTTAATATACAGTGTTATATTGGTTTCAGGTGTACAAGATAGTGATTCAACAACTGTATACATTGCTCGGTGCTCCTCACGACAAGTGTACCCTTCCTGGAAGGCTTCTTTTTACCTGACCTGGCTCAGAGTTCTCTCAGTGTGAACAGCCTTGTCTCTGGGGGCATTTGTTAATTGTCAACATCACTGCTGATGGGTAACACTTGGGGTAAACAGAAGACTAAGCAAAAAGCTTACTTATCAAGGGAAATCTGGGGAATGAAATGCCCATAAGGAGCTTTGAAAGGCGCCAAAATATTCCTGGAAATCTAAAAGGCCCATGCACATGTATGGGGCTGTTTGCTTGTTCAGGGCTGTGCACGTGCTCAGAAATAGCTGAGAAGACCCTTGTTCTCAGCAGCTGTGACTGACCTTGAAGCTCTGTGCAAGTAGGAAGTGGAGAGGAAGGCAGAGCTGTCAACTGCCTGGCTGAGTGTAAAAGACACAGGTCCCAGCACACACATACCCCCTCAATAGAAACTTGGAAGACATACTGCTTCCGGGCATTTATGCAGATCTCTGTCCAATCATTAATTGATCATCAGTCTCTTCTCAACAGAGCAGACTTCAATGGTCACACACAACAAAGAATACAGACTTTACAGATTTAGTTCAGAAAAATCATTAGGCAAATAGCAACAACAAATCCCGAGAAAGGAGAAGGAGCTGATTCCCAGAGTTGCCACATAATTTTTTTCAAGTCCTCATACTATTCTTTATTTACATGTTTTTTAAGATTATATTTAGTTATTCATGACAGACACACAGAGACAGGCAGAGACACAGACAGAGGGAGAAGCAGGCTCAATGCAGGGATCCCAATGTGGGACTCAATCCCGAGACTCTGGGATCAAGCCCTGAGCCAAAGGCAGGTGCTAAACCGCTGAGCCACCCAGGAGTCCTAATTTACATTTTTTAAAAAGATTTATTTATTTATGATAGACAGAGAGAGAGAGAGAGGCAGAGACACAGGAGGAGGGAGAAGCAGGCTCCATGCCAGGAGCCTGACGTGGGACTCAATCCCGGGACTCCAGGATCATGCCCTGGACCAAAGGCAGGTGCTAAACCACTGAGCCACCCAGGGATCCCCCTAATTTACATTGTAACATGAAAATTTTCAAATACAGAGAAGAGCTGAAGAAATTTTATAATACCCATATATCCACTACCTAGATCTACAATTAACATTATACTGCATTTTTATCACCTACCTATCCATCCCTCTATCTACCCATCAGAACACCTCTTTTTCTCTTCATTTTTTACAGTGCATCTCAAAGTAAGTTGCAGATAGTCAGTATATGTCCCCCCAAATACTCTAGCATATGTATCATTGCTTAGAATTTAATATTTTTACAGTTTTTTCCCCTTAGGTAAAATTTCTATACAATGAAATGCACAAAATTTTACACAGAAATTTGTGCAACTTCTCTCAAGATACATAATATGACTTACCCAAAAAAAGTTCCCTCATACTCTTCTCAGTAAATCCCTCACCCTGTCCTATCCCAGCCCCCTAGAAGCAATCACTGTTCTGATTTTCCTACCTAGATCATCTTCACCTTTTCCAGACACAACAAATAAATCCAATAAATGGATTCATATATACTTCTTTATGTAAGGCTCCTCTCATTCAATACAATGATTTTTAGAACCATCCATACTATTTTCTAAAATATATTTAACATTAATTACCTACTTTATGAAAAGGACAATCAAGACAAGGCAGATACACATTGCAATAAAAAGGGGATTTAGGTAGTAAATGTCCAGAGACACACTGAATTCTAGAACTAAGATGATGTGGCCCCTTTTTTCAATGTGAATTCATCTTTCAGGGCATTAGCTGATAACTCCCCCATAAAACACATGGAATGTCCACTTTATTTAGCACATTAAAGTCGCCGGGTGCCACGCTATTGAGGTCATCAGAATTGTGAACTATGGCGGCTTTGTATCCTGCTCTTGGTGCTTTTAAAACCTCTACATCAAAATTACACAAAGTCTTCTAACTAACACAATGAAAGTGCCAGATGAATCGTCTTCAGTGGTGGAGGCCCTGTGGGTTCATAGGCATTCTCTGGTTTTGAGTTAATCAAAGAACCCCTTAAACTTTCAGCTGGAAGTCTATAACCAAATCTTACTGGAAGGTCATCAAATGTCTGAGATGCACTTTCAAAATTACATGCTAAAATGCCTGATTCTACAGGTAGTAGGTTTAAGAATACGAAGAGCTGGACAGTCAATATGCCACATATTTGTGTGGCCGACAGCATGAGCATAAGCATCACTACGAAGAGCAGCATCTTACTGTAAAATCACCAGACTAGCTGATGGAGCAAGGATAAACCTCATCCCTTCTGCATGGTGTCCAGGCTGAGATCCAGATGGGAAGGATGGAGACCCACTAATGCCTTAGATAGAGTCCTGGTTGCATTATTAGAGATGCAAGCAGACTGAAGGCTGAAAGCAAGTACCTAGTCACCCAGCAGGAAGCCATGCCGACATCAGCACCCTGGGCCTGACACGAGTCATCTCCAGGACTCAGCAAAAGTCAAACCCATGACATAATATTATATTAAATGTGCAATTTTCAACAAAAACAAAAAGGTACAAAATATGCAAAGAAACAAAATTTATGGCCATTAACAGGGAAAAGAGCAGTCTACAGAAACTGTTCCTGAGGATGACCAGACATTGGACTTACTTGACAGACTTTATTAGTTTCCCAAGGCTGCCATAACACATTATCATGAACCTGGTGGGTTTAAACAATGTAAATTTATTCTCATATAGTTCTGGAGCTCAGAAGCTGGAAATCTGAGGTGCTGGCATTCCCTCTAGAATCTCTAGGGAAGATTCCTTTCCTGGTCTCTTCCACCTTCTGATGATTGCCAGCATTCCTTGGCTTGAGGCTATCTCACTCTAATCCCTCCATCTTCACATTGCTTTCTCCTATTTTGTGTATCTCAAAACTTTCCCTCCCTATCTCTTAGAAAGATGCATGTGATTACATTTAGAGCCAACCCAGATAACCCATGATAATCTCCACTTCCCAAGATCCTTAAATTAATCACATATTTTACCATAAATTACTCCTCTACCATGTAAGGCAGACTCCGAGGATTAGGACATGAAATACATCATGGAAGCCACCACTCAGCCCACTACAAAAATTTTAAATCAGCTACATAAAATATCTTCAAGGAATGAAATGAAACCATGTGTTGTGAACTAAAGCATACGGGCAATGTCTCACCAAATAAAGAATATCAATAAATAAGGTGAAATTATAAAAAGAACCAAGCAGAAATTGGAGTTGAAAAGTACAATAATATAAATTAAAAATGCACTTAGAAGAGCTCACTAGCAGATTTGAGCTGATAGAAGAAAGTGAAGTTGAAGATAGGTCAATTCAGATTACCCAATCTGAGTAACAGAAAGAGAAAAGAATGAAAAAAAAATTTTAAAAACCCTCAGAGGCCTGTGGAACACAATCAAGTGTACCAATACAGGCATAATGGGAATCAAAAAGGAAAAGGAGGGGGAAGAGAGAGAGAAGAGAGAAAGAAAAGGAGATGGAAGAAGAGACAAAAAGAGATGATGAAAACAAGACAAATTTAAGGAATTAATAGCCAAAAATATCCTATATTTGATGAAAATGTTTTAAAAACCCACCTACACAGCCAAGAAGAGCTGTGAACTCCAAGTTGGATAAATCAAGCGTTCCACACCTAGACACATCATGATGAAACAATCAAAAGATAAAGACAGAGAATCTTGAATGTAGTAAGAGAGACAAGACTGATCACATGAAGAGATCCTAAGTAAGATTAACAGCTGGTTTCTCCTAAGAAACCATGGGGGCCAGAAGTTAGTGGGATGACCTGTGTGAAGTGCTAAAAGAAAGTAAAATGTCAACCCCAAGAATCCTATGTTGGGCAAAACTATCCTTCAAATATTAAAGACAACTTAAGATAAAAAATGAGAAAATTCATTGGAAACAAACTTGCCCACCGAAAAGCCTAAAGAGTTCTCCAAACTGAAATGACAGAACATTAGGCAGTAATTCAAAACCATATAAAGAAACAAGGAATACCGGGACACCTGGGTGGCTTAGCAGTTGAGCTCCTGCCTTTGGCCTAGGGTGTGATCCTAAAGTCCCGGGATTGAGTCCCATATCGGGCTCCCTGTGTGGAGCCTACTTCTCCCTCTGCCTGTGTCTCTGCCTGTCTCTCTCTCTCTCTCTCTCTCTCTCTCTCTCTGTGTGTGTGTGGGGGGGGGGGGTGTGTGTCTTATGATAAATAAACAAAATTTTAAAAAAATAAACAAAATAAAATTAACAAGGAATACCAGTAAGTCAACTACATAAGCAAATATAAAAGGCGGTATAAATGTATCTTCATTTGTAACTCATTCTTTCTCCTGGTGTAAAAGGCATCTGGATACATAAAGCGATAATCATAAGCCCATGTTAATGGATATACAATTATATGCACAAAATTTGTATGAAAAACACAGCAAAATGAAGAGAAAATGGAGCTATAGAAACAAAGTTTTATATAATATTAAAATGAAGTGACTATAAATATATGAACTAGATTTTTTAAAGATTTTAAATATTTATTTGAGAGAGAGAGTACATGTGGAAGCTGGGGGAGGGGCAGAGAGAGAGGAACAAGCAGACTCTGCACTGAACATAGAACCCTCAGGGGGCTTGATCCCACGATCCTGAGATCATGACTCAAGACAAAACCAAGAGTCAATTGCCTAACTGGCTGAGCCACCACGGACCCCCTAAGCAAGATTTTACTGGTTCAAGTTAAAAAATATCCAAGGTATATTTAGTGAAAATTGCAAACAGCAGAACGCTATTTCTATTATAATCAAAATGGTTTAGATAACACTTAGATAGCTAGTTAACTATCTAGAAAAATAAATAAAACCAATGAAAAATACCATATAAAATTTCTAGAAATACATGTAAGAATGTATTAATAGTGATTAACTGAAAATGCAATTGGGGGAAGGAAAAGTTTTACTTTCGCTTTACAGCCTTTTCTATCATTTAAACTTTCTACCCGCAAAAATTTATTATATAATTTTTTAAAGAGTTAGTCAACATTCTACTTTAGCAGTATGAATTTTTCATCATATATATATATTTCATCATATATATCATGCATATATAGATCCCCTGTTGCTATTATACATTAAATTCTTGTTACAATACACACTGGAGAAACAGCTTACACATCCTCCATCTGACATGGGAATCTGGTACATTCTCTTATCAATACCCATGTATTTTTTCCAATTATATTCCAACTGTTTATTCATTTGCAAATACTTATGTGAGGATCCATTCTGTTCTGGAACTAGATTCTGAATCATAACCCCTGTCCTTACAAAATTTACATTCTCTGAGGATACTATGGAGTACATTACTCTGAGAGTATGGTACTACAAATATGTAAGTAGATAAAATAATTATAAATTAATTAATGCTGTGGTGAAAATTAACAAAATATAAAGACAGGAACAAAGGTGGAAGGAACTCAGTTTTTAGATAGGGCTTAGATAGGAAGATAGGAACTTACTTTTTAGATAAGTCAGAGATAATCTCTCAAAGAAGGGATAGTTGTGCTAATAGGTAAAGAACTTAAAGGGTAAAAACAAATCAGCTCCATCTGCTCCACTGAAGAAGAATATTACATGCAGGAAATAAAGCATGTGCAAGAGCCCTGAGGTGGAAAAGAAGCCCATGATTTCAAAATCCAAATATAGATATAAATACAGTTATACATAGGTAATTTCTCATAACCTTATTTCTCCTCTAAAGACTCAAAAGTTCTTCGGAAGAAAAGAAGCAACAAGCTCCCACAAAGTATCCAAACAAAAGGACTTGTCTTAATTAGGTATTCCAGGAAACAATCTTAGACATATGCAAAAAAACCCAAACAAAACAAAACCAAAAAACAAACCCTGATTGTATCTTCTCCTGACCCTTGAAAATTTTATCAATAAAACAACATGCTTCCAGTGTCCCATAAAAGTGTATTAGTAACATCAGCCAATGTTCAGAGCAATCCTCAGGACCTTACCTCACTTACCATGTTTCCTTTTCCAAGCTCAGAAGACAGCTTTGTGACCCTGTCTCCATTAGTGCTGTCCCAAGAAATTGGACCTATCTCAATGAAGCTTGAAATTTCAGGACCTCCCTTCCAAAAACTCAGCCTCATAGATTACAATATAATTCCTACTAACTAAAGGCTGCGGCCAACTTATCCAACCTAGATTTCATGGAAGAGGTGGGGCAGTTGGGGGATGTAGAGGGACAAATAGTATCTATAATCTGGTCCTTAACAACTTTCTACCAAAGTCCCCTGGATAAAAACCCAAGCTCCAGGCCAAATGCAATTCCTCTCTATGATCCCCCTCACATTTTCCTCCATGTTCTTGTTCATGGATTCATTTAACTCAGGACTGTGTATTCAAAGAATCCAGTTAAAGGACCACTCATGCAGTTTGTGACATTCCTTAGTTCCACATGTCTAGATTTTGCCCTTCCTATAAGGCTGTCAGGCATAGCCTCTCCCATAAAATGTGTGCTGATTCCCTTAATATGGACTAATACTTTGCCTCTCTCTCCACTTGATAGAAAGAAAAAGTAAAGAATATGAAGCCAGAAGACTTGAATTAATAAACTCACTTGCTCGGGATGCCTGAGTGGCTCAGCAGTTAAGTGTCTGCCTTCAGCCCAGGGCGTGATCCTGGAGTCCCAGATTCAAGTCCCACATCAGGCTCCCTGCATGGAGCCTGCTTCATCCTCTGCCTATGTCTCCGCCTCTCTCATGAATAGGTAAATAAATCTTTAAAAAAAAATAAACTCACTTGCTCACCTATAATTTAAGGCAATTATCTCTGACCCTCAATTTCCTCATGTGCAAAATAAGGTAACAACCCCCACCTCAACCTCTTCTCTTTGATCACTTTGAAGGTTGAATCAGAAAATACGTCCAAAAATCACCATATAAACATTAATTCAAACTGTAATTGCTGAATTTCTCCATTCTCAGGCCAGAAATAGCTTTTGTTCAGGGCTAGATTAATATCCTTCTTTATCCTTCTTTCCTGAATCTTTCCCTGTATAAATACTTGCCCTACAAAGTACTCGACACATTTTATTAATGCTTTGTCTTATGGTTTATACAGTAGCTCCGTTCATTTCTAATGTAACTCAGATGCTTCACTCAGAACTTCAAGTCCTACTTCACAACAAAAAATAATTTTTTTTAAATGTACCAGAACATTTTTGTATTTGACCAGATACAAAAGGAAACCTGGATATATATACCAATAAACTGCAGACCAGAAAAGGAAAATTAATATAACTATTTTGTACCTACCTATGTGAACTCCTTGATAATGAATTCAACTTCCACATACTTCTTATCTACAGAATATTTGAAACATCCTCACAGATTTCTATTACTCCTGTCATTGACTCATTCCTATTAAAACTCAGCTATCTTGCCAAAACCCCTGAAAATACTTTTCAAAAGTGATTTGTCACAAACAGAATGAATCAATCATAGATAACTCACTTGTCTGTTTCTGCTGTTATTTACAAAAATAAATTTGCATTCGACTTCCAATATCAAGGACAATCAGTAATACACACATATAGACAGACATCCACAGACACTCAGTATCTTCCTAATTTAAATTTGAGGACTTCCTTGTATTAATACATGCTCTCCCAATGAGCAATTCTCACATCCAAAATTAATATCCTCAGATTTTGAGGGTATTATAAACTTAAAAGTCATTTTAAAATCTCATAATGCTCTTCAGGGTTAAAATCTATAAAACTTTAGGGTTATCTTTCACTGATCTAGTAAATTCTTAACAATTCTAAATACCTGTTATTTCTAGAATCATTTAACTTCTCCATACAAAGTAAAAAGAGACAAAAATGTGACTTTCTAACTTCAAATCACATCATCTAAGAATTCACAATATCACAGTTTTACTCCTTTGGGTTTCACTTATAGTATTTTCAACTATGAATGCTCTGAAATTGTTTAGTAATAATTACTGCTATGACATACATACAATTACACCACATGATGTGAATTTTATAAACAGTATAAATGTTTATTTTTAGAGTTGGCTTTTGCAAACTAATAATCCTTTCTGTCTTTATAAATTTGTGCTACAACTTATTTTTATGAAAAATCAATATGGATTTGAGATTACAAATTCTTAGAGGACAGCATACCTAGGTCACTTGCATTGAATCTTTCACACTTATTTGATTAATGATGTATCTGCTCCTTATAGTTACATTTATTGCTGTGTTTTACAACAAATAGTACCTTTTCTTGTAAATAAGCATTCTTCATGGAATATCCTTTTTTCTTAGAAACCATTCCCTACAATCTTTAAGTTTCTCTTTCAAAATTTATATAGATGTTGGTTTAGTTGCCTGAATAATTTTACAGGTTTTTTTCCATTGACATCAAAAATTAATTCTGTTAAGAATGAAAATAACATTTGAATGGTGTTTTTCAGTTGAGAAAAATCTATATCCATCAAACATATATGTACCAGAAAAATCAGAAAAAGCAAAACTATGAAAGATATCCCATACAAATGGTAAATAATGTAGAAAAAGCTCTTAAAATCAGATTAATGTATTTGGTGTGGAAATAAGACAAAAATACAAAAGGAATTAACCATTCAGTATATTCCAACAGCCAATTTTATTAATCAATTGCACAGTGCTTTGGAACACTAATTAATTAAAGATGTAAGGTCTATGATCTGCAGTACATTTTGCAATGGCCTCATTGTCTTCAAAATTCCAGATGACTAATAAGAAAGAAATAGACACCTGACAGATGATGTTAACAAAAACTGTCTCCATGTGAATCTGCCAGCTTTTCAACTCTTATTCCACTGCTGGACTTATAAGAAAACAGGAAGATACTCAGAAAAATAAAATTCAAAAACAAAACTTAAAAAAAAAAAACCCTCAAGCCAGTAAGACCATGTCAAAAACACACACACAACCCTGGATCTCATTTGAAGCATGTTACATAATCCTGATTTAAAAAAAAAAAAACACACTGTACCCTTCAACCTATACTATTTTTAACACACACACACACACACATATATATACACCCTCAAGCAAATAATTACATTTCCTGTTTATTTAAAAGAATTAAAAAGAATTTCCTGTGAACATGATTTTTAAATTAGGGAGGAGAAAATCAAAAAAGATTCTTTTCTTCCCATACCTCAGGAAATAAAATGGAAGTTTTGTTAATAATCTTTTTGAATATAAGTACAATGCTGAAAGTTATCGCTGAGCAGTGATGATTAAGGTACTAAGAAACAATACCAAAAGTCTAATAAGAAAATATCTTCTAAAAATATTAAATTTAATGTATTTCTGGTGCATAGTTGAGACTTCTTGGTAATGTTTTTAAACAATGTGTAATATTTTGCCAAGTTCCCAAACATACTCAGTTAGTAGGAGAAAACAAAATATAATGAATTCATTATCTACATTTTAAAAACTATTTTAGAAACTTGAAGTGCCTAGGAAATCATGCCTTGCCTTCATCTGACCCCACACCTGCATTCCTGAAGCTTAATAACTGACTTTTTTTGTACAGTAACCTTTCCTTCTCTTTCCTCATTGGCATCACTGCTTACTGCCTATGCGCTCACAAGCTGTAGGAGAAATCAAAATAACAAGTCAAAGCAGTAAATGCAATGAGAAAGAGAGAGAGAGAGAGACAATGCAAATTGAATAAGTCACGCTGAGAACTTGGTCAAAATGGATTCTTCTTTTCTGGCATTCGTTAGGAATGTTCATAATAATAAAACAATTAGCACAGAAGAAACATTTATGGTCTTTTGAGTTGGGACTATCTAGCTCTGTGCCACTTGTTACAAAAGTCTCTGGGCAAGTCATGTCACTTCTCTGAGCATCAGTTTATCCATCTGTAAAACAATAGTAATGATATATGTTGCACAATGTTATTCAGAGTTACTTAAGACGAAGTCTTTAACACAAGACAGATGCTTGATAAATTAAAACTGAGCTTGTTATTTGTTGGTTTAAAGCAAGTTGGGTTCACATTTTTGCACAGATGCAAGTTATAGCTGAGGCCCTTTATAAAAACACTGTTTTCTTATGAAAAATATTCATGTTGTAGAGATGTTTAGAAAACACTGAGAAGCAAAAGAAAAAATGAAAATCACCCCAAATTTTAAAACTGAGATAACCACAGCTAACCTTTAGGTATATCCCCACCTCCTTGGTCCACATCTCTCTTTCTCTTCCTGATTTTACCCTCTATACCCATCCTAACATGGTGAAAAGAACCCCTGCAGGTGAGGATCCCTAGGTAGATTTCTTCCTGTAGCCCCAGCTACATATAAAGCAAGCATTACTTCATACAGAGGGAAAAATTACTCTTGATCCTTTAGGTTGGGCAGAATTAGAAGAAATATATACGTAGCGAGGAGCAGCTAGGGTTCAAAGCCCCATAAATCTTCCATTAAGAGGAATTTACATTTTGAAAAGGTCTCCAGATGATTCTGAAAATCCGCAAATTGGGGGATCCATACCTTATAGGAAAATGGAGTTTCTTCAATATTGTAACTGCCTACTTCTGGGTAGTGGTAAATTAGAATCAATATTAACATCAACTATAGATATGTAGCCAATGAATATACTCTGTCCTTCAAGTCTGAACTTCCAACAACTGCAGACAAAGGTGACAACTCTATGCCATCAAAACATCAGCTCAGTGGAAGAAAAGCATCCAGTCAAGAGAGAATAAGAAAGAACACAGAACTCAGAATACAAGCAGTCAAGGACAACAGATCCATTCACTTATTTATTCATTCATTTTTCTCAAGACAATATTATACTGAGAATCTATGTGCCAATGTGCTATATGAGGGGAATACAAGAATAAGCCAAAGAGATCCAGCCCTTGCCCTTACTGTATTTATGATCCATTAAGACAGTTAATAAATATTACACAAATAGTCACAAAAAATTATACATATATAAAGTCTCATAAAGGGAAATTTGACTCAGTAGGCAGGGGCAGGAAGCAGGAGAATGTGGTCAAGGAAGATTTCCTAAGGAGGTGACTAAATGATTAGTAGAAGTTTATGAGGCAAAGAGAGGAGGCAGCAATGTTCCAGGGAGATGGGAAAAAAATGCCAAGAAGAAAGGCCTTAGAGGCTGAAAGAAAAGTGACTCACGTGAAGAAACGAAAGCAAGCAGTTTACATTGAGTACAGTAAAGATGGAAGAGAATGGCGGGAGGTGAGTGTGGGCAGGGAAGCAAGGACAGATCATGCAAGCCAGGAAGGCCAAGTTAAAAGCTGGGTCTTTGGGACACCTGGGTGGCTCAGTGGGTTAAGAGTCAACCTTTGTCTCAGGTTAGGATCTTAGGGTCCTGGGATCAAGCCCCAAGTCGGGCTCCCTGCTAAGTGGAGCGTCTGCTTCTCCCTCTCCCTCTGCTGCTCCCTCTACCTGTGCTCTTTCACACATTCTCTCTCTGTCAAATAAGTACAATCTTAAATAAATAAATAAACCTAGATCTTCAATGCTTTTGAGGCAAGAGTGAAATGGAAAGAAGGAAACAATGAGAATCTGCAGTATTCTGAGGGATGATGGACCAGAGTAGTGGCAGCAGAGATGGAGGTAAGTGGATGTAACAGGAGAAATCTAAGAGACATTGAAAATAAATATCTTTGCCTTAGTTAAATCTTATACTCTTAAGGAAGTAAAATAACAATTTTGGCGTTTTTCTAAATGAGAGAGAGTATATTGGGCAGGCAGAGGGAGAAGGAGAGAGAGAATTTTAAGCAGGCTCCATACTCAATGCAGAGCCAGTCCCAGGGCTCAAGCTTATGACCCTGAGATCATGATCTGAGCCAAAATCAAGAGGTCTACACTTAACAGACTGAGCCACCCAGTCTGTTAAGATGGAAAAGACTGAAATCTCTTAATAACGGATTTTTAATAATCCATTATTTTTAAAATGCAGGTTTCTAAAATAAGGGATATTTTTGTTATTGTTTAGTAAATATCTTTTAGTAAATAGTAAAAAAAAATGTTTTTTAATGGATCTTTTAAAAGGTTGTTTTTTTTTTATTTGAGACAGAGAGAGCAAGAGCACAAGTGGAGGGAGGGGCAAATTGAGAGGGAAAAGGTGAAGCAGGCTCCCCATAGGGCAGGGAACCCAATGCTGGGCTCAATCCCAGGACCCCAGGATCATAACCTAAGCCAAAGGCAGACATTTAAACAACTGAGCCACCCAGGTGGCCATAAATGGGTTGGATTTTTATTGTTTACATTTTACTTGGTAATTTTTAAAACTAGAACTTTTTTATATACTATTAGATTAAATCATATTTTATAAATAAAATGACTAAAAGCAAATTCTTATCCTATTACATAGGTCAAAACTATATTTTATTCTGGAGTTAGGTAGTAGTAATAGTTATATGAGCTTGTGAATATACTAAAAAAAACACTGAATTGTACATTTTAAAAGAATTTTATGGTATATGAATTATATCTCAATTTTTAAAAACTATATTATTGCTTCCAGACTTAATGCTTCCACTTTAACTTTCCTCCAATGTTGGATGCAATCATTAATACAGCTATACAATACTACAACAGAAATGATACCTACACACACACACACACACACACACACACACACACACACACACACTGAGGCCAGATAAATGTGTGATTGCCTTTGCCAAGCTCTCTTCTCTAGCATGCAGACTTAGTACCTGAGTCTTTAACCATAGCAGTCACTTCCATCCTATTCATCCCAGCAAGGATACTTTAGTTAGCAGTGATGGAGACCAAGGAGGATTATGATGATTGATTAGTTGGCTGGGTGGTGCTTGAACTCACTTATCTGAATCAAGCACATATGATGCAGTTACACCTGATGTCCCCAAAGAGTATTGTTTCCTTGGACTCTGAATCAGCTCACCTGTCTCACTTTCCTCTCTAACCTGCCTCTTAAGCGTTATGGTCCCCCATATTCTTAACTTTGATCTCTTCTCACTCTATGCCAGAGCTTCTCAAACCATGACCCAGGTCACTGTGGAACAATTAACTCAGAATCTCTAGGGAAAGGTCTCAGGCATTAGAATTTTTTTAAAGTTCCCCCAAAAATAGCCACTGTGTAGTCAGGAAAGAAAACTACTGCTCTTCATCCCCTCCCTGGATAATCTCATCCATTCAGTCACTTTAATTAGCATCTTTATGCCAATGACACAAATCTATCTCCCGTTCCCACCACCTTCGTCATTCAAAATAAAAGACTGCTAAACAACAAAAACCAAATTTGGCTTTTTAAATTAACACACAATTTAAAAGTATGCTGAAGTTTAAGTAACTTCTTTCTAGATTTTTCTAATTTTCTATCTTTTTTGAGGTGTGAGGTGCCTGTGCTTAGCTAGTATCCCCAAAAACTGCCTAGAATGCCTGTAGGGAAATCAGGTACATGCTAGAATTTTCCTTTTCTTTCCTGAGTTTCCTTTCCTAAACTACAGACACTGGGGCAGGGGACCTTTCCATCTAAAGATCTCATAAGCATGAAAAAAAATCAATATGTCTAAAAAGAACTCATCATTTTCCCCATTTCTCCAGACAGAACCTGCTTTTCCTCCATGTTTCATATCTCAATGAATGTTACCAACATCCACCCAGAGGCTGAAGTAAAAAAAGTTGGGAATCATGATTAAATCATCCGTCTTTCGTGTATTCTCACCTTCAATTAGAGACCAAGTAATATCACTTCTAACTCTTTAGCAGGCCTTGTACCCATTTGCTTTCTCTCCACTTCCTCTTCTCTGGAGTACTGCAACAGCCTCTTGACTGATCTTCTTACCCACAGTCTTCACTTGCTCTGCACTACCACGAAAATTGTATTTCTAAACACAAATGCCTTTGCGTACTTAAAACCTTTCAGAGGCTCCTTCCTACCCTTAGGATAGTGTTCCCCTTTCATAACATGGTTTACAAGGCTCTTACCAACCTCTCCAGATGTTTTCACTGCTCCCTCTGCTGCTGGTCCAATGCCCTCATCACTACTCCACCTCGCTTCAGATTTCCTCTTCTAGGAAATCTCTTGTCTCTCAAAACCGGATTAGGTGCCCCTTTCATTCACACCCATATCATTCATGCCCTTACTCTGTTATTGCATCAATCACTAACTTGATTGTCTTTGAGCTTCTGAGGAGCAGAGACAATGTCATATTCTTCACTGTTGCCCACTGCTTGTCACACTGTAGGTGCTCAGTATTGTTGAAATAATTAATTACTTAATTAATAAGAGCCCTTAGTATCCCTTCTTGCAAATCTCATTAACAAAATGTGCATTCATCCTCTTCGAGCAAAGTTAGAATACAAGAAAACCAGTAGTTAAAAAAAAATCTTGCACACACATGTACAGCAGACCCCTGGGGTACCCTGTGGATATTAAAAGGCTGTAGTTCATTTATCCAACATTTGTGAGCAGTTACTGTTTAACTCTGCCCATAATGACCCTGTAATATGCAGTGTCAACAGTCACCTAGTCATCTCAAATTAAGAAATATTAAAATACGAAACCTGTCATTTAATATAAATAATAGCTACCATTACCATTCTCTATGCACTGTGCTCAGCAGTTGACACATAATGTCTCATTTAATCTCCACAATCAAGCTCTAAAGTAGATCATATTACAACTTCTCAGAATAAACCAAGGCTCCGGAAGGGTAAGCACCTTGCCTACAGAACACAGGATGTGAAAAAGCCAGTATACCAATCCTCCTCTTATATACCCTTATAAGCAGGAAAAAAATTAACAACAACAAATAAATGAACAGGAAACCTGTACTTACATACCATGTCATGTTTAATTATGCTCCAGTAACAGAACACAAAGTTAAGGTTGCAGGCTTTATAAAATAGCGAATATCCATAGAATGCAGCCCCATGCCAAAGCTTAAGAACTGAATGAGTTCTTCACCTGCACGTGATCTAAATGAGTTTGAAATATAGCATATAGTACACCTTTGGCTGACAGTCACAGTTATCTGTATCCTGGAGTAAACCACATTCCTGAAAGCACACATTAATTGTGGAGGGGAAACTTTATTTAAATAGTCTAGCATATTGGAATCCCTGGGTGGCTCAGCGGTTGAGCATCTGCCTTTGGTTCAGGGCATGATCCTGGGGTTCACGGATCGAGTCCCACATTGGGTTCCCTGCAAGGAGCCTGCTTCTCCCTCTGCCTATGTCTCTGCCTCTTTCTTTGTTGTCTCTTATGAATAAATAAATAAAATCTTTTATAAATAAATAAATAAATAAATAAATAGATAGATAGATAGATAGATAAATAAATAAATAAATAAATAAATAAATAAATAAATAAATAAATGGTCTAGCATAGTAAATAGCTAAAATACACTGAGTTCATCCTCCTAGAAAATGCAAGTAGCTTCTAGCCTCTTTGGCTTGAAATTCTTTCCTTGTCGAAAATTCTTTCATTTTCTCTACATAACTCGTTTTAATTGAAATATAACTGACATGCAGCATATTAGTTCAAGTGTGCAGTATAATGATTCCACATTTTCATACACTATGAAATGATCACCACAGTAAGTCTAACAACCATCGGTCCCATACAAAGTTACAAGACAATTTCTGCGTGTGTGCAGAGGGCTTTTAAGATTTACTTTCTTAGCAACTTTCAACATTACAATATAATATTATTGATGATAGCTTCCATGCTATATATCACATCTCCATAACTTATTTATAACTAGAAATTTGTACCCTTGATTCCCTTCAACGATTTCATCCATCCCCCACACTCTCCCCTCTGCCAACCACCAATTTATTCTTTGTATCTATGAGTTATGTCTTGCTTTATTTGTTCATTTGTTTTGATTGTTTTTTAGATTCCATATATAAGTGAAATCGTATGGTATATATCTTTCTCTGTCTGACTTACTTCACTTAGCATAATATTCTCAAGGTCTATCCACACTGTCACAAATGGCAACATTTCAGTCTTTTTCATGACTGAGTAATATTCTAGTCTGTGTGTGTGTGTGTGTGTGTGTGTGTGTGTATCCATATCTTTGTCCATTTATCCATCAATGGAGACTCCGTTTGTTTCCGTACCTTGGCTATAGTAAACAATGCTTCAATAAACATAAGGACGCATTTATCTTTTCAAATTTGTGTTTCTGTTTTCCTCGGATAAATACCCAGAAGAACTGCTGGATCATATGGTAGTTCTATTTTTAATTTTTTTTTAAGAACTTCCATACTGTTTTCCATAGTGGCTGCACCAGTTTTTATTCCCACCAACAGTGCATGTGGGTTGCCTTTTCTCCATATCCTCACCAACATTTGTTGTATCTTGTCTTTTTGAAAAGAGCCAGACTGACGGGTGTGAAGTGATATCTCATGGTGGTTTTGTTTCTTATTTCCCTGATGACTGGTGACGTTGAGCATCCTTTCATGTGTCTGCTGGCCATCTGGGTGTCTTCTTTGGAAAAATGTCTACTTAGATCCTCCACTCATTTTTTTAATTGACAGATTTGTTTTGTTTTGTTGGTTTTTATTTTTGTATTGACCTACATGAGTTCTTTACATATTTTTAGATGTTAACCCCTAATCAGATATATGATTTGCAAATATCTTATCTCATTCAGTAGGTTGCCTTTTTATTCTGTTGGTGGTTTCCTTCATGTGCAGAAAGATTTTAGTTTGATGGCATCCCATTTGTTTAGGTTTGCTTTTGTCACCACTCCCTTTGTAGTCAGATTCAAAATAGAATCACCAAGAGCAACGTCAAGGAGCTTACCACCTATGTTCTCTTATAGGAGTTTTATGGTTTCTGGTCTTAACGTTCAAGTCTTTAATCCATTTTGAGTTAATTTTTGTGTATGGTGTAAGCCAGTGGTCCAGTTACATTCTTTTGCATGTAGCTGTCCAGTTTTCCAAGAATCATATTTTGAAGAAACTGTCCTTTCCTCGCTGTCTATTCTTGCCTCCTTTGTCATAAATTAATTGACCATATATGTTTCAGTTTATTTCTGGTCTCTTTATTCTGTCCCATTGATCTCTATATCTACTTCTATACCAATATCACAGTGTTTTTATTACTAAATTTCATAATATTGTATTAAATCCAAGAGTGTGATACCTCCAGTTTCATTCTTCTTTCTTATAAGTATTTTCGCTATTCGGGATCTTTCGTGAGTCCATACAAAGTTCAGGATTGCTTGTTCTAGTTCTGTGTAAAATGCCACTACAATTTTGATAGAGTCTGCATAATATTTTTAAGGGATTTGGTTAACACCAAAAGGTAAAGAGTCTTATTGAAATAGACTAAAGAGTGTTTAGCTTACCTGCTACACCTTCCCCACACCTCAATTACCTGAAATACTTGATCCTATATATTGTATATGATATATAATAAACCATTCACTCATCCAACAGACTTATTATAGGGTTTTTTTATGCTAGAAATTGTCTATCATTTACTTACTCAGAAAACACTTACTGAACATCTATGTGCTGGAGATTTAATGCTAAACAAGATGGTCATGTTTTCCTAACTTTGTATGCCAACTCTTAAGCAATGCCTAAGTATCTGTATTTTTCAGTGTCTCTGATATTCTAGGGACCCAAGATAATCAGTAGAATCAGCAGTCAGCAAACAAGAACCTAAAAGCCAAACCTAGCATAGTGCTCATTTTTGTTCAATCCACAAACTAAAAATTACCTTTACATATTTAAATGGTTAAAAAAAATCAGAAAAGGGGTACCTGGGTGGCTCAGTGACTGAGTGTCTGACTTTGGCCCAGGTCATGATCTCAGGGTCCTGGGATCATGATCCCAGGGTTCTGGGATCGAGTCCTTCTCCTTCTGCCTATATTTCTGCCTCTGTGTGTGTGTGTGTGTGTGTGTGTGTGTGTGTATGTGTGTGTCTCGTGGATAAATAAATAGAATCTTTTAAAAAAATCAAAAGAAAAATATTTCATGATAGATAAAAATTATATGAAATTCCAATTTCAATGTTCATAAATAAATTTTTATTAGAACACAGCCATGCTTATCTGTTCACATCTATGGTTGCTGTTGCACTACAAAGGTCAAGTGGTTGTGACAATGACCGCATTAGGCACTCATTCTCATGGCTCTGCACACCTTCTTGGTGCACTACAAATCACAGTGATGCAGCTATAATGAAACAGCTTTTCAAATGTCACGTGTATTACCTTACCACAGTTTTTTATTACCAACACAGATTCATCATGTCAAAACAAAAAAGGCGGAGAAGTGTGCCTACTTTTAGCACACACTGGAATGTGGGCTATTTTTTCAATTAAATTAGGTAACAAAGTATTTTGTTTCATATTCAATGATATTAGATCCATGCTAAAAGAATACAACATACACGATTAAGTGCTCATCACAATAGTCCCAACTCATAGGAAAAGCAGTGGTCAGAAAAATTCTAAAATTTAAAACAGAACATCTCATCATAGAATTTCTTCACAAAAATATAAAATAATAAAAATTAGACTGCAACCAAAGTCAGTTTCCGAGCGGCTCATGTGTTAGCAAAGCAAAGAATGCCTTTTACCAATGGTGAGCTAATTAAATTGTGTTTGATTGCAGCAGCTGAAGCAATGTGTCCAAAGAAAATAAACTTGTTTAGGACTATTAGTCTTCTGGTAAGAACAGTTGTTCAAAGAGTTACAGACATTGGGAGCAATATCAATAGTCAATTTAAAAATGAGGCAAATTATTTTGAGTGATTTTCTTTGGCTTTGATGAATTGACAGATGTTATGGATACTGCTCAGTTGTTCTTTATAAAAAGAGTCAATTTTGCTGATTTTGAAGTGTCTGAAAAATTAGCCTCTATGAATAGGCTGTATGGCACAACTACAAACAAGAATATTTCCAAAGAAGTTGAAAAGCACTAATTCAATACAACTTAAGCCGTTAAGTGGAATCTGCAAAGATGCGTTACGACTTACGATGGTAAAAATTATGTGTGGAGCAAAAAAGGAGACTTAGTTGACAAGTCTGCAGAGCTTGTAAAAATGTCAAGTGTTTAAAGCCAAGGGTTCTTCGTTGTATTATTCATCAGCAGGTATGCTGGGGAAAACATTTCAATCTATCAAATGACATTGAACCTGCAGCGTTAATGCTGATTTTCATTTGCTCTGATAGCCTTAACCATCAGTAGCCTCATGAAGTTTTCTCAAAAACAGAAGGTGAATAGGGATGCCTGTGTGGCTCAGTCAGTTAAGCTACAGACTCTTGATTTTGCACCAGGTCATGATCTCAGGGTTGTAAGACCAAGTCCCTCATTGGGCTCTGGGATCGGCACAAAGTCGGCTTGAAATTCTTTCCCTCTCCTTTCTCTTCTGCCCTCCCTTTGCTTGCACTCTAAATAAATAATAGATAGATGATAGATAGATAGATAGATAGATAGATAGATAGATAGATAGATAAATCTTTAAAAAAATAGAAGCTGAATATCCTGACCCACCCTACCACATAGCACGGCTAAACTATGGTCAAGTTTGTGTGTTTTTTTTTTAAGCTAAGGCTCAAGAATAAGTCTTTTCTGAATAAAAAGAACCACCCTCAACCACTATAAATGAACACTGAATAGCTTTGGAAGTTAGCTTTTCCTGCCGAATTGATAATGGTTATTAATGAATTCAAACCAAAAGTATAAGGCAAAGAGAACATGCAAAACTTTTATGGTGATAAAGTCTTTTCATTGACAACTAATGTCTGAATCACAAATACTGTCAGACTGCTTTTTGTATTTTCCGTGCTGGTAAAAGTTAAAACAAAAAGTGAGAGTCCCATTCCCATGCAAACTTGCAGCAGATATATTTTCTGAGCACATACTATAGCAGTGTTTTTCAGCCTTCCATGCAATTGCAAAAGAAACTTTTATAATTCAAAATCCATTTAACTGTGCAGTTGAGGAGTTTCCACTTGACTTTCAATTTTCAGTGATTAATCTGCCATATAACAACATGTGAAAGGAGAGTACCAGGAGAAAAATCTACTAAGTCCTACAAATGCTTTCTAGGCAATGAACACACTCAATTAAAATCAGCTGCTTGTGGATTGATATCACTATTTGGCATCACCTTTCTGTGTGAAGAAAAAAATTTTCAGGAATGAAATATGTAAATTCTTACTATAGATCAACATTAAGGGGAAAACATTTGCAATCAATTCTGGTGATAGGAAACACTAACTTTGTACCCCAATTACATAAAAATGTTACCCTACCATAAGAAATAATTCCATTCTTCTCATTAACAAATCTGTTTTATTTTTTTAAAAAGTACTCAATTATTTTATTTTTTATTTTATTAATCAAAATTTTGTGAAAATTTGTTTTCTCTTTTATTGTATAAGTACTTGCATAATACCCTCAATTTTGCCTCTTGGCTTGCAAGGCCTAACTTAATACTATCCACTTAACCAAAAATATTTGCCCATTCCTGCTCAAAAGGGTTGGTGGTCAGGGAACCTGAGTGGCTCAGTTGGTTAGGTGTCTGACTCCTGATTTCAGCTCAGGTCATGATCTCAGGATCATGAGATCAATACCTGCATCAGGCTCTGCACTGTGTGGAGAGTCTGCTTAAGATTCTCCCCCTGACCCTCTTGACTCTCACTCTCTCTCTCTCTCTCTAAGTAAAAAAAAAAGGTCCATGGTAAAATGGAGCATGTCACGGTCTTCAAGGAGCATACACTGTTTATATTTCCCAAAAGTAGAATAGATTACAAAAATATAAAAATTTTAAATTATCATAGATTATGATTGATATAAATGAAAAACTCATTAAGGATAACCTTGTCTGAAAGAGGAACAAGGTAAGACATACCTCCTAAGAGTCTTACCAAAAGATTCTGACACAAATTATGACATTGGAAATAAAAGAATCTATATAAAGAGGCTGGACTCCCCCCTTGGGGCCCACAGCCTCCAAAAAGATGCTCGGCATCCCTAGTTGAGAATCCAGGGAAGACAAGTAAATAAGGAGAAAGTCAGCAGGATCTAGTGGCCTGGAAATTAGAGTCCTCTGTATGTATTTGGGCACCATGCAAATCTCATGGGTTTCCATGCAACTCAATGGAGATGGCAAGCACCAAAATAATGACTGAGATACAATTTCCTGAGATGGGTTAAAGGTTGATTCACAGCCAAATCTGAGTCAATGTAAAAAAATATTTTTATCGTATATGTATTTGTGAACACAAGTCATAGTTGTACATGAGATGGCTAACGTCCAAACCATGTGAGGACTGAATGAAACAAATTATATAAAGTATTTAGCCAAGTGCCTGGGACCTGGGACCAAAACTATTGGCTATTACTTATATTTATCCAGACACATCTGTTACTACCCTCCTTTCACATCCCCCACTTCCTGTGTTCCTTGCTGTTGCCCAGAACTGCCAATCATTTGCACTTCTGTGCACCAGCATGTAATGTTCCTTCTCCCTGGAACTACCATTTCTGCCTTCTCTCCTGGCTCTTTAACTTTGTCCAACCACTATCCATTCCCAGTGTGCTCTGTCCTGCTCTGTGCTCTTGACACTGACCATATGGATGGCAGGGACCCAGTTCCCTTGCCAGCTGACTTCTAATTAGATTTGACCAATGGGAAGAAGAAGAGATGGAGGTATTTCTTAGCAGCGTAGGCACTGTGTCTCTGGAAGTAGCCAGGTGCCTCTGCTACTGCAGCTTTGACCAGGGGGCCCCATCCTCAGCAGTTCCAGCTCTCACTGGGCTCCAGGACCTCTATTACCTTCTTAGCCCTTTGGCCATGTAAAGAGGTAAGAGTTGCCCACTTTGTGTGCCTTCTGCCTACACTGTCATATGCAGTACCTGCATTCAAACTATCAGGGCTGAATTTGTTTCCTGCTGACCCCCTGGCTGATAAATCTTCCTAGAAAATTCATATTCAGCCTTCTACATTCTGCCTAAATAGACAAACTTCTGTGAAACCCTATTCAGCAGCACTTTTCCTGAAGACTCTCTGGTTGGGGGTTCCTCTCATGCTTTCATCATTGTACTGTAATTGGTTTTACATGTCCCCAACAGAAAGCCAGCTCAAGAAACAGAATCCTATCTTGTTCACTGATTAATCTCTGGCATCTTATATAGTGTGGAAGAAGAGAGGGAGGAGACAAGGAAAAACAATGACAATGTCCTCAGTCACTCTCAAGTGGGGAGCAAGGCAGAGAGAGTAGACAAATGGCCTAAAGTCATTGCCTATTAATAGGGCTCCCCATCTCCAATTAAATGCTTTCCTCAATGTAGCACGTTTTCCCTAAAATACTTTCTCAGACTCTCAAAACAAATTTCATAAAAATAAAAGCAGAAAATAGTGATAGTCATCAAAAGAGTAGCAACATGAGGCAAACCCAGAATCTTCAATTTTATCAGAAATGACTGAAGTGGGAAAATAAGGAGAGAGAGGGAGAGATGGGGGAAAGGTTCGGACATATTCATGTTTGATATTGATGAAGCTGATAATGGGTCTCATATTTATCATATGTAATATTTTATAATATTAAGACTAATTAATGGAAAAGTCTCATATTTTATACCATATGTGGTAAAAAAAAAAAAAAGATCCAACTCCATCAGACAAAAGTAATAGCATAATAGAATCTTGAAATGACTAGAGCTATAAAAGCAGAAAAACTGATACCAGTTTGGCTTAAAAATTGATTTTATTGGGACACCTGGGTGGCTCAGTAGGTTGACAATTGATTTTGGCTCAGGTCATGATCTCAAAGTCATGGGATCGAGCTCTGCATCAGGTTCTGCACTGAGCATGGAATCTGCTGGAGATTCTCTCCCTCTCCCTCCCCCTCCCCAGCTCAAGTTTATTCTCTCTCTCAAATATTTTTAAATTGATTTTATCTTTACTATAAGAGAAATTATCTTTACTATAAGAGTTATTTACTACAAAAATAATTATCTGAGCCCAATTTCAGAAAACTGAATTTTTTTTATTGTTTGAGATGTTTTTGTTTTTGTTTTACTCAAGTGTCAGGTACTCTTCAACCTCAGCGTGTACACAAATCACCCAGGGATCTTGTTACAATGCAGACTCTGGTTCATTAGGTCTGAGATGGAACCTAAGATTCTGCATTTCTGTCAAGCTCCCTGGTGACATCTATGCAGCTGGTCTGTTAGGGCTTGAGTGGTTAGATGGTCTGTTCCTGCTCTTGTAGTTTCATTTTAAAAGTGATTTTCCTAAGCTTTAGTTGCATCAGAATCACCTGGAGGCTTGAGAAAACACAGATTCTTGTTGTATCTTGACTGCGATGGTAGTACACATAAAATCTCATTTAACTAAACACACACTCCTGTGTATGTTAAACTGTTGAATATGGATCTCTATATTATTTCTTCCAATTGCATGTGAATCTACAATTATCTCATAACAAAAACTTAAAACACACCCACACAGACAGATTGCTAGGCCCTATCCCCAGAATTTCCGATTCAATACACCTGAGATGCGGCCTGAAAATTTACATTTCTAACAAATTTCTAGGTGATGCAGGAAGTCTGGGGACCATACTTTGAGAACCGCTGATGTCAAATAATGGTCTGCACATTAGCATCACATGGAGAGCTTTTTAATAACTTTTAATACCCAGTCCCACCACAGACCAATTAAACAGTAATTTTTGGGGGTGAACCTTAAGCATTAATATTTTCTAAAAAGCTTCTCAGATCATTCTAATGTAAAGCCAAAACTGACAATCACTAGTCTAGAATGAAAATCTCTTTTTGTTTGGGACGGCTGGGTTGCTCAGTGGTTTGGCGCCTGCCTTCGGCCCAGGGTGTGATCCTGGGGTCCTAGGATCAAGTCCCACATCGGGCTCCCTGCATGGAACCTGCTTCTCCCTCTGCCTGTGTCTCTCTGCTTCTCGATGTCTCTCGTGAATAAAGAAATAAAATCTTAAAAAAAGAAAATCTCTATTTGTTCAATCATATTCCACCTTACATCACTTAAGAAAGATGTACAAGATTGGCAAATTTTCCACAGACTAAAAAATGAAGTCAGAAAATAAAAGTTGGCAAAGCTGCCATTAAATAGAACTATGCTTTTATCCCAAACTCTAAATGTGATGTCAGGCAATCATTAAAGACTGCTTATAAATGTTTTGTTGACAAAAATTAAGACTTATTTATTCTGGAGATTTTCTAAAAACAGTCTTGGAACTCTGATCACAGTTATTACCCTAACCCACAGGGTGTGGTATGAATTAATGAGATAATGGCAGTAAAGGCTTAGAAAACCTTGGAAGGATAGTGGAAGAAAATACAATCACACCATTATTAGTATATTATATTGAATCCCAAAACAAATCTAAAAATACATTCAAGGAAATAACATAATTGGCTTATTTTTTTAAACAGGGAAATGCCTATAAAAATATTTTCATGGGAAATCATAAAGATTTGACAAACAAGAATCAATTATTGTCATATTTCAGGATAGAACATACTTTTCAAGCATAAAAAACAGCAAGTTCACAGAAGGAAAATTATGAAATGTAATACCTAGACCTAATATTTTATACATTAAGACCAGAAACAAAACTAAAAGACAAGCAAGGAAAAAAAACAGTTGCAACAACTGCAAGATGAGAGTGATATTGCCGATGGTGCAGCTGGCTAGCCCATGAGAGGATGGATGGCACAGCACATGAAAATCAGTCAATTCAGTACGTACTCAATAGCTTAGAAAAAAAACATTTAAAATCATTAATATGACAAATAAAAATAAAACAGTAAAGACTGGGTTTCCCCTATAAAATAAGCAAAGATTTTTTTTAAGATTTTATTTATTTATTCATGAAAGACAGAGAGAGAGAGAGAGAGAGAGAGAGGCAGAGATACAGGCAGAGGGGGAAGCAAACTCTCCTTGGGGAGCCCAATGTGGGACTTGATCTCAGGACCCTGGGATCATAACCTGAACCGAAGGCAGACTCTCAACTGCTGAGCTACCCAGGTGCCCCAAGCAAAGATTTTTTTAAACAATATGTAACTTACAAAAAGTATAAAGTGTAAAGTATTATTGATTACTCTTCCCATACCTCCACTTGAATTATTATACACATGAAATGATTTTTTTATGAAATGATTTTTTAATTTTATGTATCAAGTACATTATATTAAATTAAATATATAATATAAATGAAATATATATATATATATATATATATATATTTTTTTTTTTTTTTTACAGAGGGAGAGAGCACATGCACATGAGGAGTGGAAGGAGAAAGGCAGAGGGGGAGGGAAAGAGAGAATCTAAAGCAGGCGCCACACCCAGCACAGAGCACAAGGGGGTTCAATTTCATGACCCTGAGATCATGACCTGAGCAGAAATCAAGAGTCCCACACTTAACCCACTGAGCTACCCAGTTGCCCCAGTGACAGGCTTTTTTAAATAAGGAAAAAAACACTACTAGGATAAAGGGTACTGGAATAGAAACGTTGAAGATTTTCTGCTAGGTATACTCTAAAAAAACTAAAATAAGTGAAATCATCAGGGATCCACTGATAACTCATATAAGTAAAACTCAACATTGATGAAAATGCAAGAAAACCTTGTTAGAGCAACGAAATTATACAGTTGGTGGAAGCAAGTGGCACAGCTTCCATTCTGCAACTGCGAATAAGAAATATTTGAAAGCAGGGCTCTGGGTGGATTTGGGGCAATGACAATACCAAACAGAAAACAGAATAACAAGGGCTAGAGTCAAATATTTCAGACAGGAGACTCAGTTTATACTTGGGAGGAAACACTATTATAATATCAGATATAGAAAGTTAGTCACTGAGCAACAGCTCAATCAATGTACTAGAACAAAAGGATGAAGTGACCTCAACCCCCTGATGGGCCTGGCCACTCCTGTAATGCCTTTGGAATCTAAATGTATATTGGTGAGTATTTCACATTAAGATTTAAAAGAAGCCTTTAGAACAGCAAACAGATAGTGATGAGGACAAAGAAAAGCAAAGCCACCTACTTTGTTTGCCAGCAAACACCAGACAACACAGATGAGAAGTCACTCAATGGATTATACAGAAGAGAGATGGAAAGGACCTATAAAATATTCTACAACATAAGGGCACTTGGGTGGCACAGTCAGATCGCCATGAGACTCTTGGTTTTGGCTTCAGTCGTGATCTCGGGGTTAGGGGATCAAGCCCTGCAAGGGGATCCAAGTGCAGTGCAGAACCTGCTTGGGATTCTCTCTTTCCCTCTGCACCTCCTGCTTCAGTGCTCGCGCTCTCTCTCTCTCTCTGAAATAAATAAATAAATCTTTAAAAAAATGTATATTCCACAACAGAGAAGAAAAAAATAGAACTCCAGAAACATGAAGACAAAAATGTCAAAATTATTTACGCACATGCTTTATTCACTCAACGAAATTCAAGGAAATGTGGTCTTTCCAAAATAGGATATAAGCCATCAGATTTTGAGACAACAACGTGAGCTGAGAGGTCAGACGAAATGACATTAGAGGCAGGTAAGAATTCTATGACAAAAATATATTAAAAGCAAAAAGTGAATTTCAGCACTGCAGAGACTGGAGTAAGTCATGTGTGGAATGAAACTCAACAGTTCTTCCAAAATGAAGAAGGGAAGTGGGCGGGGGGTGGGAGTGACTGGGTGACGGGCACTGAGGGGGGCACTTGATGGGATGAGCACTGGGTGTTATTCTATATGTTGGCAAATTGATCACCAATAAAAAATAAATTTTTAAAAAAAAAGAAGAAAAGGACCAAGAATGAAATAGAGGAGACATAATAAATATGGAGGACAGACACCTGAAATAGAGATAATCGGGTATTTCTAAAGAAGACATAGAAGATAATGGGAGTACATCTTCTTAATTAAAAAAGACATGTTTTTAAATTAAAGACCCAAAAAATTACTAAATGAAAGCCAACCTGAAAATATCCTGCCACAAATTTCAATTCCAAGGGTAAAAAAAAACCACCATTTTGATAAATCAAAGATGAGATTCATTTTTATAAAAAACTAAAACTATACTTGAATTATTTGAAGTAAGAAAATCAAACACCCAAAATTAGAACAAAGGCCCGGTGACAAAGGCAATTGATAAAACTGTAAGAAAATATTATATAATTTAGAGCAGTGATAATAAAGTAAGTTGAACAGCTGATGAGACAAATTACTATGAACTAAAAATTATTCTTCCCCAAAAAAGCCCTGGAGTCAGAGATTTTAGGAAAGTATTTTATCATTCAAAGAAAAGATACCTCTTGTATTACATAAAGGTCAACTTCAAAGTTGCTAAAAGACTAGCTCTTAAATGTTTCACCACAGAAAGGAAAGGACAATTATGTGACTTACTCAAGGTTTTAATGCCATGGTGGTAATCATGTTGCAGTGTATAAATGTATCAAATCAATGTGTTGTATACTTTAAACTTATACAATATTATGTCAAGTGTATCCTAATTATTAAAAAAATATTTAAAGAAAGAAGTTCAAAGCTCCATAAAACTGGAAAACTGCCTACTTTGATCCCAAAATCTAGCACTGCCCTCAAACTAAAACCTAAAACATAACAATAAAAAAACACTTGAGACTCAACACTTAGAAAAATAGATGCAAAAATTTTAAGGAAAACGTTATCAAATTAGATCAGTAGCATATAAAAGAAAAACTATGAATACAATTGGTTCCAGAAATATTTGAATAACTCGATATTAAGAAAACTATTACACTAATGCATTAATCAATAAGTGAGAGGAAAAGTTCTTGCCCAACAATTTATATGTTCAATGCAATTCCTAAGAAAACTTGAAAGGGTTTTTTAACTTGAAAAAAAATTATCTATTTTGAAATAAATCATTGACAAAAAAATCTAAGTAAATGATGAAGATGAAAACAAGAGGCAGATGTTCACCACAGAGTATTTTAGCATATTATAGAGTCACAACAGTGACACAGGTTTGAGAGGAGACATAAGTAGAATAAACAGAATCAAGAAGTCAGAAAATGACCATCATATGTAAATTTATTATGTGACAAAATTAATACTTTAAGCAATGGACAAAGAATGGGTTATTTAAATATTCTGGAATAATCAGCATACTATTAAGATGAAAATACTGTTAAAATTTACTTCATATTATATAGCAAAATAAATTACAGATGAATTTAAAATTCAAAAAATGGGACAATAAAATTATGAAAGTAATTTTAAGAATTACTCCAAAAACATAAATCTGAAGAGTGATGGATTTGATCACATTAAAAACCCAAACTATTCTATGTAAATAAAACCACCACAGGGGCCTTTGGCTCAGGGCGTGGTCCCAGGGTCCTGGTATCAAGTCCCATATCAAGTTCCCCACAGGGAGCTTGCTTCTCCCTCTATATCCCTGCCTCTCTCTGTGTGTCTCTCATGAATAAATAAACAAAATCTTAAACACACACACACATATAAAATTCACATGCAAATAACATAAGAAAAATACTGTAACTATGTATCAAAAGAGTAATACCTGCAACATATATAAAGTTTTACAAATCAACAAGAAAAAAATTAACTCCATGAATGGTTAAGGGAACAAAAAATACAAATAAGCTCAGTGACCAATAACGAACAGAAAAATGGTAGACTAGGCAGAGGAAGCAGAATATATAAACCTCTAAGGTTGAGCTGGAGCACAACACAGACAGCAAGTGCTGCTGATGGCTGGGAAGAGAGTGACAAGATATAAGAACTGGAAACAGGAAAGATAAGAACAGGACAGATCCCCCAAATGACATAAACAAGTCTACATTTAAACTTAAGTTATTGGGATCCCTGGGTGGCGCAGCGGTTTGGCGCCTGCCTTTGGCCCAGGGCGTGATCCTGGAGACCCAGGATCGAATCCCATGTCGGGCTCCCGGTGCATGGGGCCTGCTTCTCCCTCTGCCTGTGTCTCTGCCTCTCTCTCTCTCTGTGACTATCATAAATAAATAAAAAAAAAAAAAATTAAACTTAAGTGATAAGGATATACTGTTGAGGCTTTTCAATGTGATAAGTGACAATAATCAAACATAATAAATCCATAAAAACGCTAGGAAAATCAAGTGAGTAATTTCCTCTTCTAAAAATCTTTGATAGAAAAAAATCTTTGATAGTTATAAACACACCTATTCATCACTTCATCGTGTTTAACCCAGGTGACACTAAAAACCATGTTTTTGAAAGATACATAATGATACAGCAGACACTCAGGATAAAGGAAAACAGAAGAGACAGCCATGCACATCTACATGCATAGATGTGTGTGCACATATGCACATATATGTACACAGATATTCACATATATGTACATGCACACATATATACATCTATATACACATCTTCCCAACCTCTCCAAATAAAAACACATATGCATAAACACATGCACACACATACATAAAAAAAAAGAAAGAAATGACTAGAAAAATGTGCACAAATTTCAGTAGTAGTTATATTATCTCTTGAATGGTGGATTTCAGCCAATATTTTTTTACATACTCATAATATTTATTGTCTATAAAAAAATTAATGGTGAGTTTATTCTGGCTATCTCCAAGTTTAGTTTGCTATTCATGAAATTCAACTCCATATATTTACAGTAAGTAAAAATATTATTTCCATAAACTTTTTTATCTAGTCAACTTCAATTGTTAAATTATAGAATTTCATTGTTTTTGTTAGTATTTCCAATGGCTTCCTGATTAACTTTGCAAATTACTGAACATTTCTTTCTTGGCAATAATGACATTTCACATATAAATTTAGAAATATTCAAGTTAACATTAGGGAATAATCTATAATCAGAGCCACATGGGGTCAGAGAAGACAGAAATTCAACTGTAAGCAGGACAACCTCTCAACACTACTTAAAATATATGACACATGACACATATACACATACATACAGACATGCATACACATATTTTACATGTACACAAGCTATGACATAATAAGCAAGCCAAAAGTCTATCCAATCCATTTATCTATGTATAGCCATATTACTGTTATTTATAGTCTCTTCACTGATTTGGGTATTTTTAACCATCGTTCATGAAAATGATTACTTCTCCATATGTATTATGCCTACATGATCCAAAAAGGCACTCTATAAGGCAAAATTAAATGAGTAAATCCAGATCTTAAGAGTAATCAATTTACTGTTTTAGATAAAATAAAATGCTTCTATAAAATACCCAAGCATAAAAAAATCATGTAATTATTATTAATCCTGATAGATAGCCTGTACTGGGACCTTAGGAAAGGACAGGTGATTTATTTATCCTTAAATGTTTCATGGGGGTACAATGAAGAAAGACAGAGATGATGAGATAGTTCTAGGCACAGAAGATAGGAGCAATAATTAGAAACACGAATGACATTCAAGCAAGTACCCAAGACCAGAACCAGCCAAGAATGCAAAAGTCAGATGTCAAAAACAGACTAGAACAGCCACAGTCAAATTATAAATAACTCAATGAGTCTAGAACTTTAAGGATATTTCACAAACCAGTAAGAAAAAGATGAAAAACTGAACAGTAAAATTGCTCAATGATCTAATGACTAAATTACAAAAGCAGAACTAAAATATGGCGAAAATAAAACTCTTCCTCACTTGAGATCAAATAGATATCAATTGAGATAAAAAGGCAATATCATTTTTCATCTGTAAATAGGCATAGTTTTTTTAATGATCATATCTAGCACCGCTGGCAAGAGTGAGGAAAAATCAACACTTTCATATATTGTTAATGGTATTTTTAAAAATTTTTATGACATTTTTAAAATGCAGGGTAAACTGGAAAAGAATAAATATATGTCCACCTGCAAAGGAAACAGAAATTTCTCTGTGTAAGATATGGAAGAAAAATCTTCCCTAAAAATATGGCAACTTCTGACATGGCACTTAGCCCAGCCAGGTCTAAATTCCAGAGTATTAGTCTGCTCAGGCTGCTGTAATAAAATATCACAGACCAGAAGTCCAAGATCACAGTTCCAGCCAATTAAGTTTCTGGTAAGAGCTTTCTTTTCTGCTTGCAGACACTTTCTCAGTATGTCCTGACATGGCCTTTCTTTCCTTAGTGCATGCACAAAGACGGGGTGACAGGCCATACGAAGGGCTCTCTGGTGCCCCCACCCTCATGTCCTCATCTAACCTTAATTATATTCCATAGAGTAAATATAGCCACACTGGGAGGTCGGGGCTTCATTATATGAATTTGAGGGGAGACACAAACTTTCAGTTCATAACATTCCACCCTGGGCCCCCAAAATCGATGTGATGCTCATATGCAAAACACCTTCATTCCATCTCTAGAGTCCCAAAAGTCTTAACTTCATTACAGCATCAACAGTAAAATCTGAAGTCTCATCTGAAATTCATCTAAGTCAGGTTTGGGTGAGAATCAAGGTCCAGTTCATCTGAAGCAAAATTCGTCTCCAGCTGTGAACCTGTAACACCAGACAAATTATGGGCTTCTGAAATACGGTGGGGGACAGGTAGAGGGTAGGCATTCCAATTCCAAACAGGAAAAACTGGAAGAAAGGGGTGACAGGTCGTAAGGAAGTTCAAAATCTAGCAAGGCAAATTCTAGTAGATCCTGAGACTCAAGAATCATCCTCTTTGGTTCAGTGCTCTGCCCTCCAAGACTGTCGGAGAGGCATCATCATCCCCATGGCTGTGTGCAGCTGCCCACACTGCTCTCTGGAGTGGCCACCTGGCACACTGGAACCAAAGAGGGGCCCCACTCTGAAACCAAGGAGCCATCAAACCCCTGACCGGTGGTGGGAGGGACATCCCAAATGATTTCTGAATTGACTTTGAGGTCATTCTGCCTTTTTCTTAAAAGATAGTCAGGACTGCAACTGGATAGCTCTATGGTCCCTTTCTGTAGAATCTCAGAGGTCCAGCCTGCCTTCGCTGCATCCTATCGCCATCCCCTTCAGTTGAAATGGCAGTGCTTCTGCTCAAATCATATAATCTCTCTATCAAGTTATACTTAGCCATGTCTTCCGTGTTCTCTTCTAAACATGCTTTCTCGTGTTTTTTTTGCAATATGGACAGGCTGAGAAATTTCCAAATCTTTAAGTTCTAGTTCCTTTTTAGTTAACAATTCTTCTTCAATTGAGCTCCCTCCGCCTGTACTTTACTACAAGCAGCCGCACCGGAGGTTAGGACTTTAGTGTATGAATTCTGAGGGACACAAACATCTAATCCATAAATATACACAATGGTGTGTATATGTGCATGTGTGTGTACATATATATGCAGATAAGATACATGAACATATATATGCACATTTATGTATATGCACATATGTGTATATATAGGTATTTATGTGTGTATACACATGTTTTTAGATTTATAAAATTCTAAGTACATCCTGTAAGGTAGATGCTATTTTACTATCATTTTTATAGTTGAGGATCTGAAACCCAGAGAAGTATATAACTTTCTCAAGGTCACATAACCAGAAAACTAAGATCTGTATTCAAGCCTAGATAATGTGGCTACACAGTCTGTGCTTTTACTACCCTAGAGTTATTTTCTCTATGTTAGGAATGAAAAAAAGAAAACAATAATAGGTACAACAGAGGTGTTTTTTTTAATTATGGGGAAATATGCTTAACTTTATGAGAATAAATTAGAATACCTAGATTACATAGACAAATGTATAGGGAAAAAATGTAACTGAGTAAAACTGACTTAAAAAGAAATAGAAAATCCATATATAGATCTTTTAATCTTTAAAACTCTGTAATTTAAAATCTATCCATCCAAAAACTACTAGTCTCATTTGGCCTAATAGACTGTTTCTACCAAACTTTTAATATACAGATAATTCAAATGTAGAAAACAGCAAAGGAATGGATACTCTGTCTCTCATTTTATGAGATTTACATAAAAACCAGAAACAAACAAGATCAACATGAGAAAAGAAAGTTCTGTGCCAGGCTCCTTATGAGGTAAAAGAGATGTAAAAGTCCTATATAAAACTCTAGAAAAATAAATCTATAAAGGTGTAAAAATGATACGTTATACCAATGGGTTTTCCTGGGAATGCAAAAAAAAATGATGTTATATTAGAAAATCTACTTATATAATCAGGCAAAGTTGAAGTTATACATGCCTATGCCACAGCAATTCTACTGTCAGGTCTAGGTTCCAGAGAACTTGAGACATACAAACAACAAAAATGTACAGAAGTACTCACAGCAATGTTGTAAAAGTAAAAGATGGGAAAACAATCTAAACATCTTTCAACTGATAAATGGCAAACAGTGTAGCATATCAATGGAATAGAATAATGTAGGATATGAGAAATGAGTGTATCAGAACTATCTGTGTTAATGCAGACAAAACTTCTAAAAATGAAACTGAAAGATAAAAAGGCAATTTTCAAAATGATGCATCAGCACCTAAAACAGTACTATGTATTGTTAAAAGATATATACATATGTATAAGGCTAAAGGTACTGATGATGTTGATAATACCAGATTTAGGATAATATCCATCCCTCTACAGGGAAGAAAGGGAACAGGGGGTCATCTGCATGGATTCAACAATCCACACCTTATACACAAAAGGCTTCGAGTGTTCAAACCCTCTCCTTCCCATTCTCCCTCTTCCTTAAACTTCTACTCGGCCTTCAAGATTTAAATCAGATTTCATTTCCTATGAAAAACCTTTTCTGACTCTTCTGTTTGCTTGCTCTTCTGGGGCCCCACAGTTCTGGGTACAAACCACAATTAAAGCACTAATCACAAAATTTATTTGTATCAAATCCTGTCTTCCCCAACTTTGGCTCCTTATATGAAATCTGAAGGATTTGACTTAAAGAAATTCAGTTCAATTCAGCAAGTATCTAGTAGAAGTCAAGCACTGTATTCTTAATCCTTGGCTGAATGCTATGCTGCTAAACATATTACATGTTTCCTACTTTCAAAAAGATTATATTTACCAAAAAAAACTTTTAAGACAAAATTTAATATACTTAAATCTATTAGAGACACTGTCAATCAAATGTGCCAGATAAAGAGGAAAGAAATAGTTTTGAAGGTCATGATGGAAGTGAAATTTAAGCTGGGACTCAGAGAGAGAAGGGCCCAAGGGGTATGTAGAGTAATACTTATTGGCTCTTTAGAGACACTTTGGGTTTTTTTTTTTAAGATTTCATTATTTATTTGAGAGAGAGAGAGAGAGAGAGAATGCATGAGCGGGTTGGAGCAGAGGGAGAGGGAGATGAATCCTCATGCAGACTCCCTACTGAAGGCAGAGCCCAACTCAGGGCCCTGAGATCATGACCTGAGCCAAAATGGAGTGGGCCACTCAACCAACTGAGTCACCCAGGTGCCTTGGAGACACTTTAAAGAAAGGGTCAGCAAACTTTTTCTGTAATCATCTCATTGTTTTCAGCTTTGCAGGGCATTCTGTCCCTGCCACAACTCTTCTGTTGTAGCACAGTAGCAGCCATAGATAATACATAGTCAAATGACCATGACCATGATTCAATAAAACTTTAGTTATGAACACTGAGATTTAAATTTCACATAATGTTCATGTGTTACATAATATCCATTTGTTCATGTGTTACATAGTATTCATTTGATTTTTTTAACCATTTAAAAATGTAAAAACTATTCTTAGTTCATAAACCACATAAAATTAGGCGTAAGTTGGGCCATAGTTTGCCGACCCCTACTCTAAAAGACTGCCAGTTGTAATATAAAAAATGAACTAAATCGGGGATCCCTGGGTGGCGCAGCGGTTTGGCGCCTGCCTTTGACCCAGGGCGTGATCCTGGAGACCCGGGATCGAATCCCACGTCGGGCTCCCGGTGCATGGAGCCTGCTTCTCCCTCTGCCTGTGTCTCTGCCTCTTTCTCTCTCTCTCTTTCTCTCTCTCTCTCTCTCTCTGTGTGTGACTATCATAAATAAATAAATTAAAATAAATAAATAAATAAATAAATGAACTTAATCAACCTGAAGGCAGGATCAGTACTAGGAGCCAATAATGACTGCTGAACAGTGGAAGGTCAAGATGAATGTGCAGATTAAGAGCTTATAACTATCAAGATAAAATATACATCCTAATAAATAAATAAAAGTATCAATAAGGCAATGCTCTGTGAACTCGTGTGTGGAAACCCATCCCAAGCTGGCAATTTAAATTTATAATTTCCCAAGTTTTAGAAAGTAAGGAAGAAAAGAAAGTGTGATTATTTAATCAGAATGTATCTCACCACAGTTTCATCCAGGCTACTATGAGCATGCAGAGCAGCCACTATTCAACCTTCTGGAAACAGCCCTGAGGTTTACATGGAAGGCAGGGAGGCGGGGAGAAAAAAAAAAAGATCAGACATCCTGCTAATAGAAATGGTTATAGGGCAAGAAGAGGCCAAGATGGTGGGGAAAAAAAAGATATATTTATATTTTCAAGTTTGAGATCAGCCCCAGAGATTCTGCTCTTGATAAGGTTTTGTGAAATGCCATCAGTTCTATAGGTGTCTATGGTTCCTTTTCCTTTTTCTTGAAAAGATTCTATGACTGAAACAACAGGCATAATTTCAAAGAGGTTTATGATTCCTTGGTTTTGGAAAAATCTGGATTCAAGTCCAGAGTCTGTCTAATTTGCTCTGTCACCCTGCCCAGAAACATTCTATCAGGCGGCATGCTGGTAATTATTATAGATAAATATGAGTGACTAGCACACAAATTAATTTATATTTTGCATGTAATAATAGCTGTGAGTTAGTGAGCTAATGGTAATCTCTAATAAATATAACAATAATAAACTTAGGAAGTAACAGATGAATTAGGATAACATTTTGTGCTAAACCTGAGAGTGAAAAGCTGATGTAGATGCATGTACTTGCATATAACTATGGAACTCCCTCCTTAGCTTAGCCTTGGTTTTATTTATTTATTTTTTATTTTTTTTAAGATTTTATTTATTTATTCATGACAGACACACAGAGAGGGAGAGAGAGGCAGAGACACAGGCAGAGGGAGAAGCAGGCCCCATGCAGGGAGCCCGACACAGGACTCGATCCTGAGCCTCCAGGATCCGGCCCTGGGCTGAAGGCGGCGCTAAACTGCTGAGCCACCTGGGCTGCCCTTAGCCTTGGTTTTAAACAGACAAACAAAGGTATTTACGAATAGTCATTACTTCACATAGAAAGCTTCTTATATGCCACACTTCTAAAACCAGCAAGATATTTTAGGCTACATCACTTCAAGATTGAGGGAGACCAATTGTAAAGATATTGGGATCTTCACTTCCGATATTCTGGGACTGGAAGGTGTCAATATGAGTAATAGGTTGCCCAGAAATTTTTATAAAGACTCTTGAGAATGGCATGCCAAGTACTCTAAACACTCTCCACAGGGCACTCTCCACTCCGAGTTAAACGTCTAGTGATTATTAACTGAACAGAGGTGTGTACATTTGTGTGTAGGGAACTTTATGATCGATTACTCTGTTGAATAATCAGAGTTCAGAAATTAATAATTACTTGCTTGCTTTCCTGAGATTTGATTTCACCTTACATTCCTCATCCTCATCCATAAAGCAAGGAGTGATGGCTCAGGTCTTTCTTCTCTGTTACTCTGCTGTTCTATAACTTACAGAAAGGTAGCTTTCAACTAAGCATAAAGTCCTTAGTGACAATTAGAGCTGTTTAAAAATTAAATCATCTTCCTTGCAAGAAGTGAGTTCCTTGTAGCAGAGCTGGAGAGAAGCTGGAACAGGATCTGGAATGGAAAACCCTGTGCCAAGTGAGAATGAATGATTTATTTCAACAATGAGAGTCTAATTCTATCAGGTCCCCCTCCGAGACTCTGCATTCAATAGTTGCCATGGACCATGGTTCTGGGCAATTTTACATATATTTAATTTGGTCCCCATAACAATATATGAAAACTGTATCAGGAGTTGTAACCAGGTATTTTCTCATGTTCCTGTTTGAGATAGGAGAGTTAAAACTAAAACAACATATAGGTACAATGGTTTTGCTTCACATGTACCCTTGTTTTCAGAATCCTCCCAACATTCTGGGCATCTGGGTGGCTCAGCTGGTTAAGCGCCTGCCTTTGGCTCAGGTTGAAATCCTGGGGTTCTGGGATCGAGTCCCACATCAGGCTCCCTGCTTCATAAGGATCCTCTCTCCTTCTCTCCCTCTCTCTCTCTCTCTATCTCTCATAAATAAGTAAAATCTTAAAAAAAGAAAAAAAAATCCTCCAGCATTCTGCTGGCCTGTTCAGAAGGATGAAATGACAGTGGTGCTGAATCCCCTTCGTGGCTCCTAAACAAAAGCAGGTTCCTAAACCATTCAGAGTCCACAATCTTAAAAGTTGAGTCTGGTTTCTCCCTAAATGGGGAGCACTTTTCACAGTACTGGAGCCTCCCTGTCACTTTCTTCTCCACTTACACAATTTTTTGAAAGCTCTTTCCTGCTGATTTTTAATTTCACTAGCCAAAAGAGCTCAGTCCCGCACCCTCCAAAATTTCATTGTGTACTTAGCCCTCCAGATTATCTATAAACATGTTTACTAAAGAGGCCCAGCAGAAATCCCTGGAGGGGCTTCCCTGTTTACATATCTCCATCAACAGCAGGCTCACACATCCTCCCTGTGTTTCCTCTATTCATACCTCTGTGTGACAAAATTACCCTTCTTAATACCATGGCAGCACAATTTGGAATAGCTTTATTGTAAAACTTTTAACTGACTCCTTGAAAGTCTAAGTAAATTACATTTATTGTTTTTTTCTGGGTGCTTACGTACCTCCTCAAACAATGCAGTCATGTTCTAGGAAACAGAATGCTTTTTCTCCACTCATTACACTTAGTGGTCAATGATCCTACAGTATTTGGAGTTTACCAACAGGAACGAGATTCACCAGTAGACTTTAGGGTCTCTACCTTAGAATGGTAACAAGAGTGGAATTCACTAATAGTGAAAAAAATAAGTGGCAATAACTTTATCTTATACTTTGGTTATTTGTTCCATTGAGCTTCTGCAGACCCTTTGAATGGACACCATAAAGTTTCAGCAATTTACTTATATCCAGCAAGCCATCCGGTTCCCTCACCACTATTTGATCTAATACTACATCTCTCGCCTCTTTGCTTCAAAAGACACGATGACAGTGGAAATTTCTATGTTTCGACAAAGACCAAAGCAAAAGAATTCATTGAGGCTCCAGATCTCCTTTCTTCCCCGTGAGCACGTCTTTTGCACCCTGATCATCAAGCAGTCCCATTGATTCCCAAGTTGACCCTCTGCTTTCATATATAAAAAAGCTTTTATTTCTGGATGACAGTCCTTTTGTGCTGTTTCTTCAATTCCTTTACAGTCTGACTTATTTACACCCGACCTGTCACACTTTGAGGCTTTCCCTGTTCTCACTTGAACAATTTTTTGCCTACTTCCACCCCCCCAAACCCTACCTTTGCTTCTTTTACACTTTGTGAGATGGATGCAAAAGTTTTTAAATGAGCTCCTAATCTTTGGTATGTGACATATTTTCCTGCCCCTCCATAAATATGTTTAAAGCATTTCCAGGTTTCCTACAAGTTACAGACTTTTTAAAATATTACTTTCAATGTTAACTTCATGCACACATTGATTTGATCTTAGTTTCATTCTCTAAAACTGAATAATAATGTGACGGTTTGTTTTTTTTTTTGTTGCTGTTGTTTTTGTTTTTGTTTTTTTTTGCCTTTTACTCCCTTTCAGAAGGTTGGATGTAATTGAGTTGTGAGCATTATTGCAATAGTCACAGATAATTTCCTGTACCAATCCCTGTCTAATCTTAGGCCTGAGTCCAGTATAGTTCCATTCCTTCCTTAATTCTAAAACTTTTTGTCTTATGAAACAGATATTTGTGTGAGATCTTCCAGTCTCAGAGTGTGATTTCCCTCATAACTATTATTTAGTCTAATTTTCCAGTGTTATCAATAGAATTTCAATATCCTTACCCTAATTGGTTGGTCTTTGGTGGGGAGTTTTAACCAGAGTTCAGGGATGGGTTCTAGGAGGTCTAAGAAGCTCCTGAAATCATGGGCAAAACCATATGTGTCTAAGGGAATGTGTACTTTTCTAAGAAAGAATTCCTCAGTTTTCATCAGCTTCTCTCAGGAATTATGAAACAAACAAACAAAAAAAGTTTAAGACCCACTGGTCCATAGTGTCCCTAAATACATTATTATTGAGCGTGAATTTCTTACCCACAGAGAAACTTATTTATCCAGCATTATTTTGTATACTTTTGTTTACTGTTTTTATTATACCTATTGTTTTCATCATTTTCTGTATATAAAATGTTATAATCCCATCAGTTCATCCATCCCTAATATTCCCATAGATTTCCTAACCCTGTAGTACCAGTTTTCTCCAGTTTCTACCCACTTTCTCCTTCTACCAAGCCTAAGGGGAAAACACTGGAATTGGGATCCTTACTTGCTACCAATCATTCTATCTACTCTTTTTTATACTTCTAGAGTTTATATATCCAGTATGCGTTTAAAGACTTGAGGCGGGACACCTGAGTGGCTCAGTGGTTGAGTGTCTGCCTTCAGCTCAGGGTGTGATCCTGGAGTCCCGGAATCGGGTTCCACGTCAGGCTCCCTGCATGAAGACTGTTTCTCCCTCTGCCTAGGTCTCTGCCTCTCTCCCTGTCTCTCTCATGAGTGAATAAATAAAAATCTAAAAAAAAAAAAAAAAAAAGACTTGAGGCTTTGCCTTTCTAAAAACTGTCAATTTTCTGTTTATACAGATGGATAGTTTTGCCATCCCATCTTCATCCAACGCACCACAGAATCCCCTTCTCCCTCTCACTCCTCCTTCCCCACCCCATCAGCATCGCCCTAGTGAGGTCTGTGTCAAACTGGGTCTCATGCTTCCTCTGCACTTATCAACTTTCTCCCAATTTTTAGGTTAAACGCTAAACTGCCACTTAACAGATTTGCTACACACAGAGCTCATTTTCTGGCCCCCCACATTAACACAACACCTCAATGCACCATTATATTTGCTGAACAAACCTCAGATTCTTTTGCAATCTACACAGTAACACCATTATAAGTTTTGTTCCCTACCCCCCCCTTCTTTGAACTGGACTGAACTTACCGATTTGACTCCTTGCAATGGAAACAAGAATGATATGGTAGGGAAAGAAGAATGATCCATGCCCTCTGTAAGGTCTTTTGAGAAGGCATTTTAAACAATTACCAAAAATATATATTAAAACCTACTATGTAAAAATAAATCCAAAGTAGATTCCAAAAGCCTAGCAAAAAAAGCAAGAGTGTATTTTTTAGATGTATCATGCTCACAATTCTTAATTCTTCAATCCTCTTCTACTTGAGGCAATGTACTCATACAGTTACTGTCACATCAAAATCTCCATTGTTCTTCATCAACAGGATGTTATCTAATGAAACCACAGGGCAGCTTACAACGCAATTGCAAAGACTCTTACGAAGATGTTCTCAGGATAAAAGATCTCCTTGGATTTCTGCACAGCAGCTTAGTGAGGCTGCCGCTAACCAGGCAATGTTCCAGTGACCCCACAGTCTAGAGGTCCTCCAGGACCACAGAGGTCATCCCAAAGCAGTTAAGATAATGAAGAGCAGGCAAGCTGAAACATATGCTTCAGAAATTCCATTGAGATTTGGCAGTTTGCGTCTCAGGGCGATTTTCCATTAGAAACGATGTTTAAATTGGTGAACAGGAGCCTGGGCCAGCCCGTCATGCAGATGTACTGACAATCCTAACAATGCTCCCAATTCTGGCAAACTCTATCACCATTTTATGACACTGGGGGAGAGTCACAGCATAGGCTATGGGAAGAACTTCTCTCCTTGTTGCAGTCCAAGAATCCATGTCCTCCCTACCACACTACTACCCTAATGATCTGCTCCCCACTGACCTACCCCCTCATCACACGCACACATCTGCCAGGCAGAGGAAGGGAAGACTCCTTCTTGACTTGGAGCTGTCCTCTAGCAGAGAAAAAGCATAGGAACGGGGGCACCTGCCACAGATGGTGGAGGTGAGAGATGGGGATAAGCCACAGGTCTGCGGTCTGTGGGATGGGCAAAGTAATGACGGTAAGAGCTACTATCTACTCAACATGCACTATGCCCCGGACTCTATGCCACATACTTTAGATGCACTGTCTTGCTGAATTATCACCACCACCCACGAGGCAGGAAATACTATCCCGATTTTACAAATGAAACTGAGGTTTGGTGAAAGGAAGCAGTTTGCCCAAGGTCTGAACTCCAAAGCCCGTGCTTTTAAATAATATATCTAAAGTCTGCTGCTGTATCTGGCAGCATCTGAAGTCTCAGCAGCAACAATTAAAAAGAAAGAGGGAAGGAAATTCAATAGTAGAGGGGATGGTGGTGCAAAATCCTATCCCTGCAGAAGTAGAAATCTGGACCACAGCTAGGAATGGGAATGAGCATTGTAGGTTTGTTTTCCATAATTTCAATACTGCTTTTAAAAATGAAATTGATTTTCAGTAAAATGCTTGAAATGCTAACTTGTGCCCTTGGTCATTATGAATCACATCATAGGGGAACTTGAGTGGCTCAGTGGTTGAGGGTCTGCCTTCAGCTCAGGTCATGATCCTGGGGTCCTGGGATCGAGTCCCACATTGGGCTCCCCACAGGAGCCTGCTTCTCCCTCTGCCTATGTCTCTGCTTCTCTCTCTGTGTCTCTCATGAATAAATATACGAAATCTTCAAGAAAAAAAAACCATCATAATAAATGATGTTGCAAAAGAACTCTAAAGCTTACAAGTAAATTATTTTGAACAAAAGAAAAATTATATTTAAGCTAACGCCATACTGTTTTCACATCAATACCAATATTTACTTGACTGAAATCAAATTAAACATTGTGCATTCATATGGTGATATTATAAATTAAATGCCCCTCCCACAGACCAAGAAGAGGAAATATACACTCACCAAGCACACCCAAGCGCGCACACACACACACACACACACCTGCTACTTTATGAGTTGTTTACTACCCTTGTTAACTGAAACAGATGAAAAACCACATCAGACTCAGAGGGAGGAGAGTTTTGCAAGGGTTTGATTTATTTCAAGAACTAAGTTTTCTCAAGCTGGGTATCCAGCAAAAAAAGGGGGGGGGGATTATTCTAAAGCATAGCATAGTCCTTAACCTTTTCAATCCCCTTTCCTAATATGCAGACCTAACCAGTTGTTAAAAGGACTTATCCTATGAGACTCATATGTCTCTGAAAGTATATCATCTCCCTATGGGTTTTACTCCACAGTAAAAGTTACTTGTAAATGTCCCTTATATTCATCTTCAGGACTGATACTACAAGATTATACTTGGGACATTTCTTTCTAAGCAAAAGTGAACTTGATCTTTTTGGTGAAACCACCCTTGAGACACCCCAAGAATTCAGAAAAGTCTGCACTTCCTCCAACAATCACACAGAGATCAATGCTAATTTCAGGATACAGTCTTGCTTCTTTACAGCTCTCAATGACTCGTATGGAAATTAAACCTTTAAGTTGATTCTGCATCACTGCCCTGAGCAGGCCAGCATGCTGCTCTCTCCATAAGCCAGCCAGCGAGAGCAACTGCAGCAGAGTCTGTGCTGAGGTTATATAATGACAGAACTGGCCCAAGCAACAGGGGGCTTTGAAGGAGGGGGATAGATGGAAGGCATGAGTGCTAATTCAACAAAATGAAAATCATTCCCAGGAATCACTCTCCAGGACTTTGAACCAAAAAAACAAAAGTAATTTTACCTTTAATAATCAAGGTGAATATCAGTAGCTTTGAGGAGAGGGAGGAAATCACCTAATAATGTGCTCATTATTCACAGATTTTTTTTTTCAAGTCCCCATTGAAAAGTACCATCCCGTTATCAGGTTACAAGAGTGACATCTAGTGGACTCATAATGCAATGACCGAGAGGCTTTCGCACACACTTGAGAACAGGGCTTCTCAAAATCTAAGGTGAAATCGAAATTACCTGAGGATCTTGTTAAAATGCAGATTCCGATTCAAGTAAAGAAACCAAAATCTATTATTTCTAACAAGTTATAGGTAATGCTGACGCCACCGCTCCATGGACCTGTAAGAGTGGCAAGGACCTAGAACATTTCGCACCAGCTTTTACCCTCAGGAAAGAAAAGAGGGAAGGGACATTTGGGAATCATTTCCAGGTTAAAATTAGGCCAAGTGAATTAACATGATTTTTTTAAGTTCCTAGTTCACTAGCCCAACACAGTATGCACATTCACAATCTCCTGTCCAGCAGAGTCCTGACACCAGTACTCCTCGTCCTAAATGCCAGAAACAAAACTAAGAAGGAAAAGACCTTACTTCACAATCACATTTATTTGTGACATGATTTGCTCAAGTCTCCAACACAGGATCACTTCAGAACTTAACATCTTGCAAGTTTTCTTTCATTGTTATTATTTTATTCACCCAATACTGAAGTATGATATAGTAGTAATTTGTACCGTATCAGAACTCATTCCTTTCTCCCCCAGGTAACCCGCACCTGAGCAGGAAGCCGGTGGGGTATTGTCTAAGTGCCAAGCACACCTACTCAGAATGTCAACAACATTTGCCCTGGACACCCCTAAGAACAGAACAGGATGTGTGACTACATCCAAATCCAACCGTTTCCAGAATCCAGTCCTATGTGGTTTTTCTGAGCCAAAGAACCTTGACGTCCATGCAGAACAACCAGACTAGGCCGTCAGCTGTAAGACTCTCCTCTGTGGAGGAGCTCTGCTAGGCCCCACGCAGACTCCTCCTGCCACAGCCTCCACCTCAGCTACATTAGACCCATTCTTTGGTTCCAGGTCATGGTTTTAAGAGCCATCAACACTGAGGGAAATCAGTCTTTCTGTCTCCAAACACACACACAAACATGCACAAAACCCACTTTCTGGTCTAGTAAAACCCTTTGGGACAAATGGATTAATCTAAGACAGTCGTTTTTTAAGCAGTGGAATTCTTATTTCAAACTGGCAAACAAACAAAAGTGGAGCTGTTTTGGCTGAAATGGAGCTGGAATTCTTGGCGATCTGCCTACTTGATTCCTCCCCAGGCTGCCCCTCACCCCATACTCCTGAATACTCCTCTTCATGCCCCAAATACTCCTTCCTGCCCTAAATCCCACCCCCAGCTACCATGCTCACAGAAACACAGTTTGAACCAGAATCAATGAGTCTCACAATCACTAAAACCATCCCCAACTCCCAGATCACTCAAGGACAATATTGTTTTCATTACCCACATGGAGCAAGAGATACCTGTTTCACTATAATTTGACTTAGTTATGATTCTAACAGTTTTTGCATCTTCAATCAAAGGATTTATCCAAAAGATGTACAACCTGATTTCCTGATGGAAATTTGCTTTTAAGTCATAATTAAGGATCTCTGTCATGAGTAAACAACAGAATTGTTTATACCTCTTCAATTACTCTTGGCAGTCCTAAAGGGGAAAATAGGTAGAGGAAAAAAGTCACGTAATTCTTCCTCAAAAGGGGGATGAAAATAGAAAATGTAACTCAATATGCCTGTTTCAGTAAGTGGCACTGCCTCACTTGCCTACAGAGTAGAGAGTCCTTGCCTCAGTTAGAATTCCAGTTACGACACATGGGACCTTGGGAAAATTAGCTACCTCTCTCTATCCTCAGGCTCCTCATCTGAAAGTGAGAGCAATACCTATTTCATGGGGCTCTTGTGAAGACTGAATTAATATATGTAAGGGAGTTAATAACCAACACGGTGTGATCATTCGATAAATGTTGCCTCTAATGATAATTACAATTACTAATATAATAGTATTAAGAGTAATAACCATTAATATTCTTCTTTAACTGAATATTCAAAATGGTATTTGATTCTCTTGGAAAATTTCAGCCAAAATTTTTTAAGTGTGATTTATTCCTTTTCTTAAATTCAAGTGTAATTAACATATAGCATTTTATTAGTTTCAGGTACAGAGTATAATGATTCAATAATTCTATACATTTCTCAGTGTTCATCAAATTAAGTGTACCCTTGGGACACCTGGGTGGCTCAATGGTTGAGCGTCTGCCTTTGGCTCAGGTTGTGATCCCGAGGTCCTAGGATCAAGTCCCACATCGGGCTCCCTATAGGGAAACTGCTTCTCCCTCTGCCTATGTCTCTGCCTTTCTGCATGTCTTGTGAATAAACAAATAAAATATTTTTTTGAAAGAGTACCCTTAATTACCTTATCAATTACACCCATTCCTCCCCCCACCTCCCCTCTGGCAACCACCAGTGTCTTCTCTATTTAAGAGTCCGTTTTTTTGTCTTTTTCTTTGTGTTTTGTTTCTTAAATTTCACATATGAGTGAAGTCATATGGTATGTGTCTTTCTCTGTTTAACTTCTTCCACTTAATATTATACCCTCTTGGTCATCCATGTTGTCCCAAATGGCAAGATCTCATTCTTTTTTATGGCTGAGTAATATTCCAGTGTGTGTGTGTGTGTGTCTGTGTGTCTGTGTGTCTGTGTGTGTCTGTGTGATCTTCTTCATTTATCTATGGATGGACATTTGTGTTGCTTCCATATCTTGGCTATTGTAAATAATGCTGCAATAAACATAGGGGTGCATATATCTTTGCGAATTAGTGCTTGGGAACTACTGGATCATATGGTAATTTTATTTTTAGTTTTTTGAAGAACCTCCATACTGTTTTCAACAGTCGCTGCACCAATTTGCATTCCTACCATCAAATTTTAGCCAAAATTGAGAGGTATAAACAACATACAGTCCCATCAATTCTGCATATATATTGAGAATACTGAGAATGTAAGAGAAGCTGATATGATCCTAAATGAATTTCAGATATATTCCTTAAGATACATTGCCTTTCCTTGTGTCTCTTTGTTTTACCTCTCAGTGAAACATATTAAAAAAAAAAAACATATTTATCAATTAGAGGCAGTTCTGATTTTTAAAAATCACATTAGTTTTTGAATAGTTATAACTATGTTTATTCTTTGTGCAATACATTGCTCTCCTTAAACATCATATTGTCTAATTTATTTTAAATTTAAAAATTTTATTTTAAATGAAAGAAAGCTGAACTTTTTCTAGGAAAAGTCCAGAAGATGGCAGCTATTATGTGAGTAGCTGGCTATCTGCCTTTTTTTAACTGCCTGTTGGACTGCTCAATTATCTATACTGTTAGGACTGTGCCAAAGTACTGACCACTTGGCTTCAAAGCAACCAAAATCTTCAAATAAATTTTTTTTGTTTTAACAAGAATCCAAAAAACTCATAAGGACTGAGGCACACATAAGCTTCATAGCAAATATTCAAAAGCTACCTTGCCAAAAGCTTTAGAACAAAGAGGATGGGAGAAATTCAGACAATTTATGACTTAATTTACAAAAAAAAAAAAGACTTTTGAATATTCTAACATGTTAGTACGAAGTAATCCAGAAGTTTTCAGAAATCTCTGAGATGTAATCTAATGTATCCCCTATCACCAGCACTTCTGTTCCAAATAAACCTCTAGGTATTTTTTACTGGATAAATTATCAAAGTTTACTGCAATCTTAAGGTTATAAGAACAATGTTTAAAATACTCTGTAGTTCTCTCACTTTTTAAAAGTGGGGGACAAATCGCCACAATTTTCAGCTCTCAAGGGGAGATATATCTTTCCTAGAAAAAAGTTCCCATCTTGTGGGCTTCTCTGATATTACTTCTGAAAATCATTTTTGTCATGCTTCATTTTGTTAACTGTGAGTTTATACTAAATCTCAATTAACTAGACAATTCAGTAAACTGGAAGCCCTGTTCCCCTTGACAATGAGGTGATATTGCTATAGATGATTCTTCTCAAACTTTATTTTTTTCAAGAAGTTGGTAAGAGAGTTCTCAACACAAGGAGGAATTTTTTCTCCTTTTTCTTTTTCTCTTTTTTTTTGTAGCTATAAGAAAAGATGGATGTTAGCTGATCCTATTGTAGTAATCATTTCACAATATATGTAAATCAAACCATCACACCATATGCCTTAAATTTACACATTGATGTATATCAATTATTTCTCAATAAAACTAAAAAAAAAGTACTGGCAACATTTTGGCAATGGCTGAACTCTATAATTTCCTTAAAAAATCTAAGAACAGTTTTTTTAAAAAACAAACAAACAAAAATACCGCAGCATGTTGCTCCCCTTTCCATTTGAAAGAAAAAAAAAAAAGAAAGAAATTAAAGTAGAAATTCCCTTAAGAAAGATACTCAGCTATGTGTCTTTATTCTTTGTTTACTCTGCCCCTAAGCTGCCATGGATATGTTCATGGAGATTACTTTGTAGCTTCCTAGAAACTATTTTACAGTTATAATTATTAGTTTAACTACAGAAATAATAATAGGAGCCACTTTCCACTGAATTCTTACAAGAGTCAAGTACTGCACAAAACTCCTAGTATATACTATCTTATTTAATTCTCTCAAAACACATGGAAACAACTATCATTATCACTTTTTTGCACAGGAAACAGCTAACACTAGGGATATGAAAAGACTTGTCCAAGATTTCACAGTAAGTGGCAGAGCCAAGTTACGAACCCAGGTCTGACTCTGAAGCTCAAGCTCTCCCAGCTGTGCCTGCTATTTACTGCTTCTAAGTTCCTTGAAATCAAGGGCCCAGTTCTTCCTCATCTGGAAACCTTCAGGAATTAAACCACTACCTACTCCATAGGGGACTCAAGAAATTGTTGCTTAACTGAATAATCAAGAGTCACTTGAAAGCATAAATTGAAAATGTGGTAGACAGAAACCTACGATTAATTGCCCCAGAGCTCAGAATTCAGATATACTTCAAGGTCACTTATTAGGCTTGATATCTTCTAGAATCAAAATAAATAGGTCTTTGTCAAAGAGATGATGGAAAGAATTTAAAAGAATCCTACCATCTGTCAAAGAAACTAAAAGACAGGCATCCACAATGTATCAGGCACCAACAGAATTACTAGTCTGGATAAAACAGGAAAGGAAATAAATTTTGAAATATTAAAACCAGGTTCTTTGACTATCTACCCATGGTCACAGTAAAGTTGCTTTCTCTCTCTTGGTCTCCCTTTCATCAATATAAAATAAGGAAAAAATATATATCCAAAATATTATATACATATATGTGTATATATATATAATATATATACTTAAAAGGTTACATAGTATGTGTTTAACGGAAGCCATCATGATTATTGTCATTGTTACTAGCAATGCATCAGTTAAGTTAAATATGTGATATATGCCTGTTTAAATTATACTTTCAAACTTCAGTGAATGCTTTAGCATGACTATGGTAAAAAAAAAAAAGTCACATAAGAAGAGGCACATGTATATCATTTACCTTTTCACTTTTTAAAAAATCCTTAACATGGGTTAAAAAAAAAATTCCCAAGGTTACTTAATCTGTTATGATTTAACAGCATTTTAACGTTTTCTAAGGAATGATAGCAAAGTGCTGCATCTCTTCAAACTTGGAATTTACTGCCTGTCTGAGTCTCTGCTTGTGCCAAATTAAATATACAGTATAATGTCCATACCAGAAATAACATAGCACAGTTTCCTGCTCTATTCCTTGGTTGAATGGGCCCGAAATGAAGAAAGGAAGACATGATTTTATTTAATCATCTGAATAATGGTTTTCTTCAATCCCTTGAATTAGAAGGTACTCCAGGAAAAAAAAAAAAAAAAAAAAAAAAAGTTTAAAAGAAATTGCCATGTGAATTATCAGGCTATTTAAAGGAGAAATTTCTTTTGAAGGCCCTACATTTGAAAGGCTCAAGAAAAAGCATTAAAAAGAGTAATATTAATGAACGACTTAAAAAGTCAACTTCCCCTAGCTCCTCCAAACTGCTGAGGAGTGAGGATTGTAAAATCCCTTGGCCTGTGAAGTACAAGTGAATTGTAGACTAGTGCTTCTTCCCAGCAGATACTACCCAAAACTCTTCTGAGGAATTTTGGAATAGAAGAGCATGGAGAAATGGGATGGTATATGGGAAAAGATGCCCTGGGGGTCTAAGGAAGGTTGCTGGGTTTTTTAAGGTGAAGGACATAGACATCTGATTATCCACTGATAGATAATGCAGGTGATAGAGAAGATAAAGTGCTGGAACAACACCTTTAAGTGGGCAAAATATGGACAGGGACAATTCATCCATTGTGATAGCAGGGAATGAAATGAACTATAAGTGGGCACACATGTGGGAGCCTGGGAGGTATGGCAGAGGAAGGATGAGGTAGTTCTCTAATGATTGCATCAATTTTCAGTGAAATAAGAAACCATCTTTGGCTAAGGGTGAGGAGAGAGGGGGAGGATCTGAGGAGAAAGAAGAAGTGAAATAGTCATCTCAGAGAGAGAAAATAAATGTGTAAGTAGTGTTCTAGGACTGTGAGTTAGGCTGAGGGACCACTTGAGAATGGTGGCCATGAACAGAGAGTGAGGTCGTCAACATGGTAGCTATGTTTTCTTATAGCCATACACTACATGACTGTGGGCATGGAATAGAAGGAGAATTAATTTTAATCAGCAGTGGGATGTTGCCAGTTGGATACAAAGGAGATGGTATAGTCAGCTAAACCGCTGAGCCACCCGGGCTGCCCTCAGCAATAATAATAAAGTCTAGATCTGGAACCCTGTTACTCATAGTGTGGCATCAATATCGCCTGGAGTCAGGCAATGCATCTTAAGATGATCTCTATTTAGAGATTCATATGCATGATAAAGTCTGACAAACACCTGAGTGGTAGCCAAGTGAAAACAAGAAAAATCATTAAGAGCCATGAGAGGTTAAAGAAATGAAAGGACAGGATGTCGCTTGGGTCATCTAAGTGGATTACAAGGCCACCAAGATTTTTGACAGAAGACATGACTAGGTCAAAGGAAGAGATAAACAGAGCCACACGGGAATGACTGTCCAGGTCCTAACAGGCGCCTGGAAGGCTTGGAGTCCTGGTGGTGATTGAGGCACATGTGTAAAGGATGCTGGGATTGGTGTTCTTTTAAGGGAAGGAGATAGTTGTGGTTGTCTCATCCTCTGGATTGCTCTCCTCAGAAATTTATACTGATCATGAGGGTGACGCTATAGCTGAAGAAGCTGTGGTTTTACAAGAAGGATACAGAACTCTGTGAGCTCCCCCAAGTCCTGTTGGGAGTAGTGCAGACTGGGAGAAATATGGTCTTATCAGGAACACAGACAGAGCTTAGTATGCATCTATTAGTCCACATGCCAGCATGCTCCTTAGGGCACAGAAGTAGTACAGTTAAGCATTTAGGATAAATGTGGCCACCCAAAGATCTGTGCTTGTACTAGCAAGCACAATAATTCTATTTGAGACTGGAGAAATTCATTGAACTCGAAGAGAAGCAGAAAAGAAGAGGGAAGAGAAGGAAGAACACGAAGGATGGGGAGAGTCATATGTTCTTCAGGACAGTGAAACTCCCTAGAAACAGCCTAAGTATATGATTAAGAAAGGTGAAGCCTCCCAGAGATTGTACAAGTTTCATGTATAAAAATCTCCCCCATCTTCCTTGAAAATATATAGTGTAGTCTCCTCTCTTCAACAGTACATTTGTGAATGGATCTTCTGTGATACTAGAGAGGGGTAGAGGTCAGTGAGATCATGAGCCCACAAAGCAGAGGAGAATATGCAAATACAGGTTCCTGGGATGTTGAAGAAATTTAATAGAGAATTTTGGATATACACAGGTTATGAAATTAGGGGGATTATGATAATTAATCATGTATGTAGAAGGCAGTGGCCTCACTGATAAATATGTTACATAATAATAAAACATATTCTTTTTGAAGACTGGTCAACTGCTTCCTCTGCACTCTCCTCTCCCATCTCCCAAAACCCTTCTATCATCATAATTTTTTGAACAACTGAAAAACATTTCAGGGTGCTGGGGTGGGCTCAATCGATTAAGCCTCTGACTTTGGCTCAGGTTGTGATCCTGGGGTCCTGAGATGGAGCCCCACGTTGGGCTCCCCACTCAGCAGGGAGTCTGCTTCTCCATCTGCCCACCCCCTGTTCGAACTCTCTCTCTCTCTCTCTCTCTCTCTCAAATAAAATGTTAACATATTTATGTGTGTATTTATTACATACACACACACACACACACACACACACACGAATACTATGTAATTGTTAATCCTTTGGGCTAGGTGTTTCTCAGGGTCAAGGCCCAATGGTAATAGAAACAAAAGAAGCACTGACTGAAATCTACAAGTTCTTTCTTAAAATCTGAATTTTCACAGGGCACCTGGATGGATCAGTCAGTTAGGCATCCAGTTCCTGATTCTGGCTCAGGTCATGATCTCAGGGTCATTAATTAGCTAACTAATTAATTTTAAAAATGTGAATTCTCAGAAAAGCATCCACCAATACAGTCAACAAGTAGCAAAATGAGTATCTCAATTTTACTTTTGTTGAGCTAACTCATTTTTTAAAAGTTGACAAAGAATAGGGAGGAAAGAGCACAAGTGGATGATCAAACTGAGAAGTTAAAAATTGCATGTATGTAAAATAGCATACAAATCAAGGATCACTACTCTTTAAGAAATGTATATGTATTTATTCACAGTCTGTGATCTTTCAGCTAGGGTTCAACAAGAATTAAGGACAGTGAGCAGTGTACCTAACTAATTCCTGAGACCATCAGGGTCTCCACTATAGATTTTCAGCTCAAAACTCAGACAACTCAAATTAGATGCAAAGCTATAATTATTATAGAAAAATGAATTATAATTATCCTGGCACTCACCCATAAAAATATTTCCCAAATCTATTTTAAAAATTAAAAACAGACCAAGGTCTAGAAGCATATCTAGGATCCATCTTAGCATGCTAGCTTCATTCAAGCTGAATTTGTATTTGGTCCTTAATCACAGTGTTGAACCAGGCCTCCACCAAGAGGAAACAAATTAATTCTGAGTTCCTAAGGAAAAACCCTAGTAGATCTTCTCTTATTTCTTACAGATAATAAAGCAACAATCAACTAGATCAAATAAGCACAATATCTACTTTATGTGACCGGGACAGTTCAAGCAGGAAAAGTATATTTCTGTCTTCAAAGAATACACACACACACACACACACAGTCTCCCATATCCTTTGCCTACCATAATAAAGGCCAAAGATTCTAAATTTCTTTTTACCTTGCAGTGACGTAATTGAGAGCATTTACCCAAGATGCCAGAGCTCTAGGTACAAACACTCAGGAGGGACTACAGAGGTCTATACCAAAGTTTTTTTAAAGAGACATTCTTTTTTAAAAAATATATACAAGCAGGGATCCCTGGGTGGCGCAGTGGTTTGGCGCCTGCCTTTGGCCCAGGGCGCGATCCTGGAGATCCGGGATCGAATCCCACGTCGCGCTCCCAGTGCATGGAGCCTGCTTCTCCCTCTGCCTGTGTCTCTGCCTCTCTCTCTCTCTCTCTCTCTCTCTGTGTGACTATCATAAATAAATAAATAAAAATTTAAAAAATATAGAATTTAAAAAAATATATACAAGCAAAAAATAAACTATAAACCTTATACTAGAGCATAATGAACACCTCCCATGTGAAGTGGTCTGGAATTGTACTATAAAGCCTCCCGAGTCAAAACTGCTTTCTTCACACACCAAAAACTGAAGATTGGACTTCCATTGTTAGCGATGAATTCCCACGAGTTCCAACATTTCCCTCTGTTAAAATGCCTGTGAAAGGGATTGCCATCATCAATGAGGAGTATCAGTTAGTTGCTGCAACCCTTTAGCTAGAAGCAAGTCTGATGGAGAAGGGGTGGGATGGAGTAGAAGACCTGAACTGGAATCACAGCACTCTCCTGTCAAAGGTAGCAGGATCTGAAAGGTTAGTCGGCAAGGAGGCAGATCAGAGTTGGGATCCATCTATTGAACACAGGTATCAAATTCCCTATTTGAGAAGTGAAGAGGTGAAAGTTGATCTCTAAAAAGTTCAAAACTGCCACTTTTGTGAAGTGTGGTGGGTCTGGCTAGAAGTGCATGGTTCAGCCCCAAACGGAACTAACATGTTACCAATGCTGGTCATAAAAGCACTGCTGAAGAAGAGGGCAGGCACTCAAGAAAATGTTCCACAAGTACAACTGTGTCAAAAGGCCATTCTACAGGGAAATCATAGTAAACGCCTCACATGTAAAAAGACCATAAATAGAAATAGAGGAAAAATTCTAGACTCACCTTGGTTCACTGAAGTGTTCACACTCGTATTAAGAGAAATGGAAAAGAAAGTTGGGCTGAAGGAAATAATGTTCTTAAAACTAAAAGGATGATTAGCAGCAGTGTGGACGGATTGGCTGGCCAATGGAAAATGCTGGCTTTCATGCATGCTGTCAAGAGTACTCGCTCGGAAATGGCTGCAATAAAATTCACTCCTTTGTTCAATAGATATTTATACAGTGCCTTGTACGTGCTTCTGCTGGATGTGTAAAGCAATGAAAAAAGACACCTCTACTCTTAAACTTCCAATATATGACAGAAGATACAACAATGATATTAGTAAATTGATGGGAAATGGTACAACTGAGTCAAGCAAAGGTTAGGGGTTTGGAAGAAGAGTTAGAGTTGCTGTTCTCATTTTTATTTGTGAAGGATCACAGTTCTTTCACACATTCATTCGCACTAGCCAACGTCAAGAATTTCTAAGGACAAGTTTAGACACTTAATAAAGAGCATCAGTCCCTAAACCATCTGCTTTGCTCTGAAAATAAAGATCCGTCACATGCAAATTTTCATTTTACTCCAACCCTATGAGAATGTTATTGTCAGCTGAGATAGGTAACATTTGGTTTATAATTGACATGGTGAACAAACCATGCTTTATAAAATGGCTACAATCAGTGCTTCTTTGGGATGAAAAAAAAAACCATCATATGAGGCCAAAAGTCACTCACTTTCAGCGACTTCCTTTGATCCTTTTAAGTGTCCTATTACTAATCTTCTGACGAAGAAATGTGCAAAATACAGAATTTAAAGTGAACAACAGAACCTTGTTATAGTCAAAGATATATAACAGAATACCCCACGAGGCTTTTTCTTAAAAAGGGAAATCATCTCCCAAACTCGTATCATACAAACCCACAGATTAGAATAGCCCAACCCTATGTTGTGTGTATCATTCTTACCTGATAAGGAACAATGCTGACATGAGCTGTGCCCCAACGTTCTGCTTCCTTTTGGCCAATAAGATAATTAGCAGCTATGTGAGTCAAACATGCCACCTACCAGGAGGGAAAAAAAAAAAAGGTAGTTTACCCACAAATCATAAAAAGAAGGTTATACTACCTAAGTTCTTATTTGAATTCACTTCATGTCATTGCAAAAAAATAAAGAAGAAAGAAAGAAAGAAAGAAAGAAAGAAAGAAAGAAAGAAAGAAAGAAGAAAGGAAGGAAGGAGAGAGAGAAAGGCAACTCAAAATATATCAGCAAATATATAGGCATCATCCTACAAAGAAAGGAAGAGCAGTATTACATTACTGCACGAGACTAAATATGAATAACATTCAGCTCTCGAAAAGATCACCTGAAGACAGAGGTTGGCCCAATAGATGAAACCTTGGTCCAGCCTTTAGCAGAAAAACCATAGCAAAATACATCAGCAACCAGTACATTCCTTTCCCCTCTTCACCCATGTCCTTTTACTTTCTGTCAAGATGACAAAAAAAAAAAAAAAGAGCCTGTATCATAAATGACCAGCTGAACCAGTCATGAGCCATATTCCTTTAAATTGCTCATTTCAAAAAAAAAGTAAAAAATAAAAAATAAATAAATTGCTCATTTCATGAGAAAAATAACAATAATAAACCTCTATTTTGTTGACATCGACTCAGTCAAGTCTTCTGTTTCTAGCTGCCCAAAGCATTCTTACTGGCACCGACGATCGACATTACTTGACTTGTTAAAACTCCTTATTGAATCATCCTATTTGCACAAAAAAGTGCTCTACCTCTTTAAAACCTAGTCCTAACCCTATATCCTCATTATCCTACTTACTTCAATTTTCAAAAGCCCTAGATTTATTAAAGGGGTCATCTCAAACCTTAAGGTCAATCTCTGACTCTTGCAGTACTTCATACACATATCTTGAAAGCCTACAATAACTCAATTCCATAGGAGGATAACAGGAGGATAATGGACTTGACTCCTGGTGACCTGCCACAAGGAGATTATGTTCCCATGAATAACCATGCCTCCAAGGGTCCCAAACTATGGAAAAACAACCTAATGACAACCTTCCATTGTTTCCAGAAAGAAAGCTTCTGGCCTCATGACATAATCATAAGATAGCATGGGCTCATTCTTCCCATCCTAGATGATCAGATGTGATGGGGAATCTCCCAAGCCAGCAAGTCAAACATATCCCGAACTGAGTTTGGCTCCTGAAATAACTCAAGGATTTGTTTTTCAGGCCTTGGTGATACAACCTGATATTGCCCTGTACCTGGCATGGCAGCGTGCCTCCCACAAGGCCTATCAATAGGCCTCAGCCTGCATGCAGCCCCTTAGAGCAGAAGACATTCTCCTTTACTTTATTCTTGGGATTTACACTCACTTTTATGTTCATTTACTGCTCTGTTGAAATTGGAACTGCCTTATGGCAGCTGGTTCGGCTGTACTGCCCAGGTGGCAAAACTAATAAACTTTGAGTCATCCACTTCTGGACCTCCATCTGGTCTCAGGCATTTGAACCATGGAGCATTCCAGGGCTGCCTGGGGCTGCCTAGTGCTAATCACCATTTCACAGATCACTTCTGTGTCTTTCAAAATGGAAAATCAAATCAACATTTTGTAGTAAAAAATGCACTGGATGGGAAGTCCAGTTTCATGGTTTTTCATTTGTCACCTCCAAGTAGTTGTATGACTATAGGTATTTAATTTAAATACCTTGACCTTCAGACACATTCTCTATAAAATATTGGGCATTTAAACAAAATGGGTGGTTTTCAATATTTTTTTAAGCAGAACTCCTGTATCAAACAAATAATGCATGAAATCCTAATATATGAGCAGATAATAATATCCCAAGTGTTCTGGTTGAGGCAGAAGCAGGTCTACAACGTCACCCTGGGCAGCATGAGCAAACAACATGATCTGTAAAATACTAAATGGTCTTACATTTGCTTCCAAGGTCTACACCTCTGACTATTATTCTTCGTAACAGTCTAGAAGATACCAGGAATGAAATTGTAGTCATTTTTCCATAAAAGCTCTTCCTGAAATTGGGGAAATTTTCTCAAATCTGGGGTTTTTCTGTAACAAAGAATTTTCTCTGATCTACTTTTGTTAGAGTGGAGGTAGGGGTGGTTTCTTACAAATAAATTCTGGTGAAAGTCACTCTCCAGGTTGTTCTGGTGCTCCTGGAGGCCAAGGATTCACATTAATAAAGGTAATTCTTTGCAAGCAAAGAATCATAAGAGGCTTGGTATTTCTACTTTTTAAATTTCAAAGTCAACTGGTAGGTAATAGACTGACATCAGCATAGCCTCAAGAGGCAGTGGGCTGGGACACCTGGATGACTCAGTTGGTTAAGCTGGCTCAGGTCATGATCCCAGGATCCTGGGATGGGGCTCCTTATCTGGCTTTCTGCTCATGGAGAGTCTGCTTTTCCTTCTCCCTCTGGCTCTCCTCCTGCTCAGGCTTGCATGGTCTCTCTCAAATAGGTAAAATCTTTAAAAAAAAAAAAAAAAAAGAGGTAGTGGACAGACTGGATGATCACAGGTTAACCTGTAAATCGTAGATTGATCTGAGATTGTTGACAGAAGTAGGTATGGGCTGAATTGTAGGCTGGAGATCAGCCTGATAGCCTCATTTCTGGTCCACAATTTCTTCCTTTCTTTTCAATTTTGACTTCTGTGTTTCTGACCTTACCTTACTAAGCTCTATCTTTGACAACTATTTAATAAGAGAAGCCCTATTTAGGGTAAGTTTGAATGGGTTGCCAAAACTCATCTCACAGACTGTTTCTTAATGAGATGCTCTATCAATTTCCTCCACACAATGATAACTCACAAAAACAAAAAGATTTCAGAACTAGCAGGCTCCCACTGGGCAGAAAGGTTAGATAAGATTTTAAGCCATGGCCACCCAAAAACAAAGCGTGATTTGTCAGTAACTATTCAGAGGCAAATTTAGGGGAAAAAAAGAATTCTATTTAAAAAAAAAATGAGAGCAAGAGGGCTAAACTTAGCAACCCAATGTTTAAAAGGGGCATTGCAAATCTGAGAATAATCTACTATTTACAATGAAGTATTTTAAGGCAAGAGAAGGGGGAGAAAGTCAACAGCTATGACTATGTATGAAAAATCAGGCTTCCTGGCAATTAATGACAAATTTTCCACAAATCAAAAGAATGCAGGATGTGACTTTTAGGTTAATAACTACATACTGTATATCCATTCTAAATATTGCATTAGATCATTACTTTCATCCCTTAAACTTAGGCTCATTATTTCATCATGTGGACGCTATATAATTTACTCAGAATGTTGCCTTTATATGGTTTCATCTAAACAAAAAAGCCAACTTTGGTTTAATAATAATCATTCTGACAGCAAAACTATTATTTTAGATAACATAGAGGGTCGTGGTATTCTGTGTGTCTAACCAGAAAACCAATGGGGTGGTCAAAGTAGATCTCAAAGGGCACAGCCCCAAAAGACATGAGGAAGAATGCACCCAATTATTTCCCAAAGCAGCCCCATGGTGTCTGTCACCACATGTTTCACTTCTACCAAATGAGGATCGAGCTGCAATAATAGAATCTTTCATCTCCGAAAGGACAACTAAGTATGACGGGTAAAGTGGGGAAAACAACACTCGAACTCTGGCCCATTACATCATAACTGGTAGATTTTCCTTCCTGTTCCCTTGCACATATGCTGACCTCCAACTAAGCTGGGCTGAACATCAATCATGCTTCACTCCTGCTCATCTCCCCGTCTGTTCTTCAAAGTCCATTTCAACATCACCATTTCCATTAAGTCCCCCTCACCATCCAAGCAAAAAAACTATTTTCCCTGCCTCTGAACAAAGACAACACCTTAATCTGCCTAATTCCAGCTGCACCTTCAGAGTCTGCCTCGTCCTACAACTATACTTATAAGATGGCAAAGCTGAGAGGATCTAGATGAGTGGCTCCTAAGTTTAGCTATGCATCATAATCACCTGGAGAATTCCTGGACCACACCCTAAGTCTACTGAATCAGACTCTCCAGGGATGGAGCCTGGGAAAAAAATAATTTAACCAATGCATCTTTAACTGCACACCAGATTGGAGAACCAAAACCTCAGGAAAAATCTAGCCAAACCCCTTAATATTAGAGATGGATGAAGAAAGAAACAGAGAAGGAAATAACTTGTCTGAGGTCACACCGCTGGTTAATGACAGAACTTTAAACTACAACAACTACAGTGCCCTCCTCTGTGCTACAATATTACTCATAGCTGATCCTATCCCTTCTTTTAAATTGGGATCTATTTCAGGGTAACAACTGTGTACTGAAAACCCTTCATACGTTCTCTACCTACTGTAGAGTTCCTACACTAATTTTTTTTAATGCACAAATGAGAACAGTAATTATTCATTTATTTATTCAATAAATAGGGAGTGCTGCTTTGTACAAGGCATTATGTTAGGTACCGGGTATGCAAATGAAAATGGAAAGATGTAGTCCTGCCCTCATTGGACTTAAGAAAAGTGGAGAAGACAAACAGTTACAGGAACTGCCATGGGGAGAAGTTTAAAAACAGAAAGAATAACATGTGTGAAAGCCCTAAGGCAAGTAAGAGAGTGGCATACAGGGGGATAAAAAAGATAGAGTGAGAAAAAAAATCTGAAAGTACACCAATGTAACTGAAGCATAACAAGAAAGAGATGGGAAATGAAACTGGAGAGGTTGAGAGATCATGCTACTTCCTGCAGGTCATGGGTAAGGTGTCATTCTCTGCACAGCTTTCAGAATGATCACTTTTTTTTTAAAGTAATCTCTACACTCAATGTGGGGCTCGAATTTACAACCCCGAAATCAAAGCCTCTGAGCCAGCCAGGTACCCCTCACGATGAGCACTTTAAAATCAAGAATTACAGCCTATTATCCTTCTTCTCAAAGACTCACAGGGCTTCCCACTGCATTTGCAATTAAATCCAAAGAACAGACTGAATAGAAACAAGAGAGAAAGGGGACCAGTTATGGATATTGTGAAGGTCCGGGCATAAGCTGATAATAGCTCAGACTAGGTTGGTGGCAGGGGAAAGAGACAAATCAGCCTGTTTAAGATAGCTGTTAGGGACAGGATGGACAGAACATGTGAAAGACTGTTATTTTAGGAGGACGGGAGATAAAATGGTAAAGGAGAGGAAGGAACTACGCTTAATTCCCAGGTTTCCACCTGAATATCTGGGTGAGTTCTGAAGGCATTAACAGAAATAAGAGAGAGAGAGGAACAAGGTGAAAGCAAAGCAAATAAGAATCCACCTTTGCATGTGTTGAATTGGAGATGCCCGCAAGACCATCACTTGGGCTGGGGTCAGCAGCATATAGAAAGTATTTAAAGTCATTCCCTAAGGGGAAAATATAGAGAGATAAAATGAGAGAAGAAATGAGAAATAAGATAAAACACAGGAAGGTAAGGCCCCATGTCAAGAACAGCCCTTCCTCTAATCATAGGTATGGCCCATGAGGCAAGTACAAACTACCAGAGCCAGTACCCCCCCAAAACAGGGGTAAGTTAAATAAACTACAAGACCCATATATAATGGATACCTACATGTAACAGCAGACAAAGTAAGCATCCCAGATGATACAACAGAAGAATATAGCACCGTGTAGGGAAATGTTTACAATCTTTTTAATTTTTATTTTAGGATGGCTTTAGATTTACAGGAACCTTAACCAAGAGGGTAAAGAGCGCTCATATACTCCATACCCAGTTCTCCTATTACTTTTATTTTTTCCTCTCTGCTTGATTGTACTTTTTAATTTTTAAATTTGAGTGGACACCATGTTACATTAGTTTCAGGTGTACCACAGAGTGATTCAACTTCTCTATACTTATGCTGTGCTCACCACAAGGATAGCTACCATCTGCCACCATACAGTGCTGTTACAGTACCACGGACTCTGTCCCCTACTACGCCTTTCATCCCCATGACTTATTCATCCCAATGCCCCTATTATTAACATCTTACCTCAGTATGATACGTGTTTTACAATGAAAGAGCCAACACAAATGCATTGTTACTAAAATCCGTATGCTTGGACCTCCTTTGTTTTTAATATTCTTTTCAGTTCCGAGATCCCCATTCAGGGTACCTATCACATTATAGTTAGTCTTTGCTTCCTTAAACTACTCTCAACTGTAATGGTTTATCATGCATTCCTTCTTTCTGATGACTTTGACAGTTTTGAGGAGTACAGATCAGGTATTTTTGGAGAATGTTCCTCAATGGGGATTTTTGTGTGTGTGTGTTTTTCCTCATAATTAGAAAACTATGGGTTTGGATTTATAGGGGTTTGGATTTTTGGAAGAAAGTAAACTGCCATTTACATCACATTATATTAAAGATACAAACTATGTCTATGACATCACTGTTGGTGTTGACCTTGATCACCTGCCTGAGGTGGTAGTTATCAGGTATCTCTACAGCAAATCATTCTTCTTCCTTCTCCCCTTTCTACATTGTACTCTTGAAAGGACATCACCAAGCACAGCCCACACTTAAGGAGTGGGGAGTTATGCTCCTCTTTCTTGAGGATGAACTGTCCCCATAAATTATTGGAATTCTGCACAGGAAATTTGTCTCTTTTCTCCTATTTATTTATTCAATCATTTATTTATATCAGCACAGAGTCCTGGGTATTTATTTTAAACTTTGGGTATACAGTGAACCTGAGACCTGTAGAAAGCATGTGAAAATCTAAGGCAATGTTTCTAGGCAACAACATCAACCAATTAAGAGACGTTATCACAGTAAAAATTAACCATAATTCAGAAGAGAAAGAAGGACACTGTAGCTGGAACATGGTCAGTAAAGGAGGCAGTAGACAAGATGGGTGAAAGAAGAATGAAAGCACCAGATCATGCAGGTATTGCAGGCCTGCGTAAGGATCTGGGATATCATTCCAAGTGTCATGGGAAGCCACTGATTTACAAGAATTGAATCAGCTGGCTGTTAAATGGAATATAAAGGAGCAATGAATGAAACCAAATTATCTCACATGACATTGGTATTACAACCTCTATTTTACAAATGGGAAAACTAAGCCTAGGGAGATTCGCTGTCTCACTTAGATCAAACAGCAGGTTGGCGAATGGCAAAACTATGACTCACGTGCAGGTCACTCTACTCTCCAACCCATCCCTATACCACTTACCTCCTCTCTCTTGGTTCCCACTCCCTCTCATCCTCACAGCGCTTGGTTTCATGTCCTACATCCTTCATTATATCCTGGGCTTCACAGTCTATATTCCCTGCAAGGACCCCCACATCACTCAAGGGGACTGGAATCCCTACACAATCTCTCAGCTGTCCTCTACATTTGCTTAGAAAGCACTTCATTAACTGAATCAATAATTCTCCTCAGGTTCTTCTGCTCAACTTCACTCATTCAGTAACTATAAAACATCCTTTTGCAGAAAATACATTAAAAAACAAATGAAAGGGCCAGCATTTATAGAGAATACATCTGTTAAGATTTAGCCTCTCATCAGAAAGAACTGTTAATATTCTTTTTTTTAAGATTTATTTATTTATTCATGAGAGACACACACACACAGAGAGAGAGAGAGAGAGAGAGAGGCATAGGCAGAGGTAGAAGCAGGCTCCTCACATGGAGCCCAATGCAGGACTCAATCCCAGATCCTGGGATCATGCCCTGAGCCGAAGGCAGATACTCAACTGCCGAGCCACCCAGGCATCCCAAGAACTGTTAAGATTCTGACATCTTTTTAATCCAAACACCATTACTTTACATGTCAAAACTCCCTATGCAATTTAATCTGCTACACTGTGTCCCTCACTTCTTAAAGTAAACAGAGTCCTTAGAATCACTAGGGCTGAAGAGGAAAAATGTTGAGGAGTAGAGAAAGTATTTTGGATGTCCCATGTTGAAGAAAGAATAAGAACTCTACCTATACATACTATATTTACCACTTTAAGCTTCTAGTATTCACTAATGGTAAAAACTAATGCTTGTCAAGCACTTACTATATACTGTTCTAAGCATTTTATTTTTTTTTAAGATTTATTTATTTATTTATTCATGAGAGACACAGACTGAGAGAGAGAGAGAGGCAGAGACAGGCAGAGGGAGAAGCAGGCTCCTCGCAGGGAGCCCGATGTGGGACTCGATCCCGGATCCCAGGATCACAACTGAGCCAAAGGCAGGAGCCCAACCGCTGAGCCACCCAGGCGTCCCTGTTCTAAGCATTTTATGCAAATTATCTCATTTCATCCACATGACAACTATATGAGAGATGTGCTATGATGAACCCATTTTACAAAAGAGAAAACGGAGGCACAGAGCAGTTTAGAATCTGCCCAAGGTTATATACCTAGTAAATACACAAGCCAGGACCAGAACTCAGCTCATCCAGATTCGGCATTCTGTACTATATTTTATACAGAAGCAGACTCCTCAAAATGTCTGAATGGCCACGATCCTGGGAAAGTTTTACAGGCCTGTCCTACGTCGATAAAGAAAAATCAGTCATTAAACATCCTTTTCCATTAGATAAACCTCTACAGGTAAGTTTGACCTTAATTATCACATAATACTTAAGATTCAAAGATTTCTGCTTTGTTGCAACTCTGTCTTGGCTTCTATTCCAAAGTAATTAGAAATAAACAACAACCTATAAACATTTTACCTGTAAACACTGAAAAAAACCGTTGAACTGTTATGCAATTTAAAAATCTCTACTTTTATTTGCTTAGCGAAGGAAGAACATTTTATCAAATCTTTCTCTTCATGCAATTTTTTAACTTAATGAAAGGAACACACACATTTCACATTCCTCTAAACTATCACTAATGGGAGTCAAATCATATTGATGTTTATTTTATGTACTGAACTCAGAAGGAAAACATATTTGCATTATACTCAGAATAATTTTGCCAATCCATCAGAATCAAAATCAGACATGAGGAAACCGGATATCAAATGCCAGAAGGTAATACCAGACAACAGAGAGAGACAGAATTTCAAAAGCATGTTTAGGAAAATACATCAAACATATTTCTTACCATTAATCACTGACCCAGTCAATCATTTCACTCAAAAAGTGGTTATAAATAACTAAAGGAAAAAATGTGATGAGTAAGTGGAAATATAGAAAAACAACATTTAATGACATGGTTTACTTATTGATTCCTATGATGCCTTTGGTTTCAAATGTTTTCTTCAAATATGGTTTTACATTTTAGATGACTTCATTCTTTAAAATATTCGTATTTAGGGCACCTGGGTGGCTCAGTTGGTTGAGCGTCCCACTCTTGATTTTGGCTCTGGTCACAATCTCAAGGTCCTGGGCTGGAGCCCTGCATCAGGCTCTGCACTCAGCAGGGAGTCTGCTTGAGATTCTCTCTCTCTCCCCCTCTGGCCCTCCCGTCCCATGCACACTCTCTGTCATAAATAAATATATCTTTAAAATATTTGTTTTTAAAAACAAATGATGGGCAGCCTGGGTGGCTCAGAGTTTAGTGCCACCTTCAGCCCAGGGTGTGATCTTGGAGACCCAGGATCGAGTCCCATGTCGGGCTCCCTGCATGGAGCCTGCTTCTCCCTCTGCCTGTATCTCTGCCTCTCTCTGTGTCTCTCTGTGTCTCTCATGAATAAATAAAATCTTTAAAAAATAAAAAAACAAATGAATAAACAAATAAAAAGCAGAATCAGATCTGATGATCACCAGAGGGTAAGGGGATGTGAGGATGGGCAAAATGGGTGAAGGGAAGTGGGAGATACAGGCTTCCAGTTAGGGAATGAATAAGTCACGGGAATAGAAGGCACAGCCTAGGGAATATAGTCAGAGATATTTTAACAGCACTGTATGGTGGCAGATGGCAGCTACACTTAGGTTGAGTGCAGCATAAGTATAGAGAAGTTGAATCACTGTGCTGTACACCTGAAACCAATGCAACATTGTATGTCAACTATACTCAAATATTTTTTTAATTTCTGTTTTTAGAATAAAGTAATACATTGTTCTGCAACACTAGCTTTAAAAAGGAGTTATGAGAAATGAAAGTTGCTTTTGTTTATTGATTCCATCATGCATTTAGCACAAATATTTAGTAAGCTCTTACTATATGCAGAGCACTCTGTGAGGTGCACAGATTCCCAAAAGCAATAAAAGAGAGTTTTATCTCTCAAGAAAATTAAAATCTATAGTTCAAAATAGAAATAATCAGTCCCACAAGAGACCTTTTTTTAAAAATATGAAGTAGAAATAAAAAGGGAGGGGTGCCTGGGTGGCTCAGTCAATTAAGCATCTGCCTTTGGCTCAGGACATGATCCGGGCTCCCAGGATGGAGCCCTGCATCAGGCTCCCTGCTCAGCAGGGGCCTACTTCTCCTTCTCCTTCTGGTCCTCCCCCTGCTCCTGCTCGCTCTCGCTCTCTCTCTCTCTCTGAAATAGATAAATAAAATCTTTTTTAAAAAGAAAAAAGAAAAAGTGACATTTGAGCTGACCCTTTGATAAAGGAAATGCAGGCATGCAAAAACAAAGAAAAGAGCCTTCCACATGAAAGAAATTCTGTAGGCAAAGTCACAGCAGAGATGGAAAAGTACTGGCTCTTTTTGAATGAATGAATGAAATAAGGCATTAGATTGGACGAACAGGAGATCATAAGTGATCATTAAGAGGCACCAGTAAAGCAGTAAGAACAAAAGCAAGATTAAAGGGAGCTAAGGAATGAATGAAAAGAATATAGGAGCCACAAGAGTCCTTTCGAGGCTTGTGTAAAGAAAGAGAAGTAAAGGGAAGGAGAGTGGACAGTAGCTCACACACATTGAGCAGGAAGATAAAGGTTTTATTTTTAAAAATAAAAAAAAAAGTGTGTTTAATTATGCAAGCAAAAGGGAAAATTGAAGGTGTGGAATCTTAAGCAAGATTGACAAGGATAAGAAAGGAAGGACAAGTGAAGGAATTATGGTTCAAAATGTCATCTTGCAGTGAAGTCTTCCCTACATAATGGCTCAGCTGCAGTCATTTCATATTGTGTCTCTCTGTCCATTAGGATGGAGGCTTCAGGAGGGAAAGGATTCTCCCCAACAGCAGGAACACTACGTAAGGCCCTCGGTAATTATTAAACTTGTGAAAATAAATGAATGGCACAGTTTTCCTTTATTTTGGGAGGAGAACTTTTTTCTTAAAATTTATTTATTTATATGGGGGTGGTGCAGAGGGAGCAAGAGAGAGTCTTCAGCAGACTCCACCATGAGCAAAGAGCTCAACAAGAAGCTGGGTCTCATGACCCTGAGATGATGACCTGAGCCAAAACCAAGAGTCGAAGGCTTAACAGGCACTCCTCATGGAAAAATATTTCAAGTGAAAAAGAGGAAATTTGGACACAATCCCTATGGGAAAGCAGAATAGCAGAAGGCATCTTCATAGAGTGTAAAGAACAGGCTGAGATTTGCCTCTTTGTCCCTTGAAACCCTGGCTCTGTCCACTGGAGTCACACAGAACAAATTCATTCGTTCTTTTACAGCGTACCAAATGTACATTCTCTGACTGGCTCCCTAACTGAGCCATGTGAGGGCCCAAGGCCTCATCTTCAAGGTAAAGAAAGCTACACAGGTGGCTCAGGGACCAAAAAGAGAATCTTCAGAGGTCAAGCCCTCGCTGAGCTAAAAGTGAGTATATGATGGTGCACATGACTTACGAATGGGTGGGGAGATGAAATAACAACTCTTCTCTTGAATCTGAATTAGCCTGGGAGTGAGGGTCAGCTCAGAAACAGGAGTCCCAAAAGGTCCTAGGAGGGATTCAGAGGCTAAGAAATTGACTAAAGGCTGACTCCCAATGACCTGTTCAATCTCCAATGTTCCACAGAGCCCAAGACACTGGATCTTTATTTTTTTTTTTTATTTATGATAGTCAGAGAGAGAGAGAGAGGCAGAGACATAGGCAGAGGGAGAAGCAGGCTCCGTGCACCGGGAGTCCGACGTGGGATTCGGTCCCGGGTCTCCAGGATCGCGCCCTGGGCCAAAGGCAGGTGCTAAACTGCTGCGCCACCCAGGGATCCTGACACTGGTCTTCTACAGAGAGTCATGGTTCATTTTAAGAGCTTCAGACACTTTGTTTGGCCATGCTAGTTCAGGGAAATTTCTCCAATCCTCTACTTACCACAATTTCCCTCTAGTTCTGATTACCTCTGCCTTCATATCCTGGTGACCTTGACCAAAATGTCACTATTTATTCAACACTATTCAATAATATATTATCCACTTATAAGGGGAAGGGACCACAGGCCTATGCATGTTCAGAATACAGTACACAGTAGACAGTCTTCAGACTGTTTACCTTCCTTGCAAGTATACAGACAAGCTTGCATGGGTCTAAGGTGTAGATGCTACAAGAACAGAAGAAATGGCAAATCTGAGAGACATCTGAAGAAAGGAACTACAAGATCTGAGAAGAAACTACAAGGAATAGAAAAAAGGGTAGAAAAGGGCTTCAACGGTTTTTAGCCTGGACCCTAAAAGGAATTTGAATTTATTTATAGAAATGGCTTTCCTAGTGAAGAAAAAGGCTAGGGTTTCTGTATGTCGGGGGGCTTAGAAGGGGAATACACTGACTTAAAGGTGTAGTTGGCACATCCAAGTGGAGATACCCATGGCTGGTTATATGTCCAACTGCTAAAGCCTGGATGATTGGTGAGAGAAAGCCATTGATATTCGGTGGTTATCCACACAAAGGCTTATGATAGGCATGATTCTAAGATGGCCACCAGAATTTCCATCTCCCTGCAAAGGCACCCCATATAATCCCTTCCCCTTCTGATGGGATGTCACTTCCATGATTAGGTTAATATCAACTGACTTTCAGTTAATAAAAAAGGAAAATTGTGTTGATCTAGTCAGAGAAACTTTTAAAATAAGGTAAAGCTCAACCAAAAAACTGCAGACCTGATACATGAATTCAGTAAAGTCACAGGATACAAAATCAATATACAGAAATCTGTTGCATTTCTATACACCAACAATGAAGTAGCAGAAAGTGAAATTAAGGAATCCATCCCATTTACTATGAAATACCTAGGAATAAGCCTAACCAAAGACGTGAAAGACTTATACTCTGAGAACTATAAAACACTGATGAAAGGAACTAAAGATGACACAAAGAAATGGAAAGACACTGGAAGAACAAATATTGTTAAAATGTGTATATTATCCAAAGCAATGTACAGATTTAATGCAATCTCTATCAAAATACCACCAGCATTTTTCACAGAGCTAGAACAAACAATCCTAAAAATTGTATGGAACTACTAAAAGACCTCAATTAGCCAAGGCAACCTTGAAAAAGAAAAGCAAAGCTGGAAGCATCACAACTCCAGACTTCAAGTTACATTACAAAGCTGTAGTGATCAAAACAGTATGGTGCTGGCACAAAAACAGACACATAGATCAATGGAACAGAATAGAAAACCCAGAAATGAACCAACAATTATATGGTCAATTAATCTTGGACAAAGCAGGAAAGAATATCCAATGGAAAAAAGACAGTCTCCTCAACAGTGTTGGGAAAACTAGACAGTGACATGCAGAAGAATGAAACTGGAGCACTCTCTTACACCATACACAAAATTAATCCAAAATGGATTAAAGCCCTAATTGTGAGGCCTGAAACCATAAAAATCCTAGAGGAGAACATAGGCAGTACCTCTTTGACAATGGCTGTAGCAACTGCTTTCTAGATATGTTTCCTGAGGCAAGGGAAACAAACTCAAAAATAAACTACTGGAGCTACATCAAAATAAAAAGCTTCTGCATAGTGAAGGACACAGCCAACAAACTAAAAGGCAATCTATGAAATGGGAGAAGATACTTGCAAATGACATATCTGATAAAGGGTCAGTATCCAAAATATGTCAGAACTTATCAAACTCAACACCCAAAAAACAAATAATTCAATTTAAAAAATGGCCAGAAGATATGAGTAGACATTTTTCCAAAGAGGACATCCAGAACCCAAAAGACACATGAAAAGATGCTCAACATCAAGGATAATCATGGAAATACAAGTCAAAACTACAATAAGACATCACCTCACACCTGTCAGAATGTCAATAACACAAGCAACAACAGGTGTTGGAAAGGATGTGGAGAAAGGAGACCCTCTTGCACTGTTGGTAGGAATGCAAACTGGTGCAGCCACTCTGGAAAACAGTATGGAAGTTTCCATTCAGCAACCGGACAACTAGATATTTACCCAAAGAACACAAAAACAGTAATTCAAAGGGATACACATACCCCAATATTTATAGCAGCATTATCTACAATAGTCAAATTATGAAAATGGCCCAAGTGTCCATCAACTAATGAATGGATAAAGAAAATGTGGTACACACACACACACACACCAGAATATTACTCAGCCATAAAAAAGAATGCATTGCCTTTTGCAATAACATGGATGGTGCTAGAGAGTGTAATGCTAAGTGAACTAAGTCAGAGAAAGACAAGTCCCACATGATTTCACTTGTATGTGGAATTTAAGAAACAAAATAAATGAGCAAAGGGGGGAAAAAGAGAGAGAGGCAAACTAAGAAACAGTCTCTTACCTATAGAGAACAAGCTGATGGTTACCAGAGAGGAGGGAGGTGGAGGGATGAGTTAAATAGGTGATGGGAAAAAACAAAAATAGGTGATGGGGATTAAGGAGCACACTAGTGATGAGCACTGGGTATGGTATGGAAGTGTTGAATCACTACATCACACACCTGAAATGAATATTACACTGTATGTTAACTAACCGGAATTTAAATAAAAACTTAAAAAATAATTATTTAATTAATTAATTAAAGTGAAGCTCAGGGAGACATACTCCTGCTGGCCTTGACAACACAGCCTGCATGAGCTCAATAGCCACAGGAACTATATTCTGGATGGGTTTGGAAGAGGACTCTGAGCCCCAAGTGAGAGCAGCAGACAACCAGACGCCTTGACCGTAGGCTTTTAAGACCTGAGCAGACGATCCTGCCTTTCCTGGACTCTTCAGTCATGGAAACTATGAGATGATAACTTTGTGTTATTCCAAGCTACATTTGTGTTAACTTACTATGTGGCAATAGAGAATTAATACAAGGCTGAAGCCATCGAACTAGATGACTAGGCTGGGTACTTAGAGGGAAAGCAGAGGACAGGGATAGGGCACTGTAGTCAACCGAAGAGGAGACGAGAAAAGAATATAGCTGTAAAGAATCTGTAGGAAGTAAGAATAACAGAAAGGTGTGGTGTCTAGGAGGCCGAAGGAGAAACTTGTTATAAGTTATCGTGTTGAATGTGTGTCAAATAGCCAAGTGAGGTCAAGGAGGAGGGCAGTAAGAATCCTGGACTCAACAAAAAGAAATTAGCCTTCAAAGGCAGTATCTATCAGAAGAGTGATTGGAATGGGTATCATAACACAAAGGATTAAGAAAAGTGGGTAGAAAGCAGAAAACTCAAGCGCAAATAATATATTAAGCTTGGCAGTGAAAGGGGGAAAGAGACAGAACAATAGCTGGAATGCATAGCCAAATTACCAAAAATGGTGTCAAGTGAAGCCTGTTCACGATGTTACCTTTTCCAGGGTATACAGACTTTAATAGAAAATTAATGAAGACACAAAAGCCTTAGAGCTAAAGGAAGGAATCTCTCTTACTGGAATTTCAGGCATTTCCCCCAAGTTCATGGGAGAAGGATTTTATAATTGAGTCATTTTCCTAAAACCTTTAAGTCACAGAGCTATATATAACAACCCTGCATACAACAGCAGCTTATAAACCAAGCTCTGACATACGAACAAAAATTAATTTACTACTCTGCCTACATCTGATCGATCTCACTGATTAAAACCCAAGAATGTAAAGGTGATTCAGATGATGATTTTTGTCTGGCCATGTCACCTTGCACTACTCTCCAGCACCTCTGTGGAACGGTTCCCAGAATAACAGGGGAGACTCACCAGCATGCAGTACCCGATTAAGTTCTTTAGTGGTGACTCTTCTTAAAGTGTCCTCATGGGAGTTCAAGGGAAAGGCACAAAGCCAGGTGTGAATTAGAACAAGAAATCATGTCAGTGACCAAATGATTCAGCAGGTAAAATATGTGTTATGTCATTACACTTCAAGCAGGAATCTGTGCAATGAATGTCGGTACACAGAGCCAAGGACTGCCATGTTAATTAACAAAACCAATTCAGTGATTTAAAAACAACAACTCTAAGAGCACCAAAAGAGAAAAAAACGCATTCTATATTTTTATATACTAATTCTGTTTTATTTGAAAGTCTTAATGTTTATGTACGTTTCATTTCTTCCTGCAGCAAATACTTACTGAGTGACTACTTGGTTGCCGGCAGTATGCTAGGTGCGGGGGACACGTCCTGAAAGAGATGGATTCTCTGCCCTCACAGGAAGATAGAATCTAGTGAGAAGACACAGTCAATATGCAAAACCTCCTGAGGAATGTGGGGGCACCAAGCCGACTGGGGGACTTATCTCAAAGTTGACTTTGCACGATAACCACATTCCCTTCACATTTCCTGCCCCCTCCTGCCACCAACACCCACAAAATGCATGCTTTCGGCAAATCTAAGCACCATATTACAGCCATCTTTACTACTTGAGAGTCACTTCCCAGGAACAGGAACAACAAGAATACTCCACTACATATACAAACACAATCTCATCTCTGTTCTTGTTAGCGCATCTCAGCAGAGATTAAAATCAAGGAAACTGATTTCAGAACATCGCTAACTTATATCGCAGTCAGAACTCATCAACAACAGGCCACATGGCACAAGCTAGATGGCTTTTAAGATCTAAGCTGCAGATTGTGGACGTGTTTGGACTTTTCAACATCACCTCTAAGAGACCTCAAAGGTACACCAACATAATCAGCCTTTGATGATACACTGTATCATATATCCATATTCTCATATGCCCCTAATTTGGTACATTTGCATATGATCTGCATTCTAACATACCCACAAATCTGTTTTTATATGCTAGAAGACTGTAATATGATAGAACCCTTAAGGAGCCACTCTGCTTTGTTGTGTCAATTCTCATATTCATCAGACAATGATCATTCTCTTAGCCACATCCTCCACCTACTCCTTAACCACAATTGGAGGGCCAGACAATTCTGAAGAGGCAGAGTCTTTGAATCTTTTTTTGACATCCTTGGCAGTTTGGTGGAAAGAAATTCGGATCCTGAGTCTCACTCCTCACAACAAAGTCCTGAACCCTGACTCAAGTTTGCAAAACAACCAACTTTCTCACAGCTCTGTTTGTATGATTTCAGAATAACATCATAAAAGCACTTTGAAAATACTCAGAAGTAAGAACCATGAAAAATTACCCTTTTAAAAAATAACATTACCCAAGCAAATACAGACCAAACAGCTAACATGGGGTTTTACTATACAACAATTTAGTAATTTCTATGAATGAGATTGTTGTTTTCCATCTTTCATTGATACAAATAATCCATCTAGGGAAAAAACAATTCCCACAGTTGGCAAAACAGGTTAGTCGGCTTTAGAAATTCAAAGTATATTGATTGTTTCTGTTAACAAAAGAAATTTCTGAACTGCAATTTTTTTAACTTTTATAAATATTAAGCACACATTGAAGCACTGTTGGTTCAAAAAAATACCAGTGGAAGTGTTAATTAAAAATCAACATTTGCACCTGAAGTGAATATAACACTGTATGTTAATTATATTGGAATTAACTTTAAAAAAAAAAATCAACATCTGTTTGAATCAAACCATTGATTAAATCTGCAGTTAGGCTGTAAAGTAGCAAAAAACGATTTCTAATAAGATTTCTAAAAGAAGTTACCAGCAATTTTTCTTCAGGGGTTGCAAATTGGTAGCTCAGAAGCATGATTTGGTTCACTACTATATTTTGTTTGGGCTATATAGTCTTTCAAAAATGGAAAAGTTTTATATAAAAATTCGAATCTCTTACTTCAAAAATTGGAAATCTGGCCATACTGGGCAGTGGTATACTGGAACCAGCTTATGCTGGCTCTGCAGAGTTGATTATTAATACCTCCTCCAAACATGTTCAGTAACAATCTCATTAGAAGTCTGAAATTAGCTACACGGAAAAATTTACACCACAAGAATTGTCAAATGCTACAAATCATACCCCATTTTTTTAAAGAAAGTCAGTGGAACATTTACAAGCATATCCCACACTTGGCACCACAATCTCACATGATAGCAAATGCTGGAGTGGATAGTGGCCCATATCCTCCACCATTCCCTACTCTTTATCTGGCTCAGGGTCACTCATTTTAACTACCTTCCTGGAGTATTTAAGTATCTAACTTTGCAACTCCTGGTTTACAGTCACATACTGTCTTCAAAATAACTCTCAGATGAGAAAAAAGAAAATTCTTAGATGATAACAAAGGGGGGGGAGAAAAAAAACCTGAGCCACTGTGCTTGCTTGATAATTAAAAACAAGGCCTAAGCTTAAACTCAATACTGTTAAACAAACTGAAATACCATCCTTATATTCCTTCCTCTTCCTTTCCTAACTACTGTGTTGCTTAGGAAAACAAGAACACTGTGATGATTTTTAAGTCATAAGCTAAACAGAAAAAAATAGTATTTTTTAAATGATAAAAGTATTGTTTAGTTGAATACTCCCAAGAAACAAACAAAAAAAAAAAAGAAAAACTGAGAATTTTCATTTCTAGGGGAAAAGGATCGTCATTGCTTCATAAAACTATGAAGGTCTTTAGGCTTGTCTGCAGACAAATGGATATTTGACAGAAATCTTGAAAACCTGGGCAGCAGAAATCTGACACAAGACAAACCTCTGATTAAATGACTCGCGATAAGAATGTCTGAACATGAAATCAGATATGATAGTGGTCAGGAAAACTCTCTTTCATGTCACATTACGTGGGTTCACACACAGATGACTGTTGCTTAGCCTGCCCTGTAATACATAGGTCTGTGCTTCCAAAGACAATAATGCTTTCATTTATCCCTCCCTTCCCTTGGGGCATGAGCATCAGAGTCCTACCCACCAGAAGAAAAGCATTTTCCAGAAACCACTGCCACAGTCCCAAGAACAAAGAGGACAAAATTTGGGACAGAACACAGACCAGTAGAAGTTCCCAAAACAGTTCCCACCGACGGGTTTTGTATTTCTGGATAAGTCCTAGCAGTAATTTCCACACCATAAGGAAGGGGCAATCTGGGCATTTGTCAGGAGTCTCACCTCAACGCACCACTTTTAAAATTCTATCTCCTAAAAAAAAATAAAATAAATAAAAATTAAAAAAATAAAAATAAAATAAATAAAATAAAATTCTATCTCCTCACCTCTACCTCCCGCTAGCCTTGTTTTCAGTCTCAGACCTATGCTAGCATGATCACAGGTCTTTGCCTTTTTTTCGAGATGCCCCAACATACCAAGTATTTGGAATTCAATCCTAGCCCCCAAATTATAAAAAAAATAAGCTCAGTTTTACTGAAGCAACAAATCAAGGACAGTAAACAAGAGGAAGAAAGGAAAGAAACAGAAAGGAAGGGGCGGAGGGGAAGAGCAAAGTAAGAGCATGAGCACATTTAGAGGTAACATTAGAGAAAGAGACCAAGATGAAAAAAAAAGACGGGAAAGCAACTGTCATGTGTCCTTTTAGATTGCTCTTAATATAAAGTTTGAGCTGGAGTAGAATCCCAGTATTATCAATCACTATGAAAAACACTTTGCCTCTCATTTTCCATATCATGTCCCATTCAGAGGACATTCTAGTATCTATGGGAGCGCAGGAAATGATCCAGCTACACTTAAAACAAGTTTGTTGATAGTTCCAAAAACAAAAACAAAGCAAAACAATAACAAAAGAATAAGTTTTAACTGTATTCAGTAATTTGTACTAGCTGTACTCATTTATGTTGAGCTTTATTTCAGTATATTGATTTTCACTGATTTAATGCTAAAAGCCTGGGCCTCAGTTATGGGAAGATTAACTGAGTTCTCTTTTATATATTTTTTATTTTGATTCCAGTATAGTTAACATGCAGTATTATACTGGTTTCAGGTGTACTGAGTTCTTTTAGCAAAAGAACCCAAGGCAAGCCCGAGTACTTCTACTCAAAATTCTCAGGTTGATCCTGCAGCTAAGAGGTAAAAAAGTATTTCCTGGACTTATAACAGGCGATCTCAGCCCTCTGCCTAGACTAAACTCCAGCCAGCATCCATGGGTCTTACCTGCATAATGATAATAAGCAATATGTCCTCAGTGTGTTTAGCTTAAATTTTGGTTGAGGCACTGTAGCATGCACATTCCCTCTACTTTAAAAGAAAGAAAGGAAAGAAAGAAAGAAAGAAAGAGAGAGAAAGAAAGAAAGAAAGAAAGAAAGAAAGAAAGAAAGAAAGAAAGAAAGAAAGAAGAAAGAAAGAAAAGAAAAGAAAGAAAGAAAGAAAGAAGAAAGAAAGAAAGAAAGAAAGAAAGAAAGAAAGAAAGAAAGAAAGAAAGAAAAGCAGCAGTAGCGAAGATTGACTTTTACTTTTTAATATTTATATTCTTAATAATTGCCAAGACTTAATCAAAAGTAAAGGTTTTGCGTTAAAAAAAAAATCAGTCTCTGCAGCAATCAATGTGCTCCTATGTCTGGACATGCAAAGTTAAGGAAGGCAGCAATAAGGTGAGAGTACAGAAGAGGGATCAAGGAAAGGAAACAAAACAGGAAAACTAAGAGACAATGGTAATAATGGCAATATAATAATAAAAGTTAACACTTATTTAGCACTTCCCACATAATGGGCTCTGCGGTAAGCACTTTAGGTACATTAGGGCATTTTAATCTTCACTGCAACCATAGGAGGCAAACACTGATGTCAGCCCATTTACTGAACCAGGACACAGGCAGAGAGCTGTTTTATGACTTGCCCAAGCCCTTAGCTACTTAGCAGCGTACTGAGGAGTCAAATCTCAGCTCTCTGGCTGGAGAGTCCATGCTCCTCACCTCTACTCCATAGTCTAAATAGAAAGGTTCCCAAATAGAGACAGAACATGGAAGACTCCTAACTCAGGGAAACGAACTAGGGGTGGTGGAAGGGGAGGAGGGCGGAGGGTGGGGGTGACTGGGTGGCAGGCACTGAGGGGGACACTTGACGGGATGAGCACTGGGTGTTACTCTGTATGTTGGCAAATTGAACACCAATAAAAAATAAATTTATTATTTAAAAAAAGGTCCCCAAATAGAGGAAGTTAATTCAACAATAAGTTTCAAAATTAAGTTCTTTTAACTTAATTAGAAGTGAGGTTTTACCTTATAAGTTAAAAAAAAAAAAATGCATTCAGATTAAAATGTTCTACGTAATAAACACTATAAATTTTGATGTATATTTGACAACAAGCAACAAGTGCAATTACAAACCTTAGAAATGAACATAAAAAGCCTTCTCCAGAAAGATGGTAGCACTAGATTTCAACCACCAGAGAGCTTGGCGCAGTTCATGAGCTCACAGCGCCATCCAGTGATAAGGGAGATGAATCACAGGCACATCATCTGCTGCAGGTTACCATAATCTGTTCTATAACTAATTCAGAATTTTCACATAAAAAATGAAACTTACATTAGTAATGCCTATCTTTTCATTTACTATATCTTTTGCCAAATGACCCTCACCTTTAAATTCCCCACCCCACTAATTTCTTAATTAAACCTATGACTTTAACAAGAACAGCCCAAACTATTAAATAGAAGGGTAAAATAAGGCTGCTGATCATGTAGGAGAATGCTTCCTTTTCCTCCAAATACAAATTGTTAGTAGCCTCTGTCACTCAGTGATGTTATAATGCTGTCACCATATAAAGGACTTTAGTGTTTTTTTAAAAAAGATTTTATTTATTTATTCATGAGAGACACAGAGAGAGAGAGAAGCAGAGACATAGGCAGAGGGAGAAGCAGTCTCCTTGCAGGAAGCCAGATGCGGGACTCGATCCTGGGACCCCAGGATCATGCCCTGAGCCAAAGGCAGAGGCTCAACCGCTGAGCCACCCACGCGTCCCTTCAGTGCTTCTTTAATAGAACTTCTCAAACCGTGGATAATGGATTTCAGAAGCAGTCAGGGACGAGGGCTGAAACATCCACTCCAAAGAGCAGCGCAAAGTGTGGGTAGCCCTCACCCCCCTGGGTCAGCAGTACCTGCACTGTGGAACCTCCAAAAGGAAGTAGACACAGCACATGGTGGATGAGAGGCAGAAATGCAGGGAGAGGGGCTGAGCAAGCATGGAACGAGGCAAAATGTATCTATAGACCTAAATAGACAGGTAATTATTTAAAAAAAAAAATATCATGCCAGGCATGTTTACAACACAACTTAACTGAATTCTAAAGTGCAGTTTTCATCCAATACCATAATATTATACAGCTAGTTATATCCTAAGACAAAATAATTATATATGTTCCCAGAAGCAATTTTAAGAAAGGTTCATTAGTGAGTTCTTTTGATAAAATCTTTTTTCCTGAAATATTCACCAAACTTTGTTTTAAGATTTCATTTATTTATTCATAAGAGACACAGAGAGAGAGGCAGAGACATTGGCAGAGGTAGAAGCAGACTCCCTGTGGGACTCCAACGCAGGACTCGATTCCAGGACCCCGGGATCATGCCCTGAGCTGAAGGCAGACACTCAACCACTGAGCCACCGGGGAGTCCCTCACCAAACTTTTAATGGTGGTTATTGCTAAGGAGTGGAATTGCAAAAAACTTTCAGTTACTCAGTAACATATTTGTGTATTTTTAACATTTTTTTCTGAACATGTATTTCTTTCTGTTGAAAGTGTGGACAAGTCCTATGCTCACCCCACTACAGTCATCAGGAAGAAACCTTGAAGAAGACATTTGTCTCTTTTCTATATATCCCTTATACATTTCAATCATTATGCAATTGATAATTTCACATATACTCCTAAGACTCAACTTTCTGCTTAAAATAACAAAGAACTACTTACAAATCTAATTATTTGGTAAAGTGTATTTTCCCAGTTACCAGCTACACCAGATCTTTAAATTCTTTCACTTTTAAAAATGCCACGATGGATAACACATCTATGGGTGTAAATATGATTAAAAAGACAAATATGTGAACTCTGTTTGCTGGTACGTGAGAAGTGGAGTCTGACTTGAGGTTCATGTCTGTGGTCCCTGGAATGTCCCTCTCTCCAGCTGTTTTCCTTTTAGTCAAGGGTTCAGGATGAAGAGTTCCCACACTCCTAGAGGCTGTAGATCACACTGACTGGTCAGCTGCTGATTATCAGTTTCCACATTGTCATTGCCCAAAGTTGTGTTCGATGTACCACACAGTTAGAAAACCAAGGTTCATTCTAAGCCACTTTATGTTCTTTTAGTTCCCTGTTGAACTAAGGATCCCATGGAAGCTTGTAGAGCAAAGACCTTAAGTTCAATGATGCCTATAACTGCACCCACAGGCCAGGGGCACCTAGATGGCTCAGTGGTTGAGCATCTACCTTTGGCTCAGGTCATGATCTTGGGGTCCCGGGATGAAGTCTCACATCGCGCTCTCTGCAGGGAGCCTACTTCCCCCTCTGCCTATGTCTCTGCCTCTCTCTGTGTCTCTCATGAATAAATAAATAAAATCTTAAAAAATAAATAAGTATATAAATAAACCCACAGGCCAGCCAAAAACAGCTACATCAAGTATGATTTGAGGGATCCCTGGATGGCGCAGCGGTTTAGCGCCTGCCTTTGGCCCAGGGCGCGATCCTGGAGACCCGGGATCGAATCCCACATCGGGCTCCCGGTGCATGGAGCCTGCTTCTCCCTCTGCCTATGTCTCTGCCTCTCTCTCTCTCTCTCTCTGTGACTATAATAAATAAATAAAAATTTTTTTAAAAAGTATGATTTGAGTTCTGATCAAAAATTATTTGGAAGCAGGGTGCCTGGAGGGCTCAGTCACTTCAGCATCAGATTCTAGGTTTGTGCTCAGGTCAGGATCTCAGGGTTGAGAGATCTAGCTCTCTGCTGGGCCTGGTACTCAGCTTGGAGTCTGCCTGAGATTCTCTTCCTTTCCCACTCCTTCCTCCCTGCCTCTCTGCTCGCTCTTGTGTGCATTCTCTCTCTCTTACAAACAAATAAAATCTTTTAAAATTTTTATGTGGGGAAATTTTAATGCCACTTAATTTTAAGAGTATCAAGATATATATGGAAGAGATATACCTTGCAGGTTTACTCTAAGACATGCCTTCTTTTAAAATTGTGACCCACAGATCTACTGCATCAGAGTCACCTGGGATGCTGCTTCAAAATGCAGGCTCCTAAGTTCTACCCCAGACCGACTCAAAGGGCATGCTTGAGTGTGAGTCCCAAGAATTTGTTTGTTTGTTTGTTTGTTTGTTTGTTTGTTTGTTTTTTAATCTCCCCAGAACCACAACACAGCCATTAGAATGGCCAAAATCCAGAACACTGACCATGCCAAAAGCTGGCAAAGATGTAGAGCAATGAGAACTCTCATTCACTGCTGCGGGGAATACAAAATGGTACAGCCACTTTGGAAGACAGCTTAGCAGTGCCTGGGTGGCTCAGTTAGTTAAGTGTCTGATTCTTGATTTTTGGCTCAGGTCATGATCTCAGGGTGGTGAGATGAAGCCACGCATTGGACTCCACACTCAGTGCAGGGTCTGCTTAAGATTCTCTCCATCTCCCTCTGGCCCTCCCCTTACTCATGCTCTCGCTCTCTAAAATAAATAAATAAAATCTAAAAAAAAAAATCACAGCTTAGTGGTTTCTTACAAAACTAAATATGCTCTTACCATACGATCCAACAATAGCACTCTGAGTTATTTACCCAAAAAAATTTAAAACTTGCATCACTCAAAAACCTGTATGTGGACGTTTATCATACCTTCATTCATAATTCCCAAACCTTAGATTTATTCATAACTGCCAAAACTTTGGTTATCCATAATTACCAAAGCTGTAGTACATCCAGACAATGGAATATTATTTGGCACCAAAAAGAAATGAGCTATCAAGTCACAAAAAGACGTGGAGGAAACTTAAATGCATATCACAGAGTGAAAGAAGCCAATCTAAAAAGGTTACATATTTTATTATTCCAAATATATGACACTCTGGAAAAGGCAAAACTAGAGATAGTAAAATGATCAGTAGTCATAGGGGTAAGAGAGGGAATGAGTAGACAGAGAGGATTTTTAAGGTAGTGAAAATATTCTGTATATTATAATGATGGATACATGTCATTATACTTTTATCCAAACCCACAGAATGTACAACACCAAGAATGAGCCTTAAGTTAAACTGTGGACTTTGGGTGATTATGATGTGTCAGTATAGGTTCATCCTTGGTAAAAAATGTACCACTCTGGAGAGTGCTGTTGATAACAGCGTAGGAGCACAGAGTATATGAGAAATCTCTGTACTTTCCTCTCAATTTTGTTGTAAACCTAAAAGTATGCTTTAAAAAACTGGGTTTTTTTTAAAGTTCCTTTGTGATTTTCACACATCCTAAGTTTGAGAATCAGTCTGTGGAATAGCAGTTCTCAGACTTTGCTGTACATTAGAGTCATCTGGAGAACTTTTAAGAATCTCAATGCCCAGACCATATTCCATACCAATAAAACTAAAAAACTCTGGGGGTGGGACACAGGGAATAGTTTCTGAAATTTCCAAGTGATCCCAATGTGCAGCCAAGTTTGAGCCCTGGTTACAAAGGTACAGCTCAGAGACCAAATTCAGTATTCCTTGGTGTCTAGACACACTCAACTTAAAGTTTTTAACAATAACAAAAACAATAAAATGTTTGATACCCACTTAGTCATGGTGGCAACAAATAAAACCTAACACCCTGCCATTAGGAAAAATGTTAAGTATGGTTTAAACATGAACAAATACTTTTTACCAATTTGACAACATACAAGGGGGGGCGGGGTTCAGCACTTTTGAGTCAAATGAAAAGGAAATGTATGAAGTCCAGCCTTCATTGACAGAAAACTCAAACTCTTGAATATCAGTATGTAATCAGTTTCATTACATATTATGATGTAGGAAATGACAAATATTGTATATTTTTTTCATACTGCTACAAATCAATCTGCAACAGTTTGGGGATATTTATAAGATGCTGAAACAGAATATGCCTCAAAACAAACAATATTCAATTAGGTACCCAATGTCCAAGAAGTAAAATGATTTCTCAGGTCAAATCTTTTTTCTGTGGTTAAAAAGACTTGACAGATGCACTTGGTTTTCCCTCAGTGGCTTACAAGACACTGCATTATTAAACTTAAGACAATATATCCGAATACAGTGGAAAATTAGTCACAAAATTTAAAAAACATTTTTCCCCAAAGAAGTGCAAATTTCAGACACAAAATGGGCCTTATGGATTGAACAGAGCTAAAAAGGATAACATACAAAAAAAAAAAAAGGATAACATACTCATTTTACTATTGTGGCCTGGCTTAAGTTCAATAAAATCAAAAATATAAAGATTTATAGAACTATTTGGTGGAAAGGAAGTCACCATTCAGAAAAGACCCAATGATTTACATGATTTCAAATCATGCTTTAAGTTTTTGCAGCTTCCTTTAGAGAAAACCTCAGAATGCATTTGCATTATCATCTATCCTGTAAATGTGGTTCAGTTTCACAAAGAATTGATTGAACTGAAAACAAACTATCCCACCAAGAGGACACAGTGTTCCTGGAATTTTAGAGATAAATATATGGATTCCAGAACTACCCTGAAATTTCTGGCAATTGTCTCTCGGCAATGTTTTTTAGTCCTCTGCCCTTGTGAAAATTCATCTAAACTATCAAATGCCTGAAACTAAAAATGAGTACCTTACTCAGTGATGCAAAGCTTGAAACAGAATTGCTACGGACTTTAAGTTGCACAGAACATGAGTTGTTTAAAATCAACAAAAATTTATAAAGAAAACCAAACTTCCTATAGCCACTTCTGCTAAAATGGTGAATTAGTTTCTTATTGCCATGTGCATTCCTCATGTGAGTGGCCTTTTTCCTCACACCACTCTACCTTCCTGTTATCACTGTCATTTCTCAAACTACTGACTCTGGTCTCCCCCACCCCACCCCACCCCCATCTTCTAAGGACCTTTGTAAGTACAGAGGACAATCTCCCCACCTCAAACCCCTAACTTAATCACATCTACAATGTACTTTCTACCATGTAATGTAACATATTCACAGGTTCTGGGAATAAGAATGTTGATATCCTTCGAGGCCATTATTCAGTCTACCAGAAATGGTAACAAGGAAGGAGCAGAGAGTGGACACAGTCCTAGATAAACATTACTTTTCCCTTTCAACACAAGTGATCAAGGTTTTCTTGTACTAGAATTTCTAATACTAGAGTTTCAACCTGTCTCCCCATTCTTCTGCATTCTAAGACTACTCTGCCCATTGCAAAAGCCACTAGCCACATGTGACCACTGAGCCATTGGTGAAGATAATCCAAATTAAGATGTGCTATAAGTATAAAGAACATATAAAATGTGAAAGACTTGGTACAGGAAAAAAATGTAAAGTATCTCCTTCTTAATTTTATATCAAGGGACACCTGGGTGGCTCAGCGGCTTAGCGTCGCCTCCATCTGGGCCTGATCCTGGAGTCCCAGGATCAAATCCCACATCAGGCTCCTTGCAGGGAGCCTGCTTCTCCCTCTGCTGTGTCTCTGCCTCTCTCTGTGTGTCTCTCATGAATAAATACATAAAATCTTTTTTAAAATGTGTATCAACTTTATATTATGAAATAATATCTTGGGTATATTTTGTTAAATTAAATATATAATTAAATTTTCATTGGCTTCTTTTTACTCTTTTATTGTGGTTATTAGAAAATTTTGAAATACATACATAGGGAAGTTCTTTGACGGTTAATTTTATGTGTCAACTTGACTGGACTAAGATGCCCAGATATCTGGTAAAACATTATTTCTGGTGTTTCCTGAAAAATTAGCACTTGAATAATGAGCAAATGAAGATCATCTCACCAATTCGAGTGGACATCATCCAATCCAACCCATCATGAAATCTGTTTGAGCTGGAGCATTCATCTACTCCTGCCCCTGGACATCTACTCCTGCTACTGGTTCTAGGGCCTTCAGACTTGGACTGAATTAAATTATTGGCTTTTGTGTGTGTGTGTGTGTGTGTGTGTATACATACACACACACACACACACACACACACTCTACATGTTTCTCTAGAGAACTCTAATTAATACAACTTCCAAAATGAAAACACTGGAAAAATTCTCAACTTTTTCAGAACCTGGAAGTTAAGCAAAGCCTTAGAACAACTGATAAATGATTATTCAAGAAAAATGCCTGAATTTAAATAAGGACAGTAAGCTTTATGATGTCTTCATTTGCCGTAATTCCAACCACCTCGACCAGCTCTGAGGCAACCTTGAAAACCAACAGCCTCACAAATAGCTGAGAATACCAGCAATCTAGAAGCCACAGAGGTAAGCAGAATGAGTTAGAAGTTTATGAAAAAGCCCCATCACCAGAAAACTGTCACTATTCAACCTGTCTGGCAGTGCCCTGGAAAAGCTTCATTTTCACAGTTGCTTTATTTGACTTCCCTCAGAGCTTACTCAGTACAAAAAACCCTATCCTCAAGACATTTGTGGAAAACAATCAGCAATAATTGTTTAACATCCCAGCTAGCTAAGGTGGCAATACTGTTTGGAGCAAACAAGAGGCTACCCAAAAACTTAAAAAAGAAACACTGGATAAAGAGATATCCATAGGGATACTGAAAAGCTCAACATATTCCTTGGCAATCTAGAAAGCCATGTGCATGAGCAAGAAAGACCTGAGAAGGCCTAATGTTTCATTTACAGCCGAATTTCAGGTTCTGCACAAACATGAAGTGAAGGTAGAGTTGTGAACTCTGCCTCAACACATGCAGAGCAAATGTTAAGAGATACATTGGTTCAAGGCAGCTAAGAAATACATTCCTACATACCTGAGTGAATCCAACAATTCCATATACAAATGATGATTCAACTAGCATTCCAGCACATGCTATCAGAGGATCCCCTCCCCCTAAATCCCATCGATCTGGCCACCAAGGAATTTCACTCCAATCACCTTCCAGCACGTTAATATAATACCATGTTCTGGTTTATAACTGCAAAGAACCCCCGATGGACCAATAAGTTTAGGTAAGGACAGCCTGCCCTCACCCCCATCCAGCATGAAGCAGCTACTGAAGATGAGACCTCTGCCCAAATGCCAAAACTTTGTCATTGTCAGGGGGAATACAGAGGCCACTTTTAAGCAACAGGCTTGAGCAACAGAAACCTGAGTAAGGTGAAAGGGCCCACAGTGACTACCAGGCTGGATACGAACAGGCCATTCGGTACCTACCTCAAAATATCCAGTAAGCCCTAGCTGACCAATGTGTTACTTACAACCGGGCACAGGAACCAAAAACCAGAAAATTCCATATGCTCTCATATCTCTTCACTTTCCCTCTTTTTTTTTTTTTTTTAAGATTTTATTTATTTATTCATGATAGTCACAGAGAGAGAGAGAGGCAGAGACACAGGCGGAGGGAGAAGCAGGCTCCATGCACCGGGAGCCCGACGTGGGATTCGATCCCGGGTCTCCAGGATCGCGCCCTGGGCCAAAGGCAGGCGCCAAACCGCTGCGCCACCCAGGGATCCCTTCACTTTCCCTCTTAATCATCGCCCCCTATTACTGCCTCCTGGCAAACAGTCTCTCCTTTGCTGTCCTGCCTGCTGCTCCCTGTACTGTATTCAATAAGCCTCTATCTCCTTAAAAAAAAAAAACAAAAAAAAAAAAACTAGACAATAACACAAATCCACTCAAAGAAATAAAGAGCACCAGTAGAGATAGCTAAAATAGGTAAGCATAAAAGATTAGTGTAAATATATTTTGTCTATAAATCTTTCTTCTCCTACCTGATTTAAAAGAGAACCTGAACAGAGCCTATAGTAGTAAATCTGTGTTGAAGAGCACACAATGTATAACAATAATAGCACAAAGTAGAAGGAAGGAAATAAAGTTACCTTAGAGCAAAGTTTTTATACAGTATTCAAATTAAGTTGGTATTAATCTAAAATAGATTACTATAAATTAAGATGTTAATTGTAATTCCTAAGGCAGCACTAAGAAAACAAAGAAAAAAATATTTTTTTCATATATATTAAGGGTATTATAATAGTACACTAGAAAATATCTATTTAACCAAAAAAAGGTATTAGTGAAGAAACAAAAAAACAAAACAAAACAAAAAAAAAAAAAACATAAGACATACAGAAAACAATAGCAAACGGCAAATTAAAAAAGCAGAGATTGGCAGAATGCATAAAAAAATTGATCCAACCATATTCCGTCTATAAGAGACACACTTTAGATTCAAAACCACAAAGAGGTCAAACTAAAAAGACGAAAGAAGATATACCATGTGTCATGAGCTAAATTGTGTCTCCTCAAAAATTCATGTATTGAAGTCCTAACCTTGGTACCTCAGAATGTGACCATATTGGAGGGGTACCTGGCTGGCTCAATCATGGTGTCTGCTGAGATTCTCTGCCCCCTTCTCCCCTGCCCCTCCCCCACTTGCACTCTCGTGCACTCCTTCTCTCTCAAATAAATAAATAAATAAATAAATAAATAAATAAATAAATAATAAAATCTTTAAAAAAAAATAAGATTGAGACCATATTTGGAAACAGGGTCTTTTAAGAGGTAATTAAGGGGTGTCCCAGTCAGTTCAGCATCTGTCTTTGGCTTCGGTCATGATCCCAGGGTCCTGGGATTGAGCCCTGCATCAGGCTCTCTGCTCAGCAGGGAGTCTGCTTCTCCCTCTGCCCATCCCCGCTACTCATGATCTCTCTCTCTCTCTCAAATAAATAAATAAAATCTTAAAAAAAAGAGGCAATTCAGTTAAACTGAGGTCACTGTGATATCCCCTAATACAATATGACTGATGTCTTTATATAAAGAGAAAATTTGGACACAGATGTGCCAAAAAAGATGATGTGAAAACACAATTAAATATGACCATCCACAAGCCAAGAAGAAAAACCTGATACAGAACCTCTCCTCATGGCCCTCAGAAGAAGTCAACCTTGACAACACCTTGACCCAGAGTTCAACCCTCCAGAATTATGAGAAAATAAATCTGTAATGTTGGAGTCACCCAGTCTACATTACTCTGTTATGACAGCCCTGGGGAATAATACATCCTGAAAATGGTAGCCAAAAAACAGATGGAGTACATACAAATATCAGAAAAAAATAAGACTTTAAGACCAAAAATTGTCATTAGAAGCAAATCAATGCATTCTATAATGATGAAATGTTCCAATTATAAGGAAGACATAACAGGGATCCCTGGGTGGCGCAGCGGTTTGGCGCCTGCCTTTGGCCCAGGGCGCGATCCTGGAGACCCGGGATCGAATCCCACGTCGGGCTCCCGGTGCATGGAGCCTGCTTCTCCCTCTGCCTGTGTCTCTGTCTCATTCTCTCTCTCTCTCTATGACTATCATAAATAAAAATTTAAAAAAATTTAAAAAAAAAAAAGGAAGACATAACAATTATAAACATGCATGAACCTAACAACAGAGCACTAAAGACCTGAAGCAAAAACTGAGAGAACTGAAGGAGGAAAGAGACCATCCAATAGTAACAGATGGAGACTTAAATATTCCGCTTTCAGGAATGGATAGAAGGACTAGGGATAAAATCAATGGAGAAATAGAAGGGTAGAAATACAAATCAAAACCACTTTACACTAATTACTTTACAACAGCTAAAGTAAAAAAGAGAATAGTGAGCAAGAATGAAGAAAAAGGAGATATTTCATAAATTGCTGGTGAGACTGTAAAAGACTGCTACTATTTTAGGGGAAAAAACGACAGGTCCTCAAAATATTAAACATCATGTACCATATAAACCAACCAGACCTAGCAAAAATCTATGTAACACCCCAAAACAGCAGCAGAACATACATTCTTCTCAGGTATACCCAGAACATTTTCTAAGACAAACCATTCATTAGGCTAAAAACAAGCCTTGGTACATTTAAAAAGACTAAAATTCACACAAAGAATGTTCTCCAGGGGTGCTGGATGGCTCAGTTGGTTAAATGTCTGCCTTTGGCTCAGGTCATGATCCCAGGGTCCTGGGAATGAGCCCCATGTGGGCTCCGCGTTCAGTGGGGAGTCTGCTTCTCCCTCTCCCTCTGCCCCTCCCCTCTGCTCATGTTCTCTCTCAAATAAATAAATAAAATCTTAAAAAAAAAAAGAACATTCTCCAACTGCAATGGAATGAAGTGAGAAATTACTAACAGAAGGATATTTGGGGAACTCACAAATGAGTGGAAATTAAACAACACATTCCTAGAAACCGGTGGATCAAAGAAGAAATCACAAAAGGAAATTAGAAAGTAATTTGAGATAATAGAAAAGGAAAACACAACATACCAGAACTTATGAGATGAAGGTAAAACAGTCCTTAGAGGGAAATTTACAGCTGAAACTTCCCATATTTAAAAAGAAAAAGACCTCAAATCAACTTAACATTCCATCATAAGATACCAAAAAAAGAAGAGCAAACTAAGCCCAAAATTGGAAAAAGAAGGGAATAATAAAGAGCAGAAATAAGTTGAATAAAATGGACAAAATCAATAGAGAAAATCAGTGAAATCCAAAGTTAGTTCATTGGACAGATCAACAAAATTAACAAATCTTAAGGGAGATGAGAAGGAAAAAACAGAAGACTCAAGTTATTAAAATCAAGAATGAAAGAGTGAACATCTCCACTAACCTTACAGAGATAAAAATGATTATATGAAAATACTATGAACAATCATATGGCAAAAAATTAAGTAATTAGGGCCCCTGGGTGGCTCAGTCAGTTAAGTGTCTGCCTTCAGCTCTGGTCACAATCCTGGGGTCCTGGGATGGAGGCCTGCATTAAGAACTAGGAAAATTAACCCAGTAAAGTTGCAAGATATGAGACCAAGAAACAATCATGTTATTAAAATCATTCTCAGACACTTGGGTGGCTCAGTGGTTGAGCGTCTGCCTTTGGCTCAGGTCGTGATCCCGGGGTCCTAGGATCAAGTCCCGCATCAGGCTCCCCTGCAGGGAGCCTGCTTCTCCCTCTGCATATGTCTCTGCCTCTCTCTCTGAATAAATTAATTAATTAAATATGTTTTAAAAACTCATTCTCCCAATAAACAGGTCAAGATATATTATCTTTGTATAGGCCCTGTAATAGCTAAAACATATTCCCAAACATCCCTATTCACCATGACATTGTATTCGTAGCACTGCACTAATATTTAAGTCCATAAATAAATTAATGAATACTGGGAAGGCCTTACATACTTGTGAGTAAAAGTATAGCAGCCTCTGGATCCAGATTGAGTTCAGGTTTCAGCTCTGCCACTTAGTGAATGGCTGTGTGATGTAAGTCAAGTTACATGATTATTCTGTGCCTCTGTTTCCTCCTCAGTAAAATGGGAGCAACAGAGCCATTGAGGAAATAAATTAGTGTATGTAATGTGCTTAGAATGGTGTCTAGTATAGCGTTACAAGTTTTACTATGTTTTTAAAGACGTTCTCAATAATTCAATTTGGGAGAATACACCCTGTAAAATACAGCGTCTACTCCAAGGTTAGCAAGTTGATACCACTTTATCAGTGTTGCACCTTGGCGGACATTGTGGTTTGTAATCACAACAGTCCTATCTCAATCTTCTTGGTACTGGTCTCCGGTCAGCCCCAGTGATAGAAAAGATTAAAGCCATGTACAGTTCTGTGTTGTTACTACTATCATCCCATTAACACAGCACCGGAACTCAATTCTTACCCAATAGGTTTGACCTAGGACCCTGCCAATAAATTCCATCCCCACTAAAAAAAAGTCTGTTACTGACTCTTAATGTGCCTACTTACTAAAGATTATTAGATTATTATTTACATGTCACCACCCACATTTATTCTTCAGATGATAATTGATAAATGGCCAGATTTAGTGTCAGTGTCAACCTCAAGGGATGTCCTTTAGTTAATCACATCAACCTTTTGTCAGTTCCTAGAGCATGCTAAGTCTTGTCCTGCTTTGGGTCTTTGCATTTATTGTTCCCTCTCTCTGGAATAATCTTGCCTTGGCTAACAGAAACGTCCATTATCTTTATTATACTGTTTATTTCCTTCTGCAGATATATCATTTATTACTTGTTTATTTTATCTACATCTTCAATGACCACATAAATTCGATAGGGCAGGGAACTTGCTGGCTTATTTACCATTTATTGTATACTCTGGCATAGTAGATGAGAAACAGGGATGGATGGATGGATGGATGGATGGATGGATGGATGGATGGATGGTTGAATGAATAATGGATGGATGGGAAATAAATTCTACTAGAGCAGATTCAATTTCACTCCTTACTCCCTAAAGGGAGTATATCTCAATAGGTTAAAAAAGAGAGATATCTGAAAAATAACTTTTAAGGTGAAAATATATTTAGTATATGGCATTTACCACAACAGAAAGGTAAATTAAAGCATTTTAGAAGATTTTCTATGAAAATGGTTGAAACTAAAATAGTTTCCTTGCAGCCTTCGGTCATCTAGAAAATGAAATCAACCAGAATATCCAAATTGCTAAATGCTTAAGCTAATCAAGATCTTACTGTATATGCTGGCATATAAGGACTCTAGGCTCTGAAAAAAAAAAAAACTTAAAAATTATTTATCATTATACTTCATTTACATTCTGTAAAGAACTAAAGTGATTTTCCTAGAAATTAAGTCTCAGCCACCATGCTTGATGTTAGTCATTTATTTATCCTTTATCTACACTGATGGCATAATAGACATGTTGGTTGAAGCCAAATAGACATGTTCCTCTAGGAATCAGTTGGTCCATGACTTATGGCAGGTTTACAGCCACTATTAATTAGCCAACACAAAAGGATATGATTATAACATTATATTCTACATAAAATTTTCCAACCCTAGAAAGTACAAGGATGAAGGCAGAATCAATTAACTTCGCACAAAAACAAATTGTTCTAACTCTAGTAACACAGGCAATTCTAATATTGTTAAACCTACCTTTAGGAACAGTCAATTCAATTCATTAATTCTACAAGATTTTGCAAAGACAAAACTAAATTTAGTGAATATTTGTCAACACCAATGGATGCTTCTCCTCTGACTTTTTTTATTGATCTTAATTATTTTTCAGAACATTTTGAAATCACCAGATTGTTTTAAAGTATCCAATAAGAGAATTAAACTAGATCACAATGAAAGTTGTCCTCCTGTTTTATTCTTTTCTCCTTTGAGATACTCTCCCACTAGTAATTATCAGTTATTAAAAATTAAAAGTTCTAGTTTATCTCAGTGTGGTTCATGTCATATAAAAATATGCAATGTCAATGACTATAACTAAGGATTTCAGTTATACAAAACCAGAGCATCCTCCAACACAGTTACATTTCACTGGATTTCCTTTAAAAAAAAAAAAGAAAGAAAGAAAGAAAGAAAGAAAACCATGTTTTATATTGTAGACAACTTGTATTCAATCTAAATTGAATATTGAATACAACTTGTATTCAAATCCATTTATAGAGATTAAAATAATAATGAAATAAATTATCTAAAATTTTAATTTTCTTTGGAAGTTATCTAATTTTTTACTTTCTTGTGTGTCTTCACCTTCCTAATTAGTCATCTTGATATCAGATAAATGTTCATATCTATTTGTACCCCTTGAACTTTAATAAAGCAGTGAGAGGCCTTAAGTTGAAAGCAAAGACTAGAAGCTGGACAAGGATTAAAAATTGGCCTCAAGTAACTAAGGATTACGAGGCTGACACAGGCCTTCATGGCAGGAATGCGGTAGGCTTGTCAAAAGAGTGAGGTTCAAATGCAAACTCAGAGTTCTCTGATTTCTTAAGCTTTCTGATATTAGCTCTTGTTACTACTATCATCCCATTAACACAGCACCGGAACTCAATTTAGTGCTCAATTTAATTTCTTTTTCTCCCTCCCTATTCCATGCTGTCAACTTCCTTGGTCATAGGTCTCTCCCTTACCATTCTCTGTTCATCCTTCTGCATGATCTCAACTTTCAGCCTCCACTTCCTTCCTGGATACATAATTTCTTTCCTCACAAATTTGGCACATTTACAGACTATTCTTAAGGGAATTCTTCCAGAACTGACTTATCAATTAGGCATCATGCTCACAATACTTCAGAAGCACACAAAATGTTTTAACTTTAATTTCTTTCAAAAGGAGAAAAAATTAATGCAATAATAATTAATACATAATAATGAATTATATTCATCTTTATACCAATGCAGCTATAATTCTTAGTTTTTTTATGACGGAAAAGACTCACAAAGGCAAAATTGTCTGAGGCCCACCGAATCATAATGAGCCCTGAATTCTGAGTCAACCCAACCCTACATCCTTCCCCACTCAAAACTGATCCATTCTAGCCTCATGGGTACAACATAGACCAGCAGTGACTGTATAAGTATTTATTTCAAAACCTGATTTATGGTAATGGTTGCATAACTCACTAACTGTACTAAAAGTTATTAAGTGATCCCTTGAAACATGGTGAATGTTATGATGTCCAAAACATACCTCACTAACCCTGTTTTTATTTTTTACTTTTTTATGTTTTTAAACAAGATATAGAATTTTTAAAAAGCAGAAACATTGGTATCTAAAGACACAAAAAGATGAACTTCAGATTATTTTACTTATTTCAAATTCAGAAGTTTATCCATAGCTACAATAATGATAGCTAAAATTTTATCTACCCTAAATATGAGCAATATTACAAACATGTAGAAAGAATAGTGACATTAAAAATGTAAAAACATTCTATATGTGAAAATAATTATGGAAATTTGGTGCTAAAAAAACTCATTGTAGTAGTAATTAGGGGAGCCTGGTTGCAATTAAGTACAGGAAGGATATTAAAACTTCCAAAAGATATTTCTGTAAGCCACAACAGAAGAATAAGAGCAACAGAATAATTGGAACCACATCCAAACCCACTTCCTTGTTATTTACCAATATCATCTAAAGAATACTGTTTAGATGCTGACGTTAGACAATCTTCAGTTGACAACTTTAAATCATATTAAGACTAAAAAAAAAAAATCAAAGAATTTTATGACAAGGGTTAAAAGTTCATAGCCTTGAAACTACGAAAAATTTGGTGCCCACTTGTAAACCACATCCCGGCAACTGTCGTGTCTCTACAATGAAATGGTTTTGTTGTGGTTAAAGCAATCAGCTTCGAGTTAATAATTAGCTACTATTCAAATCAAGTGTAATTTGTGTAATTGTATACACTAGGTCACTTTTAAGAGAAGGAGTACAAAATCTCATTTTTAGCAACTGATATCGAATGTTATAATCATCCATCACTCTATGTAATGCAATCAAAATGAGTAGAAAAGTATGTTTTTTGCCCACTGCATGAAATCGCAGTCATGTTCCAGGCAGCTGAAATTAAGTTCAAATATTATCTGGTTAATGCAGGTGAACATTTATATAAAAAAGAGAAAATGAACACACTTTTTAAAAGGTGAAGTTTCCTATTATATTACTTTGAAAAGCACCTAGAAATAGCATTTCCCATTTACATAAAACAGAGTTTAATCATTCTGTGGTTTGGTATTTGGATTTAGAATCTAGAAATGTTATCTTAAATTGAAAAACTCAGTAAAGTTAGTCAAAATTTCTCTATTACGAAGTTATAATAATTATGATAATAAAATAATTATGTCAATAACCACCTTTTTAATCTCAGCACATTTCTGACATCGCAAAATGTGTTTTCAATAACCTAATATAAAATTAATGCTAGTCATCAGAATACTTACTAATTTACAAAGAATATTTCACATCTTTTTAGTGCACTAAATTCTCAAAACAAGCCAGTATTGCTAATATAATGTTGATTGCCACCACCCCCCAACATCTATTTCCCCTTTCTCTGGCCAAAAAATAAGTATGCCATTCTTTGGGGGAATCATATCTCCCCATTTACAGTCATATGGTTTGGGTAGGGTTAATCCCATCCCTCATACCTAAAACAGCTTAAGCCAAATAGCATATTTTTTAGTGCTCATTAATTAGGAATGATCACTTAACCCAGTGAAATATATGGTCTGGTTTTCTGGGGCTTCTACAAAAAAGGTCTTCATTTTCCTTCCACGGAAACTGCTAAAAGATTCTGTGAGTTTTTTTAATGGTACAGTATAAAGATGTAAGATCTGAAACCAGAACTGCTTCAACTATACCTCCATATAATGAAAGATGGAGAAAAGGGGACTTGGAAAAGGTGGACAGTGCAGAATAGGAATGAAAACAAGGAAGTAAAGAAAGACAAGTGAGAAACAGATGGAGGAGAGATATGCTCAAGGCTTGAGGATCACACATGAGAAGAAAAGAAGCACAGAGACAAAATATAGAGTAGAGGCAATAAGTGGTGAACAGAGCTTGCAAAAGTTCTTATCACCCACTGCCTTGAACTTCAGACAGGCTTCAACATAAATTATTGTCTGTACCACTGCCCTTTGAAATTCTAGCACCATCAGAGCTCAGATGCTATTGGCATGTGGCAACTATAGCATGTATCCAAGGAGACATGGTCTGTGGTTGAAAAGACCATCACCAACAGAACTGATAAAAAAACGAAGGCGTTGAGAGGTTAAAATCCAGATTTCTAAGCATGATATTTGAGGCCCTTAACAATCTTGGCCCAAACATGTTCTAAAACTGTCAGAGACCTACAGAGAACTGTGTACATCACCTCCAGCCCTTCTGTACGACATGGTCACCTCGACTACTAAGCTCTGATATGTCCCCTCCCACTCCAACCTAGCAACCACATTGTGCCTAGGACACAATGAGTCCTCAGTTGACAAGAGCTCATAAAAAAAAAAAAATAATAATAATAATAATAATAATAATAATAATCCAGTCCAAATGTTCTTTCTCAAAATTCTCATATTTAAACAGAAACATTTGTCCATCGGGGTAAATTGCATGATAGTTTTTAATCACTGGATCTAAACACGATTAGATAATGATTCAGACGGGCCCACTTTGTTGCACTGTCTTATTCTGACTCTTGGTATGCAGGGTGGGAGCAAGGGAGCCAGTCTTATGCGTTCCCTCATTACTGAGTGCTCCATTGCTTCTCTGCCTCTTACTAAATTTGCCTTCTTCCCTGGAGCTTCCCCACAGGAAAGCTGGATTTTGCCTGTCCTTTGGTGCCAAAGCTTTTTCCTTTATGAAGTAAGGAAAAGAGAACCAGTCAGGAGATCAGAAACCAGAATTCTTGCTGTGACTGTTGGTCAAGCAGATCAACCTCCCCCAGCTTCAGTTTCCTTGGAAATAAAATAGGAATAAAAGTTTCTGCTCTACTTGCCTGGGTGGCAGTTGAGCATCAGACTCTTGGTTTCAGCTCAGGTCATGATCTCAGGGTCATGGGGGCAGCCCGGGTGGCTCAGTGGTTTAGCACATGATCCTGGAGACTCGGGATCGAGTCCCACGTTGGGCTCCCTGCACAGAGCCTGCTTCTCCCTCTGCCTGTGTCTCTCTGCCTCTGTGTGTGTGTGTGTGTGTGTGTGTGTGTGGCTCATGAATAAATAAATAAAATCTTTAAAAATAAATAAATAAATGATCTCGGGGTCATGGGATCAAGCCCAGCACCCAGCTTTGTGTTCAGTGTGGAGTCTGCTTGGGATTCTTTCCCTCTCCTGCCCCCTCACCCCTCCCTCTGCTCACATTCTTACACATATGCTCTCTCTCTAAAATACATAAATAAAATCTTTTTAAAAAATTTCTGCCCTACCTACCTCAAGTGATTATGAAGATTATATAAAATAGTAGGTGTGAAAGTCCATAGCTCTAAAATAAGAAGTTATTTTTACAGTTAAAAGGTAATGACAATAGCCAAGATATGGAAACAATCTAAGTGTTCATCAATGGATAAATGGATTAAAAAATGTTGTACATATATACACACACAATGGAATGTTATTCACCCATGAAAAAAAGAAGGAAATCCTGCCACTTGCAACAACATGGATAGACTCTAGGGCATCTGCTAAGTAAAATAAGCCAGACAGAGAAAGACAAATACAATACAATGTCATTTATATGTGGAGTCTAGAATAAATTATTCTACTAAAAAAAAAAATACTGAGCTCATATATAGAGAACAGATTGGTGGTTGCAACAAGCAAAGGGTGGGTAAAATAGGTGACAGGAGTCAAAAGGTACACCTTTCCAGTTATAAAATAAAGAAGTCACATGGATGTAATGTACAGCATGGTGACCACAGCTAACAATACTGTACTGCATATCTGAAAGCTGCTAAGAGTAGATCATAAAAGTTCTCATCATGAGAAAAAAAGATCACAACTACGTATCATGATGGATGTTAACCAAACTTAGTGTGGTAATCATTTTGCAATATATACAAATATCAAATCGTTATGTTGTACATCTGAAACTAGTATCATGTTACATGTCAATTTTACCTCAATTTTCTAAAAATTAATGAGTCTTAAGCACACTAATAATCTTAGCAAGCTTTGACTAGATTAGCTATAGCAAATAGGTTAAATCACTGCTAGCAGGTTTGCTAAAAGCATCATCATTAATTGTTTACCAAGTACTTACCCTAACTCAATGGTTTTCTTCCTTTTTCTAGCCTTTCCTAGCACACCAAAGGGTCATGAGACATACCCACTACTAACAGTGGGTCTCCTATGGATCTCAAAAGATTGGGAGAGCCCACTCTGACAAATACTGGGCTGGGCTTTGAGGATACCACTGTAAGCAGGAACAAATGTTATTCTAGCATTCATGGAACTTACAGACCAGGGGGAGGACATGAACAAGAAACATAGATACATAGCCAAAATGACTGGAATACATGTATATGTGTATGCATGCATGACTTACTGTACTTACTGTATATCCTCACTTTCAAACAACCCTAACAGGGATACCAGCCCCCTCCACGCCTATCCCCAGGGAACCACACACCTCCACATTGTGAATCCATTGTGTTACGTGCTAGAAAATAATTAAACTCTACAATACGCTACAGGAGAATTTCTTCCAGAGCTAGTTAATCATTGACATATAAGTAAAGCAGTCTAGGTAAAGATCAGGAGACTTAAGTAGAGTTCCAAATCCGGGACCAGCCACACAATTTACAAGTATTGGTGCAAAGTGAAAAAAATGTAGGGCTTCTCATTCAAAAATAATTAAGAATCTCAAGGCAGTAATAACAAAGCATTTAAACTAAGCCTAGGACCCTCTGTGATTGCACAGATCGAATACCCATGAAACCTTCCTGGCTTCTATACTTATTGAATGTGTAATTTGTAGCCAGTCACTTACCCTACCTCTGGTTCCTTACAGCTATAAAATTAAAGGAGGGAAGAAAAGGCTTTCAGCTTCTTCCCATAACTAACACCTATGTTTCTCTATTTAGGAGACTGTTCATTCATTTAGAGGGAATTATTTTACCCTTTTATATAACCATCCAAATGCTCACTGTGACTCAAAGCTAATGTTGAAACCCCATACATAGCATTTTACCTTCAACCATTTTTATGTTTTTCTTACCTCTAGACAACTCTTTAATTTTGTCTAAGAAAAAAATAATTTATGTTCAATATTACCTCAAAATTGTAATAGTTATTAAGTCCAATAATAGATATTATGGTTTAATGGGTTAGTAAAAAATCATATATGTTATCATAACACAAAATTGGTTTTTACATTGAAATAACTATATTTTAATATAACTGGTTTCCCTTGCAATTCTAAGTGTACCATTTTATGCATGTTATGCATGTTATGCTTTTACATAATTCTGAGAAAAGGTCCATAGGCTTCACCAGACTACTCAAAGGGTCCACAGTACAAAAAAGGTGAAGAAACTCTTGGTCAAAAGGTTACGGAACTCAAGTGACAATAAAATAGAACCAAATGTATTCTTATCTCACAAGTAGTAATAGACCCATTTTAATATAAATAGCCTTTAAAATTCTAATTCAACAGCAATGTCTACATACAACAAAATCTTCCTGGCCCATTTGATTTAACATGACAATATTTAAGTATTCCAAAAAGACAGCTTTTGCTGTTGTTGTCTGTGGGCTTTTCCTGTTTTTCTTATTTTTGCACACGTGACCATAGGATTTGATATGAAAGAGTGTAACTCACATACACATCTTTATATCACAATTTCAAATGTTCTTTGGATTGGTACCTGAGATGACAGTAGGTTACAATCAATGAACAGTCCTTTCCCAGTTTTGTATCTTTGTATCAATCCAGCCATAATGGCTCCATACGCATACAGGCCAGTAGCAAGATCAGTCATGGCCACTCCTGAACGAACTGGATCGCCATCCTGATTTGAGGGTTGGGGTGAGAAAAACAGAGAAAATTGAAAATCAAAACCATCACATGATTTCTCAAATATTTGAAGAGCAAACAGAAGAAAGAATTGTATATGACATGTGCATGCACACACACAAAAGAATAAAATAAGTTGCTACTGTGGATAATCTGCTGATGGTAAGAATACATTTATATTTATTGTATTTCTCACTCCATCACCTACCAACCAAACTAAACCAAACCAAATAAAATAAAATGTTTTAAACATGTATGAAATTCCTTCTTAATATATATTACTTTGTTTACCATAAAAAAAAGTTAAATTTGAATTTAAATGAGTAAAACTATTGGAAACAAAAGAGAGTTTTTTTTTTTTTCCTGTTGAGTAAGAGGCTCTCCCAGGAAAAAAGAAGGCAGAAGACCTGGTCTATTCTCCTTATAAGCACGCTAATTATTGACAAATATACTAATGGTATTTGCTTACAAAAGAAAAAAGAGTACTTATTCAGAGAAGGCTTTCAGCAAAATACTTTTGTTTTAGAATTACTTTTGTTTTAGAATTTAGATACACAAACCTAGAATCTATAGTGTTTGTGTCTTTTTTTAAGATTTTATTTATTTACTTGAGAGAGAGAGAGAGAGAGAGAGAGAGAAGCAGACTCCTTGCTGAACAGGAAGCCTAACACGGGGCTCCATCCCAAGACCAACTGATCAGGATCTGAGCCGAAGGTAGTTGCTTAACCAGATCATTACCTGAGCTGAAGGCAGTTGCTTAAACAACTGAGCCACTGAGGCACCCCTAGAATATACAGATTTATAAGGGATGGGATATCACCTATACAATTGTTGGAGTATACAAATGTTGGAGTATAAAATATATAGAATGTTTCACAGCCTATAGTGTTCCCTGTTGTATGAAGTAACCTATATACTTCATTAGAGATCATATCTACTGCTCTGGGATTGAGAGGTTTGTCTATTATGGGAAGAAAGAATCTAGGGGTCTCTCTCAATGTCCAGGACCTCTATCTGCTTCTCCTGTGCCTATTGGCCCCTTGTATCCTTAAAAATTGCAAGTAAAGCTTAATACTGCTTAATATCTTCAATCCATGTCAGTCTGATTTGACAATACAATCCTGGATCTATATGTAAAGATATTACAACAGTGCCTGGCAAACAATAAGTCCTATATAAATTAGCTAACATTATCATTAACATTATTATCAGTCATCGTTATATCATAGAGTTCCTATTTTGTACTACCTTAAATTCTGTTAACTCTGTCATCATACAGAATACGTAAAAAAAAGCCTACATTTCATCTGGCTGATACATTCATTCAATCCCTTCTTTATTCATTAATTCCAGCTGTTAATTCAATCAATTTCGGGAGCTAATTTTTATTTTCCTGCAATCCATATATGAACTATATCAATCATCTTAATGAGAGTGCTAAGTAATGTTAAAAGCAAGTAAATGAGAATATATAATTACTAAACTTTTTCTCTGCTTTTCAACACAATTTGAAGGAAGATATAGCAATGAAAATTGGAAACTTCTAGCTGTTTTCTACCTGCTATGACTGGAGAAACTTGCAGTGGCTTGAGTCAGTAAACTTAAAATTAAATGTGTCACTGGGATTTAAGATTATTTATAGAGAGACAAGTTCAAATTTAAGTTTAAAGACGCATTTTCTCACTATAAAATGAATAAACTCATTTTATCTGCTCTACTTCTCAGACCAATAGGAATAAATTAGATAATAAGTCCTTTGTCATATATTAAAACTTCCTGATAAGGGGAGACTATACCAGATTAATATTCTAAAAACATCATTACATTATCCAGAATAACAGTATGAAATGTATAAGCATTAAATAAACATTAACTCATCAATATATTAAAGACAACATTGTCTGGGAGATCCCTGGGTGGCTCAGCGGTTTAGCGCCTGCCTTTGGCCCAGGGCGTGATCCTGGAGTCCCAGGATCAAGTCCCACATCGGGTTCCCTGCACGGAGCTTGCTTCTCCCTCTGCCTGTGTGTGTGTGTGTGTCTCTCTCTCTGTCTCTCATGAATAAATAAATAAAATCTTTTTTAAAAAAATAAAGACAACCTTGTCACTGTTAAAAGTGACAATTTGTGCCAAATAATTTCAGCGAAACAGCAACTGGAACAGGCTAACACACTTTAGATTCAAAGATGCAAACAGCCTGAAAAAAATGAAAGCATGGGAAGAAATATATCATACAAACAACAGACAAAAGAATGCTTGAGTGGCTATACTAACATCAGACAAAATAGATCTTAATACAAACCAAAAAACTGTCACTAGACAAAATAAAAAGATATTTTATAATGAAAATGGGGTCACTGAACTGGGAAGATATAACAACTAGAAGCATATATGCACCCAACAACAGAGCTGCCAAAATACAAAAAGCAAAGAGTAACTCATTTGAAAAGAGAAATAGACACTTGAGGAATAATAGAAGGTTTCATAACTCAAATATCAATAGTGAATAGAACAACTAGATAGAAAATTTTAAAAGAAAGAAAAGATTTGAATACCATAAACCAATATATCTAATATCTAGAAAACACTGCACCCAACAACAAAATACACATTCTTCTCAAGAGCACACAGAACATTCTCTAGGACAGACGATCTCATAGGCCATAAGATAAGCTAAAATAACACACACACACACACATACACACACACACACACACACACACACTGAAATATTACATAGTCATAAAAAAGGATGAAATCATGCCATTTGAGACAGCATGGACAGACCTACAGGGTATTATGCTAAGTGAAATAAGTCAGACAAGAAGACAAATACTATATGATTTCTCTCATATGTGGAATCTAAAAAACAAAACAAATGAATTAATAAATAAAAAGCAGAATCAGACTTATAAATACAGTAAACAAACTAAAGGTTGCCAGAGGGAAGGGAGGTGGGGAATGGGCAAAATGGATGAGGAGGGGTGGATAATAGGCTTCCAGTTATGGAATGAATTAGTCTTAGGAATAAAAGCACAGCATAAGAAATATGGTCAATGGTATTGTGACAGATGGTAGCTACACCTGTGGTAAGCATAGCATAATGTATAAACACGTGGAATCACTATGATGTATACCTGAAACTAATGTTACAGTGTGTGCCAACTATATTCAAGTAAAATTTTTGAAAAAGAAAATGCCTCAAGACAAATGAAAATAAAGGTCCAACATACCAAAATGTATGAGGTGGAGCTAAAGCAGTATTTGAGGGCAATTTATAGCTTACATACCTGTATTTTAAAAGAAGAAATATTTCAAATGAAAACTTACCATCCCCCCTTTAGACATTGGAAAAAGAAAAGCAAAGTAAACCAAAAGGAGTAAAAGGAAGTAAAACAGTTTAGAGTAGGAAATAATGAAATAGAGAAGAGTAGGCCAATGGAGAAAATCAACAAAACAAAAAGTTGGCTCCCTGAAAAGATCAACAAAAGTGACAAATCTGTACCTGAACTTTTTTTAAAAAGTAAAAAATAAAACTAACAAATAATTAGAAAAACTGAATAAATATATGACAATAGAGAAACTGAATTTGTAATCAAAAAGCTTCCAACAAAATTTTTAAAACCCTGGAGAATTCTACCAAGTATTTTTTTTAAGTTTTTGTTCAAATCCCAGTTAGTTAACATACAATGTAATATTAGTTTTAGGTGTATGATATAGTGATTCAATGCTTCCACACTTTACCCAGTGCTCTTGACAAGAAGTCTACTCTTAATCCCAAACCCCTACTTAAGCTGGCCCCCTGCCCACCTCCCCTCTGGTAACCATCAGTTTGTTCTCTATAGTCAAGAGTCTGTTACTTGGTTTGCTTCTCTTTTTTCCCCTTTGCTCAATGTTTTGTTTCTTAAATTCCACATATGAGTAAAACCATATAACTACCAAGCATTTCAAGAATTAACATTAATTCTTCATAAGTGCTTTCAAACCCTGAAAGTGGAGATAACAACTTCTATGAGGCCAGTAATTTACTGAGGTCAAGCCACACAAAGACATCAAAAGAAAATAAAACTATACAGCCCAATATCTCTTAAAAGAGTGAACACAAACAAATTCTCAACAAAATACTAGCAAATTGAATCCAGCAATATATAAAGGGATTATACATTATGAGTAGTTGGGATCAATGTTCTCAGGAACAAGGTTGATTTAATATTTGAAAATCGATCAATATAACAGACTAAAGCATTAAAATAAAGGACAAATGCAAAATGATCATCTCAACAGATGCAGATAAAGTATTTTGATAAAACTCAGAACGCTTAATGAGGAAATACTCAACACACTAAGAAGAGAAGTGAACTTCTTCAATCTCATGAAGGATATATGTGAAAAAGAACACAGGTCACATCGTAAGTAAATGTAAAAAATTGAATGCATTTCCCTAATATCAGGAACAAGAGAAGGATACCTGCTCTCATCACTTCAATTCAACATTGTACTGGAGGTTTTAGCCAGTGAATTAGGGGGGGAAAAATAAAAGTAATCTAGAGTGGAAAGAAAGAAGTAAAACTATATTTGCAGATGACAATCTTATGTACAGTAAATCCTTAAGAATCCACTAAAAAAAACTTAAAACTAACAAATGAATTCAGCAAGTTTGCAAGATACAAGGCAATATATAAAAATCAATTGTATTTCCACACAGTAACAATAAACAAACTAAAAATGATATTAAGAAAATAATTCCATTTACAATATCATCAAAAGGAATAAATTTAACAAAAGAACAAACTTATATTTTGAAAACTATCAAACATTGTCAAAAGAAATTAAAAAGAAGACCTAAATAAATGGAAAGACATCCCACTGTCATGAATCAGAAGATTTTATACTGTTAAAATGGCAATACTCCCCAAATTGATCTACATATTCAAAGCAAGTTCACCTACCAAAATTCAAGGTGTCTTTTTTGGTAGAAATAAAACCTAATCCTAAAATTCATATGTAAATTCCAGGGACAATAATTAAAACATCTAGAAAAAGAAGAATAAAGTTGGAAGATTCTGACTTCCCAATTTCAATACTTACTGCAATGCTACTGTAAATAAGGCAGCATGGTATTAGAATAAGCCAGATTGACAGACAATGGGAATTCTCAGTTTTACTTTCAATTCCTTTTTTGACAAGCACACCAAGATAATTCAATAGGAAAAGAATAGTCTCTTTCAAAAATGGTGATGCAAAGGAATGAACTCCTTACACCACACACAAAAATTAACTTTAAATGGATCATTAACCGGGGCACCTGGGTGGCTCAGTGGTTGAGCATCTGCCTTTGGCTCAGGTGGTGGTCCTGGGGCCCTGTGATTGAATCCCACATCAGGCTCCCTCCCTCTGCCTGTGTCTCTGCCTCTCTCTGTGTCTCTCACAAATAAATAAATAAAATATTTTTAAAACATAAAAATAAAAGATAAAAATATTTTAAAAATAAAAATGTGCGTTTCAAAGGAAACCATCAAGAAAATGAATAGACAACTTAAAGAGTGGGAGAAAGTTCTTTCAAGTCACATATCTGATAAGGAACTGAAAACTGGAACTAGAATTTATAAAGAAACTTGATAATTTATAACTCAATAATAAGGCAAATAACCCATTTTTTAAAATGGGCGAAGGATCTGAATAGACATTTCTCCAAAGAAAATACACAAATGTCCTTTAAGCACATGAAAAGATGCTCAACATCACTAGCCATCAGAGAAATGCAAATGAAAACCACAATGAGCTTACAACCCAACAATAAAAAGACAACCCAATTTTAAAATGAGCAGAGTGTTGACATACTTTCAAAAAAAAAGATATACAAATAGCCAATAAGCACATGAAAAGATGCTCAACATCACTAGCCATCAGGGAAATGCAAATGAAAACCACAATGAGCTTACAACCCAACAATAAAAAGACAACCCAATTTAAAAATGAGCAGAGGACTTACACACACATTTCTCCAAAGAAGACATATAAATAGCCAATAAGAACATGAAAAGGTGCTCAAGATCATTAGTCATCAGAGAAACGCAAATCAAAACCACCATGAGATACCACATCACACATACTAGATAGAATAGCTGTCATGAAAAAGAGAGATAATAGCAAGTGTTACCAAGGATGTGGAAAAATAAAAATCTTATACACTGCTGGTGAGATTATAATGCTGTGCTCACTGTGGAAAACAGTCTGGTAATTCCTTAAAGAGTTAAACATAAAATTACCATATGAGCAATTCTACTTCTAGCAATATACCCAAAAGAATGAAAACATATTCCTCACAAAAAAACTTATACACAAATTTTCATAGCAGCACTATTCATCATGGCCTAAGAGTGGAAGTAACCCACATGCCCACCAACCAATAAATAAAGTGTGGGATGGCCAAACAATGGGATATGTTAGGCAATAAAGAGAAACGAAGTACTGATATATACTAAGACTTTATGCTACATGACAGAGCCAGTCCCAAAAGGCCACATATTATATGAGGCTATTTTCATGAAATATCCAGAATAGGCAAATTCTGGATGAAAAGTAGAGCCAGGCGCTGAGAGGAAGTGGAATAGGAAGTGCCACTAATGAGTTTGGAGTTTCTTTTTAGTGAGATGAAAATGTTTTAAATTGATTGTGGTGACGGCTGCACAATTCTGTGAATATAAAAACCATTGTGAATATAAAACCACTGAATTGTCACCTTATATGAGTGAATTACATGGTATATGCATTATATGTCCATAAAGCTGTTTTATTGTTTTAAGTCCCATTATAATGCTGATAATGAAACAAAACAGAAAAGACAGAAATAATTAGAAATAAATGTTTTTTAAAAGTCTTTTAAAGGCCTGCTAAAGAACACGTATTTAGTGGAAACTCTACCTACAAGTTACATTTCATTCAAAGCTACTTGGTAACAACAACTAAATATATACCACTCATGTTCTAGTATAATTCAGAGGTGGCTATGCTCATACTTTGGAAATCCCTCGTACTCATATTCCTGTCATCAAAGAATTGTCAGCATGCCAGAGAAATTAGGAAGTGCAAATAAAATACCATTTAGTGAGCAGGAAACCCCACAGTGAACCACATTGCCACACTGAGGTGACTAAGTATTCCCAGGTGCAATCAGACAATCAGAGCCGGGGTGCATATATACAAGGTATGAAACTCCCCTTCCACATCTGGAGCTCCGTTGGAGCCCTGCTGCCATGATGGCATAAAATAGCGTGTATCTCCTCCTAAGATCTGGGATAAATGGGGTGGTACTATCTCTATGTCAATAGATATAGAAATTTATCACTCAGAACACTTAGCAAACATGTATTTGGGGAAGATCAGGTAATTAATGGACCTTGTTAAGCAATATGTGCTAGGATTCCACCATAACTTATCGGAGGAAGTGGATCTAAGTTAAAATGTAGATTTTTAGAAATTAAGTAATATTTATATTTTACTAAATTTTAATTCTAGAAATTGGTAATAGAATAATTTTTTATGGACATTTTGAAACTGCTTTAGATATATTTAGCTTCTTTAATAAATTAATAAAACCCTTTCATTACAACAACTTGTGGTGATATTCCTATAAAACTAAAACAGGTATACTTCTCATCCACAAAGGCACAAGAACTAAGAACTAAGACATACAATTATAGCAGGAGGACAAAGTCTATATTAAACATATTAGGTCATGAGGCACCTGAGTGGCTCAGTCAGCTAAGCGTCCAACTCTTGACTTCAGCTCAAGTCACAATCTCAGGGTCCTGGGATCAAGTCCTGCATAGGGCTCCACACTCAGTAGGGAATCTGCTTGAGAGAATCTCTTTCCCTCTCCCTCTGCTCCTTTCCCCTCTTTCTTCTCCCCCACCCAAAGAAATAAATGAAATCTTTTTTTAAAAATGAAGACTTCCAAATTACTCACTTTTCATATCCATTCATATATTTCTGCATTTTCCCTGTTACCAATGCTCTCTTAAACTTTCTCATCCCCTTTCATTCATATATTTCAAAACAAAACCTGAATATTAATTTTAAAAAATTACTAGCGAAATCCAAATAAAGTGGAGTTTAGTTAATGGTACTGCACCAATACTAATTTCATTGTACCATGGCTTTGCAAAGTGTTAACACTACAAAGTGGTAAAGGTTACGGGCTGAAGGGTATAGATAAGGGTATTGGTAAAGGGTATAGGAATTTAGGTAATCACAGTGACCTAAATTATAAAATTAAAAAATTTTTAAAGATTATTTCCCATAACACTACAAAAGACTGTGTAATATTTTTACTCATTTCTCCATACCTATTCTTGCTACTTTCAGAACTTACCAAATAGATTTTTTTTTAAGGAAGGAAGGGAGGGAGGGAGGGAGAAAGAAAAATCATTTGTTTTTCTAAGTTATTATTTAAAACCTTGTTTGATTAAAAAAAAAGTATGTAAGAAACTGTAAATCAATTCTGGCAGATGTTCAATAAAGTGGCATGAATTTGAAAAGTCACACAAGCATTTTTCTTTTTAGTTATATTACTCAATCTAATTACTTCATAGAACAACAAAAATGTTAAAACTTTTTTTAAGCAGTTAGCTTCAATTCCAAAATAAAAAAAAATATCCTTAAACGTTTCTGTGTCTAGATTGTCATACTTTTATTTCATATTGAGTAATTCATTATATTAATGTAATTTACAGAAAATTTTTTTCTATCTTGGGGCCCATGAATTTTTTAGTGACCTATTTTCTGAAATATGAATTCTTCCACCATTTACTAACTGTATAACCTTTGGAAAGTTTTTAGCCCTTCTATTTTTTTCCCCATTGTTGAAGGTAGGTAATGATAAGATCTATCTCATAGGTAGGTATGAGAACTAAATAAGAAAAGGTGTATAAAATCACTTTATGTGCAAAGGTGACCTTTTATAAGACGCTTGGTGTGGTGATAGGAGACCCATCAGAAACATTTAGCAATAGTCCGGGGAGAGAGCCAAAGTGAGAACCTCAGTTAAGAAAAAAAGCATGCACTGACTCCAGAGATACTTAGAAATTTGAATTCTTGGGCTTTGATTACTGATTGGGTGAAAAGAGAGGTTAAAATAAATTAATTTGGGAAAACAACCAACAGGAAATTAGGAAAAATATCTTTAGTACAAAGAGCAATATGAAGAACAAAAAATGGTATATTCAATCAAACCAGTATTTTAGCAAACAAGAATGCACAGTCACTATAGTTACTGCTTTCACATTTCATGGGCACAGACCCTGAAACTACACAGTATCCAAACTTTCTGTTCTAAACACACACTCTATGGGACACCTGGGTGGCTCAGGGGTTGAGCGTCTGCCTTCGGCTCAGGGCATGATCCCAGGGTCCTGGGATAGAGTCTCACAGCAGGCTCCCCACGGGGAGCCTGCTTCTCCCTCTGCCTGTATCTCTCTCTCTCCCTCTGTGTGTGTGTGTGTGTCTCTCATGAATAAATAAATAAAATCTTTAAAAAAAATAAAATAGGGATCCCTGGGTGGCGCAGAGGTTTAGCGCCTGCCTTTGGCCCAGGGCGCGATCCTGGAGACCTGGGATCGAATCCCATGTCGGGCTCCCGGTGCATGGAGCCTGCTTCTCCCTCTGCCTATGTCTCTGCCTCTCTCTCTCCCTCTGTGTGTGTGACTATCATAAATAAATAAAAATTTAAAAAAAAATAAAATAAAATAAAATAAAATAATAAAATAAAATAAAAAAATAAAATAAATAAAATAAACACACAGTCTACCTCAAACCACTCATTGAAGCTAAAAATATGTTTATAGTGACATTCACCCATAAATTTCTACAAAGCAATATATTTCCGTTACAGGAAGGAAATTCCATGTAATGGCTAAAACACAACTCAGAGCTATAGATCCAACTCCTAGGGACCTTCACATTCCCACCTATAAAGAGGCACGACAAAATCTACCATCATGTGCTTCACTGATATACTCTAGAGTCCTCCAAACTAAATCACAGCTTTTTAGAAGCTGAAAGGATCTGATCGTTCAGTCCCCTTAGCAGTGAAGGTAGAAAAGCAGGAGAGTATAGGGTTGTTAAGAGATCTATCTCTGCTACTTACCAGCAAACTGATACCCAGTAACAAAGAGAAAATAGTGTTCCCATCGTAATACCTTACATCTAGCTATTAGGGGTGCACAGTACCGACAAGAGAAGAATCTTCAGATGTTTCACCTAGACACTGAAACACGAAGATCATTTTTCTTCATCAGAAACCAAAAACCTTGAAGTCCCAACCCATACATCACCCACACATCTCCATCTGAACCTAGACAAAGCACAAGTCAGAAGCTGACATCGCAACAAACTGGGAACCCCAGAAGGAGGGAAGAAAAAGAGAAACTAAGAAAAAGGAAACTTAGAGAAGGCCAGAGAGTCCATATCAGACAGGCAGCTCAAAGGAAAATGTAACAAACCAATTGGTGCTATTCTCTTGGCCACTTATGAATGCTTCAGTGCCTATTATAAATTTCTTTTTTTTTAAGATTTTATTTACTTATTCATGAGAGACACAGAGAGAGAGGCAGAGACACGGGCAGAGGGAGAAGCAGGCTCCATGCAGGGAGCCCGATGCAGAACTTGATCCCAGGACCCCAGGATCTCACCCTGAGCCAACGGCAGATGCTCAACCACTGAGCCACCCAGATGCCCTATGAATTTCTTTCTTGTAATGAATGAAAATTTTTGTACTTTTACACATTAAAAGTATAACTTAGAGATATTAAACTTACAGAATGTAATATTCTATAGTGCACTTTAAACCCAGTATCTAACTAACTCTCTGCAGATCCTTAGAAGTAAGCAATCCCTGTTCTAGGAACTGAGGAATAGCCAGGAACTGGAATAGCCAGGTTAAATACTGTAAGATGTTACAATCATTTAGTAGCTGAGTCAAGATGAGACTCCAAATGAAGTGATCCTGAATCCATTTCCTCTACTCATTACTACACTCAACCATCTTCTTTAAGGACGCATGACCAGGTCTAGATTCCTAACTATCTTGTATTTAATAAGCCGGTAAGATGCTCTCTTCAGGTCTCCTGCATATCCACGAGATTATATAAAATGTCATGCTTTTCAAGGTGCTTTAACATATGCTGTTACATTTATCTCTCAACCATAATTCTATGAGTACCAATATTATCTGTATTTTAGAGATTATGAAGGATTTAGATGATACACGAACTTGTCAAAATCATAGCAGCAAATGGTACAATGACAACTAGAACTCTTGAATTCTGACCCTAAAGCTTCTGTTCTTTTCACTGCCACCTTGTCTCCATCCATTGTCCCAATTTCAGTATTCATCATCTTTCCTTTTCAGACAGTCACTAGAGAGCAAAAGTTGTAAAGAGATGAGGTGATTTGTCATTTCTACAGCCACAGTTAAGAAGTAATCAGTCCTGACGTGGCTTGTTCAATGCAATTCGAGTGAGTGGCAAACACTCTAATGCACTTACCAAAAAAATAGGGTGTTACCAGTGTAAAAAATGTAAGCCAGACGTTTTTCAGAAACCTGGAAAAATCCACTCACTGGGAGCCCACCAAATTAAAAAGTAGACAAAATACAAATTTTCAAAAATGTTTAACACCCCAATTACAATATTTTCTTATCCAGTGATTAAATACCATCTAAATCATTTTGAGTTGACTCCCACAGTGAAATGCCCAAAATATCACCCCGCCTGGCTGTCCTCTGGAGTTTAAATAGGGTAAGACTGGGAGAAAATGGAATGGATGGTTAGGGAATTGTGATATTTTAAGAGATGGAGTAAGAAATAATTTGGAAAGTTTTTTTACTTCCATGTTGTTCTTCAAGAACAGTTTCTGTGTTATAGCTTTCTGTGATACATCAGAGAGAAGCAAAAACAAATCTAAAAGTCAATGTTTCTTTTTTTTTTATTAAGTTTTTTTTATTTTAATGCCAGTATAGTTAACATACAATGTTATACTAGGTTTCAGGTCCACAAAAGAGTGATTCAACAATACTATACATCATTACTCAGTGCTCATCAATGTAAGTACTCTTAATCCCCTTCACCTACTTCACCCACCCACCCACCCCCACTTCCCTTCTGATATGCTTTATTTTAAAGGGATACCCAGAGTTAAAAATTTTCAACCAAGAACATTTTTTACTTGAAGCATACTTCAGAATACTTGGTTCTAAAAGACTTATATAAAACATCCCATCCAAGAAAAATAGAATACACATTTTCTTTAAGTAGACATGCAAAAATCCCCTGGTCAAGTCACATAAAAAGAGACATAACAAATATTATAAATTTAAGAGGACTTAAAGTCATTGTTTCTAAGTTCTGAGACAAAACAACATTCATATTCACTAAAATCTGCATATAATCAATCAATCCTACATTTAACAAACCTCCTCTGAACAGTCTTATATTTCAGTAAATTGCTCCAGACCACTCCAGACCTCTATACCTGGTACAATTAAGGTAAGCTATTCCTAGAAGCATCAAAACAGATTAACTCTGAGGGCTTTTCCTATCCTGTGATTTTACATATTTCATTTAATTTCACTTCCCACCAATAAAAGATGTCTCAAAGATCCAGACTATGAACTCTGAATGTAATTACTTTTGATAGAAAAATCTTTCTATATCAGTATTATAAGTTATCCAGTACAATTCTTCCTGAATCCTCCACATGCATGCAATTGCTAGAATAAGCCAAATAAAAGCATGAAATTATCTGATTAGTGTTACTTAATCATGACAAAAATTACATAGAACCAGTAGCATATTAAGACCAATCTTGGTGCACAATAATAATAAGCCATCAGCTCATAAAGAAAAATTGGTCATTCTGGTTTCTGTGCAGTGCATTTGTTTTATCCAAATGGATTACCAAATCATTAAGATACAACTTTTTAAAAGTGAAGAATTAAATAGTGAAAACATATCCATTTTACATGCTCAAAATTTCTATCTAATGTGCCAAGAGATATCTACTCTATTCCTTTCATCCTGAGTCCTTCTTTGGTAATTAGGTTATAACACTAACAGTAGGTAAAGTTTATATTTAGATCGTTAAAACTGAGTCCATAACCAATTTTCACCACAGACAAAGCCATGAAAGGATCAATTAAAGCTACAAAAAGTCTGTTGTTACTAATAGATTTCTCCAAAAGTGAAAAGATTGCGCCTAAATTCCACATGCTCTTTATGTAGCATTGCAGCATACTGAAAGACTAGCAGATTATATTTCCCAGAGACGGTTGCAATATCTCCCATCCCATTGGCCGTTCTAGTACCTTGCCACTTCCTGGTCCTTGAATCAGGGTGGGCTTGTAACATGATAAGAAGCAATAAAATGCAACAGAAAAATTAGAGCATGACTTCAACAACACATCACAAAACATGTATGTAATGGTGCCTTTGCCTTGTTCACTGGAACACTTGTGAACGTGGACCCTGAATCCCCAGGTAAAGAATCTACACGGAGAAGCCTTGAGATTACATGAAGAGATCCCCAGCAGCCCCAAACTGATCCGGCCCCCACTCTTCCTGCTTTCACTACAATTGCTTGAGAAATTTCAAGTGAGAACCACCCAGCTAAGCCCTTCCCAATTTCCTGACCCATGGAAACTATGAGAGTTAATAAAATAATTGTTCTTGTTTTAAGTCATTAAGTTTTGGGGTGATTTATTACACAATAATTGTTAGTAGAATAGAAATCAAGGCTTACTGAAAACGAATTACTGGGACTTCATCAAGATCAAAAGCTTTTGCACAGCAAAGGAAACAATCAATAAAACTAAAAGGCAACCTAAGGAATAGGAGAAGATATTTGCAAATGTCTTATCAGAGAAAGAGCTAGTATCCAAAATCTATAAAGAACTTATCAAACTCAACACCCAAAGAACAAAAAAACAGTCAAACAATGGGCATAAGACATGAACAGACATTTCTCCAAAGATATACAAATGGCCAACCCACACATGAAAAAATGCTCAACATCATTCAGAATCAGGGAACTATAAATCAAAACCACAAAGAGATACCACCTCACACCAGTCAGAATGGTTAAGTTTAACAAGTCAGGAAACAACAGATGTTGGCGAGGGTTTGGAGAAAGGAGAACCATCTTATGCTTCTGGTGTAAGCTGGTGCAGTCACTCTGGAAAATAGTGTGGAGATTCCTCAAAAAGTGAAAAATAGAGCTATCCTATAACCCAGCAATTGCACTACTAGGTATTTACCTAAAGATACAAACATAGTGATCCAAATGGGCAGTTGTACCCCAATGTTTCTAGCAGCAATGTCCACAACAGTCAAACTATGGAAAGAGCCCAGATGTCCATGTACAGATGAATGGGTAAAGAAGATATGCTGTGTATATACAATAAAATATTACTCAATCATCAGAAAGGATGAAATCTTGCCATTTGCAATGATATGGATGGAAGTAAAGGGTACTATGCTGAGTGAAATAAGTTAGTCAGAGAAAGACAAAAACCTTAAGATTTCACTCATATGTGAAATTTAAGAAAAAAAACAGAGGATGAAAAAAAAAAACAGAGGATGATAGGGAAAGAGAGGAAAAACAAAACAAGATGAAATCTGTTTCATCTTGAGGAAACAAAGCATAAAAGACTCTTAATCATAGGAAACAAATTGAAGGTGGCTGGAGGGGTGGGAGGGTGGGGAATAGGGTAACTGGGTAATGGGCATTAAGGAGGGCATGTGATGTAATGAGCACAGGGTATTATATAAGACTGATGAATCACTAAATTCTACCTCAGAAAGAAAAGGAAAGAAAAAAAAAAAAAGAAAGAAAGAAAGAAAAGGAAAGAAAGAAAAAGAGAGAGAGAAAGAGAGAAGAAAAGAAAAGAAAAGAAAAGAAAAGAAAAGAAAAGAAAAGAAAAGAGAAAGAAAAGAAAAGAAAAAAGAAAAGAAAAGAAAAGAAAAGAAAGAAAAGAAAAGAAAAGAAGAAAAGAAAGAAAAGAAAAGAAAAGAAAAAAAGAAAAGAAAAGAAAAGAAAAGAAAAGAAAAAAAAGAAAAGAAAAAAAAGAAAAGAAAGAAAAGAAAAGAAAAGAAAAGAAAAGAAAAGAAAAGAAAAGAAAAGAAAAGAAAAGTGAGGCTTACAAGCCTCACTTGTAAGGCTCACAAGTGACCATGAAGAGAACTGGCACACACTGCAGATGGAGTACCTACCTAGGAAAAACAAGGGTACAAGGTACAGTTCTCAACCCTCTTCTGTGGTGAAAGTTCCTAAACATCCTTACCTGTCAGGACAGGAATTATGATTTACTAACACAAATGTGAGCTTTATTAAAATTTAAAATTCTTGGAGCGCCTGGGTGGCCCAATCAGTTAAGCGTCTGCCTTCAGCTCAGGTCCTGGGATCGAGTCCCACATCAGGCACCCTGCTCATCAGAGAGCCTGCTTCTCCCTCTGCCTCCGCGTGCCGCTCCCCGTGCTTGTGCATGCACTCTCTCTCACTGTCAAATAAATAAATAAACCAAACAGGGTCATGGTGCCTGACGGCCAGTCAGTGGAACAACAATGGGTGAAAAGACTGTGATTCGAACCTAAGACGAACTGAGCTAAACCTTATTTCTCAAAGCTGCATACTGCCCTATAGAGACCTCTTTAAACTCCTCCTTTACAGTCACTTTACCCTGATCCTATGTAGATAAAAATGAATACACGCTGTGATCTGCCCTGCAGTCCAATCTCTTAAGGGAGGGCTCACTCAGAATTTAAGCTCTCATTAACTTTCCACCAAAATTCTCAATGGTTCAAAAGGTAATTCAAGACATTCTGCATCCTTCTTCTTCCAGTGTATAATTGCAGTATGAATCAAACACTGCATCCTTGGCTGGTCAAATCTTTCCCACAAAAGAAGTTTAAAAAAAAAATCTAGTACTTGGTTTCCAAAATAAAACTGCAAACAAAGACTCCTAAAGCTGTAAAAACTCTCAGAGACATCAGGCCTAACATGCTACCTTTAGACACATACATTTCTAAACCTTCCAGTAGAGATGCTTATCCTCCTCTCCTTAAAGCTCTCCAGAGGAAGAAGAACCATTACTGAGTATCTAGTACATACCATGCGCCAGAAAAGGGAATGCCTACACATTATCTCATTGAATCTGAGGACATCTTTCAGGATGTGCATCAGTATTCTCATTTTTACAAATGAAAAAAAAAATGAGGTTCAGAGACATTATAAGTGTGACTAGGATTCCTGTCTCAAGGCCCAGTATCCTTCTATCCCACCATGCTAGTAGAAACAGCATGATCTGTTTCTTTATCCACTGCATTGTTCAACACCCAAGTGGTCAGAAAGCTCTTCATTCAGCTAACTAAAATCTCTTCTCTGATGTGAGCTCACATTCTCTTATTCATTATTCTATGAACAATGAAAATAACTATTCCACATTCTGTCCCCATGGATTAAAACAGAAATCAAATCATTTCTTTGCCCTATTTACAATAAATAAACCCAGTCCCAACAGGCTTTCATTGGGGGAAAAACAAAAAACACTATTTTATATCCCAGGGATAATTTTGGCCATTCTTTTCAGGATCTTCTCTGATTATAAACTTTTCAAAGCACAATGACTCAAAATAAACATGAAGCTCTCAAAAGTAACCATTTACTGAAATTAGAAAAAAGAGAGAGAGGAAAGATCTTTCAACTATAAGATTCAAAAAACATAAACATTAGAAAGAAACTTGTTTAAATACTTTTTAATCTTTACCTCAGGCTGTACATTTTTTCAAATATTTTTACCATATTTTTCCAAACAGTCACAACCCAAAAATTCTCTTATTCACATTTTCTGAAAATGAGATGTTTATATGAAGGGGTCTACCCAAGAGGAAAGATTCTCTTTTTATTTTTATGTCTCTTAAAGAACTTTAAGAATCTCAAATGTCATAGACGTGGCTACAACTTTATCAACCTTTTATTATCAAATAGAAGCTGAATACTTCCTGGAACAATGAGAGAGACTAAAATCATATGTAACAAACCATGAGAGTATTTTACTATGTAGGACTATGTAGGAGATCTGTATTATACTCTAGGATACAAAAGTAAGTGTCCCTAAGACACTCTCTCTGAATTATGCCCTTTATATTCTAAAGACAGAAACAGACATACAATTAACAGTATAATGAAAATTATAATGAAACACAAGAAAGAAGTGGCAAGTTTTGCCTAACAAAGGAAATAGGTCATAAAGGATGAACAAAAGTCCTGGATATCTAGTAGTGCTTTCAATAGGGACACCATTAGCATTTGGGGGGAGATTTTTAGAATTATGAGCCCATCTCATACAATAGGATGTTTATCCATCCCAATCCCAAGTACTAAAATGCTAAGAACAACCCAAATACCTCATATGTCATTTTAAAACTCCCCCCGCGTAGGGGTAGGGACTACAACCCCAGATGAAAACCATCGGTAGAGCACAGGATACCTCAAGCTAAGAACCAACAGAGAGAGACCCATCATCCTATTTCTTCTAAATTATGGACATTAGCAGGGGAAATGGAGTAAAAGAAAGGTGAGAGGCGAAATGAATAGGACAATGGATTTACAAGATTATGAGATAATATGGTCAAGGAATTTGTGGTATGGAACATGCAATCAGAGAATACATCCCAAAATGGAATCTTCCTAAAGAACACAAAATATAAAATGTGAACATATAAATTGGTTTATCAAATTCATCATCACTGAATAAACATGACCATAGAACAGGCACTGGGTAAGATGACAGCATGGTTTCGCATGTGATTTGTGTGATGCTTCTACCATCACTTTACAATTTTACAACCACCATTTTAGAAAGATGTCTTCTCCATTTTACAGAGAGAGAGACATTAAATGCAGACAACATGTCTAATGTTGCACTGAATGGCAGGCTGAACGTGCAAACCCAGATTTCTAATTCCTGAGACCATTCAGTGAAGGTGCTAAGTTGATCATCAAAGAAGATGTGAAAATGGCTCAAGATAATGACAGGAACTGGACTTGACCAGAAAACCGTGAGAGCTGAAGTTCCTGGACAGCATGGTGAAGACAGACGAGGCAGGATGACTAAAGTTGGAAGCATGGGAAACAGAGTCTGTGCAGAAGTGGAGTGAGTGTTGGCCTACATTGCAGAATCACAGATTAGATGTAGGGATGAACAGCGAGACTGGGACACACCCGTAGTTTGAAGTTTGCAGAGGTGCAATATCCAAAAATGGCCATCCTCCAATTGAGAAGAATTTGAAATAAATAAATATTACCCATACGTAACACAAACAATATTTCAAAACAATTATCCCAATCTATAATTCCTTTCTATATTGGTATTAAATGTCTCCTTTGTCCTACAATATTTAAATAAACTGTTTATTTACTTTAGTCTTTCCTCCTGGTTTAAAAAAAAGTTTATTTTCTTTTTAACATTTCTTTGGGATGTTTCCAACTTGTTGACATTTCTCTGGCATTTTTGGTGTTTACAAATCAGCTCAGTATTACAATTCCAGGAGTACCAGTGCTATATATAGATAAACTATAATAATCTTCTTGTTCTGCAATGTGAAACAAAAGTGGATAGAAATCAAAATAATACTATGGGGACACCTGGGTGGCTCAGCAGTTGGGTGTCTGTCTTTGGCTCAGGGCATGATCCTGGGGTTCCAGGATCGAGCCCCATGTCGGGCTCCCTGCATGGAGCCTGCTTCTCCCTCTGCCTATGTCTCTGCCTCTCTCTCTCTCTGTCTCTCATGAATAAATAAATAAAATCTTTAAAAAAATTGATACTGATGATATCAAAAGAATCAACATAAATAATTTCAGTAAAATGCTAAATAAAAATAATTTATCCAAATTCTGATTGTATTTACTTGACAGTTTAGAAAGATGGTAACAATAACAGCCTCTATAACAAGAACTACTGACCATTAAGAATCCTCACTCCCAAACAGACTAGGTGCTGAGACTTCCTCACCCCAAAAAGGATAATATACACACACCCTTATTTCTTAGTCTATGTAATACTGACATACGATTTTTTAGATGAGAAAATCTTAGACTGGTGATCAAAAGGAAATGTCAGGGGAAAATGAGATTATGAATAAGAGAAAATCCACAGACTACAAGCAGATAATTCAGCCTGTTTCCTTTTTTTTTTTTTTTTAAGGTTTTATTTATTTATTCATGAGAGACACACAGAGAGGCAGAGACATAGGCAGAAGGAGAAGCAGGCTCCCTGCGGGGAGCTCAATACGGGACCCGATCCCAGGAACCCAGAATCATGACCTGAGTCGAAGGCAGATGCTCAACCACTAAACCACCCAGGCAGTCCCAGCCTGTTTCTTTTTTAAGTCTTTCATGGAGTGAAGCAAAAATAAATCGCATCTTGGGGTGCCTGGGTGGCTCAGTCAGTTAAGGATCTGACTCTTGACTTGGGACTCAGGTCATGATCTCAGGGTAGTGTAAACACTTAACTCAAATAAAAGAGTCCTTTCCTCTCCAAAGAAATATAGTTCATTTCTTAAAAGACTGAGATTGTGTGTGTGTATACGCATGCATGTGTGTGAAATCTCTTATTAGAACCCTGCTTTAGAGGACTTTGAGGATTTATGCATTCTTTCATTAATTTCACAGATGATTCTGTCTTTGTGTTTACTTCCTTTTAGGGATTAATTTTGAGGAAAATAAAACAAAACTACATTGTCAAATACATTCTATGGAATAACAGAAAAAACATCAAATATACCTCAACAATGAATATTAGTAGTGTTAATGTCAGTCACTCTTGGAGGTGCCGGGGGGCTTAGTCGGTTAAGCATCCAACTCTTGATTTTGGCTCAGGTCATGATCTCAGTGTTGAGAGAACAAGCCTCACGTTGTAGTTGGGCCCTGTGTTCAGCAGGGAGTCTACCTAAGATTCTCTCCCTCACCCTCAGCCCCTCCCTCCACTCACATTCTCTTATGTTCTCTGAAATATGAATAAATCTTTAAAAAATAAATGAATAGGGCAGCCCGGGTGGCTCAGTGGTTTAGCGCTGCCATCAGCTTAGGGCATGATCCTGGAGACCCTGGATTGAGTCCCACATCAGGCTCCCTGCATGGAGCCTGCTTCTCCTTCTGCCTGTGTCTCTGCCTCTCTTTCTCTCTGTGTCTCTCATGAATAAATAAATAAAATGTTAAAAATAAATGAATGGGGGATCCCTGGGTGGCTCAGCGGTTCGGCGCCTGCCTTTGGCTCAGGGCACGATCCTGCAGTCCTGGGATCAAGTCCCGCATCAGGCTCCCTGCACGGAGCCTGCTTCTCCCTCTGCCTGTGTCTCTTCCTCTCTCTCTATGTCTATCATGAATAAATAAAACCTTAAAAAAAAAAAAAAAATAAATAAATAAATAAATAAATGAATGAATAAATAAATAAATCCAATTCCACTTAAACTAATTAAACTAAATTGAATAAGTCAATAAGTCAAACAACAAATTGGTTGTACACAAGGGCAAAAAACAGGATTTTTTATTTTCCCTAAACTTATTTGCAGTGTCACTGAACTGACCTAGGATCTAATTTTTTAACACACGTAAATGTATACCTGCATTCGGTCAACCAATATTTGGGTGCCCACTATGTTCCAGGCATTGTCGTAGATTCAGGTGGTAAAGTAACAGCAAGTTCCTGATAAGAAGTTGGAGAGTTACTAGAAATCTTGTGGGATGGGTGGACAAGCTAATAGGGTTGTTGTCCTTTCAGGACTGGACTCTATATAATAGGACATTAATTCAAGTATTCCATTTATTGAGCACCTACTCTTATTTAGGCACAAAATAGGTCTAATCTTAATGACAACCATGACAAATAGGTATATTATTGCCATTTTACAGATGGATAAATGGAGGTTCATAGTAGCTTGTCTAAAGTTACTTAGATAAGAAATAGCAGAGGCTGGGTTTGAACTCTCTGTACCTTCCAAGTCCATGCTCTTTGCACTATAGAGCACAACTGTTCTGATATGGATCAAAATGGCCTCACTGTTCCAAACTACAATTCCTTACCACAGTTATAATATTCATTAGTTTTAATAAGTTTTAATAAATCAGATCCTTCAATACACTATATTTCTGGGAGATGTTAGGAAATTCTAACATGTATGATATGTTATTAATTCTAAAAATTCAGTACTTTGAGAATCATTATTTATAACTTCTGTAGTAATTATATTTGAAAACTCTTATTAAAATTTGTTCTATCTCACTAAATGTCTTCCATTGTTTGGATGCTATCCCAAAACATCTATTATCATAAAACTGTAGTTTATCAATGTATGGTTTATCCTTAGGATATTTTTATCTTGAAATGTTATGTGACCCACAAAATTATAATTTTAATAAGCAAAATGTTGCTACAATAGTTTTATTCAGGAAAATACAACTACAATTGGAAAGTTCCTATTTTCTGCTAGTGAACAGACATATTAGGGCACAATTCTACCAACCCATCTATACTTTCCCCATCATCTTCATTCATGTGGTTTTTCTGGTTTTTGGTTTACTTTTTTGTTTTCCCTAGGTCATACAAAAAAGAACCAAAGATTGAGGTGCACCCATGTAGTAGAGCTACTCATTTCTTCCTTGCCCAGACAGTATTAAGAAAAAACAGGTTTAGAGGACCAAATCTTAAGAATCCAGACCAAAACTCTAATAGAAAAGAAGCACAATAAAAGCAGAGGGGGTGGGGGGGAATGGATTCTGAGAAAAAATTAACAAAAATACCCTTTAAGGAGGGATGACTGGGTGCCTCAGACGGTTTAGCATCTGACTCTTAGTTTCAGCTCAGGTCACACACGATCTCAGGGTCATGAGATCGAGCCCCGCGTCAGGCTCCACACTCAACCCAGAGTCTACTTGAGATTCTTTCCCCCTCCTCCTCCCTCTCCCTCTGCTCCTCCCACCCCCTCAGTTTGTACTGTATCTCTAAAATAAATAAAATAAAATAAAATAAATATATAAAATAAATAAATAAAATTTTTAAATAACCTTAAAGGAAAAAGTCTAAGGGCCAGAACCAAGGCAAAAAGTGCCACCAGGATTTGCCCTGTCCATAAATATGGAAGCTCCATACACCCTTGGCTGGCCTATCACAGTGCACTTGTTGGGGTCTAAGAAAGAGGGCAGTAGAAACTGCAGTCCCATAAAGATTGCCCCAGTAAAGACTGCAGTCCTGAAAAGCTTGTTCTCATACCACACCTCTTCTTCAACCTCACCTCACTCCTATTTCTATTCCTCAGGCAACTCCAAGCTGGGGAAATGATTGTTAGAATCCAGAACTTCAATGCTACGGAACTTGACTCAGAGCAGGTATTAGAGATAGAGTAAGTGAGTAAAAGCACTTAACTATAAATGCTAACTAAACTTTAACTAAGTACTAATCAGCAACAATTGGGAAGTGATGAAAGGGAGATAGAGGAGAAATGCTAGTATTTACTCATAGCACAAAATCAACACATAATGTTTAAAATTGAACATGAAGGTAGTTAACAAAGCATAAAATCACTCCGCGTCATTTAAAGGTTTTCATAATCTCTCGTCTCAACCTTGAAAGGATCTGTTATGAACAATTATTTTTGTAAAGAAGAAACATTTAGCTAAATTTGAGCAATGCCTTCCACTTCAGTTTATTGTTCCCCAGTTAAATTCAACTAAATTTAATACTTATTTGCTTTAAATTAACAAGAGTATTATGATCAAGATATATTATGATCTTGTTGTTATGAAATTATTTCCATTCATCATACCCTCTGAATATGTCCACTTATAAAGCATAAACAGATGTCTGGAATGATGTTCACCAAATATTACTACTAGTAACTTCTAAATGGTGAAATTAGGATAATTTGTTGTTTTCTAATCCATCATTTCCTGCATTGCTTAACTCCTTTTTTAAAATTTTTAAGTTCCAGTTAGTTAACAGAGTGAATTATTAGTCTTAGGTGTATGATATATTGATCCAACACCTACATATGACACCTGGAGCTCATCACAAATGCCCTCCTTAATCTCCATCACCTATTTAATCCATCCTCCCACCCACCTCCTTTTAGGTAACCATCACCTTGTTCTCCAAAGTTAAGAGTCTGTTTCTTGGCTTGCCTCTCTTTTTTTCCCTTTGCCCATTTGCTTTGTTTCTTAAATTTCATGTATGAGTGAGATCATACAGTATTTGCCTTCCTCTGACTAACTTACTTGGCTTAGCATCCATGTCATTGTAAATGGCAAGATTCCACTCCTTTTTATGACAGACTAATATTCCACTGTATGTATACACTATCTCTTCCTTATCTATTCATCCATCAATGGACACTTGGGCTGTTTCCATAATTTGACTATTATAGATGATGCTGCTATAAATGTTGGGGTGTATATATCCTTTTGAATTAGTACTTTTGTATTTTGGGGGTAAATACCTAGTAGTACAATGCTGGATGGTAGGGTAGTTCTATTTTTAACTTCTTGAGGAAACTCCTTACTGTTTTCCAGAGTGGCTGCACCAGTTTGCAACCCCACCAACAGTGCAAGAGGGTTCCCCTTCCTCCACATCCTCGACAACACTTGTTTCTTGCGTATTTTGTTTTAACCATTCTGACAGGTGCAAGGTGATATTTCATTGTAGTTTTGAGTTGCATTTCCATGATGATCAGTGATGGTGAACCTCTTTTCATGTGTCTGTTGGCCATCTGGATGTCTTCTTTGGAAAAATGTCTACTCATGTCCTCTGCCCCTTTCTTAAATGGATTATTTGGTTTTGGGGGTGTTGAGTTAGGTAAGTTCTTTGTTTGGAAACTAACCCTTTATCAGATATGCGATTTACAAAAATCTCCTATTTTGAAAGTTGCCGCTTAGTTTTGTTGATTGTTTCCTTCCCTGTACAGAAGCTTTTTAGTTTGAGGTAGTCTCAGTAGTTTATTTTTTATTTTGTTTCCCTTGCCTCAAGAGAAATATCTACACTGAAGCTGCTATAGCTGATGTCAAAAAGGTTACTGCCTGTGTTCTCTTCGAGAATTTTTATGGTTTCAGGCCTCACAAGTAGGGCTTTAATCCATTTCGGATTTAATTTTGTGTATGATGTATGAGAGTAGTCCAGTTTCATTCTTCTGCATGCCACTGTCTAGTTTTCCCAACACCATTTGTTGAAGAGACTGTCTTTTTTCCATTGGATATTCTTTCCTGCTTTGCCCAAGATTAATTGACCATATAATTTTGGGTTCATTCCTGGGTTTTCTATTCTGTTCCATTGATCTATGTATCTGTTTTTGTGCCAGCACCATACTGTTTTGATCACTACAGCTTTGTAATATAACTTGAAATCTGGAGTTGTGATGCTTCCAGCTTTGCTTTTCTTTTTCAAGGTTGCCTTGGCTAATCAAAGTCTTTTAGTAGATCCATACAATTTTTAGGATTGTTTGTTCTAGCTCTGTGAAAAATGCTGGTGGTATTTTGATAGGGATTGCATTAACTCTGTACATTGCTTTGAAGAATATACACATTTTAACAATATTGGTTCTTCCAATCCATGAGCATAGAATGTCTTTCCATTTCTTTGTATCTTTTCACTATCTTTCATCAGTTTTCTATAGTTTTCAGAGTACAAGTCTTTCACCTCTTTGGTTAGGTTTATTCCTAGGTATCTTATTGTTTTTGGTGCAGTTGTAAATGGAATTGATTCATTAATTTCTCTTTGTGGCCCTTCATTATTGGTGTATAAAAATGCAGCAGATTTCTATACATTGATTTTGAATCCTGCAACTTTACTGAATTCATGTATCAGTTCTAGCAGATTTTTGGTAGAGCCTTTTGGGTTTTCTATATATAGCAGCATGTCATCCTGCAAATAGTGGAAGTTTTAGTTCTTCCTTGCCAATCTGGATACCTTTTCTTTTTGTTGTCTGATTACTGTGGCTAGGACTTCCAGTGCTATATTAAATAACAGGGTTGAAAGTTCCCTTGTTCCTGATCATAGAGAAAAAGCTCTCAGTTTTTCCCCATTGTGGATGATATTAGCTAAGGGATTTTTGTATATGGCATTTATTATGTTGACATATGTTTCCTCTAAAGCTACTCTGAGGAGGGCTTTTTATTATGAATGGATATTATACTTTGTCAAAGGTTTTTTCTTCATCTATTGAAATGATCATGTGGTATTACCCTTCTTTTCATGATATGGTGTATTATGTTGATTGATTTGCAAATACTGAACCATCCTTGAAACCTAAGAATAAATCCCACTTGATCATGGTGAATGATTCTTTTAATGTATTGTTGGATTCAGTGTGCTAGTATTTTATTGAGAAATTTTCCATCCATGTTCACCAGGGATATTGATCTGTAGTTCCCTTTTTTAGTGGAGTCTTTATCTGGTTTTGGTATCAGGGTAATAATACTGGCCTTATAGAACAAATTGGGAAGTTTTCCTTCCTTTTCTATTTTTTGGGATAGTTTCAGAAGAATAAATACTAACTTTTCTTTCCTTATTTATTTTTTTGATAAAAGAGCATGTACAAACAGAGGAGGGTAGTGCAGAGGGGGAGAGAGAGAGAAAATCCACACTCAGAGCAGAGCCTGACCCAGGGCTCAATCTCAGGACCCTGAGATCATAATCTGAGCTGAAGTCAAGAGTTGGCTGCTTAACCAACTGAGCCACCCAGGCACCCCACTAACTCTTCTTTAAATGTTTGGTAGAATTTGCCTGGGAAGCCATCTGGCCCTGGACTTCTGTTTCTTAAGAGTCTTCTAATCACTGATTTCATGTCTTTGCTGATTATTGGTCTATTCAAGTTTTCTATTTCTTCCTGTTTCAGTTTTGGAAGTTTATATGTTTCTAGAAATTTGTCCTTTTCTTCCAGGCTGTCCAATTTGTTGGCATATAGTTTTGCATAATTTTCTCTTATGGGACCCATGGGTGGCTCAGTGTTTGGGCATCTGCCTTCAGCTCAGGGCGTGATCCCAGGTACTAGGATCATATCCCACATCAGGCCCTCCAGAGGGAACCTGCTTCTCCCTCTGCCTATACCTTTGCCTCTCTCTCTGTGTCTCCCATGAATAAATAAATAAAATCTTCAAAAAATAATAATAATAATTTTCTCTTATAATTGTGTTTCTTTGGTGCTAGTTGTTATTTCTCCTCTTACTTGTGAATTAGTTTATTTGGATCCTCTCTCTTTTCTTTTTGATAACTCGGGCTAAAGTTTATCAATTTTATTAATTTTTTTCAGTGAACCAGCTCTTGGTTTCATTGATCTGTTCTACTGTGGTTTGGTTTTGTTTTGTTTTGTTTTGTTTTGTTTTTAGTTTCTGTATCATTTATTTCTACTAATACTTTTTATTACTTCTTTCCTCTTGCTGGCTTTAGACTTCATTTGTTGTTCTTTTTCTACTCCTTTAGATGTAAGGTTTGGTTGCTAATTTGATATTTTTCTTGCTTCTTGAGGTAGGCCTGTGTTGCTATATACCTTCCTCTCAGGACAGCTTTTGCTGCATCTCCAGCATTTTGGATTATTGTATTTTCAGTTTCATTTGTTTCCATGCATTTTTTAAATTCCTTCCTTGATTTCCTGGTTGACCCATTCATTGTTTAATAGCATGTTCTTTAACCTCCATGTCTTTGTGGTCTTTCCAGATTTTTTCTTGTCATTGACTTCTAGTTTCATAGCATTGTCATCAGAAGAGATGCATGGTATGACCTTAATCTTTCTGTATTTCTTGAGGCCTGTTCTGTGACCTAATATGTAATACATTCTAGAGAATGTTCCATGTCCACTTGAAAAGAATGTGTATTCTGTTGTTTTAGGATGGAATGTTCTCAATAAATCTGTTACATCCAACTCATCCAGTGTGTCATTCAAACTCATTATTTCCTTCTTTATTTTCTGTTTAGATGATCTGTCTTTGCCACTTTTGATCTCTCCTTTGCACTCAGAAAATTCCCTTTAATATTTCAGTGGTCACAAACTAAAACTAACTTTTTATAATGAATATATATTATTTATAAAACAAATTATTTTTAATAAAATTAAAATAAAATATAAATAAAACTTACAAGTCACTACATCGTTAACTCTGACTAATCAATGATTAGCTATGTTTAAGTAGTGTCACCTAGAATGTTACATGAATAAGGGCAAGTTGATTATTTAATGTCTTTTACTAATATATTAAAATTTATAATTAATTAATAAGATTAAGATCAAGGAAACATATTGTCCTTTTTTTTGGAAACATATTATCCTGATATGAGTCATAAAATAAGAAAATATACTTGATGTGCCTAAAAACTCATAATTCTTGTAATATTTAATGAGTACAAAGTTCTTCACCAGGCACTAGTGTTATAAAAATATGTTGAGGAATATATATATTAACCAATATATTTTAACCAATATTTTAACCAATATGATCATTTTAACCAATGATCAAATATAGTAGAATTTTTAAAAGAGGAAAGTGTGTGTCTGTATGTGCGTGTATGTTAAGAAGGGCCATAGCTACTTTGTTTTAATGCCATTCACTTTATCGCACTTCATAGGTACTGTATTTTTTATAACTTGAAGGTCTGTGGCAACCCTACATCAAGGAAGTCTGTCAGCACCATTTTTCCGACAGCATCTGCTTATGTCAGGTCTCTGTCACATTTTGGTAATTCTCACACTACTTCAAAATTTTTCATTATATCTTGTTATGGTAATCTGTGATCAGTGATCTCTGCTGCTACCATTGGAGACTGAAGATATGATTGAAGTGCTGCAATCTCATAATAAAACTTCAACAGATGAGGAGTTACTTCTGATGGATGAGCAAAAAAGTGGTTCCTTGAAAAGGAATCTACTCCTGATGAAAATGCTGTAAAGACTGTTGAAATGACTACAACCGATTTATTACATGACATACACTTACTTGATAAAACAATGGCCGGGTTTGAGAGAATTGACTCTCAAAATATGAAATCTGGTAAAATGCTATCAAACAGCATCACTGGCTGAGAAACAGTTCATGAAAGGAAGAGTCAATCAATGCAGCAAACTCTGTTGTCTTAGTTTAAAAAACTGCCAAGGGGAAAAACTATATCCATATAATCAATATATCATTGTTCACTGATTGATGAATATAATCCTTCCTGATGTTTAAATGTAAAAATTATAGGTGAATTATTTCTTAGAACACATATTTCATATTTATCCATCATTTACTTTCCATAATCTCATACTCATTGATTTTGTTCCTGATCCCCCCTCCATAGTCCCTATGCATTAAAAAAAGTTAGATAGCTAGACAGATCCTGTTTGGAGAAATAACTGGTTAGCACTGAGCCATGAACATGAAAAAAAAATGATTTTGTTTGAAACACAAGATTACACTTTAATCAGAATATATAGACCTTAGTAAGTCATTAACTTCAGTCAGAGACTATCAAAGAATATCTGCTGCCTCCTTTAATGCAAAGGGGTTTTCAATAATAACACCTCTCATAATGTTTCCAAGTGTTATCCATAAACCACCTTCATCAGAAATATTTGAGGCCATCATTAAATATGCATTTGTGGGTTAAAGCCCACAAATCAGTATCTTTAAGAGTGGAGCCAAGAAATCTGCAGATATACCAAGCACTTGATGATTATTTTGTGCACTGTCTTTACATTATACCCAATTTTGTGCTTTTATGTTTTAAAAAAATACATTTTATTTGCTTATTACAATATCTTGAAGAGAAAGTATGTATCACTTTCAGATGCACTTCACTGAAACACAGAGAAGCTATATGATATGTTCAAGATCACATAGCACAGGGCCAGGTATTCATTCATTCATTCAACATGTATTTATTGAGTGCTTACTAAGGGCCAGACTGTTCTAGGCGTAGTTACAGTAGCAACGCACAAAGACCATAGTCTTAAGCCTCATAAAAGGGTCACTTTTTGGGCAGCCCGGGTAGCTCAGTGATTTAGCGCTGACTTCAGCCCAAGACGTAATCCTGGAGACCTAGGATTGAGTCCCACATCAGGCTTCTTGCATGGAGCCTGCTTCTCCCTCTGCCTGTGTATCTGCCTCTCTCTCTCTCTGTATCTCTCAGAATAAATAAATAAAGTCTTTAAAAAAAAAGAGAAAGGGTCACCTTTTAGGCAGCCAGTAACATTACACAGGAGTAAATCAGATAGAGCCAAACCTCCAGGCTCTTAACTGAATGCTTTCTCACTACTCCAAAATGGTTGATTCACTAACTCTAACATATCATACCATGTAGCATGCATAAGCAAGATGGAAATATAATAAAAACCAGGATTCATTTTTCAGGCAGTATGGAGAGTGGATATAAGCATCAGGGTATAAGAAGTAAAGCAAACCTGGATTCAAAGTCTGGCTTTATATACCAAGGCAGCACTCTGCACGAGTTATCTAAGCTGTAGTTACAGAATTTATCAGTACCTACCTGGGAGGATCAATGTGAAGATCAAACCATATAACAGCATATGTAAAACACCAAGCATGGGTCTAGCAGAGTGTAGGCACCTGTTCTCTCTTTCCACACAAGCAAGTAAGAATCCTACTGACAACACCACAGCACACCTAACCTAGAAGGCTAGACTTTAGATTTGATGCAAATCAACTGTAACTAGTTTGCCTAAATTTCATCATAAAGACTGCTTTCACAAATTCTATCCTACATTATATACTTAAGTAATGCCCCTTTGGGATTAAAAACTGAAATTATTATCCCATTATTTAAAAAACATTCTTTAATAAGCACAATACTAGTCTATACTTTGGGACTGTTGCTCATTTTCTAAGCAGAAATATATATTAGATCATCACTAAAAAAATGTATATACATATACATCTTCTCTAATCAAACTGTTAAGTAAAATAAAAAGTCCCTAAACAATAAGTTCAGCTACCACATTCTACCTCTCCAACCTAATTTTCTCCCTTCTTTACCAGCTCACAACAACCCAGAAACACTGGCATTCCTTTAGCTCTTCAAACCTAACAAACTCCCCAGCAGTTAGACGTCACACATGGTGTTGTCCTCTGATCATCAGGCTAATGCCTAACTGGGTCCCACCTTAAACATCTGGTCCTCAGAGAAGCCATCCCTGACCAAGCATCCTGGCGATGTTGGGCTGCACTGCACACGGTGATGCAATGAAGCCTTAGGATAATGATATATGATGGAGAGGCCCAGGTTTCAGTCATCTGACAAGATGCAGATATGCTACAGCATGAATACACAGCTGTGCAGGTAGATAAAAGTTCACAAATAGCATGATATAACTGGAAATAATGCATCTGCTTTGGCTAGCTGAAAATATTAGCCAGGGTGGCATCTGGGTGGCTCAGTGGTTGAGTATCTGCCTTAGGCTCAGGTCATGATCCTGGGGTCCTGAGATCGAGTTCCACATTGGCCTCCTTGTAGGGAGCCTACTTCTCCCTCTGCCTATGTCTCTGCCTCTCTCTCTTGTATCTCTTATGAATAAATAGTAACATCTTTAAAAAAAATTAACCAGGGCTTTCGTAAGTGATCCCTCTTCTGCCAAGAGGTATAAAACACTGCTCATATTGAGAAGTTCTTCTAAAGGGAACTCCCAACATGGCCTAAGTCTCTTCCCTTCTGCTTTTATTCCTGGCTGTCAAACCACATTTTACAAAGAACTTTGGAAGTATTTTAACAGTCTAAGGCACATTGTTACTTATGTCAATAGTATACAGAGCCCTTTTTCTTTTTTTTTTAAGATTTTTATTTATCTATTCATGAGAGACACAGAGAGAGAGGCAGAGACACAGGCAGAGGGAGAAGCAGACTCCATGCAGGGAAGCCCAGTGCGGGACTTGATCCCAGGACCCCTGGGGCACGACCTGAGCCAAAGGCAGACGCTCAACTATTGAGACACCAGGAGTCCCCAGAGCCCATTCTCGGAGTTCTTTTTATTGACTTATTGTCTGATAATATGTGCTTTCTCTACTTAATAACTGTGCTTACCCCATCGCCTGCCATACTGTCAGTGCCTAACAGTTTCCAGCATCCATAAGGAGTATGTGCCTTAGGAATATTTTAAGGAATACCCAGCCACTGAATCAATGAATTAAGAAGAAAGGGTGTGCCCATGTGAAAGAAATACGGTATCCAGAAGTTAAGTTTACCAAATGTATGTAAAGTCTACAAAATAGTGCTGGGCACATACATAGTAAGCACTCAATCAACATTGTCATTATTTGTTTAACTAGAACAAAACTATCCCAAGTAGGACAATGGAAGAGAGAAAAGGCTGTTTAGTGACTGAGGAATACCAAGGCTGAGCACATGACATGTGGCTCTCCATAGAGCACAGTGCAAAGGCACCCTTCACAATGGCCCTTTCCGAGTTGGTTCATTTTAACACATGAACATACAAATTTAAAAGCCTGAGATCTTTTCACATGTTCATGGTTGAGTTCAGCACTCTTACAATAAAACCACTCACAACAATAACATCTCATACAGAAGCACTTCTACGGGATAGAGCAGAGAGAGAGAGAGAGATCCATGCTCCACTCTCCCAGTGGATGGAAAGAAAAGTGGCACCCTTAAATATTTTATGGAAATGTCATACATTTTTCTTCCTTAGACTCATGAAAATAAAAGATAACAACAGTACAAATACTCATATTTCAAGTCAATGAAATCCCACCAGCTGTTTTAAAATTAACAAAAAGAAGTCAAGGCTACCAAAGAGAAGACTTGAGTGAGGTCACTCTGCCTCTGTTTATCACAAAACCGCAGCCATATTACCTGAAGCATTCACTGATGCAAGTGATTCAAGAAAGGAACACCTAAGTGAAAGAAGTTTTCACATCTAACAATCCAAGCTGTTTTGGAAATGGATGTCTTATTATTTTTATTTATTAGGTTTTCACACAATTGTTTTTTAACTTTCATACCATTCTTACTGTTTTCTTTCTCAAAGAGCCCGTTTTCTATGAGTCTTCGATCTGAACAAACACATTTTAGCCATCCATATACTTTTAAGGAAATTCCCAACCTATTATCAATAAAGAGGGATTGCTATAAAATCAAATAATTCTCCCACTGTCAGAACCTAATGTTCATAACAAGCAGACATAACTCCACCCGAGGCTTTAAGTAACAAATTTTAAAATACATAACCACTAATTAATATTCCAGAGGGAAAAAGAGACCCTCCACCATGTACATGTGCCACATGAAGGTACTCTAATAGAAATGGCCATCTGTGATCCGGTCTAGTCGGCCATTCTCCTTCACAGAAGGAATATCCGTAAATCACACCCAGGTGCCTATATCAAGCCTGAATAATTAGAATACAAATGCAAAATATGTTTATCACTTGATCTGTTGCTTCTCACTAAGAAGACTATTATTTTCCATGGGGCCATATTGGCATTTAACAAGTATATTTGTAATAAGTACTTCCATTTTCTTTTTTTATTTTATTTTATTTATTTATTCATGAGAGATTCAGAGAGAGAGAGGCAGAGACATAGAGGGAGAAGCAGGCTCCCTGCAGGGAGCCCGATGTGGGATTTGATCCCCAGACCTGGGATCATGCCCTGAGTTGAAGGCAGATGTTCAACCACTGAGCCATCCCGGCATCCCAATACTTCCATTTTCAATAAGAATTCATCTTCCCTAGTTTCTTTTTAAAATTAACTCAAATTTAAACTTATAAGTTAGTGAATAGGAAAATTCCTTTGGAATAAACGGGGGAAAATTTATGAATATTCTAAAGAATGATACCTACCTTAGGCCCTGTGATATGCATCAGACCACCAAAAGCAGAGGCAACAGTATCATAACCAGCTCGCTGAGACAGTGGACCTGTCTGACCATATCCTAAAATGAGAAGAATAGACATAGTCAGCATCAGGCAGGGGAGAACAAGAGTACAAGAGTGTGTTAAAATCCTTTGTAGCCAGAAATCTTGCAGCAATTTATTACTGTGAGATTGATAGTATCCCTTGAAAAGGAAGCAATAAAAATTATTTATGATCGTATACCCCAGAAGGCTGCAAACTGGTTATTTGAGGGCCAGATCCCACCTGCAAGAATATTCTATCTGGCCTGAAGAGGGTCCTGAAATGTTTCTATTTAGTTTCCAACATTTCAAAACGCAGGAGATAGCACATAAAATACAAATTTTATGGATTTTCTTGAAAAATAAGAAAACTAGGCCCATGCAACAATCAATCAGAGTGAAGTAACAACTCTTCCCTTTACACAGGGAAATAAGTTATCCAATTTTCCATTCTTCCACCACTCTTAATATTCCTTAATGCCTGAGCCTGATTCACTCATTTAATCTTACCTCCCAGATTCCATTCATACACGCTACTCTTGTTCTATACTAAACAATTTACAAAGTCAGACTGGATTCTGTTTAAATATTTTCTTAGGTATGCAAACATATACATAAATGATGATTAAAAATTTTGAACATAAATAATATCATTAGATGACCTAACAGTGCTTTTTAAGATTATAAAGAGAAGATGAAGGTATTACTTTTCTTTTCATTTTGTTTTTCTTTTTCCATCAGCAAAAATCAAGAGAACACAAGAAATAGTTTCTCCTGCTCTCCTCAGTCCTGGCACTTACTTTAAATAATAAAGGTTATTTCAGGTGTTACATGAATCTGTCTCCAAATCCTATGTTATCAACCAGAGAGAGGACACATGAAAAGCCTTCTATACCCATCAGCTATTAGCTGAAATTTCCTGCATACCTCACTTTAAAAAGATCAAAAGGGGTGCGTCAGGATCCTCACTTGCTTCTCCAGCCACCTGGAAGCTTCTCCCTCTATTTCACTCCTATATCCACATATCTCACACTCTCTCACATCCCCCAAATCTGCACTCAAATGTCTCCTTTAAAAAAAAAAATCTCCTTACCAGAGAGACCTTCCCTGGAGAACTTTTATAAAAGAGTATTCTCACCTCTCACTCTTAATCCCTCTTGCCTGACTACATTTGTCCTCATAGCATTTATCACAAGATATAGACTATCGCTCTGTGTTTACTGATTTATTTTCTGTCTCCTCCCTACCAAAATGTGTGTTCCAGAACTTTTTTTCTATTTGATCTACTACTGTATTCACAGCATGAGAATAGAATTCAATAACATTCATTGAACGAATATTTGTCACATAAAATATTTTTTTTAAAAAAATCTATAACTAAATTAATAAGGAAACTAAGTAAGTTTTTGTTTTGCTTTATTTTGTTTTTGACCAAAATGGTAGAGGCTCCTGAATTTTTCTCCTCCCACAGACATACCAAATGCACAGCTCCATGTGGACCAATTCCCTCTGAGCAAAACTCAGAACTAGTTGTTTGACTTGTACACATTGGTGATAGAGAAAATACCCACATCTAGGGGTGCCTGGGCAGCTCAGTCAGTTAAGCATTTGCCTTTGGCTCAGGTCATGATCCCAAGGTTCTGGGTTCAAGCCCCGCATTGGGCTCCCTGCTCAGCAGGGAATCTGCTTCTTCCTCTTCCTTTGCCGCTCCCCCTGCTTGTGCTATGTCTCTCTCAAGTAAATAATTTTTTTAAAAAATCTTTAAAAATAAGCAAATAAAATACCCACATGCAAATGAGTAGGAAAGGCTGAGTCATACTCCTGCCATAAACCCCACTCCAGGCATAGCACCATATAATCAGGAGGGAACCCCCCAACTCCAAGCTTCTCCTCTAGAAGTGAAGGGTTTGGACCACATATCTTATGCCCCAACTTTTAAGGCTCCCAGCTGAGATACAGGCCTCCAAAACACCTAGCTCAGATATCCAATGGAGCTTACATTCACAAGTCCCATTGGACCATAACAAACAGAAAAAGAAGTTGTTAACAGGTGCACAGCACTAATCACAGCTATCGGGACAGAGGGACAAGGCAAAACCATTCATCTCCCAGTTTTTCCCTGTAAAGGGTCTCACTGCACACTTTACAAGCTGCTATTTGAGGATTTGGACTGTAATTAACATATATCTAGGTGCTGACTGCAATCCTACCTGGAACCCAAAAGAGCCAGTGGGTCACACTCAAGTTCACTCCAACAATGCCAGGTCACCAGCATCTCTCTGGAAAGAACTTATACACATATCTGGCACACCAGCTCTTTTGCACCTACTGCCCCCTAATCACCTGGCTCTGACAGCCAATGGGTTTTGCATTCACAAATCCCACAGGGCTATACCAAACAAAGAATCAGTTTTTAAACAGGCTCAGGAGTAAACTCAATGGCTATATATTCGGGCTCAGTGCAGAAAGAGAAAGCAAAACACCATCTTTCAGTGTCTCCCCGGAAAGAGTTTGCATGCTTTTCCAGCTGTTATCTGAAATCCAGCTTCTAATCAGCCTGCATCTAGGTGCTAACTGCTATCATCCCCCTGGGGACATTGATGGATCTTGGCACACTCTCAACCTCTAGGAGCCACTAAGAACAAAGTCAGTGGCTTGGACAATCACAAAGATTTGAGGAAACTTGGAGCTTAGGCCAGGATGATTGATGAGATTCATCTCCTACACAAGACCAGTCTCAAGGCTGAGAGAGGTGGCTGTTTTAGCTAATATATAAAACCAACACAGAGAATGAAAAAAAAAAAAAGAAGAAACAGGAATATGTCCCAAACAGAAGAAAAAGGTAAATTTCCAGAAACTAATCTGAGGGAAATGGAAATAAGTTATTTATCTGACAGAGTTCAAAATAACAATCATAAAGATACTCACCAAGATAAAGAGCAATGCATGAACAAAGTGATAATTTCAACAGAGAGAGAAAATATTAAAAAGTACCACAGAAATCACAGAGCTGAAGAATACAATAGCTAAAGTGAAAAATTCAATGGAAGACACTCAACCACAGACTAGATCAACTAGAAGAAAAGAACAGCAAATTAGAAGATAAGCAGTGGAATATATGCAATCAGAGGAGCAAAAGGAAAAAGAGTGAAGATAGCTTAAGGGACTTATGGGACATCATCAAAAAGACCAATATACGCATTAAAGAGGTCCCAGAAGAAGAGAGGGGGAAAGAGGCAAATGCTTATTTAAAGATATGCCTCAAAAATTCCCTTATCTGAAGGAAAAAACAAGATCTCCAGATCCTGGAAGCCCAGAAAGTACCATATAAGATGAATCTAAAGAGACTCACACCAAGAAACATTATTAATTAAATTGTCAAAAGTTACAGACAAAGGGAGAAACTGAAAAGCAACTTGTTGCATACAAGAAAACTGTCATAAGATTATCAGTGGATTTTACAAAAAACATGCAGGCCAGAAGGGAGTAGAATGAGATATTCAAAGTGTTGAAAGAAAAATATTGCCAACCAAGGACATCCTATCCAACAGAGTTATCTTTCAGAAGAAGAGATAAAGAATTTTCCAGACAGACAAAAGCTAGAGGACTTCATCACCACTAGACCGGCCTCACAAGATATGTTAAAAGAAGTTCTTCAGGCTGAAACAAGAGTGCTAATTAGTTACACTGAAATGTATCAAAGTATAAAACTAACTGGAAAAGGTGAATATATAGCTAAATTCAGAATATTCTAATATTGGGATCCCTGGGTGGCACAGCGGTTTAGCGCCTGCCTTTAGCCCAGGGCACAATCCTGGAGACCCAGGATCGAGTCCCACGTCGGGCTCTCGGTGAATGGAGCCTGCTTCTCCCTCTGCCTATGTCTCTGCCTCTCTCTCTCTCTGTGTGTGACTATCATAAATAAATAAATAAAAAATTTTAAAAAAAGAATATTCTAATGTTGTAATAGTGGTGGCTAAGTCACTTATATAACTGTAATATAAGAGTTTAAAGACAAAAGTATTAAGAACTCCCATAATGACAGTACTTTCTTAATGGATACATAATATAAAAAAATGTAAGTCGTGACATCAAATCCTTAAAATGTCAGAAGAGAATGTAAAAATTTGGAAGTTTTGTATACGTCTAAGTTAGGTTGTTATCAGCTTAAAATAGCCCATTACTGGGGCACCTGGGTGCACAGTCAGTTGAGTGCCCAACTCTTGGTTTCAGCTCAGGTTGTGATATCAGAGTTGGGGGGTCAAGCCCCACGTCAGGCTCCACACTGGGTGCAGAGTCTGCTTAGGACTATCTCTCCCTCTCCTTCTGTCCCTATGAGCTCTCTCTCTCTCTCTCTCTCTCTCTCAAATAAATAAGTAAATCTAAAAAAGAAAAAAAATGAAAAACAAAAATAGACTGTTACAACTATAAGATGTTTTACACAAGTGTCATGGTAGCACAAAGCAAAAACCTATAGCAGATATACAAAAGAGAGAGAAATCTAAGCACACCACCACAGAAAATTATTAAATCACAGAAGAAAACAAAAGAGGAAGAAACACGATTACAAAGCAATAAGAAAACAATTAACAAAATGACATAGTAAGTTCCAGACCTATCAATAATTAATGAAAATGTACCAAATTCTCCAATTAAAAGACATAGAGTCGCTAAATGGATCTTTTTAAAAAGATCCAACTGTATGCTGCCTACAAGGGACTTACTTAAACTTTAAGTACGTAGACTGAAAATGAAAAGATAGAAAAGATATTCTATGAAAAAGGAACCAAAAGAAAGTAGGAATAGCTATACTTAATCAAGTAAAATAAACTTTAAGACAAAGAAGGGCATTACATAATGAGAAAAAAAGTCAATCCTGCCAGAGGATATAACATTTGTAAATATTTATGTTGCACCCAACATATAAGAAACTAAGTATTTAAAGCAAATATTAAGAAACATGAAGGGAGAAATAGACAGTAATACAGTAACAGTAGGGGATTTGGATACTCCACTTTCAAAACCAGATAGATAATAAAGACAAAAAATCAATAAGAAATCATTGCACTTAAACTGCATTAGGGCAGCCTGGGTGGCTTAGTGGTTTAACGTTGCCTTCAGCCAAGGGTGTGATCCTGGAGACCTGGGATCGAGTCCCACGTCAGGTTCTGTACATGGAGCCTGCTTCTCCTTCTGCCTGTGTCTGTGCCTCTCTCTCTCTTTGTGTCTTTCATGAATAAATAAAATCTTTAAAAAGAAATAAATAAAATAAAATAAACTACACAATAAACCAGATGGACTGAACATTTATAGAACATTCCATCAAACAGCAGCAAAACACACATTTTTCTCAAGCATACACATGAAACCTTCTCCAGAATAGATCATATATTAGTCTGCAAAATGAGTCTTAATTAATTTAAGAAGATTGAAACCTTCTTAAGCACTTTTTCTGATCATAAAGGTATTAAACCAGAAATCAATTATAAGAAGAAAGTTGGAAAATTCACAAATATGCAGAGATTAAATAATATGCTCAAAAAAAAAAAAACAGATCAAAGAAGAAACCAAAAGATAAACCAAAAAATATCTTGAGACAAATGAAAATGAAAACACAAGTTAACAAAACTTATAAGATACAGTAAAAGAGGGAATTTTATAGTGATAAGTGCCTACATTGAGAAAAAAAGAATGATGTCAAACAACCTCATTTTACACCTCAAGGAACTAGAAAAAAAAAAAACTACGCCCAAATTTAGCAAACAGAAGGGAATAACAAAAATCAGAACAGATAAATATGAAAAGATAAACAAAACAGGCAATCTTTAGCTAGATAATCAAAGAAAAAAGAGACAGAACTCAAATAAATAAAATCAGAAATGAAAGATAAGTTACAGCTGATGCCACAGAAATATAAAGGACATAAGAGACTATCATGAACAATTATACAAAAAAACAGACAACCTACAATAAACAGATAAATTCCTACATATGACCTACCAAGAATGAATCTTGAAGAAATATAAAATCTGAATAGAACAATAACTAGTAAGAAGATTGTATCAGTAACCAAAAACATCCTTAAAAACAAAAGTTCAAAACCATATGGCTTTACTGGTAAATTCTACTAAACATTTAAAAAAGAATATCAATCCTTCTCAAATACTTTGAAAAAACAGAAGAGGAAGAAATGCTTCTAAACTCTTTACAAAGCCAGGATTATCCAGGATTATCCAAAACCAACAAGGACACTACAAAAAAATAAAATTACAGGCCAATGACCCTGATGATACAAAAATCTTCAACAAAAATTAGCAAACCAATTTCAACAGAACATTTTTAAATACATCATTATCAAGTGGGATTTATTCCAGGAATGTAAGGATGGTTCAACATCCACAAATCAATCAATGTGATACATCACATCCACAAAATGAAGAATAAAAATCACATGATCATCTCAGCAGATACAGATAAAGCACCCGACAAAATTCAACATCCATTTATAATAAAAACTCTCAACAAATTTAATATAGAGGGAATATACCACAACATAATAAAGGCCATATATGACCAATCCAGAGCTAACACCATACCAAATGGTGAAAAGTAAAAGCTTTTCCTCTAAAATCAGGAACAAGACAATAGTACCTACTCTCACCACTTCTATTCAACATAATATTGGAAGACATATCCAGAGCGATTAAGCAAGAAAAGGAAATAAAATGCATCCAAATCAGAAAGGAGGAAATAAAAATGTTTGTTTTTTAAAGATTTTATTTATTTATTCATGATAGACATAGAGAGAGAGGCAGAGACACAGGCAGAGAGAGAAGCAGGCTCCATGCAGGGAGCCGGACATGGGACTCGATCCCAGGTCTCCAGGATCATGCCCTGGGCTGAAGGCAGTGCTAAACCACTGAGCCACCCGGGGATCCCTAAAACTTTTTGTGAATGACATGATCCTACACATAGAAAACCCTAAGACTCCATCAAAAAAACTGTGAAACAAATTTAGTAAAATTTTGGGATACAAAATCAATATAAAAATCTGTTGCATTTGGGGCACCTGAGTGGTTCAGTCAGTTGAGCATCTAACTCTTGGTATTGGCTCAGGTCATGATCTCAGGGTTGTGGGATCTAGCCTCATGCTGGGATCTGCACTCAGGGGGGAGGCCGGCTAAGAGTTTCTCTTTCCCTCTGCCCCTCCCCCCATTCGTGCTCTCTCCCTCTCAAATAAATAAATCTTAAAAAATATCTGTTGCATTTCTATACACTAACAACAAATTATATGAAAGAGAAATTAAGAAATCAATCCTATTCATAATAGTATCAAAAACAATAAATATTTGTAATATATTAACCAAAAAGATAAAAGATCTATACACTGAAGATTATAAGACATTAATGGTAGAAACTGAAGACACATTAAATGGAAAGATATCTCATGCTCTTGGACTGGAAGAATTAGCATTGTTAAGATGTCAACACTACCCAAAGCCATCTATGGATTCAACACAATCCCCATCAAAATCCCAATAGCACTTTTTATGGAATTAGAAAAATAATCCCCAAATCTATATAAAACCACAAAAGACCTCAAATAGCCAAAGCTATTGTGAGCAAGAATGAACCTGAAGATATATTTCTTAATTTCAAAATACATTACAAAGCTATGCAATCAAAACAGCACGTGGTGCTGGCATAAAAACAAACAGACCAATGGAACAGAACACAGAGCCCAAAAACAACTGATCTTTGACAAAAGTACCAAGAACACACAATGGTAATTGACAGTCTGTCCAATAAATCGTGCTGGAAAAAAAGGTATCTACCTGCAAAAGAATGAAATGGATCCCTATCTTAACACTATATACAAAATCTAGGGGCACCCAGGTGGCTCAGCGGTTTAGCGCCACCTTCGGCCCAGGGCCTGATCCTGGAGACCCGGGATGGAGTCCCACATTGGGCTCCCTGCATGAAGCCTGCTTCTCCCTCTGCCTGTATCTCTGCCTCTCTCCCTCTGTGTCTCTTGTGAATAAATAAAGAGAATCTTAAAAAAAAAAAATCTATTCAAAATGGTTTAAAGACTTAAATGTAATAATCTGAAACCATAAAATTCCTAGAAGAAAACATAAAGAAAAAGTTCCCTTACATTGGCCTTGGCAATAATTTTTTGGATATGACATCAAAAGCATAGGCAAAAATAGACAAACGGAATTAGATTAAATAAAAAGGCTTCTGTGAAGCAAAGGGTACAATGAGAAATGAAAAGGCAACCTACACAATGGGAGAAAGTGTTTGCAGACCATGTATCTGATAAGAGCTTAATATCCAAGATGTATATGGAACTCAACCAAACAGCAAAAAAAAAAAAAAAAAAAAAATCAAATAATCTGATTTATTTATTTTTTTAATTTTTAAGATTTATTGAGCCACCCAGGTATCCCAAATAATCTGATTTAAAAATGGGTAAACATTTTTTCCGAAGAAGACCAATAGGTACATGGAAAGGTGCTCAAATTCACTAATCATCAGGGAAATGCAAATTAAACGCACAGTAAGACATCACCAACACTTGTTAGGATGGCTACTATCAAAAAGACAAGAGATGATAAATGTCAGCAAGGTCATGGAAAAAACGGAACTCCTGAGCACTAGTGGTAGGAATGTAAATCGGTGTAGCTATTACGGAAAATATTATGGAAATTCCTCAATAAAATAAATTAAAAATAGAACTACCATATGATCCAGCCATCCCTCTTCTGGGTATATATATCCAAATAAAATGAAATCAGTATTTCCAGAAGGTATCTGGATTCCTACATTCACTGCAGCATTGTTCATAATAGCAACGATAGGGAAACACATTGTGCACTTTAAATATATACAATTTTGTCAATTACTTCTCATGTGGCCTGGGAAAAAAGAAAAAAATGTAGATATGTAAGACAAAATCCCCAGATAAAATTATCACTTAGCATTAAATTAAAGTAGCTCAAGATTAAATTATATTTATATTATATTATTATAATTATATTAAATGATATTTATCATTATTGATGACAGAAAAGATATCACAACATGTAAAGTTTCACATATAAAAGCAGAGAGAATCATATAATAAAGCCACTGGCAACTTCCATAATTATTTATTCTTAGACAATCTTCTTTCCACTACACTTATTTTTCAGTTAAAACTATTGTATGAAGGGATCCCTGGGTGGCTCAGCGGTTTAGCACCTGCCTTTGGCCCAGGGCGCGATCCTGGAGATCCGGGATCGAATCCCACGTCGGGCTCCCGGTGCATGGAGCCTGCTTCTCCCTCTGCCTATGTCTCTGCCTCTCTCTCTCTCTCTGTGACTATCATAAATAAATAAAAATTTAAAAAAAAAACTATTGTATGAAGAACAAAGTAAAACCATAAAAAAAACAGTCTTGATTCAGGTGAAAACCAGTCACACAAAATCCTACACTGTGCCATGTTTGTATTCCAATTTCAAAAACAAAATCTGTAAAATCTGAATTCTTAAATCTTCCAATAAGCAAAAATGGGATATGAAGGGAAAATAATGGGAAACAAAGTATAAGGCAACATTCTCTGTGCAAAAATACAGAAATTAATACCAAGCATCAAGAGTGAATTTATATTCCAGGGCAGCTAGCTTACAATTAACTGCAAAGGGCACCGTAGACCAGGCTTCCAGTATTCCACACAATGGCTTTCAAATTCGGCATCTGCAGCAGAAAACAGGCCCCCTGGAGCAGAGAAAAGCTCCACCATCAGACAGGAACTCTGTGTTCCATGAACCACCTGTTATCTCAACAGGAAGTCAAGAGAAGGAATTAAGTTTCAGTCCGCTCAGCGAGGAAAATCAGGTGCTCAGGAATCTGGCCAGGAGCCCAAATTCCTCAAATGGGACAAATTGAAGCCCCCCACTATCAGCATAACTCTAAAAGGGGTCTTCTAAATAAAGGCCTGGAGGAAAATAAGATCAGAAAAACAAACAACTTGCTAAATAAAAGTTCACCATAATAGTCACCTTCTGATACAACTTCTCTTGTTCAGTTTACAGCAAAGAGGAGGCATAAATACCTAATTACTTTAAATTACAACTTCCAAGTACTTCTTTTAAAGAGAAATAGGGGCACTTGGATGGCTCAGTCCATTAAGCACTGACTCTTGATTTCGCTCAGGTCATGATCTCAGGGTCTTGAAATCGAGCCCCACATTGGGCTCCATGATGGGCAAACGGAGCCTGAGTAAGATTCTCTCTCCCTCTGCCCCTCCTCCCTGCACATGTGGGCTCTCTCTCTCTCTCTCTCTCTCAAATTAATTAATTAATTAAAATTTTAAAAATAAAAAAAAATATAGTTATTCTCGTGGAAGTAGTATGGCATAGTGAATAAGGATGAGTTTCAGGACTGAAAAATACCTGGATTCAAATTATTGCTCTGCGAACAACTAAATTTTCAACAATTTATTTGATCTTCCTGAGCCTCGATGTCTTCATCTGTCAAATGGCAATATTCGGGGCACCTGGGTGGCTCAGTAGTTGAGCACCTGCCTTTGGCTCAGATCATGACCCCAGGGTCATAGGATCGAGTCCCACATCAGGCTTCCTGCATGAAGCCTGCTTCTCCCTCTGCCTGTGTCTCTGCCTCTCTCTCTCTGTGTCTCTCATGAATAAATAAAACCTTTAAAAAAATAAAAAATAAAATGGCAATATTCATTTGACCACAGATTTCTTATGGGGATTTCATCTGATAAGATGGCATAAGCAAAATGCATTTTACATTGAGAGCTAAATATACTTCAATAATAAACATGCATTAATCAATATACTAATAATATACCAGCTTACTTTTCCCACAAAATACTGAGAATAACAAAAAGAAAACTGCCTTGGGGTATGTTGAAATGATGAGAGTAAGTATTCTAGGCATGGCAGTTATGTTGTTTATAAGTGTCTTTTTTTTTTTTTAAGATCTATTTATTTATTCATTAGAGAGAGACACAGAGACACAGGCAGAGAGAGAAGCAGGCTCCTCACAGGGAGCCTGATGTGGGACTCGATCCCCGGACCCGGGGTCATGCCCTGAGCCAAAGGCAGACACTCAACCACTGAGCCACCCAGGCATCCCGAAAATTGAAAGTTTTTATACTGTGAAACTTGCATTTGTTCATTTTAGAGGAGAAGCTGACAATAATAATAATTTTAATATATATATATACTAAGTTGCACCATACAACCTCCCAAGAATGCTTCCTTGACCATTGTACTTGACCATCCCGCAGCAAGGAGTCATAAATTATTCCACCTTTTCATCTGACTCTTAACCATAACTATTTGAAAACTGGCTATCAGCACTATCAACAAATATTTCTGACAACAAATAGGAAGTTTTAAAGCTGGGAAGTGATATCATCAAATAGTATTTTGTAAGGCTTACTCTGTTGGCAACGTGAAGGGTGATTTATTAATTTTAATAAAGAGCTGACAAAATGGCAAATGTGGGACCCAGATAGTTCTTTTCCATTTTATTCTAGCTTTACAATTCCAAAAAACTACGGTCAAAATCCAAATTAAAGAGAAAAAAATCTAAGCATGTCAGTTCTATCATATGCTCAAGTAATGGGGTAAAGAAAATTAAGGAGGTTATGGAAAATCAGAGAGGAACCCTACACATTCAACCATTCTTTCACTCACTTTCTTTCTCCTCTCTCTCTCTCTCTCTGTGTCTCTGTCTCTCTGCCTGTGTGACTCTGTCTCTCTCTCTGTCTCTGTGTCTCTGTCTCTGCCTCTCTGTCTCTCTGTCCCTCTCTCTGTCTCTCTCTCTGTCTCTCTCCGGCTCCCTCTTTCTCTCTCTCTCTCTCTCTCTCTCTCTCTCTCTCTCTCACACACACACACACACACACACACACACAGGCCCTTACATTCATTTTAAGGAGCAACCTCGCCACCTTGTGGCTTTTATAAACATTCACTATAAAGCAAAACTTGAATTTCCAGACACAGAAAAGCAAAACTGTGAGGAAAAGAAACCAATGGGAAAAGATTTCTCCTTTTAATATTTGCCCTGAATACCAGATGATTTGGCCTTCCTGCTCCTGGCTTCCCTCATCTTTCTTCTTAATTATGTCTCACTGTTCTCCTGAACCTAGGAGCGCTTCTAAAGCAGGAGCCCCCACTGTTTCTGTAACTCCTATGACACCTCCCACGGTGCTCCTTCTGAGGAGGTTAACCTTCTGAAGGCCAAACAGCCCTTCAACAAACTGGCGAGAAGCTATGAACTCTCCCCAAAGAAAATATCTCAACATATTTCGAACCCCATTCATGAATGCACCCCCGGTGAAGAGGCAGGTCAAAGACCCCCCACTGCTTGCTATCTGTCCACTCCAGGCCCACGGCATCTCCATTATCAGCATAACTCTCCTGAGAGGGAGCAGTTCAAGGACAGCTAGGAGGCTTCCAAGCATCTGAGAGCTCCAGCATGGGGCTTTGGTCTCACAACAAAAAGAAAAGAAGGAACAAAATAAAGCATCTGTCAACTACACTGTATCCGTAGCCTCCTCTGGTCTCCCTCCCTCATGTTTGCCTCTTGTGATCACAGTGACCCTTCTAAAATCTAAATCAGAATGTACTACCTTCCTGCCTAATGCTTTCTAGGGGCTTTCCAAGTCCCCTAGAGTAGATCCAAACTCTTTATCCTTTTGTCTTTGTCATTGACTGCTCTCTAAACAAATCTCATCAATTTTCCCACTGCCCTCTACCTTGAGTCCTGATGGTCTTCTTACTTTCTCTGAATACACCCACAGCTATTTCCATCCTGGAGACTCTGCTACCTAAAATGTTTTTTCTTCCAATTTCACAGGACTGGCTGCTACTGATTATGTGATCCTGCACACACCTCTTCAAAGAGCCCTTCCCTAACCACCCAGTCTAAAATAGACTTCCAGGAACTCCCTAGCATTTTATCATATTTTCATTCTCTCTGATAAGATAGTACTTATCACCATCTGGAATTTAATTTTTTTAAATGAATATATGTCTCTTCCCTGGAACATTAGCTTTGACAGAGGTATATGTTCTCAGCAATATCTTCAGCACCTAGAATGTCTTCCAGTATCTCAGTAAATGTGTTAAACAAACGAATGGGGGTGCCTGGGTGGCTTAGTGGGTTAAGCCACTGCCTTTGGCTCAGGTCATGATCTCTAGGTCCTGCGATCACCCCACGTCGGGCTCCCTGCTCAGCAGAGAGTCTGTTTCGCCCTCTCCCTCCATCTTTCCCCCTGCTTGTGCCCTCTCGCTCTCTCGCTCTCTCGTTCCCAAATAAATAAATAAAATCCTTTTTAAAATAAAAAATGAATGAATATAAACAAATTAGCTAGGGAAATGGAAAGAAGACTTACCTTACTACTGGCCATAAGACAAAGATTAAACTGTACTTCCTCTAATAATACCTGAAATAACCTGTCTGGGGTTTGGGGGCAAGAGCAATAAAGGAAGGTCCAGGCAACTAAATTTCCCAGGTTCAACCAAAAATGTCCCTAAGAGTCCATATATATTTGGTGCCCTCTCATATCCTCAGTGTTCTCGCTAATAAATTTCATCCATACCATGGTCCCAAACAAGATACTGGCAACACCCTGTCTAGAATAATAATGACTATTTATCAAGTTATTATGTATTAGACACTGAAAGACATTTCTCCAGTACGTCACTTAATTCACATAAAAACCTTATGAGTTAGGTACCATTATCTGCTATATACAACTATAAAACCTGAGGCTTAGAAGAGTTAAGCGACCTGTCCAAGGTCACAAAGACAGGAAGTAGCAGAGCTTAGATCCTAACTCAAGTCTGAATCCTTATACATAAACATGTCTGCTTGTGTGCGTAAAGACATCTCCATCAAAAAATCCAAGGTACCACAAGCTTAAAGATGCCCTAAACAGAAAGTATCATCGCACCTCAGTCACCCTCACAGGCCATGGAGCCAGACTGTTCCTTCTGCCACATTCACTTCACTGAACGAACTTTACCCACACATTTGCACAATCCAGAAACCTAAGAGTCATCCTGGACTCTTTTCTTTCAGCTCCTGACCATACCCAATTGGTCACGAATTCCAGCTAAACAACTCTCAGATCCATCAAAGCTCTTATGCTCTGCAATAGCTTATTTACTGGTCCCCCTGCCTTAGTTTATTGTTTATGTGACTACAACAGTCTTTCAAATATGTAATTCTGATTTTAAGTCATGTCCCTTATTAAATTCTTACTAAGTTGCATACAGGATACGAGATAAAAATTTCTTACTTAGGAGGACAGACTGAAGGAAAAAAAAAAAAGGAAGAGGACAGACTGAGCCTTTTGTGACCTGGCCCCTAACTAGCCTACACATCTTATCTCCTGTCATTTTTCCAAAACAACTCATGCTCTCCAAACATGCAGGGCTCTTTCATTCCTCTGGGCCTCTGTGCGTGCCATTTTACCTGCGACCCTCCCACCTCCCCCATCCGTCTAGTAAAGATAATCCTCCTCAAGATACAGGTTTAGTTGATAATGGACTATTATGGACAATAAAGAAGGAAGCTTCAAAGAGGACAACTATCTATCCTGTTAATGAATTAAATACAAAATAGGAGTTAATGTTTAAAGTTAATACCATGCTATTAGCTAGAAGGCTAATACTACTGCTCCAGCAGCTATAGAAACTCCAACAATAGATTATTTAACTGAAAGAAGATCAGAAGGCAAGAAAATATTTTACAATAAAGAAGGTGATCCTTCAAAATGTATATAAATACAGCTGACCTTGAACAGCACAGGTTTGAACCAGGCAGGTCCATTTACATGCAGATTTTTTCCAATAAATACAGCATAGTACCATAAATATATTTACTCTTTCTTATGATTTTCTTAATAAATTTTTTTCTCTAGATTAATTTATGAATACAGCATATAATGCACACAAAATATGTGCTAATTGATTATTTTTGTTATTGTAAGGGTTCTAGTCAACAGTGGGTTATTAGTAGTTAAGTTTTGGGGGAGTCAAAACTTATATGCAGATTTTCAACTGCATGGGGTTCAATACCTCTAACCCCCACATTTCTAGGTCCACTGGATCTGAACTTTGTTTCTTTCTTTGCTCATTTTCTCATTTATAAAGTGTTTCCCAATGAAAATGATAGATTATGATCTACTAACGGACTTTATTTATTTATTTATTTATTTATTTATTTATTTATTTTCTCATCTGTCCCTGGAAAAGGCCTAAAACCAAAGACTAACCCAATGGCAATGAGCATTCCTACTACCCAGACTGTGGTCTCTAAATGCCATTTCCTACTAAAAGGAACTAGGATTCCATGGAGAAATGGTCGATTCCAGGATGGGGGAGGAAACATACAAAATTCACCTAGAATATCAGGTTATACCAGGATCAAGGAAGTGATCAAAGACTACTGGTCATGTCACAAAAATGCAGATGTCAACCTGAAAAGGCCCACTATGGCCAAAGATGAGATCATTTTGAGTATGAATAAAAATAATAGCTGCAACAGACTGAAACACATCAAATATGTGAAATTCTGAGAATCTATAATCATTATTTTTTTAAATCATCAGTCACCTTTGGAGGACAATAGGAAATAAATTCATTATTATGACAACTGGTAAATAAAGGGAATTTACATATATCTTGTCTTTACTAATTAAATACTAATCAAATAGTTGATGAGAGGATATCGATTTACAGAAATTTTCCAACCAACGTTTGAAGAAGCAACGGCAGAATTAGGATGTTATCATTTCATAATTCCTAAGGGATTTATTTATAGATCTAATCATCATCAATGGCTTCTAACATCACAAAAAGAGCAACAGCCAGCCGTTATGTGCCTCCTAGTAGAAATACACATCACCTTCTATGAAATAAAACCAAAAAAATCAAACCGAAATCTGAGCAAGCCTACAGATGTCAGTTTTTAAAGAAGAACAACAACAACGAAATTAAACATATGGGAATGTAATCAGCAAAAATCAAACAACTCAACAAGACAAACTGTTTTTGAAAGAAATAAGTTGCAAGAAAAAAAGAGATTGAGGAGGAACTATATAAAATAAAGAAGATTTCAGAAACATATCAATCAGTTGCAATGACTAGACTTCATTTGAATCCCAATTCAGAATAACAAACTGTAGGGATGCCTGGGTGGCTCAGTGGTTGAGCATCAGGTTGTGATCCGGGGCCATGGGATTGAGTCCCACATTGGGCTCCCCGTAGGGAGCCTGCTTCTCCCTCTGCCTATGTCTCTGCCTCTCGTGAATAAATAAATAAAATCTTAAGAAAAAAACTGTAAATAGAAAGAAGAGAACGGGGAAAATTTGAACAACTGCATATTTAATGATGGCAAGGAATTATAGTCATTTTTTTATTTACACGTGACATTGTGTGTTGATGCTTTAAAATGACCCCTTTTCTTTCGGATATATTCTGTAATATTTAGAAATGAGATGATATAAAATCTGAGATTTTCCTTTAAATAACAGGGGAGGAGAATATGTGATTTTAGACAAAATAAGATGGGTCGTGAAGTGATTTATGTGTACCTCAAGAACCATTATACTACTCTCTCTACTTCCATGTAACTTTAAATTTTTCTATATTAAATGTCAAAAAACAAAATTCAAATGATATGAAAATTTCATTTTGTACATCTAAAAATACACCAAGGAATATTAGTGCTGAAGGGTCGGGGGCAAAATTTCTTGCAGATTCTTCAAAGAATTCTTTACAGATGTGAAAGCTGAGTTCTACAGAAGTTAAGTGACTTGTCTAAAGTCACAAAGCCAATCATTAGCAAAACTAGACCAAACACTCAAGATTTCAGTTTCCCAGTCAGGTTCTCCCTCATCTGAACAGGAGAGTTTTATTCTATTCTGAAGAATCTTCTTAGCCACTTTCTATTTTAGACAATTAATTCAATAATAATAGTTAATATGTAAAGAGCACATGCTGTGTGCTGGGAACTGTGTTGGTGCTTTGTATGTGTAACTTCATTGCATTCTCACAAAAAGTACATGATGTATTTTAATTACTATTGAGGAAAATGAAATTTTGAGAGACTAAGTGCCTCACCCAAGGTCACACAGCTACTTACCATGATTCTGTAAGTAATCATCAAACTGTGGACACTCATTACTGTGTAACCACTCTTACAAAATATTTCCATGAGCATCAACGGTTCATACATTGTTCAAAGACCAAAAATGTAATATATTAATCATTAGGTTTGCTATCTCCATAACCTTTGAAATTAGACCCCTCACTCTATATCACAAAGAGGTAGTAAAACTGGTTGACTAATTGTATACCACCTAAAGCATCTGAAATATAATACTAATAAGCATATGTTCCTAGTCAGAAAGGGTAAATAAATTTGTAAGTTAAACAATATTCTGCAATGTGGCAAAAGCATACTAAGCAAAATACAAAATAAAAAAAACTTTACACCATTATCTGTCTTTATCACAGAATTATCACTTTGTTTTACAAAATCCAATTTGATGATATTAATATACAAAAGTATTGTTGTTTAAGAATTGTTTCTTCTGCATTAGTTTCATTTTCCCCAACTAGTTAACATAACAATAAGCACACAGTAAGCACTTAATGAACATTTGTCATCTGACTGATGCATATTTTTGTATTTTATAGTATTTCATGTATGCTTATGATATTCTTCACATAAACTATCAAAATAAATGTTTTTATAGGATTGACAGGAGTTAGGGATAATAGAGTATCATGGTCTTGTCTTTAATACGCACAATATTTTGGGGCATCTGTGTGGCTCAGTCGGTTAAGCGCCTGCTTTGGCTCAGGTCATGATCCCATGGTCCTGGGAATACGTCCCGCATGGGGTTTCTTGTTTAGCGAGGAGTTTGCTCTTCCCTCTCACTCTGCCTGCCACTCTGCCTACTTGTGCTCTCTCTCTGTCAAATAGGTGAATAAAATCTTTTTTAAAAAAAAAGATACATACATGTATATATTATATATACACACATACACACACGCACAATGTTTTTTATAGAAAAGTGATTAAAACTCTTCAATATTTCCATCATACAACTGGAATCTACAATTTCAAAGACTTTCATGATCATGTCAATGCATCCTGCTAAAAGTGAATTTAAGTACACTACAGTCGTGAACATACACACACACACACACACACAAACACACACAAATTATCCTAAATCCCAGAAGACTTATTCAAGTAGAGAAGGAAAAACACAATCAAACCAAACTTATATAATGAAAATAAATTGTAGAATTTGTCCTGAAATTAAGAATTCAAATATATTTTCGGGGGATCTATTCTAAAGAAATTCTATTAGCAGTTATATCTATATCCCAAGAGTCAACATTTTCTATAAGACAAATGCAGCTCACATTCTGACAAATGCCCCATAAAATCATCAAAGAAAAAACAGAATTACTATTGCTATATGGTTTTCATTTTCAGGTACAAAAATCAAATTTTAAAATGTCAGAAATATAAAACATACTCTGTGAGTAGAAAAGAAAATAAAAATTCAGCCAGACTCTCACATAAAACCAATTCCCTATAGCTAGATTCCCACACCCCAAATAGCAGCACTACGTCAGACTGTGAAAGAACATTCTAGGCAAAGAACATAAAAATGTTCAGTACTGACCTCTTTTGAGAGACTAAACATCATCTCAAATGAAATCCAGATAAATGGATAACTCAACTGAGTAACAAATTAACAAGAATCACCTTTAGCCTTCTTTCATTGCCAAGGGAAAAATATTCAATTAAGTACAGTCTACATCTTTATTTAATAGAGATCAATGAAACAAAAGATAGCAAATAAAATCCAGTAATCCTTGAACTGCCCAAAGTTGGGAGAAATTAAAAGTTTTTCTGCAGACTTCTGTAATGTTTCCTAAACAAGGAAATACATAGTACTATGTATGTGTATACAACGAATCCAAAAGCAAGGAAGAACAAGAGATCAGGAGCATATACTATGTAATGGTGCTGCTGAAAATAATCACATGTAGAATAAACTGATAGAAACTTTAAAAAAGTTTGCAGTTATGAGCACATCTAGTGCTCAGACCTTGGTTTTTAAATATCATTCTCCATTCAATGGAACCAAGGTTCCTTGGAAAGAAATGGTCAATTCTGGGACTAGGACAGAGGAGGAGAGGGGACTCAAAACAGGATAACCTAGAACCTAAACCTAGAATATTTCAGGACAAAAATTTAGAAAGTCTTCAAAGAAAGGTGAGGACATATTAAAAGGACACACGGAACATCCTGAAGGTATTCCCACTGCCTGAATCTGGGGCTATTTAAGCAACAAAATAAATAATGATAATCCTAATTAAAGGATTGTCTGAATAAAATGTGAATACAAGAGTCAACACTGATATAAATAAAGGAAAAGGGAAACTCTTCTCTGGTGTAGAAAGAGACACTTTTGAACCTCTTATCGGGTTCATAAAAAGTATAGATAGGGCAGCCAGGGTGGCTCAGTGGTTTAGCGTCACCTTCAGCCCAGGGCGCAATCCTGGAGACCCGGGATCAAGTCCCACGTCGGGCTCCCTGCATGGAGCCTGCTTCTCCCTCTGCCTGTGTCTCTGCCTCTCTCTCTGTGTGTGTCTCTCATGAATAAATAAATATTTTTTAAAATATAGATAATTAGCTAGATAGATAGATAGATAGATAGATAGATAGACAGATAGATACAGAAAGAAGGATAAAACAAAAGCATTTGTATATCCAAGTCCATGGGAAAATAAACCTATAAGTAATGAGTGCTCACACACACCTGAACACCACTGAACCTGCCCCTGTGCATGAGGAAGGAGAGGAAGCTAAAGAGGTAGAGGAGGAGGGGAAGGTGGGAGCAGCAAAGGAGGAACAGCTACCATTTCCTGAGCACTTCCTTGTAATAACCCTATACTAACCCTTATAATAACCCTTTCTTAGAATAACCCTGAAATTTACAGATGAGAAAGTTGCACTTGAGAAGGTTAAGTAACTTACCCAAAGCCACATAAGTAGTAAATGACAGAGCCAACATTTTAACCCAGTCCACCATGGAGGTGATGACGCCCCCTGCTCTCTTTGCCCTGCTTTGATCCAGTAGTTCCACCTTTATCTGTGTTAGGCTTCTACAGAAGATATTTGAAGAAAAGGCTAAAGAACTCTAAAACACTCTATTACACTATTCTCCCTCCCAGTATTCCTAGACATCTCCCTAAACCTGCAATGACAGTATCACTTGTGAAGAACAAGACCAAGGTGGTAGAGAGGTCAGGACAAGCTAGACCCACTGCCTTAAAGCAAAACCCCGGGCAGGAAAAGAACATCCACCACGGTGCTCAAACCCCAAACAGGAACCTGGAGAGTCATTTCATTTCTAGTAAATCAGTTACAGCATTTTATTCTAGTATTGATTCGATAAGTATCTACTGAACACCTACAAATGTGTAAACATTACTTTCAAGAAAACCTGTAGCATTTAAGAAAAACCCTTGGTGTCCGATCATAACAGAATCCAAATCCATGTAGCTTCCCCATTTGCTAAGCATAGTTTCTAACACATCCATGGTTGGGCAAATGCTGGAAGGGGTGGAGGAAAATGAGAAGAGGTACGGTCAGTAGGAAATGTCTTACTATCGTGGTGATCTAGACTTGGCAGGGATTAAAAGCCTACTTGTTTCAGAGAGTAGTTTAATGGCTTCTTCAAAGACCTCCCCTACTCCATCAGTGGGGGGTCTCTCACTTCCAGGGTCTCTTTACCCTGAAGAATCTCTCTCTTTCCCAGCTAATCACTTACGTTCCCTCCTCAGCCCCAGACATTATCAGTACACCACCAGCTTCCTTCTTCTACCCTCTTGGACAGGATCTAAAGCAATAACACAGTGTTTTTCTCTTTCTCACTCTAATCCACAGGAAATATTGGTAAGACCACAGTGGCTCCCAAACCACAGGCCTCCAGACATCCTCTGTCTCCCTAAATATCTCAGGCATGAATCACATATCAATCCACTTATCTACCAAGCTCCAGGGAACAAACACCAAATCCTCCCAGAGGTCCCATTCAAGGTCCTTTCCTTTGGTTTAAGATTATGAAATTGCAGAACTACTTCTTTTGAAAGTAGTGTTTGAAAGTAAGTGTTGGATTAAAAGTTCTTTTTAATTTAAAAATGATCATGGAAATGCACCAAATATTATCATAATACATATTATCTCAGAGTGGTGGCATTGTAACTCATAATTATTTTCTTTTTATGGTCCTCTATTTTCAGAATTTCCCACAGTAAACATTTATCACTTTTGTGACTGACAAAAAGCAACAGTAAATATTTTAATTAAAGAAAAACACAGATAATATAAATAGCTGGCTTATTCTACAATCAGATGTCTAATGAACAATAGTTTCAAAGTATACCTCCCAACATTAAAGAAAAGCTGCTTATTTTTTTTTTCTAAGTGCATGGCAAATGTCAAGAGGAGATCTAACCATACTCATATCTATAGTATTTCCACCAATGGTCAAGACATTGACTCAAAAAAAAAAAAAAAAAAATTGCCCAGTTACTGTATCCCTACTACGAAACTATGGTTTCATGTCAATAAACTTATCTTCCTCATTATTTGAGCTAAACTCATATTAGTAAGAATTACATTTTCTTTCAAGAATCCAAACAAAGGCAAAAGAAGAGGATTCCAAACATTCTGTGTCATGGGGGAGTCGGCCCAGGTTCAACATTTTTCTGTGGATAATCCAAAAATAAATAATTCAGAATTTACCATGCTGGAATAAGAAACCAAGGTGAGCCTAACATTATTTTGTAGGAAATAGGTATTTCTATTTATTTATGGAACTGTGCCAGGAATAGAACACTTCCCAATTTTTATGAGAAATTACTGCATAGAAAGTATTCTGTATTGCAGCCCTCAGTTAAATGTCCTTGATGAAGTGATTAGAGACTTTCAGATTTTGTCATCTCCACATGCAACTTCGATTAAGCAGTTTAGTTCCTTCCTCCATCATCACTCAGGGACTATCACTTGGCCTGATGGTCCGATAGCCTGAAAGTACTTGGTAACAGACTTATCACAAAATTGTGAACCGAAGCCAAGTTTCCTTCTGACACAGTCAAGCTCCAAAGCCAGCTTTATGTTTTTAATTAATACTATCTTTGCACCAGATGTAAATAAATATGTGCAACACTCTGGGAATATCATTAGAGCCAGATGAAATATCAGGGTTCTTCTAACTTCTGAGTTAACAGGGCAGCAGACATCCAGGCCAGTAGGCTTTCTCTCAACATCCCATCAAAATACCTATGGAGACATATAGTAAAGATCAAAACTGGGGGTGGGGGAAAGAAAGAAAAACTTTGAAGAGAAGATAACATCACGAACAACGTTTAGCGGAGAATTTCCACTAAAAGCATCACTGGTACAAAGGATTAAGAAGCACATTCTTGAGTGATATATCACATGCGTCCTATTCTGAACCAGAAACATACAGCCACCTTCAAATAAATGGGGGGGAAAAGGGGGTTTTTTTTCCCCACATGTTCCTATGCTAACAAAAACCAGCCAGAGATTAGGGTAGACTTTCTTGTCTTTACAAGGTCCTAATTAATTAATTGATACTTTTTATGAGGCAGTAAACAAAAGAATTAGAATTCTAAGCGGAAAAGTTTGGTCAAAGGGATTTTTTTTAACAAGGTCCCTTTTAATTTCTACATTAAGGTATTATCTGCAATGGTTTCTTTCAGTCCTTTGCAGATAAGGACTTTTTAATTCTTTACTTTTGTTTTATTGTGTCTGCTTAATGTTTGCTTTAAACATGCAAACAGCAGTCACCACCCCTACAACCAACATGCCTGGTGTAGAGAGGTTTACCCTTGGAAAATCTCCACAGAAATGACCTGGTCCCTCTGCCTCTCAAAGAGACTAGGGGCCCCGATGCATATAACTGAGATGAATGATCATCCAATGACAATTAATGAACAGCATCCAGTTATAAACCTTTTTTTGTTTGTTTGGAATACTGGAAGCCAGGTCCTGCATAGGACCATCTAATACTTCTATCTAATAGAAATATTACTACCACAAAGTAGCACATATGCATAGTTCCCTGAAGAGTAAAATAAGCATTTTCTCCTTTCACCCTTTTCTTTTAAATTGTGTGAACTGTCCTCTTGGAATGAAACTCCCTAAGCATGTATGACCAACTCAAGGAACACTAGTGACAGTTTTTCAAGTCTACCTTTTTCCAGAAGGATTATCACATAGCAAGTGGCCAAATATCTCTGTCGACAACTGCAAGATTTTCCAAGAGTACTCTGATACAGTCCGTAATTCTAGAATCCATATACTGCATATCTATAAAAAAAAAAAAAAAAAACACGAAAGATTTCCAGAACTAGAATTTGGGTCTTCCATCAGTCCCATTCACTTTTCTGTTTCTATAACCAATCAAATTCCTACGAAATCTTAGCACAAAACAGAAATTTCATAAGGATTGGTAGATGGACAGGACACTGGGATGCTTTGATACCTGAGCAAAAGCTGTGTGAACAGGAGTGAAAACAAGAATAAATCTGGAAGCAATCTAGGATTGGGAAGTTGGCTGGGTATACAGTGGAGGAGACTACACATGGGATCTGTGGCCCTAGCTTAATCAAACTATTAGGCAACAAAAGCAAAAGACTAAAAAACCTCAATGCAGCAAATCTCTAGCTAAATTCAGACATGGATTCTATAAACAATCAGCCACGCAACGTAGTGTTGAGAGACGAGAGACACGAGCATTCAAGTGGAAGAGCGCTCCACCAGGAATATCCTGGCATGTGGCCTCCCAGCTGCTCTGTCATTATTCTCTCCTTCTTACAGAAAGAGGGTACAAATAAATTACAACACCCTTCTGAAGCAAGTTTAGCCAGCTTGTCCCATCATGCTTCATTTTTTTTTAGTTTAAGTACAATTGACACACAATGTTATATTAGTTTCAGGTGTACAACACAGTGACTTGACAATCTGTACATTACTCAGTACTCACCAGGTCAAGGGTAGTCACCATCTGTCACCATCCAACATAATTAAAATATTATTATGTTCCCTATACCGTGCTTTTCATTTCTGTGAGTTAGTGTTTTATAACTGGAAGTCTGTATCTCTTAATCCTTTTCATCTATTTCACCTATACCCGACCCACCTCCCTTCATGCTTTCTTGCAACTAAAAAAAAAGAAAAGTATTTTAAAACATTTTTGTTACTAAAACAAGAAAGCAGAACGGGCCTTTCCTATCGATAGAAATTTTAAGTAAATCTCATTTTTTACCATAATCTCTGTCCTACTAAAGGTTATTATAGCCAGCTCTTTCCTAAAAGGTTTGGCCAGTGGGTTGCAGTCTCCTCCACTTACTAATAGAGAAAGAGCTGTTCCAAAATGCAGAGCCATTTATAACATAAAAGCTCCAAACCCTCAGCTATCTCTAAATAGTCTTTGCATCTGATGAGAAGAAATCAATGGCACACAAAACTCTTCGACTAGTTATTGTTTGTTGGCATCCTAAAAGTTCTGCATCATTGTAGTTAAAAACATCAGCATATAACATAGCCCAGAAAAAGGGAGACATCTCTAATTTTGATTGACCCTAAAATATCTGCCCATGCTAGAAACTTTGGGTATCTTTCTCAGTCCTTTATCTTGTTCCCCACATCATCTAGGCCTATTGACCCCTGAATTATCTCTTAGATGTACACATTCCCTCATCTCCATGCAACCTTTCTATTTTAAGTCTCCACGTAGACCAAAATATGCCTTTTGAAGAACATCACTGTAACCTCAATCTCGACTCCCCCTCCACAGTTCTGACATACTAGGAGGCATAGTTCGGGTTTCCAGGCACAGATAGTGAGCCCAGGCATCAAAATTTCTCTCTCCCCATTCTAACAGAAATAACAAAAGAACTACAAAAACGGGGAAAATCTGTGTCTGTGGCCTCCAAATTATTAGGAACTTCTGTTAGATACAATTCAAATGGGATTAGGTTGCACACAGGAGTGTTCTCAAGTGTAGATATGTAACTCACACTTGTAAGCTTCATTTCCTCACAGGAAAGCAACAGTAAAGAGTATGTAGTGGTAAAGGTAGACCAGCAAGACTGCCTGGTTCAAAGTCTAGCTCCACTGCTTACTAGTAGAGCGAATCTGGGCAAGTCACTGGACCAGCAGAGCAATCCTGGGCAAGTCACTGGACCAGTAGAGCAATCCTGGGCAAGTCACTTAACCAGTGGAGCAGTGCTGAACAAGTCACTAGACCAGCAGAGCAATCCTGGACAAGTCACTGGACTAGCAGAGAGACCCTGGACAAGTCCCTGAACCTCACTGTGCCTCAGTTCTCTCTCTCTCTCTCTCTCTCTGTCTCTCTCTCTCTCTGTCTCTCTCTCTCTCTTTTTTTAAGATTTTATTTACTTATTCATGAGAGACACAGAGAGAGAGAGAGAGGCAGAGACACAGGCAGAGGGAGAAGCAGGCTCCATGCAGGGAGCCTGACGTGGGACTTGATCCTGGGTCTCCAGGATCACACCCTGGGCTGAAGGCGGCGCTAAACCGCTGCACCGCCAGGGCTGCCCAGTTCTCTCTCTTAAAAATTATGAATAACAGAAGTGACTTCATGGGGTTGTTGTAAAAATTGTATCAGCTAATATGTATACAGTGACAAACAGTACTTAACATTCTGTATGCTCAATAATTGCTATTATTATCCCACTACAATGTAAACTCCATGAGGGCAGGAATTTTTCTCTGTTTTGTTCATTGCCAAGTTTCCAGGGATAGAAAGGCCTCGAAGGAGGGAGAAGGGTCATGGGAGAATGTTTGCACTATACCAGTAAGTGTTTCCCCAACAGATGTGACTTGGAATGAACTTTTCAGAAGGAGAAGGCATATATCTTAAGAGTCAATAACAAAATGGTTCTGTTTGGTTCAAACAGTGCTGTTTCATGTTCTCACCAGGCCACTTACTACATGGAATCAGCTTAAAATTTTGTAAAAATGGAGGTAATATCCATCCACCTCACAAAACTACCTTGAGATGATATATATTAAAAAAACACTTAGTTGCAGGACTAAGGCAAAGAAAATACAGGATGAGCATGTCCTGGTACCAGAAAGTAATGTTTAAAAAAAGGGAGGAGAAGGTGGAAAAGCTGGAGGAGAGGGAGAGACAGGAAGGAGAGAGAGAGCAACAGAGAGGAAAAGATAGGAAAGATGGAGACATGTCGGAAAGACACAGAATTCAATCTGAAAGTGCAACCCATAGCAAAAGCTGGACCCATTTTAGCAGCAAAATAACAATAGCAACTGACTATAAACAAATGAATGAGGCATATATGCATTGGTCCATGCTGACTTGAATGAGTAAACAAATAAATGAGGAAGAATGGACAAATCTTCCTTTCAGAATAATCACAAGTATCTGTAGATACTACCTCCCTGCCCCCAGAAGGTATAGTTTAATTCCCCTTTGCTTGAGAGTACGCTGAGCTTAGTGACTAGCTTCCCAAGAACACAGTATGGAAAGGGAAAAGTAGGGACACCTGGGTGGCTCAGTGGTTGAGCAACTGCCTTTGGCCAAAGTCCTGATCCTGGGATCACAGGAGCCTGCTTCTCCCTCTGCCTGTGTCTCTGCCTCTCTCTCTGTATCCCTCATGAATAAATAAATAAAATCTTCAAAAAAAAAAAAAAAGGAAAGGGAAAAGCAGTGAATTTATAATGAAAAGATGGCAGACACCATCCTAACCAGGTGATCAAAGTTGACATACATCATCAGTAATGGGTCACGTAGATATTGTGTACTCTGACATGATGCCACGACAAGGGCATTTCACCTCTGTGCTGTGCTTCCCCAAAAGCCCATCACCCCAGTTTCATCATATGAAAACATCAGATAAACCCAAAGGGAGGGATGTTCTATGAAACATCTAACAAGCCCTCTTTGAAAGTGTCAAGGACCTAAAAACAAAGCCTGAGGACTATGAGAGATTGGAGAACTTTAAGGAAACATAGTAACTATACGCAATGCAATATACTGGAATGGATTCCCGGACAGAAAAAAAAGACCTGAGTGGAATCATTGGTAAAATCTGAATGAAGTCTGGAGTTTAAAATATCATATCAATGTTAATTTCTTAATTTTGGCAAATGTATCATTGTTATATGAGATGTTAGCATTAGAGAAAGTTGGGCAAAGACCATATACGAACTCTCTGTACTATCTCTGCTCCTTTCCTGTCCATCTAAAAGTATGCCAAAAACGAATTTTTAAAGGATTTATCATATCCTTAACACACAGCACCAGTAAGTGTTAGAAAATAAACAGAGCACCTAAGATGGAGAGAAAAAAGGGCTGGAGCCCAGTGGTCTGGAACAGATTGGCTCCAGCTTGGGCAGAATCCCTAGAGGCTTTCTCTTGGTAGATCACATTTGGTGGAAACCAGTGAGCCTCAGAAGCAACAGAACATAGGGACGGCCAGACAGGGCAGCAGGACTGGAAAGCTTCAGGCAACGGCTCAGATTATATGTGACAAAAATCACTGTCCTCTCTCCTGTCCTCCTCCCCCTGCTACCTCCACTAACTTCTAAGGTTATCAACCCTAGCTGCACATTTGAATTACCTGGTGAACATCTAATATATATATATATGCCAGGTCTCGCCCTACCCTCCCTGAGATTCTGACTGAATGGGGTGAAGCCTGGCATCAGTATTTTTTAAATGATTTCAGGTAATGCTAATGTGCACCCAGGGTTAAGAACTGCTCTCTTAGGGACACCTGGGTGGCTCGGCTCAGGTCATGATCCCAGGGTCCTGGGATCGAGTGCCCCATCGGGCTCCCCGCAGGGATCCTGCTTCTCCCTCTGCCTGTGTCTCTGCCGCTCTGTGTGTGTCTCTCATAAATAAATAAATAAAATCTTAAAAAAAAAAAAAAGAATGCCAGTGTGATGGGTTCAGTGAGCACTGTGGTCAGGAATATACAAAAGATGAGGCCGTAGATATAGGTAGGGTCCTACAGCCCACAATGAGGGGTTTGGATCCTGATCCATGTGCAATGGGAAGGTTTTTGAGGGAGCCATGTGAGGGTGTAAAGCAGGAAAGTAACATGATCTTTGCAGTCACTCTGCTGCTGTTAGGAGGACAAAGGAGCAGAAGCAGGGACAAGTAGGGACACTACTGAAACTTTCTGGGCTGAGATGAGGTAGCTTAGACAGCCTGAAAATCTGAATTTGCATTTATCTGAAAGCCAACCAGTGAAATGCATCATAGCTAAATCAAAAACAATCTATGAACTAAAAGGCATTTCTCTTTTTTTTTTAAGTTTTTTATTTATTTATTTTAGAGAGAGAAAGAGACCGCATGAGCAGGGGGAGAGGCAGAGGGGAGAGGGTGAAGCAGACTCCCCACTAAGCAGAGAGGCCAATGTGGGGCTAAATCCCAGGACCCTGAGATCATGACCTGAGGCAAAGGCAGACGCATAACTGACTGAACCACCCAGGTGCCCCTAAAAGATATTTCAATTCAAGGTCAAACCAGCACTATAAGAGATCTAATAATCTTCTAAGGTTTTAGGACTTTATTATATAGGACCTAAAGCATAGGCTATTTTTCAAAACAAAGACAGCAGCAGAGGGTTGGCTAATATTCTCACAGATATATGTTTTCTTTGAGAATTTTGAATTTTGTATTTTTCAATTCAATAACAACCACCCCAAAAAATAATCAACACCAACGTGTTCTAGTCATCTAATTGACAACTTCATAACTAAGCACTAAGCATGATATAAGTGTTTACAGCCAAGTTTGTTCCAAATGAAATCCAAATGTCATGGTGCACTGTTCAAAACAAGATGTTGCAGGAATTTCAAAGAAGGAAAACACTGGGGAAATGGCACCTGCATAGCTGCATTAAGTACCATATTCCTTCTGTGAGTAGATGAACAACACAGATCTTAACTTTGTGCCAACTTATGACTGTGCAGTAGCAAGTGAGTGTGGAGACAAAACCACAAAGGACTTTTACCATCACCAATGCCAGCAATCAGTGCAAACGTCCATAACGCCTCATTGCTAACCTCAGGTTTGCTCTACTACAATTTTCAGTTCATATAAGTAATACATATACCTAGTTTATTCTTTTTAAGATTTTATTTATTTGAGAGGGGGAGTGAGAGAGAGAGAGAGTACACGAGTGCTGGGGAGAAGCAGACTCCCCACTGAGAAGGGAGCCTGACTCAGGACTCAATCCTAGGACCCCAGGATCATGATCTAAGCCCAATTAAGACACTTAACCCACTGAGCCACCCAGGCATCCCTGCTCTGTTGAACCTCAGGTCTTCCTTCACTACTACTGAATTATTAATTTAATTGTTATCTAATTATTACTATTCCCCTATTTTGATGGAAAACATCCTTCAGTAGCTTCCAGAGAAAATATGCAAAGAAGTAAAACTCCTGAATTTGAGTAAAACTTACATATCTGAAAATCTTTATTCTACTCTTAATACTTGATTTTTCTGGGTGTGGAATTCAACGTTAAATACCATTTTACATTAAAATGTGGAAGGTTTCCTTCCAGTAGATCAAGATAATTAATTGTATTATCCAAATCTTCCAAATTATTAATGATTTTTTTTGGGGGGGGGGCTCTTTGTCTTATCAATTACTGAAAAAGATGTATTAAAACCTTCAACTATTGGGACGCCTGGTGGCTCAGCGGTTGGGCACCTGCCTTCGGCTCAGGTTATGATCCTGGGATCCGGGGTCGAGTCCCACATCGGGCTCCCTGCAAGGAGCCTGTTTCTCCCTCTACCTGTGTCTCTGCCTCTCTCTCAGTCTGTGTCTCTCATGAATAAATAAATAAATCTTTAAAAAATAAAATAAAATAAAATCTTCAACTACAGGGGAGGCCTGTGTGGCTAAGGTCATGATCCCAGGGTCCTAGAACTGAGCCCGACTCAGAGTTGGGCTCCCTGCTTAGTGGGGAGTCTGCTTCTCCCTCTTCCTCTGCTGCTCCCCCTGACTAGGCTCTCTTGCACTGTCTCTCTCAAATAAATAATCTTTTTAAATCTTTTAAAAAATATCTTCAACTGTAACTTGTGAATTTATGTTTTTCCTTATAGTTTTGTCAATTCCTATGTATTACGAGGCCATATCATTTGCGGTATATATCTTTAGAACTATCAAACTTCTCATGAATTATCTTAAAAACCATGTGAATCATAAGCCATAAATCTTTATCAAGTATCCTTTATTTTAAGAAGGCTTTCTGCTTTAAAATCTATTGTTTAGTATTAACACAGCTTCACCAGCTTTTTTTAATGTTTATGTGCTACATTATTTTCCAGCTTTTTGTTCTCAACTTTTCTAAATTACTTTGTTTTACATGTGTCTCATAAGTGGGGCACCTGGCCAGCTCAGTCAGTAGGGCATATGGCTCCTGATCTTCAGGTCGTGAGTTCAAGCTCCACCCTAGGTGTGGAGCCTACTTTAAAAAAAGAAAAAAAAAAAAAAAAAAAGAGGTATGTCTCATAAGCAACATTTAGTTCAAGTGTGTTTTTTAAATTAGGTCTGACAATCCTTGATATTAGCTGAGTATGTTAATCTATTTATATTGAAAGCAATTGTAGAGCAGCACCACATCTAAGACAGCGGCCAGCAGGAGGCTGATGAAAGAGCTTAAAGAAATCTGCAATGTAGAATGAAAAACTTGGGTAACATCCAGGTCGATGAAGCTAATATATTCACTTGGCAAGAGCTTACTGTTCCTGACAAACCTCCATACAATAAGGGGGCCCTCATCATCAAAATCAACTTTCCAACAGGGTACCCATTCAAACCACCCAACATCATGTAGAACAAAGATCATCCCAACAATGATGAAAGGGGGCAGGTCTGTCTGGTAATTAGTGCTGAAAACTGGAAGCCAGCAACCAAAATGAACCAAGTAATTCAGTCTCTCGTAGCACTGCTGAACGACCCCCAGCCCGAGCACCCACTGCAGGTTGGCCTCACTGAAGAATACTTTAAGGACCGTGAAAAATTCTGTAAGAATGCTGAAGAGTCTACAGAAAATATGAGAAGCCACCGACCCCAGCGAGTGTATGTGGGGAGCCCCAAGCAGTGCACTCAGACATCCACCAAAGCAGGACTCTGGAAAACTAACAGGTACCGCTGCCGGGTGTTTGCTCAGGGGAGTTAGTCATTTTCTAATCTTTTCTTAATCAGAAGTAGTCTAGGGAAGGATTTATTTATTTTTTTTTTAATTTATTTATGATAGTCACACACAGAGAGAGGGAGAGAGAGGCAGAGACACAGGCAGAGGGAGAAGCAGGCTCCATGCACCGGGAGCCCGACGTGGGACTCGATCCCGGGTCTCCAGGATCACGCCCTGGGCCAAAGGCAGGTGCCAAACCGCTGCGCTACCCAGGGATCCCTAGGGAAGGATTTAAAAGTCAAGATGTTCTAGTTCTGCTTTTTGTTTTAAAAATCACTTCTTCAATCTACTTTGAAAGAATGGTGTTTCTTTTCTGGTCCAAATTGATCCAAAATCTTCAATTTACATTTAGCCCTAAAGGTTAAAAAAATAAAGGGGGGGAAAAAGGTTGTGGTTCCCTTTCTTCCTCGGCCCTTGCAAACTCTCACTTTCTTGCATTTGGTCTCTCTTTCACTCATTCACTTCCCCAGACCCTTCTCTGCAAAGGAGAAGAGACAGCTCCTAGCCATTCTGGTAGCTTCTCTGCTCCCTTTCGCACTGCCCAGTGTAGGAATTGGTTCAAACTGTTCTGGCTCCAACTTATAATGTCCTTTTTAAAAAATGTAAAAACAGGGACATCTGGGTGGCTAACTGTCTTGAGTGTCTGTCTTCTACTCAAGGCACGATCCTGGGGTCTTGGGATGGAGTTCCCCATCGGGCTCCCCGACACAGAGCCTGCTTCTCCCTCTGCCTGTGTCTCTCCCTCTCTGTGTCTCTCATGAATAAATAAATAAAATCTTTTTTAAAAATGTAAAAACAAGAAAACCATACTCACCACCCCCACCACCTCCCACTCACCACCAAAAAAAAAACAAAAAACAAGAACCAAAAACCAAAAGCCATGAAAAAGGAGACCCGGTTCTTACGTAAAACTCTGGCTGGTGTTACAATAACATTGGCTAAGTGAGGCAAACCCTAATGCCTGTGTGCCCCACTGACCTCTCACCTGACCTGGCCTGCTTGGGGGAAACCCAGGCCTGCAGCGACCCCAGGGGATGGCCTACCCATCAGAAGATGCTGTGCACTTGTGCGAGGAATTTCTCGCCAGAGAGGCTCCTGAGAGCAAAGGTTGACACTCCTCCCTGCAGGCACTGTAGGAGATGGGCTGGTCATTGCAGACAACGCCGACATCAGAATGTCCATGTGAAATACCGGGTTCACCTGTCATCTGAATGTGCCACAGAGCTGGCTGTCCCAGGTCCCCAGGGTAGTGCAGCACAGCCCCACCACGACCCTCCCTCGGCACAGTCTGACCCTGTGCGGGGCTAGAACCTGCTGGCCATAGCCTACACCAGCCTGGGGTTGCCGGCGCCCTGGGGTCCCTTCCTTCAGAGTAGCCCATCAGCCCAGGAACAAGAAGGTCTTCCCCTCTCCCTCTGGACTCACAGCCTCTGCAGAGGTAAGCGCCACTTGAAGTTCACTCAGTAATATGCTTTACATGTGTTTTATATACTGTTTTGAGTACCTTTTTTCATAGAAATAAAAATTGACCCAGAATTTATCATCAGAAAAAGAAAAAAAAGAAATAACTGTATCTTCTACTTGAGTTTAAGTCCTCTCTCATCTCCTAATGTGCTTTCTATCTATCCCAACTGTTCCAATATGGGGTTTTTTTGGTCTCTCCTCTCTTTTCTTGGATAGATTGCAGATCTGTTGTCATTCTTTATCCCCTGCATTAGTTTAGAAGTTATGCCTTCTTATCTATTTTTTTAGTTGTCTTTTATATTTTCTTATCCTAGAAAATGTAATATTGATCCTTGGAATTATCTTTACCTCTATCCTTCCTCCTCCTGAATATACAAACATGAGAACACTCTTACTCCCTCCTGACTTATTTGCTATTGTCATGTACATGTGTATGTGTTATACATACTATATATTAATGTATATGTATATGCTTACATGTTTTTAATACCCATGCATTATGCTTTATAGAGTCAGGGTTTATTTAGATTTAGCCATCTAGGATCATTTTTCTTTTGAAGAATTGCCTTTAGAGGCCTAATGGCTTCTTTTTGGTATGAGTTTGCTACTAAAGAATTCTCTCAGTGTACTGTTGGAAACGTCTTTGTCTTCATCATTTTTGAAGAATATTTTCATGATTAAAGAATGTGTAATTGACAGTTATTTTATATCAGCCCCTCGAAAAATATTTGTCCACTATTCCCTACCTTCCAATGTTGCTATTAAGCCAACTGTCAAACAACTCCCATTCCTTTGACAATAATCTGTCTTCCCCCTTCCCTTTAGCTAATATTCTTTATTATTGACTTTGTATAGTTTTGCTCTGATATGCCTCATTGAGGATTTCTTCCCTATTTGTCCTGCTTCAGTTTATAGTGACTCTTCTCAATCCACACACTCACTTTATTTCTTCATCTGAAGCTGGTTTCAGAGGATGACACAAGACTCAAAAGTTGAGCCACTAAATGAAAGGGCCTGTGTCCTAGGATGATTATATCAGTGCAAAGCCCCTTCTAACTCATACTATCCATAACACAAGAAAGAAATAAACTATTGGACAGCCACATGTAGGAGAATGAAACTGGACCATTTTCTTACAACATACACAAAAATAAACTCAAAATGGATGAAAGACCTAAATGTAAGACAGGAATCCATCAAAATCCTAGAGGAGAATAGAGTCAGGAATCTCTTTGACCTAGGCCACAGCAACTTCTTGCTACACACATCTCCAAAGGCAAGGGAAACAAAAGCAAAAATGAACTATTGGGACTTCATCAAGATAAATAGCTTCTGCACAACAAAGGAAACCAAAAGACAATCTACAGAATGATAGAAGATATTTGCAAATGTCTCATCAGATAAAGGGTTAGTACCCAAGATCTATAAAGAATTTCTCAAACTCAATAACCCAAAAGACAAATAATCCAGTCAAGAAATGGACAGAAGATATGAGCAGACATTTCTCCAAAGAAGACATATAAATGGCCAACAGACTATTGAAAAAAGGCTCAATATCACTCGGCATCAGGGAAATACAGATTAAGATACCACTTCACACCAGTTAGAATGGCTAAAATTAAGTCAGGAAACAACAGATGTTGGTGAGGATGTGAAGAGAGGGAACCTTCTTACACTACTAATGAAAATGCAAGCTGGTACAGTCACTCTGGAAAACAGTATGGACGTTCTTCAAAAAGTGAAAAATAGAGCTACCCTATGACCCAGCAATTGTACTACCAGGTATTTATCCAAAGGATTAAAATGTAGTGATCCAAAGGGGCACCTGCACCCCAATATTCATAGCAGCACTACCCATAATAGCCAAACTGTGAAAAGGTCCCAGATGTCCACTGACGGATGAATGGATAAAGAAGATGTGGTGTATATATACAATGGAATATTACTCAGCCATCAAAAAAAAGAGAAATCTTACCATTCGCAATGATGTAACTAGAGGGTATTATGCTAAGCAAAATAAGTCAATCAGAGACAGACAATTATCAAAGAATTTCAGTTGTATATTGAATTTAAGAAACAACAGAGGAGCAGAGGGGAAAGGAGGAAAAAATAAAATAAGACGTAATCAGAGGGAGAGGCAAACCATAAGACTATTGATTACAGGAAACAAACTGAGGGTTGCTGGAAGGGAGGTGGGTTGGGGGAATGGGGTGACTGGGAGATGGGCACTAAGGACAGCACTGATGTAATGAGCACTAGGTATTGTATGCAACTGATGAATCAATGAACTCTAGCTTTGAAACTAATAATACACTATATGTTAATTAATTTAATTTAAATAAAATAAAATTTATAATTAATTAATTAAAAGAAAGAAAGAAACTATTATTAAGTCATTGAGATTTGGGACTTACTAGAGCAGTTTACCTACCTACCCTTACCAATATAGTATCCTTCCAGCTGCTCAGGCAAAAAACTTAGGAGTCATCCTTGATTCCTTTCTTTCTCCTGCATTCCATATCTGATCCTTCAACGAATTCTGTCCATTCTAACTTGAAAGTAAGTCCAGAATCTGACCACTTCCACTACTATCCTCCTGGTCCAAAGCCATCAGCCTCTCACATGCGGCTCCTTCTTAATTGGTCTCCTTAACGCTTTCTTTCAAGCACAGATCAGATTATATCATTTCTCTGCTCAAAAATTTCCCCAGGCTTGGTATCTCACTTGGAGTAGAAGCCAAAGTTCTCAACGCTGCCCACAAGGCCCAACCACCTCCAATCGCCAACCACTTCTCTAAACTAAACTTCATTAATTGCCTACTCACTCTGATCCAGTCATACTACCTCCTCAAGGTTCATGAACAAGGCAAGCTCACTTCTACTTAAAGACTTCTGCCCTTACTAATCTCTGCTTAGAATGTTCTTTTTCCAGACATGAGTTTATATGATGCATTCCTTCTCTTCCTTCAGGCCGTTGTTCCACTGGCCTCCCCCGAATCTACAGGGCCTTACCTAACCCCCTCATTCCCACTGATGGTTTTCAAAGAATACTTCAGTTTTTTTAACTTATCATAATGGTTAAGAAAGCTGGAAATCTGAAAGACTGCATGAGCAAAGACCCCACTGACACAACTTAGACTGTGACTTAGAAAGAAATAAACCTTGAGTGTATAATGTCATCGAGATTTTGGAGTTGTTTATTGCAGCAGTTTTCTATTTTAAAAAGTTGAGGTAATTTATTAGTGTTAAGGATTGAGTCTTGGCATCAGACTGGTGATTTTGGACAAGACTCTAGGCCTCAGCTTCATCACTGAAATAAAAATAATTAGTATACCATATTAAATTTTATGAAGACTAAATGAGGTAATGCATGTAAAGTTTGGATCACATAGTAAGATTCAATAAACATGAGCTATCATTAGTTAAGGTAGAGATTCTTGAAATCACAGAGGTATACATTTGATGGTTAATTTACATATCAATTTGGGCTAAGGGATGCACAGATAGTTGGTTAAACATTATTCCTGGGTACATCTGTGAGGGTGTCTCAGGAAAAAAAGAGCATTTGAATCAGTGGTCTGAGTAAAGATCACCCTCACCAATGTGGATAAGCATCACCCAATCTGTTGAGGGCCTGAATAGAACAAACAGGTAGAGGAAAGACAAATGCTCTTCCGCTCTCTCTGCTTGAACTAAGCCATCTGTCTTCTCCTGCCCTCAAATATGCGCACTGCTGGTTCTCAGACTTTCTCAGACCAGGATTTCTGCCATGGCTCCTCCCCACTCCATACTCAGACCTTTGGATTTGGACAGAATTACACCACCGGCTTTCCTGGATCTCCATTTGCAGAGAGTGGATGCAAATGATCCAAATATCGATCCCATGACTCTGAGATCATGATCTGAGCTGAAATCAAGAGTCAGATACTTAACTGATTGAGCCAACCATGCCCCCCTGTTTGAATTATTGCTGCATGCTAGTATTGGGAGCACAAAGGAAAAAGACCAAGTAGTTCTATCAAAGTGATCACAGACTCATACTTGAGGGGAGAAGAAAATCAGATAAAGAATTATATTATATGGTTTGGCATGGAGTAGATACAACATTTACTTTGCTGAATGAATGAATGAATGAATATGCATACACATTTAGATGGATGAATACAATCTAATAAATATTAAAATCAAGAGTATAAAAGGGGCTATGAGATTACAAGGTCAAAAATGTCCTCTGCATAGTATCTGACACTGATCATTTTACCTTCCCCTTGAAATTCTCTCTTCTCATGGCCCCTAGTATTGAACTTATGTTCATTTTTCATTTGTCCCAGATCCCAGAATGGCTCGAGCTAGATAAATGAAGTCATCTCAATTTCTTTCTTTTTCCTTTCTTTTGGTCACTCAATTCATGTGCTAAATCCTTCTTTGATCCACATTCCCTCTACTCTATCCCCACTGCTTCTGCTTTGTTTAGTATGTTTCTCCCATTATTTTACTATAATTAGTGAACTGCTGTCAAGATATGCTCTCGTTCAATGCAATTCTCTACCTACAGTTAATTATCTTCCTAAAATGGATTTGACCAGGTCATTTCCCTGTTTAAATTCCCTGATGATTTCCTATTAATAACAGGATAGAGACTAAGCTTGTAAATCTGGCATCTAAAGTCCTCTGTGTGGCCTTAATCTACTTTTTAAGCTTCATTCATCTCTACCTCAGGCTTTATCCACACAGGCCTCTGCACTGTTCTTTGAACACACCATGTCAGTTGTGTCTCAATTCCTTTGCCAAATCGATCCTACTGCCCAAAATGTCTTTTACCTCCATTCCCTGCCTGGGGGGAAGAAAAAAAACTAATCATATTTCTTTTTTGTTTAAAGATTTTATTTATTTATCCATGAGAGACACAGAGAGAGAGGCAGAGACACAGGCAGAGGGAGAAGTAGGCTCCCTGCAGGGAGCCTGATGTGGGACTCAATCCCAGGACCCCGAGATCACGACTTGAGCCAAGGACAGACACTCAACCACTGAGTCAGCCACCCACCCAAGTATCCCAACTAATCATATTTCAAAAGCCAACTTAATTATGACCTCTGTTGTTAAGACTTCACTAGTATCCCACCACCACCATGGAGTTAGCTGACCCCTATTCTGTATTCATAGCACTTCTGTCCATTCCTTAAATTGATCTGTAACTACCAGGTTCCATATGAACTATCTCCTTTCCCAGGTGCTATTGGCTGCCCATGTGTCCTACTAATCTTTATGCTCCTGATACCTATCAAAGTATCTGTAGAGGAGCCACGTTTGGGCAAACAGGCTTGAGCAATGGAATGTAGAAAGGGCCCATGGTGACAACCTGGCTGAAGACAGGCAGGCCCGTCAGGTGACCTACCTCAAAATATCCATAGGCCTTAATTAACCAATGGGCTACTACTTACAACTAAGCACAGCTCCCAAAAAAGGGAAGATGCCACATGTCGCCATACTTCCTCATCTTCTCCCTTTTAAAGCAGCCCCAACCCACTGCCTTGTGGCAGACAACCTCTCGACTCTGCTGTCCTGCCTGTTGCTCTCTTGAGGTGTATTCAATAAACTTCTATCTCCTTTGTTCTGCCTTGGTGAATCCTTTCACTGCCTGTGCCACCAGCTTCCATCTGATTGTTGCCCCACATCTGGGGGCCCCCTTCTGAGCAAGACACTCTATTTAGGCAGCACAGTATCAACATCAATAAATATTTTCTTGAATGGATAGCTATTCCATCACCTCAATATAGGTTCCACAAAATCTTTTTTTTTTTTTTACTTAGAGAAGATGCCTCATTTGTATTCTTTTTAAATTCCTCTCAGGACACCCGGGTGGTTCAGCGGTTGAGCGTCTGCCTTTGGCTCAGGGCATGATCCCAGAGTCCCAGGATCAAGTCCCACATCAGGTTCCCTGCATGGAGCCTGCTTCTCCTTTTGCCCATGTCTCTGTCTCTCTCTCTCTCTGTGTCTCTCATGAGTAAATAAATAAAATCTTTAAGAAAAATAAATAAATAAAAAATAAAATAAAAAATAATTCTGGCTCATATAACAAAGCAAAAAATAACTGTATCTTAATACAGTATATAATGAAGTGATCACAGAAAGCAGCATTGAGCCAGAGAATATGGGAAATGTGAGAATGTGAGGATTAACATATTTAGTTCAGCCTCTGCCCTGAGAAATGGTAGCTGGAGAGCAGTTTCCTGCCAGTTTTGAATATGATTGTCCACATACTAGAGCTGAGGGTATGTGGAAGGGAAATGTCTGGAGTTCTGTGGAGGAGGGGGAGTAGAAGACTTAGGTCTGAGAATAACACTGCACATTAAGATTGTATCACTTTTATGGATTCCATTTGCACTTTTATTTAATCCTTATAATAACATTGCTAGGGAGGCACCAGCATCAATGTTCCTATACTATAGTCAGAAAAGAGAGATTAAAATAGATTAAAAACTTGACAAAAGTTATACAACCAATAATGGTAGAACTGGGACTTCACCCCGGGTACTGAGCCTTTCCTCTCCATTATGTAGTCTCATGAAAAATAGTTCCAGGTATGACTAGTATTATACTCAATATAAAATTCACATTACATAATCCGAAACGTATTTAATGACTTAATGTCTTTAATAGCTCCATAATATTTCCAACTTTGAAGGCACATTCATGAATTACATCTCAGACTCCACTAGAAGTTTATGAGGTAAGCATGACAGATTTATTTTCATTTTAGAGATGGGGACATTAAAAGATCAGATCAGTGTAATGACTTCCCCAAGGTCACAAAACGCTGCAATGCAAGTCTCATAAACCCTTGTTGAGAGCTTTTTTGGATTATGCTGCAAGGCATTTTTTATAATGGATAACCAATTAACCTATCATAATTATAAGATCTGCCTATATGTAAACTATGCCAATCGTGCTATTTTATATGATAATACATAATAAATGCTTAGCACAGTGCCTAACACACAATAAACATTAGATGTTATTTTATATAGCCAAACTAAATGTCAATCTTTTCCTGATTCCATTTCTTATTACATCTATAACCACTTTCATTGTGGAGAATAATTTTCATCCTTGGGAATATAGTCACAGGACTCAGACTCCCAGCTTTAACATCATAACACATTTTCTATCCTAAAGATGCCCAGAGTTTTGATTCAAAAGGGAACAAAAGAAAAACTAATAAATAAATAAAATAAAAGCAAAAGGGTGGTTTTGTCCTCTCCATCCTGTGGTGTCATCCTGCCTTCAGGACACACCAAATGCTCTAGATCTGGGGCCTGCAAACTCTGTCAAGCATCAGAGAGTAAATATGTTAGACTTTGTGAGTTGGAGGCGGGGCAGGGGCGGGGGGGAGGCGGTGTTTGTTCACTGTTCAACTCCTCAACCCTGCTGTTGCAACGCAAAAATAGCCATAGATAATATGTAAACAAATGGGCATGGCTGTGTTCATATAAAACTTTATTTTTAAAAATAACAACTGGACAAATCAAGCCCACAGGCCCTTCCAGGGCCCTGAACAGAACTAGAGGACTGCAACACATCTGCAGGAAAGGAGATAGTTTATATGGAACCCGGTAGTTACTGCTGGGAGAGCAGTGGTAGGCGCTACAAGAGGGAAACTTATTTTAACATTCGCCTGTCTCCACAACATGAGATTCCTCCTGTGACTTATCCCTCTTCCCCACCCCCTGTTTTCCCCTAACAAGGTTTTAGGCCACAGTCAGTGAGTCTTTGCCTTTCACATTAGCTCTGGGTGTTTTTTAAGACTGCCTAACTCAAGATAGTCAAGAAGACAGAGCAAACAGCTTCTGCCCATGACACCCATGGCTTCCAGATGTAGTAAGATACAAGTTCAACTTCAAACGTCAGACAGGCCTGAAATGGTGGTGGGAATAGAGGACAGAAGCATACAGTACCCCCATTCAAGGAAGCAAAAGACCCACAGAAGCACTGAGGTTAACAGCTGAAGGCTTTGTGGCTGATAAATAATCCCGACAACCTATAACTAAACACTGACAGGTAAAAAATCTAATAAGCGCATCAGTGTGGACATGAACTTGTACAGCTTAGTGGAATCACTGCTCCCATATGCTGGGTTAGAAGCAGAATGGATGGTATGTAAGACACAAGCCCTCAAGACACTGTGCAGGAGGAAGAGTAGAAGATTGAAAATAGAAGGGTGGTAAGAGAACAAACAAAACTCTGGGTGTAGCTAACTGAGGCAAAGGAAGGTCTCCCACTACCATTTTGGCTTTCCTTGGAGAGCTGTGAGAAACATGGTTGAAATTTCCGGCTGCAGTAACAGAAATGTACCCTCCTAGAAATATTTGGGGCCATAAAATTTTCATTTGTCATATTGAAATTTTTTAAATAATTATGTCTTTAGTCTCAAGTAAGAACAGCAATTCTCATACAACTCTCATGATTTTAACTATTTATCCTAACAGGCAATTCTCTCCAGAAAGTATTCATTTAGATGAATAAATATTTGCCTCAGTCCTTAGAGTATTTCCTAGACAATGTTAGGAATGATAAATTATTTACAATGGAATGATAAATATAGGGTGAATAGCAGTAAGAATCTAAAGACATAAAATTAGTATTATGGAAAAGGATTTTGACCCCCAAAAATGGAACGTTGGTCAATATTTAGTATTAAGCAAATTTATAAGTGTATTCTAATACATATATGTTAATCCCATCAGACTGAAAAGAAATAAAAAAACAAAATCCTTGAAATAAAGGGTTTTTAATTTATACATATAATAATCGGTTTTTTCTTGAACAATGGAGTGTTTTATATATTCAATACTTAGTCATCAAGTACTTATATGTGCATACCACTATTCCAGATATAGTAAAACATTTTGTCACTGCAACATAGTCAATTCCTATTTTTTCCGTAGAATACCTTGTAGCTTAACTATTTTTTTTACTTAAATGTTTTCTTTTACTCTATTTTTTCATACTAATTTTTACATTTTCAGTTGTGATAAGGTATACACAACATAAAATTTACCATTTTAACCAGGTTTAAGTGTACAGTGTGGTAGCGTTTAAGTTGTTGTGCAACCATCACCACCATCCACCTCCAAAACTTTCTCCTCTTTCCAAACTGAAACTCTGCACCCATTAAACAATAACTGCCCACCGTCCCCTTGCCCCAGACACCAGCAACTACCCTTCTCCCTCCTGTCTCTATGAATCTGACTATGCTAGGTATTGCATATAAATGGGATCGTATTTGTCCTTTTGTGTCTGGCTTATTTTACGTAGCATAACATCTTCAAGGTTCATCTATGTTGTAGCACGTGTCAGAAATTTCTTCCCTTTTATGCTGAATAATATCCTATTGTATGCATATACCCCACTTTATTTAACCATTCATCCATTCATTAATGGACACATGGGTTGCTTCCAATTTATGGCCATTTGGAATAATGCTGCTATGAACATATATGTGTAAATATCTGTTCAAGTCCCTGGTTTCAATTCTTTTGCATATATACCCAGAAGTGGAATAGCTGGCTCATATGGTAATTGTGTTTAAATCTTTGAGGAACCTCCATTGTGGCTTACATTAGTATATCTACCCACCAGTATAGTACACAAGGCTACTAATTTGTCCATGTCCTCACCAACACTTATCTTCTGTGGGTTTTTTTTTTTTTTTTAATAGTAGCTACCCAATAGGTATGAGGTGGTATCTCATTTTAGTATTGATTTGAATCTCCCTAATAATTAGTACTGCTGAGTATCTGAGTATCTTTTCTCTCTGGAGAAATGTCTATTCAGGTCCTTTGCCCATTTTTTAATTGGCTTGTTTGTTAGACTAGTTTTTCTTATACCCAAATATGTTTGCCAAATTTTTTAACTTTGGTATTTTTTCACTTGATAAACTTTTGTGGGTTTTACATTCTTTACAAATCAGAATCACTGATTCCACAATCTGATAATCTATCAACATCCCTGATCTTTCAGAATTGCGTGACTATTATCTACTTCACATACTTTTAACCTCTGCGATTAAAAATACTGTAGTTCAAGTAAAGGACTGAAAGTTGTAGTATTGCACTAAGGCTGGCTGGGAAGATCATCCAAAGAATGGAAAAAATATCATTAGCACTTATGAAATAAATGCTATCTAAATTTTATCTAACATTTTTTTGCATCCTTTTAAGTATAACATTTCTTCTTATCTAGCATTACTTCTTTAAATTTATGGATTTATTTCCCAGGCATATTACCATAAAGGGAAACAATTCAGTTCGATGACAGGGTTTTGGGATGATGGCTAAGTCTTGGCATGTTTATCTGGAACGATCTGTGAATCACTGGGTTTATGAAGATTTTGAAATAATTACTACTTAAACATGAACCGATGTTGTCTTCTTTTTCCCTCTTGCTAGTCTCTAGCCCTCAAGAAGTTCTTTAAATTGAGAACTATTATCCATATGCTAGAAATGAAAGACCAAAGGTGAAACCAACTGATTCTAGATTTATACCATATTGCTAGGTCTAGCCGATCTCTGCTTCTGGAATTTTAAAGCATTGAGAAAACAGCTCAATGTCCTTCTGGAGTCTTGAATTCCTCTTTTATTGATCAATGGTATATCAAAAATAAAAATAACTGGGGATTGGAGTAGGTCAAACATATATTTATGTATGATTATGTCATGACATAGTACTCACTGCATATCCATAAATACACCCAGCAGAACTCTTTCAAGAAGAGCAATTTGGGGGTGACTGTGTGGCTCAGTCGGTTAAACTTCTGCCTTTGGCTCAGGTCATGATCCTGGGGTCCTGGGATCAAGCTGCTTCAGACTCCATACTCAGCAGGGGATCTGCTTCTCCCTCCCTGGTCTGTCATGTTCTCTCTCAAATGAATAAATAATTTTTTTAAAAAAATTAGAGCAATTTTGTCTCTTTTAACATAATGGGTAGTCATTCTGTTCATGTTCCAGTCTAGTAGATTTTCTTAACTTCACAGTTTCATAAAGAGTTCCCAAGGGAAACTATCATAATGTTCCTTATAACCAGTTAACAACTCAGTATCAGCTTTAAAGTGGTATTTATTATCGGGAAAGTTCTTTATTTAGAAACTATGTATATGGAAAAACTTGACCTTTGTACTTATGTTTAAATATTTGAAAATGCATATGAAATCAGTCAAAACACTTTTATCCTTAAATATGATCCTTTCATACTTAAAAATTTTGAAGACAGGTATCTTAGGTTTGTTCTACTTACTATTATTCTTTACAATACACACACAACATATTTCTTTAACAAAATTTGAGTTGAAGAATGTTCAGCTGGGACTCTCTTGTCTCACTCAGTTCATCTGAGACTTCAAATCCACAAAGAATGCTGTAAGTGCAGAATGCCAGTGCAGATCACACTAGATTATTATGAAACCAGTTTTGCTGCCCTCAGCTTATCATCCATTTGAGGGTATGCAAGAAAAGGTAGAGAGGCAAATAAGATCTTTAACAGAAAGAGTTGTCAGGGGTGCCCAGGTGGCTCAGTAAGTTAAGTGTCTGCCTTCATCTCAGGTCTTGATCAAGCTCTGTGTTCAGCAGGGAGCCTGCTTTTCCCTCTCCCTCTGCCTGCTGCTCCTCCTGCTTGTGCTCTCATTCTCTCTCTCTCTCTCTCCATCAAATAAATAAATAAAATCTTAAGAAAGAAAAGAAAAGAAGGAAGGAAAAAGTTGTCAGCATGCCATGCATTTCACCCTGCCTCCTCCTTACTTCAAGTCACTTAAGGGACACTTCAAAAAAAGCATCTGAGATCTTGGCCTGTGTTCTGAGAACTTGAAATTACCAAAGGACTTGACTTGTTGCCTAAAAACATACCAAAAGCAAGAGGTTATGGTTTCATCAGTTAAAGGCAGCAAAAGTTAACAGGTTTGGAAGTAAACTGCAGTCCCACCAATGATGAAGAGAAAGGGAGAGTTTGCCCTATGAGCCAAGGAGACTATCAGAAAAGCAGAACAAGCTCATTTTAAAGGAATTCTCTACCCATACGGGCTGCATATAGGACCATGTGACCTAAAGAGACAGTCTGTGTACAGAGGACCACAAAAAGACAGGGGCTAAAGCGGAAGAACTACAGCCTGAGATTTCAGGATCCCACAAAGCTCCCCAAAAGACAAAGAGCCACCAAATGAGCTTCAAGCACACAGAAGTCTCCAACGCAGGGCTCCAACTCCAGAAGTCAACCAAAGGCTTTTGCATACCCAGTAACTCACTTCCCTTTCCCTAAGAGGGCCTAACTCTGAAGGAATTACATACAGCAGCTAGCCATAGGGAAGAGAACAATCGTGGAAGAATGAAGAAACAATCACTTTCCAAAACATATTTTCTCCCTCAATCTCTCTCTCTCTCTGTCTCTCTGTCTCTCTCTCTCTCTCTCTCCCCTCACCCCACCCCACTCCACCCCACCCCACCCAGGTTCCCAAAAAGATGGGCCCATGTTGGGGAGAGGGAAAAGTCATAAGCCACACAAGAGTCTGAAGTTATGATTTCAGATTGGGCTGGACTTTTTAATACTGTAAATGAAACCATCCGGAAAAAAAAAATCTATAGGACTTGCCTGGGATTTCATCCACGAGCAATGAAAATGAGTCAGGAGTGCAGGTTGCAGAGGTAGGGTGGGAGGGAATACAGTTTTTGCTTATACTCCACTGAGTCCAACTTGCACAACACATCTGTTATATGTGTAAGGGTAGAAAGAAGTATTTAAAGATAAAAAGGTTATTCCCTTTGGGGATAAAATAAAGGCATAAAGTCACTTTCTGGAGTCAGTCCATGTCTACAGACAAAATACAAGTTCAGTCCCTCGCTTTATGGGCTGTGTTTTGAAATCTTGTATTTATGTGCTAAGTTTCTCTTCCCCTGCAGAGATGGTGTCATTATTTGTTTGAATAATGAGTTTGGTATGAAATGGTAAATATGTCAAACCACACTTTTGTTGGGGATCACAGACTATAAAATTGGAGAGATGGCCGCAATACTCTGTATTTCTGGAGAAAGGAACATTTCCTGAGAGAAGAGGGGTACAACCGGGACATTCATGGTTTAGATCAGTAGTTACCAATTATTTTGACTCTAAGAACCCCTCTTAATGTCATATCTGTACTGATTATTTATTCAACCTAGAAATGACGCTTACTGCCACGTGAATGTCATGGGAATTAAACTGGACTACAATTTTTAGAGGTTAAAAAAAAACAAACTTGCCCATTGCTATTCCATTTGTCTTAATTCTTTCTCTTCTTTCCTTGCTTCCCTTCTTTCTTCCATCCTCCTCTCTTTCCATCCATTCCCCTTCCTTCTTTATTATTCTCCCCTTCAAAATGTTTATGGATCTACAGTGCCAGCCGACTTCTCATTATCCTTCTTTAGAGATGTGGTTATGTGGTGAATATACAGAAAATGATGAGAATACACACACACACACACACACACACACACAGAGACTAACTCATTCTGTAAGAATCCAACTGCAGCAGTGTTTTGTTTTGTATTGTCGTTGCCATGATATGAACGTTGGATGCTGTGGCTAGATGATTTGCCATAGCCATTTGGGCTCACCCTTCTCCGCTACTGACACTGAAACCTGATGGAGGCACAGTGATTTCCTTAGTCATCTAAAGAAATTTTATGTTAATCACTACTCTCTGGAACATGAACTTTCTTTCAATGTCCAATGTGGGTTTTTTTTTTCACTTTTTTAAACAGATTTACAAAAACACAATTTATACAGCATTAAATTCACCCATTGTAAGTCCATAAATCAATATATAGTTTTACAACCATCACCACAATCTAAAAAGTTTCCTCATTCTTCTTTGCAGTTAATCCCCCATGACCATCTCCAGCCTTAGGCAACCACTGATCTGCTTTTCAGCTTACAAATTTGTCTTTTCTTAGACATTTCATATAAATGGAATCAGACAATACCGAGACTTTTGGATCTAACCTTTTTCAGGCAGCTGGATGTTTTTGAGGTTCATCCATACTGTAGTATGAATCAGCACTACACTCCTTTTGGTAGCCAAGTGGATCATGCTCTTTCCATCATATATCTAAAGTCATAGCCAGAATCAAAAGTCATGCAGCTTTTCTCATATGTCCTTCTTTTGTGCACTAATATGATTAGCACAGATTATTGAAAGTTAACCCATCCTACATTCCTGGATGAACCCCACTCGATTGTGATGTATTATCATTTTATGTACTGCTGGATTCAATTTGTTCATATTTTGTTGAGAATTTTTACTTCCGTGTTCATGAGGGATACTGGTCTTTGGTTTTCTTTTACTGAAATGTCTTGGGGCACCTGGGTAGCTCAGTGGTTGAGCGGCTGCTTTCAGTGCAGGTCATGACTCCAGGGTCCTGGGATCAAGTCTCGCTTTGGGTTCCCCACAGGGAGCCTGCTTCTCCCTCTGCCTATCTCTCTGCCCCTCTCTGTCTCTCATGAATAAATAAATTAAATCTTTAAAAAAATAAAAATAAAACAAGAAATGTCTTTAGTTTGGAATCAGGGCAATGCTAGCCTCATAAAATGAGTTTGGAAAGTATTCCTTCCTCTTCTATTTTCTGGAAGAGATCATGTAGAATTGATAGTATTTCTTACTCGATGTTTGGTAAGACTCACCAGTGAAACCATCTGGGCCTAAAGTTTTTTCCAAACGGTTTTTAGCTAAAAATTTAATTTCTCTAATAGACATAGCACAATTCACATTATTTCTCCTTAAGTAAGTTTTGGTACTTTGTATCTTCTTCGAAGGATTTACTCTTTTTATCTTGGTCAGTATGACTAGAAGTTTGTCAGAGAGAAGATACAAAGTTAACCAATATCAGGAATGAAAGAAGAGCCATCACTTCTGACAACAAACACATTAAAAGGATATCCCTGTATTTCTAGGTCTGATTCTGCCCTCTGTTTGTTTACTCATTTGTTTTGTTTTTAGATCCCACATATGAGCGAAATCATATGGTATTTGTCTTTCTCTGACTTATTTCACTTAGCAGGTTGCTCTAGGCCCATCCATGGTATCACACACAAATGGCAGACCTCACCCTTTTTTATAGCTGTATAATTCAATGTCCAACATTTATAATGAAGTTCTTCAGTGAGTTAATCAGTATTTGATTCCTCTCTATTTTAAAGATTATTTTTAATGTAATTTGGATCATTCCCTCTATTCCTCAAATTGTTCCCAGATTGCCATACCACTTGTACCCCTCTTCTCACGCATTCTGATTGTTTTTGGTATTTCAGGCATATTGGATTTCTCTTAGGCTTTTAAAGATATTTTGATCCTTCCTACCCTCAGGGTCTTTGCATATGGTGTTCTCTCGGACTGAATGGCTCCTCCCCTTGATCTTTGAATGGCTGGTTCCCTCTCAAATTTTAGGTCTATTAAATGATAACTCCCCAGAAAGGCCTTTCCTGACCATCCCATTACACTATGCACCCTGTTCTCTATTAATCTGTCACAGTACCTTGTGTGATTCTTTCATAACAACACAATTTATTAGTACAAAGCATACTATTTTTTAACTTTTTATAAAATGTCTCCAACACTAGGCTGTAAGCTCTCAAAGGCAGAAATCATGTCTGCATTGTTCACCCTGTACACTCAACACAGCCAGGAAATACAGAAGCTCAAGAAATATGCATGGGTGTGGGAGAAGGGAGACAGAGGAAAGGAAGGGAGGGAAGGTAGGAGGGAGTTATTTGGATATTTCTGGATCTTCTGTTATGTTGAACATAAAAGGGTATACAGAATAATATAACAAGAATGCATGCTTATTTGGCAAATATAGTTGAAGTCCTGTGTATGTCCCTTCCCTGTGCCATATCCCTCCTTCTCCACTCCTCAGGAGTAATCATTCTCTTAAATTTAGTGTTTCTCACTACCATACACATCTTTATATTTTAATCACACTTAAGTGAATTACTAAAAAATACATATGATTTTTATTATCTTAACTCTACATAAACAGTATCATTCTGCATATTAGCTTTTGAAATTTACTCTCTTCCCTAAATTCCATGTTTGGAAAGTTCATCTAGTTGATTTTATGTTCCCGCTTACTCTTTCCACTGCTTAATAGCATCCCACTTGTTATATTACACATTTATCCATTTTCCTACTGAAATGTACTTCATCTCATATTCTCACCTTTTTGTTCATACACACAATGCTGCTATGAACATTCTTCATGTACCTTCACACACATGTTCGAGACTTTCTATAGGTACATATCTAAAAGTGAAACTGGAGATCATGTATAATCTCAGAAGAGCTTGCCAAATTGCTCCCAACATGGATGTCATTTTCCAACATGGATATCAGTCCTCCAGCAATGTTCACGGATTCCTTTGCTTCCTCCACACTTGGTAGTGTCAGACTTTTAAATGTCTGTCAATCTCTTAGGTGTGAAGTGGAATATTATTTTTGTTTTAATTTGTATTTTTATTTTTTTATTTAAATTTTAGTTAGTTAACATACAGTGTAATTTGCATTTTTCTAAAAACTACCAAGCCTGAGCAACTTTTTACGGCCATTCAGGCTTCCTTTTCTGGAGCCTGCCCATTTTTCTATTAAATTGTTTCTCTTTTTTTCTATTTGATTTAAAGGAATTTTTAATATATTTTGGTTATTAATCCTTTGTCAGTTATCTTCCACGGATCTGTGACTCATCTTCTTGCTTTTTTTACAGTGGCTTTTGATGCACCAAAGTTTTCCATTTTAATAAGTAGTCAAGTTTATCAATCTCTTCCTTTGTTGTTTATACTTTTCGTATGTTGTCTAAAAAATTCTTCCCTGCCCTACAGTCATAAAGACATTTTCCTATATTGTTTTCTAAAAGTTTTAAAGTTTTACATTTTTATACTTAGGGCATAAATCAATCTAGAATACTATGTTATTATATAGAATAAGCTCAAGATCAATTTTATCTTTCTCCATAAGGATAACCAATGTTCTACCATCAATTATCACATATTCTATTCTTTAATGATCTATAGTGTAAGCCCTAAGAAAACATGTTTCCGTACATATGCCAGGAGTTTCTGAGCTCTCTATTCTGGTTCCATCGATGTATTTCTTTATCCTTGTACTAATACCACACTGTCTTGTTACTGTCTTATGAGTCTTAATATCTAACAGGGCAAATCTATCTACCAGGGTCTTCCTTAAAACTGTCTTAGCTATTCTTAATTCATAAGTAGAGCTCTCAGACTTACTTTCTATTTAAAACTAAAGAATGGGTCTAATTCTCTAAAATATTCTCTCTGATATGAGTCCTAAGGTCCCTCTTGAGGACCTATCCCCAAGCAGAATCCTGCAATTTGTCCATACAAGGACATGGTTAAGAAAATGTCATTGGGGAATTCACAAAAATCAAAAAGGTATTTTGCAAAGCCCTTTCCGCCCCCCTCACAAAAAGAATTACTTAACGAGAATACACAGGTGTACCTGGATGGCTTAGGTCATGATCCCAGGATCCTGGGATCAAGCCCTTCATTGGGCTCCCAGCTCAGTGAGAAGTCTGCTTCTCCCTCTCCTTCTGTTTCTTCCCCCTGTTTGTGCTCTCTCTAAATAAATAAAATCTTTTAAAAATAATAATAAATAAAGGGCATACACAATGTTCCTACCACAAAATTAGTCTAGTCAATAATATAATGTAATGTTTATCTAGGAAAAGAGTAATGAGGTTAATAAGAAGAAAAAAAGTAAATATTTTTAAATGTAGTAGAGAGGATTTTTACTGCTAAGTTTTTATAATTAATAACGTGCTCAGAAGAAACAAAGGAAAGAAGGTACAACTTAAAAATTAAAGTGTCAAGGAGAATATCATTATACTTCTAAAAGTATAGAGAAGTAGAGAATGGTCAGTTTAAAAAACAAAACTTCTTAAAAAATATCAACATGCTCCTACAGAGATTCTCTCTACTGGCACACAGGAAACACTAGTTTTCTCAAAAAGGAATTCCTAGTGAATTATAGCTTTTTAAACACTGCCCCCTAATGTTCATACTCTGAAATGATAAGAGGACCTTGCTAACAAAAATAATCAGGTCCTTCCTCCCTTGTGATCAACCCAGCATTTTTGTCCTGCAGACCAGATTTCACAGACTGAGACAATCTCAACCACACAAATGTCAGAGTGCATTAAAATAAATCTCCTAACCATTCTAATATTACTCTCATCAGCAATAAGGCCAACATGTGAGTGAGAACAGACTATTTGGGCTTGGACAGCTCTCACAAAACAGCCATGCCACTGGGAAACATCAGGAAAGTCTAGGATCCCAATCATAACATGTGCAACTTTAGACTGATCTAATCAGTCTAAAAAATATCAAAAACAAGTACTGATTACCAAGAATATCAAACTTTAAAAAAAAAGAGATGGCCCTTACTTTAAATACACACAAATCCATGACTCATAAATGACCTTTGCTTCCAAAAGATTGTTGAAATTTAGACTCCCTGATGAGTAACAACAAATGAAAGAGATGAACAAGAATATACTATTCTCAAGTCAAGCTGTTCAATGTCTTATAATCACAAAGACACAATTATAAGACAGTGTCTTATAATCCACGCTGCCACTTAACAATATAAGTTATAACAATATAACATAAAACAATGATATATGTCCAAGTATCGAAAACACAAAGGCACTTAATATTTTGTCAAGAGGCCTGAGTTTTAAAGCCATCTGCCATTAAACTGCTGTGTGACCAGAGGTCCCTTAGACGTCCTGGACCTTTCTTTATCAGGAAATAAAGGAGAATGAGCTATATGGATGTTTTTCTCATGATTGTCAGGAGATGGGGATGTAGAGGATTACAGAATCATGGAAGGTGCTTTTTCAGACTGCAAATGCTGCTCCCCACCAGCTCCTTTTCCCCCATCCCTATCAATGAAAAGCATATGAATTCCCCACTCTCCCCATAGCTGAGAACTTCTGCATTATACAGTCTATCTCCAAGGCCCTTTGCCACACTAAAATTTAATATGGGATCTGAGAACTGGAAGAAAATGTAGAGATTCTCTAATCATAAGCCAAGACCCAGAAGAACTGTTGGCTGTAACTATAGTTAGTGATAGATGTGAAACTTTGGGAAATTTAAGGCTTCCCAAGTGGAGTAGCCTTTTTTTTTTTTTTTTTAGATTTTATTTATTTGAGAGAGAGAACACAAGCAGGGGAAGGGGCAGAGGAAGAGGGAGAAGCAGACTCCCCCCCAAGTGGAGAGCCCCACGCAGAGCTCCATCCCAACCCTGAGATCATGACTGAAACTGAACTCAGATGCCTAACTGACTAAGCACCCAGGTGCCCCTCAAGTGGATTAGCATTTTGTTTGGCTGGGGAACTGTAATAAAATACATTATTATTCCTAAACTTTACCCCTCTTGGAATCCACACCTTGCCATGTTACTCTGTAGTTCCCATTAGAGTAGAATATATTTCACCATGTGTTCCAACCGGGCTTGGTCACATGACTTGCCTTGACCAAAGGAATGTAAGCAAATGGGATGTGAGCTAATGCTTTAATCGTGCTTGTGAGTTTAGGGTCCTTCTCTTGGACTCCTGACTTCCACTATGAGGAAAACATGCATTTGGTAGCCACTGGTCCAAGCAGTATAAGAGAAAGGTAGAGCACACCAGGCCCCCAAGCTGAAACCTGGAGTCAAATCTAACTAGTCGGGATCAGCTGAATCTCAACCAATACAAATTCATGGAAATGAGAAATAAATACTTACTGTCATATAAGATTTTACATTTGCTAGTTATGTAGCATTTTTATGATAGCAAGGTAATTCAAAGATAATATTTTACCTATTTTAATAATTTAGACCTCAACATTTCCATCGGACTGTGAGATTTTAAGGAAAAAAATCTTTCCCTCTCTCTGACACATATAAAAAATGATATATAGACACAAAAATGGAATACTACAACGAAGAAAAAGCCAGAGTTAGCGACAAAGAGTCACCTACTATGTACAGACCCTGTCTCTCATGCTGATTCAGTAGAGAAGTTAATGATCATTGGGCTCCTCATCCTCTCTAAAATAATATCAGCCAAACATTGCAGTTATAGCTTAAGTTATATAAAAATAGCACCACATAATATTGTGAGAAACATTATTTATACTAATGTAATATGTCACAAGGTATTATTATATCTCAATTAACCTGAATGCACAGAAATAGGAGTATTTTGGTTATCACTTTATGACTAATAAACCTCATCACTCCTCAGCTACCTCCACCACTACTACCCTAATTCAAGCCACCAGTATCCCTAGCCTGGAGTAGCTCAATAGCTTCTTTCTCCCACTTCTACCCATGTCCTCTACAGTCTATCCTCAACACAGTAGTTATAGTGATCCTTTTAAAAATATGTCAGATCATATCATTCTCCCATTCAAAACACTCCATTAGCTCATCAACTTATTCAAAGTGAGAGCCAAATTCCTTAAGTGTTGCCCACCAGCTCTTCGTGATCTTGCTAACCAACACCTCCATGTTTTTCTTCCTATTACATTCCCTTTGGCTCACTCTGCCGCAATCATCCTTGCTGGTTCTCAAACATGCCCAGCACACTCCTGCCTTGGGTCCTTTGCACCTGCTATTTCTCCTTCCTGAAACCATCTTTGCCAATATTTATATGATTCACTCCTTTACTTCATCCAGGTCTCTGCTTGAATGTTATCTTATCAAGAGAGCCTTCTGGGGATCCCTGGGTGGCGCAGCGGTTTAGCGCCTGCCTTTGGCCCAGGGCGCAATCCTGGAGACCCGGGATCGAGTCCCATGTCGGGCTCCCAGTGCATGGAGCCTGCTTCTCCCTCTGCCTATGTCTCTGCCTCTCTCTCTCTCTCTGTGTGTGTGTGACTATCATAAATAAATAAAAATTTTTAAAAAAGAGAGCCTTCTGTCTCTCTTTTTTTAAAGATCTTATTTATTCATTTGAGAGAGAGAGAGCATGAGCAGGGGGTAGGGGTTGCAGAGGCAGAGGGAGAAGTAGACTCCCTACTGAGCAGAGAGCCGCAGTGGGGCTTGACTCCCAGGACTCTGAGATCAAGACCTGAGCTGAAGGCAGAAGCCTAACTGACTGAGCCACCCAGGCTCCCCCGAGGGAGCCTTCTCTTCTCTCCAGGTATAAAACAGCTCCTCCTCACTCCATCCCTCTTGCCCTACTTTATGTGTCTTTAGCCCTTATCACTACCAGGCTCAATTACAAAAAACAAAACACAAAAGAATATGTTTATTTATTTACTATCTATCTTCCTAATCTATAATGCAAACCTCCATGAGAGCATAAATATGTATTATTCAATGCTACATCCTGGAACCTTAGAATACTGCCTGGCAAATCATAGGCCTATAGTAAATATTTGGTAGGTGAATGAATAAAGACAAAATATTATGAATTTTTCTGATAAAAACTATTAATGTAACTCAGAATTTTCAGAGCCACTTTTCTACATTGCATCCCTAATTAATAGTTAAGTGTTTAAAAATATGTTAAACTAATATGATAGCTTTTTTCCCTTGGACCTAAACACAGACACACACACACAAACATACACAACATTCACCAGCTAAACCATCTGAAAGACTGTATAGCACTCTTTTCCTTCACCTGGCTTAACACTTTTGACTATATTAAAGGGATATGTTGATTTCCTGTGCTATCCTAAAGCCAATTAATATTTCACCTACAATTCTGCATATGAATTAATAACAGTACTTTGTAAATGTCTGTAAAATATCAATAGAAAAATTGGCAAAAAGCTACAGGCATACAATTCAAGAAGACATACAAAGAACCAATAAATATATGAAAAATCTTCATTTCGTTTAATGTTCTTTAACGATTAACAGGGGGGTGAGGACTAGTGAGAACAGAATCACTTCAAGAAAATCAACACTATATGAGGTTTCTTACATTGATAAAGAAACCCAGTAGCTGGAAAGTCTACTCATGGACAAGGGTGTGGGGTCGAAATACCTGTGATGGAACAGTAGATGATGTGAGGAGCAATCTTGTCTATATCTTCATATCCCAGGCCCACTGCAGACAGTTTGCCAGGGACATAGTTTTCCACAAATACATCACAAACAGCTGCAAGCTGAGGAAAAAGGGGAAGATGAGTCAGACTTCTTAAGGGACTTCCAAACTTTCAACAAATCCCCACATGACACAATTCTTTCTAATTTCAGTAAACACAGTTGATCCTTACTTTGCAATAGTCCAGAAAAATCACAGGAAAAGTGAATTACAAAGTAGAATTAAACAAACATAAAGGCTCTCATCAACTACTGGAGGTATTACTGCCAACAAAACAACAGCCATTAAAATACTCAATTAAATATTGCGGCGTTAAGTGGATTCTGCTTATGTTATTTTTTTTTTTTTTGCTTATGTTAAATATAATATCCAGGTTACATGGTCCAAACATTTTCCCAAGAAGTTTAGGTAGAAAAGTTAAACTATATGTGTACAAATATATGAAAAACACCTTAAATCCTTTACAAAAAAACTAAATACAATGTCTTTGCTGTTCCCCACCCTTACTATGTAACATTCCTCATTACAACCTGCACATATAGGACTTAATACATGTAAATGTGATTCAGAAATGCTTTCATACTTTTCAAATGCTTCCTTTCCAAAGAGTTCTAAATGTATTTAATGAACCATTAAAAAAAAAAAAAAAGATTAAACAGTAACCCAGTGAATCAGTAAATCAGAAACAAGGCCCAGAGTTTGATTCCCAGATCACTGCTCTTGAAACTGGAGGACAACGAACCAACGTACACCTTAAAAATTATTTTCAAAATTTCAATCGTGACTGCATTATCTCTTAAAAGGTCTGTTTTGAAATCATCCAAAAGTTATACTACCTCACCTAGAGAATTCATTACAATAATTCTTTTATTTTTTTGAAAATTTTATCTTTAAGTAATCTCTTTTTTTCTTAAAGATTTTATTAAAAAATAAAGAGAGAAACAGAGAGAGGCAGAGACATAGGCAGAGAAAGAAGCAGGCTCTCCTGGGGAGATCCCTAGGGACTCAATCCTAGGATCCCGGGATCATGCCCTGAGCCGAAGAGAGATGCCCAACCACTGAGCCACCCAGGCGTTCCTATTTTTAAATAATCTTTACACCCAGTGTGGGACCCAAACATACAAGCCCAAGAGCAAGAGTCACATGCTCCACCAACTGAGCCAGCCAGGTGCCCCCATTTCGGTAGTCCTTGAACATATCCAAGTGTCTAATAACTATTCAACAATTTTTAATTGCTATATTGACAGAGATTTAGATATAGTCATAAATACACACTAATAAAATAGAGGAAGACTCCAGATAAAGGTGGGCAAACTTTTTCCATAAAAGGTCAAATAGTAAATTTCTCAGCCTTTGCAGGCCACATACATTCCCTGTCGGATACTCTTCTTTACATTCCTTTAGCAATCTTTAAAAAGTATAAAACCCACTCTTAGTCCATAAACCATTCAGAAACAAATATGATCTGAGATCACGTTACTGAGAACCTCTCCTTTAGATTGAAAAGATTAATTAGCATAAACTGTAGATGGAAACATGTAAATAAATTGAGTGCCTGTCTGTTCTTGTGTCACTAAATTTGGAATATATAGTTGAAATTGTCAGACTTAACGAAATTTGGAGGCAGAAGTAATCCTACGAAACATCTCAATGAAATAACCAGTCACCCAGTCAGCAGAGCTCCTGAAACAGTGGCACCAGAGGCCAGGTAACCACTTATCTAGAGAGGAATGATAAATATATTAAGATATAGGACAGAGAGAGAAAGGTTGAAGTATGCACTCCAAATCTCAAGCCATATAGGCATCTTTCCAAATTTCAGGCTAACATTTGAAACCATGGAAACCAATTAACATTTGAGCAATTTTTCACATAAGCAACTCCATGCAGGGAGAGTTCCAATAAAGATGCATTTACTTATTTATTGTTAACGACAACCAAGTATTGCTTAGGGGATTGGGGAGAGGGCAGGTGTTAGTAGTAAATAAAACAAAAAGCTGCACTTAACTTCAACTTATTTCACAAATTTTTCTAAACCTCTATTTACTATTTATAAGGCACTCCTGTGGGCAGTAAAGAAAAACTACATCAAACATATCTAGGTTTCTACACTGGTCAGCTCTTGCTGCATATATTCTGCATGATGCATTATAGAGTACCTTATGCAAATGACATTTAACAAATTATTTTTAATTTTTTTAAATATTTTATTTATTTATTCATAAGACACAGGGAGAGAGGCAGAGATTTAGGCAGAGGAAGAAGAAGGCTTCCTGCAGGAAGCCTGATGCAGGACTCAATCCAGGATCCCAGTATCATGACCTGAGCCAAAGGCAGATGCTCAACCACTGAGCCACCCAGGTGCCCCTATTTTTAATTTTTAAAAGCCCTGTGTGGGTTCCTTAAGAAGTTAAACATAGAATTACCATATGACCCAAAAAATACCTCTTCTAGGTATACACTCAAAAGAATTGAAAATAGGGACTCAAACAGATACTTGTCCCAGATGCAAATGTTCACAGCAGCATTATTCACAGTAGCCACAAGGTGAAAATTATCCAAGTGTCCATCAACAGACAAATGTACCTATCCATGAAATGGAATATTACTCAGTCGTAAAAAAGATGATGTTCTGATACATGCTACAACATGGACAAACCTTGAAAACATTATTCTAAGTGAAATTAACCGACACAGCAGTACAAATATTGTATGATTTCACTTATATAAACTACTCAGAATAGGCAAATCCATAAAGACACAAAGTCGATGAGAGATTATCAGGGGCTAGAGAGAGAAGGAAGGAGAAAACTATTGCTTTCACCCCAGTTTCTGTCTGGGGTGATGCAACATTTTAGAAACACATCAGTAAGGATTGCACACTATTATGAATGTAATTCATGTACTTAAAAATGATTAAAATGGGAATTTCTATGTTTTATACTACCACAATAAAAAAAATTTTACCTGTGTAAGGTATTTGTATTTTCAGACTTCTGTGGAATCCTAAATTATATCTCAATCTACACCAAGTATTCAAATGGACCACAATAAAACTCACTGGTTCAGTAAAACAAGAAAATAAACATCATTAATAAGTTATGCTAATAGAAAAGTATTAAAAATATTTTAAGTTACCAAAACAAGCAGATTAAAACACATTATACATGGTATTACCTCACGTTTGGGGGGGGAAATGAGCATATAATGGAATAAGGAGATTTGACATGATTCATTAAAATATTAATATTTTTGCATAAACATGCATTAGTACTTGTTTAACAAGTCAAAAATTCTTTTAACTAAAAAGAGCTGTGCACAGAGCACCATGTAGTTTGGCTCTATGATGTCCTAAGAAAAATACAGAAAAGATGAGTTTAAGAGCAATAACAATTCTACTGATAAAGATAGAGAGTAGTTTTTATGCTTACCCAAGAACTGAGTACATATGCACTATAATATTTATTCAGAACTATCCCTAGAAAAGTATATAGGGCAGAAATTATTCTTTTCTCTATCCTATAAATATTTATTTTAAATATGTCCTAGCCACTTGCTAGATATTGATTCTTATTTGTTCTGTCATTCAACACATTCTCTCTCCCTCTGTTTCGGGATATTCAGTCATTTCAAGATCATGTGTGTTCCAAACAGCTTCAGCTAATCATTCATAAAAATTCTAACACAAGAGTGCTATAATTAGAGTCATCAGAAAACTCCCTCGGAGTTATAATTGCTCTCCACTCTAACTACAAGTGTTATAAATGACAATTATCTCAAGGGAGACCAAGTGTTTACTTCATTTCCCTGATACTATAATCTACTAGGAAATAAAGTGAGAAGACTGGTTTCCAGTTTTACTGGTGATCACCTCTTCCTCATCTAAGTACTCACAAATCACCTAAAACATCTATTCTAGAATCTGGCCCAGAATAAAAAGCAAGCACAATTTTGTATGAGTTAGAGAAGCTACTATCTTTTTCTGTCTGAAAGAGAAAAAAGAAAATCTTCCGTCTGGTCACAGAATTAAATAAGAACTAAAATTAATTTGAAATATAGAGTATCTGATTCTGAGTTCTCTTCACTAGATGTAATTTAAGAACAAAGTGGAGATCAGAAATAGAAAGGAAAGTGATGATAATAATTTATCCACATTTATGAACAAAGAAATCATAAAAGTAATTTCTAAAATGTTATATCAAAGAATATGCTTATTGGTAGGAAATGTATTCTGAAAGATGTCAGCACAAAGTTTCATATTTTTCACTTTAAAATAATTCAAGGGGGCAGTCCAGGTGGTTCAGCAGTTTAGCATTGTCTTCAGACCAGGTTGTAGTCCTAGGGACCTGGGATCAGGTCCCACATCAGGCTCCCTGCATGGGGCCTGCTTCTCCCTCTGCCTGTGTCTCTGCCTCTCTCTCTCTCTCTGTGTCTCATGAATAAATAAATAAAATCTTTAAATTCAAGAGGTGCCTGGGGTGCCTGGTTAAGCATCTGACTCCTGATTTCAGCTCAGGTCATGATCTCAGAGTCGTGAGATCAAGCCCTGCATTGATCTCCACATTCAGTATGGAGTCTGCTTGAGATTCTCTCTCCCTCTTCCTTTGCCCCTCCTCCTACTCGCTCTAAATAAATGAATAAATAAATAAATAAATCTTTTAAGAAGTTAAAATAGTTCAAAAATACATACGCAAACACACACATAGGTATACATATGTAAATAAGCAAATATAGCAAAATATTAAAATTATTGCAACGAGGCATAGGGTTAAAGAAAGTTCCTTATATTCTTCTTTCAACTCTTCTATATCTTTGAATTTTTCATAATAAAATGTTGGAAAAATATAAAATCCATGACATTGCTCTGTGGACCATAACATGTGCACACAAAATGGATATTGTGACTGTCAACTAATTAACACAGAGAATTATCTGAAATATAAATGACAGGTCAGAAAATTATTAAATCATATTGTTATGAAAATATCAGGCTCTACCTAGATTTTCTAAGCAGAGTTTTGTTTTTTGCACAAGCTGTTTTTGGTTAGCCTGTAGATAAAGGAGTCATATTTTTTGAAGCTCTCATGTATCCAGTTGATTGCTTTGTATGCTACTTTGGAACCGTTTCCATAAACTAAACTCATTATATTAGCAACCATAGCCACCATGGCCTGAATACAGAGGTTTTTTTGCTACTCTTAAGTTAAAAGAGAAATTGATGCCAGAAAGATTAAAAAGACTAAGCAAAAAATAATTTCTCCCCTAGGCAATAAGATTTGTAACATGCTAAAAGCTAAAAACATATAATTAGCTAAAAGCAATAGACATGAATATGTCCCCATACAATCTATTTAAGTTTAATATGACTTGAAATGTACTTTATTATTAACAATCAGACATGAAGAGAAATCAAGCCCATAATGAAAGTCAACTTAAAGTTGTTACAGTATGGGCAGCCCCAGTGGCCCAGTGGTTCAGCGCCAACTTCGGCCCAGGGCCTGATCCTGGGTTCCCGGGATCGAGTCCCACATCAGGCTCCTGCATGGAGCCTGCTTCTCCCTCTGCCTGTGTCTCTGCCTCTCTCTCTCTCACTCTTGCTGTCTCTCAAGAATAAGTAAATAAAATCAATCTTAAAAAAAAAAAGTTGTTACAGTATGGTAGAAGATTGGCAAGATTCTAGGACAGTGAGAAGGAACTCCTGGAGATCCATTTACTTTGGTCAGAATTACACATGCAGGCCTAAAATACTCAAATGTACACTTATGTCTTACTAGCAAGAGTATGAATTCCACCTAATACTGCCCCACTGAGAAGCTCTAATGAAATTGAAAAGTATTTGCTCAATCAAATCTGAAACCTTGACTACTTAGGTTAAAATATGAGAATGGTCTGTAATAGAAGCAAGGAAGCAGGAACTGTGACCACTGAAGGTGAAATGGAGAGACAGAAAAACAGAAAGAGGAGAATTAAGGCAAGAACAATCTCCTAAAACCAATTAAAATAAAATGAAATAACCACTGAGGAGAAGATAAAAAAAGAATGGTCTGAGAATGAAGACTATGGGAATTGGGTCCCACATCACTGGGTTCAAATTTCAGCCCCTTCCTTTACCAGCTATGCAATCTTTGGAGCATCACTTGAGCCCCATGCAACTTATTTCTCTCCCATGATTCTAATACCCATTTACAAGTAAAATTCTGAGGATTTGAGATCACATATGGAAAGTGCTCAAGCCTAAGATCTGATACAGAGAAGGCATTTGGTCAATAGTAGACAGCATTATGACTGAGTACTTTCACAAAGTAGAGAAATATTATGCACAACATAAAAGAAATTTTACTTAAACAAATGTAAAGTTAAATTCTTAAATGGTATTTACAGCAACATTAGAGATTACAAATGAAACAAAGTTTTAAAACACCTTTACTCTGATGTTCAAATCCCCAATTACAACCCAAGTGGCAAGATATCTTCCAAAGAGCATACTCTACCTCTTTGATGATTTTCACTCCTTTTGGATCCTTGATATTAACAGCTATACTCTAAAAATTAAAATATAATACATTAAAATAGTATCATAAAGGCTTTCATATTACTGACAGTTCAGTAAGGGAGCCACTCATATCACATGTTCTCCTCTCAAAGCAAGTGCATTTTCCTTATGAAGAAACATTTAAATTATATTTACTGATTTTATTTGCAATGTAGATATATTAAGATGATAGCAAGGATTACAGGAAAAAATTTCAAATAATAATACCAAGTGTTAGGCAATCAGCAATCACCGAAAGAAAAAAAATGTAAAGAATCAAATAATTTATTTCTTTAATAAAATTATTTCCATTTTAAACCATTATAGATTCTCATCAAATATTTTAAGTTATTACAGAGGAAGATTAGTTAAAAAAAAAAGCTCTCTTTTTTCTATTTGGTAACTGGTGAATGAATAAAATTTCACCTTCTTTTAAACATTAATTATATATACAAAAAAGGATAGAAATCAATGAGCCAAGGTGATATCAACAGTTTTGTTGTTACAAGAGAAATACAAAGAAAAAACAAAGAAATTATATTCTTACTTTTTTATTTCGATTAACACTGAGAAAATAAGCACTTTCTCTCCCCACAAAAGGTGGTCCCCAAGTTCGTGTATCATCGCCAGCTCCTGAAAACAACAGTATAAGCTATAAAGTTTTAACTATGAAACATCATGAGACATTCAAACCAACATTCACCCATCATACACATTCACAGGTGCCTAAGGAAAATCAGCACAGTTCAGTGGAACTGGCAATCTAGAGGGACCATGAGAACTTGTGGGAACTGTCCAAACTCTACCCATTCATGTTATTCACTAAATCCTTCCATATCATCTTTCACTAGAATCCATGTCTGACAGTCAATATCCAGAAAGAAATCTACTGGCAATCTTTATATTTAATAAATGGCAATTTGAAAGAAAAAAAAATAATTCTCAGTTTTTGAGTAAGTTGGTCAGCTCTCTCTGTGTTTCTTGGCATTAAATCTGCAAAGAAATGCTGAGTCTGCAAAAGATTTTTGTTAAATATTATTTAAACTAGAATAATGGTAAATGAAATTCTATAATAAAATGGCATCATAAATAAATAAATAAATCTCTAAGTTTCTGGGAAATCCCAGAAATAAACCCAAGCATATGTGGTTAACTGATATATGACAAGGGAACCAAGAATGCTCAATGGAGAAAAGACAGTCTTTTCAACAAATGGTACCAGTATAATTGGATACTCACTGGTAAAAGAATAAAACTCAACCCATATCTTATACCACTCATCACTCACAAAAATTAATTCAAGAAGGATTAAAGATTTAAACATAAGACCTGAAACCATGAAACTCCTAGAAGAAGACATAAGGACAAAAGCTTGACATGGATCTTGGTAATGATTTTTTTGGATTGACACCAAAAGCACAAGCAACAAAATCAAAAATAAACAAGTGGAACTTATTTTCAAACTGAAAAGCTTCTGCACGGCAAAGGAAACCATCAACAAAGTGAAAAGACAACCTACATGCTGTGTGATGACTATAGCTAACAGTACTGTATGATATATAGGAAATTTGTTGAGAGTAAATTCTAATAGTTCTCAGCACAAGGAGAAATTTTTTTCCTTTATTCTTCTCTTCTTTCTTTTTATCATATCTACATGAGAAGATGGCTGTTAGCTGAACCTATTGTAGTAATAATGTGGTAACAATGTATGTAAATCAAACTATCATGCCATGTGCCTCAAACTTATACAGGGATGTATGTTAATTATTTCTCATTACAATTGGAAAAAAAATTTGTGTTATAGCGACCAATCAGAAAAGGCAAAATAAGTTACTGAATAGCAGATTCATTTATTTTCAAATTCTAGAATAAAATTTTAGTCAACTAGGTCTTGCTTCAAGGTAAAAGGTTAAAACCATCAATATTGAGGCACCTGGGTGGCTCAGTGGTTGAGCATCTGCCTTTGGCTCAGATCATGATCCCAGGTCCTGGGATTGAGTCCCACATCGGGCTCCCTGCATGGAGCCTGCTTCTCCCTCTGCCTGTGTCTCTGCCTCTCTCTGTCTCTCATGAAAAAATAAATAAAATCTTGAAAAAAATAAAACCATCAAAATATAGGGGTTTTTTTTCTGGACACCTACTTTAAGTGATATATTTGTGTTAGATTCAAAGACAACACTTTGAAGAGTTACAGAAAAACTTTCCTTTGCACAAAAAGCAACTGACAAACAATGTAGACAGCTCAGAAAAATCTATCAATGACTAAATGGCACAAAATAGTATCATTAAGAATTTTATAATATAAGGTCTGGTCAAATATTGATAGCAGAAACTAATCACTATATAAGTAATTAAAATCACAGTATTTATCACTAGCCCCCAAGAAGAAACTACTTGTGAATATGAGTTAAAAGTTTAAATTCTAATCTCATCTAAATGATATAATTAATCTATTAGCCCAGTGACTTTATCACTGAATCTGATCAAGAAAAACAGACATAGCCTTTTGGAAAACAAAACAGAGACCAAAGATCAGACTTATTTATTTAAAAACAAAACAAAACAAAACAAAAAACTCACAAGAGAAAAGAGGATAAAAGAAAAGAAACATTAGTTCCAACTGGAGATAAACCAATAACAAAACAAACCAGTCAATGGTAAGCATCAAATGGAATGGCATGCTCAAAACATCAGGGGGGAAAATGAACTACAAGATGCCAGAAAGGCAATCTTCCAGTAAAAAAAAACAGGTAAAAGCTTCATGGAAAAGGTAGGTGCGAATCTGGATCTTCAAGATTAGACAAGACCTCTCAGAGTCAAGAGAAAATCCAGCCACTTCCATTATTTTGAAGCCTCCAATACCTTAATTTTTTTTATTAAATAAAGCAACATCAAGATAGGCCTAAAATTAGATAATTTTAAATGTTTACATTCATCTCTCAGGTAGAAATAATGTCAGGAATCTCAACTGGAGGCCTACCTGGCTTTCCCAACCAGGGCTTTAGAGAGGATAAGTGGCCTCTAAAAAGAATCAGCTGTGATGGTACATAATAGGAAATAAAGGCAAAAGGTCACAAACTGGGGAAACTGGCAGTTGAGAGATATTTTCTTTGACTCACACAGAATTTAAACTTTTTAACTAGCCACCATGATTTCAAAGTCTGGAGATCTCATGTAAACTTTCAGACTGCCTTTCTTAAATATTATTTCAAAATATTCAATCCATTCAGCAAATATTTACTGGGCACCTACTATGTCACAGACACTGCTCTAGGCAGAGCAGACACAGCTGTGAACAAAAGACCATGCCCCTGCCTTCATATATATCCCTGCCTATGGGGCACAGTCCACAAGTACCAGCAGCATCATTTGCTGCCCTACGTAGTCTATGTCACTCAGTTAGGTTACTGCAGAAAGAAGAAGAAAATGTATATGTTCTTTGATTACAAAAATAAGAATAATCCAAGTCCCAAGTCAGAAAATGATAACAAAATAAAGAACTGAAGAAGTGGACATTAAAAAAAAAAAAAAAAGTCTAGTTCTCTCCTGAACTTTGAAAATCCTGCCAAGTCATTTTTCCTCAGATCTGTGTTGAATAACTATCTCAAAAATACAAAATAGTTAAACATGCAATATGAACATTAAAATGCACTGGGCAGAAGGGTTAAGGGAAAGAGCAATCAGGAAAAAAACAATGAACAACTATGTGCTAGGAACAAAGCTTGATACCAAGTGTATGACTGTGGGACATAAAGGCCTAGACAAAGGAAGGAGAAAGGAGAAATAAGGCCTACATAACAGGAAATAACGATCTCTAAAATTTATACAATGACAAATATTTAGACTAGTGATCAACTGAAATAGAAAGAGAAATTAGATCAGATGCTCTGTCTAGGATTGGAAGACCCAATGGCTGAAATTAGAACGTGCTGTGGTGTTGAATTCATATAATAATATGGAACTTAAAGTTTTATGAAACCTGGAAAAGAAAAAAAAGGTATTCAGCTAGAAAGTAAACATTATCCAGCATGCAGCCAGTATCAACCAGAAATGATAAACATCAATGACTAGATATATGAAGCATTCATTATATCCGGAAAGCAGGATTCTCCAGGCTCTCCTACCACCTGGTTCCTGATAAACAGAGGGTCAAATAAATACAATATAATAATATGTAATACTCCCCATGCTGTCAGAGAATCTTCTGCTAATTCGTTTGACCTCCTGAGAATTCTATTCAGCTGAGAGTTAAATCTTCTACACCATGTGGTCTACTTTATAGCATTTAATCACTTATGAGAAATTAATAAGGTGATATAATTATAAACTAGTCTTTTATGAGTCTCACAGATATATTCACACTGTTCAAGGCCAGACCATTTTCATCAAATTGGTAATTCTGCTCTATATCCATAAGGTTTCAACTTAAAGAATAAATAATGATGCTGTTTTGAAACCTTCTGAAACAAGGTCTTTATAGGATGATGTAAAGGGTATGGAGAATGTGAACTCTGCCCTTTAAGTGCTTGTAGGAGAGAAAGAGCATACATGACACTGGTCTAAACAACTTTCAATAACAGCATGAACTAAACACCAAAATACTAAGAAGGCACCCAAAAAAAGTGAGAATTCTGTACACAAAATAGGTTTACTTGGAAAAGGGGAAAGAAGAAATAGGAAAGATGTCAGATGAGAAGCAAGGGACGCCTGGGTGGCTCAGCTGTTGAGTGTCTGCCTTTGGCTCAGGGCATGATTCCAGGGTCCTGGGATCGAGTCCCACGACGGGCTCCCTGCATGGAGCCTGCTTCTCCCTCTGCCTGTGTCTCTGCCTCTCTCTGTGTGTCTCTCGCAAACAAAATCTGTCTCTACCTCTCTCTGTCTCTCATGAATAAATAAATAAATTAAAAATCTTTTTTTAAAAATGGTGTTTATAAAAAAAAAAAAAGACCTGATCTCAGCATCAGTGATTCTGATCTCAAAATCTCAAAATCTTTAAAATTATAAAATGAGGAAATCTTTCTTTTGTTAAAAACAGAAAAGAATGACTTATATTAGAGTATCAGGGTTCCTTCTGGAAGGACTCTGATTCCCTTTCTTTCTCTCCTTCTTGTGTGTCCTACAGGAAGGGAGTGTGGCCAGGCCAACTCTGAACTCAGCCCCAACGGGAAGGCTTGTGTGGGGCTAAGGAGGACCAGGACCAGAGCGGAGTGCATGGATGTCCTTATCAGCTGTGTACTTTTGGACAAACTAGTTGTCTCTCTGTGTTTCTGTCTTCTCTTCTATAATTGAAGAATAATAAAACATCATCCCATAAGGTTGTTGGAGAGATTAAATAAATATAGGCAAAGTACTTAGAACTGTAGAACTGTCCCTGGCACTATGATAAGCATTGGCATCACTGTTACTACATGGTGCATCTCAGTTTCTGTCAGAGGCTTTCAGGTGCATGTGAAGGACCTGGCCTAAGCCTTACCCCTTGGCACTTATAAAAAGTAAGAAGAAATCATTAGTATAGGTTCAGAAGAAAATAAAGAATGGAGAAGAAAAAATAATCTTTTCATTTCAATTCTCTCCTCATCCCATATACAGACACATGGAAAAAAAGAAAGAAAGAAAGAAAGAAAGAAAGAAAGAAAGAAAGAAAGAAAGAAAGAAAGAAAGAAAGAAAGAAAGAAAGAAAGAAAGAAAGGAAGGAAGGAAGGAAGGAAGGAAGGAAGGAAGGAAGGAAGGAAGGAAGGAAGGAAGGAAGGAAGGAAGGGAGGAAGGAAGGAAAAAAGAAAAGAAAAAAAAGAAAGAAAAGAAAAAAGAAAAGAAAGAAAAGAAAAGAAAAGAAAAAAAGAAAAGAAAAGGAAAGAGAAAAAGAAAAGAAACAGTTAAAAATTGTATTAGTTTGGGGCACCTGGCTTGCTCTGTCAGAAAAGCATGTGACTCTTGACCTCAGGGTTGTGAGTACAAGACCCATGTTAGGCGTAGAGATTACTCAAAAATAAAATCTTGGGGATCCCTGGGTGGCGCAGCAGTTTAGCGCCTGCCTTTGGCCCAGGGCACGATCCTGGAGACCCAGGATCGAATCCCACGTCGGGCTCCCGGTGCATGGAGCCTGCTTCTCCCTCTGCCTATGTCTCTGTCTGTCTGTCTGTCTCTCTCTCTCTCTCTCTCTGTGTGACTATCATAAATAAATAAAAATAAATAAATAAAATAAAAAATAAAATCTTGGGCAGCCCAGGTGGCTCAGCGGTTTAGCGCCGCCTTCAGCCCAGGGCGCGATCCTGGAGACCCGGATCGAATCCCACGTCGGGCTCCCGGTGCATGGAGCCTGCTTCTCCCTCTGCCTGTGTCTCTGCCTCTCTCTCTCTCTCTCTCTCTCTGTCTCCCATGAATAAATAAATTAAATAAAATCTAAAAAAAAAAAAAAGTATAAGAAACTGTATTAGTCTTTATGTTTTAAAGGGAGCAACAGCTTTACCTGGTCTTTCCACTTTTATAACTTCTGCTCCAAGATCTCCTAAATTCATAGTAGCAAACGGTCCCGCCAGTACTCTACAATATTAACAATGACAAATAATTATCAACTTGAAGAATTTTATATTGATTCTTAATAGCCTATTAACATAGACAAGGTCATATAATGATAGCAAATTAAAATTGTTAAAACTCCTCAGAACAGTAATTTGGCCTTATGTATTAAGAGCTTTTAAAAAGTATATTCCTGGGATGCCTGGGTGGCTCAACGGTTGAGTGTCTGCCTTTGGCTCAGGGAGTGATCCCGGAGTCCAGGATCAAGTCCCACATCGGGCTCCCTGCAGGGAGCCTGCTTCTCCCTCTATGTCTCTGCCTCTCTCTCTGTCTGTCATGAATAAATAAATAAAATCTTTTTAAAAAAAATAAATAAAATAAAAAGTATATTCCCTTTGATGCACTTCCAGAATTCTATACTATGGAAGAAATCCTAAGATTTCCTGAGGCAAAGATTTACGTACAAGGAAACCTAACTTATAATGGTGAATACTGGGAGATGAGTAATTATGTGACACCTATATAATAAAAGATCATCTTACATTTTTCTTGAATTTTGAAAGACATGGAAAAATACTCAAAATACTACATTATCTTTTAAATGTGGGTAAAACTGTAATTTCAATATGGTTCTAAATTTTTTTGATTAAATATAAAATGTAGATTGGGAAAAATGCACAAATATTACACTAATTGCCTCTTAGAGTGATGAAATTATAAAACTTTTTCCTTTTTTGTTGACCTTTCTAAAACTTTGAGTGTAAGCATTATAATCCAAAAAAATAACTTTTTTTTAAAGAACAGAAAAATTCAATCACCAAAACATAAATAAACCAACACTAACCTTGTCATGTCCAGAATTTTTATACCCTCCAGTGGCTTCATATTGTCAGTATCTGGCAAAACACAGAAAATATTTGAAGAGCACTGATTACTAATTTTCGGAAGAAAGAATGCTTCATATTGTTTTAAGTAATCTGTATTACTACGAAAAATATATGTTTTCCTTCACAATATTTCTCTTTATATGTAATACAGAAACCTTGACCTGACCCACTTAAGTCACTCTGTAAAAATTACAATAGCTAATATCCAATTAATAAAGTCCACAGCTACACTTAAGATAGTTTGTCTAATGAAAAATGAAAGTGGAGGAGGAGGAATGTATAGGGTGATTTTTAGGATTTTTAGGGCACTGTGTTACTGTAGGTTATAACAAACATGCCACTCTGGTAGAAGGATACTGATAAGGGGGGATGTATACAGGCAAGGGATAGATGGGAAATCTCTATACTTTCCTCTCAATTTTGCTATAAACCTGGAACTGGGAACACCTGAGTGCCTCAGTGGTTAAGTGTCTACATTCCTGATCCGAGGTTCTAGGATAGAGTACTGCATTGGGATCCCTGCAGGGAGCCTGCTTCTCCCTCTGCCTGTCTCTCTCTCTCTCTCTCTCTCTCTGGGTCTTTCATGAATAAATAAAATCTTTAAAAAAAAAAAAAAACTAGAACTGCTATAAAAAAATTAAGTCTTTAAAACATAAATAAATAAAAAGTGAACTAAACAACTAAAAAGTATTAATAACAAAAACGGAACAACAAAGGCCTCCACGTATCTGTGCTACATTTAAGACAAGAAGAAAAAGGGCACCTGGGAGGCTCAATGGGTTAAGCATCTGCCTTCAACCCAGGTCATGATCTCAAGGTCCTGGGATCGAACCCCAGGTTGGGCTCTCTGCTCAATAAAGTCTGTTTCTCACACTCCCTCTGACCCCCTCCCCTGCTTGTTCTTTCTCTCCCTCTCTCTCTCTCTCTCTCTCTCTGTCTCAAATAAATAAACAAAAACGTAAAAAAAAAAAAAAAGAAAAAGAAAAGACAGGGAGGGGCACCTGGGTGGCTCAGTGGTTGAGTGCTTTTGGCTCAGGGCATGATCCTGGGTCCTGGAATCGAGTCCCATATCAGGACTGCTTTGCTTCTCCCTCTGCCTATGTCTCTGCCTCTCTCTGTGTCTCTCATGAATAAATAAATAAAATCTTTTTTTTAAAAAAAGGGAGAAAGTATGAATTTTGAAGTTTATTAAACAATTTACAATTATATGTTTATTTCCTTTTTCTCTCCATTTGCCAGCTATAAAAATAAGAAGATAGGTCAATAATTATATCACTAATTCACTGAAAGTATTCAACATTAAGTCACAAGGTCAAATTCTTGCCAAATGGCTTACAAAGTTTAGATAATGACGATTGAGATTAAGCTGAATTTATGAGGAAAAAAAATGAACTACTGGTTCAGTACATTTTTAAAATAGATTATTTTTTAGAGCAGTTTTGGATCTGGACAGAGGGAGAAGCAGGCTCCATGCACCGGGAGCCCAACGTGGGATTCGATCCCGGGTCTCCAGGATCGCGCCCTGGGCCAAAGGCAGGCGCTAAACCGCTGCGCCACCCAGGGATCCCGACCTTCTGTGTTTTAAATATCCCTCACCAGAGTGATACATTTGCTACAACTGATGAAGCTACACTGATACCTCAGGATCACATAATTTAGAGTTCACCCTTGGTCTTGTACGTGTTATGAGTTTCAACAACTGCAGACTGGCAGGTAGCAAACATTATTATATACAGAGTAGTTTCATGCCCAAAAAGTCCTCTGTGGTCTATTCATCCCCTCCTCTCCTCAAATTCCCAGAAACCAATCTTTTTACTGCATCCACAATTTGCCTCTTCCAGAATGTCACATAGTTAGAATCATACTACCTACTACATACTACAAAAGGTAGCCTTTTCAGATTGGCTTCTTTCACTTGGTAATATGCATTTAAGTTTCCTCTGTGGCTCGACAGATCATTTCTTCTCAGTGTTGAATAATACCCCATTACCTCGATATACCAGGTTATTTATCCATCCATGTAACTAAGGGACATCTTGGTTGCTTCCAAGGTTGGCAGTTCTAAAGAAAGTTGCTAAAATGTGTACCGGGTTCTGTGAGGACACAAGTTTTCAACTCATCTGGGTAACTATCAAGAGTGTCAATTACTGAATGGTGTGGTAAGAGTATGTTTAGTTTTCACTCCATCTTCCAAAGTAGCCGTACCATTTTGCATTCCTACCAGCAACGAATGAGACTTCCTCAGTTCAACACATTTTTAAAAAAAAATAATGCAGCTCCATCACCAGTGGGTTTTAAAAATCTCAATGCAGGATCTTTTTGTAGTTCATAAGCGTGATGATTGGGTGTTCACGCCGTTGTGTGACATGTGCCTCCCTCCAACCTTGTTACGATGTGGCACATTACCCGTCTGACGTGAAAAAAAAAATAAAAATAAAAAATAAATAAAAATCTCAATGCAGCTCCATCACCAGTGGGTTAAGAACAAGAGTTACATAAGTCACACATTTCCACATACACCAATAATCTTGAGAAGGATCACAGTGACACAATAATTCTTAAGTAGGAGGATCCCCAGGCTACATGGCTCCAGTGAGAAATATTTAAAGTCCATATAATGGGCATTTTCTCCTTGAAATCAGACAATTTATTCTTTTACAGTAAGAAATTGCTGTCACAGCCCTAGGAAATATGTGAAATCTATGTGACTGGTTCATTATTTTCTGGGAAACATACTTACTTATATAGAAAACCAAATTATACCAGAGGATCAGAAAAGGGAAAGTAACTAAAACAATGTTTAATGTGGTAAATTGTTACAACAAGGGCCTCCATGAATCACACTTCCAGATATCCACACCCTTGTATATTCTCCTTCCATGGTGACTCTGGATTTAGACATTTGTTTTGCTTTAGCCAGGGGAACATTAGCAAACTTGATGCCCACAGAGGCTGGAAAAGTGCTTACACAGTAGGGCTTGACTTTTTGGAACACTTCTACCATCAGATGAAGAAGCAGAAGATGAAAAAGAGCAAATGGAGGGAGGCTTAGCCATCCCAGTCACTGCAGCTATCTCAGGTGAGGTCCAGACATGAGAGTGAAGCCATCTGAAAATACCTAGACCCAGGCACATGAGTGAGTTCAGGTGAGTCCAGCAGGACACTCACAGAATTTTGAAAAAAAATAAGCCACGGTTGTTTTAAACCAGTAAGGTTTTAAGTGGTTTGTTGTACAGCAATAGATAAACAGATACAACAGCTTATGGCAGAGTGGTCCTTTCAAAATGTAAAACATATGTCATTCCCCTGCTCCAAATCCTCTAATGGCTTTCTACCAAACTTAGAATGAAATCCAACATCCTATTACCACAGGCCGCAGATCCTACTCGCTCTGGCCCTCTGCTACCTCTCTGGCCATGACCCCTATCACTCCCTCTCACTCTTCTCCAGCACATTAGCTTGTTTGCAGTTCCCTGAACACACTGAGCATATTTCTGCTTTAGAGCCTGTGGCAGAAACAGAGATAGACCGCCCATATTCCCCTTCAAAGAAAGGAATTTCTGCCCAACCTACAAGAAGCATGGTTAACATATAACTCCAGTATTTGTTTCTTCAAGGTCCACCTCAGCTTTCCTCAGCTGAGGGTGCTCTGTTCTCAGGACAGTCTCCGGTCAAATGACCGATCAAAGTTGGGCAGAAAGGCCTGGTCATTTCCTCTACCCAGTGCAGAATCTTGTATCTGCTCTCCTTGGTGTAGTGCTCTGGAACTCCTCATTGAGCTGGCAAAGAATTTGACAGGTGCATGCAAGTCTGATATTCCTCTGCCCAACCCTATTTCCTTCCTTTCCCTTTCATAGGCGGTAGTCCTCAATAAATCCTTTGTCCTTCCAACTGTCTCAACATCTGCTTTCTTAATAATCCGAGATGTGACAGGACTTTTGCACTTACTATTCTCTAGACTTGGAACTCTTTTCCTCCATACATTTGCATGTCTTGCTTACTTCTGTCAAATTTCTGCTCAACCACCACACAACCTTGCCTGATCGGCCTATCTCAAACAACACCCCTCTGGATCTCAGTATGTTTTAGTTTTCTTTTAACACTTACCATTACTTCACATTACATTATATGTTTACGTATTTATTGTACTACTGTCTTTTCCACTGAAATGTAATCTCAGTGAAGATAGGACTTGTCTGTCTTGCATCTCCAGCCAGAATTCACTAAGAATTAGTTGAACGGTCACACTGGGAAAGGGTGAGGGAAGGAGGGAGGAACTCATATACTTAATAATTCATACGATCCTTATAATGGGCTGAATGTTTGCATCCCTGCAAAATTCATAAACTGAAATCCTAATCCCTGAAGTTACAATATTAGGAAGTGAGACCTTTGGGAGGTAATTAGGTCATGAGGGTGGAACCACCAATGGAATTAGTGCCCTTATATAATGAGCCCCAGAGAACTTCCTTGCCCCCTTTCCACCAGATATGGGCCAGCAGGAAGTTGGCAGTCCTCAACCCAGAAGAGGATCTCACCAGAATCCAAACATGTTGGCACTCTGATCTCACATTTCTAGCCTCCAAACCATTTCTGTTGTATATAAGTATATAAGTATGTAAGTCTGCAATATTCTATTACAGCAGCCCAACTTGATAAAAATCATTAAAAGACCAGAATCAGGGCACCTGGGTGGTTCAGCGGTTAAGCATCTGCCTTCGGCCGAGGATGTGATCCTGGAGTCCCGTGATCCAGTCCCACATCAGGTTCTTGCAGGGGCCCTGATTCTCCTTCTGCCTATGTCTCTGCCTCTCTCTCCATCTCTCATGAATAAATAAATAAAATATTTTTTAAAATTAAAATAAATAAAAGGACCAGAATCTTCAAAGTCAGATAGCTAATTTTTCTCTAACCCAGACAGGGCTTGAATAGGGCAGGAAAAGACACAGTTAGGGGTCCCTGGATGGCTCAGCTGGTTAAGCGTCCAACTCTTGATTTCGGCTCAGGGTGGTAAGACTGAGCCCCATGTCAGACTGCAGTCAGTGGAGAGTCCACTTGAGATTCTCTCTCTCTCTCTCCTTCTGCCCCTCCACCCAGTCTCATGCATTCTCTCTCTGAAATAAATAAGTAAATCTAAAAAAAGAAAGAAAGAAAGAAAGAAAGAAAGAAGAAAGAAAGAAAGAAAGAAAGAAAGAAAGAAAGAAAGAAAGAAAGGAAAGAAAGAAAGAAAGAAAGAAAGAAAGAAAGAAAGAAAGAAAGAAAGAAAGAAAGAAAGAAAGGGAAAGAAAGAATAGAAAAGAAAAAGACACAGTTAAAGACACAGTGAAAACGCTCTGCCAAAGAACTGAATGGGCATTTGGAGGAATAGGTAAGCTTAGCAGATAGAATGGAAAGGAAAATCAGAGGAGAGAAAGCTGAGGAAAAATGACAGGAGAAAGATTATCAGGGAAAAATTTCCATTAACAAGACAGCTAACAGGCCTATTTTAAATAAATTACAAATAGTATTATACTTTACATTACATGTGGCAGCTCTCCAAAATTACCAAATTAATTCAGTAAACCCTGGCACAAACCCAGGGTTTGTGTGAGTAGTTCTGGGGAAGATTTTTAAGAAGAGAGTGAGTTGGAGCTGGGGCCAAGTGGGTATAATCAGTACATGAGATAGGACATGAGTGAAAGCTTTGTTCCTACTGTGTGCTAATCATCCTATGAAGATACGGTGTGAGGCATCATATCCCTTCCTCCTCAGGTATTCCATGATCTACTGGGGAAAACTGAAACAATTACTATTACGATTAAGAGAACTACCACTGAATTCAAATTGCTCTATTTACTAACTTGTGACCTTGTTCTACCTTGACTTCTCCATCAGTAAAACAGGGATAATACTGGAACCTATCTCATAAGGACACTAAAAAATTAAACAAAACATGGCCTTCTAAGCATTTAGCCATGGTGCTCAATAAATGTCAGCTACTGTCAGTATCACTTCTATCATCTCCCTAACCTCACTCCTGTGTTCCTTACTTCAGTAAATGGTTACCACTTGGTTACCCAAGTCAAAAACCCAAACATAATTCTTGAACTCTCTCTCTCTCTTTTTGCACCTCTTAAATTTAATGAAGAACCACTTACTGCATATACTTTCTCAAAAATCTCTCTTGGCTCACTCCTCTTCTCTCATCCCCACTGCCACTAGGGTAGCTCAGGTCACCATCAACTCTCTCCTGAATTACTCTAACACCCTACTAAGTCTGCTGCCAGGCTTCAATCTTGGTTCTCTTCAAAATTCCCTCCATATGAGCACCTGGGTGGCTCAATCAGTTGAGTGTCCAACTCTTGATCTCAGCTCAGGTCTTAATCTGAGGGTCCTGAGTTTAAATCCCTTAGTGGACTCCACAGGGGGCATGGAGTCTACATTTAAAAATAAGAAAAGAAAAAGAAAATGCACCCTCCATAATGCTCCCAGAATTATTTTTCAAAATGTAAATCAGTCCAATCTTTTCAATCGTATCTGTTTCTCATTCCTCTCTTCCCTCTATCTCAGTTAATGGAATCATCAACCCTCTACAATAGAATCCGAGATCTTCCTAGACATGTCTTCCTCTTCACTATCCATGTTCAGTCAGCCATCAATTTTCTGTTGAATCTGCTCTATTCTTCCCCAGGGCCCTGGTACTGCCTCCATTCAAGCCTTCATCATTTCTTGTCCCAACTGCCTGCAAAAGCATCTTAACCTATTTCTGCCTAACCTCTGTCCCCACCAATCCATTCCCAACACTGCTTCAAGAGTAATCTTCCAAAATGAAGAGCCCATTATGCCACTTTCTTGTTCTTTCACCCATTTACTCATGGTCTTTTCCCTCATGAGGCTTACAGTCTATTGCTCCTCCTAAAACTAAAACCAGTTTCACTCCTGTCCACCTTTTCAATTTCAATCTGCAAAAATGGAAATGTCTTACTGGCCATACTTCTTTCAAATCTCTCATACTTCTAGGTGACTGTATGTGCTCTTTCCTCTGACTCTAATAACAACCCTCTATCCTGTCTTGCCTAGACAAGTCCTTTCATCTTTCACGAGTCAGCACCCTTAGAAAGTATACGTGCTCACCACAGCATCCTGAACAAGTCTGTCAAGAGCATTTTTCTGAATTATGATTTACTAGTTAGTCTTGACCAGATGATAAACTCTTGAGAAAAGAGACTTTCATTCTGTATTTCCAATATTAAATACTAGCACCTGGTATGTAGTAAGAACTCAACAACTGTTTGTGGAAGAAAAGAAATGACAAAAAGGAGGAAAAAATGTCCTCACATTTTGCCACAACGCATTATTAGATTGCCATAATGGAATGTTGTAAAAAAATATTATGTAGTCTCATTGCAGCAATTGGAAGTAGCATTTCTTGGTGCCCACCAGGGATGCTGCAGTGTTTTATAACCAAATCTCAGAGGTGACATATTATCATTTCTGCCATATGCTATTAGTCACATAGGCCAACAGGTGCAGCATTAAGGTGTACTCACACAAGGGTATAGGAGGAAGTAAGGATCACTGCAACCATCTTAGAAACTGGGTAATACACTTGTGGTGGTTTTGATTTGTATTTCCATGATGACAGGTGATGTGGAGCACATTTTCATATGCTTATTGACCGTTATCATGTCTTTTTTACTAAACATCTGCTTCAAACTTTTGCCCATTTTAATTCAGTTCCCTTAATGAGTCTACACATCATTGCTTCAAGCACTCTTACCATCCTTGTTACTTAACACACTGAGACATAAACATCAAGCTGATGGAGAAGCTTCGGTTTCATCCCCTATAAAATCAGGTTGCCTACCTTCAAATTCATTGCTGTCCAACAACCATCTCTTCCCAAAATAGCTACTGCAAATATTCTACACTTAATAAGCCTCAAAATCCCTTTCTTCTTTAGCTGTCATGTCAAATAGCTTTATTGGAAAATTCTTCTTTGCGCAAGAATTTTATCAACCCAAGAGAAAATAACTAAAAATACTGATAGTAGTCATTTATACATAAAGGTCCAGCTAAATAACCCTATATTGAAATTTATCAGTCACAAAGCCTTATTTTAGTGTGCTAGGGCTGCCAGAAGAAAATAACATTCACTGAGGGCCTTAAACAACAGAAATTATTCTCTCACAGTTCTAGAGTCTAGACGTTCAAGATCAAGATGTCAGGAAGTTTACTTTCTTCCAAAGCTTCTCTCCTTCCTTCATTTGTAGATGGTCACCTCCTTGCTGCCTCTTCACATGGTCATCCCTCTGTGCAATATATCCCTGATATATCTCCTAACCTCTTCTTATAAAGACACTAATCAGAAAGGCCAACCAGAACAGCCTCATTTTAACTTAAACTCTCTCTTTAAGGGGGACTTACCCCTAGAAACAGCCACATTCTGAGATACATGTGGTTAGGACTTCAACATATGCATTTAGGGAGACACAATTCAGTCCATAACAAAGCTCTACCCATGCATGCAGTTTCAACCAGCTCTTTTAATATCCATCTCTTATCATGTGCAGAACAGCCAAAAAATCAGTAAGATATAGGGAAAATCTGTATCAAGAAGAAAGAGACCAAAGCCAACATGAAAAAGAAACACGGAGCAAACAGATATACAGCAGGTAAAAGAATATTTTTAAAAACTACCATTATGATTCCATCATTATGACATTCTGGAAAAAGCAAATGATAGAGATAGAAAACAGATAAGAGTTGGGAGACACTTGGGATGAAGAGAGGGAATGACTGCAAATTTTGAGGGGTAAGGGAAGTGTTCTACACCTTAATTATGGTGATGGTTACATGACTATGTTTGTCCAAACTCACAGAACTATACACAAAAAAGAATTTTACTGTATGCAAAATTTACCTCCATAAAAATGTTATCAATATTATCAGAAATGTGAAGAATTTGCACTTACAAAACAGAAAAAGATACTTGTAAAAGAAATGTACAGAATAAAAATATGATCTTGAAACTTTACAAAAAGATGGAAGAATGAAAATGTAAGAGAAAGGCAGAAAGATAAAAATATGATGAGGCACCTGGGTGGCTCAGTCAATTATGCAGCCAACTTTTGATTTTGGCTCAGGTCATGATCTCAGAGTCCTGGGATGCAGCCCCGCTTTGAGCTCCATGCTCAGTGGGGAGTCTGCTTGAGGACTCCCTCTCTCTCTCTCCCTTTGATCCCCCTCCCCTACACTCACACTCTCTCTCTAATAAAAAAAATAATCTTTAAAATCTTTAAAATAAAAAAATAAAAAGATAAATAAAATCTTTAAAATCTTTTAAATTTAAAAATCACCCAGACAATAGAACAAAAAGAAATAATAAAAGTGAAAAATAGAGAAGAGGGAGGAAAAATAAAGGATCAGCCCAGGAATTCTGATAATACAGGCTTGCCTAAGAGTGAACAACAAAAACAGAAGAGAGACATTAATAAACAAATAATTCAGAAAAAGTTCACAGAACTAAAGGGCATGAATTTCCAGATTGAAGGGCTCTGTGCATGCCCTGCACACATTTTAAAAAGACACACACCATTTTGAAAAGATATATGCACCCCTCTATATACTGCAGCATTATTTATAATAGCCAAGATATGGAGGCTACCCAATTGTCCATCAATAGATGAATAAAGAAGATGTGATACACACACACACACAAAATGGAATATTACTCAGTCTTAAAATAAAAGATGCAACCTTGCCTTTTGCAACAACATGGATGAACCTACAGGGTATTATGCTAAGTGAAAAAGTCAGACAGAAAAACAAGTAACATATGATTTCACCCATAGGTGAAATTTTAAAAACAAAACAAATTAATTTATAAACCAAAAGCAGAATCGGACCTATAAATAAATACAAACTGATGGGTGCCATTGGGGAGAGGGGTAGGAGTATAGGCAAAATGAGTAAAGGGGAGCTGGAGACATGGGCTTCCAGTTATGGAATGAATAAGTCATGGGAATAAAAGGCACAGCACAGGGAATATAGTCAATGATCTCCTAACAGCATTGCATGGTAGCTACACTTGTGATGAGCATAGCATCAATGGACAGATTCGTCAAATCACTGTATTGTATATCTGAAATAAATGTAGTATTTTATATCAAATATACTCAAATTTTAAAATTAATTAATTTCATTAATAAAAATAAAAAGACACACACCAAGAATGAATAATTCATGGAATGAAAGGTACACCATAGAAAATATGGTAAATGTTGCTCTAATAGCATTGTATGGTGACAGATGGTAGCTACACTTGTGAATATAGCATAATATATAGAGTTCTCACACCATGATATTATACACTTGAAACTAATGTAACCCTGTGTTTCAACTATAATTCAATAAAAAAGTAAATAAAAGATTTTATTTACAAAATGGTATAAATTTTTAAAAAGTAAAAACTATATTAAAAGACATATCAAGATCCATTAATGTAAGAATTTGGAACACTAAGATTTTCTTCTCTGCGAAAAGATCTGAAAACTTTCTAGGGAGAAAAAAGCATCGTATATAAAGTATTGGCTAGCAGAATGTCATTGAAATTCTCAATAGTCCTGGAAACTAAAGCATAAAAATGGAATAAAAACTTTTAAAATTTTGAGAGGGAAATGTATTTATCTTCTAAATTCTAAGCCCAGTCAAGCCATGCATCTTGTGTGAGTAGAAAAAGACTATTTTCAATGATGCAAATTTTCAAAAACTTTACCTTCCCATCCTTGCTTGTGAAAATTATTTCTAGAAGATATGCTCCACCAAAAACAGAACAAGAAATAAGAAGATATACTGGGTCAGAAAAATGGAGGATCTAAAGGAGAAGGATGAAACGAATCCTCAAGATGACAGTAAAGAAAATACTAACACCATAGCTGAAATATTTGTACTTATGGTACAGCTGGCAATGAATTAAGGACAGATACTGAGAAAGTAAATGAAGAAGCCAGACAAATATTAACACAAGGGAAAACAAAAAGGTGTATGAGAGCAGCAGTGTAATCAAAATATGAAGAATAACTATATAATCATAACTATATATATATATATATATATATATACTGAATACTGATCTAGCAAACTTTATTATTTGTAAGATGGAAAATTTATGTGTAATTGTGGGAATGGTAGTGAAAGAAAGCTAGTCTTTATCACTATAGATAATGCCTAAAAACAGAATCAAGAAGTACCATTATAATCATGTTAGAGATCTGGAGGTAAGGGGCACCTGAGTGGCTCAGCGGTTGAGCGTCTGCTTTCAGCTCAGGTCATGATCCGGGGGTCCTGGGATCCAGTCCCACATCGGGCTCCCAGCAAGGAGCCTGCTTCTCCCTCTGCCTGTGTCTGCCACTCTCTCTGTGTCTCTCATGAATAAATAAATACAAATCATAAAAAAAAAAAAGACGAAAGAGAGAGAGGAAGAACTGGAGGTAAAAACTCAATGAGATGGCTGAAAGAACTGAAATTCATTGTCTCAGGAAAAAAAGGGGGCAGAGAGACATAAGAGGCTACTGTTTTTCATAATTAACTTACAGTTCTGAAGTATGTGTAAAAACCTTGATTTTTAAAAATTAAAAAATAAATAAGTCATGTTAAATTCATAAGCAACAGGTGAAGTATCATTTTGCTGTACTGTCCCCTGCAATGTTTTGATAAATATTGCCACTCTGAAGCTTTCCCTGATTCATTATTTGTACACACAGCAGCAGCTTCCAAGGGAAATTTCATTCTCTTCTCATTATTTGCAGACTCTGTATTTGAGAATTCAACTACTCGCTAACTCCAAAGTCAATACTACAGAGCTTCTGCAGTCATTCTAGGACATGCACAGAATGTAGAAAAATTGTTCATGTTTCCAGCCGAAGCCAAAGTAGGCAATTCTCTGGCCTTCCAGGTTCAGGTCTCATATGCAAACAAGTGTCCTTTATATGTGGTGCATTTAGTGTCACATCTTCACATTTCTGTGCTTTTTCTTTTTTTTTTTTTTTTTTTTTTTTTTTTTTTGGTGATTTCACCACTTAAAATGGCCCCCAAGAGTAGTGCTGAAGTGCTATCTGGTGTACTTAAGTGCAGGAAGACTAAGATTAGTCTTGTTTTTTAAAGATTTTATTTATTCATTCGAGAAAGAGAGAGAGAGAGCACAAGCAAGGGGAGGGACAGGGGGAGGGAGAAGCAAACTCCCCGTTGAGCAGGGAGCCCAACAAGGGACTCGATCCCAGGACCTAAGATCATGACCTGAGCCCAAGGCAGACACTTAACTGACTGAGCCACCCAGGGGCCCAAAGATGAGACTCATAGAGAAAACACATGTTTTAGTAAAGCTTTGTTCAGGCATGACTATAACTATTCAAGTTATAATGCTATAATGCTATGGCCATGAGTTCAATGTTAATAAAACAACAATTTATACTAAATAAGGTGACTTTAAACAGAAACACACACTTAACAACATGTGTATTCTGTGTATTAACCAGTAGTCAAAAATATGTGACCAAAGACTTGCAGGAACTTAATCTTATATTTCCCCTAGGGGCAATGGTTCAGTATTCACTCATTAGGTGTTCGGTTTATAGAACACACCTACTTCTAATAACAAGAATTAACTGTATAAAGTGGCAAGAAAAAGATCAATGCTAGTTCAACAAGGAAGCCCTCAACCACCCTGGGAAGCTTTGAAACAAAACTAAATGCCATCATGAAAACACTGTTCAGAAGGGTGGGCCCTAGGGGAAAGAAAGGTAAAGATTTAATAAATTGACTTCAAAATTCATCCTGATGAGTCTACAATCAAGAAGAGCCCTCCACCCCCAACCTTAGACAACCACTGATCTGTTTTCTGTTACTACAATTTAGTTGGCATTTTCTAGAATTTTATGTGAATGAAATCATTTTGTAGGGACTCTTTTGTGTCTGACTTCTTTCAGAAAGCATAATAATTTTGAGATTCATTCATGTTGTTGCATTTTTTAAAGATCTTATTTATTTATTCATGAGAGACACTGAGAGAGAGGCAAAGACACAGGCAGAGGGAGAAGCAGGCTCCTCACAGGGAGCCGGAGTGGGACTCAATCCCGGGACTCTGGATCACAACCTGAGCTGAAGGCAGATGCTCAACCACTGAGCCATCCAGGTGCCCCATGTTGTTGCATTTTTTTTAAGATTTTATTTAATTCATTTGAGAGAAGGAGAGAGAGACGGAACAAGCAGATGAAGAAGGAGAGAAGTAGATGCCCTGATGAGTGGGGGAGCCCAACCCCAGGACTGGATCCTAGGACTCCAAGATCATGCATGACCTAAGCCAAAATTAAGACTTGGCTGCTTCACTGACTGAGCCACCCAGGCGCCCCTGTGGTTGCATTTTTATAAGCGAGTAGTATTGTACTCTATGGGTAGACCACATCTGTTAGCCATTCGGCTACTGATGGACATTTAGTTGTTTCCAGTTTTAGGCTATGGCGAATCAAGATGCTATGAACATTCACCTACAAGTCTCTCTGTGAACATGTTTTCATTTCTCTTGAGTGAATACGTAGTGGAATGGGCTCAATAATATGGTAAGTGTATCTTTAACTTTCTAAGAACCTGAGAAACATCTCTCAGGTGGTTGTACAACAATGCATGAGAGTTATAGATGCTCCACATCCTAACAACATGGGGAATTGCTATTCTTTTTAATGTTTGTCATTCTAATGGGTAGATAATGTTTCTTGTTGTGATTTTAATTTGCATTTCCCTGATGAAAATCTCTTTCTGTAATAATTAACCATTCAAATAGCTTCTTTTGTGAATTGCTCTTCTGTTTATTTTTAGTGTTTTTTTTTTTTTTTATTTAAAGATTTTACTTATTTATTCATGAGACACACAGAGAGAAAGAGAGGCAGAGACGCAGGGCAGAGGGAGAAGCAGGATCCATGCAGGGAGCCCGACGTGGGACTCAATCCTGGTACTCTAGGATCATGCCCTGGGCTGAAGGCAGACGCTAAACCGCTGAGCCACCCAGGTGTCCCACCCTTCTAGGTTTAATACTGAAGAAAAATATTCAAAACAATAAAAAAAAATCCCATCAACTGGTAAAATGTTAAATAAGCACTGGCACATTCATACACCAGACTCTTGGGTAGATATTAAGAAAAATGAAACAGATTTATGTTTCCTGACATGAAAAGTTGACCAAGATATATTCCTCAGGTAAAAAATTAAATCAGGGCTGCCTGGGTGGTTCAGCAGTTGAGCACCTGCCTTTTGGCTCAGGGTGTGATCCGGGATGGAATCCTACATCGGGCTCCCAGCAAGGAGCTGGTTTCTCCCTCTACCTATGCCTTCTCTCTCTGTGTTTCTGATGAATAAGTAAAAAAAAATCTTTAAAAAAAATTAAATCAAATTATAGAATAGGATGTATAATATAATCCTATTTTGTAAATATGCATAACATTAAAAATATATGTTGATGCGGGCATCTGGATGTCTCAGTCAGGTAGCCAACCAGCTCTTGATTTTGGCTCAGGTCATGATCTCAGGGTCATGAGGTTATGAGATCTAAGCACTTAGCGTGGAGCCTGCTTGGGATTCTGTCTCCCCTTCCCTGGCTCACACACAGGTACACGTTCTCTCTCTAAATAAGAATAAAAATAATAATAATAAATGTTGGTAGCTGTAGGAGCATTCATAAAATTTTGTCAGTTCAATCTTGGAGAAAGAATTTATGGAGAAATTTACCGGCTAAGTTATATGTTTCTATAATTTTGCTTAATTGTGATTGTGTTTCCAATCAGCCCCCCCCCCAAAAAAAAGACAAAAAGTGAAAACATAAAAAATCAACAAAATTAGAAAAATTATTTTCAATAATAAGAACATAGAAAAAGACCTCAAATATGAGAAGATATTTTGACATTAGGAATGTACAAGTAGGGCAGCCTGGGTGGCTCAGCAGTTTAGTGCTGCCTTCAGCCTAGGGCGTGATCCTCAAGACCCTGGATCGAGTCCCACGTCAGGCTCCCTGCATGGAGCCTGTTTCTCCCTCTGCCTGTGTCTGTGCCTCTCTCCCTCTGTGTCTCTCATGAATAAATAAATAAAATCTTAAAAAAAAAAAAAAAAAAGGAATGTACAAGTAATTCTTCTTGTTCCTTAAGTCTCCAAAAATACTGATCATCTGTACTCAGATCTCTTTTCGGGTTCCTGTTTTATTTCAAACGATGAGTGGAATACATTTAGGAGTCTCTTCATCCCATAAATCTCATTTCATTACACATCTACTAAAGGAAGTCTATACTCCACTACCAATGCCATCCAACAGCCATAATAAATTAGTAAAATTTTGTTTAATGAAGCAAAAACTTTTAAACTGAATTCATTTCACTTCAGGCAATAGAATTATACTTGTATGATCTGAGAAGACACCCAGAAGGAACTTCCAAGCACACTGAAGTCAATATCAATGAATGAGTTTTACACAGTGGAAAGTATGAACTCTGGAGATTTACTGGATCTGATTTCCTGCTCCAGAACTTACTCCCCCTTGACCTTCAAGGTAACTTCACTTCTCTGAGCGTGTTCCCTCTAAATCACAGAGTTTGCAAGGATTAAATGAAATGTTGTATGCAAAGTGCTCAATACACTTCTTGGCATATACTAAATGCCTACTAAAAGTTCACTTTTGTCATTATTATCATTATCAAAAAATGTCACACCACCTATTAAAGTAAGTAACTTATTCCAAATGTGAAAACAAGAAAAGAAAAATACATGATTATTTTACGGAACCGAAAAAAATATGACTCTCAATACTTTATACTCAAGAAGGACAACTACACATACATATTTTGCCAGTTTGTGGAAGACAATAAGCTGGATGGGAGTAAAGGGTAATTATAGGAGTAAAAACAGTTGGAAAGGGCCTCAGTTGTCAATTTGTTGTGATATATTGAGCAGCTTGTATATCATTTATCTTCTTAGCCTCTATGATTGAAAGCTATTATAAAGATACAGCTGAGCAATCATGCAAAGAAGTATAATTATAATGAAGGTGCCATTATTCTATGGTTGCTTCTAAGACTCCCTTGGTATTTGGCCCTAAGATTTCCAGGAGACAATACACTTGAGCAGCACGAGCGTAGACCTAATTGACAGATGCCCACTAAGTGGTCATCCATGTGACAGCAATCATGGCATCCCTCCCTGCTGTACCAGCCAATAATTAGGAAAAAAAAAAAAAAAGGCCAAGTCATAAAACAAATTGATCAAATATCATATCAAATAGAACATGTAATATACACTAAAAGGATTTAATTTGATATTTTACAGAGAACTTCACTACCAGAACTTAGGAGCAAGAAGAGAGAAGATGGTTTTTTTTCAAAGCATGTTCTCTTAATCTGAACTTTAGAATAGTTAGCAAGATATTTTCTTTCTAGCATGTGTTAGAAGTCTTGAAAAAAAAGCTCTGTTCCTAATAATATAGTTTGACAGGTAAGTGTAGAAGTTTAGAGTACTTCAGAAATTAGTATCCACTGGAAGACTTTCCAGGGAAAGTAGAATTTTGGAGCTGTAAAAAGGTGGTGTGGGAGTGATGCTCAAGTTACAAGGCAATCATACCATTTAGAGACAACCAGAGAAGTTACATGGGTAATAACTTAGAATAATTTATATTCCACCTCTGCTGACACCCCATTTCTTAACAACTGCCCTTCACCTGTAAGAACTTGGCTAATACTGTGGTATTTGCAATTAAACAGATTTGGGAACTGGTAGATGCCACTATTTTAATGAAAACTTAAGAAGTTTATAGGAAGAATGATGTAAAAAGATCAGAAAGGGGGCTTTTGAGTCATGAGGAAAGCACGCCACAACCAAATTACAAGTCAGTGTTAATCCAAACTCCCTCTGCTCTTTTACACTTCCCAGCTTTCTCTTGCAATTAGATTGGGGTCAAATGCCTGGGGTCTGGCCAATGAAATGGACAGGCACAAGTAACGTAAGCCAGTTCAGGCCTGACCCTTAAAAACATCCCATGAAACTCCCCAGGCTTCTCTTCTACTGCAGTGACCTTGGAGGCTGCAAGTTTCAAAGAGTGAAGCGAGACATGCAAGAAAGATAGTTTTATTTTATTAAGCCACTAAGATCGTGGGCTAATTTGTACTGCAGCACAACAAAACCTATCCTGACCACTAGAGATGCCAAGCACTGGAGGAGAAAAATGGTAAGTTCTAAGCAATTTCACAGCATCAAAGCCAGCAACTGGTAAGTTCCATTTAAGGGGGAGACTTTTACGGTCCCTTTAGCAGCAGTCTTCAAATTGAGATACATGAAGACTTTCCTAAGAGATACACAAATCATTCTTAAAGGATTTTATTGGGCAGCCCGGATGGCTCAGCGGGTTAGCACCACCTTCAAGAGCCCAGGGCCTGATCCTGGAGACCCAGGATCGAGTCCCATGTCGGGCTCCCTGTATGGAGCCTGCCTGTGTCTCTGCCTCTCTCTCTTTATGTCTCAAACTAATAAATTAATAAAATATTTAATAAAAAAATTTTTATTTATTTATTCTTGAAAGACACACAAAGAGAGACAAAGACACAGGCAGAGGGAGAAGCAGGCTCCCTGCAGGAAGCCTGATGGGGGACTCGATCCCCAGACCTGGGATCACCCCTGAGCCAAACGCAGATGCCGAACCACAGAGCCACACAGACGTCCCGAGATACACAAATCATTTTAAAGAAATCAATCTCCAGGTTTTCAACTTCCATATATATTCTTGCCTAAAATTGATCAGCCTATGAATAAGCCTTCTTTCATAACCCTTCTCTCTAGTAGGCTAAAGAAAAGCATATTTCTCACACATCCCGGATCTTCCTCTCATCATAGTTCATATTATAAAATTTATTTAAGTGATTAAAACTTTTAAATATCAGCTTATATGCAAGGTATTGCTTTTCAAATCATTTTCAAATCAGTAGATAGACCACTACTACAGATTGGTATGTGGAAATGTATAACACTACCAATTTACAGGCTTCATAAATCAATTTTTTTCATAAATCAATTTAGAGTTAGAGGATTTATAACCAAAAGTCAGCAAGCCACAGGATAAAAAATTGATGTTCAGGACTCATTAATGGGCCATCCTTAACTACTCAGATGATCAGAAGTGGTTGAACCAGGAACTGGTGGAGCAAATGATAGTTACTAACTACTGAAGATGAGTGCTCACAAGTCCCAGAGGGTCCTTGAACTCAATGTTGGTGATGTGACTGTCCCCTAGGAGAAGACTAACCAAAGGTAAGTTCTTTACACAAACTAGAAAAAAAAAAAAAGTCCCTTCTAGAGAACAACTGGCAAAACAGCGCTCAGTCTAGGTCGTTGATGAAACACTGTCCTAAGTACCTGAGGGGAATTATAATTCAATAGCAAAGAAGAAAATGTGTAATTGCAGGGAGTGGAGGGGGGATGTTGCAATGTTAGACTGTGAACAGGATAAGCCCTCTTTTGACACACACACAAACACACACACAAATATATTGAGTCTTATTTTATAGAATACTGCAAATAAGTAAGAGGAATAAAAGGAAAAGTATAGGAAGGGGCAGCCTAGAAGTTGGAGGGTGGTGGTGGATATTTATGTGAAAAAAATGTTTTATAATTTGATTTGTTTTTAACAGCTTCCAGTGGGTAATTCTGAAGAGCAGAAGAGATGAAAAGAGAATTTAGGATGCTTTTTGTGTGAGGGCCTGTGGAACCTCCCCAGAAATTCTCTTCAATACTGAAGATAAGAATTATTCTTCAAGGCTTTTTAGAGTTTTGGAGAAACTTTGGATGGAGAAGGGAAAGCTAAGAGCATGTTTCCAAGTATACATAGCCTACCATGTGTTCATGTTACAAATTCTTTAATAGTATTAATACTGATTATCAAATTGTCCATGAAAAAGGCAGTATTAACATATACTGGCACCAGCAGTGTATGAAAACGGTATTCTCCACCATCTTCCACACACTGAATATGATCTCTTGGTTTTGTGGGATTTTTTCTGTTTGTTGCAAATATGACATTTAGAATCTGTGTCACTGTCATTTTAATTTGCATTTAATGACTTCTGAAATTAAAGTTTTTTCACATCTGCTCATTTCATATCTACTCTTGTAAATTATTCTTGTAAATTCTCATAATTTTGCCCCATATTGCTAAGGCAAAATTACCTTATTACTGATTTGTATGTATTCTTTATACATGCAGTAATAATATTAACCTTTTATCATACATATTTCATAAAAGTAACTTTTCCCTATCTCTTGTTTGCTTTTTGAGTTATATTGGAATCACACTTTCAAAAAAAGCATTTTACTTTCCACTTTGGTATTGTTTCAGGATTACTCAAGACTACCCACACTTCCAGTGATTTGCTAAAAGGATTCACAGGACTCAGCATACAGTTGTATTCGTGACTAAGATTTATTACAGCAAAATGATATATGACAGGAAGAGCAAGGGAAATAAACAAACAGTCTGGAAAAATCCATGCACAGGCTTCTTATGTTCTTTTCCTTCTGTGAAGGTCACACCAAGCCTGCTTCTTTCTCCAGAAACAAAAAAAAAGAGCAGTATGTCCAATGCTTCTGCTTAGGGAAATCTATTACAAGCTCAGAATCTAAGGTTTTTACTGAGGGCTATTCACCTAGACATGCTCTGCTTCCCATGTGCCAAAATTTCAGACTCAGAAAAAAAGCAGGCTCACCATAAATCACACGGATTGTACAAGCCATCTAGGCATACTTATTAATTAGGAAGCAATTCAAGTGCCAAGTTCCCAGATGCCATCAAAGGGCTAAATTTCTAAGATGGTCCTTTAAAGACAATAGCCTGATGGGCACCCGGGTGGCTCAGTCCATTGAGTGTCCAACTATTGATTTCAGCTCAGGTCATGATCTCAGAGTCCTGAGATCGAGCCCTGTGTCTAGCTCCACACTAGGCATGGAGCCTGATTTAGATTCTCTCTCTCCCTTTACCGCTGCTCCTCCCACTGTCTCAAAAAAATAAATTAATAAATAAGAATTTAAGAAAAAAATAATAAAGACAGCAGTCTGAGGTCTGCTATGTTAACTCTTTTCTGCATAGGTACCATGATTTCCCAACCCCAGATTACAAAATGTTCATGTATAGGGTGGGTTTCCCATTTTAAAAGCTTTTATTTTTCTATTTAAAGATTTAAACTATCTAAAGTTTATTTTTTGCTATTTAAATATTAATAGTTGCTTCTTGGGTAAGCAATTATTTTTTTCTTGCTTTCTATTTTTCGAAATACTTTAGGTTTCCTACAAAATGTATGTATTTTTTTTATAATTGGAAAAATACAAAGAAACAACTTCCTTTTTTTTAAAGGTTTTATTTATTTATTCATGAGAGACACGGAGAAAGAGGCAGAGACATAGGCAGAGGGAGAAGCAGGCTCCCTGTGGGGAGCCTGATGTGGGACTTGACTCCAGGACCCTGGGATCACACCCTGAGTCAAAGGCAGCTGCTCAACCACTGAGCCACCAAGGTGCCCCAAAACACAACTTACACTGAAATTAAAATTTTATTTTCTAATTTCTTTTTTTTATTTTCTAATTTCAAAATAAAAATTTGTGTCTCAAATAGTTATACTCTCTTATGTTTGCCTTCATATTGAAGTACTCTCTCACCAATTTTATGCTCAATGAAAATTTTTAGAGGTGTGAGTTAATGTTTTAACATCTGTGTTGCACCCGAGTAAAGAATATTAGTCTACAAAGAGGTAAATATCTATAAAACAATTCACCCATGCTTGACTACCAGGGACAAAGTGTACACAGAGTTGAAAAGAAGATGATTAAAAAAAAAAAAGAAGAAAGAAAGAAAGAAAAGATGATTAAGAGTAAAGTGTGGCTCTCAAAAAATAAAAAATAAAAAGTGTGGCTCTCATAAACTCCTGCAAACAAGCTGCTTCTAATACTTGCTTTATCAATGAAAAATATTATGTAAGTGATAGTTAAGTGATTCACTGTGTCACTATAGTCCTAACCCTATCAATGAGTGAACTAATCACATCCTAGAGATACACTAACAGGGCCTCTATAAGGAAAACGGAGATGTTAAAGTTTCAGGAAATATCAAGGTAAAGCTTATGCTCTAAGTATACATACAAGCATTTCTATACATAAAAATTATTAAATATACTCTCCTGTAATACGAAGTGTTTTATATCAAAAATATGTTTTTAATATTTACATTTATGCATTTTTAGCCTGAGAGTAAACACAAGGTTCTGGAGCAGAAATGACAGTAACTATTACTTATATTAAAAAATAAGCCACTTTTGGGATGCCTGGGTGGCTGAGTGGTTTGAGCATCTGCCTTCTGCTCAGGACATGATCCCGGGTCCATGGATCAAATCCCACATCAGGCTCCCTATAGGGAGCCTGCTTCTCCCTCTGTCTGTGTCTCTGCCTCTCTCTCTCATGAATAAATAAATAAAATCTTAAAAAAAGAAAGAAAGAAATCACTTTTCCCACACCTAATACACCACAGGCATCGTAAAGAGAGCCAGTTGGTTAGGCCTGTACATACAGGGGGTAAACCACAGGAAGGATCCCCAAAAGTATGAATTTAGAAGTATGTATATTATAGCTGCCAAACTGAGAAAGGCAGAAAAAAGGCTACTCTTCCTAATGTAAGCAAATTCTCCTTAGCAAGAAAAGGGAAGGTCTCAGAATTTTTACCCTTTGGAATGTAAATAAATGTCTCCAGGGAAGATTAACTTCACAGGGTTTATAAATCTCAATCTTGAATGTCTCCCAGGCTGAGTTTTATAGCCCATTGAAAAAGAAACAAACTTCCTGGGCATTCTCTAACAATCTAATCTCTTAACAATCTTTTAACTTCCAAGTCTTGCCCTGTAACCCAGGTTGTAGTTTTCTTGGCTTGCAAGGCTGTGACCAATGCAGAAACATGAAAATAAACACTTCTTGATAATACAAAGTAAAACAAACCAAAATATTTATATTTGCAGCCCTTGTTAATATCCAACACCTCCTAAAATATTGGCTTTCACACCCCTCTGGAGAGCCTTGGGAATTCCTCAGAGGTGCCCCAGAAGCCTCTTTTCAGGGGGGCATTTAGAGGTGCAGAGTGAGCAGGGCTCTGAAACCCAAAATCCTGCTTCAAATACAGCCCATCTGCTCTCGTAATTTTGGCTTCTAATTATGTTTTTTTGAAGATAAGGCTCAACCGAAAAAAAAAAAGTCATTTATAATGATGTGAATGGAACTAGAGGGTATTACGCTAAGCTAAATAAGTCAATCAGAGAAAAGACAATTATCATATGACTTCACTCATGTGGAATTTAAGGAAAAGAACAGAAGCATAGGGAAGGGAGGGATAAATAAGATTAAATCAGGGTGGTAGACAAAACATGAGACTCTTAATCATAAGAAACAAACAGAAAAAAAAAAAGAAAAAGAAGCAAACAGGGTTGCTGGAGGGGCCATGGGAGGTGGGGTGGGGTAACTGGGTGATGGACATTAAGAAGGGCATGTGATGTGATGAGCACTGGGTATTATATAAAACTGATGAATCCCTGAACAATACCTTTGAAACTGATAATATACTAGATGCTAATTGAATTTAAATTTTAAAAATAAATTAATAATAAATTTAAATATTGCTAAAAAATGCTAACCATCAAAAAAAAAAAAAAAAAAAAATTGGGAGGCACCGGTTGGCTCAGTCTGCCTTCAGCTCAGTTCACGATCCCAGGCCCCGCACTGGGCTCTCTGCTCAGCGGAGGGCCGGGTTCTCCCTCTCCCTCTGCCTGCTGCTCTGACTACTTGTGCTCTCTCTCTCTGTCAAATAAATAATTAAAATCTTTAAAAAATTTGAAATCCACTAGGAAAAAAAAAACAAAAAAACCCACCAAAATATCTTAGGCAACCTAAATAAAAATCTTGTCTTATAGAAACAGACCTGGTTCCATTTACATTTACACTTAAACTTCCTTGGCTTGGTTCTCTTGCATTAATGTGAAACCTATAAAATAACACACCACCACAAAGTTAACCAATTATTTCTGGGGCTCCCCATATAGTTCACAGGTACTCAGAAAGTTCTTGACGTTCCATCTGTTGATGTGCTATGTATACAAAGCCACTTGAAAAAAGTACCTAGACACTAATAGTGTCTTCCAAGAAAGCACTGCCCTATTCAGTATCCTGTTTCCAGTGCTAATCCTCCCTAAACAGTGCTCTAATTATCTTGGGGGAGGAGGGGAGCCCATGGGGAAAGGTGGGACCAAAACTTCTGCTGTTCACAAAAATAAGAATTGCCCTTTTCTCTCCACAGGACTCAGACTTCAGAGGGCAGCCACCGTAGTCTCATATCCATCACCCCAGGTCCTCATGTTTCTACCTCCAGATAACACAACATAAAACTTCCTCCCCTCCCCCTCCCCTGAACTCACGACCATAAAAATAAATTCAATACAAATAGATAGATGCCTCAGACCCACCAGTGCAGGCACTCAGACTGCAATCCCCATGCTAACACCTGGGAAGATTCTAGCTACATTTATAAAAATTCAATATTGAGGTTGTATGTACTAATTGCTAAATCTAGAACAATAAGCAACACAGCATTTTCAACATTTTTCAATGTTCACTTATCTATGGAATTGTTCAAAGGACAGCTTGTCAATTCATCATCTTTATTTAGATTTCAAAAAATATATATATTTCCCGGGATTAAATAAGTCTGAGTTCTGCTTGCACCTCTGCTTGTTATGTGAACTTAAGCAAGTCACTTAACTTCTCTTGGCTATTTCTCATCTCTAAAAGGGCATATGGCCTATTCTGAGAAGTGATCCAAATGGAATCTGGAGTTTTCATATAATTATTAACTGTCTCTCAACCCTCATATATACTTGCAAATTTGATGAAGGGCACACTGTCATGTATAATTTACCCGTCAAAAATTTTCACTGTACTTCTTTTCCTCCCCTATTTTGTTCTAAGATTTTATTTATTTATTCATGAGAGACACAGAGAGAGACAGAGAGGGGCAGAGACACAGGTGGAGGGAGAAGCAGGCACCATGCAGGGAGCCGGATGTGGAACTTGACCCCAGGACCCCGGGGTCACGACCTGGGCTGAAGGCAGAGGCTCAATGGCTGAACCACCCAGGTGCCCCTCCCTCCCCTATTTCTATTGCAAGTTCCTATGTGTAGTAGAAGACAGGAAGACATCACTACAGGGAACATTCTCGAGGTGTAAGCCAAGTAAAAAGACAATATACAGTATTTTAATCAATTCTGCAAAGCATTTGCCAGTTATTAAAAAAAATTAATAAAGGTAATTTTGGTTCCCATTGCCCTCGTTTTGTGCTCCCTCTTCCCCAAAAGTGGACTGGTTAATGATAGAAAAAGTAAAATAAGTGAGAACCACTGACTGATAATGCACCCAAGAGCTTATTCAATAAATATCTGAGGGCCCAGTTACCAGGCTTTAAGCTAAACACCCACGACAAGGCCCAAAAGCTAAATTTTTGGCCAAGCCATAAATACATCCTAAAGTGGATTATCTGGGGTCCTCATGCCTTAACTGCATCACTAAAGCCTTAATGGCATCATCCTGACTTGATTCTACAATTTGTGTCTGAAGGAGAAATTGGGAGAACAGAACTCCCTCAGAATAAAAAACTAAAAAAGCCATTGGTGTCTCCACTCCTCATGGAGGGCAGAAGCTGAGGAGACACCACAGTCTTCAGCCAGCCTTATCAAATGTCTCTAATTCTGTTAAGGAAGGAATGCAAGTAAAAGAATCACTTAGGAAAATACATATTTGAAATACGGAAAATATCTAAGATAATACTAAAACTTTCTGCCCTATCTCCAAATAGAAATCATTTTTTAAAAGATATTCAAATGATAAATAAATAGAAGATTCCTACTAAGAGTAACAACACTTAGTTTACTTTCTAAAATTATTACCATTTTTTCCTAAAAATACAGACCAGGGATCTTGAATGGACTTTCTCATTCATGAATTTTATTTCTACATGTGGATTTGAGAGGCTTATTGTTTAATTGTTAAGTGGTAAAATCAGTTATTAAAATATATCAAATGCAATTGCAAAAATGATCAGACAAATTAAAATTTAATTTTTCTCTATTAAATTTTGAGCCAGCCTGTCAAAGAGAGCATGCAGGGGCAGCTGCAAGGTGCACCGCCAGGCCTCCACGGGGCTGCCATCTCCTGAATCCCCCCAGGTGCTGATGTCATGAGTCACAATGGACTCTGGCTCCCAAACTCTGAGGAAAGAGAGTTCTATACGACGCCAGCCGATTTAAACCCAAACCACGACTTCTAAATCAAATTCTGGGACAGGTGTCTGGTACAAGAGCATGTTTTATTAGCCATCAGGTGTCATGCTGGAACTGGCACATTGTTCAATAATACCAAACTTTGTGGAAATAGTCAAGATTTTCACAGCTATTGGTCCAAGCGTACTCATTGAAAATCTTCATCTGAGCACCTGGGGGCGGGGGGGGGGGGGGGGGCTCAGCGGCGGAGCATCTGCCTTTGGCCCAGGGCGTGACCCCGGGGTCCCGGCATGGAGCCTGCTTCTCCCTCTGCCTGTGTCTCTGCCCCTCTCTCTGTGTGTCTCTCATGAATAAATAAATAAAATGTCTAAAAAAAATGCATTAGTTTGGGATGCCCGGGTGGCTCAGCAGTGTAGCACCTGCCTTCAGCCCAGGGCGTGACCCGGGGGTCCTGGGATCGAGTCCTGCATCGGGCTCCCTGCGTGGAGCCTGCTTCTCCCTCTGCCCCCGTCTCTGTGTGTCTCGTGCACGAATACATAAATAAACCCTTTAACATAAAAGTCAGCATCTGTGCCTCGGAGCCACCTCCCCCGCCGCTTGCATTCACCCAGAGCGTGCAAGGAGTAAAGTCCGACACGCGTCTCCGCGCCGGGGAGCCGCGCTCTGAAATCCCTCCCGAAATGCGGCTGGATGTACCTTCTCAAAGTTCTGTGGGCTCGGGACAAGGGTCGGGGGCAGGGCGACCCCGACCCCGCCCCCGCCCCCGCCCCCCGCCGAGCACCGCGGCCCCCGGCGGCCTCGCCGACCCCGGAGCGCGAGGGGCGGGCAAGGCCAGAGACGCGCGCGGGGCGCGGGGCGCGGGGCGCGGACAGGCTTCGGGACGCGCGGGTACCCGCCCCACGGCGCCGCCCGGCCCGCGCCCCGGGGGTACCTGAGCGCGCGCGGCCGCTCCGCAAGCCCCGCCCGCCGCCCGGGCCGGAGAGCAGGCAGGTTCCCCGCAGCGCCGCGAGCCTCGCCGCCGCCGCCAGCATCGCGCGCCTCGCCGCCTCTCCCCTCGGGGCGTCAGCAGAGCGAGCGCGCACCGCCCGCCGCCGCCGCAGGGGCGCCCGCGGGCCCCTCCGGCTCCGCCCCCCGCCTCCTGGGCGGGGCCGCTGCGCGCTGTGTTCCGGGCCGCAGTCGGCCGGGCCCGAGCAAGCCCCGCGGGGCCCTGGGGGCCTTTGCTGGAGCCGACTGTTCGGCCTCCCTCTCGTCCTTCTTCTTCCTCTTGCCTTTAAGTCCAACCGGTCTCTATCCGGACCAGTAACCCGCTTCTCCGGTGCGCCCGACGGAACCCTTGTGCCGCCGGAACCAAGATGCTGTGCTGCGCTGGAGGCCGGGGGACAGTATCGGCAGCGGACCGCCGAGCCTCTGAGAAGGGTTGGTCGGGCCAGTTCCGGCGGGAGAGCGCGGCGCTGAGGGCTTGGTCTCCGTCTCCTGACATGCACCGGCAGAACCTTCGACCCCCGACTCCTCCCTACCCCGGCGCGGGTGTAGGAGGTTGGGGTAGCGGGAGCGGCTTCCGGGGTGCCCCGGGCGGAGGCGGACCGCGGCCGCCCTCCCCTCGGGACGGGTACGGGAGTCCGCACCACACGCCGCCGTACGGGCCCCGGTCTAGGCCCTACGGGAGCGGCCACTCTCCGCGACACGGCGGCAGCTTCCCGGGGGGCCGATTCGGGTCTCCGTCCCCTGGCGGCTACCCTGGCTCCTACTCCAAGTCCCCCGCGGGGTCCCAGCAGCAATTCGGCTACTCCCCAGGGCAGCAGCAGACCCACCCCCAGGTAATAATAGCCAGCGTTTGCCGAGCTCTTACTGTATGGCAGGCATGGTACTAATAATAATCCCTCTCCATGGATTATTTTGTCTAATCCTCTATGAGGTGAGATACTGTTGTTGGCCCTGTTTTGCAGATGAGTAAACTGAGGCTGAGAGAGAAGTTAAGTAACTTAGGTTACCTTCAGTACTTTCTGAGGTGGTTTTTTTTTTTCTTGTTTTGTTTTTTTTTTAAGATTTATTTATTCATGAGAGACACACACACACACACAGGCAGAGACACAGGCAGAGGGAGAAGCAGGCGCCACGCAGGGAGCCCGACGTGGGACTCGATCCCGGGTCTCCGGGGTCACGCCCCGGGCTGAAGGCGGCGCTAACCCGCTGGGCCCTCCGGGCTGCCCTGTGCTCCCTGTCTGCAGAGCCCTCCTGCTTTGGACTCGTGCACTGCCGTTCACACACTGTCCTCTGCCGGGGGCCCGGCCCGTTCGTTTGAGTAAATTATTCTCCGAGGGATAAGAAAGCGAAAGCATCCCCAGCAGAGAGCTCACCGGAGTTACAGGGTGACAGACAGACAGACACTGGTGCCATTTCCCTACTAATGGAACCGCGGCGGGGGCGAGGGGCGGAGGGGGTGGGAGGAGAGCTTCAAACTACACTGGCTGCTTCTCAAGTTTTCCTAAGGGAAGATCGTTGATTTTGTAAGATTCTCGTTCTCCTGGAGACCGAGGGCTATTTCTGGTGTGGCTAGGAGGTCTGTGGTTCAACAAGCTCGCACGGTTTTCTAACTTCCAATAGGGCTAAACCAACCCCGACCCCTTTTTGAGTCCAGAGCTAAGGAGATAAAATTGCACAGGATGGAAAGGTTCTTGAAATTTTGAAGCTGTAGCGTTAAGAAGGGAAAAGAAAAAAAAAAGATTTTTTTTGAAAATTTTTGTTCAGAAAAAAATGATGGAAATTTTGAGGAAAAATGGAAACACAGTTGCTTATTTCATCACCAATGGGTAGTTCTGCAAAGCTCCTACATAGAAATTGAAAAGTATTTGAGCTGAGCGTTGGCATGCCTTTAGACCGGCCTAAATACTCTTACAGACCAAAACACTAGGTTAAAGGAAGAATGGATTTTGCAGTTGAACATGTTTGGGTTCAAAACACGACTTTTAAACTAGCAATGTGATCCCCACTAGCTTTTTTTTTTTTTTTTAAGTGCCAATTATCTCTACAAAACATTTTTTTAACTGATGATTTTTTTTCTAAAGGGTTCTCCAAGGACATCTACACCATTTGGATCAGGGCGTGGTAGAGAAAAAAGAATGTCTAATGAGTTGGAAAGTTATTTCAAGCCTTCAATGCTTGAAGACCCTTGGGCTGGCCTAGAACCAGTGTCTGTAGTGGATATTAACCAACAATACAGCAATACTCAAACATTCACAGGCAAAAAAGGAAGATACTTTTGTTAAACATTTCTGAAATTCACCTGGAAGCTTCATGTGTCAGGAACATCTTGGACAAAACTTTTACTCCTGTAATTAAGTTGAACCCTAAGATGGTGACTTTGAATAACAATTAGTTGAGTCTTCTTGGTACTTTTCATCATATCAAGTATTGTTGATATTAGAGAAGACATACAGTACAGTAATTTGCAACATTTAGCTCTTTGGAAGTGCCTACCACATTTTAGAAGATTCACAGTTTCCAAATATTTAACGTTCATGGTTATATAATGGACATTTGTCTTTCAATGGTTTTCCAATGTTTTAAAATAAAACATTTTTGTCTTTCTAGATATACTGTGGTTTTGTCATATGCTAAAGAAATAGAATTATTAAAACAATGCCTGTAATCACTTGCTTAGAATTCATAGATAAATATTTTGAATACTACTTTTGAAAATGAAATAAACCATCCTTTGAGCCAGAGACAGTTCTATATTTACTCACAGGGGAAAGGATGAAGGAAGAGAACAGAAAAGAATTCTATTCTTATTTATTATAAACATTGTTCTTTGTGCATATTTTATGTAAATGGTTTTGCAAATGCATTGAAACTTGACTGAAAGTCACAGAAACCCACTTAAAGGGTATTTATACTTTTTATACTCATTTTACTGGAAAAGGCAGTGATAGGCTATTTCTTGCATAGTTAGATGGAAGTGTCCTGGATGTAAATTTTTCAACATCTTTGAATATTTTGGAATCATTTTCTCTTGAGCTAAGGAAGGTAGAGTACCAGCAGTCAAATCACTTCTTCCTTTGTGAAGAGAACATCTCTGTCCATCCCAAGAAAGATTTGTCATGCCTGGATCATGTTTCTGTCATCTTGAACCAGTCACTCTGCCCAAGGCAGTGAGACCTAATTAGCTTGAACTGTGGACCTCCCCTATAATGAGACCGGGTCCCATAATCTTCCGCCCCAGTAGGCCTGCCTGGATTAGAAAAGTGGTTTTTCCAGAGGAAGGGATGCTGCATGTGTGTACCTACATTAACTATTTAAACAAAACTAAGTCTTCCAGCATTCAGGTTTTTTTGGGTATCTTGAGATCACAACATGATGAAGATAGAGCTACTTAAAAATCTGTTTAAACATTCCCAAAAAGAAACCTCTAAAAATGAAATGGTCACACCACCTATTTGACCCATACTCCGTTCTGTTAGTTCTCACAGAGGCAAAGAAGAAAAGGAGAAGGGAAAGAGTTTAGATTTATGGAAACTTTTGTGACAGCCAGGGATATTTCTACCAATTAATAGCTGGATGAGTTATTTAACTTCTCTATGCCTCAATTTTTTCATATGTAAAATGAAAATAGTACCCATGTCATAGAGGTGTTGTGTTTGAGGATTAAATGGGTTTATGTGTGCAACTCTTAGGCCAGAGCCTGGCACATAGTAAGCACTCAATAAATGGTAGCTATTACTTTCTCATTCACCCCTATAGAGCCTCAGCTGGTAGAATGATGTCTGGGAAATAGTAGGTGCTTAATAAATATTTGGTGAATGAATGCAGACATTCTGATTATAACTACTGTATTGCTCTGCCTTGTCTCCTGTTCTAAAAAGGATAGTAAATTAGTAATTTTCCCCAATATTTTAAAGGAAATGTCTTTATACTCTAACATCTTGTCTTTCCCAGATGACTTGAGGTCATGATGTGTCATGAAAATTAGAGCAAATAGAATACTTTTGTAAACCTCTTAATGAACTTTATAGGTAAGAAATACTATCTTTAGGAAATTGCATTTGGAAATAATTATTAAACCACCTCTTAGAGATCACTGGATTATTGGCAAAGATGAAAAAGGAAGTCAGGAAGGATCTTGTGCCAATGTATTCATAGTGTATTTGGAACATACACAAATTGTAACAGTTTTAATGGTTTATGTGCATTTTATTTCACTCTAAGTGTAATATCAAACAACGAAATGTGAAATTCTTTCTTGCCAAGTTACCAGCATCCGCTTCCAGAGCTGACCTTTTCTGACTTTCTTAAGAGAAACTTTTTTTTTTTTTTTGTCCTCAGGAAAGATGCATTACTGTTTGACTCTAGTTGATAGTGTATTCAGTTATCAAAGTTCTTGCAACATTGATAATTTGGTTTGTTTCTATTATTAGTCTATCTTTGTTTAGCTGAATGAAAGAATTGATCATTCTCTAATATGAAAAATAATTGCCTTTTATTGTTACAAAATACACATTTTTACCTCCATAGAAATGCTATATAACTTAGAAAATGTTTTAGTTAAGTATGTAGCTTAAATATTTAGATAACTAAAGAACGGAGGTATAACCTGTAGTTGGGTCTTCAAACAAGAGTGTGTGTACTTGGAGTCTTCGACCTTCCAAGGAAAATGCAGGCATAGAAAATTTTCCAGATCCTCAATTCTCATGTATACTCTTTGTTAAAATGATGTAAAGAACATTTCCTTGTTTAGTGGATTATGCTAGTTCTCCTTTTTACCTTCTGCCTTTTCATAATCACCCTTCTCCCAATTTACATAGGAAAACTATGGTGAGTTTGTGTTTTATAAAAATAACCCCAACAGTATTTCAGGTCCCACATACTCTTCTTCTAGAACCTTGCACTACGCCATCAAGATGTGGAGTTAACATCCCTGTCAACCTGCACAGACCTTTTTGACTGCCCAATTTAAGAAAGTGTGGTGGAAGCTAATTTGTATTATGAGTGAAGTGTGGTCTTAGAAATGGGTTATCTTGGCCCAGGTGGAGATGTTCAGAATTCAGATGTGTTATCAAGTAGGAGATAGTACAATGACAGTTTTAGTTTAATAGCCTTGCCTTTTTTGTTTCCTGACTTCGAAAAACTCATTTTTCCTATGGGTGACTCGTGTGAAAGTAAAGCAGAGAGCAGGAAAATAAACTGAAGGTAAAGTTACCTTATTTTTTAGGCAACAAACAAATGATAAGATTATTTGCCTCATCTATCTTAGAATATTCAAAACTGGTACAAAAGCATGATTGGTTTTGGTGAATGCTGTCAAGCCATTTTCACCATTCTCCTAATAGTAAAGAACCTGATAAATATGTCTCAAACCTGTCTCAGTAGCATTATTAGCACGGTTTCAAGGAGGAAGAAATTAGAAGTTCCATGTTTATTTCTGACATACTAATCATAGATTTTCCAGTGAAAAGATCACATATCAAAGGTAAGTTCATGATTGTATATTTTCCAGAGCATTTTTCAGATACTTAGGAGAAACATTAACCTTTGCCAGTTCATGATCAGATTCTGTAAATCCGTATTAATTTTAACTGGCCCAAGTCTTTTCCTTTTTCCTATTGTTTCTTAATTCTGAACATGCATTTAGGTTTAAGTTAACAGAAACACATTATGGGTTTTTCGTAAATAAGACACATAATAGTCATCGATACGCCTTGCATATTCCCTGAACTTAATAGTGATTCATTATCTTTTTTTGCTCCTAATTTCCACAATCTAAATTTTCATCTAATCTAAGACACTGTTCTATGATTCATAATTACATACCACTTAGTAAAAACACTGGCCACTAAACTGTGTGCCATCAATTGTTAAGATGCATCCCAACTTCAGAAATGTTAGGATGTGTGTCTTAGTTTGATAAACTACCATAAACAATAAGAGCAGAGTATATACTTAGGTATAGGTAAATGGAATAAATATCCCCAAAATGTACACTAGGACATAGTACATTTAGCTTTAGAAAATCAGTTTAGTTATGATTAATTCTCCCTTTTCAGATATTTTATATTAAATCCTAATTCTGTAAACATGATTGTTTTTCAAACATAAGTTTTCTAATCTATATATCATTATCCTCAAGAAATCTCTGCAATTTCCAATTTTGTGGGAGGTGTTTTTACTCAGTTTTTTTCTTGATTTTAAGCTCTACTAGCAAGATGACTAAGTGAAAGAGTTACTGATAAAGTCTTACTAAACATCTTTGGTTAACTTTCCAAAGGATTAAGAAGGAAAATGGCTTGAACAACAAGGTCTTTTATGAGGGTGGTCTTCAATTCTTTGCTTTTAAAATTGAAGAAAGCTCAAATTGTCAAAATCATTAAAAATAATTTGATTACAGATTCAGTTTACAAATTTTGGCATATACCTTAAAGAGTCCGAGAATTGAGTGACATCACTATGACAATTCTTTCTGACCCTTTTTTTCTATATACATGAGTGAGTTTTCTCAGCATTTATATCTACACATAAAAAGTACTAATAAAATAGTAAAATAGATGTCTTATTCTAGCAATAACAGAACTTACTCATAAATATAAGAAAATACAGCACAATACATTCTCATTGAGATACATTTCCAATAAGACTTATTTTGTTTATAATAATTTATTAAAATTAATGTATTTATGTTTTTGTAATTTGAGTAGTAATAGTAATCCAGACAACAGTCTTCAACACTTGGAGGTTTATAGTTGTTGGAAACCTATTTTTTTAATTTCTAAAAATATTTTTTACTTCAATAAATGTTTTTCATGTATTTTGAGACAGATTCATAATAGAGTATCAGTAAAAGGCTTTCAAGCAATACACTATATTGCAATAAGATAAAATTACATGAGAGAATACAATGGAGAGATGAATTGGGAATAAAATAGCATAAAGTTTCTGATACCTGTTCTAAGGAGTGATGGTGCATATCAAATTGCTGTGATATATTGATTCAGTTAGAGACCTTAGTAATGTAAGAAATTTAGCTTAAAATTTCAGTATTACAGAAATGACTTCCTTTACAATTTTTAAGATTAAGTAAAAATATTTTTATATTGACTTGAACATGTTTAAGAGGCTATATTACTTTTAAAAATTATTTTAGAAAATATAAACCAAAAATTTTAAAGATCTTCAGCAAAGGAGGAATATAATTAACTATAAATCCAAAAGAAATCAGGGAAGGAGTAAATCCAGTACAGTAGTAAGTCCAAATATAGCACAATAAATCTAAAAATAAAAATTTGTTTTAAAGAAACATCAGGAATTAGGAAAATGGAATCCATCTATTTGCTGCTTTTAAAAGAATAACATTTAAAATAAAGAGGTATGGGGCACCTGCGTGCCTCAGTCAAGCAACCGACTCCTGATTTTGGCTCAGGTCATGATCTCAGGGTCATGAGATCGAGCCCCACATCATGATCCACGCTGGGCATGGAGCCTGCTTAACATTCTCTCCTTCCTTTATGCCACTGAAAGTACTCTCTCTCTCAAAAAAAAAAGCAAAATGAAGAGTTATAAAAAGATTCAAATTCACAGTGATTTAGCATCTCGACTAGATATGGATATGGCAAGTAGATAGGAAATTTGTAAGAACAGAGAAAAATGGGACACAAAACAGATTATAGATTATATGCATATTCTTTTCAAGTCCACAGCAAGTAATTTTTATAAATACTCTAAATCACAAAGAGCCTGCAAATTTCAAAGATTTGATTGATAGCCAGACTGTGTTTTCTGACCAGAATGTTTGATAAATTAAAAAAAAAAAAGTACCGTCCATCAAAAAAATTTAAAAATAAATCTGTGAAACAGGAGACAAACTGTAGAGAATGTTAAGAAAGCAAAAGCGTGGGATCCCTGGGTGGCGCAGCGGTTTGGCGCCTGCCTTTGGCCCAGGACGCGATCCTGGAGACCTGGGATCGAGTCCCACATCAGGCTCCCGGTGCATGGAGCCTGCTTCTCCCTCTGCCTATGTCTCTGCCTCTCTCTCTCTCTCTCTCTCTCTCTCTGTGACTATCATAAATAAGTAAAAAATTAAAAAAAAAAAAAAAGCAAAAGCGTATTCCCTTGGACAAACTGAACAGAAACTAAATGAAAAAAAAAGGGGAGAAGAAATAAACCCACAATATTAACCTTTGGTATAACATCTGAAACTATGCAAAAAAAAAGACTACAGTAGGAAAACAATAGTAATGGAATCACCTAGAAGAATAATGCAATAGTGAAATCTTCATTATTGCATCATCCATTTTTTAAAAGACAAATTTTAAAGGCAAATGCACATTCAAAGGTGACTGAAATGAAATAAATGATGTAAAAGTGAAAAAATTGGACTGACCATTCTAACTGATGCTTACAAATCTAAAAGTGAACACGTTTTGCAATTATGAAGCACAGAAGCTAGCCATCCTCTTCAAAAGTGTGACATCTAAGGTTTAAATTGTATTGCTCTTGAAGATTCAAGTGTAAGAAGCAGCAAAGGAAAAAAAAAAGAACCAAAGGAATACTTAATCCAGAGCTCATTGGAGATACACTTGAAATCTAGAGTCAAGAATTATAAGTTGAATATGCTCTAGGCTCATGACAGTTAAAGAATGTCTAAAATGCATTCCAAGTACATTACCCAATATCTCATATATTAATACCAAGGAAAACCAGGAAAATAACAAAAATTTGGGTTTGCTATGTTTATATTTTTATTCAAATTTCTAATGTGTTTCACTGTATCTTTATTCTGTACATTTTGCTAAACAACTTAAAATACTTTTAAAAATTAAAAGGAAAAATAAAAATTAAAAGGGCCTTTTGGACCCAGATAACAAATGATATTCTTTTTTTCTGGTATACGGAGGATTAAGATGAAACTATATTACTACTTGGTAGTAGTAATAGAGACCTTGGAGGTCACTCCCAACAGTATGGCCAAAGTATTTGAAAACAGAAGAAATTAGTAATTTTTAAGAAAAGGACATGATCAAAATTGACTCAAAAAGAATAGAAAGCCATAATAAACTAATTGCCATATAGATACTGAGTTGATAATCCTTCTTGCCATAAATGACAGCAGACTTAGCAAGCCTTCATGAAACACATAATGCCTATATTATAAAAGCTTTTACTAAAAAAGAAAAAAGTATCCAACACAGCCTACAATCTTTGTATTAACTTGATTCTCAAGCCTGGCCAAGGACCTATAAATGGAAATTGTACAGTATTTAACGTATAAACATAGTTTTAAAAATCTCAAGTAAGATCACAGTTCAGCAGTTACCAAACAAGAAAAGTGAAGAAAAAACTAATATGGTGTATATCAGGATTGCAGTGATGTTTCAGCATCTGGAAATTTATTTCTGTTGCACATTATTCATGTTTAAAGGAGATTATATATACCAATAACTCAGTATATGAAGACAAAGCATTTCTTAAAACTACATGAAAGTCTGAGAAGTGGGAATGGAAGAGATCTGAGGTATGAGAGTTGTAAAGGGAGAGAAGAAAGGGATTATATTTGTAGATAATGTCTGTGTACACCTTCAAGGGAGGCAAACTTTGAACTATTGCTCTGGATCCAAGAGTGATATACAATTATAGCACTGCACCAATCAAAGAAGACAGTAGCTAAAAATGGTTCATTCTCCATAGCAAGCTGCAGTAAGTCTTGGGAGGACTACGGAGAAAACTGCAAAGCATTTTTGAAGAACTTTTTTTAAAACATGACTAAATGGAGAGTTATTCATGGATGGAAAGACAATACTGTATGCCCATTCTTAATTTATAAATTCAGTCCAATAAAAATCTCAAAATAATTCTTATAGACCTTGCAAAATGATCCGGATGTTTATATGGAAGAGGAAATGGTCAAGATTAGTCATAATAATGTTGAAAAACGTAAGCAGACTCGCTCCACCAAGAAAAGAAACTTGTAAAACTAATGACTGATCATGCAGGAATAAACAAACTAATGGCACAAAAACAGAGACCTCAGAAACTCACACGTTTATAGAAACTTGGCACATGGTTAACAGAGCGCTGCACATCACTGGGGAAAGGACCGACAATAAGTAGTAACAAGTCAAATATTTAGGCTTATGAAAAAAGTAAAAGTGAATCCTTAGGCCATTCAAAAGCAAATTTTCAAGTTAAATAATGACCCAGATGTGAACAGTTAAAACTAAAGAAAAGAGACAACAGGCAACATTTTTTTTTTATGAACTTGCAATAGAGAAGGATTTCTTATAGCAGTTGGGAAAACCACATAAAATCTTGACAAATGTGACTGTTAAAAACAACAAATGGCTTTATAAACACAGTTAAAAAGATGGGATTTCTTCTCTCCAAAATAAACTCTTCTAAAAAGGGAGGTGCCTGGGTGGCTCAGTTGGTTAATCATCTGTCTATTGGTGTGGCTCAGGTCATATGATTGAGCCTCCCATCAGACTCCATACTCAGTGCAGAGTCTGCCTGAGATTCTTTCCCCCTCCCTCTCCTTTCTTTCTGCTCTTCCCCTCACTCTCTCTCTCTTTCTACAATAAATAAAATCTCTTTTAAAAATGAGATTTTGGGGGCACCTGGGTGGCTCAGTGGTTGAGTGTTTGCCTTTGGCTCAGGTTGCAACACTGGGCTCCTGGAATCAAGTCCCACATGGAGTTCCCCTCAAACACCCTGCTTCTCCCTCTGCCTATGTCTCTGCCTCACTCTGTGTGTCTCTCATAAAAAAAATAAAATCTTTTTAAGTGGGATTTTTAACACACATATACCTAACAAATTATATCTAGAATATAAGAGTTCCTACAATTCAATGAAAAAATCAAGCAACTCAGTGACCCAAGAAAGATAAGTGTAGAAAAGCAGATCCATATGGAAAATAAGTACGAATCCCTAGTAATCATAAGAATATAAAATGAAGTCACAGTGAGCTATTACATGACGCTTTGATGGCAACACAAAGTTGTCAAGTCATCCAACACAAGTTCCCATGGAAGTATAATATGGTAGAACCACTTTGGAGAGCCATTTGGCAATATAACAACACTGAAGGCGCTCAATACCCTGAAACCCCGCAAATCCACATCTAGCTATTGTGGAACAAAATAATTACCAATTATTATTAGTGTAATTCAAATTTGTCTAAAAATTGTAACTGAAATTATTAGCCACAAGTCCGAAAAGGTTACAATAGCAAAGCTTTCTGAGAATGTGAAAAATACTTTGGAAAATGCCAATATGTTTATAAAAGTTTTTTAAAGGTTAGAGAATATTTGCATACATACAAATGTATTTGCGTAATTTAACTCTGAGTTAAATGTACTTATTGTTTACTCAGAAGATCAAAGACATTCCTATAAATATTCTTAGATTTATATTTACTATTGTCCTCCAAGGATTATTACCTATCAACATGAGGTTATAGAAAGTAAACTATTAAAAATTCTTCTGCATAAATTTTGTGTATTTACTTAACATTGTGATAGGTGGATTTGCTTACAAACTGTATAATAACCTGCAGACCATGACCTCATTGTTTTAAAAGCCAACTCAAAAATATACTTAAATCTCTTACTGAATAAATTATATGAAAACCTCCTTGCAGAAATTATTTTACAAGTAACATAGAGAATTAAAACGAATTATTTTCTTCTGCAATATATAATCTAGAAAAATAATTGCTCTTGTATTTTTGCAGAGATACATTCAGAAATGTTCTTTGTAGTAATGTTTGTAAGATCAAAAGATTGGCAGTGATCTAAATGACCATTGATAGGAAAAAGACTACTTAAGTAAGCTGTAAATTTGCAAAATGCAATAGAATTCAGCAATCAAATTAATAAGAGCCAAATGACACAATATTAATAAATCCAAAATAAAGAGCAATAAAAAGCTAGTGATATTTTTACATGAAAATGTAAAAGTCGGGCAGCCCGGGTGGCTCAGTAGTTTAGCGCCACCTTCAGCCCAGGGTGTGATCCTGGAGACCTGGGATCCAGTCCCACATCAGGGTCCCTGCATGGAGCCTGCTTCTCCCTCTGCCTCTCTCTCTGTGTTTCTCATGAATAAATAAATAAAACCTTTAAAAAAAGAGAAAGAAAGAAAGAAAATGTAAAAGTCTGCCAAACAATAAAGGGGAATAAAAAAATGAAAGTTAGAAATACTACTCATGACAGTAATTATTTTGATGTAAGGGAATATAAGCTTTGAACAAATTTGGGTGGATGGGTAAGTAAGTATATTATAAGAAACTATCAAATTTGGAAAATAAGATTTATTAAGATTAGGTATGAGGTATACATGTTCATTTTACTTTTCTCATTTCTTTGAGACATTTTGTAATAAAAAATTCACTCTGACCTCTTAACTCATCCTATAATGCCAGGATCGCCCAAATGCAAAAACCAGAGATTGCAAGGTAGGAATACTGCACACCTTATCTCATAAGCATAGATGCAACAATCATCAGCAAAATATTAGCAAATTGAATCCAACAATATATTAAAAAAGTTAAGTCCTATGAACAAGTGGGATTACAGGTATGCAAGTCTGATTCAGTGTTGAAAAATCAGTGTAATTCATCACATTAACAGACTAAAGAAAAATATGATTTTGTCAATATGTGCAGAAGTTTTGACAAAATCCACCCATTCACGATTAAAAGTTTCAGCAAACTAGGAATAAAAAGGAACTTGCTCAACTTGAGAAAGTACACCTAGAGCTAATATCTTACTAAATGGTGAGAAAATAGGATTGCTGTTGTTTTTTAAGATTTTATTTATTTGACCGCACGAGCAGAGCAGGGAGAGTGGGAGAGGGAGAAGCATGCTCCCCACTGAGCAGGGAGCTGGAAGCAGGAATCGATCCCAGGATCCCAGGATCATGATCTTACCTAAAGGCAGATGCTTAACCCACTGAGCCACCCAGGCCCCCAAGAAAATAAGTTTCAACAAAGATCAGAAAGAAGGCAAGGATGTCCCCTCTCACCATGCTTTACAGTGTACTAGAAGTCACCCCCTGAAAAGGAAATTAAAGGTATACAAATTGAAAAGAAAGAAACCCTATTCCCAAATGACACTATTGTCTATGTGAAAAAATCACAATTAAAAAGAAAAGTGGAATAAGCAATTACCAAAGCTTGCAGTATACAAAGTTAACATATCAAAGTTAATTGCTTTCTTATATTCAGCAATGAACAATTAAAATTTGAACCTGAGAATCCAATATAGTGGGGCATCTGGATGTCACAGTTGAGCAGCCAACTTTTGGTTTCACCTCCAGTTGTCTTGAGGCCGAGCCCTGAGTCAGGCTCCACACTAAATTTGCTTGGGACTACCTCTCCCTCTGCCAACCCACCCCAAACTCTCTCCCTCCCTCTCTCTCTCTCCCTCTCTCTCTCTCTAAAGTAAATCTTTTTAGAAAAAAATCTAAAATGGCTTACAGGGATCCCTGGGTGGCGCAGCGGTTTGGCGCCTGCCTTTGGCCCAGGGCGCGATACTGGAGACCCGGGATCGAATCCCATGTCGGGCTCCCGGTGCATGGAGCCTGCTTCTCCCTCTGCCTGTCTCTGCCTCTCTCTCTCTGTGTGTGACTATCATAAATAAATAAAAATTATAAATAAATAAATAAATAAATAAATAAATAAATAAATAAATAAATAAAATGGCTTACATTAGCACAAAAGAGAAAAAACCTGAGGTATAAATCTAACAAAATGTATACAAGATCTCTATGAGGAAAACTACAAAACTGGTAAAAAAAATTTTTTTTTGAGGTACATGGGGATATTCTATGTACATGGTGTAAGAAGACTCAGTATTGTCAAGATATCAGTTCTTTCCAATTTGATGTTTAGATTCAATGCAATCCCAAGCAAAATCCCAAGAAGTTATTTTGCAAATATTGACAAATCAGTTCTAAAGCTTAAGGAACTTAATAGGCAAAGACTGTAAAGTTTAATTGTAAAATCAAATAACCAACACAATGTTGAAGAAGAACGTAGTTGGAGAACTGGCACTATCAGACTTCAAGACTTCTATAAAGCTAGAGTAACCAGGACCACGTATTGGTGAAAGAACTGACAACCAGGTCAGTGGAGCAGAGTACAGACACCAGAAATAGACCAACACAAACATAGCCAACTGATCCTTGATAAAGGATCAAAGGCAATTCAGTGGAGAAAGGACAGTCTTTCAACAAATGACTAGAACTGGACATCTACAGGCCATAGAAAGTCAACCTAGATACATCCCTTACACGTTTAAAAAAAAATTAACTGAATGAATCATAGATCTATATGTAAAACAAACCTATAAAGGAAGATAACACACAAAATCTAGGACCTTGGCTGTGGTGATGACTGTTTTAGATATGACACTAAAAGTATGATGCATAAAAGAAAAAGTAAGTGAAACTTCATTAACATTGAAAATTTCTTTCTGCAAGACTGTTCAGAAAATGAAAAGTCAAGCCATGAATGGGAGAAAATATTTGCAAAACAATGAGATACTGTTGTTACAATGGTTGATCTAATGGCTACAATCCAAACCACTGACAACACTATATATTTACAAGGCTGTAGAGCAATAGGAACCTTTATGCATTGCTAGGGAGAATGCAAAATGGTGACATTTTGTTTAAAAACTAAATGAACTCATACCAAATGATCCAATCACATTCCTTGGTATTTACACAAATGAGTTGAAAACTTAGGTCCACATAAAACCTGTACATTCGTGTTTATAACAGCTTTATTCATAATTGCCAGAACTTGGAAGCAACCACATGCCCTTCAATTGGTAAACTGGTACATCCATATCAATGGAGTTAATAAAAAGAAATGAGTTACCAAGTAATGAAAAGTCATGGAGAAAAATTTAGAAGCATATTGCTAACTGAAAGAAGTCAATCTGAGAAGCCTACACATCCTATAATTCCACCAATGTGATATTCTGGAAAAAGCAAAATGTATGAAGACTGTTAAAAAGATCAGTAATTGCCAGAAGTTGGGAGGGTTTGGTGGGTGGAAAGGGAGGAATGAATAGGTGAAGCACGGGGGATTTTTAGGGCAGTGAAACTATTCTGTTAATGGTGGACATGTGTCACTATATATTGACCCACACCCACAGCATGTACAGCACAAAGAGTGAACTCTAATCTGTGACTTTATATGTTAAATAATGTATTGATAATGGCTCATCAGCTATAACAAATGTACTACACTAATGCAAGATGTTAACCGCAGGGGGAATGGGGGTAAAGGGAGGACAAGAGGGTATGTGGGAACTTTCTGTGTTTTCTACTCATTTTTCTGTAAATCTAAAGTGAGAAAAATAAAGTCTATTAACAAAAAAAAATTTTTTTTTACTTTGACTTCAGTGTGAATAACAGAGTTGACAGATTTCTTGAAGACCATTTAGTAAGCCATTTAGATAATCAGGGTCAGAGATGCTTATGAATTGCATTAAGATAGCGACAGTGGAGCTGGAAATGGATGGATTCCAGGAATAAGGAGGTTTACGGTATTAGTCTTACAGCTTACTTCTGTGTGAGAGAAGGTATATTATTCTGTTTTGTACTTCTCTCAGCCCTATTACCATATATATAATCTGCGTTAAATGTTTGTAAATGCCTAGAATTGAATTGTTACTGGACTGGACCACCTTAATTCTGTATACCTTTAAATATACATTTGCAAAAATTATTCAATACAAATTAAAATTTAAAAACGTGTGTATAGTAAATACTTCAATTGGCCCTTAACTTTCATTCACCTTCCATTGTTAGAAAGGTGTTTTGTTTTTTTAAATGGTCTGACTGACTCCTTTGCACCCAGTTTCTGTATATAAATCTGGTTTTGCCAAGATACACTTGTCCAAGATTCGGGAAGCAGAAGTAAGTCAGAGTCCGTCATCAATGTGGCTTCTGGCTGTTGCCACTGGGTAGGAAGATTGTGGTTTTCCTGAGAAGACTCCAAGGTTCCTTTGCCAGCCTTCCAGGTGTCTTCAGCTTCCTGATTTAATTTCCTAGCGCCAGGATGCAGTTGTCTTCCTATTATCTAGATGCAATTGCTGCCATTGGTATCTCTAGTTCTAGTGTGCCCTCAGTGCAGTAGCCTCCTTAAGGACGAGTTCTGTTTTTTGTTTTTTTTTTAAGATTTTGTTTATGTATTAAGAGAGACACACAGAGGCAGAGACATAGGCAGAAGGAGAAGCAGTCTCCACGCAGGGAGCCTGATGTGGGACTCGATCCCAGGACCCTGAGATCACACCCTGAGCTGAAGGCAAAAGTTCAACCATGGAGCCACCCAGGCATCCTGACTTCTGTATTTTCAAAGAGCATTGCAGGGGCCCAACTTAGATCCTGCTCCTTTAGGCGTACTAGTGGTGTTATAAAAACCTTCCTACTTAATAAATGTAGTGAATTTTGTTTCATGCCTTGAACTGATGGTTAAATGTAACACAATTCATAGAGCTATTAAAAGTAAACTTTTGCAGTTATCAGGAAATCCCTTAGTTTGTTTTTCTAATGGAAAATGAGGAATGGAAAGAGAACAGATAGATGTACTGTGAGGCTGAAATTGTTACATACAGACCAACTTTCATTACCTCACTATACAGTATCAGTGTATATGGGCCATATAGATGATCTAAACCTTGATAAGTCACTAGCTTTTTAATGGTTGAGACTTGTTAAAGAGATAGCACCAAAACTCAATGCTTATGAGGCTAGAGTAACAAGAGTCAAAGGAAACTGTCAAAATGTTATTTTTCTTTATGTGACCATATTGTCTAGGATAAATATACTTGGTAGGGTTTCATGACTCTAGCAACAAAATTTTTTTAATTTAAAATCAGTTTAATTTATAGTGTATTATTAGTTTCAGAGGTAAAATTTAGTGATTCAGCAGTTGTGTGTAACACCCGGTGCTCATTACATCAAGTGCCCTCCTTAATGCCCATCACCCCAGTTACCCCATCCCCCACCCACCTCCCCTCCAGCAACCTGTTTGTTTCGTATAGTTGAGAGTCATGGTTTGTCTCCTGCTCTGATTTTGTCTTATTTTCTTTCTCCTTCCCTTCCCCTATGTTCATCTCTTTTGTTTCTTAAGTTTCATATATAAGTGAAATAATCTGTCTTTCTCTGACTGACTTATTTCACTTAGCACAATACCCTTTAGTTCCATCCACATCATTGCAAATGACAAGATTTCATTCTTTCTGATGGCTGAGTAATATTCCGTCGTATGTATGCACCACATCTTTATTCATTCATCTGTCAATGGACATCTGGGGTCCTTCCATATTTTGGCTACTATTTGGGTAGCACTGCTATAAACATTGGAGTGCAAGTGCCCCTTCAAATCACTATGTTTGTATCCCTTGAATAAATACCTAGTATCTAGCACTCAAATTTCATTTCTCCTTTTTTATTTTATAATTAGGGTAAGCTTCCACCATAAAGTATCAGCATGTTTTTCATTTGTTTTGATTTTATCAAGTGGCCTTTCAAACACATTAGATCTGTAATTCGATGCTGCAGAAGCTACATTTAAGTAAATACTGCACATTACTATTCCCTTTGGTCTTTTAAATTGTTATTAATCCTTTGAAAGTCAGAATCCCTAATACTTCTTATAGAACAGTGAGCTCTATGTTACTGAGGCATCTTCAACATTCAGCTACAAGACGGAGGATTAGAGGCAAAAGGAGGAGACATGTCTCTTGCCATCTTTTTCTGACTTGCTTTTACATCATTACATGTGACAGAAGCTGAGAAATTGCTTTCTAAGTTGTGCTAAATGCCCAATGCAGAAATGCAATGATGCCAGATCAGATTTTTCCCATTTTTCAAATGATTTCTAGAAATCTGGACTTTTTTATGCAAACCCTCCCAGTTTCAAACTAATTCTTTAATTCTTGTTAAGATTTTATTTATTCATGAGAGGCACAGAGAGAGAGAGGCAGAGACATAGGCAGGGGGAGAAGCAGGCTCCATGCGGGGAGCCCAATGTGGGACTCGATCCGGACACTCCGGGATCACACCCTAAGCCGAAGGCAGAGGCTCAACCGCTGAGCCACCCAGGGATCCCCAAACTAGTTCTTTAAATGCTTAAACACTGTTGAGTAAAAGAAAACCACCTATAAGCTGAATCCTAACCTTAGAACACCAGTTTATGACCTTTGTTCTGAGGGATTAGCAGAGAATAGTATACATGTTGTCCTTCAGTAAATGCTTTTTAATGTCACTCAGTAAATGCTGGACTAGAGATGGGGGGAGGTCACTTTTTAAGCTAACATTGGAATCCATTAAGTAACTTTTCTAAATATTCCCCAATTATGTAGATACAAAAGAATTTTTGTTGTTGACATTCTACATGTTAGGACCAAATTTGTAATTCAACAAAGTTTAAAGGATGATTGGGATGAATTTTTGTTTAATGTAATTGACATCCCTACATGAGCCTATAGACCATGTGATGAAATTTCCATCAAAGGATAAGACTGTATTATGAATCCTGAATGTAAAACAATGACAAACTTCATCCCAGATTTTGGTACTATGTACTATGCTGTAATCATTTTAAATTCATAACCCTAGGAAATAAATTGGACCAAAAATCAAAGCTATAGGGAATAGATGTTAACAAAGTAAAAGTTTCTACATTGCTAGAGTTTTCTCTCAAAAGCCATGTTTTTCGTGCCTATATTTCATGAAAAATTCTGTGTAATGTCATGACCAAAGTGTTTATCGCTTTCAGCTATATGGCATTTATTAAGAAAAAAGTTTTAGTGTTTCAGTTCATGACTTGAATTGGTTAAATTATTTGACTAAATGAGTGAGGCAACTTAAAATAATTAAGGTTGAGCTGTTTTTTATTTTTTCTTCGTCATAGATACTTCATAGGATAGCAGTTCTATTTAATGTTTCCTACTTCTGATGACAGAAATAATGCATGTTCCTTATGAAAAATCCAAATAGTTCAGGAATGTGTAAAACAGGATGTGAAAGTCTTGTAACTCCAATCCAATTCAATCTTTCCAAAGATTTTATTTTTTTTAAGATTTTATTTATTTATTCATGAGAAACACACACAGAGAGACAGAGAGAGAGAGAGAGGCAGAGAAACAGGCAGAGGGAGAAGCAGGCTCCATGCAGGGAGCCTGACATGGGACTTGATCCTGGGGTCTCCAGGATCAGGCCCTGGGCTGAAGGCAGCGCTAAATCACTGAGCCACCTGGGTTGCCCTTTCCAGAGATTTTATATGCACAAATACTTTTTAAAATAGTGTCATGCTAGATGAACATGTTAGTATTAACCCACTACAGTTAGACATTTTTGTACTAGTCTGGATTCAAGATACAAGATTCAGAAAATCCAACTAAAATTGACCTACACAGCAAGTGTACTGTATTGACCAAGTCCAAGGCTGGTTGGATAGAGGAGCTTAGATAATGTTACCAGTTTGGGGGGTTGCTCCCTTTGGTTGGTTGTTCTGCTCTTTCCTGTCTTGGTGCCACTTTGCATCACTTACTTCATGACAGTAAGGCTGATATGACCCCTCTCAGCAGCCCCCATGGAGAGAACAGATCCTGTCTTCCTAATAGTTTCACAAGAATCCTGGAATTGAATCTCCCAGGGGTTGATTGAATGATATGTCCATCTCTGAATCTAATTGCGACTTGAAAAATGTGGTGTTGTTGCGTAGGTCACGCCTGGGGCACTTGCCATCTGCAGAGGCAAAAGAGGGTTAGTGGTTCTCTGCATCATGAAGACTGAGAGCAAAGGGATGTGAAGCTTCCCAGTTGAAAGCAGAATGTTTTTGACAGAGGGGAAATGAATGCTAAGTAAGAAAAGACATTCCATCTCCCGGCAGTGCAGTTTCCTTATATAGGTTTCTTTATACATACACTCTTTTCAGTGTTAGATTTAGAGAAAGGTGCAAGGATAGTACAGAGTTCCCATATAGCCTTCATACAACTCTCCCTGATGTTAACATCTTATATAACCACAGTACGTTTGCCAAGACGACAAACACTAAGCTGCAGACTTTGGATTTCATCACCCTTCCATCACTGATTTTCTGTTCTAGGATCCAATCCCAGATTCATTGCATCTAACACACAGATGCTTTTTAAAATAGTCATGTAGCTACCATACATGACAAAACATCTTTTTATAAAGACCATTCTGTCTCATTATTCATTCAGAAGTCCAAAAAAAGCTCTGGATCTATATTTCTCGTTTCAGGGTTGGTACAGTACAACTCCTTATGGCAAAGTGTGGCTGAAGCACATACTTAACTAACTCCCCACACTCCCCCACCATAGGCAGTGGTGGAAAGGAGACAGGGTATTAACAATTAGAAGGAGGGAGAGGAGGAGATGAAGAAGAATGAAAGAAGGAAGCAAGGGGGCAGGAAGGAGAGGGAAGAAGGAAGGGATGGGAAACAAATGAAAACACAACATACCCTAAATAGAAAAGAATAGCAAAGACTACCTGGACAATAAAGTGAGTTTTTTCATCAGCCGTTGGTTCTCTCTGAATCTCCTATCTGGTATATGATCATGTCTGAGATGAACAAGAAGGCTTTTTCCTTCAGGGAACTGCTGCTTTTTCCTAAGAAGTTCTCTTTCTTGGACTGACTGACTTAACTTTGTGTCATTTTATTGTCTTATCTGATATACTGTTATAATTCTGCTTCCAGCGAGGAGTTTCCTTTTTGTTTATAAAATCAGTATTTGTTCATTGGATATTGAGCTTGTATGGTGTCCCAGACACATTTCTAGAGGCTGAAAGTAGAGAAGAACACAACAAAACAAAAACTGATTCCCTCAAAGTTTGTATGGGGAAAAAATTGATAATGCAAGAGAGAGGTGAGCTTGAGGGAAGTTCTTTGTTTAGCAAGAAGAGATTTATTGGGAGTATCGATAGTTTATCCATGGTAACAGCAAAGGAGTTAATGAAATGCAGGCAGTTAGTAAAAAGTGGAGGTGATGTGGTAGGAACTTTGGAATTTCTCATTTCTGTATCTAAAATAAGGGGCAAAGTCCTGAACCGAAAGTGAGAACGGTAGAGTTTTATGGGCTCAATTGTGTCCCGTGAAAATTACTATGTTGAAGTATTAACCCCTAGTACATAAGAATGTCACTGTATTTGGAGATGAGGTCTTTACAGAGGTGATTTCATTAAAATGAGGCTGTCAACGTGGGCCCTAATCGTATGATTTGTGTCTTTGTAAGAGGAAATTTGGGCATACGGGCATGAAGCATGGGCACACACAGAGGGAAGACCATGTGTCAACACAGCAAGAAGGCAACGTTGGCAGCTCCAGCAGCTAATACAAGAGGAAGTGTTGGAGGTTTGAGGAGAGAGGAAGGGAGTACAAAATGATCGTGTGGAAGGACTAGGGAATCATGCTTTACTTCATCAAATCTAAATTGCTATTCACCGAAAGACACACTGATATTTTAGGTACCACAGAAAAGGAAAAACCCTGCCAGTTTTAGTGTGACACGTCATAGTAGCACGTGTAAGACACACCCTCATTCCGGAGATACTAAGTGTGAAGGTGTGTATGTTGTAGAACTGATTACATGGTAGGATAGCCTCATGGGCCCACAGTGAGGCTGGTGATCATGAAGTGACGTGAAACTGGTCAGCATAGTTTATTTCTCCAACTATGTTCAGCTGCACCCATGCAGGCACAGGGTGGATTGAAACAGTGTTTCTGGAGCTTGAGTTTAAACAGAGTTTTCATTTTTTCAAGTGAATACAGGAAAGCAAGGGGGTGCCCAAGACAGCTGAAGAGGTGTATGAGGAAGTGAGGGAGAGATTATAGTGAAGCAGGTAGCCAAAGCCCCCTAGAGGGAGTGAGCCGCAAGTTAGGAGGGGTTTCAAAGAGCAGTATAAGTAGTATTCGGGAAGCTGAGATTGATGGGAGGATTATATCATTGGTGTATGACAGGGATATGAGTTGCTGAGATGAGGTGGAGAATAAGACCATTGGAGAAGTAGTCAAGAGACAAGCCAAGATTTGCAGGATCATCCACATGTTGAAATCAAGATAGAAATAGGCAAGAGTGAGTGAGCCAGGAATTAAAATTCTCAAAGAATGGGTAAAGGGGTAGGATTGGGCGGGGGGTGTGAAAGGGGAAGAATAACTCAGAGGGCAGTAAAATAACCATGACGGGAGAAGTGACTGAAACAGTCTGATGACATGAAACCTTGTTGTTCTAAGGAGGCAAAAAGACCAGTCTGAAACTGAAACCAAAGGTCAAGAAGGAAATCTAACTAGACTCCAGGCCCACGGAAGAGAAAACAGCCATCACTTGAGAAAGTTGCAGGGCAGTTGGGGACCTTAGGGGAGAGCCAGTTGTCAGTCAAAGCGGGAAGGCCAGGGGGATGCAACTATACCTTAGCACACCACGTATGGTGTTCTTAGGTCAAAGTTATTTGGCTTAGACTTGTGTATAGCTTTTGGCATCCGGTGTTAATGGTGAGGGCTCTGATGGCCGTCTGACTCTCCTCTTTTCTTGACAGTCTGTTTCTGTTATTTCCTCAACATAAGTAAATCTAAAGTTCCAATAAAATTTAAAATTCAGAGATACGACTTTGATGTATTTCACGTGTGAATCTTTTACTGCATGTCTTGCTCCGGACCTCTTCAGTTAGAAGCCTCCTGCCTCTTTGAACTCCGGGAAATTTTCTTCTAATACTTTTTCACTTACTTCCTCCTCTCCATTTTCTCTTTTCTCTCCTTTTGGAATTCCTGTCAGATGAATAGCAGGATATCTTTATCTATGTTCCAACTCAATTTTTTTAATATATTTTTCTTCATTTAAATTTTTAGTGGTGAATTTTGGGGATAATCATCCCCAGCATTTCCCAGCTTGATACTCAGGCTCACTAATTTGATCTTCAGCTGAATAGCAGGATATCTTTATCTATGTTCCAACTCAATTTTTTTAATATATTTTTCTTCATTTAAATTTTTAGTGGTGAATTTTGGGGATAATCATCCCCAGCATTTCCCAGCTTGATACTCAGGCTCACTAATTTGATCTTCAGCTGCAGATATTCTGTTCTACTGTTTTGTTTGAAAACAATCATGTTTTCAACACCCAAGAACTCCTGATTCTTCCTTTTGACAGCCTTTTTCTTTTTTAAGATTTTATTTATTTGAGAGAGAGAGAGCAAGAGTGAGCATGAAGCAGGGAGGGGCAGGAGGAGATGGAGAGGCAGGCTTCTGGCTAAGCAGGGAGCTGGACGTGTGGGTGGGTCCCAGAACCCTGGGGTCATGGCCTGAGCTGAAGGCAGCTAAACTGACTGAGCCACCCGGGCACCCGTCTTTTCCTCTTTTTTTATGAATGATTAATAAGAAGTGATTCTCCAACATTCCTTTAACCATGGTAATCTTATTGCTCCTTTTAAGTAGTTGAATTGGCAATGTGAATGTAGCTCAATTCTGGCTAAAGATATAATTCTTAAGAGGTGATCCTTCTGCTCTAGAGTTTTGTTTGGCTGTGATATTGGAACAACCACAACAATCTTCCAACCCCACTGAAAATGGAACCAATGCACAGAGCAGGACAGAACCAAGAAAGCTACAAAGAAGTAAACAAGGAGTCCCGACATACCATGTCTGAAGATTAACCTTTTCTGGATTTATGTGAGAAAATAAATTTCCCTATTGCTTATGTAACTTTGAGCTGGAGTTTCTGTTATGTGCAGCCAACAGGTGCTGACCTGATAGAGAATGTAGTGAAAGGAAAGAAGGTGCTCCAAGTAGCACATCCTAAAGTGTATAATTGGCAAGTCCAAGGAGGTAGAACATTGGACAATGTGCTCCCCACTGTTCCGGGTTTGGATGACCCTTGCACTTGGCTAAGTTGTTACCTTATACATTGGGACACTAATCGTGCACCTACAAAAATGTAGTATTAAGGGATATGATAGGGGAAAAAAATTAGGATATTGGAATATGTTGGCTATTTCTCATAGCCCACAACAAAGAGCTGCATCCGGCTGAAGGTGACCTAGCTGAAAGCAGAAGTCCTCCCTAGGTACAGCCTGCAATCTAAGTCAAGGATTGAAAAGCTGAATTCTCTGCCCCAGGTGGTGGAAGACCTAGTAGGAGATACAATTGAGAAAAAAAGACCTTTACCATGCCTTTCTCAGAACTATAGGATTATGAATCATTCCTTCCTACCCAAGACTGTTGTTTCATTGTGCCTCAAGGCCAGATATCATTAAGTAGAAAGAAGGATGAAGAGATTACAAAAATGAAGCCTGGAGTGAAGGTACCTCACTGTGTTATCACACTGCTTCATCAGAAATGTTACAGCACAAGAGACAAAGCCATTCAACTGCTGTCCTTTTAACAGTACAGTTGAAGTTATAAATTCCAAGAATTTCTGAAAACTGGGACACAGAGGCCTGTGTGCCAATGCTGTTACTGACTTGTAAAAGCACACATTTTTTGGAGAGATTGTGCTCAATCAATATGCTACTCTCTCCCTGCACCAGTTTCTTTTTTTTTTTTTTTTTTTTTTTTTAATTTATGATAGTCACACAGAGAGAGAGAGAGAGGCAGAGACACAGGCAGAGGGAGAAGCAGGCTCCATGCACCGGAAGCCCGACGTGGGATTCGATCCCGGGTCTCCAGGATCGCGCCCTGGGCCAAAGGCAGGCGCTAAACCGCTGCGCCACCCAGGGATCCCCTTGCACCAGTTTCTTAAAGACAATGTCTTTAAATGGGCCTTAAAATAAGTGGCTGTATGTGGACTCGGGGCAAGATTAACTGCCATGGACTGAATGCTGGTGCCTCCCTGAAAATTCAAAAACGGAAGCCCAAACCCCCAGTATAGCTACATATGGAGTAAAGAAGTAAGTAAGGTTAAATAAAGTCACTAAAGTGGCCGCTGGTCCCCTAGGATTAGGGTCCTTATAAGAATATATGCCAGCGAGCTTGGGCCCTCGTACTTGCTCAGTCTCTCCCCGCCCGTGCTCAGAGACAGTCCCTATGAGAACACAGGGAAAAGGTGGCTTCCCCAAGTCAGAAGAGAGCTCTTACTAGAAACTGAACCCCGCTGGGCCTTTATCTGAGACTTCCAGCCTCCAGAACTGGGAGAAATAGGTTTCTGTTTAAATGTCAGCCACAGCCTGTGGTATTTTGTTATGGCCATGTTTAAATCCCAACCTTACCTTATAATGGATTATGAGGCCATAGGCAATTGTTTAATGTTTCCTCACCAGGGCACCTGGGTGGCTCAGTGACTGAGCATCTGCCTTTGGCCCAGGGTGTGATCCTGGGGTCCTGGGATTAAGTCCCACATCTGCAAGGAGCCTGCTTCTCCCTCTGCCTGTGTCTCTGCCTCTCTCAGTGTGTCTCCATGAATAAATAAATAAAATCTTAAAAAAAAAAAAAGTTTCTTCACCAGTATCATCCTCTGTAAATTGTACTTATGACTAGTATCCAGCTCCTAAGAGTTATTAGGATTAAATAAGTTAATATTTAGGAAGAGCTTAGAACAGTGCCCACAGTAAATGCCAGAGTATTGGTTAAAGAATAATTACAGCAGATTCAATAATAATTTCATGAGTGTTTCCTTTGGTGTCTGATAAAAGCTGAAAGCATACCAGTAAAAGTTAGTTAAGTCAGGTCTACAAACTATCAAGATGACAGTAGAAGTACTTAAATGTTCTGAAGGTCCACTTGGACCTGAGGATACCACTGAGTAGCCACTAGAAAACGTGACCTTCTTCCTAAATTTAATGAAGTACTATTACTGCTTTTGTGTTTTGTTCAGAGTCACAAGTCACAAGTACTAATACTGCTTTTGTGTTTTGTTCAGAGTTCACAACAAAATGTGAACAACAAATCTGTTTTTGCAAGCTTTGCAATTTTAATCTTTCGCATTTAGACCTATGATCTATCTCAAATTAACTTTTGAGTGTGATATAGGACTCAAGCTTCATTTCTCCCCCACATGGATACCAATCACTACAGCAATATTTATTGAAAAGATTATTTTATCTCATCGAATTCATGAAGGTGAATGTGTGTGTTTGTAGGGGGCGGTTATTTCTGGACTTGTATTCGGTTCCGTTGGTCCACATCTGTCTTTGTGTCAGTACCACACTATTTTAAAAGCTGTGACTTTAAGCACTGAAAATCTGATCGAGTAAGTTCTTCAACTTTGCTCTTCAAGGTTTCCTCGACTATCCTAGTTCCTTTCCCATTTGCCCTTAAATCTTAATATCAATTCTGTCTCTTTCTCTCTCTCTCTCTTAGACACGCGTACACCTCTGCCGGGTTTCTGATTGGGATTGCATTGAATCTATAGATAGCCCAGTATGAGTAGAATTGACATCATAATACTGAAGCTTCCAATCTGTGAGCTTAATATATTTATTGGTGAGCTGGCTCATTCTCTCTTTCACTCTCTCCATACTTTTAGGTCTCCTTTAACTTCTCCTGGCAATGTTTTGTCGGTTGTTTTTAAGATTTTATTTATTTATTTGAGAGAGAGCTACCAATAAAGAGGGACAGAGGAAGAAGCAGACACCCCACTGAGCAGGAAGCCCAACTCAGAGCTCCATCCCAGGACCCCAGGATCATGACCTGAGCCAAAGGCAGACAGACACTCAACTGATTGAGCCACCCAGGCGCCCTGTTTTGTAGTTTTTAGTACTTCTTTTGTAGGATTTATCCTAAGTATTTGATTTTTTTAAAAAGATCTTATTTATTTATTTATTTATTTATTTATTTATTTATTTATTTAACAGAGAGAGAGAGAGAGGCAGAGACACATGCAGAGGGAGAAGCAGGCTCTCTGTGGGGAGCCTGATGTGGGACTTGATCCCTGGACCCAGGGATCATGTCCTGAGCCGAAGGCAGACGCTCAACTGCTAAGCCACGCAGATGCCCCAGTATTTGATTTTTTATGTTAATGTTGGTGATTACTGAATTTTTCTTTTTTTTTTTTTTTAATTTATGATAGGCACAGAGAGAGAGAGAGAGAGGCAGAGACATAAGCAGGCTCCATGCACCGGGAGCCCGATGTGGGACTCGATCCCGGGTGTCCAGGATCGCGCCCTGGGCCAAAGGCAGGCGCCAAACCGCTGGGCCACCCAGAGATCCCTGATTACTGAATTTCATTTTTCAACTGTGCTAGTATATATAAATACAACTGATTTTTGCATTTCAATCTTTTATTCAACTAAATTAACTTATTGTTTGTGGTTTCTTTTGTACTTTCTGTCGGTGAAAAAAGACATATTTGTTTTTTTCTTTTTCAATCTTTACATTTTCACCCTTATGGCTTAGACCTCTAGTAAAATATTGACAAGTGGCAGTGATAGTTAAACATTCTTGTCTTGTCTGGACTTCAGGAAGAAAGGGTTCACTATTTTTCCACTAGGTATGTTAGCTATATGTTTCAAATAAATACTCTTTATCAAATTAAGGAAGTTCCCTTCTATTTCTGAGAATTTTTTTTATCATAAATGGATGTTTAATCTTCATACTTTCTGCATTAACTGAGGTGATGGTATGGTTTTTCTTAACCATGAGAATGTGGTAAATTGCAATGATTTATGAAATTTAGCCCAACCTTGCATTTCTGGAGTAAACTCCACTTGATCATCATACCTCCATCACTGTTTGCTTTTAAAATCTGGATTTTCTAACATTTTGTGAGGGATATTCAATGAGATATTAGCTTGCAATTTTCTTATACAGTCCATGTCAGGCTTGGGTTGTCAAGATTATGCTGAACTCATAATATGAACTGGAACATATTCCATCTCTAATTTCTAAGAGTTGTGTAGAATTACTGCTTTTTCTGTCTTTGGAAGTTTTCATTCGCAAAGCATGCTGAGCCTACAGTGATATTTCTTTTGTTTTGGGGGGGATAAATTTTCTAATTACAGGTTCAATTCCTCTCATAGAAGTAAGACTTTTCAATTTCTTCTTCTGCTGGTCTTAAGTTGTATTTGTCTGTTTTATCTAATTTATCACATTTATTGGAACAAAGTTGTTAATAAGAATGTATACTGTCTGGTTTCCTCCCCTCCCTTTTCTTTTAAAGATTTTTATGTATTTATTTGACAGATAGTGAATGTGTTCAAGCCCAGCAGTGGGGAGAGGCAGAGGGAGAGTGAGCAGCAGACTCCCCACCGAGCAGGGAGCCCAACGCAGGGCTCTATCCCAGGACCCTGAGATCATGACCTGAGCCCAAGCTGGATGCCCAACCCACCAAGCCACCCAGGCACCCCTCTCTGACTCCCTTGATATGACACTTAAGAGCAGGCAAAACCATTCAAACATGACAGAAGTTAGCTTAGTAGTTCCTGGGAGTCCTGCTTGGGAAGGAGCATGACTTCCTGGAGTGATAGAATTGTTGTCTCTCTTGATATGGGTGGTGGTTATGTGGGTGTGTAAACATATATAAAAATGCATGAGGTGCACTTAATGTTACTTTAACATATCCATGCTATATTTACATAAAAGTTTAAATGTGAAATTAAAAATAAAACTTGACATGTGATTCCGATGCCCACCCAAGGCAGAAACTTTTGTGCTCAACAGTGGCCTGAGAGAGCCCATCTGAACGCTGCTGGAGACCTAAATTTTCAAAGTGAGTGGTCCCAACGCTGGAGGACTTAGACCATTTCCTTGTAACAAACATAGAACGAGCCTCTCTTATCTCCTCCAATGGAGACAGAGAAAGAAATCATTTCTCTGAATTTGAAGGTAGTGAACATTAGTGTTTAAAGGAAAGAATGAACTCCACACACAGTTCTCCGTTAACCACTTTTTGGATGTTTAAGATGAGATCAGACAGGATATAGTTCAAGATAGTTTTTATATTCTGTGGAAAGCCTCTGGGGTGAATGTTCTTATTTGTAGACTGAACTTGATATCTTCCAACTTAAAATGTATTACAAAAAGATAATAAGAAGCAAGCATGAATGAAGAGTAAAATTTGCCCTTCCCCACTCCCACCCAATCTGTCAGAAACAAGACCAAATATTCATGAAGCACTTACTCTATACCAGGCACTATCAAGGTACTTAACCCATAAAACTTCAGTACTGTACCCATTTCAAACAAAAATGTAAAAACTGAGAATCAGGGTTTTGATGACTTTTCTAAGATTATACAGATCAATACATGGTAAAGCTAGAATCTGATGCTGGCTCAGAAACCTGCCTTTTAAACCACTGTGCTATATAATAGCCCACAGTCGGTGTTAGTTTTCAAATTATTTTTCTTTTTTTTGAGAGAGAGATTGAAAGCACGAACAGTGGGGAGGGGTAGAGGCGAAGGGAGAAGCAGATTTCCTGCTGATCTGGGAGCTGGATACAGAACTCGATCCCAGGACCCAGGGATGATGACCTGAGCCACCCAGGCGCCCCCAAAGTCTTCTATACATTTATATATAGACATATTTATTTAATCAAATGGAATCTTTCTTCACTTTTATCCATGACAATATTTAACTACTTTCCAATAGATGGATATTTAGGGTATTTATGCTTATTTATTTATGCTTATTACTTTATAAATGGTATTATTTATGAATAACAGATTCCCACAAATGGAATTGCTATGTCAAAGTGCATATTCCCTTCCTCGCTATTTTTAATTTTTGTCACTCAGACCCATGAAAATGTGTATGTTAAACATTTGCTCTTTTTGACTTTAATATTTGTGCTTGTGCATAACCAGGGTCCCAGTAAACTTAGTATCTAGTAGAGCAAGTCCAAATTCTTGGGTTTTTTTCAAAAGTACCTTGGCTATTCTTGACCCTTTGTTCTTCGTATCAATGTTTCCTGCAACTTTTTCAAATCGCATTTTAATGCTATCAACCTTAGTATAGATTCTCTTCAGTGTCGACACCTACATTGAAAGTCATCTAGTCTGCCATTAAGAACTTTCTCTTCCTTTCCAAACTTACTTTTCACTTCCTTCCTTCCTTCCTCTCCCTGGCTCTTTCTTAACTGTGTAACAAAGACCTGCCACAAACTGTTGAATACCAAATAGTAACTAATATATGGGCATCTTTGTCCATTCCTGATCTTAAAATGGACGTGTCTAACATTCTGTCCTGATATATTAGGTAATGATTATAATAGTTATGTAACAGAACTGAAACATTTTTTTTAAACAGGATGGTTCTTTTTAAAATATTTTATTTATTTATTCATGAGAGACAGAGAAAGACAGAGAGACAGAGACATACGCAGAGGAAGAAGCAGGTTCCATGCAGGGAGCCCGATGTGGAACTCGATCCCGGGACTCCAGGATCACAACCTGAGCCAAAGGCAGACACCCAACCACAGAGCCACCCAGGCATCCCAATATCATTATTTTTTAAATGAGGCTAAAATAATTAATTTTACTACAAAAACAAAACAAAAACAAAAACAAAAAAAAACAGAAGGAAGTAGAGGGCTAGAAAGTGGGCAGATTTCTTTTTATATAGGTGATGGTCTATAGCAACTTCTTTATACCTGAGATTATTCATTCAAAAATAGGTTTACATACATCTTTCAAACATCTAAAGCTGAATAGGAACATCACAAATCAACAGAAGGCCCGAAAACACAAATTTTAAAAAGAGAGAAAAAGAAAAGTTAGCAAAGGTTAAAAACAAAGCCAGCAAGGTGGCATTGAAAAAAAGGGGTAAGAAGAGAGTATAAAATAAACTGACAAAAGACCGAGTAATTGTGATAATATTACAACTGGACCTAGTAGAATTAAAGGTTTTTAAAACTTGAATAAATGGAACAAAGATTATGAATCTGTAAGTCCTGAATATAGCATAAAATATATAAAACAAAAAGGATTAGATATGTAAGAGCAGAATGAGAATTTACATTTCTCCTTGAGAGAAGTGAAGCATAGAAGTAAAGATCTAGAGAATCTTACCCATATTCAATTAATAATAATTGATTTAATGGCTATATGACAAGTTGTACCAAAGAACATACCCTGTACCAGAGCACCCAGGGAAATACTGAAAAACTGTGCTTAGGATAAGAAGCAATCCTTAATAAATTCTCAATAGCAGACTGTGTGTACTGACTATATGTAATAGAAACTATAAGTTATTAATAAAAAACTAAAGTAAAAAGTAAAATATACCCAGCCAGCCACCTGGAAGTTGAAACTCACCATCCTAAATAACCCTTAGATTAAACAAGCAATCAAATTCTCAGCCATCAAATATTGAGAAAACAATAACGAAAACACACACTTCTCAACCCATGGGATGGAGCCGAAGAAAACATTCAGAGAATTCATTAACATTAACATGGTCTTGGAATCGGAGAAAGAAAAATAAGTGGATCGATAAGGGATCAATTCAATTCAAAGGGTAGGAATAAGTCAGGGAAGTAAAAGAAAGGAACCAAACTCAAAATGCTGAAATAAATACCCAGGCGCCCTGATGCTAAAAACATTTTGAATATAAGGTAGACCATAGGACAAATTTCCAGAAAAAGGAAAATTATCAAGGTGTACTCAAGAAACAGAAGCCTGAACAGAACAAGAACACATGAGGAAATAGAAAAATTGTGAAAGAATTACCTTCCAGAAGAGTCAGGTGTATCTGAGTATAAATGAAACAGCATCAACTTCAATAAACAGATAATTCTTACAATACATAAACTATTCTAAATTAAATAAAATATGAGATTGTTTTCCAGTTTATTCTGCGAAGCTATCAAACCTGTTAATCAAAACCAGACTTCTCTCTTATGAATAAACATAATACAAAATCCTAAATACAGACTTAGTTAATAGAATAAGCAACATTTTAAATGAGTGGCTCAATATTAGATTCTACTAACATAGATAGTGTCTATTATCAATAGCTCAAAGGAGAAAATCTACATAAATATAAGGGTAGACATTGAAAAAGCATTTGAAAAAATATTAACATCTGATCCTAAGTGGGCTTCGTGAATATTCTTAACATAAATATTCAATCTATAGTTTAAATTATACATGGGGGAAATACTAACAATTTACATTTGTAAAATCAGAAATAAGAATGCCAATTATCATATTCAATCAATAGAAAATCATTAGAAATTATAATAAAAGTTTAAAAAAAGAAATTATAATTAAAGTCAATGTGGCCATTAAAAAAAAAACCCATATGACAGCTTTCCTATTTATGCAGTGATTAGTTTACATTACTGTACCTTTAAGAATATGAAATACAAATTAAGATGATTTATCAACTGTCAAAATGGCAGATTTAGAAGTTTTAACATGGCTAACTGAAAAGTAGTAAGAATGAATATAAAACTTACAAACCTTTCCTGAGGGCAGAGGTTTAGAAGGAAATCGTGTGTATTTGTATTTATGTGGATTTTCAGTATATTGTTATTTGTAACAGAAAAGTTGGAAATATTTTGTGTCTAGCAGTAAGGAAATTTTATAGTTCTTCTATAAAGGAATACTTTACAACCATTAAAAAGAGGGTAGAATGTAATTATTGACCTAGAAAGATGTTCACAATGTATTATTAAATGAAAAAAACCCCACCAACTTACAGGCAATATAAACCCATTGTTTTAAGAAAAAGATTAGATAGGCATTTATATACACCCACCAAAGGCTAAATATTAATGGTTTAATTAATGGATGTGTTCTCTGGATGTGTTCCTACACTTTCAAATGTGTACCAGGCTAAAAAGAGAAAAAATAAGTGTTCTGGGTTTTAAGCTTTGTCAAGAAAACGTGGCACAGGCGCCTGGGTGGCTCAGTCGGCACAGTGCCTGCCTTGAGCTCAGGTCATGGTCCCGGGGTCCTGGGGATCCAGTCCCCACGGGGTCCCTCCCACGGGGGGAGGGGGGGCTGCTTCTCCCTCCACCCTCATGCTCTCCCACCCCACTCATGCTCTTTCTTGCTTGCGGTCTCTCTCAAATAAATAAAATCTTAAAAGTAAAAGAAAGAAAGAAAACATGGCACAATGGTTAACACGGAGTCATCTTTGTCAAATAAGATTATTCCTGAAAGTCTGTTCTGGAGACAAGCAAGAATAAAACAAGGCTAAAAATGGCCTGGAATTCTGATGGCATTTTATTTACAGACTATCATATACAGCCTTTTTTTTTTTTTTTTTAAACAAATGGCTTATATTAAACACATTAGATTTCACAGTTACAAGACTTTACTAAAAGTTCTTGCATAAAGTACAACACCTTTACAACAAACTAAGTGTGAAAAAGAATCAAGGGGTGACTCACGTACAGGGCCTCATTTTGAATGCAATGAGAACTAAAATATTTTAATAGGACATTTGGCATGGTGAAAGGAGTAAAACCCACAGAATTTGTTAGTCCACATAATTCAAAGGACAAGTTCTTTCCATTATGGTCAAAATTCTGTTTTCTCCCTCTCTAACTGGATACCTAGATAGCTTATCAATTAACTCTTAATAGTTTATATTTTCAGTTAAACTAAAAGCACTTTAAAAAGTTATCTGGAGAGGCTTTGGTAAATGAGAAAGCATTGCTCCCTCATAACACCACTGGAAATTATAAAACCTTAAAAGAATTTAAAAGCAATGTTTGCAGGCCGGCTGATAATGACTTTCCTCTTACAAATAGAAAATAAATTTAAAGGAAAGATTCAGTCTTACTGTCAAATTCATATTTGAATAACTATTGTCTTTTAAAAAAAGAGAGATGAACCTCCTTTTTAAAAACTATCTCTATTGTTTTTGTTTTTAAAGTTGACCTTTTAAAGCCATTTGCATTAAACTAGTTGTTCAGCATTCTAAATTTATTTTACTGTAACACTGGTAACCATTTTAAGTCAATTTCCTTGTTAAAAAGTTAAGTGTTTCCTGCAGAATTTAGATAAGGCTTAGAGGGACAGCCCTGGCTACCCATCTCTAAATCTCATTTTTCTCAGCTATAAAGGGAGGAGACAGACCAGATGATGTTAGATTATTGGAATATCCTGTTCAGTCGTTAAAAATACCAAAACCAGTATCCCAGATCAGTAGATCTTCACTCAGAACTTGTATTTCAGGTTTACTTAAAAAAGGAGGGGGGGGGCTCCAGTGACAGGTTGTGTAAAATTGGATTAGGCTCCCAGCAAACAGCTAAACTCTGACTCACAAGTTCCTGTGAGAGTAGCTGGGAAGCATTTAACCCATTTTACCTTCCACCTTCCTTGAGAAATCCTGGTATTTGCTGCCGACTGGCCTATTACAAACTGGCCAGATGCGACCTAAACTTTGTTTTCACCTTGGAGTTTCTAGTTGTCCTAGTTCTGCAATGTTCTCTATACAAATTGGACTTTAAAATTTCACACTCACATTTCCGTCTCTCATGTTCACTCAAGAGTAACGTAGACACAGCTGAGCAGCAAGAACCACTAGCTTCTCCAGGCCTTTGAAAAGCCTGTGACCCACTCTGGCCTTCACGCACCCCAGGTGCGAGGATGGCACCCGGCGCTCGGCGGGCCCTGGATATACGCTCGCTGACGGGACCAAGCCCCGAATCACAGCCAGAACATCATCTTAATTCACACTCCCCAAACCATTGTCATCGGTAACCCCCTTATAGTGAGTCTTTAAAAATTTCATAGGTGACTACAGCTCTCCAACAAATAACGGACTCAAGATTTGAGTTTGCAGAGAGACTTGCCGGGTCAGAAAATACAAAAGGCAACTTCACGTGGGAGACCAGAAAATTCCTTCTTTTGGTAGGTCAGTCGTCTATTTTCATCCTCATGGTTGCAACCTGACTTACCTGTTTCTTTCCCCAAAACTTAAGTAATATTTTACGTTCCTTAGATTACACTCAAGAATATTCAGGGATTACTGCCGTTATAACCTACAAAATTAGGGATTTCTGACCTTGCTCTCTTTATGAAATCCAATTTATTAAAGTATTAAATGGTATGGAAGGGATGCATTAAGATCTTGCTACCGTATTTCATCGATTCTTTCATGGGATGACCTCTCTGAATTTGGGGAGTAATCTTACAATTGATGCATTGTGTTGTGGCTTAATTGGCAAATTTTTTCTAAATGGTGCAATAAAAATTGGTATGTCTCACAATTAATGATGTCTTAGGGTAATATTAGAAGCTATAGTTCAAACTTCCAGTTTCAAGCAACAGTTTCCCTGTCCTCCCAGCCACTCTCCCAACATAATATAACTGAAATGTTGGAAAAACTATCCAAACACAGTTCAATTTTATATAAAATATTTAATTTTTAAAACACAGGCTATTCATGTCACATAAATATCTTCAATTTTAGGTTAGCTGCTATGGTCAGCAGAATTATCGAGTGTGACTATTAAGAATAACTTAGATACGGTCACTTAGAGGAAAGTCTAAAGCGCTAAGACTCACCATATTAAAATTTCAGATACTTGAATACTGTAGCTATTTTGCTAAATTTCAAAATATTTCTTCACTTCCTGCAATGTAGTTTTATTATAAGTTGTTAGTACTCAATATTCAAATAAAAGCAAAATAATTTTTCTTCCATTCATTTCTTTATCCCCAACAAAAAAAAAAAATTCCATCAAAAAAATAAAATGATCAACTGACATCAACTCATTTTATAGCAGTAAAATGGTAAAATATCCACTTTAAAATATCCTTACTGTCACCAAACTATAATGCTTCCCATATATTGTTTTGAAATGAAGGTTCACAAGTCAGATAGAGGACATGGGGGTTAAAAGACTGACTTTAGAACTGGAGTAAGTTCCATTCTAAAACAGTTCTTCCAATTTACAATTCCAATCAAAAAGTAAGTTACCAGGAGAACAGTTAAAAACAAAATGGTTAATTGGCACAACTCTCATTTCCAGAGTTTATTTTTCCATTTAGTGATAATGGAAACACTGGTTATTCACCTTTGGTTCCTTTCAAGAATTATTATAATTCTGCATGTGCGTGAGCGTGCACAAACGTTAGTTAGACTTGACACCATTACAGCTTACATATGGGTTAGTCCGTCATTCTCTGTTGCTTTTAATAAAAGAAAGAAAAAATATTAAAACGAGCTAAAGTTGTTCTGAGTCTGGCAGAAGTCATAATAAACCTCACAGAAGGTGAGAGGAGGGAAGATAAGAGGTTTTCTCTCACATTTTCTTTTCGCTCCAATAAAGTCATTCGAGGCAATGTTTTCTAGTTAACAAACCAAACGGCTAATTTTTTCCTAAAATGGCAATTGTGTGACTTAAGATACGATGTTTGCCACCCCTCCCCCTGTGAACTTTTAAAGGAGTCAGGCAAATCCTGTGTATTTCAGCCTTGCTTCTACGCCGCTGCCCTCGATCACCCGCGGCAACAGACAGGGACCTTACAGCAGCCTGAAGGAACGGGCCTCCCGAGTTCTCGTTTAGCTATTACTTTCAGCACTTTGACGACCTAGCTTTTTAGAACTTCTTGGAAGTAACAGGGGACTGACTGGAGTTCTAATCCCTTTTTTGCGCTCGCCCTCCTCTGGAGACAGGTGAGAGTGGAAGGTAACACAGCCCAAAGACAGGCAGGCAGGAAGAGTGGGCTGGGCAGAGGGGATGGGTCTAGCAGGAAGGGGGCAGGCGAGCCGAACACTCGTGAGCTCCGCCCCTTCCGTACAGTGTACTGATTCCCTCTAGAAGACAAATGGGTGTAAAGGTTAACTGCTTTTTCAGACCTTAAGCTTACCTGTTAAGGCACTTACTTCCCCTCCCCACCCCATATTTTTCATATAAAACCCACTATTTCATTTGAATGCATTTTGCTCGGCTATGATAATCTGCAAAATAAAACAAAAATAACATTGACCATTTTTTTGTTTATAAAACTGTTGCATCAAGAGAAAGGTTGTGTTTTATTTTCTGAAGTGAGCACAAAGTACACCTTTCACAATAACACTGAAAGCAGGTGCAAAGACGGACAGTGACCTTTGACTAAAGGCAGCTTTGTAAAAAGAAAAATACCAAATAAATCAGTGCCCTTTCTGATTGTTGTAAAACTGGAGGGGGGAGGGGTTGGTTGGCTGTTACATAAAAGTTGGTCCAAACTTACAAAAAAAGCACAAATGTGCATAGTTCAGAAGATCTGCAAGAGGGCCATAAAAGACTCTTATGTCCCTAAGATTAGCATCCACTTAAAACTGCAAGAATACAAAATAAAATCGTTAACTAGAATTTGTGAAGATGTACAATCAATAGATCTAGTTTTTAGAACAGCATGAATTTAAGCAAAGGTTTTTTTTTTCTTTTTTTTTAACTATTGTATGCAAGACCCTTTTCCACATAAAAATAAAGCTGTTGTTGAATTAATATTATTCAAGTCTCTTGGATCGCTGCCTTAAATTGCAGCTAGAAAAGTCTTTCCAGATAAAAACGATGTGCCTGAGGAAAAACAGATACTCAGTATGGTAACCCTCTGCCTCGACCTCTGCCAGTTGATGTGCTAATGTGTCCCCTGTATCCTTGTGAATACCCGGGTCCTTGGGCCGGAGAAGTCCAGGTCTGTCCATGCATGAGGCCGGGGCCGCCCGGGTTCTCCTGCAAGCTCCCGCCATAGTTATAGTTGTGCATCTTTGCTGGCAAAGGATGAGTACTCTCTGGCCCCGCGGCAGGGTCACTGCTGTTTGCCAGGACGGCAATGGGGCCGTGGCTGTATTCAAATCTGTGGTCCTTGTCTCCACTGAACAACATGGGACCGGTATTGAGGTAAATGTCTCCGTATCCAGCTACTGAACTGGGAAATGACTCGGAAAAGGCAGAAGGCTGAGGTGGACCGCCAGAATGAGATGAAGTAGTACTGTAGTTCTCCAAAGGCTGGATATCGGAGTTCCCAATGAAGCTGCGTCGTTCCAGTGGCGGAGCAGAGCTACCCCCGAGACCATCGGTGCTGACGTAGGGAGCAGAAGAGAAAGAAGATCCAAAATTGTCCTTGTAGTCTGACGCGGGGACATAGGTGTCTCCGGCCTGGTAATCAATGCCACTCTCTCTCTTGGGGTCATCCTGGGGCTGATGCTGAGCAAGCAGCTGTAACAGGGCTGCTTTCACTCCGGCGTGAGGGTCAGTTAACGAAGAACTAGTGGTGGGGACGTGCTGGTTTTCTGTCCGATAATCCAGATCTTCCTCGGTGACTGGTGGTGGTTCAGGTGGTTCGGGAGGTCGCTGATCCGGAGGCAGAATGCGAGGCCGGTCGGGTTCCGGCGTGAGCTCCAACATCCTCATATCCTGGTGCTGAATGAGGTCATCTTGCCCTACGTGCAACGAAGCAGAAAAAAGGAGAGTTAAAAGTTACCATAAGAAGCCGGGTGAGTTTCCTATGGGTGCTCGTAAAGAACATGAGAAGTCCCATTCCCCGCAAGTAAGCAAAAACAAAAATGAAGGAAGCAAGGGAGGGAGGGAAGGAGAGGAAGGGATGTAAGTGCCAACACTGCGGGCTACCGCCCGAGTCTACGGGGACTGAGAAATCGAATTGCGTGGGACTCTTCCCATCTACCGATTTCCGGGCCGAAGAACAAAGCTACCGCACACATCAAAGTTTCTGCCTTGGACAATCGCCACTGCAGCTGGAGTAAAAGATTCTTCCTAAGCCTATGGCTTTCGGAAGGAGTTCTATCACCCTGGATGGTTTGTTCAAGAATCTCCCCCAAGGGGTGGACGGGCCAAGAGAACCACCTGTAACCAGTGACCAGAGGACTTTCAGAACATCTCCCCCGGCAACGCCACTGAACACCATGCACCACAGACACTCCCCAACGCCACGGAAGCAGTGTGAAGGCCGCGGTGTTCGCGGTTCGCTCTCTGCACTCACCCGACGCCGGAGTGCTAGGTTCTGGAGGGGGCCTGAGCTGTAGTGACGCCTCGTGTCCTGATCCGTTTTCCCTCTCTTCTAATAGCACATCCTTCTGCTTTGACTGCTGGGCCTTTATTAACTGAGTCAGCAGAACTGCAAATGCGCTCTGCACAGCCGCCTGCGCAGCATCAGTCTCCACTTTGGGCTGCACGCTCTGAGAAGAAGGCTGAATTCCTCCCAGTGGTTTCGAAGACTCCTGCTGTGGTGTTGACGGATCTGTCTGTTTTTCACCTGTTGCCAAAATTCCAGCAGGAAGGTTTATTTTATTTAGCTGCTGTTGAGTCTCAGAGTTTACCTTAATGTTCAACACTTGGACAAAATCAGCCATATTAACACTTGTTTTAGACTGTAGTAGGTTTAGAAGAATTGCCAATTCACTGTGGTTTAACTGTTGTCCAGGGCCTGTTTTTACTAAAGACAAAATTTGTATTAATTAGAATTGCCATAATTCATAGCATCCCGCCCTCCCAAATGGCCCTGTATGGCCATATTCAAGTGCACATCTGTGGGGCAGTGTTTAAGAAACACTGTGAAAAGGCACCTCAGTCTAGGTCTAATTTCATGGCCATTTAAGATGTAACTGCACCTTAATTAGAACAAAAACTGTGGCCCATTTTGAAGAAGTTCTCTTCAGGGGTAAATACTTCAAAGAAATTCGAGACTACTGCTAGAAGCCCATCATCTTCTAGTTAGACCAGGAACTACTACCTGTGACGGAACAGAGGGAGTGGGGGCGGCGGGGTGTGTGTCGGGGCAGGCCCAGAGAGTCAGTCAGTAAAGGGTATGAACATTTCATTTCATACCCTTTACTCCTCACCATAACCTGGAGGTCACACTCTATTATCAGTCCCCCTCCCCTCTTTTTTTTTGTTTTTTTTAAACTAAAGAAGAAACTGACCTCCAGAGACACTAAATGACTTGCCCAAAGTCACACACTCTATAATAAAGTGGCCACACTCTAAAAAGTGGCCGAGATCAGAACGTAAATATGCCGATTCCAGCCTCTGAGTTCTGCTCACCGTACTGCTCAATCTAAAATAATGCTTTTTATCTAAGGACTTAACGTTATTTTTGCAGTAATTTCAAACTGGAATGTTGCAGACTTTTTCATAAAACGTACTTTATTCAAATAATCATTTTTTAAGCAAACTCACTTTGGGAAGTTAGGAACTCCGACAGAAGCGTGCTGATGAAGTGCCCACAAGAGGGTATTAACTAATCACCAGCAAAACAGATTCAGCTGTTGTTTTTTGTTTTTTTTTTTCAATTTTCAGATTAGACACATGATCATTTAGACAGGTTCCTGCACAAGCTTCTCGGGTCCCACATGATAAGGCTGGAGGGTATATGGTACCGTGTGGGGTCAGGGGCACTGTGCTGATAAGCAATTTCTGTAAGAGTAACAGGTGAATAGAAGAACCACTCCAGAAAGATGAGAAACTGATGATGAATGCTACCTTTTTATTTTCTCTCTTTATAGATCTTAAGATACTTTTTATTACTTCTTAGTTACTTTCAGGTTAACCTGAAACACACTTTGGCCAGTCCCTGGGACCCCCAGGCATTAATAAGGAAGGAGCCAAGCTTGTCTGCTGCACGCCGAGAGCCAGTTCCCCTCATTTTCCAGTCACGTTTCTGCCTCAGAGGCAGGCTCTGTGTGACCTCAGAAGTACTCTGTAACCACGCTGTCTCCTCTACAGAAAGGGCACCTTCTTACTAACAGCCGATGACGACGGACGTGCAGAGAGGACTCATTCCTATTTCACAAAACCAGAATTCTCACTTCTTAACAGTGAGTCAAAAAAAAGGGGGGGGGGGCAAAAAAGAGAATGAAACCCTGACCAACAAATAACAACTGTTTTTGTCTGTAAAGTAACACGTACTAGCACTTTAACGCAGTCTGACCAAGGTCAAGTTTAAGCTTGCAGATCACACAGGAAAGCGGTCATGGTAATCTCTCTCCAGCTTTCTCAGCTAATCTACTCTATATTTATACTCAACCACCAAAAGTTGAATCTGATCAGATCTGTTTTAAATCAACTGATTTTTAAAACTAAAAGACAGAATGAGTGACATTTCCAACAACACTGAAAAGGCTTAATTCTCATGAAGAAGCTTACTCTTACAACAGATTGAGTCAGAGGAAGAAATTTGTTTCCCCCAAATATGCTTCTTTACTGTACACTTCAAGTCTTTGCTGGCATGATAGAAGATTCCAGTCTTTGAGATTCTATAACATAATGGGAGATTTAGTAAGTGCAATCTGAGGCCATTAAAAAAAGAGCTTCTATTACGAATTTTGGCTCTTTTCCTTTATCTTTCTATTGACTCCTGTACTACGGAGAGAAAGGCTATAGAGAAATCCGACCACTCACTAATCGTATGTAATTTGATGCTTTCTTTAGAAGTTTAATTTTTCGGTGGGATTGCTTAATATTGTGTTGCCAGCAGCCTGAAGCATCTACACTGGCACAAGCAATTAACAGGGAAATGTGAAGTTTGGTGAATAAACCTTATTTTCCACAAATGGTTTAACACTGGAGCAATATAATCACCGTTAGCCACAAAACAAGGGAAGACCAGCCCAAGCACGGGAAGCATTACTGACCAGGTGCTACGTTCGAGTTGCCCTGAGGTTTCAGCTGTGAAGATGGCAGCACGCCCTGAGGTGTGCTGGTTCTGCTGTCATCTAAGCCAAGGGACAAGTCCTTTCTGGGGGCTTTAATAGTGGACACGTCATCAGTCATGCCCATCTGCTTCTGTCTTCTCCGCTTTTTACTCCATAGCTCATGACAATCTTGCCATAAAGGAAGGCTGGAAAAAAAAGTATCAAATTGATTGTCAATGTTACTTCTTAACAACAATCAAAAACTGCTACTATTAACTACAGAGCACCAAAGCCGCCACCCCCACCCCCCTGCCAGTGGGTCTTAAAGACTTGATACACATGCTATGTGAACTCCTCAATCAAAATCATCCTGGAGGCCCCACCTCCTTCAGGGCTTCACCTTTTTTCTGTGACTTCTAAGTAATCAGTAAATAATCACTTAGTATGACTATCAATGAAGAACACAAGTTCACAAAAAGTATGTTACTATCATCCTTGGTGCAATCTCTTAAAGCCAGTTCTTATCATAGTACACCATATGTTGAATAGGACATGGGAAAGAAGGCAAAAAATATGCCATTTGCAGAAAATGGAAACAGGATTAAAAAGCAGTAAAAGCTAGGAGATAACATCTGTAAAAAACTTTCTAGTAAAAGCTTTTTACTTTTTTAATACCCTCTTATTTACTTCCAAAATCAAGTGCTCTCAAATTAAACTATGCTACAGAGAAGTTTCATAAATAGGTAATCCAGGCTCCCATTACTACTCATCAACAAAGAGTTCTGAATAACTAGCAACTCTCAAAATTACCCACAATTCTGAAACAATTCTGCCTGAAAGTAATTTCATAAAACTAACAACACTGCAGAGTAACTTTTGCTTAAAGAAAGACATAAATGTTTGATTTATAAATATTTTCTTCTTAGTCTAATAAAAATTCCAATGGGAAGTTACTATTATATCTATTTTAAAGATGAGAAAATTGAGGCTTGGAAAGGTTAATAAACTTGCCCAGAATATCTACCAATGCCCTTAAGCAGCCCCAACCTGGTGATACATCTACCGTCTTCAACCTGGATATGTTTACCTCTTAGGGATGCTTTCCAGGGGGGATGGGGTACACCTGAAATTGTTTTAAAAGAATTCACATATCTCTATGTCCTCTTTCCTAAAACTGACCTTTGAGAATGGCCTGCACAACAAGTTCTATCAACACCTCCTCTTTCACAATTACTCTCATCTCATGTTATAAAGTAAAGGCATATGCAACAATATGGTCGAATCTTAGCAATATAATATTAATTAAAAGAAGTCATTCCCAAAAGATTACAAACAGCAATGATACCCTTTTATAAAATTAAAAACAACTAAAATTTTTAAATATAACTTTTTATGAGTACATATAGATGGCAACAAAAGTATATACAAAAGAAAACAGGGATGATGGTTACCTCAGGTGGAGGAAGGCAAGGGGGTAGGTCGTAGGGCAGGGGGTGGGGAAAGGGTATGATATGACTAACGTAGGTTATTTTCAAGGTTCTAGCTTTTATTTGGTAGGTTCATGGCTGCTTATTAACATCATTTAAAATAACTAATTAAGTAACTAAAAGAAAAAAAAGAGAGCCATGCATGGACCAATGATGAGTGACACAAGGATTATGATTAAACCAAGTCTATGCACCTGAGGTCCAAAAACAAAACAAAGGCATACCTCTCAGCCATCTTACTATGGTGCATTGCCTCAGCGTGTAAAAACCTCCTGGAGTAACAAACAAAGGTACAATTTGAAATATTGATATTGGGAAGCTTTAAGGCATCATAAACCCGCCAAAGACTTTCCTTTCTGTGTCTGCAAGTGTGTGTGTCACGAGATGTGTGGCTTTAGCCCCTGTTGGGATATTCTAAATTCAGCCAGACTGCAGAACTCTGGAGCAGGGAAATGAGTGTGGCTGCACTGCTTCCACCCTGATGCTCCTGTGGGAGAGCCCCGTGAGAGGACAGTGGAGCAAATCCATTAACCAACCAGGGCCTTTGTTCCGTCCCACAGTTTAAAGCTAAGAGATTCTTTATGGATTACCTCGACACTCATCTCTAGGAAAGATAAAATATTACCCAATAAATAGCTGAAACGTATAGGTCAGTGATGCTGACTCTGGATACAGCACCAATGTCTTCCAGGATGACCCAATTTTTATGTGCTTTTCTGAAGGTTCAAATACTGGCTCAGCCACTTACTTACTGTGTCTCACTAGGCAAGTAACTTGACCTCTGTGCCTCAGTTTCCTTATCTTTAAAAATGATGAGCAATACAATCTGCCTTACGGGGTAGAGTAATACATGTTACCATATATAAGCACCAGACAGTGCCTCTCCCAGAGTAGACACCATATTCATGTTTGATACCATTTATCATCATTCAACAAGATAGTTTAAAACTACTTTTATCAAATCAATCATATTTATTCCAATTACAATTGATCACATTTTATTTTATAAACTGTTCAGTGCTTTTCCCTTGCTGTTAAAAAAATTATAGGCTAGCTGTCGATCTAATTCACTTGTTAGCAAAATATGCTCTTTTCATTAAATATATCAGAAAAATCTGACACCACATCTAATACACTTAATGTGGTTGTTTTAGTTCTTTAACATCGCATTCTCATTTGATTATTCAAAAAAAAAAAAAAAACTGGTCACAAGAATTTAGTACATACACATATTTCCCAAAGCAATACCATACCAATGCTCTCCTTCATAGTGCTTACTTCATAGAAAACTTATCATTTTAATTACCCAATACATATTTCAAAATAATGAGATGTTAAGTTGCTTACATAACTTTTAATTTATATATCAATACATTAAATTTATATATGAATTCAATTTGCATATTAAATTTCAATCTGACTGCTTTAGTGATGTATCCCTAATTCATTATTGGATTAGAGCCTGTTCACCAAAATATGTATTAACATACATATATTTAATGGAGGAATGCAGTCAGGTGTGTTCTGATAAAAATTAAGTGAATTTAGGTGATATGTTTGATAATATGGACACAGTTTCCAATTAGGTTACATGGCAGACATTACCCATTAATTAAATGGGATATATCTACAGTTCCAAGGTGTTCACAAAAGCGTATTTCAAAAACATGTAATAAGAAAAACAATTTAACATACAGATTGGCAAAGTTGTAATGACATTCCATGCTGACTTCCTAAACCTGTCCAAGTATACTGGATGAAACAAGTACTAATAAAAGAAAAAGTAACCAAGTATAAGAAGTCATTTAAGTGCACTGGGGTGGCTCAGTTGGTTAAGCAACTGACCCTTAATTTAGGCTCAGGTCATGATCTCAGGGGTGTAGATCTAGCCCGAATCAGGCTCTGTACTGGGCATGGAGGCTGCTTAAGATTCTCTCTCGCAGGGGTGTCTGGGTGGCTCAGTCAATTAAACGCTGCCTTTGGCTCAGGTCATGATTCCAAGGTGTTGGGATCAAGCCCCAAGTCAGGCTCCCTGCTCAGCAGGGAGTCTATTTCTCTTTCTCCCTCTGCCCGCCCCGCCACTCACATGCATGTTCTCTCTCAACTAAATAAAAATCTTTTAAAAATTCTCCCTCTTGGGATCCCTGGGTGGCGCAGCGGTTTGGCGCCTGCTTTGGCCCAGGGCGCGATCCTGGAGACCCGGGATCGAGTCCCACATCGGGCTCCCGGTGCATGGAGCCTGCTTCTCCCTCTGCCTGTGTCTCTGCCTCTCTCTCTCTCTGTGTGACTATCATAAATAAATAAAAATTAAAAAAAAAAAATTCTCCCTCTTCCTCTGCCCTCTTCAGCGCCACCCCCACTCATGTGCACGTGCACTCTCTAAAAAAATTTTTAAATACCTCAAAAAACATAAAAGGGAGTCATTTAATAAATAATGGCAAAGCTTCTTCAGTTTATTTTCTCAAATTTTGAAATATGATTAATGACCAGATAAAAAAAATCTTTGCAAGTCATGTGGTTTCCAATCTTTTACTGTAAAGAAAATTGAAGAATCTTAAATTGACATCTGAAAGGTCATTCTAATAATCTCTGATGACAAATCACTATGTGATTTTTGCACATAATATGGGAGGAGTGCAAAGAACTCAGTGATAAAACTATGACACAAGTCCATCTTCACAAAAGCTTATTATTTACAAGGGTACTTATAAAAATAAAAAATAAATTATAATTAATGTGGGACTTTCTCATTCTAGAATAAACAGTATTAACTGATAATCAAATTAGTTGGGGAAAATAATCACAACCCTGCCTATTTCATTAGATTGCATTTCCAACCAAATTTTTTAATATTTATGTATGTATGTATGTAGCCTCCACAGCCAGCATGAAGCCCAACACTGGGCTTAAACTCATGACCCTAAGCTGAGCTGAGATCAAGAGCTGGAGACTTGGGGCACCCAGGTGGCACAGCGGTTGTGCATCTGCCTTTGGCTCAGGTTGTGATCCCGAGGTCTTGGGATAGAGTCCCTCTGGGAAGCCTGCTTCTCCCTCTGCCTATGTCTCTGTATCTCTCATGAAAATAAATAAAATCTTAAAAAAAAAAAGGTTGGACACTTAACTGATTGAGCCACACAGGCACCTTTCTTTTCTTTTTAATTGAAGTACGGTTGACATAAATTAGGTTCAGAGGTACAACATAGTAATTCAACAATTTTCTTTCCTTTTTTAAACTTAAAGACATACTAGTATAGTAATATTTGCAAAGACTATTTGATCAAGAGGAAAAAAAGCTTTGTATTTTCTAAGTGAATCTTGGTGAATATCAAAATGCTAAGATTATTTTGTACATTTATGAGTGATGTAACTGCTCCCATTTTAAAGTGTCAAAACTTATCATACACTGAAATTTTCATCTTTTGCAACTGTTTCAACGCAGTTTGGATGTTAATTAAAAATGTGTTTAATACAGCTTTTACCAGACTTCTCTCATGTGGGCCACTTACATCAAGAGGTCAACATAGTATTACCAATAATGGTAGAAAAATGACCTTAAATTCCTCTTGACAGGACAAAGCACAAAGCACACTTCACTACCTAAGTAGTATTTCTTGACATACACAAAAAATGTTATTCTAATTCTGATCACAAGAAAGCAATTAAAGCCGTATCAAAATAGCTAGCTTGAAGTTTTAAAAAATGTCAATGTCATAAAAGTCCTACCTAAAGAGTAATTAAAGACTGAAGAGACAACTAAATGAAATGTGTGAGTTTTGGATGAATTCTTCATCCAAAACAAACAAACAAAAAAAAAAAAAACAGACTAAAAGGAAATTACTGGGAAAACTGGAGAAATGTGAATATGGACTATCTACTAGATACTGCAATGTTAAATTTCTTATGCTTTATAGTGATAGTATAATTATAAATAAAGTCTTAGTTCTTACAGATATACAGCAAATTTTAAATATTATATCACTTCCACAATATAATATTCAAACAGTTCAGAGAAAAAAGCTCATATGTAGTGATAAAGCAAATGTTAATATAGGTGAAGGATATATGAATATAGATTGTACTATTCTTCCTATTTTTCTGTAAAGGTGAAATTTTTCCAAATCAAAAGTTGAAAAGAATTTCTTGAAGGGATACTAGAGCCAAAGTTTCAAGACTGCTGATAAGCAAAAAAAATAAATAAAAAAAATAAAAATAAAAATAAAAAAACCCACCATGAAACAATTCAACAGTGAATGATTCAGATCCTTCCAACACGTCAAATGATAGATCCTTTTTGTCTTTCCAACCATCCCATAATGGCCATTCATACACAGTTCAATAAAAAATTAATAAAGCTGAATATAAAGGTCTTAGAAACATAATAAGCCCAACCTAAGTGATAAGTGGAAGAGCCAAGATTTGAACTCCAAAGCCCATGTTTGTTCATTCACAATCTGCTAATTTTATTACATGGAAACATTTTATTATAGGAAAAGCCTTGTTTTTATGATGCTCATCAAAAATTTTTAAATTACTAAGGAAATCCTGATGAAGTTTCTAGATCCTTTCAAAAAAGAGCCAAATGAACTGCTTTGTCCCCTCCCTTTTCCCCAAATCATTCCTAGAAAAATTATAGGAGCCACAAGGGAATGCAGGTTCAAGAAATCAGCTATTCTGACTCCCAAACTCTATACACTTTCTCTGAATCATACAATAAACTCATTCTATACTGGCTTTTGTTACTAATGCTCCTTTATCCAATGGTTAAGGATTTGCTATTGGACAGTCTGCCAGAGTATTGCAGGACTACTCTTTCTTACTGAACTAACTTGTTGGCTCCACCCTTTCCTAGATTTGTATTCTTGGGCAAGTTTCTTAACCTCTTTGAGCCTGCTTCCTCCTCTGTAGTACAGTGACAGTAATAATACCCACCTGATAGGATGGAATATATAAAAATGCTCAGCATTCAAATTTTTAACTATAGCAACTAAGTAGCAGTATAAACACTAGGAATGGTAGAAGTAGTACTAGAATAATATTAGCAGCAGGATTATTTTCTTAGAGTTGAAATCTATTAATTAGAAAGAGGAAGGCTGCCTTTGCTAATGCTATAGTTAGCTGAACATTAAGCAAGGTTCTGCATTCTAGATGTGTAAATTGTGTGTTTTACTGCTATTCTATTTCTTCTAATTTATTCTATTTCTTTTGACTTAACTAATCATGGAATAGCTTCTGGTCATTTTATATAGATGCTATTAAAACTGTCCAGATGGGATCTAAATTAATAAAAAGCCACTTACTCTGGTGGAGGCATTTTTGAGGGTTCCACATCCCGGAGGAACTCGCACTGGAGAGCCTGTTCTGCAGTGCAGCGCTTACTAGGATCCAAGGCGAGCATGTAATCAAATAAGTCTAGTGCGGCTGCAGGAATACTGGCATAAGAGGATTACAAAAGTCATATATGGTCTTTCACATAAGCTTAACATTTCTTTAAACTACTAACATTTTATAACATAGTTGCACTACTTTATTCCAATAAATTTCAAATTTCCCTTTGAAGAAATAGTTCTTTTTACATAATCTTTATTATTCTAAGTAATTTGAAATTTGGCAAACAATAGTATATTTTATTACCCTGTTGTAAATTTGCAATTCTTACATAAACTAAGAACTGAAGAGTTCCCTATAACAAAATAAAAACCTGAGCTCAAATAACATGAAAATCACTTCATTAAAATTTTAAATGGTGTTTAAGTTAGGTCATGTAAGCTCCAAATGAAACACACAACCCCAAATCACTGATACCATAATGACAGTGAATGGTAATTTGCATATAGCAAAGGGAAATTCAAAATTAAAGGACACAGAAGAATTGTGATAGGTCTACCTTGGGTCAATAGAGGACAGAGTGACATTCAGAATTCTTAAGAAATAACTAAAAAAAAAAAAAAAAATTCAATGCGATATGGACATTTAACCATCCCCTTCTTACAAAACAAATTCTTCTCTTAACTTTCGACGATATTGCTTCTTTGGTTTCATGGTGTTGAAATATGGTAGTTTGATTACATCAGGCCACACTGCAGGACATGGACTCCCACATATACGGCTAAACAACACACAAGAAGAAGTACATCAATATAAACTACACAGAAAAAAATCATACATACAATTGCTATATAAAACATCAACTCCCTCTTCAATACAGAAAAGTTGGAGTGTTGACACATTTTATATTTTAGTCATCCCAAATTAATTACTTGTTTTAAGAAATCAATTTACTTTCAGTGGATGCTTCTAATACTCCAGACATTCCAATTCCTAAAAAGAAAACCTTCATATTTGCAGAGCCAAGTCTTAAAACACAGGTAATACTCCAAACATGCTGACCATACTTTGGACCAAGATAAAACACTTTATGCCAATAAATTAAGGAACCAGAGTTTAGTTCATATCTTTCTCTGGTTTTATAGGTACCTGTCATTACTTCTCATGAATATAATGAAGTTTGTGAGAACAGCGGAAGCAAATTTCCTACACCCAGGAAAGGAAATACGGTAATGTCTGTTGCTGAATTCGATCAAAAGGAAGACCTTCAAAGTAACACTTGAAATATAGAAGTTCTTCAACTTAAGTAGTGCCACTGATTTCAAGGTATTTAGAAATTTTAACTGTTTTACTCTCTGCTTATCTGTATCTTGAAAAACAGTATTTTTGTACTGATTAGTACGTCCTCGTTACGTTAATTTGTAGAAGGACCATAACAGAGCTAACTCTAGCTGATAAACATTTAAAAACTGATTTGGTAAAAAAAAAAAAACATAAATACTTGAGTATACTAAATCTCAAAAATAAATGTACATTATACATAAAATCCTCAGCTGCTCTTCATATGCAAAGAGGAAATGTCCATGCATCACTGACTAAAAATAAGTGTTCTGTACATAATACAAATACATGCACCAAAGTGTATAAATAAGTGATGGCTAACGTTGCCAGCCATTCTTTAGCTGCGCTGTAGAATGCTATCTCAAACACACATTTACGTAAGACACCTTCTCATGTTTTTAAAGCTATGTCACTGAAATGGACTTTTTTGGTTTCAATATAGTTTAGGATTTTTGTAAACACAAGCTTTTAAAAAGGTACTAAGAGCCTATGCTCTGTACATACTGCCAGCATACAAATCTTTACAACTGGATTTTTACAACCTCCTCAAAAATACAGTGGGTCCCTCAGGAAACAAGGCCAGCCTCAGGACCACGGTTCTATGATCTGGTCTTACACTGCCTTCCTACTCTCATTTCCCAATTTGTTTCTCCCCGCAGACCAACCACTCTTCCCCATCTGTGATCATATTCTCTCTCCTTAGATTCTAACTGGCGGAGAATCTTTTTCATTTCTCAAGATTCAGATCATAAGTAATCTATTCATTGCAGTCCTCTGTATCCCCATGGCCCCTCAGAATGGTCGCTCTGCAGTCTACCTGCCTTTTTTTTTCTTTTTGTCTACCTGCTTCTTTTGATACTATTTCATATTTCATTTTGCTTTGATCCTAGTTTACATGTCTGTCTCACTTACTAAATTACAGTTTAGGCATCACTTCTCACTTTTGTATACCTCTCCAAGTAAGAATATAAATATAAATAATCCCAGGCAGACTGATGTGTTATTACAGATGTATGAAGTACACTGAAAATTTTTTAAATGAAGGACACTTTCAACAGCAGAAATACAAGTTATGTAAAGAGGGGCAGAATTTTGGCTATAGCTCCAAGGATGAGTAAACAATGGAGAGATGGAGGAAAGAATTTAAGAGAAATGTTACTGGCAAAGAAAAGTGCATAGACAGAGGAAGTAGTCAAGTACAGACATGCGGGAGGAAGACCAAGGAAACAGGTGGAATTTAGGGCTGAGAGCACAGATAGGAGCCACACAATGTTTTAAAGGGCAATTTGCCCTAATGAAGACAGACTCTGAAAACAAACTTTAAAACTGAATCTTGTCTGTGCTATTGGTCAAACTGCATTGCTTAAGAATCTGTTTCCTCTTTTGTAAAAGAGATTCATTTTATTTCAGAGCTGTGAAATCAAATGAGCTGGCATGAGGCCTGTTCAATAGCCCTTTAATAAAAGGGAGTTTCATTATCCCTTAGCTAAAGAGTTTCAATTTTAGTCTATGTGTTGTGGGAAGATAGCTGAGTAGTTAGCTGGTAGCAGCATACAGGATGGAACAGACTTACTGAGGCCGAGAAAGTTACTAGAAACCAGGAAAGCAGGCAGGACAGCAATTGATGGTAACTGAGTATTAGCAAAATCTGTGCCTGATGGCCAGCCAGCTATCTCAAAATTACTTACCGAAGAGGTCTCGAGATGCCTCACCTGCTAAATCCCCAAATACCTGAGGTCTATCTGGGGAATCTATTCTGATCTATGTACTCTGGTATTAGTACATGTTAGCTTTTTGTTTTTTACAAAGCCAGGAGGACAAAGCCTTCTACCTACCCATTCCTCTAATTATTCTCCTCAGGATGTTCCTATGGGTGAATTGTAGAATCAACACTGTCACATTCCAAAAGTTAGAGAATTTGCTCAGATTCAACTGCTGCTCTGAATTTATAGATCTAGAAAGGATTGCTATCTTCAGAAGGCTTAATACTTCTATCACAGAAATATCCAATTTTTGTATTTCTTTCCATTTTATGTTTTAATTAGATCTTATATATTGCTTTTCATCAGCTTTATTTTTTGCTTTTTGAATGTATTCTTATCCTTATTCTATTGCGCCTAAGCAGGAAGTAGGGAAGTTTTGTTACAGGGAACATGTGACATAGGACATAAACAGAGCTGAAGATAGCCACCTGAAGTCCTCTGATTCCTAACATTAATAGTCATTTCTTTGAGGCCTTCCAGGTTTACAGTCTTATCACCTATAATCAGAATTCTTCCGTATTTTTTCAAACATGTATACCTCTTTATCATGATATGGTATGGCATGTGACAATTTCTAAACAATGTCACAAGGATAATGATGCCACACAATATTGGGTAGTTTTGTCTGGTTTCTGACTTTAATGGGAGTACTCTCATTGTTTTACAGCTGGGAAGGGGGACGACGTTTGGTTTGAGAAAAACAACACAATGCACACTATACTAATCACACAGACACACACACTCACACATATGTCCTGTTAAGAATTAATTTAATTCCTTTGTACTATGGGTTTTATTTTTGTGGCTTTTTCATCATCTGCAGTTTTCCCCCTGCGTAACTAAGGTTGTGAATCATATAAAGAGCTTTCCTGATACTCATCCTTACATTGAAAAGAGGATACCACCTGGCCCTAATAAAAGTACTATCATTTTAGTGTAGTGTTGGATTTACTTGTTCATTTAGATGTTTTGTATCAATATTCATACATCAGATTGGTACACAGGAGCAGTTCACAAAAATGGGGTCCACAGACTCTTAAGGGGTCTGGCGGGCGAGAGGTGTTACTAAGACATTATTTGCTTTTTTCAACGTGTTGATTTTGCATTGGTGGTACAAAGCCTGTAGTAAGTAGAATGACGAGCACCTTAGCATGATTCAAGGCAGCAGCACCCAACTATCAACACTCTTCATTACTATACAATCTCCTGGGGTGCAGTTGGGGAAGAGACATTAAGAGCCATTTCACTTACGACTGTAACTTGTTGAGGAAGTAAAAACTGTGTTATTAAAACCCAACATTATTTATTTAGAAGATTTTAATTTATTTGAGACAGAGAAGAACACATGGGTGGGGGATCGGCAGAAGGAGACCCAGACTACCTGCTGAGCAGGGAGCCAGATGTGGAACTCCACCCCAGAACTCCGGGATCCCGGGACCCTGGGATCATGAACTGAGCCAAAGGCAGATGCTTAACTGACTAGCCACCCAGACACCCTAAACCCTAACACTGCTTAGAAGAATATATATCTTCTTTATGTTGTCAGTGATGAAACAAAAAATATTCATAAAGCACTTTTGCTGCTCAAGAAATTCAGCTATCTTGAGAAGCACCTGTGCAATTATTTGAGCTGCAAGCTTAAGTAGCTGTGTTTTGTTTTGTTTTTTCATGGACCATCATTTTTACCTATGTGGAGAAGTGACACACTATGGTCATTCAGACTTGGTATCAGCCAGACATTTTCTCGTATGGGAACAAAGTCAGCTTTTTACTTCCAGGAAGTTGACTGCAGTATTTATTTTCAGTTATAAAATCTGAGCTTTCAGGAGAAAATTAGAATACTAAAGTTTATATTTACATCATGGCTTTGACAGCTTCACAGTAAATACCTAAAACCTTTTCTGGTGAGATCAGTAGTGATAACCAATATTATATAATGAAATGTTACATTTAGAAGATCTTCTATTTTTTTGTTTAAGATTTTATTTATTCATTCATGAGAGACACAGAGACAGAGAGAGAGAGAGAGGCAGACACAGGCAGAGGGAGAAGCAGGCTCCATGCAGGGAGCCCAACATGTGACTCGATCCCAGGACCCCAGGATCATACCGTGGGCTGAAGGCGGTGCTAAGCCGCTGAGCCACCAGGGCTGCCCTAGAAGATCTTCTAAAATAGGTGATCCACTATTTCCCATACTACCAATGTTACAAAATCATCTCAACCCAGCATGCAAGACAGACTAATGGATCTTAATATATTAGAATACAAAATATTCCTTCATATGTTTTCAGACTGCACATTACAACTAATCCATAAAAAATTACCACTTATTTAGTGTAGTTTCAAAAAAGAATATGCACAATTATCTGAAAGTTATTGAAAACAGCAGATCACAGAGAGGAGCTTCCAGATGCTATTTTATTAAGCCAGACATTAAAAGATAAGTAAAAATGTAAAACAAAGCTACTCATTTCACCAACATTTATTTCAGTTTGGAAAATACAGACTTTTTATAATTAAACAATGTTAATACATTGTTTTAAAATAGATATTTTTACTTTCTCAGTTTTAATTTATAGTATGATAAATATCAATACATACAACTAGCATAAACAAACCTCCTGGGACCTTTCATAATTTTTGAGGGTGTAGAGAAGTTCTTAGAGCCAAAGGAAGCAATCTATAGAATTTTTTATGCTACTGATCTATGAAGATATACATGCTTCATTTTTTTAAATATGGGAGCTTCCCTTCTTTCCTATAGTCTAGAACAAAGTCTAAGCTTTTAAAGTTAAAAATTTCATCTGTGTGACCATCTAGGCCCGAGACTGTGTGTGTGTGTGTGCGCACGCGCACGCATGCACGCTAGGTGGGCATAGAGGTTGGAGAGAAGCAGAGTTCTTTTCACTCTGATCTACCAAATTTTCCCCATGATTCTAAATGTCTTTTTTAGTTTATAAGCAATGTACACTATGTGATATAAAGGTTCTTTATAGCTGCTAGAAGACTCAGGGTTGAAAGTGTGACTCTTGTGTTAGAAACATTTTTTTGACCTCATTCATCCTATTTTGTCATCACCTCTGTTTTTCACTTTCTTTTGCCATCACTTTTAAACCCATGCTATTTCTATCACAAAACTTTGTAATTTGCCTAAAATCGTTTCTAGATCAAGGCTAAGTACTAATAACTTGACCACTGTTGTGTGAAGCTTTTTAATACAGATTCTGAGTAGTATTCCCACCATTCATTAATTCATACGTTCTTATACAATGCAGACTAGAACTCTTCGTTCCCGGGGCTTTAGATTGGGGATATAGTCCAGCATTACCGCAAACAAAGGGGAAGAAGTACGCAGGAAACCTACAGTTATTTAACTCTTACATCCTTAAGCATAGGAGTAGTCCTGTTTCACTTGTGAAGAACCAAACTTAGAGCATTGTGGAACTTACCCTAAGTCACAAGAGCAGGAAGTAACTGAGCTGGCATTAGAATCCAGGTCTGTTAAGATTCCAAAGCCCACCCTTTCAATTAATACACTCTGCTGCCTCCTTCATATCAGGGAGAGAACAGTTTCTTTTGTCACAAACTTTTTTCCTTCATGTTTTATAAATACTTAATGCCACAGAATCCAATTGTAGCAATACTTTTTACAGTATCATAAATATTTGATATAGTACCAACAAAATAAAAACATTCTGAAATACATAAACTGGAATGTAAAATAGCCCCCTTCACAATCCTCTCACATAACAATTCTAGACTCTCTTGATATTTTACCTAAATGGGATCAAACTGAACACAGACTTCTGTAAAATGGTTCATCATGAAACGCTGTTGCTTTTCAAGATCTCCAGCTCTATCATTTCCTTTATAATACCGTACAGTACGTCACCAAGTGGATGGATTGAGCTTTTTTTTCCCCTGACATGGTCCACAGACTTGACGTGTTCATAAAATAATCCAAGTATACTCATGCCTTAGGATCTTTATTACTTTGCTGTCCCCTCACTTCATTCAGATCACTGCTCAAATGAGACCTTATGGGAGAAACTTCCCCTGACTCTCTGTACAGCACTGTCTCCTAGCATTTTCTATTTCCTTACCCTTATCACCACCTGATATATTTTATTAATTTGTTTTGCCTTGTCTCTCCAAATTACGAACTAGAAAAAGTTGTGCATTAGTTCCTGCCTTATATCACCAGTGCCTGGTAACTGGCACACAACCTGAAACCACTAGATACTTGTTCAATTAATAATCCCCACCCACCACAACTTGAAATAACTTCTGTATTATATTTGGAGATCCATATGAACTTGCTTTATTTCTGGACTTCCCATAAAATTCCAATAATTTTTCTATGTGTCTTGTGCTAGTGCAAAATGGTTTTAGGAGCTATAATTTTGTTTTAACATACAATATGCCATATTTTCCTACTATTTAAGAATTTTTCTTGTTATTTTAAAGTTTATCTGTAAGTAGAATGTCTTCTGAAATTCTCATTAGGACTATAATGATTAATACAGGTCGAAGTGGCATCTTCAAAAATGTTAAGGCTTCCAAACAAAAATGAGATACGCCATTCCCAATAGTTATTTTGAATCTGCTTTACAATTTTAAGTGAGACATTATAGTATTCAATACCCCTGGAGTATATATGGTGGTGCTTTTGTTAAAGGCATCTTTTCCCTCACGTATGTTTCTAACTGGTTATTATTGGTACATATTTTTAAGAAGCTATTATTTTTAGCATTTATGTACTGGTATATTAGGATATTGTGTGCATATATGTATACACACAAATGTACACACACACATTTTCTCAATACTTGTCATTTTACCAGACTTTCTTACTCGAGGTGTTTCAGGTAATTCCTTTGCAGGCTGCCTGTATACACGTATGCAATGCTATCATACACTAATTATGACACTACTGCGTTCATTCTGCCACTATTTACACCTCTTACTGGATCACTTGTTAGTTAACTGGTTAGTACTTCTAAAACACTCTTAAAATAATGATACTAGAAGACACTTTTTATCCTTCTTGTCTTACATTTTCTAGTATTTCACCACTAAATAGTATTCTGGCTATTGGTCTAGAATACATATTTTCATCATGTTAAAGAAATATATACTTCTACACTTAGTTTGTGTTTCTAGCAAATGCTATTCAACACCTACCAAGATAAACATACTACTCTGCTTCTATTAAAATGATGAATTATAATAACAGATGTCCTAAAACTGAAACATTCTTGTATTCTTTGGGTGATTCCTACTTGACTCAGCAAGTTTATTTTTAATGAAAACCCAGATATGACTGGCTAATCTTTTCTTTAGAATTTTTTGATTAATATTCGGTAGAGAATTTTTAAGCTTTGTCAATTATTGACATGTGTGCCACACTATCTAAAAAGCTCCAGGAAGTTTTATTTCTTACATGGTATAGAGAATTAAAAATTTAGCTACTATGGTAAACTGTCTAAACTTAAAACCCGTTTTTGTCACTTGCTAGTTATAGGATCCTAGACAAATTCTTCACTTTCTAAGATTCCATTTTGTTAACCTTAAAAAGAAGACAAAAGGTTTTATGAAGCTTAACTGAGGCTACTCCAGGTGAAAGTCTTGGAACCATGCTTGCATCAAGTAGTAAGTAAATAAAAGTTAACTTATCATTAACAGAAGCCCTAATATCCAAAGAAATCAGAACCAATGCCTTGTTAATTGAAAAATAGGGTGAAGGGGAGTCATTTAAAAAAAACAAAAATAAAGAAACACAGATATATAATTTAAACATTTTATTATAAATGAAAAATTAAAAATGTACATTTATTCTCCAATTTTCTGACATAGGACAAGGCCTTCTCTTTGAACAGAGGATTCATTGAATGGAATTCTGCATTTGCCTTCTCAAACAAACCACATTATCAGGGATTTAAAGCAATTTGAGTACTAAATTCTTCTAAATTTTTATGACTTACCTTTCTAACTTAAAATAACTTGTTCCCTGCCCCAGTTAATTTGATAGCAACTTTGTTAAATCTCTGCAAAGCAGAGATCTGGCTATATTTAAGGACACACATACAATAATACAAAATTGGAAACAACTACCTCTTAGTCATCATACTTCAACTGGTAGGATAAATACACAGTCTTACTGTAGAGAGTAGTAGAGTACTAGCTGCAAACATTCAGCTTGCCATGTTATCAAGCTAGTGTTACTTACAGAGGGATTGGAGAGCATCAATTAATCCAATAAGTCTGCTGAAGGGAAGGTTCACAGTGTATTGGTATCTGTGCCTCATACCAGTATCTTTCCTAAAAGTTCTCATCCATATTTTGAGACACAAAAAACTTAGAAGTTGCAAATTAACATTATTATATATGAAAGCCAAAGTTCTTTTTTAAAAAAATAAACGAATTATTTTAAAATGTTAAAGGTGATTATCATGTATGTCCTTATGACCTCAGCCCTACTATAGGCTTCAAATAATGAAGACTGATGCCTCTGGGTACATGTATATGTTTTGGTCTATATGTCACATATAGACATGTATAAACATGTATGCATATGTGTATATAAAACAGTATTTCTTTAAAGTATCCCAAAACATTAATTCCTCCAATCCTGGCATACTAAAAAAAGGTTACCTACCATCTATTCTCTCCTTCTTCAATATTTATTTACTCTTTCTTCCTGGTCTTATTTTTTGGGCCTCCTGCTCTTTCTTTAGTTGCCAAAAAGATTTAGGGACTTTAAGAGCCTTAATATTACTAGAATAAGTTATCAAAATACCCACATTCTAGTTTTTCCTCCATTCAGCAATCATTAGCCATCAAGAAAACCATGCTGTTCCTCCTAAAAACACAAACTCAAAAGACTTAAAATCTTCTGTGAAGTATTACACACCCCCAACAAATATTACAATCATGAGCTTACCTTATTAGTTCGAGTTGTGCAAGTTCTTGATTTGCTTGAAATATAGGTTTTTTAGTGAAGAGTTCACCAAGGATACATCTGATGGAAGAAATGCCCATCATTACCATATGATATGATTTTACTTCAATACCAAAAGTTCCAAGTAAATTAAACCAGTCAGTAAACCTATCTTACCCACAGCTCCATACATCAATAGCAGGGGTATATCGTTCTTCTCCCAACAGCAGTTCAGGTGGGCGGTACCATAAAGTGATGACCTTGTTAGTATATGGCCGACTAAAAAACACAGAAAGTACTCTTTAGACTTAGTATCTGTTGGAGTAAGAGAGATCCTCTTAAGAAATATTACTCTGGCTAATCAAAGCAATCCTACAACCTTAACTAAAACCAATTTCATCTGCCTACTAAATTCAGACATACTATTACACCTGGCATCTCTCATCATAAAATGCATCTGAGAGCAATGTGATTAACTGAAATTCCTTAATACATAAAGATGACAAGTAATTGGCTGATTTTAACTGTCACTTGATCAAAAGAGGTCTTTATATCAAACCCAACCATTCAGTTGTTTTTCCTTTCCATAACTTTAAAAAAGGATTGACTTAAAGGAAGTTGATTGATTTTGACCAAATCTGGCAAATTACTAATGTGTGGCAAGATACCGCGCAAACCAGTCACCTAACAAAAATTCCCACCTGTGTATATCTTTGACAATATTTCACAGATTGCAACCCCACGTTAGTATGCCAAGACAAAGTACATAAATGTAGCCTGTAGTAGCTGAGGTCTATCCTGCAAAGCATCACTAGCAATTGGTATGATACTTTATCAGATGATTCTTTTGTCACCTTCTAAAAGAATATGTACATACTGCTACTGTTGCTACCTCTTAATTTGCCAGTGGGCCTTACTTCCAGGGGACCAAACAGGCTGTAGGGGATTGAGACACTTCTGTTAAAAGGCTTGCATGCAGACTTACTCATGCCAGGGAAGAACACAAAACAGCTGTCTGAAAAGCAACTGGACTACATGGGAAGAAGGTATGCTATTCTTAAACCATCCACAAGAGGGGCAGGGGCCTATTGGGCCTTTCTCCAGGGACAAAGATGCTGGCAGGTGCTGTTGTTGCACTCTCCCTTTTACTTCCGATAGCACCAATGGGGCACTCCAACCCTGCACTCTCCTGTGCCCCGCCCCCCAAAGCTGGCAGGTGCACCCAGCCCTGCACTCTTCACAGCTGCACTCAAGCTGCTGGTTACACACACTCCACACCAAAGATGCTCCCTGGTCACCTGGCTCGAGTAGCCAGCGGGGCCTGCATTCCTGGGTCCCATGAAAATGTACTGATCAAACAGTTCTTAGGAACCTACCACACCCAGAGCACTACACAGACTGAACCACATCCCATCTTTCTGTGAAAAAATGCCTATTTACTTGTCCTGGAGCTTCACCCTAAGGGACAGACTTCAGGTTTGCCACACGTCTAAAGTCTATACAGCTGCTCTCAGAGAATGCAGGGCAGGGGACATCATCTTTGTGCTCTCCACTGACCTCATTATAGCTCACTGGAACCCCCTAGAAAGGAACTTACAATACTCCTCTCAAGCCCTGACTTTTCCAACTGTAGCCCAGAGGATATCTCCAGATCACCTGGTCTGCAGGCCAGAGGATTTATGTCTGTGGTTCCATACAACTATACATTATACATCTGCATACACTAAAGCTGCTGCCTGAGGGTCTGGCTTCCAGTCAATCTGAATCTAGGTACTGACTTGAGATCCCTGCCTTTGCAACACTGACTGATCTTGGAACAGCGTCAATAGTTGGTTCCTATCAAATATAAATCAGACTACTTAGACAAGACAAAGGTTTGAGAAACACAAGAGCCAGGGCTAGGTTGAAAGATAAAGATCATCTCCTACACAAGACTAGTCCTTCAAGTCTAGAAGAGGTAGTTGTTTTCTGTAAACATAGAAACAACATAGAGTCAAGCAAAATGAGAAAACAGAAAAATATGTTCCTCCAAACAAAAGAAGATAAAAACCTCAGGGAAAAAAAATTAATGAAATAGAGATAACTAATTTATCTGACAGAGTGAAAGTAATGGTCATAAAGATGTTTACCAAACTTGAGAGAAAAATCAATCAACACAATGAGAACTTAAAAACAAACAGAAAATACAAGAAAGTATCAAAGAAGAGTCACAAAGCTGAAGACAGTGGCTGATCTGAAAAACAAGAAACTAAAGCAGAAGAATTCAAGAGCAGACTAGATCAAGCAGGAGAGAAGAACAGTGATCTAGAAGATAGAGGAATGGAACTCAAACAGAAAAGAAAAAAGAAAAAAAATTAAAGTGAAGATAGCTTAAGGAACCCATGGAACATCACAGCACGAAGAATAACATCCACATTATACAGGTGCCAGAAAGAAAAGAGAGAGACAAAGGGGCAGAAAACTTATTTGAAGAAATAATGGAGGCAAACTTCCCCAATGTGGGGAAACAGACATCCAGATCCAGGAAGCCTCGAAGGTCCCATAAAAAATGAACTCCAAAAGATCCACACCAAGACATAGTACAAGTAAAATGTCAAAAGTAAAAGATAAAGAAATAATCCAAAAAGAAGCAAGAGGAAAACAACTTTTACATACAAGGGAACCCTGTACCCTGCCCTCTGGCCTGCATAAGATTTTCGGCAGAAACTTTGTAGGCCAGAAAAAGTGGCATGATAATATTTAAAGTGCTGAAAGGAAAAAACTCCCAACTAAAAATACTCTACAAGGCAAGGTTATCATTCAGAATTAAAGGAGAGATAAAAAGTTTCCCAGACAAGTAAAAGCTAAAGAAGTTCATCATCTAAACTGGCTTTATAGGAAATATTAAAGAGAATTCTTTAAGCTGCAAAGAAAGTATACTAATTATTAACAAGAAAACATATTCAAGTATAAATCTCACTGGTAAAGTTTAGTATATAGTAAAGGCAGTGGATTAATCACCTAAAGCTACTATTAGCAAAAAGAACTGTGATTAAAAATGTTAAGGGACAAAGGAAAAAGATGTAAAATGTAACATCAAAAACATAAAATGGGGGGGGTAGCAAAAATGTGGAGTTTTAGAATGCATTCAAACTTAAGTTGTTATCAGGATGCCTAGGGGGCTCGGGTGGTTGAGTGTCTGACTCTTGGTTTTGGCTCAAGTCACAATGTCAGGGTCCTGGGATGGAGCCCCACATTGGGCTCCACATTCAGCAGAGTCTGCTTGAGAGATTCTCTCTCTCCCTCTTCCCTCCCCCATTCACATGAACTCTCTCTCTCTAAAATAAATAAATCAATCTTAACAACTTTAAATTGCTATCAATTTAAAATAGACTGTTATAAATATATAGGCTATTATATGTGAGCCTCATGGTAACCACAAAGTAAACATCTATAGGAGATACACAAAGATAGTAAGAAAGATATCTAAGCATAACACTAAAGAAAACCATCAAACTATGAAGGAAGAGAGCAAGAAAGGAAGAAAGGAACTACAAAACAGCCAGAAAACAATGAACAAAATGGCAATAACTAGAGACCTATTAATAATTATTTTAATGTAAATGGACTAAATTCTCCAACCAAAAGACACAGAGTGGCTGAATGAAAAAAAAAAAAAAATCCATCTATCTGCTACCTACAAGAGACTTGCTTCAGCTATAAGAACACACACACGCAGCCTGAAAGAAATGGTAAAAGATGTTTCACACAAATGGAAACCAAAAGAAAGCAGGAGTAGCTTTACTTACATCAGACAAAATAGACTTTAAAACTAAGACTGTAGTAAGAGACAAAGAAGAGGGATGCCTGGGTGGCTCAGGCAGTTAAGCATCTGCCTTCAGCTCAGGTCATGATCCCAGGGTCCTGGGATTGAGCTCCATGTCAGGCTCCCTGCTCGGCAGGAAGTCAGCTTCTCCTTCTTCCTTTGCTCCTCCCCCCTCTGCTCATGTGTGCGTGCTCTCTCTCAAATAAATAAAATCTTTCAAAAAAAAGAGAAGAAAAGAAGACCTTTATATAATGAAAAAGGGGTCAATCCAACAAAAGTATATAACATTTCTAAATGCTTATGCACCCAAGATATGAGTAGCTAGATATGTAAATATTAATAGACCTAATGGGAGAGATGAATAGCAATATGATAGTACAGGAAACTTAATACCCTACTTATACCAATGGACAGATCATCCAGAACCGCCCCCCCCCCAAAAAAATCAATAAGGCAACATCAACTTTAAACAACCTATTAGACCAGATGGTTTATAAATACACACACACACACACACACAGAACATTCCCTCCAAAAGTAGCAGTATATGAATTCTTCTCAAGTGCATACGAATATTCTCCAAAATAAATCATCTTAAGCCACAAAACAAATCTCAATAAATTTAAGAAGCCTGAAATCACATTAAGCATCTTTTGCAATCACATGGTATGAAACTAGAAATGAATGAAAAAAATGGAAAAAAATCACAAATATGTGGTGATTAAACAATATGCTACTAAATAACCAATGGGTCAATGAAGAAATCAAAGGAGAAATAAACAAATACCTCAAAACAAATGAAAATGGAAATGCAACTTACCAAAATCTATGGGATGCAGGAAAAACCATTCTAAGAGGGAAGTTCAAAATGATAGAGGCCTACCTCAAAAAAAAAAAAAAAGAAAAAAAAAGAAAAAGATCTCAACTAAACAATCTAACTTTACACCTAAAGGAACTAGAAAAAGAAAAACAAGCAAAACCCAAACTTAGTAGAAGGAAGGAAGGAAGGAACAAAGACCAGAGCAGAAATAAATAAAACAGAGACTAGAGTAAGACAACAGAAGAGACCAATGACACCATGGGCTGGTTCTCTGAAAAATAAACAAAACTGACAAACCCTTAACTAGACTCAACAGGAATAAAAGATAAAGGCTCAAATAAAAATCCCCAAAAATATACAATCTTCTAAGACTGAATCATGAAGAAAAAAAATCTGAACAGACCAATTACTAGTAAGGAGATTGAGTCAGTAATCAAAAACCTCCCAACAAACAAAAGCCCAGGACCAGACAGCTTCATTGATGAACTCTACCAAACATTTAAAGAAGATTTAATACCTATCCTTCCCAAACTCTTCCAAAAATTGATGAGGAGAGAACACTTCCAAACTCATTTTATGAAGGCAGCATTACCCTGATAACAAAACCAGACAAAAACATTACAAAAAAACCCCAAAATTACAGGCCAGTATCCCTGATGAACACAGATATAAAAAATCCTTGACAATAATGCCCACTCTATACTTTCATTTGACATAGTATTGAAAATCCCAGTCAGAGCAATTAGACAATAAAAAGGAATAAGGCACTACAACTGAAAACAAAGAAGTAAAACTCTCTGTGGATGACATGATTTTTTTATACATAGAAAACTCTAAAGACTCCACCAAAACACTGTTAAAAGTAATAAATTCTGTAAAATTGCAGGATACAAAAATCAACCATACAAAATTCTGCTGCATTTCTATATAATAACAAAGCATGAGAAAGAGAAATTAAGAAAGCAATCCCTTGCACAACTGCATCAGAAAGAATGAAATATCTAAAAATAAGTTAAACCAAGGAGATTAAAGACCTGCACACTGAAAACTATAAAGACACCGATTGAAAGAAACCAAAGGCACAGATAAATGGAAAGATGTTCTATGCTCATGGATTGGAAAAATTAAAACTAAAATGTCTATAGTACCCAGAGCAATCTATTGATTCTATGCAATTCCTATCAAAGTCCCAATGGCATTTTTCACAAAAATAGTACAAACTATCCCAAAATTTGTATGAACCAAAAAGACTCCAAAATAGCCAAAGTAATCTTGAAAGGAAGAAGGTAGGTGGAGGCATCATACTCCCTGATTTTTAACACATTTAACTAAGCTATAGTAATCCAAACAGTATAGTATTGGCATAAAAATGGACACATAGATCAATGGGACTGAAGAGAGCGCCCAGATATAAACCCATGCATATATGGTCAATTAATTTATGACAAAGGAGTCAAGAATACACACTGGGGTAAAAACAATCTCTTGAATATCAATGGTGTTGGAAAAACTGAACAGCCACATGCAAAAGCATAAAACTGGACTGCTATGTCAAACACAAAAATTAACTCACAATGGATTAAAGACTTGAATATTAACACCTGAGACTATAACACTTCTAGAAGAAAACACAGGCAATAAGCTTCCTGACATCAAGTCTTGGTGCTGGGGTGTTTTTTTGGACCTGATTCTAAAAGCAAAGGCAACAAAGGCAAAAATAAACAAGTTGGGACTCCATCAAACTAAAACACTCCTGGCCCATCAAAGGAAACCACCAACAAAATGAAAAGGCAACCTACTGAATGGGAGAATTATTCCAACCTACTGAATGATACAAATCATGTATCATTCACATAAGGGGTTAATATCCAAAATATATAAAGAACTCATACAACCAAATAGCAAAACTACCAAAAAAAGCTGATTAAAAAATGGGCATAGGATCCAAGGACACACTTTTCTAAACATGACATACACATGGCCAACAAGCACATAAAAAGATGCTCAACTTCACCAATCATGGGGGAGAGGAGAGGCAAAACCACAATGCAAGATCACCTATTAGAATGACTGTTATCAAAAAGACAATAAATAATAAGTGTTGCCAAGGAAGTGAAGGAGGAGCCCTTGTGCATTGCTGATGGGAATATAAACTGGTACAGCCACTATGGAAAACAGTATGGGGGTTCCTCAAAAAATTAAAAATAGAAATACCATATGACCCAGCAATCCCACGTCTGTGTATTTATCCAAAGACAATGGAAACACTAACTCACCTCCCTCTTCACTACAGCAGTATTTATAATACTCAAGATATGGGGCAAACTAAGCATCCACTGATGGACGAATGTATAAAAAAGATGTGGTACACAGAGCAGTCCTCCCCTTATCCATAAGGGATACAATCCAAAACCCCCAGTGGATGCCTGAAATCAGAGGTAGTACTGAACTCTACATATACTATGGTTTTTGCTAATCCATACAGAACTATAATAAAGCTTGATTTATCAATTAGGCACAATAAGGGATTAGCAACAATATTAAAATAGAATGATTATAATATACAGTAATGAAGCTTGTGAATATGGTCTCTCCCTCAAAATATCTTATTGTACTTTTTGTGATGATGTGAGCTAATAAAATGCCTATGTGATTAGATGAAGTGAGGTGAATGATGTAGGCACTGTGATGCAGCTTTAGGCTACTAGTGACCTTCTGATGATACATGAGAAAGATCATCTGCTTCTGGATTGGGGCTGATCACAGTAATCTGAATCTGTGGGACACAAAACCCAGACAGGGGAACTACTGTATTTATAATAAAATACTATTCAGCCATAAAAAAGAATGAAATCTTGCCATTTGTGACAACATGCATGGTCCATGAAGGTATTATGCTAAGTAAAATAAGCGGGCAGAAAAAGACAAGTACCATATGATCTCATTTATATATGAAATCTAAGTCAAGCAAATAATAAAAACCTCATGGATATAAAGAACAGAATGGTGATTGCCAGAGCAAAATGGATGAAGGGGGGTCAGAAGGCAGAGACTCCCCATAATGAAATGAATCGGTAGACCACAGGAATGTGGTGTGCCACATGGTGACTACAGTCAATGGTATTGTCTGTATTTGAACGTTGCCAGGATAGTGGATCTTGAAAGTTCTCATCACAAGAATAAAAGAGAAGTTTTCCTTTCGTAATGTTTTATGGTAACAAATGAGGACTAGACTTAATGTAGTTTTTTCACAAGGTATACAACTGTCAAATCATTATATTCTGGAACTAATATAATGTATGTTATACTTTGATTTAAAAAAGTTCACCTGTTTATTATCCCTTAACTCCTTTAAAATTTGAAATCCGTCCCCCATTTTTCTCATTCAACCTTACACCTCTTTCAAGATATAGTGAAAGACCCATCTCCATAATTCTAATCTCTATTATCAACGGATTTTCACATTCTTGTTTTTTATACCATAGTTACCACTGTATTCTATTTTATGTTTTCTATCTTCCCAGGAAGACAAAAGGCCCCAGGTACCATCTTCATTAAGAACCCCCACCCCCTCCCACACACAAAGCCCAGAACAATGCTGAGCACAGGATAGATACTTTAATGTATCTATGGCCTTGCTAAGTTTAGTTGACATAGGTGAATTAGCTGAGGGGGAGAATAGTTTGTGAAAATTATAATGACTTGTTTTCTAAAACATTTCAAGGATCTAAAAGCACATGAAACCTATGGTCTTGTTAACTCAAATGTAACTGAATATCTATGGTCTCATGAAAACATTTAAATTAATATAAATCTGTCTGTAAGTAGTAAATATTTTATCTTTTTATGTTTACAAGTGTTTTTTAAATATATTAAAAAAATAAAAGTATGTTGAATTATGTAGAGAAATCACACAAAATAAAGTTATTAAATTTTATTGAAAAGAATATTTAAATAAAAGTATATACTATATATGAAGTTCTAGACAACATTTAGAACATAATCGTCTTTAGTAGCTAAAATTAAGACTAGTTTAATTTTTTAAACTCTTTTACCAAACAAATCCAGGAGTGAAAATATTTAGTACATTATCAAAAATGATTAAACACAAAAGAAGATGAAATATATACTTCAAAGTATATTGCAAAAATATTTCATGTATACCAATTAATGCCTTTTTAAAATATTTCCAAATTCTTAGCTTCTGTAGAACTAGTTAAGACTGAGAAAAAAAACATTCAACTGTATAATTTGACCCAGAAAGCTCAATTTTAAAATACAAATATCTCAAAACTGGGGAAATTCTTTCATTTGTGAAATGTGTAAAACAAATTTTATACATTTGTGAAATGTATAAAAATAATCAGACTGATGCCTACTTTTTATAAAACAAAGTACCATCACTGAATTTTCATTGAATTTCTTTGCATTCAATGGCATATTAATAGAGATCAAAGACTATCTGTTCAATGACAGATCTCAACACTCTGCCCTTAGAAAATCCCAGGAATTCAGAAAAGTGGATGGAGTGGGATCAGGAGAGGTTAAGAACACTTAGGGTCTTCCCCACCCTTATCCCCAACAAAAGCACCACCTTAAGGGTGTGCCCACAGGCTGGCAGGTGACTCAGTCTTCATTTGGCCTAAATAGATAAAAGGCAAAAGCAAATGCTCAGAGCAAGATCCTAGGCTCTCAAGGTACTTGGAAGGTTCTGAATAATTAAAAATGTACAAATCAGAGATGCTAACTTTCCTAAAGAACCTTATAAGAAATAAAATGAGAATTATAGAAAAGGAAATACCTAAACTGCTCTAAAATGCTTCATTTTTTTGACATATATAATAGTCTGTACATCTTTCTTTTAGACTATAACTTTATTTTTGAGAAAAACATGGAAAGCCTTCAGCTAACAAAATTTATCATATGCACAAATGCCATGTCTCCCTCCAGAATCCACTACAGAAACACCTACCAAACCTACAAAAGAAATTTGGGATCTGTTTTTAACACCAACGCTTTGGAAGTAAAAAATCTTGTCATCCTTGATTCTTTTTTCCTTCAAACCTCACTTCTGATCTATCAACTTGTCATTTCTACATCCAAAGATATCCTAAATCCAATAATTTCTGTGATTTCAAAAAAGTATAAACCAAGATTATCTTTCAGTCTGAGCCATCATTATCTTTTCATTGGTACTAGTTTCCCTACCATATCTATCCCTAGCTTTCCTCCCCTACTTTTAAGGTGTTTTTTTTTTTTTTCGTTGTAAAACCAGATCATATCACTACAACTATATAACATTTAAACTTTGCCTCAGTTAGTAAGACCACACTCCTGAGTGTCTCACTGCACTGGGCAACTTTTTGGTCCTTAGATTTCCCAAGTCTAGTCTACAGCCATACCATCCTGAATGCGCCCGATCTTGTCTGATCTCGGAAGCTAAGCAGGGTCGGGCCTGGTTAGTACTTGGATGGGAGATTTCCCAAGTCTATTCTCTCAGGCTTTGCGTTTGCTGAGTTCCTTCTACTGGCAATGTTCATGGCCTCTGTTTTCATTAGTTTATTCCATCCTCATCCCTCGCTCAATTTTACCCCTTCAAAGTTTATGCTAACTACCTTAGCTAAAAAGTAGCCACGTGCCCAGAGTGATCTTACAATCACTGTTTTTTATCTGCTTTGTAGCATTTAAGTATTTTAAATTCTTTCCTCTATTCTACAGGTTTGTTGTCCACCTTCTCTTATCACTGTGTACATGAGACCAGGCAGGAAGCCAGTCTGTCTCTCACAGCCATACCTCCAATACTTAACCAGTAGGCATTAGCTAGGTCAGTGTCTGGCACAGAGTAAGCACTTATTAATAATGGACTGACCTATGCCATAACTATCATATAACAATGAACACAATCTTTTTTCTCACGCCCTTTCACCCTTACCTTCTATTTTCACTCCCACTTTCCTCTTTTTGATATTTTCCATGAAAAATAACTTTTACATTTCTGTATTGTAACATTTACAAAGAAACAAAAGTAATTTTCTCCCAACTGAGATCATCTTACAATCACTTTTCTGTTTTTACTACACATGTAAATTTGAAGTCCTGTAAGTACCTGTATCTTAACATATCCAAAAGGACACTTACCATCTTTTGCCACCAACTTGCTGTTTCAGGAGACCTGTCTTATGGCAGAGACCTGTTTCTAAAATCTGCTTTTCTTCAATGGTAGCTGCTCACCGACACTACACTCCCACCCTCACTGCAGCTGGGTGTGGTGATCACATGACCAAGTTCTAACCAAGGGAACATGAATGTAAGTAATAAGTGCCGTTTCTAGGTCTGGTTCCTAATACTCCTCCCTCCTTTTTTCTAGCTTCTGGCAGACAGAGGTGGTGACAGCCTTGGAAGGCATGTGAAGAAGATGGCAGGTCTTCCAACGTGGAATGAGATCTAATGAGATGGTGAAATACCCTTAATTGTCCACCGAGGTAAGGAACCACTCCTGATCAGTAAGGGAGAAGTACATACAAACTTTGGATGTTTTAAGCCACTGAATTTTGAGTTTTGTTGTAAAAGCTTAGTTTACCCAACAAACCAATTGGCCAGTTGCTGAAGCAGAAATCTTACAGTAGGGGTGCAGGCAGGGATGTGTCTGACAACACATTCAACCAACAAATTCTAGCAATGTTAGATCTTATGATATAATTCATCTGGTTTTCTAACATCTACAGCCACTCCCTAGTTCTTCTACCCAGAATCACAGGTTCACTGCTTTCTGATTGCCCTTGCTTTAAACTTACAAGTCAATCAACTTTCCAAAATACAATCAAAGTAACAGCATAAAATGTCAATGTTATACCTTTAATACACATAGCTGCCTCCTAGAGAATATGCACACAAGGCCCACAAAAATCTTTATTACTTATTCTTGCTCCAACCACACTGAACCATCAGTTCCCTCAAAAGGCTGAGCAAATGTTCATTTTCTACAGCTAGGAGAAAAAGCCAGGGAAAGAGCAGAGCTAGTAAGAAAACTTTTAAGAAGATAGTGGTGCTGTAATTATGTTTTAAATGTTTGTGATAAGCATTCTTTAAACATTTTAAATAAGCTCTTTAATAAAGTAGCTTATAATAAACTTTTAAAAGTTAACATTGACAAAAGATAATGAAAATGATTGTTTTATTAAAGTCAAGAAAAAACACATGATGATTTATTCAGGAATTTTGCAAAAACAGGTACCCTGCTTCACTTTCCACCTTAGTTTAGTGAGAAGAAAACAAACACTGAGAAAGTATCCAGACAGAAAAAAGCTTTAATCATAAAAGCAAATTCCAAGGTAGATGGAGTTAGCAAATAAAGCCAATTTCAAATCACCTAATTCACTAAATGATTATTAATAAACAAGTATTATCAAGAAAATATTTCATGTTATGATCAAGAAGCTGTTTTTATAAACATAGTGACAAAATTAAAAGTAACTGAAACTATGTTCTGAAACTAGAACATTTAAATCCCAAGGAAACTAAAGTACTGTTGTAACATAAAAACAGATGATCCAAAGTTAGACAAATATGTGGAAATCCAGAATCCTCAAAAATTAACCTGTCAAATTTGGTCCACGAGGCTTGGCTACCCATTATCAACATCCTAAAGATGGTCCTGTTTAGATCACAATGAGAAAAATGCAACTGATGTGCTACCACATATATATGATGCTTTATTTTTCTTTCATAGAGTTTTAAGAAATTGCACTCTTGAGTTGTCTACCCAGTATTTCACTACTATGAAAAAAGAAACAGGACTGAAAAACAAATAGGTTCTTAGGTGGTACAGAATAAATACATTTTTAAAAAGAAAACATGGGTGGCCTGGGTGGCTCAAGTTGGTTGAGTGTCCAACTCTTGCCTTTGGCTGCGGTTATAATCCCAGGGTCCTGGGATTGAGCCCAGTTGGGCTCCGCGCACTCAACACGGAATCTGCTTGAGATTCTCTCTCTCCCTCTCTGTCTGCCCTTCCCTCCACTTGTATGCTTTCTCTAAAATAAATCTTAAAAATAAAAAACAGAAACAGAAAAATAAACCACCCCATTTACTCCCATAATTAAGTTTAACTCCAAGTAATAAATTCCATAAACTAGCAAAGAACACCACACACAAAATCCCTCAGCCAATAAATTAAAAAAAAAAAATGATAATTTCAATAAGCTAGTATTCTTAGTAAAAACTAAACTTTGTAAAGATCCAGAAATAATGGTCTCAACATTAAATATTCTGAATTTCAATTTCTACTGAATATCTTTCATCTGTAAATCTCATTAACAGTTTTCAAAAACAAAGCAGACACAATTTCTTTTCCGCTAGGGAAAAAAACACTCTGAAAACAAGAATACTTCCTTTGTTTTGTTTTGTTTTTTCAAAACTTCTAACTTAATGTGGTCAAGATACTAAAATGTTAAATTATCTGGCTTTTGTATAATAAAACTTTCATGTGGAAATCTCAGGTAATTTAAAATACCTAATGTTATCAAAATATTTCAATTATAGCCTTCTTATTGGGTATTTAAGGAGCTTTACAGGAGATTCAAAAATGGAAATGTCATACAACTTGCTGGAATACTAAATGAGCAGGGTTCATTGGGCAAAAATAAAATATATTATATGAAGGCCATGAGAGCAGAGACAGTAAAATTCAGCAGACTGCTGTAACAACTATAAAAAACTGCCATCAGCCTAATGGTACCTCCAAAGCAGACTCTAGATGCCTCTAGAGCTCTGCACCTGAAAGCTACTTTTAGGTTAGATCCAGAGTCTTACCCAAGAAGCACTCCAGTATTATGAAAATAAAAAGCCTTTCTGTCAAAAGATTCAAGTTTGATTCTTAGCTCTACCACTGACTAGTGAAATTTTGTAAAATTTCAGTTTATCTTCAAAATGTACATAAAAGGGAAGCCTGGGTGGCTCAGCGGTTGAGCGTCTGCCTTTGGCTCAGGGCGTGATCCCAAAGTGCCAGGATCGAGTTCCCCTCCCCATCAGGCTCACTGCATGGAGCCTGCTACTCTTTCTGCCTGTGTCTCTCTGCTTCTCTCTCTGTCTCTCTTGAATAAATAAATCAAAATCTTTAAAAGATAAAATAAAATGTACATAAAAATGATATTTACACAACCTATCTCAGAGAACTGCTTTCCCTTAAAATAATTCTTGCGAAAGGGGACACTGTATAATAAACTATGCACAACGCTAGTTAAGTTTGTTCCTTCTTTATAAAAAACAAACGTTTTTTGAAACTTTGAGCTAGGTACTGCACTAAGTGCCAAGAGACGGCTGAACCAAACAAAGAGCCAACCAACTAAAAATTGTTGTGGCTGTTTAAAGCCTTAAAGTCTGGTAATGAATTATAATAATATACTTTAAATACTAAGTAAATTAATGAATAATGTACTCCAGACACATAAAGGACGATGTACCTAATGTTGACTATAGGATTCAGGATAAATTTTTCAAGGGAGGTAATGCTTGAACTGCACATGGAAGGAAAAAGACAAATGTGTCAGACTGAGATAATGGAAAGTATAATTCCATACAAAAGGAAACAACTCATGTAGACTCACAAAGACACTTAACTGCTCAACTTGTTTAGGGATCTACAAATAGTTCAACATCGTTATTATCTGGGGGGGGGGAGGGGGCGGCAGGGGATAGTAGTAAGAAACGCAGAAGAAAAGAATGTTATAGAGAGGACCAGAGGCAGGAAAACCTATACAATTCTATTTAGAGTGGTTTGTGTGAGACATTATCTATATGAGAAAGTGACTGGATACCTTTAACTAAAACAGAGAATAAAGAAAAAAGGAACAGATTTTTTTTTCCCCCCTGGGGAATGTGAAGATAGGCTTTGTAACAAGATGTTTAATTTAAAGCACTTACAACACCTGAGTGGAGTTGTCCAGCAAACACACAGGTTTAGAGATCAAAAGAAAGATAAAGGCTTGAAATTGAGATTTATAAATCTTCAGCTTTAAGGGAATGGATGAGATTTCCCGTACATGAAGAGGGAGGAACACCATACCTTAGAGGATTAAATTGCCTTTCCCATTTTATATGCTCAAAAATGTAAGCTATTCTGTTAGGGCCAAAGAATGTACAATTTAATCCTGAAATCATAAGGTCAGCAATCTAAATAAGAATTCCATTCCTAAAAGCTTGTTTAGTCACATTATTTATTGTTATTAATGTTATTAGCAATCTTATTACAATGGTTCTAATATTGGCCCAGGGTCTCCCAGAAGATCCTCTATATTATCTACAATCTCAAAGCTCCCTGCACTAATCTATACTGGGAGGGTCCTCCAGACCAGAATGACCCTTTCTTGGATCAGATTTGATCAAGCAGTTACTATGAATGTGTTTTAAATTTTAATGCATTAAAAAATAAAAGTTTAAAGTACAGTCCCTGTCTTTAAAAATGACTACAATTCTAGCTTGAGTGAAAAAGAGAAAAACACAAGTAATAAATCCAGCATATAATTTCATCTAGTCCTTGGACAAGCTGCAAGAGGTAATACTTTCTCCGTTTTCCAATGATACCAATAGCTATATATAAGAAAAATTGTTTTGCTTTTAATGGCAATTTTATGAAAAGCCACTAGATGGGGATATTGCCTTTGAAAATGTTGCTCAAAAAACTATTTTGATCACAGTAACTTGTAGAACCATAAAAGATGTCTCCAATACCCTTTAAATAGGTTCAGAGATTTTAAATCCTTCATCTTAAAGTTGAGAATAATGAGACAAAGATTAAATGACTTGCCCAAGATTCCACAACTGCTTAAATAAAGGGCAATGCCAGGACTAGAGCCAAAGTCTTCCTTATTGAGTCCTAAAGGTGTTATGTTCCTTGCATTTAAAAAGTAAATGTGCGAAGTTACAGTTTCGCCTTTAGAAAATGAAATTAACTTCAGTTTATATGGAAACCACATATTTATTTATATGGGACGTTCACATAAAGAGAAAAAGGTATCCCATCATTTGGGAAAGCACTGGAGCAATGACATGGTAAAATAAAAACTCAGAAGTGGGTATATTACTGTGGCTGAAAGTTTCAGAAGAGTTAATCTTAAAGTAACTACTGAAAAACAATGAACAGGTATAAAGAAATAGACAAAAACCTCTGGTCTCAAATTTTGTATTTCCAAAGGCCAAATGGGAAGTATAAATATTGATATATAAAATGAGAAAATGATTACTGAAGTTTAAAGAAATCATTTCCCCCTAATTTTCCACAGTGGTTCTCCTTTCTTCCACTATAGCACACCTAATGGTGATCCATACTACGTCACACACACACACACCTCCATCCTGAATTCCTAAGTACTGACTATCCCTCCATCCAGTTCTCAAATTCAAAAAAGATATCTGAAACTAAATAAGTGAGGATGTAGTTGAAGGTATTCCAGTGGTAAGCTGAAATTTGCTCTATTTAGAAACAAAAAAATCTTACAGTAATTTCCTGAACACTTCAGTTATTCTGTCTATAACAGCTATACTTAGAAAATACTTCAAAGTGACTTAACATTTGGATGAGTTTTATTACAGTAAAGCCTTACCTTTCTTCCTGCTTATAATGACAAAGAAATATGAATGAAAAATCATTTGTTAGATGTTTATTTCAAGCAATGTCTACAAAAGTTGGGACAATATTAGATCTGCTAAAGGCAGGATGTTAAAACTTGGTATGTTATTAAAATTTACTAGGACAATGTATGTATTTTAAAGTCATTCCATTAAAATAAAACCTACTTCTCTGATTTTAAATAAACTGGAATTATTCAAATTTGAAAAAGAAAAGTTTTAAGAGAGTGCATAAGCCCTTAAAAGACAGGCTATTTGGTTACAAAACAACACACCAAGTTTTTAGTTACGAATTTGGGTAAGCAGAAAAATTTAGTATACATTACCTGAAGATGCAAATTTTAAATTTTCTACTTTTGTAAGCTCAAAATTCCTCTATCAGTTCAGTAGAGCAATGGGGACCATGGCTCAGTGAACACACCACAACCTTGGCACTCCACTGATACTCAACATTCCATTTTAAAAGGTAAAATAAATAGGAAAATGGAGTTTGACTTTATAGTCAGTTTTTCTGGAACATATCTATTCCAATATAAATAAGTACCAGCATAAAAAGAATCTATAAGATGAAATATGGTAATTTAGCTGTTCTCCATCTCCACTGAAACCTAACATGAAAACAAGAAGAAAGGGATTTACATTCAAGTATGACAAACACACACCTGTATTAAGAAAGGATGATCTAAACTACAGTGTAATCTCAATTAACCAGCCAGGTAGACAAAACCCTTAATATTAAGCAGAATTTTCCCTTAAAGAACAGTCACTAAAATTTAGTTGTTCAACTATACAAACATACATCAAGAGAAGTTTTAGATTAAGAGCATATTTGGCAAAAAATAAAATTAAAATTAAAATTAAAAAAAAAGAGCATATTTGGCCAGTTTGGTTTTTCCTTGTTTCTACCAAGAGGCATTATTATATATGATGGAAAACAAACAAACTGGGAGTTGGAAACTTCAAACTATACACTCTTGACTCTGCCAACAAGTATTTTCTGATCTTTAAAGTCACTCAACCCTTTCAGTTTTCCCAAATGCAAAATGAAGGTTACAGTTTTTAAGCTTTAAAATAGTTTTAAACTTAAAAAAACACACACAATGCTTTCTTAAAATAAAATAATCATTAGAAGTATAGCAAGTCAAACAAGTACAAGTGGAAAAGCTCTGGCTAATGGGGAATTAGGTGGCTGGAGCCCTGTCCGTAACAACTGGTCTACACCATAATTTCTGAGGGGTTTAAGGAATTCTAATGGATCTGAAACACACCATTTAAAAACCTCTCCACACCAAACAATGAAAGGAATTTTCAGAATGATGTGACAGCCACGGCAGCGAGATTCAAAAATAAACACATTTTTCACCATAAAAAATTCAAACAAGAGAAACTGGTCAACATTCAGTGAAAATAAAAACCTATTTCTGAGAATTTCAATTAATGATACATCACTCTATTAAATTATGGTTACACTAAAGAACTTACAGAATAGCCAAACATAAATTATCTCAGAATATGTATCTGAATATAAAGAAACACTCCTGTTTGACAGGAAAGAAATGAGCCAAAATAAAGATATATTAAACCCAATTAATTTTGTAGTATATTTACATAAAACCCATTACACTTCACAAAAGTGTTTTATTTTGAAATTCCCTATCAGTTTTTTTTTTTTTAGATTTTATTTTTAAGTAATCTCTACACCCAAAATGGGGCTCAAACTTACAACCCTGAGATTAAGAGTCACATGCTCTACCGACTGAGCCAGCCAGATGTTCCCACATTAGTTCTAGGAAGACAAGTCATATTTCACTACCACCAAGCCCAAAGGAGCCAAATGGGATATACATCCCAACTGCAGCAAGGGAAGCTCCACTCGGAAAAGTTATACAATGGAACTTCCTATTGTTTAAACAAACAAGTTTTTTTAAAATAAAAGGCTCTAATGAAATTTAAAAAATTTAACTATAGATAAAACTATAGTTTAAAAAAAACAGAAGTCCAAAATATAACTAAAACAAAGTTTGTAAGTTTAAACATGCAATATTAGATATTTCACTAAACACAAAAATCGCGAACATCTTAATATCTGGATTTGCATTAGAAATTTAAGTATGACTTTTACAAAATTCCTAAGTTCACTTAAGATACATTTAAAATGGCACATTTTTAAAGAAATTATATTTACCTGTAAATGTAAATTGAGATAAATACATAAGATTTGTAATGAAAACAGTCAATCGAATATGGTATAAAATTATATTATTTCACATATATAACAATGAAGAGTAAATTTCCCTTTTCTTAAAAAAAAATCAATAAAATATTCTTAAAACGGGTCAATTCTATTGTCTGTAATAGTCATTTGAAAGCACTCTTACCTTTCTTCTGAGCTATACAATCGAGCAAGTCCAAAATCTGCAAGTTTTATTTGCCCTCTGGCAGAAGACAAAAGGAATAAAAACGTATTAGTCTACTCTGAAATCATATATATTTATATCCACTGATAGATATCTAAACATATTATACATATTCATATTCTATTCTTAAAACTAATAAAAATATACTAATATAAACTTTAACTTTCATCACACAGCAGTACACTAAGTCCTACAAGGAAAGGCAAATAGATATACTCATACATAATCTTAAAAAAAAAAAAAAAAAAGTAGTACTTTTCCTTTGGTAATTTCAGCTCCTATTATTCTAGTACCACCACCACCACCGATACTACTACTATTATACTAGTATTAATAGTATTTTAGCACTATGTAAGAGTTCCTATTTAGAAAAGTACATTTCAATGGAAATAAAACTGAGATCACTTCTGCTTAGTAATTAGACATATTACTTGTTCAACTCAAATCAATAATGCATATGAACACATTGTTTTATTTTCTAGTTATTAGAGGGGCTAGGTACATAGAAACCTTTCTACCAACTAAAATCAGAACCAGGCATGCCTCACTTAAACTAATGAGTAGCACCAAATACAACAAAATTATCAGAGCTCAGGTTATGCTGTCAGTAAAATGTTTAACATAAGTTTTAAATACCTAGTTATGTAGGGGCACCAAGGTTGCTCAGCCAGTTAAGCATGTGACTCCTGATTTTAGCTCAGATCATGATCTCAGAGTCATGAAGTCAAGCCCCATGTCAGGCTCTGCACAGGGCATAAAGCCCACTTAAGATTCTCTCTTTCTCTTTCCCTCCCCCCATCCTTCGCTTGCACTCTCTCAAAAATAAAATAAATAAATAAAATAAAATAAAATAAAATAAAATAAAATATAAAATAATAAAATTAAATTTAAAACCCCCTACTTATGTGCATGTAAACATACTTCAAAAAAGTTCACTTTATTTTTTTAAAAAAGATTTTATTTATTTATTCATGAGAGACAAAGAGAGAGAGAGAGAGAGAGAGAGAGAGGCAGTGTCTCTCTCTGCCTGTGTCTCTCGATTCTGGGACTCCAGGATCACACCCTGAGCCAAAGGCAGACGCTTAACCACTGAGCCACCCAGGCGTCCCAAAAAACTTCACTTTAAAACTGTGATACTGAGGGAAAAAAAAAAAAAAAAAAAAAAAAACCTGTGATACTGGTATAAAAAAATTTCTAAATTAAAAAAAAATTTTTCTTAGATCTATTCTTAACCTAAAGCCAAAATCATATTATTAAGTACTAAAATATCCATTTACAGTATTTGGAAAAAATAAAATGAGAAAACCAACTAAGCCAACTTATTTTATGTACATTAACAACTATTATTGGAAATTAAAAAATTTTTTTTAAAGATTCCATTTATTTATTCATGAGAGACACAGAGAGAGGCAGAGACACAGGCAGAGGGAGAAGCAAGGCTCCTTGTGAGGAGCCGGATATGGGACTCGATCCCAGGACCCCGGGATCATGCCCTAAACCGAAGGCAGACATTCAACTACTGAGCCACCCAGGTGCCCCTAATTAAAGTATATTTAACACAACTTCAGATGCAGCTCAAGCCGTAATATTGGTGATTATGTTAAAAGTTTGAGCAATTAAAAAAAAAAAGTTTGAGCAATAAAATAAATTTTAAATCTTTTTAACAGAATCATGATATATATAACACCCACTTTAAACACATATATCAAACTTACATCATACCTATTGTTTAGAAGAATATTTGAACACTTGATATCTCTATGCAAAAAGTTCTTCTTATGACAATAATCCAGACCTTCCATGAGCTGTCTCATAAATGACTTTATGTGATTTTCATTAAAATGAACCAAGCCTGATTCCAGTAGTCCCATCAGATCATGGTCCATATATTCAAACACCAGATAAAATGCACCTAAGAGCAAGAATAATGAATTCATTAAAATTTTTTATTCTTACAACTTTTTTATAGGTTCAAAATTTTAAAAATTACAATGCTGTGGAGAAAATTATTTCTTGAAAAGAAGTCCTACTTTGTCACTTCAATAACATTCATCTTTCTCTCTGAATTTATTATCAATAAATGCATCCCAAGGAAACCTCTAACCTCTAACCTCTATATATGTTAAAATATAAAATCAACCCTACAGTGCATAGTTTCTGGGGGTGATTCACATAAAGTAATTCTTAACTGTTTTATGTATTGAACAAACTGTCTCTCAGCAGAAGCTGAATAAAACCAGTACAGTTCATTAAAGAAAATTTAAAAGTGATAAAAGAATTGTGTTCCATAAAAAAAAAGTCTGGGCCCAGCTGGGTCTTCAGATGATTTCTATAAAGACTTCAATAAGCATATAATTTAATTCTGTTTATACAGCTCCAGAGCATTTGAAAGCAAACTGCAACTTTATTTTGTAAAACCAGCTTAATCTTGCTACCAAAACCTAAAACAGCACATAGCACATATACAACTGTATTTATAAGAAATTCAAAAGTCCTAACTGAAGCTCATACAAATTGAATCCAAAGCTGTATCTAAAAATATTCCAAAGTTAATTTATCAATTCAAGAATGGAAAAACTAATAAAAGTAAATATATCTATCAAAGAAAATAAGTTATTAATATGCCAAAAAAGTTATCTGAAGAAAGCCAATATTGAGTTCCTAATTAAAAACAGAGCGAAGATCTCACTCATAGTAAAGGTAGAATAATTCTTAAAAGTTGGAAATTAAAGAGTGCACTTGTGATGAGCACTGGGTGTTGTATAGAAGTGTTGAACCACTAAACTGCACACCTGAATCTACACTGTATTTTAATTAACTATAATTTAAATAAAACATTTTTAAAAGTTTATAAATGGTACCTCTTTCAAGCCAACAACCAAGTAAAACAAAAGGAAAATATTCATTACTAGTAACTGCTCTAGAAGTTAGTAAAATTATTACTTTTTTTTGAAAGTCAATAAAATTAAAGACAACGTATAAACATTGAAAGAGAGAAAAATACAATTATTGATGGATGACTATTTTCCTTGAAAATCCAATAGAATAAAGAGAGAGTACCTAGGTTAGAGAAAATCATATGTAAAAAGCAAAAGACACAAGTAACAACTCATTAGAAAATAAATTTTAGGGATCCCTGGGTGGCGCAGCGGTTTAGCGCCTGCCTTTGGCCCAGGGCGCGATCCTGGAGACCCGGGATCGAATCCCACGTGGGGCTTCCGGTGCATGGAGCCTGCTTCTCCCTCTGCCTATGTCTCTGCCTCTCTCTCTCTCTCTCTGTGTGACTATCATAAATAAATAAATATAAAAAAATTAAAAAAAAAAAAAGAAAATAAATTTTAAGTATCTCTACAAAAGGAAAAAAAATTACTACAAATGACTAGGAATAAACTTTAAAAAGACATACAGAAATTCACGAAATACCAAACTGTTAAATTCTGTATTTTAAAACAATTTCAATAAAAGAACCAAGGATTTGTTTCTATTTTCTTTTGCTGAGAGGATACTTATCTTCACAAAATAATTCTAAAATTCACCTTACAGAAAACAAGAACCAAAGTACCAGCCAAATGTTTCTGAAAATTAATCTACCAGAGATTAATATTATCTGTAAAAGTGTAATATATATCATAAAACAAAGCCTAAATACATATCTAATAATTATGAAAATAATCATTTTAAGTCAATGAAGAAAAAAAGAGGGAAACTGGTATTGAGACAAACGTGTAACACCATAGGGAGGTGAGGAGTTACTCCAAAGACAAAACAAAACCCCATTAAAAAACCAACAGATTTTACTAAATAAAAATTTAGAATCACGTACCTAAGTAAACAATATGGAAGAGAGGTAAAGGCAAATGACAAACTGGAGAAACATATATGCTACAAAATTAGAATAATATCCTTAATATTAATATCCTTAATATTATTTATATATATATAACAAAGTCTTACAAATCAGTACATATCCTACAATAGAAAATGAGAAATAAAATGAACTGCCAATATGCAAAAGATATTTATGCCCAAAATACATGAAAACATTGGGGCACCTGGGTGGCTCAAGTCGGTTAAATGGCTGCCTTCAGCTCAGATTATGATCCCAGGGTCCTGGAACTGAGCCCCACGTGAGATTCCCTGCTCAGCGAGGATTCTTGCTTCTCCCTCTGCCTCTGCCCTCCACTTGTGCTCTCTCTCTCAAATAAATAAAATCTTATAGTATACAACTTTAACTAAAGGGAAAAGATTTTATTTTTTAAAGATTTATTCATGAGAGACACGGAGAGAGCAAAGAGCATGGCAGAGATACTGGCAGAGGGAAAAGCAGGCTCCCTGATGTGGCACTTGATCCTGGAAATCCGGTATCACGACCTGAGCCAAAGGCAGTCACTCAACCACTGAGTCACCCAGGTGCCCCTAAAGGGAAAAGATTTCAAAAAGAAAGACAATAAATACATAATATTAATAAATACTGTGAAGTATAAACAGATACTGTTTTATAGTGCCAGTAAATTAGAAGATTTATAAAATATTAGCCAATATACAAATATACAACAAAACTTTAAAAATTATATTCTCTTACATAGCAAATGTAAAGATCTAGCTATAAACATGTTCACTAAAAGAAATGTAGTATTAAATATTTAAAAGCAAAACAATAAGCAAACAAAAAAGAAACAAAAAACCTGAGTTATTATGATACATCTATACTATATCATGCACCTTGAAAATTACTGTAGAGGTATAATAATATCAATGTGGAAATGTATTAATGATGTTGAGTTAAATAAAGTAGGTAGATTATAAAATAAGTACTCAACAGATCTATATTTGATGGTATTAAATAACAGAGAAAGTATTTAGAGTTTGCATAGTGCAATACAGTTGCCACAAGTCACATGTGGCTATTGGACACTTGAAATGTGGCCAGACCAAATGTGCTGCAAGTATAAAGCATTCACCAGATTTCAAAGAATTACTACAGCAACAACAAAAAGAATATAAAATATCTCAATAATTTGTTATACTGATTACATACTGAAATGATCTAGTAGGTATACTGGGTTAAATAGAAATATTTAAATTAACAACTGATTTTTTTAAATTAGGCTAACAGATTATTTTAAATTAAAATATAATGGTTTGCATTCTATTTCAATTAGAACTGAATTAGAGATACAAGAATTGACATAGGAGAGCTAAGATTATCTCTCTATGCAGATAACATGATCTTTTGGTCCCTGAAAAAAACATAAACATTCAAAGGAAAAAAAAAATTAAACACAGTAACACAATTTAGAAAAATAGAAATATACAGTAGTCATTAACATAATTACCAGTTAAAAGACAAAATAGACTATTTCTAATAAGATATTAATTTTTTAAACTTAGGAAATGTACCAAATTCTTCAAAGCTAAAGTAATAAGACACTCTAAGACAGAAAACTATTTGCAAAAAAAAATGCATACATTCTTAGATAGGAAAGCTCAACATAATAAAGATGTCAATTTTCCCTAAATAATTTATAAATTAAGCATATCAATTTTTATCTTTTTAAAAATTTTATCTATTCAGAGAGGGAGAGAGAAAGAAAATGTGAGCAGAGGGAGGGGCAGAAGGAGAGAGAGAATTTCAAGCATACCCTGCACTTAGCACAGAACCTCAGGCAGGGCTCACTTGATCTCATGACCCCAAGATCATGATCTGAGCTGAAATCAAGAGTCAAATGCTTAACCAACTGAGCAACCCAAGTGCCCTGACAAGCTCAATTTTTAAAAATACAGAGTTTTTCCTATAATTAAACATAAAATTGATGCTATATCCATGTAGAAAAATAAATAAGAATAGCAATGAAAACACCTAAAAGAGAGCTTAAGGGGCATGAGGCACTACCAGATATTTATTAATGTCTATTAACTAAAAAGTATAATATTGCTAAGTGAACATGAAATGAAACAGAAATCCAGAAATATACTCAAGCATATATAGAACTTTAATATATGATAAAGATAGTGTATTAATGCAATGGGACCAAAGATAGACTATTAGGCATATTTGAGGAACTGAATGGGCAGACAGAAATAGATATAACTGATCTGTTACTCAAAACATGTACCAGCATAGAAAAAAGCAAATTAGTGCTAAATATAAAAAATAAAATCATGAAAAGATTTTTTAAAAAACATGAATTTCTTCATTACCTCAGAGAAAGGAAAATTTTCCTAACTAGGAATCAAATCAAGAAGCAGTAAGAGAAAAACACTTTGATAATGTGAGTATGTAAAACTAACAATTTACTGCATGGCTAAAAACACTACAAATAAATTTAGAAGAGTAAAGCAAACTGACAAGTATTCATTTACAACTTATATTCCGGAAAACTATTTAATATACATTATAAAAAGTCTCTCTAAGTTGGAAAGAAAACGATTAACAAGCTTACAGAAAAGTGAGCAAAAAAAAGATAACTCACCAGGAAACAAAAAAAAGGCAGCAAACTGCCATTAAATCAATGGAAAGTTGCTTAACCTTGCTCATGATAAAAATTTATTTTTCAAAAAAAAATTTTTTTAATTTTTAAGAAATTAAAAAAAAAATACTCTTCAAACAGAAACTTCACCACAATAACAAACTGACAAAAATCCTAAATATTTTGGACACCAGACTCTATCCTACTGCAGAAGCTGTGAGGAACACTCTCATACACTGCAAGGAATTTGGCAATATCTAATTTAATCACATTTAGCATTTCCCTTTGACTTAATAAGCCCAATAATAGGAACCTGTCCCAAAATAAAAATACGTAATCACATGGGGACAGAGCTGTTCAATGAAGCATTATTTCTAACAGCAAAATACTGAAAACAAAGCAACATTATTTCTAACAGTAAAATACTGAAAACAGTCAGTAAGAGACTGAATAAACTGTGGCACATCCACAGGGTGGAGTACTGTATAGCCATAAAAAGGGATGATGACAACCTCTACTAAGATGGAGTGATCTTCAGGATACATGACTAAATGTGAAGAACCAGGCACAGCAGAACATTTACTATTATGCTCCTTTTATATAAAGACGGGAGGGTGAATATGTACAAAAGAAAACTAAAATGATGAACTAAGCATTTAAAAATAAAACACAGTTGCCCATAGGTAAGGGAGAGACCAAGAACAAGAGAAATGGAAGTGAGACTATTCTGAATGTGGCCTGTTTCAACATTTTGAGTCTGGAATTATGTTTTTTTTTTTTAAGATTTTATTTATTTATTTATTTATTTATTCATGAAAGACACAGAGAGAAAGAGGCAGAGACACAGGCAGAGGGAGAAGCAGGCTCCATGCAGGGAGCCCGACGTGGGACTTGATCCCGGGACGCCAGAATCACACCCTGGGCCAAAGGCAGGCGCCAAACCGCTGAGCCACCCAGGGATTCCCTGGAATTATGTTATGTTTTACATGACTGATACACATCATTAAACCAAAAAGGGTGAAAAAGTAATGCTTAAAAAACTGGAAACAAATGAACCTAAATGTGTATCAAACTGGCTGTGTATGATGTCTATCATAGTATTTTGACTATGCCTGGGGGTGTATATTCTAAAAACAAAAAGAAACACTAAGAAATCTAAAACTGTATTCAGTAGTCTTCTCAGTAATTAATATTAGTATTGTTATCTTAAAATTATTATAGGTATATTGTAGGACTCTATTAATATCTTGGCAATCAAAATTTTCAGTATAAAAGAAAGGCAAGTATAGGATCAAAGAAATATAAACCCTGTTCTTTTAAATTAAAATCATCTGTGGTAGGAACATCTGGCTGGCTCAGTCAGTAGAGTGTGTGACTCTCAGGGTCATGAGTCCAAGCCCACATTGGTTGTTGAGCCTACTTTAAATAAATAAATAAATAAATAAATAAATAAATAAATAAATAAATAAATAAATAAATATTTCTTAAAAAAAAAATCATCTATGGTAGTCAGCCACCAAGATGGCCCCCAATGCGTCTTATCTCTTAGTATCTATGCCCTCCCACAGTGATTCAAGGACAGTGTGTGTGATCAACACAATACTGCAGAAGTGATAATGTCACTGACTACCAAGACAAGGTCATATAGATACTGCAGGTTCCATTTTACTTTCTTGGATAATTTGCCCTGGAAGAAGCCAGTCATGGAGCTGTCAGGATATTCCAGCAACTCTGTTGAAAGGCCCATGTGCTGGGGTGTCTGGGTGTTCAGTGGGTTAGGCATCTGCTTTTGGTTCAGGTCATGATTCCAGGGATCAAGCCCTGCATTGGGCTCCCTTTTCACTGGAGAGTCTGCTTCTCCCTTTCCCTCTATTCCTCCCCCTTGTTCATGCTCTCTCTCTCTTTCAAAAAAATAAATAAAATCTTAAAAAAAAACAAAAACAAAAACAAAGGAAGGAAGGCCCATGTAAAGAACTGAGACCTCCCACCAATAATAGAACTACCTTTTGCCAGCCATGTGAGGGAAACCGATTCTCCAACTCTGGTCAGGCCTTCTAGTGACTATAGCCCTACTCAACATCTCACAGAAACTTTATTAAAGAACCTGAGTCAAAACTGCCCATCCAAGATGCTCCCAAATCCCTGCCCACAGAAACCATAAGAGTTAATAGCTTCTAGCATCATCTTTTAAGTGCAACTGCCAAAGAATTAGGTTATATCTGAATAAGCTTCTAGATCTAATTATCATTTGTAGGAAATATGTGCATTAGAAGAACAAGCTAAAAACACCAAAAGGAAGCATTTAGAGAAATCCAAAATGTGGCCTATTCTTCAGCAAATAAGTAGAATGAAATTTCTAAAAAGCAAGAGAGGATACTACAGATTCTAGGAGACCTAAGACAATAATTAACTACTTACAATATAGATCTTTTTTGCATTCAGATTCAAACAAAGCTCGTATAAAAAATATTTCTAAGATAACTCAGTAAATGTAAACATTGACTGTTAGATAATATTATAAAATTACTGTCTATTTTGTTAGGTATAAGGCCTCTTTCTTTAACATAACCATGATTTCATTATCTATTTATTATAAGCAGCTGATTAACCAAGATTTATGTTTATAATATGATGCTTGGGACTCACTTAAAAATAATCCAGCAAAATAAAAACAAGTAGGGAGAGATAAATGAAACAAGATTAGCAAAATATGGTAACAGATAAATGTAAGAAATGGTGACCCTAGGGTTCATCATCCCATTTAAAAAAATTCTAAGTATATTTAAATTTTTCAATAATACTAAATTTAAAAAACCTGAAACAAAAATGAATTAATAAAAATTTTCATAGGCTTTCAGAATATCTTGAATTAAGGGACATACTGCTCCTATTTTTTAAATTTGTTTTTTTTTTTTTTAAGATTTTAATTTATTTATTTGAGAGAGAGCAGGAGCAGAGGAGAGGAGCAGAGGGAGAAGCAAGCACCCATGCTGAGCAGGGAGCCCAAAGTGGGCCTTGATCCCAGGACTCTGGGATCATAATCTGAGCCGAAGGCAGATGCTTAACCACTGAGCCACCCAGGTGCCCCAAATTTGGTTTTATTTTTATCAAGGTTATATATTCATATAGTTTTAGGCAATGTTTCAAAAATCAACATTTCCAATCATTTCAAAATGCTTCAGAAGTTTCAAACTATGTTATGAAATCAATTAATAGGTCACAACCTGTAATTTAAAATATATTTATTCAAAAAAATAAAATACAATAAAATATATTTATTCATTTATTAAAAAGACTTTATTTTTAAGTGACCTCTATAACTAACATGAGGCCCAAACCTACAATCCCAAAATCACAAGCTGCATGCTCTACCAACTAAGGCTACCAGGTGTCCCACAATCTGCATTTTTAACAAGTTTTTTTCTATTGCACATTATTTTCCCTTACATTGTATTTAAACAGTAGTAAAATCATATGTAATAATATTTTTATAATACAGCATTGCCATATGTGAACTTTCATTTTAATAGGAACTTATATACATACATAAAGTTAGAAAAATGTCCAGAATCAAAATTCTAAGAATAGTTTATCTCTGTGTGAGCAAATGGGTGATTCTGGCTTTCCTCTTACACTGCCATTTTCTGACTTTTCTATGAGGAACACAAACAGCAATTTTTAAATATATTAACAATTATATCTAATATACAATTTGATAAGGAAAAAACAACCCAACTGAAAGAAATGACAATGCCACAAAGAATGCACATGAGAAATCAAAATGATAAACATATATAAGATGATCCATACCTCACTAGGAATTAGGAAAGTACTAAACAAAGAAACAATGGGATACCATTTTCACCTAACAGATTGACAATAACCTAACAGATTGACAATATCCAGTGATTTCCAAATAAAAGAAAACTCATACACTACTACAACTTTTTGACAAAATAACCTGATTACCAATTAATTAAAAATGCAAACATCCATTGGCTTAAGTATCCCACATCTAGGAGTAAACCAAAGGAAATAATAACACCACTATGCAAGTATACATGTATATGGACATTTCTAGCAATATTGTTTATCATGGGGAAAAAGATGGGAAAAATTGAATGCCCATAAAGAAATGGTTGAATAGGGATCCCTGGGTGGCGCAGCGGTTTGGTGCCTGCCTTTGGCCTAGGGCGCGATCCTGGAGACCCGGGATCGAATCCCACGTCAGGCTCCCGGTGCATGGAGCCTGCTTCTCCCTCTGCCTGTGTCTCTGCCTCTCTCTCTCTCTGTAACTATCATAAATAAATAAAAATTAAAAAAAAAAAAAAAAAGAAAAAGAAATGGTTGAATAAATCTGTATATCCAAACTGTGGCACATTATGCAGCTACATGAAAAAATTTTATCACCTAGAGATAGGTTGTACTCTTTAATAAGAAAAGTAAAATGCAGAGTAAAAAAACTATTAGCACCAGGACTTCCTGATTCTGGTCTGACATGAAGGGAATTTGGAAGTCACTATACCTGCCATCGCAACAAGAAAATAGGAGAATAAACTGAAAATCAATAACTCTTCTTAGATCTACAGAGAACTGAGGTCACAGAGCAAACACTGCCCCTCAAATTAGTGAGTGAGACAGGTGGACACAGAGAGTCACAACTCACCAAAGCAGAAGCCCAGGAACAGAAATCTTCATAGGAACTTATTACCAGGGTAGGAAAGCCCAAACCATAATCGACAAATCGCTGAATGCTCTAGTGAACAAGTTTGACAGTTAATAACTCCAGGGGATCCAGCCTTAGATAGGCTTCCATACTTCTGCAAGTTTTGCCATCAGGAAACCTACCAGATTATCACAATGATGATCAGAGAAAAATCATACTGTGCTTCCGGCAAAGGGAGGGGAGAAACAGTCATGATGAAATACACCCAGAGCATTCTGTTCTTAACACAGCTTGCTCTCAAGAGAAATTTTATTGCCAGAGACTAGCCGACTGGGGTTCTGCAAGTCTTACCGATCTGGCAGAAAAAAAAAAAAAATCTAACTCCAGAACATTCTAGCCTTTGACTCAAAGGAAGGAAATACTCAACTGCAGCATCCTTTAGTATTCCTGTCTTAAGGGGGGGAAAAGCAAGAAAATTGAAAAACACCTCTGAAGGACGCAGCCCAATGATATAGGCGCACTAAAAAACAGATCAAAACACAGGCGTATAAAATACTTTCCCTCTCCCACTGTAACTTACTTACTACCATATAATAAGGCTCCTGTATAATAACAAAGGAATACAACCGAAGAACTACACATCCCAGACATTTTAAGAAGTCATCTCCAGGGAACTCAAAAGACAATAGGGGGGATCTTAGCCTCTGACACAGCTTCTGCAAAGAGTAGGAACAGCCTAACCACTCAGGAGATAAACATAAAATCTAACACCAAAGCCAGTTCACCTTAGTTTCTTCTATCCAATACACTGTGTCTGGCTTTCAATGAAAAATGAGGGGGATCCCTGGGTGGCTCAGCAGTTTAGCACCTGCCTTTGGCCCAGGGCACGATCCTGGAGTCCCGGGATCGAGTCCCGCGTCGGGCTCCCGGCATTGAGCCTGCTCCTCCCTCTGCCTGTGTCTCTGCCTCTCTCTCTCTCTATGTCTATCATAAATAATAAATAAATAAATCTTTTTTTAAAAAAAAGAAAAATTACAAGGTATTCTATACCACAATCTGAAGAGAAAATGCAAGTATCATCAGAGTCAGATTCAGATACAGCAGAGAAATTGGAATTATCACACCAGGAATTTTAAGAACTATGATTAATATTCTAAGGGTTCTAACGGGAAAAGTAGACAACACGCAAGAACAGATAGATACTATGAGCAGAGAAATAGAAATTCTAAGAGAATCAACAGGAAATACTAGAAATCACGAACACTAACAAAAATAAAGAACGTTTTTGATGGGCTAATCAATACATGGGACATGGATGAGCAAAGAAATCAGTGAGCCTGAAGATGTCAGAAGAAACTTCTAAAATTGAAATGCAAATAAAAATAAAAAATGGAAAAAAGCCCAAAATACTCAAAAAAACGTGAGACAACTACAAAAGGTGTTAACACATATGTAAAAAGAATACTAGAGGATCCCTGAGTGGCTCAGCAGTTTAGCACCTGCCTTCGGCCTGGGGCATAATCCTGGAGTCCCAAGTCTCTGCCTCTCTCTCACTTTCTCTGTCTCTCATGAATGAATAAATAAAATCTTTTTTTTTTTTAAACAGAATACTAAAAAATAGAAAAAAAAGAGAAAACAAAAAATATCTGAATAATAGCGGAAATTTTCCCAAATTCATAATAACTCCAAACCATATATCCATGAAACTCAAAAAATATCCAGGAAGATCTACTATGTATGTCAGGTTCAATCAGAAAAAAAAAAAAAAAAAAGAGAAAAATCTTGATAGAAGCCAAAGGGGAAAAAAACCCCACTGTACCTATAAAGCAGCAAAGCTAATAAAAATAGTATCAAGTTTCCTCTCAGTAAAGATACTGCTTAGAGAGAAATTATAGCACTGAATGCGTGGATTAGGAAAGAAGATCTAAAATCAGTAACCTAAACATGTACCTCTGGATAAAGGGCAGATTATTAAAAAAAAAAAAAAAAAAAGACTATTTATTTATTCATGACAGAGAGAGAGAGGCAGAGACAAAGGCAGAGAGACAATCAGGCTCCATGCAGGAAGCCTGATGTGGGACTCCATCCCAGGACTCCAGGATCACGCCCTGAGCGAAAGGCAGATGAGATGCTCAACCGCTAAGCCACCCATGCATCCCAAAAGGGCACATTAAAGTCAAAATAAGCAGAAGAGAAGTAATAAAAATTAGAAGCTGATTCTTTGAAAGAGTCAAATAAATTAATAAAAACTCTAGCCAGGTTAATTATGGAAAAAAAAGAGAAAAGGTACAAATTACTAATGCCAGAAGTGAAAGAAGACATCACTATTTCCCTCAAAAACTTTTTAAAGATTTTATTTATTTATTCATGAGAGACAGAGAGGCAGAGACATAGGCAGAGGGAGAAGCAGGCTCCATGCAGGAAGCCCAATGTTGGACTCGATCCCAGGACTCAACTGCTGAGCCACCCACCCATCCCTCTCAAAAACATTGAAAGGATAGTAAAGGAAGAGATGAACAGCTGTATGCCCACAAATTTGGTTATGTAGATAAAATGGATCAATAGCTTGAAAGACACAATGTATCAAAAGTGACACAAGGAAAAATAATTTAAATAGGCCTATATCCTTTTTTTTTTTAAGATTTTATTTTTAAGTAATCTCTACACCCAAAGAGGGGCTTGAACCCACAACCCTGATATCAAGAGTTCCATGCTCTAGGTGCCTGAATGGCTCATAAGCATCTACCTTCAGCTCAGGTCATGATCGAAGGGTCCTGGGATCAAGCTCCATACTAGGCTCCCTGCTCAGCAGGGAGTTTGCTGCTCCCTCTGGCCCTCACTGCCCCCACCCCTGCTCATGTTCTTTCTTGGTTGCTGTCTCTCTCAAATAAATAAAGTCTTAAAAACAAAACAAACAAAAGAACAAGCCAAGGATATCCCCTCTAACCACTTCTATTCATTGATGTACTGTAAGACCTAGCTAATGCAATGAGACAAGAAAAGGACATAAATGGTATACACTATTAGAAAGGAAAAAATAAAACGTCTTTGTTCACAAAGTACATGATTGTCTACAAAGAAAATCCCAAAGAGTCACACATACACACAAAAAAGTCCTGGAAGCAACTCTAACAAGGTTGCAAAATACAAAATTGATGTACAAAGTTAACTGCTTTTTTATACACCAGCAATGAACTGGAATTTGCAGTTAAAAACATTATATGATTCACGTTAGAAATAAAAATACTTAACTTATAAGTCATAATAAAGTATGTACATGATATACATGAGAAAAACTACAAACCACAATGAAAGCAGTAAAAATTAAATCAATGGAGATATTCCACGTACATGGAGAGAAGACACAATATTGTCAGGATGTCATTTCTTCCCAACCACAATACCTATGTATTTGTCACAATCTCAATTAAATTGTAGCAAGTTATTTTATGAATACTGAAAAACTGATTTACAGTTCACAGGGAGTGGCACACCTGATAAAGGACTGATATACAATGTGTACAAAAAGGTCCTTAAACTCAACAATAGGAAAACAAACAGCCCAATAAAAAATTGGCAAAAGGGACACGTGGGTGGCTCAGGTGGTTAAGTGTTCTGCCTATGGCTCAGATCATGATCCCAGGATCCTGGAGCCTGCTTCTCCCCACCCCTTTTCCTCTCCACTTCCCTCGTGCTCTCGCTTTCTCTCTCTCAAATAAATAATTTTTTTTTAATGAGCAAAAGATCTGAACAGGACTTAACCAAGGGGGGGAAAAAACCCACACACAGATGATAAGAATATGAAAAGATTCTCAACATCATTTCTCATTAAGGAATGGCAAACGGAAACAAAAATGGAATACCATACACACCTATTACAAAGGTAAAAATCCAAAACACTGACAACATCAAATGTTGATGAGGATATGGAACAACAGAACTCTCATTTATTACTAAAGGCAACACAAAATGATACACCTCACTTGGGAAGATAGTTTGAAAGTTTCTTGCAAAATGAAATATACTCTTCTTACTATATGATCCAGCAATCATGCTTCTTGATATTTAATCAAAGAAACTCAAAAAAACTAAAAACATATATCCAAACAGAAACCTGCATGTGAATATTTACGGCATTTTTATTCATAATTATCCAAAAACTTGGAAGCAACCAATACTTCCTGCAGGAGATGAATGGATAAATAAATAGGGTACATCCACACAATGGAATGTTAATTAGCACTAAAAAGAAACAAAGCATGAAACCATGAAAATCCACAGAGCAAACTTAAATGTATATTACTAAGTGAAAGAAGCCAATCTGAAAAGGCTACATACTGTATGTTTCCAATTATAATGCTGTTCTGGAAAAGGTAAAACTATGGAGACAGTAAAAAAAAAAAAAATCTGTATTTGCCAGAGTTTCAAAAGGTGGATATATGAACACATGGACACTAGGGTAAATTTTTAGGATAGTGAAAGTGTTCTGTGCATGAGTCTGTCAGATTCTGTGTCTGTGGGGACTTTCTGGGCCTCTTTTTCTTTCTCTATGTCTCCAACAGTCTCTCTCACACTCCATCAATCTGTGGGGATTCTCTGCATCTCTTCTTCACTGTCTCTTTGACCTGTGCGTCTCCTTTTTCTCTCAATTTATATATTTAAATACATATTTCTATTTCCATTTTTAAGCACAAAGGTCTTAAAGAATATGTAACAGGATTGGGAAGTAGTAAAACAGGAAATTTTTTCTTTATACATATTTGTATTATTTCAATGATTAGAATAAAATCATTTATACTTTTATACTTATTACAGAACTTTATTTTGAAAAGAATATTAAAATAATTTCTAGCTAAAAGTCCTTAAAATACAAGATATTTTAAATTCAGTAAAAGCTAATCACAATTAGCTCTACACTCAGAGGCAATGAAAAGCAATAAGGAGAAGAAATAAATTGGGGGGATAAATTGTATTACTTGTATTTCTGATCCCTTTCACTAAATAAGAGTTGAGTCATTCCTGTTCATTAAGTTGAATCCTTAAATGTCTGCCAGACCAAAAGATCTAGAACAACCCTCTTTAAGAAGTCAAATCAAGAATCTGAGGCTTAGATATCACAACTTGACCTAAATTATAATTGGTGGAAACCCTCCCATCAATCCAGAACATCCCTATGCTTCTAGAGCATTCTACCATAGGCTATTTTAAGATGGACCTCCCTAATCCACACCTACAAGACAAAAGGTACAAAAGGTACCTGAACAAAAAGGCAATTTATCAATCTTCTAAACATTCTTTGTTTTGGGTATACGGGGAAATACAGCTTTCAAAATTGTATGGCAGGAGTTGAGGTTCCCTTTCTCCACCTCTCAGTGCTAGGTCTGTACTCAGAACCCATTCTGTCACAAGGTGATTGTTGCAGCAATAGCTCCTTGCTCTCGGGCTTATACCTCACAGGTAAGAGGACCCCACTCCATGCATGAAATCTTAGGAATAAGTCTCAATCTCATGGACAGCAAAATCTTGCTGTAACTGGCCAGAGACACGCCCCTAAGGAACTGGAAGTAGAGTCAGCTCTACAGCTACATCAACTGAGAATAGGTAAACGGTAGAGCCTCAGAAACAAAAAACCTATGGCTGTTATAGGAGGTAACGTATGTAGGAAGCAGGTACATTGGTGGTAGGAGACACCAAGACGTAGCAACTCCAAAGTAGAGTCAACAACGTTGTTCATTCAAGGCATTGTCACAAGTGCCTATGGAGCACTTGAAATGTGGCTAGACTCAAGGGGACAAGATGCACCGTGGATTTTAAAGACTTACTACCAAAACATGCAAGATATTTTAATAATTTTTAAATATTCATTACATGTTAAATGATAGTATTTGGGGTATTTTATTTTTATTTATTTATTCTGTTTTTAACAGAGAGTATGTGCAGGGTGGGAGAGAAACAGAGGGAGAAGTAGAGAAATATTTTTTTTTAAAGATTTATTTAATTGAGAGAGAGTTTGTACAAGGAGGGAAAGATGTGGGGCGGGGGGGTGGTGGTGGAGAGGAAGAGAGAAAAAGAGTGAGAGAGAGAGAGAGAGAGAGAGAAGCAGACTTGTTTCTGAGGGCAAAGTCCAACAGGGTGCTTAATTCTAGGTAACCTGAGCTGAAATCCAGAGCTTGGGCAGCCTGGGTGGCTCAGTGGTTTAGCGCTTGGGCAGCCTGGGTGGCTCAGTGGTTTAGCGCTGCCTTCAGCCCAGGGCCTGATCCTGGAGACCAGGGATCAAGTCCCACATCAGGCTCCCTGCATAGAGCCTGCTTCTCTCTCTCTCTCTCTCATGAATAAATAAATAAAATCTTATAAAAAAAAAAAAAAGAGCCCATGCTTAACCTAACTGAGCCACAAAGACATCCTTGCATCTGCGAGTATTTTAGATAAAGTATTATTTAAAATAATTGGTGGGGAGATGCCTGGGCGCTCAGCAGATGAACTTCTGCCTTTGGTTCAGGGTGTGATCCCAGGGTATGGGATCAAGTACCCCACTGGGCTCCTTGCAGGGAGCCTGCTTCTCCCTCTGCCTATGTCTCTGCCTCTGTCTCCTGTGTATCTCATGAATAAACAAAATCTTAAAAAAAGAAAAAAAAAAAGAAAATTGGTTATCTTAGGGTTCTGAGATCAAGACCCTCTGTACTAGGCAGGGAGCCTGCTAAAGATTCTCTTCCTCTCCCTCTGTCCCTCCCCTATCCCTGAACATATGTACTTCCTCTCTAAAATTCAACAACAACACATCTAGCATAACTATAAAAGTTTTAAATTTCTTACAGTAAGATTATTCCTAATAGGGAAAACTATTCAAGAAAAGAATGTGAAAGACCAATCTACTTTCAATTAGCCATTCTAGAAATCATCTGTATTAACCAAGATCCTACCTTTTCAAGGCTTATAAATCAGCAATGATTAGAAGCAAACACAAGGAATAAAAATGGTGAATTTGAACTAAAAACTACAAGTTTCCATTTGTAAACCTTAATTTATTTTTCAGATTACATATTTCATGTAAGCTCTTTGTATGACATCATTGTAGAATTTTACCTTTCTGAGACATTTTTCAATTAAACAGTCAACAGAAATTCATTGTTTAGAAGTACAAAGATGAGTAACAGCTGCTGACATCAAGAGCCTAATAAAGTAGCACCACGGACATTAATAAAATAACAGTATAATGCTTTAACTGACAGACCTAAAATGCAGTTGGTATCCTGATTAAAGAATCAAGAAGAAACATTTTAAACTGAGCTTAAAATCAAGGCTAGGCTGATAAGGGCAGGCTGATAAGGGCCAAAAGGTAACACTCAGTTTGAGAAACACTTGTGAAATATCAATATGGAGATACCTAGCAAAGAGCCTGTAAGTATCTGGAGCTCAGGTGTAGAAATATTTTTACAAGGTAATGGCACAGAATCACTGATGATAATAACCAATGAGAGTATCTGGGAATAAGAGAGAAGACCACCAAGGACATAAGCCCAAGGAACACCAACATTTAAGCATAAGGCACAGAAAGGGCCAACAATTAATAATGGCTATGAAGCCACAGAGAAGAAGAAAGCCAATCTGACTAGAATTTTTCAAGACAAGCCACGAAGACATTCAAGAAGCAAGTCAACATAATGTTACCCACATAAAGAAAAGAACTGAAAAATTCCCACTGATTTGGCAAGAGATCATTAGTGACCTTATCTTAATAAAGTGGTAGGAAAATTCAGACCCAATTCATGAATGAAAAAGAAAGAAGTACAGACAGCAACTGCTGATTACTCTTTCCAAAAGTCTGGCAACAAAGGAAAGGAACAAGACAGACTAATGGAGTCACAAGTAGACTCAAATCAGAGAACGATTTTTTGTTTTGTTCCAGATAGAAGAGATGTGAGTAGGTTTAGTGCTGAAAATAAGGAGCCAGAAAAGAGGGAAAATGTTAAAATATAGAAGAGATAACACACAACTGAGATCCTAGGAACGCGAAGAAAATGGCTTCAATCAGGAAGAAGAAACACTACTTCCTGCGAGACAAAAGAGTGAAATGGGTACAGAGTAAGGTGAGTGCATAGAAAGTTAGAAGTTGTGGCAGTGAAGTCTCACCCTGTAAATATAAATTTCTCTAAAGAGAATGAAGCAGTGTCTTCTCTTAAGAAACAGGGCTCTTTGCTGTGTAGAATTAAACAAGGAGCTAAGGACCATCTAGCAGCCCTGAAGTCCCAGTAACAGACCATAAATCTAGAGAGAAAAAAAACTCTTCACAGTTGTGTGACAGGTGCAAAAGGTAGGTATTTCCTGACAAAAGTAATTAACTGACTCCAAATATCTTGACTTTATGAAAATGTATAGTCAAAAACAAAGAGTAAGTTGTACGACAACTGTTTTCTCAAATTCAACTCAGATATAATCAAGAAAGGAAAGTTATTGGACATCATTTAACAATTCTGATTGTAAAACTAAGAACTACAAAACATGCATTGTTCTTTTCTTAAAACAAGTAAAAGAATCACAGACAGAATTTGTAATATATAAATTTTCAAGGTATTTATATAAAATTCAAGAACATTTCTGCCCAAAATCTGCAAAGAAAGAAAAAGAAAGCAAAAACATTTCTTGTGCCAGAAAACATTTTCTAGTTTTATTATTTTTTTAAAGATTTTTTAAAAATTTATTTATGAGAGACAAAGAGAGAGAGAGAGAGAGAGGCAGAGACACACGCAGAGGGAGAAGCAGGCTCCATGCAGGGAGCTCAACGCAGGACTCAATCCCAGGTCTCCAGGACCAGGCCCCAGGCCAAAGGCAGCGCGAAACCACCGAGCCACCCGGGCTGCCCACATTTCTAGCTTTAAAAGGAGGAAGGGATTGATCTAACATCAGCAACCCAAGCTATATAGTATCACCGGGAGTGGATGGGGGGCATTCCTGTACTCTCCTTTGATTCTATTTTCTGTTCAAGTTGGAGCAAAGAGAAGCAATTTCTTCATTTCCCTATTCCCTTAAATTCTCCCCAGCCTAACCCCAAACCTCAGCTCTTACGACAGAATATCCGAGACAGCAGACTCTTACTTAACTAGAATGTAAGCACCATAAGGTAGGAACCCCATCTATCTAATTTACTGCCTTTTCCCAGCACCGAGAATATGACAGGTACTCCCCAAATATTTAAGTAATTTCTTTTACAAGTATCCAGACTATCTTATTTCCGCATTTTTTGTTTACCCAAAAGTCACTTTGTAACTTACATTTCCCACAGGCCAAAGAGACAGAAAAATGTTTCTGGGGGCAGGGGTTGGGGTGTGGGTATTAGCAGAGAAGAAAGAAACCTGTCCTCCTTCCTCTTTCTCATTGGTATTAGTGGTAGAAAACCTCAAAACAGATATATACGCATTATACATTATACATTATACGAAGCTGTGGCTGAGAGTAGCAGTCAGTAACAATAAAAAGAGAAATAGATCAATTTCGAATGACAGGGGAGAGAGAAGTTTGAGAACTATGCCAACCTGAAACCAAATACCTCAAATCCAGAGATGCTTCTATAAAAAAAAAAAAAAAAAAAAAAAAAAGGCCCAAAGCTTCAAACTCTGAAAACCTGAGAGCTCCTGGCTGGTCATCGGAGGTTCTCCATTCCTCATTCCAGGCCCCAAAGCCACCACCAGTGACAGCAAGCTGGATTAGGAAATGTGCTCCCACCATATGAAAGGTGACAGAAGCAGAAAGCGGAGAGATCCATTTAATGCCACCACAACTGGGAATGGGAGGAAACAGGTGTGTGCCTGGCCTCAGTATTTTTATTTCTAATGCATTTTCCCACAAATACACTGTGGCACATCAAAGTTAGATTTTCCCACATCTTAGTAAAATCAAGCAAACTGAAAATGACTATCTGGTTGAAAAGGGATCTTTCTAGTCACTATTTTTCATATATCAAGTATTGTGTGTATGAGAGAGTGGTTCTGACTTTTCTTGTATCTCATTTCATTCTCTGTTCTTCACAGATTTTTTTTATGAGGATTAAATGAGTTCATATTTGCAAATGGTTTAGGATAGTGACTGGCCTACAGTGAGCATTCTTTAACACTACTTCATCTTTCAGATTTGTTAATTTTTTTGATCTACCTCAAAGAGAATTGTTTAGAGTTCACATAGTCAAAATTATAATTTCTGAAGACTAAAACATTAACTTCTCTTTGGGAATTTCAAATTAATTTAGTTTATAATTTTATAACTTAGAACATCTCACTCTGTTTAAAGTAATCTTATTCCTAAAGTTGCCTTGCTTTTTAAAAACATTACCTACAACCTGTTTTACCCACAGCTGTATTGTCACCACCTTAGAAGTAAACATCTGTTATGTTTAAGTAGCTTTAATGTACCTTCATCATGAGTGCTCCATTAAACTGCCATCACTTAATGCAGCTTCTGTTGTTAAGAATTGGATGGACAGTGACCAGTCTGTGCAACCTCAATTATATTCTGGGACAAATAGAATCACATAAGATTTTAGGGATAGCATGCCAGTCCAGCCTTTCTTATGCAACTAAATATGCTGGGGGAATAGAACAGCCTTAAAATCAAGAGTAAAAGTGTGCAGACGAATCAATGAAGGGAATCCAGGTTGGCAAAGTGGCTGCTGCAGAAATAACCGAAGGTGATAAAAGAATCTGAACTTGTATAATTTAAAAGTTTATTGGTTATATTAAATCTAAAACATGATGTAAAATTCCAATTCAGTTTCAGAAAACTCATTTAAACCCAGAAACAAATAGCAAAAAAGCTGTTGAGAAATGCAAAATTCATTCAATTCTTGTTACTCCAAATATCTGTAACAATGGACAAATCTTACGTTCATGTAACATTTGTTAGAAAATCCCATTAGACACAAAAATGGCCCCAAATCCCCAAATTAAAAGTTTGGTAGCTGAAAACCCAAGACTGAAATGAACACAAACCCTAATGAACAAGCCCAGCGATAGGTGCGCATCAGTTAGGAAAGAATTACTCCATTCACTAAAATAAAACACTGAAGTCAGAACATTAAAAGAAGTTATCAATGCAACTTTCCACATCCTAATTTAAAAATAGTCAATAATTCCATTAACTTTATATGACTCAACATTTTGGCTGCCAATTCCCACCTGTCCTAGAGACACAGGCTAACTTGAAGAGAAAAAAGTTGGAGTAACTTTTACTTGCATGGCAAAGTAGGTATTTCTCAATCTCCATCTGTAATACTGTAGTGTCTTCAGGTTTCATGTAAAGCCAAGAATCAGCCTCTGTCCAACTCAGCTATCTCCCTCCCTCCTAACAGAGTCCCGTACCAAAAATAATACTTCTCTTAGTTTCTTTTTGTTTTAATCATATTCTAATTCCAGTACATTCTTAGTAACCCTCCTGGCTGGTGACTGGTTCACAGATGGGCAAGCACAGCAGATTTGGGTCTACTGAGGCACTGAGGAGGGCCCCTAAGAGAGAAGCTTTCCTTGACTTTAGAAAGCCATGTGAAGGACAGCTCTCACTTCACCAGATACAAAGAATTGCCTCTGCCAGCATCCTACAGTGAAAATGAAACAGACACTACAATGGCATAACTTGAGCCTTTGATGACATCCTCAAGCCATGGAATCCACCAACCCTAAAGCCTGCCCTATCTCTGGACCACTTATTATGCAAGCTAACACAGTCCCATATGATTTAAACTATTTCTACTAAATTTTCTATCATCCTGCTGAAATCACTTTGATACAGTGTGATGGCTAATTTGATGTGTTACCTTGACTCGGCTATAGTGCCCAGCTGCTTGGTCAACACCAATCTAGATGTTGTGTGAAGGTATTTTTAGAAGTGATTAACACTCAAGTCACTGGACTCTGAGGACAGATTACCTTCAATAATATGGGCAGGTTTTATCGAATCAGCTGAAGGCCTCAAGAGAAAAGACTGAGGTCCTTTAAAGAAGAAATTCTGCCTCCAGAATGCCTTTGAACTCAAGACTGCATGCAATACACACTCCTGCGAGAATTTCCAGCTTACCAGCTGCTCTTACAAATTTCAGACTTGCCAGTCTCAATAATTGTTACAACCCAATTCCTTAAAATAAGTCTCTCCACATATGCATATATTCTATTGCTTTATTTCTGAAGTAATAGATTCAATAGTTTTCCTTGGGCTTTACTACATTTTAACAGAACAAAAATTTTTTGCAGCTTCAATGTGTTTAACAATAATAAACTAGAAAGGTACATTTAAGTAGTTTTCACATAGATGTATACCTGTGCAACTATGGCAACAATTAAGATAATGAACATACCCATCACCCTCAAAAGGTCTCCTTGTGCTCCTAGAGTATACTTTAAATACAAAAAATGGATTAAATGTTATATATTCCTTTGTAAACTTTTTCCAATTCATAATATATAGAATGAACAATCTTCCTTAACATTGAACTTTGACACAATTTTAATGGTTACACAGTACTCCACGGTCATAATATGCCATTGTTCTGTTCAATAATCCTCTGTTGTTAGATATTTAAATTATTTCTAGCGTTTCTCTATTATAAGGAATACTATGAAGAAAAAAATCTGTTGTATTTATGTAAAATCATGATTACTTCCTTCTAAGTTCCTAAAAATAGAATTGCCAAGTTAAAGGACACAATACATTTTAAGAAATAATTACTTAATATCAACATTAAATACTTATACATTTAATATGTGCCAGATATGGTGCCTATGAAAGTCATACCAATTTTCACTCTCAAGCATTTTTATGAATATGCCTATGATTTCATACATTGACCAGTTTTTAATTCTTGCCCTTCCTCAAATAAACTTCAACATAATTCCAGCCAAATCTCCACTGTTAAGTTTTCACACTTCATAAACATCTAAATGCATAAAAATAAGCATAGGGGAGGAGACTTTTATCTAACAGAAATTAAAATGTAATATAAGGCTGGAATAATTAAAATAATGTATGGTAGTGGGACATGCAAAAGGATCTATAAAACAGGAGAGGCCAGAACATGTACAAACTTTATATAGGATAGATATGACAATTATCTACAATAGTCAAATTATGGAAACAGCTCAAGTGTCACTGACGGATGAACTGATAAAGATGTGATTTGTGTATATATATATATAATAGAATATTACTTGGCCATAAAAAGGAATGGAATCTTGCCATTTGCAACAATATGGATGGAGCTAGAGTATGTTAAGTGAAGTAAGTCAGAGAAAGATAAATACCATACGATTTCATTCATATGTGGAATTTAAGAAACAAAACAAAACAAAGGAGAAAAAGAGAGAGAGAGAGGCAAACCAAAAACAGTCTCTTTACTGAGAACTGAGAAGGTTACCAGAGGGGAGGTGAGTAGGGGGATAGGGGAAACAGGTCATGGGGATTGAGGAGCATACTTGTTATGATGAGCACTGGGTGGTGTAAAGAAGTGTTGAATCATTGTGTTATACACCCAAAATTAATATTACACTGTACATTAACTGAAATTTAAATAAAAACTTTAAAAAATTAATCCATTAAAAAACAAAAAACATTCTTTTAATTTTCCATGAGGTTGGGACAAATCACCTTCCCTCAAAAAAATTCCCCGGGATCCCTGAGTGGCTCAGCGGTTAGCGCCTGCCTTTGGCCCAGGGCACGATCCTGGAGACCCGGGATCGAATCCCACGTCGGGCTCCCGGTGCGTGGAGCCTGCTTCTCCCCCTGCCTATGTCTCTGCCTCTCTCTCTCTCTCTCTCTGTGTGACTATCATTAAAAAAAAAAAAAAAAAAAAAAAAATTTCCCCAAACTGACAGATATGACCACATATATTTTTCAGGAGGACAACACAGAAAAAGAAAATTAATGGCAAACAATGAAAAATTATCTAGGATATGTGAAACACCTAAAATATTTAAGCAAACATCAAAGAAACAGGCAATTCACAGAAGAAATGGCAAAAACATGAAAAATCTTGAACCTTTTGGTTTTTTTGCTGTAATGGCCACTTCCACCCCTCACCACCCCCACTGCAAAATTCAAGTGCAGAATTCTTTCTCTTTGTTAATGACCATGGTATTCTCGATGTCAGATCACCACTTCTTTACTTCCCCCTCTACTCTCCGTTTCAAACTGTTACCATGACCTCTGTAATTGGCATCGGTCTTACATGCCTGTTGCTGAGTTTCATTCTTAGGACTTCCTTTTCTAGACCTGGGTTTGATCCAACCAATGAGCTCATTTTTTACCTTCTGGAAACTAATCAATCACAGTTAGTCACATACGACAAGTTTTTTACTCTTCCTGACAACTTTTACTATTAATAATTAGAGACTACTTCTAAGCTTTCAGAAAAAAAGTTTCTTTTTTTAAATTTCTGGGTCTGCTTTCCACATAATAAAATTTCCCTGGAGGACTAAAATACTTATTTCTCCCAAATCTCTATCTTCTCTACTCAATTATAAACAAGTACTGTATTACTGATCTATTTCTGTCCTCACAACAACAGACTACCCAACTACAATAAATGCAAACTTGATTGTGCTTACGTTTGCAAATTCTAAGTGCTTCAAATGAATTACTTCATATAATGCAATAAACCTACGAATTAGGCATTATTACTCCATTTCCCAGATGAGGAAATCAAAAACTACATAATGATGGAAGAAGCATAAAGTATACTCTTACACATTACACATATTTCTTATTACTATTACCTTATAACATCTGCCCCAAAAGAACATACCCCCTTTTCAGGAAATACTGACAAGAGACAGGCACTCCCCCCTTTCTATTCCCAACTAATCCTTCCCAGCTTTACCACAGATTTCTTTTCCCTTAAACTCTACAATCCTACCATAAATCGTCTCCTGATGGGCACCTACACGTTCTGATTTCTCTATGTTCTTTTAAGCTCTAAATTTCAGGAGTGCTTGACTGGGTCAGTCAGTAGAGTTTGAGACTCTTGATCTTGGGGTCATGAATTCAAGTCCCACCTTGGACGTAGAGCTTACTTAATTAAAAATAAATAAATAAACTGGAAAGTTCAACCCAAGATGCTAACTCTATATTTCCTTGTGATCCAGAAAAGAGAGTCATTCTTAATTAAGATCTTACATTTCTTCCTTTAAAAGCATTATATCCTATATTTCATTAAATGTAAATAAAATCCCTCCTGTATCTGATTATGCAAAATCACATTATGAAAGGTTCATTTGGTTATACTGGAACAGACTACAATCTGTTTTATAAATATTTTTCTCATCAGTTCAACTCAAACATTTACTGAGCACTAACATAAGAAACGTGAGAGTAAAGAAACCAGATGCCTGGATAGTTTTTATATAAATTACTCAGAAGATGAAAATTCTTGCTATGTTACAAATATATTCAAATTCAATTAAAAACACAACCTAAAAATGCACTAACAAAGAAAAATGGGCACAGGACACAAATACGTAATATGTGGATAAAGAAATATAAATAGCCTCTAAGCACAGTAAACTGTCTAATCTCTATCATAATAAAAAAATAAGTATTAAAAAAGACAAGGTACCATCTTTTTAACCTATCCAAATTGTCAAAGATCGAACAAAATCATTATAAACACTGGTCAAAATTCATAAGTTCTGTGCTATTTTTTCTAAAAAAAAAAAGTAAAAACTATTTTGTGCCTTGGCATTGTATTTAAGGTCAAGCACCATTTTTAGTCTTAACCTACCTTTCCAGCCTTATCTTCTATACCAACCCATCCTCTCCACTACACTTATCCCTCTCAATTTACACAGTATTTTCAACAAAACAAAGAATTTTGGGGAGCTCTTTGGGCTTTTGTCTTAAAAAACAGCTTTACTGAGATCTAATTCACATACCACACATTCACCCATTTCAAGTATACAATTCAACTGGTTTTAATGTATTCACAGAGTTGCACAACCATCAGCACAAAGAATCACTCAAAAAGAACCCTCATACCCATGAGCAGTCACTCCCCCTTTTCAATCCCTACCCAAGTCTTTGGCAACCATCACTCTATTTTCTGTCTTACGGATTTGTCTACTCTGGACATTTTATATAAAAGGAATAATATGATAGTCTTTTTTCAACTAGCTTCTTACATTTAGCATATTGTTTTTAAGGTTCATTCATAACACATATCAGTACTTCATTTCTTTTAATCCTTAAAAATGTGGTAAAATACATATAATATAAATTAACCATCATAACACTTTTTAAGTGTACTGTTCAGTGGCATCAAGTTCATTCATACTGTTGTGCAATCAATCATCACCATCCATTTCCAGAATTTACATCTTGCAGAACTGAAATTCTGCACCTATTGACAGTAACTGCCCATTCGGCACCCTACCTCTACTCCCTGGCAACCACCATTCTATTTTGTGCCTATAAATTTGACTACCTTGGGGACTTTCCATCCGTAAAGTCACTCCATTTGTGCCTGGCTTATTTTACTCAGCATAATGTCCTCAAGGTCCATCCAGGTTGTAGCTGGGTCAGAATTTCCTTCCCTTGTAAGACTGAATATTTTATATATATATATACACACACCACATTTTGCTTATCCATCCATCCATCCATGGACATCTGGGTTGCTTCCACCTTTTGGGCAACTTGAATAATGCTGTGACCATAAGGCACAAATATCTCTTCAAGATGCTGTTTTCAGTTCTTCTGAGAATATAAGCAGAAGCAGAACTGCTGCTCTGATCATATGGCAATTCTACTTCTAACTTTTTGAGGAATCATCATATCATTTTCCACAGTAGTTTTACCATTATACATTCCCACTGGCAAAGAACCAGGGCTCCAATCTCTCCCCATCTTTGGCATCACTTGTTATTTTCTGTTGTTTTTATTTTTGTTCTTTTGATAAAGCCATTTAATGGATATGAAATGGTAACTCATTGTCGTGTTAATTTGCATTTCCCTAATGGTGCTGGAATGTCTTTCCATATGCTTAATATCCATTCACATCTTTTGCCCTTTTATTTTCGTTAAGTTGTAAGAGTTCTTAGACTGCCTCGGTGCCCATTGAAAGATGAATGGATAAAGAGGATGTGGTCTATGTATACAATGGAATATGACTCAGCCATTAGAAACGACAAATACCCACCATTTGCTTCAACTTGGGTGGAACTGGAGGGTATTATGCTGAGTGAAGTCAGTCAATCGGAGAAAGACAAACATTATATGGTCTCATTCATTTGGGGAATATAAAAAATAGTGAAAGAGAATAAAGGGGAAAGGAGAGAAAATGAGTGGGAAATATCAGTGAGGGTGACGGAACATGAGACACCTAACTATGGGAAACGAACAAGGGGTAGCGGAAGGGGAGATGGGCGGGCGGATGGGGTGACTGGGTGAAGGGCACTGAGGGGAGCACTTGACAGGATGAGAACTGGGTGATATGCTGTATGTTGGCAAATTGAACTCCAATAAAAATTTAAAAAAATAAATAAAATGTAAACTATGTATCAGAAACTTTGATAAATGCTCTACATAAATTACCTCATTTAAATCCAAAAAAAAAAGAGTTCTTAGACTGAATGTGAAACTTTATCAGTTATGTGATCAACAGATATTTTCTCCTGCATCATCAGCTGCTTTTTTACTCTTGATTATGTCCTTTGATGCATAAAAAATTTTAATTTGGGGGGCACCTGGCTGGCTCAGTCGGCAGTAGAGCATGTGACTCTTGATCTCAGGGTCATGAGCTTGAGCCCCACATTACATTTGGGGTAGAATTTACTTAAAAAAAATTTTTTTCATTTTGATGCAGTCGAATTTATTTATTTATTTATTTATTTATTTATTTATTTAATTTAGTTTGGGTTTGTTGCTTGTGCTTTTAATGTCATAACCAAGAAATGACCGCCAAACCCAATGTAGTGAAGCTCCCCCCCACCATGTTTTCTTATATGAGTATTCTAGTTTTAGCTCATACATTTAGGTCCTTTTTTTTTTTTTTTAAGATTTTATTTATTTATTCATGAAAGACACACAGAGAGAGGCAGAGACACAGGCAGAGAGAGAAGCAGGCTCCATGCGTGGAGCCCAGTGCGGGAATCGATCCCGGGACTCCAGGATCACGCCCTGGGCCAAAGGCAGATGCTCCCACTGCTGAGCCATCCAGGCATCCCATATATTTAAGTCTTTGATCCATTTTGGGGTTCAGTGTGTTTTTTTTATAATATGGTGTTAGTGGATCCCTGGGTGGCTCAGTGGTTTAGCACCTGCCTTTGGCCCAGGGTGTGGTCATGGAGTCCCAGGATTGAGTCTCACATTGGGCTCCCTGCATGGAGCCTGCTTCTCCCTCTGCCTGTGTCTCTGCCTCTCTGTCTCTCTCATGAATAAATAAATAAATAATCTTTATAATATGGTGTTAGGTAAGAGCACAACTTCAATGTTTCATATATGGATATCCAGTTTTCCCAATGCCATTTGTTGAAAACTGCCTTTCCTCATTTAAGCACCCTTGTCAAAAATCATTTGACCATATATGCCAGGGTTTATATCTGAGCTCTCAATTCTGTTCCACTGTTGTATACACATCTGTCTTTATACCTGTACTGCAGTCTGATTACTGTAGCTTTGTAGTAAGTTTTAAAATCACCAAGTGTGAAACCTCCAACTTTGTTTTTTCAAGAGTCCTTTGGTTATTTGGGAGATCCTTTGAAATTCCCTGAGTTTCAAGGTGAATCTTTCCATTTCTGCAACAACCATTGTTGGGATTTTCATTAGAATTGCATTAAATCTTTACATTACTCTGGGTAGTACTGATATCTTAACAACATTAAGTCTTCTAATTCAGGAATACAGAGGTCTTTAATTTATGGTGTCTTTAACTTCAAGCAATGTTCTGTAGTTTTCAATGTATGAAAGTCTTTCATCTCCTTAATTTATTCCTAAGTATTTTATTTTTTGATGCTATTGTAAATGAAATTGTTTTCTTCATGTCCTTTTCAGAATTTTTGCTGTTAGAATACAGAAACTCATGTTTTTTTCCACATTGATTTTGTACCCTGCTATTTGCTGAATTCACTTATTAATTCTAACATTTGGTTTGCTAGAATCTTTAGGGCTTTCTACATATAAGATCATATTGTCTATGAACAAAGGTAATTTTATTTCTTCTTTTCCAATTTTGATGTCTTTATTATTCTTGTTTAATTGCTCTGATTAGGACTATGCCAAATAGAACTGACAAAGTGAGTATCCTTGTTTTTTCCCTGGTTTAGAAGAAAAGCTTTCCATCTTTCACCAGTGAGTATATTAACTGTGGACTTGTCATATATGGGCCTTTAATATGTTGACATAGTTTCTATCACTGGTTTGTTGAGTGTCATTATCATGAAAGAGTGCTGAACCCTGTCAAGTGCTTTTTCTATATTTACTGAGATCACAATGTGAATTTTTTCCTTCATTTGTTAATGCAGTGTATTACACGGACTGATTTTCATATGCTGAACTATCTTTGCATTCCAGGTACAAATCTCATTTGGTCATAGTGTATAATCCTCCTCGTATGCTGCTGAATCAAGTTTGCTGGTGTTTTCTGAGGCTTTCTGCATAAATATTCATCAGAAATATTGATATGAAAAAAAAATATTGATATGTTTTTCTTGAAGTGTCTTGGCCTGGGTTTGGTATCAGGGTAATGCTGGCCTTACAGAACGAGTTTGAAAGTATTTCTTGATGAACATGAAGAAAAAAAAAAAAACATGAATACGTTTTTTAGAAAAGTCTGGAGAGGCCTAGGGTTAACTCTTCTTTTAATGACCGCAAAATTCACCTGTGAAAGCATCTGGTCATGGGCTTCTTAGTTGTGACTGCTGAAAAGTTTATGTTACAGATTCATTCCCTTACCAGTTATAGATCTGTTCAGATTTTCTATTTCTTCATTATTCTTGGTAGATTTTAAATTTCTATGAATTTTGCCATTTTATCCATGTTACCAAATTTGTTGGTGTAAATTCTTCATTCCCTTTTATGGCATAATAATATTGCACTGTATGGATATATCAAATTTTCTTTATTCATCAAACTGATAGACATTTGAACTGTTTGCATTTTGTAGCTATTATGAATTATTCCACAATGAACATTAGTATATAAGTTTCTGTGTGAACATGTTTTTATTTCTCTTGGATATATCCCTAAAAGTTCTAGGTCTCATGACAGCTCTATGTTTACTATTTTGAAAAAAAGCCAGATTATCTTATAAGGTGGTTGGACCATTTTTCAACCCTATCGGTAATGTATGAGTCTCCCACCAGTAATGTCTGAATCTTCCAATCTCCGTATCTTTCACAACACTTAATAACTATCCTTTTTCTTATGGCCATACTATAGTGCATATGAAGTGGAATCTCACTGTAATTTTGATTCGCATTTCCTTGATAGCTAGGATACTGAACATCTTTTCATGTGTTTATTGGTCATTTGTGTATCTTCTTTGGAAAAAGGTCTATTCAGATCCTTTGCACACTTTCTAAACAGGTTGTCTTTTTATTATTTGGTTATAAGAGTTCTTTATATATACTCTGGATAGAAGTTCCTCATCAGATAGATGTTTTACAAATATTTAAATTCTCCCAGTCTATGAGAGTTGTCTTTTCACTTCTATCCACTAGAGCACAAAAGCTTCTAATTTTGATGAAGTCCAATATATCTATTTTTTTCCTTTATTGCTTCTGCTTTTGGTTTCTTAACTTAAGAAGGCTTTAGCTAATCCAAGGTCATGAAGATTTATTCCTATATTTTCTTCTAAGAGTTTTAAGGTTTTAGCTCTTATATTTAAGTCACTGATCTATTTTGAGTTAATTATTATGCATGACGTGAAGAAGAGGCCCAATTTCATTCTTTTGCATATGGAGATCCACCTGAGCCAGCATTGATAACTGAAAATGCTATTCTTTTCCACTGAATTTTCTTGGTATCTTCACTGAAAATCAGTTGACCACTAAAAATGTGAGTCTTTAATTTCTGGACTTCCAGTTCTATTCTACTGATCTTATGTTTACTCTACAGCCAGTACCATACAGTTTTGATCACTCTAGTTTTATAGTAAGATTTGAAATCAGGAAGTATGAGTTCTGTTTAAAGATATTTTTTGACTGTTTTATCTCTTTTGAATTTCCATATGTATTTTAAAACCAGCTTGTCAGATTCTGAAAAGAAGCCTGCTGTGATTAATAGAAACTGCAATGATTATACAGATCAACTTGCCATCTTAGTAATATTAAGTTGTGGGATCGATTAACAGGAAATGTCTTTCCACTTATTTAAGTCTTCTTTAATTTTTTTCAATGACGTTTTGTAGTTTTCAAGGCACAAGACCTTACGCACTTTTTGATTTATTCCTAGATATTTTATTCAAGACTATGACAAATTAAACTGTTTTCTTAATTTCACGTTGGACTGTTGATTGTTGGTATACAAACCTACAACAGATTTTTGGGGACTGATCTTGTATTCTTCTATCTTGATGAACTCATTTATTAGTTCTACAAGTTTCTTAGTGGATTCTATAGAATTCTCTATAAAGTGTGTATCCATACACACATGCACACCACACACACATTAGAGATAGTGTTATTTTTCCCTTTCCAATCTGATTTCTGATTATCTTTTATTTAATTTTCTTGCCTAATTGCCTTGGCAATGTTGAATAGAAATGGTGAGAGCAGACATCCTTGTTTTTCACAGATGACCTTTTATCAGGTTCAGACAGTTCCCCCTTCTATTCCTAGTTTGTTCTCTTCCTGCCTTATAACTTGGTACCTTTCTGGAAAACAACTTGGTGATATGTCTGAAGAAATTTCAAAGTTCAAATCCTTTGACCTAGTAATCTTACTTATATTAATATGCTTAAAGGAATAATCAGATGTGAATGGAGTTTTATGTACAAAGACCTTAGAAGGAAATCTGGCTCCACCGTCTAACAGAACTAGAATTTAAGTGCAGGGGAGCACCATGTGGGAATCACAGATTATAGAAGAGTGACACTGAGACATTTTCCCTCAACCACATAATAATACTTTGCCAAAAGCATTTACCTCAGAATATTCTTTTCCTGATTTTTAGGAAAATTCCAAATTAAAAGATTATAAAAATTCCCTCATTTGGGATCCCTGGGTGGCGCAGCGGTTTGGCGCCTGCCTTTGGCCCAGGGCGCGATCCTGGAGACCCGGGATCGAATCCCACGTCGGGCTCCCGGTGCATGGAGCCTGCTTCTCCCTCTGCCTATGTCTCTGCCTCTCTCTCTCTCTCTCTCTCCGTGTGTGACTATCATAAATAAAAATAAAAAATTAAAAAAAAAAATTCCCTCATTAAACTAATACCAATATTGAAAGCATTATAGCTTAATTCGAACATAGCAATTATGATACTGGGTTTTGGTTGTCCAAGATATCATGTTAATTTTAAGTACCAAAATACTATTTTCTTGGAATGATACCATTACATCAGTGCCTGGAGTTTTTTTAATCTGAATTCTAAATATTTACATCTTGAGATGGAGATCAATGACTATAGTTTTTATTTTACATTACATATAATTGCAGAACAAAAAGTCTTTTACCCAGAGAATTATAAACTGCTTTAAAACATTTTAAAGATTTATTTATTTAAGAGAGTGAGCATGTGAGCATGAGTGGGGGAGTGAGAGGGGGGAGGGGGGAGGGGGAGGGGAAAGGGGGGGAGAGAAAGAGGGAGAGGGAGAGAGGGAGAGAGAGAGAGAGACAGAATATGTCTCAGACTCCCTGCTGAGTGCCAAGCTGACCCGGGGCTCAATCCCACAACCCTGACATCATGACTTGAGTTGAAATCAAGAGGAGTCTGATGCTCAACCTACTGAGCCAGTGTGGTACCCCAAACTCCTTTACATTTTTTAATTCAGTATAATTACATTCATTCAGAAAGTATCTTTCTAAATTCATAATCCTCGGGGAGGGAGGGCAAGAAAATAAAAGCAAAGTTTCATCTGCAAAGCAGTTCACACATCAAATATCTGATTGAACAGTGAAATATGAACTCTAGAGTACCAAAATGCCCTAATTGCATCCCATTCTTCTTCCATACTTGAAGATCAACTAAAAATCTAGAGGTACAGGAAATGTTTCCTTTGAAACAAAATCTCCCCCTTGCTCACAATAAAAAGACTGAATAACGGACAAAAAGGTTAAAAGATCCCCTCAGTTATAAAAAGATGAAACTGTCTGGAGATAAATAAAATTAGGAAAAAATTTATAATTAGTTTAGCCTTCATCCATTCTCCCAGATTATTCCAGAAAAAGTTCACTCAGCATCACTAAGATTTTGCACAAAAATCCACCACTGGCTTTTTGATACTACTTAACTCTGTTTTCTTAAGGATAATTTCTTTTTTTTAATATTTTATTTTCAATATTAATTTTTTTCATTTTTAAGTAAAGCCAAGTTTTAAAAAATTCTTTTACAGTGTTCTTCTTACATAGCCAAAGACTTAAGTTAGAATAATGCAAATGTTTCTACTTTTATATTAGCAATTTTACCTCATATGTATATTGTTCATAATTTTCATAGCTAAATTGTTTTAAGTATTTGCTTTAACTTTTTTTCAGTTTTACGAATTTGAATATGAACTATTAACTATTAAATCAAAGTTCCTATACTGCCTTTCTGCTCCAGGATAGCAATCACAATTAATATAATGGCACATGATCAGGATTAGAACCCAAGGACTTCAAATCGATTTCTCTTTTCACCAAATTAGGCTATCTCACCATGGTTCCCATCAAAATTAACCGATTCATTACAAAAGGATTATGTATTATCTCACATCTATTAGGATGACTATTAAAAAGACAAGAAATAACAAGTGTTGGTGAGGATGTAGAGAACAGGGTACTCTCATGCACTATTGGTAGGAATGTAAATTGGTGCAGCCATTATGGAAAACAGTACTGAGGTTCCTCAAAAAAGTTAAAAATAGAACTACTGTATGATACAGCAACTCTACCTCTGGTTTCTTATCCAAAAGGAAGAAAAATCTAACTCAAAAAGATATCCGCACCCACCATGTTCACTGCAACATTACTTACAATAGCCAAGACATGGAAGCAACCTAAATGGTTGTCAAAAGATGAACAAATAAAGACAATGTATTACAAATATACAATGGAATATTATTCAGGCATAAAAAAAGAAGAACTCTTGCCATTTGCAACAACACAAATGGACCTTGAGGGCACCATGCTAAGAATTCAGAGAAAGACAAGTATCATATGATCTCAGTTATATGTAAAATCTAAAACAAAAACAAGGAAAAAAAAAAAAACAAAAACCAAACTCACAGATACAGAGAAGAGACTTGCCAGAGGAAAGAAGGTGGGCAAAATAGGTGAAGGGGGTCAAAAGGCATAAATTTCCAATTATAAATACATCATGAGGATGTAATACACAGTATGGTGACTATGGTTAATAATACTGTATTGTATATTTGAGTTACTAAGCAAGACCTTAAAAGTTCTCATCACAAGAAAAAAAATTCTACATGACCGATGAATGTTAACTGAATGCATTGTGGTGTTCATTTCACAAGATATATAATATCAAATGATTATGCTGTTAAAACTAATATAATGTACATCAATTATATCTCAATAAAATAAATAATTTTGAAAGATGATTGTGTTTTAAATTCCATACTCCCTGACATATTGTAATATATTTAACTCCTACCTGGCATCTAAATATAACATTTCACATAGTATAACACTTTATTTATCATGATTCCAACAACTATAAACAGGATTATGGTAGGGAAAAAGAAGATGAGGAAGCAAATATGTGAAAATCTACGATTTGTAAAATACAGTACTAGGCACTGTACGGGAGACAAAACAAAAAACCAAGGACTCAAGGGAATTTATTATATAGTAAGGAAAATAAATTATAGCCATAAATATAAGGAAAACTACAAATACTTTTATGTTCAATGATAACAGTCTTTTAAAAAGTTAAAGTATGAACGGGATCTAAGTAGAGCTCATTTATTCATCCAGCAATTAGTTATTTATAGTAATTTCTATGGCCTAGCCACTGAGCTAGGTAGAGGTTATAATAATGAATAAAACAGGTATGATTCCCATCCTCATGCAGAGAAACAAATAAATAACAAATCAGTAGTATGATTATTCTGGAAAAAGTAATGAAGAAAAAAAGTAAGACTTTTAAATTGATGGGTCTATATACAGAAGAAAGTAATCCAGTAAAGCCTCACTGATGAATAATGTAACATTCAGTCTGAGATACAGAGGATGTGAAGTCAGCCTTTCAAATGGTGTTTGCACCTATATGTTGGGACTAGAGAGGTTTAAGCCCGGGGGGGAAAAAAAAACAACCCAAACTCATAGATACAGAGAAGAGACTGGTGGCAGCATTTGTAAAGACTTTAAAGATAAGAGAAGTGCATCAGCATATTTGACAACTCAAAACACCCTGAAGTTTGCTGGACAATCAGAAAAATGGCGGAGATGGGGGATAAAGAAACAGGCAGGGACATGATCCCACAGATCAAAGAAGGAGATCCAGGGTATGTTGGAGGAAAAACAAATACATTATTTTGACTATAGTAGGAAGTTAATGAAAAGCAACATAGCACATAACCCTCATGTATAAGATTTTGATTTAATCCTTACTACACAGTAAGAGAAATAATGTTTCCCTTTTTTTTTTTTTAATTTTTTTTTTTATTTATTTATGATAGTCACACACAGAGAGAGAGAGAGAGAGAGGGGCAGAGACACAGGCAGAGGGAGAAGCAGGCTCCATGCACTGGGAGCCCGACATGGGATTCGATCCCGGGTCGCCAGGATCGCGCCCTGGGCCAAAGGCAGGCGCTAAACCACTGCGCCACCCAGGGATCCCCAATGTTTCCCTTTAATAGATGAAGGCTTCACACAGGTTCAGAAGGGCTAAAGCCCATGCTACTAAGGTTGCACTGCCCATAAGCAAAGTCACAAGTCCCAGACACTGTTAACACAAATCAAACCTTTCTACTACACAATAAGGGACAAGAAAAAAATAAGGTGAAAAATACAAACTAGATTAAAAATCAAGCTAAGGAATGTGGGAATTATTAAAGACAAAAACTAATGGAAAGGACACCAATTAAAAAGATCATTCTAATTATCTGCATAGTACATAGAGAATACTGTCAAAACAAGTTCCTTTCTACAAAATTACCATGTATTATGTCAATCATTTTTATACTGTTCCCCAAGAAGAGTAAGATATTGTGTGTGTGTGTGTGTGTGTGTGTGTGTGTGTGTGTAGTTGGGGATGGGAGAGGGCTAAGTACCCTGTTCTATCAGAACATATCTATTTTACTTTCTTAGATTTAATCTGAAAAAGAATTTTGCTCTTTGAAAACCACAGATTATAATGAAGTCAACTCTGGTTCCACAATCTTACTCTGAAGATCTAAAACCTACTACAAGCAGACCTTTCACCCACCATATGCCTATGACAACCACTTTAATAAGCATGCTAATTCCTTTTTACTTTTCTGCTAAATGTCAAGCATATGCCACTATAGTTTATTAAAGGCAATTTCAGGTAAGATTTTTGCCTCCACACCTTCAGAAATAATATAAATGTCTACCATAAAATTTCTTTGTCTATTAAGTCATGACATTGAAAATGTAAATATATTCTATACTACTATAAACTATTTCTCAATAACAAAAAATGCACACTAAAAATTATACATTAATGCTCAAAAAACTACTACTACTCCCAAATATGCTTTTTTGTTTACTAATGTAACTCAAAAATCACTAAATAAATAAATAATTGTTCAACTCATCTACATTTAAAATTAAAGTACGACATTAATGCAATAGTTTTATGTACCTAGCAATTACTCAACTGGTCAATCCCTATGACAAAATCCGTAAGTTAGCAACATCATGCGTATGCAGAATTGGTTATGTAAAAATGCATGCATACCTTTATCCTTCTTAAAATCCAAAGCATCTTCTTTATCAGTCACTATTTCCTTCATATTAATAATACTCTGGTGGGTAAGCTGCCGGAGAATTTTAATTTCTCGAATTGCTGTAATTGGAAAGCCTTCCTTTTCATTATCTAGACGTACTTTCTTTAAGGCTACCATTTCTCCTATGAAAATTAAAAAAAAAAAAAAATCAAGTTACCAGATGACAAAACCAAACGACATTTTTCTTGATTTCAACTTTTAATTCATAATTTCTGCTCCTACCTCTTGAAATCACAATGTTTACAGTTCAAGAAATTAAATCCCTGATTAAATAAAAATTATGAAATATTTATCCAAATTGTGGAATAGTACACAACTATTACAAAGGATAGGGCAGGTCCATAGCTATTGTTATTTTTTGTTCTCCAAAACATACTAAAAAAGCAAGATGATCAACAGCAGGTGCATTACACTACCAATTTTAAAAAGTGAAGGAGGGGAGGATAAATTTACTCAACATGCTTACACATGCATAAAACCTCTGAACATATGAGAAGATTCTGTACATAGTGCAAGTGAGAAAATAAACTCAGACGTATTAACTTGTCCAAAGCTGCCCAGTTACCTAGCAGTGAAACTGGGATTTAAAATCTGGTTTAGCAACCTGAGAAGTATTTGACTCTTCCCACTACACTAACTGACTTCACAATCCAGGTCTGAATGAATTTTGATCAGATAAGATCTAACTATTAAATAGAACAGACACACTCCTATTATAGGAAAAAATGCACTATAATAAAGTTCATTCCATTCTTTAGAGAAAAAAAGTAATTCTGTATTTACAAATTTTCCAAAAGAAGAAAGTTTATCCTTTTAATCATTAAAACTTACTTCTTTTTGATGGAAGTCTTAAAATGTAGGATTCCTTGTTTATTAAATAGCTTTTTTAAAATTATAATTTAATCTTTTTGATAATGCAGAATCATCATTATAAATATTACCCTATGCTGTAACTGCCCTCCAGAATTTTCTTATACTAAATGACTTCATATAGCTATGCTACTTTAATCTATTGGTTTATTTCAACAAGGAATTATAAGTAAATATTAAACACTGGCTCTACCCATTATTTAGTAAAATACATAGCCTGGGACACAGTTACTTTTTACTCTGCTGCAAGACCTTTGAAAACTTTCTCAGAGGTTCCTAATTATGTTCTAAAATATTAAGCTGCTAAGTCTGGCCTCCAAACAAAGGGTAACTTGGACAGAAAAAGAATATTTTGGCTAAAAGAAAATGTGTTACATAAGGCTTAATACAACAAAATTTACTACTAAGACAGTCAAGATACTTTTTCCTCCTGATTACTAACAACCTAAGAATTTATTCACAATTAAAGAAAGCTAAATCCCACCATACTACATATCACAAATACTAAAAAAAACTTAAAAAATGTTTACACACCCACTTACGTGTATTCATATCTTACGTACTTGCACATAGAAAACAAAACAAAAACCAAGATGAAACAAAAGCATGATAAATCCAAACTTAAAAAAAAAAAAAAAACACCTCAAATACACATTTGAAGAGAAATACAAATCAAATACATTCAATAGATCTAAAGATCCACAGCATTTGACATACTTACCAGTGTCTTTATCCCTGGCCTTATAAACTTGTCCATAGGTACCTTCTCCAATAATTCCGATGATATCAAATTTATCCACGCAGCGTTTTCCCCAGTCAATATCTTTTTCTTTGATTTCACCATAGCGAGGCCCACATATTCTATCAAATATAGTTCTGAAGTTTTTATATACAATCAAGCAAATTGAATAAACCATTTAATATTTAACATCCACCCTCCCCCAGTCTTATATCATTTTCCCCCTTCCCTGTACATTTGTGATCATCGAAGACCAAGTTACACTTTAATTTGGTATTATAAATTATCCCAAAGTCAAGGCATCATTTTTCCATACCGACTTTTCTCCTACAGACTAACAAACTGAGAAAGAGAAGTAAAGCATGTACCAAGAACTTTCAGAAATAAAATGTAATTCTCAATGAATGGATAAAACCAACAGTACTACAAAGAGTCAAAGTTCTCTAAGCAATCTCCAGAAGTCTTTTCAATCCATTATACATATATGCTTCATTCATTTTTTCAGAAAACAAATTTGATAATGAACATTACCAAAACTCTAACTACAGAGCTTATTGACAAATTTAGACTTAGGGCTAGATGAAATTATCTTAAAAATGGAAACACAAGAAAGATTTTTAGTCCAAGAGAGTATAAAAGTATTAGTATAATCAACTCTCCAGAATCCACACTGTGTGTGTCTGTGTGCATGTCATATATATGACAAATATTTGACATTCTTTAAAAAAATAAGTAATTTTGTAGTCTCTCAATATTCTGGTATGTAACAGAAATTCAAGTAAGAAATAAAGCTACAATACTCAGGAAAATGATTTTAAAAGTTTTCTAGTTTCCTACTCTATACTAGAAAATCAGCTGATACACAAGGAACCTGGACAGCAATCCTAAAATCAAAGTCTTACACTTTCCCTCGATTAAGTAGAAGTAAAGTAGGAATCAACGTCCTCCCCCCCTTAACTGATGAACTGGTTTTAAGGGAAGGAGTTATCTCTGGGCACTTACTTGAAACTAATTTAGGATACAGATTTCAAACCTTCTTCCACTCCACCTCTTGCAAAATGAAAAATGCATTTAGTTATAGGAGCAAATGGAGCTAAAAAAGCAAAGGAAAACATGCCAGCTTGCCCATGACTAATTTTGTTTGGGCTCACTGAATGCCGACTTCCACATTTTCCAATTTCAGTGTTTTCTGTTATTCAAATAACTTAATTGTAGAAATTATCAGTAACATAGAATACCCCAAGAAATTAATACATTACAAATTGTGAGAGAAAATTAAATTTGGTTTTATTAGTCATTTTGAATAGGTATACGCAGGGAATTATGAATTTTTTTCAAAACTCTAGAATTTATTCATATAGTTAAGTTTAAAGAATAAGTACACTTTTTATAATTTGAAATTTTAATTTTTTGTTTTGTGATTTTATGATGACCCAGAATCATTTCTGGTCAATTTAAGAGCAGGTAGAAAGCAAGCACATACTTAGGCCTCCTTTTACTATGTAACTGTGTTGCTGTTTTCTTTTCCTCTGGACTCTTTGAGAGATCATCTCCTCCTGGTAGCTCAGGGGGCAGTGGTAAATCAGCAAGTAAACATCGTAGTTTCTTCTCTACTTCTTTTTTAACTGCTTTTACTGAAATATTTCCTCGTAAGCTAAAAAAGAAAGGAGTCAGACAAATAAAACACATTTATATGGGAAATAAAAATGCAGCCACATCTTACACTTAAGTAGCAATGGCAAAATACGTTAGTATTTCTTCACTTTCTAGCTAAAATAATGTACTATATATATTCAATTGCAAAATATAAAATTTGAGGGTAAAAATGATACAGAATTAGACAAAAACTAAGGAAATCTGAACAAGGTATGGAGTTTAGTTACAATGACGTATTGATATTTGTTCACTGGTTATAATGAACATACCATACTAATGTAAGATGTTAATAATGAAGAAACTACAAAGTATATGGGGACTTTCTGTAGTATCATTTTAACTTTTCTGCAAATCTACAACTGGTCAAAAAGCAGTATACTTTTAAAGATGATTAAAAAATTACTATAAAACTGTAAATTAGGGCAGCCCCGGTGGCTCAGTGGTTTAGCGCGACCTTCAACCCGGGGTGAGATCCTGGAGACCCGGGATCGAGTCCCACGACAGGTTTCCTGTGTGGAGCCTGCTTCTCCCTCTGCCTGTGTCTCTGCCCCTCTCTCTCTCTCTCTCTCTCTCTCTCTCTCTGTGTGTCTGTCATGAATAAATAAAGTCTTTTAAAAACAAAAAACAAAAAACTGTAAATTAATACTAAAAAAGTAAACTACTCATGCTTCACAGGAAAATTCCTTAGTTTTGTGATAGCATTTTGTTTGACTCTGTTGGAGAGACATAAAGAGGTTTTGTAAGAAATAATACCACATGCTATTATTTATCTTATCCATTTACATAAGCAACAACAACTAATTTAGCTTTTCCCCCTTTCAAGGTTAATTTTCTTAAATTAGATGATGATTCTTTTAAATCGGACAATGATTTTTTTTTTTAAAGGTTCTAAGAAGCTTACTGATAGTACAGGCAAAAATTCAAGTTCAGTTACTTTTTTTTGAATGCATAAAGAGCTCTGAATTTTAAAGACTATCTTAACTAGGTAATTTGAGTATCTTAAACCTCCCAGTTACAAAAAGTCTGTTTAATAAGAAGATATTTCTTTAAAAAAAATTTTTTTTTTTTAAAGATTTTATTTATTTATTCATGACAGTCACACAGAGAGAGAGGAAGAGACATAGGCAGAGGGAGAAGCAGGCTCCATGCAGGGAGCCCGACGTGGGATTCGATCCCGGGTCTCCAGTATCGCGCCCTGGGCCAAAGGCAGGCGCCAAACCGCTGCACCACCCAGGGATCCCAAGAAGATATTTCTTGAAAGAGAATCTTATAATGATAATAAAAGTTGTACTTCACACAGTTTCATAGCAATTATGAGTCCTACAATGAAAAAATTGAGTGAGACTACACCATTGGAGTCACAAATTGCAAATAAAATTATCAATCATTCCACTTTAATTATAACTTCTTCTATTCATGTTGAACATTAGTATTATTGTACAAACACATACTTTAATACTATCTGATAAAAACCATTTACCAATTACTATAATAAAGTTGTGTCTTTTCTTCTTTTTTGTGTGTGTGTGTCTTTTCTTCTTAACCCCATGTTACTCGCTAGAAGTTTTTTTCTTCTTTATATTTTATTTATTTATTTGAGAGGAGGGAGGGAGAGAGGGAGGGAGGGAAGGAGGGAAGGAGGGAGAGAGAGAGAGAGAGAGAGAGAGAAACTGAAGCCAACTCCACACTGAACACAGAACCCCACAACAGGGCTGGATCCCACAATTCCAAGATCACGACCTGAGCCAAAATCAAGGGTCAGAGACTTAACTCACTGAGCCACCAAGGTGGCCTAGAAGTTCTTTAACAGAGAAAACATGTTCAAAAGGAAATTGGTTTGGGACGCCTGGGTGTCTCAGCGGTTGAGCATCTGCCTTCAGCTCAGGGTGGGTGTGATTCCAGGGTTCTGGGATCAAGTCCCACATTGCGCTCCTTGCATGGAGCCTACTTCTCCCTCTGCCTATGTGTCTCTCATGAATAAATAAATAAAAATTTAAATAAACAAACAAAAACAAAAGGAAATTGGTTTGCAGTTTTATTTTTAAAGTAATGGTATGGAGGTACTTGGATGGCTCAGTGAGTTAAGCAGCCGACTCTCGATTTTGTCTCAGGTCATGATCTCAGGGTGGAGGGATCAAGCCCTGCATGGGGCTCCACACTCAGCAGGGGTTCTGCTTGAGATTCTCTCTCTCCCTCTGCTCCCCCTGCCCCACTCCATGCTCAAGCACGCATCCACACTCTCCCTCTCTCAATAAAAATATAATAGTATCACACAGGTAACTTTTCAATATTAATGTTCAACATTGATTTTTATGCTATGTGCTAGACACAAGGTAAGGCACTGGAGTTTAACAACAGTAACAAGTACACTAAGATAGAACTCCTCTCAGAAATGAGCTAAGATTGTCTCTTGGAGAACACAGTCAAATAAGCAGCGGGATAAAGTATTACCAAATGGGTTCCTGGAGTAATGTAGCTAAAGGGTAGCTAAATCAGGGTTGAAAGACAGTAAAAGCCTCTTTTCTAAAAAAGGGACTACTTGAACTATGCCTGAAAATAAACCTATTTCAAACCTTTAACTAGAAAACTGTAGTCTCTCACTTATAATTAGGGTTTAGTCAAAAATTCTCATTTGAACATTCAAATCAACATTTTTTTTTCAAATCAACATCTTTAGAGGAAAAAACTAAAACTCCTAATTTTACTTATAACTTAAAATTTAAAAGACTGCCTATAGCCATATATTATTACATGAACTACCAGACTTAGCAAGGCTCCCAGACTTCAGAGAAATGAAATAGGAAGTATGATTTTTTAAAAGTTCTCATGTACTACAGCAACAAAAACAACAAAATGCCTTAACAAGAAACGTACAAGATCAATAGAAGAAAATTAAAGATAGGGACAGACAGACATAAAACTGGATCTGAATGAACAGAAACCATGTTTTCGTATGGCAAACTGTGATACTATAAAGCTATCAGTCTCCAAATTAATCTACTACATTCAGTTGAGTCCCAAACAAAACCCAAGCAAAAATTTTCATATAACTTGACAAGTAGATCATAAAATTTATCTAAGAATAAAGGCAAAAATCTGCCCAAAAATTTCTGAAAAAGAACAGTGGAGTGCGATTTGCATTTGCCCTGTCACATGACCAATCTATTTTAAAAGGTCCCAAACCAGAAACCAAAGATTGGTTAAAGTCAAGGAGTATGTATTATGATCTATCCAACATGAATTGTCAATATTTTTAAATAAGATTTACATAAACATTCAGATTTCAGGCTTTTTAAAAAACAAACAAAAGAAAAAAACAAACAAACAAAAAAACAAAAGCTCTAGCAACACTGGGCCCAAATTTATGTATAGCAGCAGCACTGAAGCTGAGGCTGAAAAACAAAGATACTTACTCATCAGTAATTTACTTCATCCCTTCACTTTTGTTATTTCCTGCCTAACCCTGTAACAGAAATCTGAGTTTGAGAACCAATACATCATGCATCTAAAGAAGTTAAAACACGAGGCCCCTGCTTGGCACAGTTGAGTGGAGCATCTGCCTTTGGCTCAGGTTGTGATCCTGAGGTCCTTGAGCCCAAGCCCAGCATCAGGCTCCCTACTCATCTCTCCCTCTCCCTCTGCTAGTCCCCCAGCCTGTGCTCTCTCTGTCAAATTAATAACTAAAATCTTAAAAAAAAAGAAAAGAAAAAAGAAAAAAGTTAAAACAAGATGTACTGACAAAGAAATAATAGAACATACTAATAGAAAAGAGTTCAGAATACAGGTATCTGTAAGAATTTTATATATGACACCACAAATTATAGATTATTCAGTAAATGATGTTAGAAACAAACTTATCAGTCCACAGGGTGATGGGGGAGAGCATCTTTCTTCATATATTAATCAAAAACAAATTTCTGTGTGATTTGACTTAATCTCTTCTAACTTTATAAACACATAAGTTATAAAGGAAAAATGATTAGATCAGACTATATTTAAAAATAAAAAACATCTATATAGCCAAAACCAAAACAAATACATGTGAAAGATAAGCAAAGACTCTGATAAGCAAAGGTCAAGATTCCTAACATAAGAAGCACCTACAAATCAATTATAAAAAGGAAAATAGTATTAAGGAATAGCATAAGATATAAACAAGTCGTTCACTGGAAAAAATAAATAGCCAATAAATATTCAGAAAGATGCAATAATAATAATATTAATAATATTAATAATATTAACTATTAATATTATTATAATCAGAAAAATGCAAAATTAAATAATTACATATTTTAAAGACTGTATAAATTGGTAATAATCTTATTAAAGTACAATTTGGGGGCACCTGGGTTGCTGAGTTGGTTAAGCATCTGCCTTCAGCTCAGGTCATGATCCCAGGGTCCAGAGATCAAGTCCTGCATTGAGCTTCCTGCTCAGCAGGGAGTCTGCTTCTCCCTCACCCTCTGCCTCTTCCGCCCCCTACCCCCTACTTGCACTCTCTTGTGCTTTCTCTCTGAAATAAATAAATACAATGTTTAAAAAAATAATAATAAAATGTGTATACTTTAACCTGGTAACTATCCTACAAAAATTGCTCTCACATAAAATATTAATATAAAAAAAAGTTTGATAGCAAACAATTATAAATCTAAGTATCCCTTAATCAATAGCAGAATAGTTAATAAGAGAATGATTTATTCATTCCTACCGATAGGAATATTGAATGAACCTCTTATCTATATACCAACATGGAAAGATCTCCAACACACTAATTAAAAAGACAAGGAGTATTATGCATTACATGCATAATCAAAAAAAATTTATCATATAAAAATATATACTTTAAAATTACCATGTTAAAAAAATAAAATAAAATAAAATAAAATAAAATAAAATAAAATAAAATAAAATCTACCATGTGATTTTTCAGAGAGTAATAAATCCCAGGTCTAGAAGAGAAGCAGAGTGCAAAGTGAGCCTAAACTAGGAAACATTAAAAAACAAATAGGTCATGTTAAAGGACAAAGAAGTCAGCTTAAGGGAGTTCCTACTGGCCAAGGACATTTGCAGCACCAAAAAGAAGAGTGACTCGTGTTGAATCCATCTTTCACCGCACATGTTAGTAGTAGCATACTGGTCTTAAAAACTTCTATATTCAAGGACATCTGGGTAGCTCAGAGGTTGAGCATCTGCTTTGGCTCAGGGCGTGATCCTGGAGTCCGGGGATCAAGTCCTGCATCAGGCTCCCCAAGAAGCCTGCTTCTCCCTCTGCCTATTCTCTGCCTCTGCCTCTCTCTCTGTATCTTTCATGAATAAATAAGTAAAACCTTTAAAAAAAATTCTATATTCATGAAACGTATGAACACATTCACAGAAAGAAGAGCAGAGACGTAACAGAAAAGCAGAAGAAACAAAAAAGGTGGGTCAAAACATTTTCTTAATGATAAGCATGACATGTACCACCGTCTCAAAAACAGATGCACAAAGAATACCCTCCTTAAGCACTCACTCACTTGTACATATCTTGAATTCTTGAAAATATCACCTGTAAAAATTTATCTCCAAAGCATATATGAAAGAATAAAGTAAAAAACAACCAGTTTCACTGGGCCAGAATTACTGGATTAAATTTTTAAGATTTTACTTGTTTATTTAAGAGAAAGAGAGGGAGAGTGCATAAGGCAGGGCAAGTGGACTCCCTGCTGGGTGGGGTATCTGACTTCTGGCTCAATCCACAGACCCCAAAATCATGACCTGAGCTAAAGTCAGATGTTTGAGCCACCCAGGCACCCCCAGAATTACTGGATTCTTGTAACTGGGTCATTCTCTCATTAATGAAGTGACTCAGTTCTGCATTCATGCCTCTGTGGATGGAGAGTTCATTCCCGGACTCATCAAAATTACAACTCATGGGCAGCCAGGGTGGCTCAGCGGATCCAGGGCATGATCCTGGAGTCCCGGGATCGAGTCCCACCTTGGGACCCCCGCATGGAACCTGCTTCTCCCTCTGCCTGTGTCTCTGCCCCCTCTCTTCTTCTGTGTTTCTCATGAAACAATAAGTAAAACCTTAAAAAAGAAAAATTACAACTCACTACTGTTATGAACCTTCAGTGCTCCTAGAGAAGAGTCAAACCTGTAAATACCACAATTACAGTGGTAATTGAAGAACCTACACACCATTTTTATCCACTTATTTTCAAATTCTATAAAGATGTCAGCTAAGAGAATGGCTCATATAGTTGTTTTTTAACAGAAAAATGAGGGGAAAACAGCTATAATTTTAGTTTCTCCATAAAAATAAAAGTGAAAAAGATTAAGTGGTATAACAGATACTACACAGTAGCGTAATGCTTCCATCCTAGCATACGTTTCAGAAATATTCTTAGAACTGCATTTACTTTACTCACCCTTATCTTCATTAAAAAATGTTTCAAAATTAAAAAAAAAAAAAAACCCTCATACCCCCAATATTCACAATAGAAATCTGTAAACATGTTAAAGGAAAACATAAGCACATTATGGGTTTTCTGTAATATATAGTTAATCTCAAAAAAAATTTAAGAGTCAAGAGAAGTCTAAAAAACAATAAATTCATAAAGCTACCCAGACAAGAGAAGTCTAAAAAACAATAAATTCATAAAGTTACCCAGAGTGATAAATCTGTAAAACCTCTAAAGAAACCTAAAAATTACCAATATACCTACTTTGTATCACCCAGGGAAGAGTCCCTCATAAATTGTCCTGTTTCTTATAGTATCATTAAGGAACAGTTATGCTAAAGAAAACACAGTACTGGCATTTCTAATTCCCAAACTCAAGCTGAAATGGACATTGTATCCCAAGGCAACAGCAAATTTCTTCTGGAATTCTAAGCATTAACTCTAATTGTGTCATCCTACAAGCAATGTGCTTCAGTTTAAGGTGTACATAATAAAGATAACTTACCTTTTTTTTGTAACCTTTTTTGTGTGTGGGGGGGTGGGAAGTCAGATAACCTCTCACTTCAGACTGTCTTTTTTTTCTTTAAACCGTCAGTGACAGGGACACCTGGGTGGCTTAGCGGTTGAGCGTCTGCCTTCAGCCCAGGGCGTGATCCCAGAGTCCCGGGATCAAGTCCCACATCAGGCTCCCTGCGTGGAGCCTGCTTCTCTCTGTCTGTCTCTCTCTCTCTCATGAATAAATAAATAAAATCTTTAAAAAATAAAAAAATAAACCCTCACTGACAAAACTTTTTTGCACTTACCTATCAGTGTCTTTATCTTCAGGCAGCATGGGAGGCAAAGGTAACGGTGGTAATGTAGAGGTCACTAAAGCCACATGTTGCTCCTTCTCCTTGGCTCCTAAGCTTGGTGTAAGTGGTTTGGTTTTCTCTTTAAGAGATACTGGTTCATCCTTTGTAGCAGCAGATTTACTCTCCTTCCCAACTACAACTGCTTTCTTGGTGGCTTTATCTACAATCAAATTATTATCCACCTTTGTTACCTGAAGAGGTGGCTTTGTTTTTGCCTTGTCATTTTTTAAAGTTCCACCACTTGAGGGAGAAGGTGCATGTTCAGTTTTCAGTTTCTTCACATCCTTCACATGGTTGGTTTGTGATGCACCGGCCCCAGTCTCTGTGCTCCCTTTCGTAGGTGTAGAAGTGTTGGAAGCTTTGGCAGCTTTGGCAGCGGCCTCAGCAGCCTTTGCCGCTTCTGCAGCTTTCGCCGCTTCTGCAGCCCTTGCCGCCTCGGCAGCCCGGGCTTTTTTATTCTTGTTCAACTCAGCTGCCAGGCTACTCTTCAGAGTTAGTGTGCTAGGAGAAATGCTAGAATGACGACTTCTGGATCTAGACAATCTGTGCCTGCTACGAGATCTTGAATGCCTAGATGAATACGGGCTTCTGCTTCGGGATTTAGCTGAACGTCTGGTGGAAAATAATGAAGATTTAGTTAGTAATTCAGAAAAGCTTAGTATGAAATTTATACAAACTGTGAACTCAAGCCTGTGAAAGTTTATTTAATTTCAAAATCATAATATAGTTTGTGGGAGGATTTTTAAAAACAGAAAATGCTTTTAAGCAAACGATTCTCTGTCGCTATAATTTTCCTGGAAATAGACCTATTATCTTGATCTTGGTCTAGCTCATGAATGCTCAAAGGTGAGACTAGATGAAAGTAGATCTCTGTGAGGAGAAATACTCTAAGGAGAAAAAGCTTGACGGGATGAGCACTGGGTGTTATGCTATATGTTGGAAAATCAAACTCCAATTTAAAAAAAAAAAGTGACAAGGCATCTCTGCTGTCTTAGAAAACAGAAGTATGCAACAAGGACACGCCAATGGTAGAAGGAGCAGGGTGCAGTCTGACCCATCTTTCACCAGGGAGACCACCTTTACACCTGAAAAGCATCCTCGTTCCCCAAGTTCAGAAGTCAGTATTGTCCTGTCTAAAGCAAGAGTGAAAAAGATAAATGCCTGTTACAAGGCAGTAAATACAAACGGTCTCTAAATTTTAGAAACTACTTCATAGTGACTGTGCAATTCACTTCTCAAAACTTATTAGTAAACACAAAAACTATCATATATTTAAAAGTATGGTGGTGGCAATCAAAATCCCTATAAAACAGATACAGCACAGCAGCATGTGAAAGGAAGCTCCACACCTTATCAAAACTAAAAACAAATACTCACAAGACAAAGACATTATGATAGTACTTTGACAGGTTTGCCAGGTCTCATTTTAATGCTCACATCAACCCCAGTTAATAAGTATCTACAGTTTACAGATTAGAAATTTAATCTAAAATATTATGTTACTTAAAATCAGTCCCATATTCATCAGCAGTTGTACTGGTAATTATCTTTCTGCCACTACCCTATTCCTACTATACCATTCTGCCCAACTCTGTGTCCAAGGAGGCTAACCCCAACAGACGCACCTTCGGGGTTTCAGTGCTGTCACTGGCAGATCAGAAGGTAGAGAAATACTGGATTATTTCTTTCCAGCACCCTCCCTCCTTTTGGTCACATTTTCTGACACAAGCTTTGTCCCCCTACCACCATTGCTCCTTTCAGGCATCCCCTTTTCACAGCTCTCACCAGGCTCTACCTACACTGTATTTTCCTTGCCCCTTTAAGCTTCCCCCCATAACTACAGAAAACATCCCTTGTGGTTTCCCTTTCCACCCCTATCTCTGCAGTCCTTCATTTAATAAATCTCTTGCGCCATCTCAGTTGGATTGTTTCGTTCTAGAACCTTGCCTGATATCTAGTGGTATGCCATCTTAAACTATAAAGTAGGTTGGTCAACACAATAAACAACTTAATACACTGTGAAGGAGATAGCTCCTGTTGAAATTCTAAGTTACAGGGAGAGGGTAAATGAAGCAAAGAAATTCCTAGGAACCCATAATTAAAATGGGAAGAGAGAAAACGAAGGACTGGAAATTTTGTTTATATCTGACATTAACAGAGCATGGAGGAAAACACTGAGAAACATCCTACAATTCTACTATGAAAACGAAACTATGATTAGGTTTAGGATAAACTCAAATACAAATTCAACTTCTCCCTCATTCTTTCAAGAACATTTCAAAATGTACTAAGGGCCAACTGGTATTCAGCAGTTGGCATTTCGTATAAGCTCCATACTTTATATAACACACTATTTTAGATGAATGGGAACACGTTTTAGAAAACATTCAAATCTAACACTTGCTTATCATTAAATATTCATATGCACCAATCATCAAAATTACCAATAAGCTTACTGATATTTGTGAAAATGAGAAGAAATGTTTTGTTAAACATACAGTGGTAAACATCTTAGACAACTTTAGTATAGGAACCAAAACTGTCATTATATGAAATAATCAGCCACATTTTTTATTTCTTCTCCCTGCAGACTCTTTGACCTTAAAACAAGTCTGATTATGTCATGCCTCTAGAGCAGCAGAAAGGTACACAGCAGGAGAAAGCAAAGAGACTATCATTCATCAGAGGTAACAGCACAGAAACTTCTGTTAAATTAACTTTCCTACACTGGCAAGATTCTGGTCACCAATTTCATACAGACATATAAATTTTACTTAATTGAGAGATTTATGACCACTAAGTTTTACCTAAGAAAAGAGACATAAAGATATTAGGTAAAATCCCAACACAATTAACTCCCCTGGCCTATTAAATTATTGTTTTCTAGATAGAATCTAGATAACCATTATCAGCAAGACTTAAAAGACACAGCCTCCAACCCTCTCCAATTCCTCTCTCTTCAAAAGTTCCTTAACGTTTTAACTTCATGTTCTAGTAAACATGTACTCTCACATAATGCATATTTACTAGTTAATGTCAACAATATATTTACAGCTTATAACATGGTTTGGGAAACTAAAATCAAACATAAACACAAAATTCAAATTTAGGTCATTTTTACTAATAATCTTCAGCCATACAAAGTTATGAGGGTAGAAGTGTACCTCTAAGACTACATAATGAATTATGAAGTCTTATTAGTAAAAGAACTAAAACAGATGGTAAATAGTCCTTTTTAAAAAAAAAAAAAATTATTTAACAGAGAGAGAAAAGAGGGAGTGAGCGAGAGTGGGGAGAAACAGAGGGAGAGGGACAAGCGGGCTCTACACTGAGCACAGAGCCCAACCTGGGGCTCAATCTCACACCACCAAGATCACAACCTAAGCCAAAGCCAAGAATTGGTCACTTAACCAACTGAGCCATCCAGACACCCAGCAAGTCCTTCTTTTAAAGGTAAGATTTTTCTTCTTTTTAAAACTTTTTACTGGGCAACCCAGGTGGCTCAGCGGTTTAATGCCGCCTTTGGCCCAGGGCATGATCCTGGAGACCCCGGATCGAGTCCCACATCAGGCTCCCTGCATGGAGCCTGTTTCTCCCTCTGCCTATCTCTGCCTCTCTCTCTCTCTCTCTGTCTCTCATGAATAAATAAATAAAATCTTTTAAAAAAATTTTTTTAATAAAAATAAAAATAAAACTTTTTACTAATATTTCTATACTGTAAAATCTGCAGTGAATACACATTAGCTGTTTGTTTTCAATGTTTTTAAAAGATGACAGTATCTCTTTAAGAAGTTAAGAAAACTTTCTATGTTTCTAAGGTTTCCAAATTCATACAAAACAAAGCAGAACCACAATAAAAACTCAGTATCCTGACACTCAATTCATTAGTGCTCATTGTTAATTAGGTTAGTGTTCCTTAGAAAGAGAGCATGGTGTACTTATTCACTCAACTGTATCACACAATCTAAGAGTCCAGGTCTTCTAAAATGGTGCCAAATTAGCAAGCACTGATTCTTAAAAATTTTACTATGATAATAACTGATCTCTTATTATATAAAACAATATTGATTAGTACTATCCAAAAGAACTTTCTGGAATGAAGAAAGTATCTTAAGTAGGTTCTAAGCTCAGTGTGAGCCGTGAGCCCAAGTCAAAAGTCAGCAGCCCAAAGGACTGAGCCACCCAGGGGCCCCTTATTTCACATACTAATAACAGTTATATCCATTTCAAAACCTTGTTAATTAGGTATAAATATGCTTTCCATGCAAGTAAGGTCCAACAAATGCTAATCAATAAATGTGATGTACCACATCAACAAAATGAAGAATAAAAATCACATGATCATCTCAGTAGACGTACAAAAAGCATCTGACAAAATTCAACATCATTTCATGATAAAAACTAAGCCAACTGAGTACAGAAGGAACATACCTCAATATAATAAAGGCCACTTAAGACAAGTCCACAGCTAACATCATATCCTCAATAATGAAAAAATGAAAGCTTTTCCTCTAAGATCCGGAACAAGAAAACAATGCCCACTCTCCTCACTTTTATTCAACATAATACTCAAAGTCCTAACCTGAGCAATTAGGCAAAACAAATTTAAAAAACAAAAGAAATTAGGGAGCCTGACTGGCTTTGTGGGTTAAGTGTCCAACTTTTGATTTTGGCTCAGGTCATGATCTCGGGGTCCTAGGATCCAGCCCTGCTCCTCGATATGCAGTACATCTGCTTGAGACTTTCTCTCTCTCTCTGCCTACCCCTACCCTGCTCACATGTATTTATGTGTGCATGCACATGCTCTAAAGTAAATAAATCTTAAAAATGAAAGAAAGGCATCAAAATCAGAAAGAGATAAAATATTCTATTTGTGGAAAACCCTTCCAAAGATACCACTAAAAGGATGCCAGAATAAACAAATTCAGTAAAGTTGCAAGATACAAAATCAATAGTTCACCCTGGAACAATGCAGGAGTTAAGAAAGCCCACCTCCTGTGCAGCTGAAAATCTGTAAGTTTTGACTCCCCAAAAACTTAACTATCAATAGCCTTCTATTCACTTAATCCCTTAATGGTAACATTAACATTAGGTTAACACACATTTTCTCTGTTATATGCATTACATACTGTATTCTTAAAGAAAGCTAGAAAAAAGAAAATGTTATTTTTAAAAAATCATAAAGAAAATACATTTACAGTGCTATGTGTCTGGCTACTGAAAGAAGAATCCGTGTATAGGTGGACCCATGCTGTTTAAACCTGTGTTCTTCAAGGCTTAATTGTGTTTCTGTACACTAATAACAAACTACTGAAAAGAGAAAGTAAGAAAACAATCTTATTAAGAAAAAAAGAAGAAAACAATCTTATTTACAAGAGCATCAAAAAGAGTAATATACTTGGGACACCAGGGTGGCTGAGCAGTTGAGCATCTGCCTTCAGCTCAGGAGGTGAACCCAGAGTCCCAGGATCGAGTCCCACATAGGGCTCCCTGCATGGAGGCTGCTTCTCCCTCTGCCTGTGTCTCTGCCTCTCTCTCTCCATGCCTCTCATGAATAAATAAAATCTTTAAAAAATTTTTAAAAAGTAATATACTTAGGAATAAATTTAATCAAGGAAGTAAGAGAAACTGATAAAGAAATTGAAGAAGGCGTAAATAAACGAAGATATTCTGGGCTAATGAAATGTAAGAATTAATATTGTTAAGATGTCCATACTATGCAAAGCCATCTACAGAGTCAATGCAATCCCTATTAAAATTCCAATGGAAAAAATAAAAAAATAAAATAAAATAAAATTCCAATGGCATTTTTTAAGGTTTTATTTATTTATTCAGAGAGAGAGAAAGTGTGTATCCTCTTACCAATCTTACCTCTTACCAACCTCTTATAATCTTTCAGTTATAAGATTAGTAAGGTGTGTGGATCTAATGTATAATATGGTGACTAAAGTTAACAGTATTATATAATTGAAATTTAAAAAATAGAACTCAGGACGCCTGGGTGGCTCAGTGGTTAAGCGTCTGCCTTCAGCTCAGGGCGTGATTCGGGGTCCTGGGATCGAGTTCCGCATCGGGCTCCCTGCATGGAGCCTGCTTCTCCCTCTGCCTGTGTCTCTGCCTCTCTATCTCTCTCATAAACAAATTCTTAAAAAAGAAGAAGGAAGAAGGAAGAAGGAAGAAGAAGAAGAAGAACTCTAACCCAAAAAAAGGTAAATGTAGGAAATGATGGATCTACTACTTAACTTGATTATGGGAATCCTTTCACAATATGTACTTGTATCAAATCATCAAGTTGACACTTTAAATATAACTTTGTCAATTAGATCTTTTTTAAAAAAGATTATTTATTTATTTATTTATTTATTTATTTAAGAGCAAGAGAGAAAACAAGCGGGCAGAGTGGGGAGAGGGAGAAGCAAGCTCCGCTGAACAGGGAGACTTGACTCGGGGCTCGATCCCAGGATATTGGGATCATGACCTGAGCTGAAGACAGATGTCGAACCTACTAAGTCACCCAGGTACCCCTAATTTTGTCAATTAAATCTTAATACAACTAGAAAAAAATGCTTTCTAAACTGAAGAACAGTAAATATATAAGCACTTTTTCAAAAAAAATCTGTCTTTCTCAATCATGTTTTGTTACCTTCTCAGTCAAAACTAAAAATTCCTATGTAATTTGCCACAGATTGGTATTAGAATGGCTCAATTAACTTATTTTTTTCGTTTTTTTTTTCAATTAACTGTTAACAGTACTATGGCAGCCTCTTAAATTCATCTACTTCAGATCTTCCTTTCACGCTATCTAATCCATATGTAATGCAAACTGAACACCTTCCTCTAACATCTACTCCATGCAATTCTGTAATTTTAATTTCACCACTCTCCTCCATCCATTTACTCATGCTAAACATCTTCCCAGATTCCTGATGCCCATACCATACTCTACCAATTGCCTTACTTTATCAGTTCTAACTCTACATTCCCTTACACCCATGCTTCTATTCAGGTTTCCTACTGCTGCTGTAAAAAAAAAAATGACCAAACAACACAAATTTATTATCTTCTAGTTCTTGAAGGTTGGAATTCCAAAATCAGTCTCATTGGGCTAACATCAACACATCACCAGGGCTTTGTTCCTTCTACAGCCTCTTGGGAAAAATCTATTTCCTTGCTTTTTTCAGCTTCTAAAGGTACATTCCTTAGTTCTCAGTCCTCCAACAATCTGACCACTGCTTCCTTTATTACATTTCCTCTTCCTCTGCTCTTATCCTCACATGGCCTTTTCTGACTCTGCTGACCCTCTTGCTTCCTTTTATAAAGATCCTTATGATCACAATCCAGGATAATCTCTCCATCTCAAAATCCGTACTTCACTCCCACCTACAAAGTCTCTCTTGTCATGTAAGGTAACATACAGGTTCACAGGGACATCTTTGGATGGGCCATTATTTGGCCTCAGATACCCTCCTATTCCTCAAGTCCCCTGTTCTGTTTCACACTTCATTACCTCCCCTCAGGGCTACCTTATCATCTTAAAAAAATCTCCATATCTAATCTTTCTCTGCTCCAAGTATTTCTACAGACACTATGACCAAACTAATCCTCACTGTTCAGTGAATATTACAAGTCCCAAATTCACTCACTTTCTATTTTTAGTAGCTATTCCAAACCTTCACAAGCTATTCCAAACCTTTCTGCCTATCTTTAACAATTCCAAAGACAAGAGTTCTTAACATCCCTCTACTTCTATTTTGCAAGGAAACACACACACACACACCCAGAAGTTATGAGGTGTGTCTCCTTAATCTGTATTTCCATCTACCTCACATTTTACCTCATCACAAAATAGAGATTTTTCCTCTTCCTACCAAAGACTAACTCTTGTATACTGTCAATGCCGTACTCTCCAGATCTTATTTTAAAGAGTGTGGGCCACAAACCAGCAGCACTGGCCTCATCTGGGAGTTTGTCAGAAATGTTGTAAATCAGGCCCCAACCCAAACCTTCCGATTCAGAATCTTTTTTTTTTTTTTAAAGATTTTATTTATTTATTCACGATAGACATAGAAAGAGAGGCAGAGACATAGGCAGGGGGAGAAGCAGGGTCCCTGTGGGGACCTGACGTGGGGATTCAATCCCTGAGCCAAAGGGAGACACTCAACCGCTGAGCCACCCAGGTGCCCCCAGAATCTTCATTGTAACAAGATCCCCATTAAAGTTTGAGATGCTCCTCAATGACTACTCCATTACTTGAGACTTCAACCCTTTGCTATCCATTTACTATTTCCCCTCAAGGATTAAATAATCCAAATCTCTAAAATCTTTTAAAACAGACAAGAAAAAACAAGCAAATAATGGTACTTTGCTATCTCTTTCTCTCCTACCAATTACTGCCAAATTCTCATACATACACATCCCCACATATCCAGCAAACCATGGTAATTTGGCTTGTATCCTCACTGAAATTACTAAAGTGACCAATGACCTATCTTCAGGGTGGAGGAAGTATCAATACCTGTGATGACAATGCTGATCACACCCTTAAAAACACTTCCTAACCACTTTACTCCCTATTTTTTCCTGATTATTTTCTTACTTCTATAGCTACGTCTCAGGGCTCTCTTGAGATTCCTCTTCTTCACTAAGTTCATCCACCCACAGCAATTTAATTATGCTATGCACAGTTTAAATTATCAGCTAAACATTGATTACCCCAAGTTATCATCCTCACGCCCAACTACCCTACATGCACCTTCAACACAATACAGATAAAACTATTAAGCTTCCTCTACAAATCCACCCCTTTTCTTCTTAAATACACCCTCTTCTAAGGCAATGGCAGATTCTGATATTCTGAAACAGCAGAGGCCCAGAAATCATTCTGTATTCCACATGGTCCTTTTCTTCTTCTTCCATATCGAATTGATCTCCAAGGTCAGCCAATTTTACATGTTAAGCATTTGGACAGTTTTCCAGGCTCTCTGTCCCCACAGCTATTCTTTCTCATTAGATCCTCAACATCTCTTACCTGGTCTAGTACAACTATCTCCTCTTCAGGTTCCCCACCTCATCTCTATCCTTTCCCATTACTCTCTTCACCACCACCTGAATCTTCCAGTTATCCCTCTACCAAAGCTCTTAACAGCCTTGCACTGTATACAAAGATCTCGTCCAGCCATTCCAAAACATATAAAGTGTCAGGCACAGAAGCTTCTCTCACATTCTCTATCAAGCCTTCCCTCATTAGGCCAGAGAGGCGGAGCTGTTCCTCATCCTATGATCCTACTACACTTTGTCCAACCTCATTCAAATAATAATTAGACAATCTGTCTTTTCCCACTAGACTAAAAATCACTGTACCTTCATAGCCCTAACTAGCACAAATCTGGTAATGAGAGATCCTCAATAAATATCTGCAGAATTAAGTATGCTGGTGAGGGCATTCTACTGAATAGAATTCCCCTTCCTTAGCCTAACATTAAGGTGCCGCAGGATGTGTCTGGTTCTAACCTACCTTCTCTTATCAAGTTCTGATTCTGCCTAATACTACCATGCCTTTACTCCCACAAACTCACTTACTGTGAACGTTCTCTTCCTATCTTCTACTGAAGTCCTATCCATCTTTCAAGGCATAGTTCAGGAGTTCTTACTTACCCATAAAGCCTTATCACCAACTCTAAGAAAAGAAGGTTCTCCCATTCTGTGATCCCCCCCAAACCCCACTACTTGGGCTTTATCTGCATACTGCTTCAGATTTAACCATTCGTAATTTTGTATTTTAGATAATTTACCACATTGTCTATTAGACTACATCCTCTTTGAAGAGCAAAAATGAGGTCTAATCCACTTTTTTATCACCCCTTTAGCATAATACCACACAGGTTTTTACTGAATAAACAAACATACCATATTGAAAATCACAGTTTACAAAACCCTTCTTTTTTATTTTTTTTAAAGATTTTATTTATTTATTCATAAGAGACCAGAGAGAGAGAGAAAGAGAGAGAGAGAGAGAGAGGCAGAGACACAGGCAGAGGGAGAAACAGGCTCCATGCAGGGAGCCAGACACGGGTCTCGATCCCCAGTCTCCAGGATCACACCCTGGGCTGAAGGCGGTGGTCAACTACTGAGCCACCCCAGGCTACCCTACAAAACCCTTTTATAGACATTTTTCATTTGACTTGCTCTTCATAGCAACCAAGGTATACAGAAAGGAGATGAAAGAACTAAAAAGAGACTTAAGAAACTTATTTAGGGTTCAAGAGCTATAAAGAGGTAGAGTCAATATGAAGACCAAGTCCTCCAATTCAAAGCCAGGCACTATTTTTTGCGACCACATCATACTATATATCCTTCCCCTCCACTGATTTATTTTTTTTAATAAATTTATTTTTTATTGGTGTTCAATTTGTCAACATACAGAATAACACCCAGTGCTCATCCCGTCAAGTGCCCACCTCAGTGCCCGCCACCCAGTCACCCCCATCCCCCGCCCACCTCCCCTTCCACCATCCCTAGTTGGTTTCCCAGAGTTACCCTCCATTGATTTAATTCTTCTCTGTCTTTAAGGGTCAAGTTAAAGTCCCATCTCCTCTGTAACAGTTAAAGTCCCATCTCCTCTGTAACTTCCCCATTTGCTGAAATCACATAACCCTGGTGACATACTGCTTTGTACTTTATTCTTTATCTCTTAAAAACATAAACTGGATTATGCCATGCCTTTGCTAAATTTCTACAATGGCTTCTCACTGCATATAGAATAAAAATTAAAATCTTTATTGTGAGCCATAAGACCCAAACTGCCTCTCATCTTTATTATACACTTCTCTTCACTCAGTGAGCTCCAGCCACACTAGCCTCTTTTCTGGTTCTTCAAAAAGTTATGCTTCTTCTTGACTTGATGTCTTAGCAATACTGTTTTCTCTTCCTGGGATGCTTAGATCATCATGTAGTTGCTCTTTCTTGTTATTCAGGGATCTATTTATTTATCAATACTACAGTGAGACTCTCCCTCATCAGAAAGATAAATGAGCATGTATCATATACTTCTCTCTTTCCACCACTGTCTTGATTATCACTATATTCCCAGTGCCTAGAACTATGTCTGGTGTGGAATAAAGAATCAAAAGGTATTTACTGAATTGATGAATAAAAGAACAAAGAACATGTTTATCAACTACTTTTCTAAATGCCGCCCACAAACCACAAATATTACCAGAATGCTTTGTGTAATTGCTATCCAACCAATTAGCTAATAGGCATAGATCCACTGATGAAAGTCTACTTAAAACTAAAAAGATTATTAAAAAAAAAAAAACTAAAAAGATTTAGAAGACAAAATAACCCTCAGCCAATTAGCTTTTTCATATAAACATTGAGATGAATTCATTATTTTTCCTAACAACCAAACATTTTACATCCATTATCCCACAGAGATTTAATGAGTAAAACTAGCTTTTCTACTGTAAAACTATCTCCATTTCTTATTAGTAACTAGACAGACTTCTTGATTAAAAAAATACATAGTCACAGAAGAAATACAAATGGACGGTATGGAAATTTAAATGTTTCCTTCTCTCTCATAACCAGAAAGGGCAAAATAAAAGGACGGTAATAAATTTGCATCCATCAGAATGGCAAAAATTGGAATTTTGAGAATATCAATTATTCATGAGAATGCACAGAAATGGTCATTCACATAAATTATAAGAAGGAATATAAAATTGCACAGCCTTTTATTTTTTTATTTTATTTATTTTTTTTTTATTAAACATTTTTTTTTATTTTTTTAATTTATTTATGATAGGCACACAGTGAGAGAGAGAGAGGCAGAGACACAGGCAGAGGGAGAAGCAGGCTCCATGCACCGGGAGCCCGATGTGGGATTCGATCCCGGGTCTCCAGGATCGCGCCCTGGGTCAAAGGCAGGCGCCAAACCGCTGCGCCACCCAGGGATCCCTTATTTTTTTATTTTTTAAAGATTTTATTTATTCATGAGAGAAAGAGGCAGATACATATATATATATATATGCGCGTGTGTATATATGTATATATAAAATACCTGAAACTCGTCAAAAATAAATAAATAAAACATCAACAGAAAAGTTTAAAGATGGAGACAACTGGGTTGCTCAGTGGTTGAGCACCTGCCTTTGGCTCAGGGTGTGATCCTGGGGTCCTGGGACTGAGTCCAACATTGGGCTCCCCACAAGGAGCCTGTTTCCCCCTCTGCCAATGTCTCTGCATTTCTCTGTCTCTGTCATGAAAAAATAAAATCTTTTTTTCTTAAAAAAATAAAAGTTTAAAGATGATCACCAGAAATTATAACCAAAATGTATAATATGAAGAAACCTTGTCATTTTAATAAAAATAAAAAAGTTGTACAAATTTATTCTTATTCCTTAACCTTAAGAATTTTTTTAAAGGTTTTAATTTATTTACTCATGATAGAGAGAGAGAGAGAGAGAGAGAGACACACACACAGAGAGAGAGGCAGAGACACAGGCAGAGGGAGAAGCAGGCTCCATGCAGGGAGCCCGATGCGGGACTCGATCCCAGAACTCCAGGATCACGCCCTGGGCCAACGGCAGGCGCTAAACCACTGAGCCACCCAGGGATCCCCAAACCTTAAAGAATTAAATTCAGAAAATCATGCATACTTAAGTAACACATTACAAAAATACTATAAACATTGATGCATGTATTTTTCATTAAAAAATTTTTCATATGTTTCTTCATGTATACTGAGAAAACCAATATAGTTAATCACTACACATACTACAAAACAGGAGATTTTCCTCTTTGCCTAGACCCTAGGACAGTAATGAATAATTATACCAGTTCATGTATAAGGGTCAACCAAAGCATCTAGAATCTTTTTTGATATCAAAAATTAGACTCTTGAGGGAACCAATTTTAATTAAAAAATAAATGTATGCATTCATATAAAAAACAAAATCACAGCCAACATCATTTTGTGGGAAAAAGGCTAAAACGTTTTCCCAATAGGATCAGGATCAAGAAAAGAAAGTCTAATTTTGCCACTTCTAACCAACACCATACTTGAGACTCTAGCCATTGCAATTAAGAAAAAATAAAAGGAAAAAAAATAAAATAAAAGGAATCCAGATTGGGGAGGGGGGTGAGAAGTAAAACTATTTGCAGATGACATAATCTTGTACATAGAAAATCCTAAAAAACAAACTAAAAACTATCAGAACTAATAAGTAAGCATGGTGGCAGGATACACGATCAATGTAGAAAAATTCACTGCAGTTCCATGCACTACCAATGGACAATTAAGTGAAATTACAAAAACAACTCCCGTTACAATAGTCTTAAAATGTATACTCAGGAATAAATCTAACCAAAAAACGTTTACCCTGAAAACTTCAAAATAAAAACCATTGAAAATACTGGGGGAACATAAATAAATGGAAGGACATTCCATCCATATTCATGGATTTGATGACTTAGCATTAAGATAGCAATACTCCCAAATCAATCTCCAGATTCAGTGCAAACCCAAAGAAATCCAAGCTGCCTTTTAGCACAATTTGGCAAACTGATCCTAAAATTCATGTGGAAATACAAAAGACCCTCTGCCTCTCCATAAAAGGGAAGATTAAAGCAATGTAAAAGAGCAAAGTTGGAGAACTTGCACTTCCTGATTTCAAAAACTACTGCAAAATTAAAATAATCAAGACTGTATAGTACTAGCATAGGATGGACATGTAAATCAATGGCCTAAAACTGACAATCCAGAAATAAACCCTCACATTTATGGTCAGTGTATTTTCAAAAAGAATGCCAATACAAAAGTCAATGGAGTAAGAATACATAGTATTTTTAACAAGTGGTGCTGGCACAACTGGATTTCCCTGCAAAAGAATGAAGCTGAATTGCTTTCTCTCACCATACATAAGAATTAACTCAAAATAGATCAAAGACCAAAATGTAAAAGCTAAAACTATAAAACTCTTAGAAGAAAATATAGGAATAAATCTTTGCGATGTTCAATTAGACAAAGCCTTCTTAGATATGATATCCAAGCACAAGCAACAACATAAAAAGTTAACTAGACTTCATCAGAATTAAGAACTTCTGTGCATTAATGTCAACAAAGTGACACAATGGGAAAATTTTTTTTGCGAATCACATATTTGTACTATAACTTAATTGCTCCCCTGTTCATTGTACTGTTCTGGTTTGGTTTGGTTTTGTTTAACTAGGTAGGTATCATTCCTCCCATTTTTTTTTTTTTTTTTTTTCATTCCTCCCATTTTAGAAGTAGGAAGACCAGAGCTCAAAAAGGAGAAGTAAATTGCTTGGCAGTGCTCTGCTACTAAAGCACCAGAATTAGTACCTAAATCCACATCTATATAATTTCTAGTCTTTGTTTTTTCCCTTATGGTGGATATTTACCCAGTCAACCCAAAGCAGGAGATCTGCCAACTAGATAGTAGTCTTTTGGTTGTTCTGTGAACACTCTAGGAATTCTTTCTTTTTTCTTCTGAGTCCACAGACAATGACTCAAAAGCTAAGTGACTTGTCCAAAGTTTACACTGTTAGAATGACCTAAAGTGGTTACAAACAAGTTACCTAGGGAAGAATCCAGGTTTTTTTGCTCTAAATTAAAACTAACTCTCCTGAATACAAGAGTTCTTCTTTCGGGCAGCCCGAGTGGCTCAGAGGTTTAGCGCTGCCCTCAGCCCAGGGCCTGATCCTGGAGACACAGGATCGAGTCCCACGTCAGGTTCCCTGCATGGAGCCTGCTTATGTCTCTGCCTCTCCTTCTCTCTCTCTCTCTCTCTCTCTCTCTCTGTCTTTCATGAATAAATAAATTTTAAAAATCTTAAAAAAAAAAAAAAAAGAGTTCTTCTTTCTAGAAGAAATGTCACAGGCATATTAGTACCCAAAATATATAAAGAACTCTAGAGATTCAACAAGAAGAAAACTAAATTTTTAGAAAAAGATGGATCTGAATAAACATTTTCCCAAAAAAAGATATGTAAATAGCCAACAAACATTTGAAAAGATGAGCAGTATCATTAGTCACTAGGGAGATGCATATCAAAAGTACAAGGAGTAATCAAGACAGATATAATAAAAACAACAACTGTCAAGGATATGAAGAAACTGAAACCTTCATATACCGCTGGTTGGAATATTAAAGTGATGCAGCCACTCTGGCAAACAGGTTGGCAATTCCTTAAAATGTTAAACATAAATTACCACATGACCCAGAAATTCTACTCCTAGATATTCACCCAAGAGATATAAAAACATTATCTCATGAAAAAAAAAATCTCATGCAAAAACTAAACATAAGTGTTCGTGGAAGCATAATTCATAATAGTCAAAACTGAAAACAACCAAAATATCCATCAACTGAAAATAAAATGTGAATAGTCATACAATGGTATACTATTTTGCCATAAAAAAATACTGATGACACATGCTATAACACAGCTGAACTTAAAAACATTATGCTTAAATGAAATTAGTCAGTCATAAAAAACCATGAATCGTATGATCCCATTTATATGAAATGTCCAAAATAGGCAAATCCATACACATAAAAAGTAGATTGGTAGTTGCCAGAGACGTGTGGAAGTGAGAATGGGGACTGAATACTAAGAGACACTGAGTTTCTTTTTGGGGTGATTAAAATGTTCTAATGGCTGCACAACTCTGAATATACTAAAGGCCACTGACTGTACCAGTTAAAATTAGAGTAAATTGCATGGTAGGTGAACAATATCTCAAAAAAGACGTTATTTTAAAAACTAGAAACATTAAGTGACAGGAAACTGAAATGTTTTGTGTTTATTTCCTTTATGTTCCTTATGAAACACTCAAGTTAAGAAAATAAAAGACACATGACTGACTTTTTTGTGGATTTTCTCAGGCAAACAAGTTCTAGTCCACTGAGCACATGAACTGAACTGTGTTTGTCTTCATGTTTCACTGAACCATGCCCTGATATGTGTTTTTGAAGACAAAAAAAGGAAAGATGGTGAGAAGAGTAGAGGGTAGCCTTAACACCTAATCTGCTCAAAGGCATATTCTTTTGACTTGTCCAGCTCTAGTTCTTACAAATTTATTCATCAGCCAATATTAGACTCTATTAATAACAGAAGAATTTTTTTTTCCCTAAGTCTGAAGTGCTGGATATTTTCTTATCCAAATGAATTTAACATTTTTTTGGCATCTATTTCCTATCACATGCTGTGGTAGGTGCTTAAGAGACACTAAGATTAAAAAAGAACCTCATGGGACTTACAATCCAGTGGCTGAAGCAAAAACAAAATATTATGTAAATTCTCGTCAAACTACACCAGTGAGAAGTGGAAGAAGTCAAAGTACTAAAGGGGAAAAAAAAGTCCATGTAGAATTCCATACCTAGCAAAAATATCTTTCAAAATGGAGACTTTTTCAAACAAATGAAATAGCAGAGCTGCATTATAAAAAATGCTGAAAGACATTTCTCTCGCTAGAGGAAAATACTACATCAAAACTTGTATCTACACCAAGGAATGAGAAGTGTTTGAAAGGTATAAATTACAGATATAAATTATTTTTCTCATTTTTAAATTTCATGTCCATAAACAACATATATAAGTCCTCTATATAGAGAAATAAGACATATGATAAGAATGGTACGTAAGAGGAGAAGAAAAAACAGGAAGCATACTATTGTTATTACGTTATATATGAAAGTAGGCTGTGATACGCTAAAGATGTATATTTTAAGATCAAAGAAGAAATTTTTGTGACCATGAGTTAGGCTTAGTTTTGGGGCAACACAAAATACATGAATCACAAAAGAAAAAAATTGCTATATTGGACTTCATAGAATTCTGCTCTACAAAATTACTGTTAAGGAAAGGCAACCACAGAACGAGAGAGATCACTTGCAAAATATTTGTATCTGATAAGGAACTTGTATCTAAAATAGGTACAGAACTGTTACAATTCAATAGAACAACCCAATTCATAAAGAGTATGGACAAAATGTTTTAAGACACTTTAGAAAAGATATGAAGAGCAAATAATCATATGGAAAGACACTTAACATTATTAGTCATTAGGGAATTGCAAATAAAACCACAATGATGTACTACTACACATCCACCAGAACAGCCAAGATCAAAGACTGACGAAACTGAAGGTTTAATGAGGATATGAAGCTATTGGAATGGTCATATGTTGTTGACTAGAATGCAAAATGGTACATCCATTTTGGAAAATACGCTGCTTATAATGTAAAACATTCACTTACAGCACAGCAATCCCACTACTAATTTACTTGTAAGAAATAAAAACAAAAGTGCAGCCCGGGTGGCTCAGCGGTTTAGCACCGCCTTCAGCCCAGGTCGTGGTCCTGGAGACCCGGGATCGAGTCCCATGTCAAGCACCCTGCATGGAGCCTGCTTCTCCCTCTGCCTGTGTCTCTACCTCTCTCTCTCTCTCTCTCTCTGTGTCTCTCATGAATAAATAAATGAAATTAAAAAAAAAAAGAAATAAAAACAAAAGAATTACATCAAATTTCACAACAGCTTTGTTCATAATAGCCCCAAACTAGATATAACTCAAATGCTCATCGGCTGGGTGAATGGACAAGCAAATTATCCTAATTCTATGCAATGCATATAAAAATGGAATACTACTCAGCAATAAAAAGGAAGAAACCACTCAAGCATGCAACATCATCAATGAATCTATGTGAATTCACCAAGATTACATACCATATAAGTAGCAGTTACCAAGGACCACAGGTAGGAGACAAACTACAAAGGAGTCACAGGAAACTTTTTGGGGTAATGGAAATGTTGTTTATCATGATTGTGGTGGTGGTGGTTACACAAGTATATCTAATCGTCAAAAGCCATTTAAATGTATACTTAAAATTGGTAAATTATACTGTATGTAAATTATGCCTTAATAAAACTGACTTTTTAATGAATGAATGAAATATGTCCAATATACTGGTGGGGGAGGGGTGGTAACAACTCAAATTAATGCAAGCCTGAATGTGAGAAATCACTTCTGGATGAGATTAATGAAGATGACACCTCAACTATGGCTGGAAGAATGGCCAAGTAGGATTAGCCAATTGAGAAAAGGGCATAAACTAAAGTGAAGGGCACCTGTAATTCCATGTTTTTAAAATAGTAACAAGTCCAGTTCGCACTATGATCGACATATATACTGAGAAATAAGGGTAGTTTGGGCTGTCTGGAGTAAAGAATCATAAGTGCCCAGCTCAGGAATTTGATGCTATGTTTTATAGGGATCCCTGGGTTGCTCAGTGGTTTGGTGCCCGCCTTTGGCCCAGGGCGTGATCGAGTCCCGCCTCAGGCTCCCAGCATGGAGCCTGCTTCTCCCTCCTCCTGTGTCTCTGCCCCCCCCCCATGTCTATCATAAATAAATAAATCTTTAAAAAAGTATGTTTTATAGAAAAATGATAGGATCAAAGTGGTATTTTAAGATTAGTTTGAATGCAGAAAACAGAAGAGGCCTGAAAAAAAACCCAACGCAATCGACCCAACAATAAAAATGTAAACGAATGTAAAAATTCCTAAATGGAACAGATAAAGACCATGTCAAAAGTACCAACAAACAAGCAATTCCCAGAACTGGGGAAGAAGAGGTAAGTATTACTAATGTTTTGGCACTGGGTGCCTGGGAGAAACTACTGTCATTCAAAACACACAAACAGGGATCCCTGGGTGGCTCAGCGGTTTGGCGCCTGCCTTCTGCCCGCGGCGTGATCCTGGGGGTCCCGGGATGGAGTGCCACATCAGGCCCCCTGCATGGACCTGCTTCTCCCTCTGCCTGTGTCTGCCTCTGTGTGTGTGTGTGTGTGTCTCATGAATAAATAAATTTTTAAAAATCTAAACACACACACACACAGACATAGGCATAATTCTAACAGTTCTTAATACAAAACACGGGGCGGGGCGCCTGGTTGGCTCAGTCAGTTAAGCATCTGCCTTTGGCTCAGGTCATTATCTCAGGGTCTGTGATTGAACCCCATGTAGGGCTCTTTGCTCAGGAGTCTGCTTCTCCCTCTCCCTTTTTCAAATAAATAAAAAGCTTAAAAAACCAAAACATTACATAAACAATGTTAAAAAACAAAAGACAAACTCATGAAAAATACTTGTTATGCCACAAAATAGCTAATACCTCTAATACAGTTATGCCACAAAATAGCTAATACCTCTAATACAGTGTGTTAAAAATAACAAACAGAAACGAATCAAGAAATTAAAACATTCAGTAAACAGATTAAAATAAATTCAGTCTTATTAAAGAAATACAACGAAAAAAATTGCATATTTGACAACTCCCAAGTGACGATGGGGCTGAGGAAATGAACACTGGCACACCTTTGGGAAACAAAAATTGGTAAAAGCCTTCTGAAGGATAATATGACACTCTACCAGAATTATAATGTGTATGTCATTTTTGACCCAACAATTTTACCTCCAAGGAGGTAATGGGACAAATGTGCACACAAACTATCTGCAATAGATATATATACATATCAAAAATTTTAGAAATAAAAAACTAAGAATCTAGCAAAATGGACTTGCCAAACAAGTTATAATACATTCATACACCAAAATACCAGAAGTGAACAAAAAAGAACATACTATAGAATGTGTCATACGAAGTAGCATTGTAATATATTCCCATAATTCCTAAGATTTACATAAAATCTTTTGTCCCAGGGTGCCTGAGGGGCTCAGTTGGTTAAGGGTCCACCTTTGGCTCAGGTCATGCTCCCAAGGGACCTGGGATCAAGCCCCACATAAGCAGGGAGCCTGCTTCTCTCTCTCCCTCTCCCACTCCCCATACCTATGTTCTCTCTCGCTCGCTCTCTAATAAATAAAATCTTAAAATAAAAAAAAAAAGCTTAAAAAAAAGCTTTTGTCCCTATGCATATATGAAGAGAGAAATCTAGAAGAATGGTATTCAAAACATCAAAGATGATCATCTCAAGTGTTTGAATTCAGGAGGACTCTCACACTCCATAATTGAAAACTTCTCACCATGAGCCTCTAGTATCTTTGTAAACAGGTGAAAAATAATGAAGAGCAATTATTAGAAAAAGAAATGACTCCAAGAAAGGAGAAATAATTTAATGTTAAATTAAGTTTGGAGAGTCAAGTATCTCAGTGAAAGTGCCCCCTATGCAAGTGAAAATGCAGAAACAGAAAAATGGGGAGGCATGCAGCCCATTAACTAGTTTCAGTTTTCAGTTTCTCTCACTACCCTTTTCGTTTCCATCTTATAAATTCCAGTTTTTAGACAAGCAAAGGGGGAAAAAAAAAGAGAGTGAGAGAGAGAGAGAGACGGGATTGGGGGGGCAAGCCAAGAAACAGACTCTTTACTATGGAGAACAAACATGGTTACCAGAGGAGATGGGGGGGGGGGTTAAATAGGTGATGAGGAATAAGGAGTGCACTTGTTATGAAGAGTACCCCGTGTTGTAGGGAAGTGTTGACTCACTCTATTGTACACCTGAAACTAATATTACACTGCATGTTAACTGGAATTTAAATAAAAAATAAATAATTTCCAGTTTTTAACCTAGATTTTATCCTTTATTCTACATTCATTTTGTTTTCCAAATATATTAAGAAAACTAAATTATCTCCTAATTTAGATGTGTGGAAATTCAAGGAACAAAAATCACTGCAAACAAGTAATACTTCTGATTCTAGCTTGATCTTTTTGCTTCTAACATCCACTTTAAAGATTATAAAGATCTACCTATGAAACAAAGCCAACCAAAACCAAAAATAACAATAAAAATTTAATAAAAATAAATAAAAAATAAAAAAATAAAAAACAATAAAAATAAAAATTATTCATAGAAAAAGTACAGAATAAGAGATTTAAATGATCTAAAATATGAGTATCAAGCAATATTAATTTTCAACAGATTTTTTAGAAAGCTACAATTTTTCAAAGTTAGGAAATAAAGCTTAGCATACAGAAAATTGTTCAGAAAATTTTCACCAAGAAAAACAGATCATTTATCTTGATTAGTACAACAGAGTGCAAATCTAAATATTAGGTCTGAATTTATTCACGCAAAAAGTGACACCCAAAATCCTCAACTCATTCCAGTAAAAGCAGCAGCTAGAAAAAGGTTCTTAAATTCTCTCCTTAAAAAAGAATTATCTCACCATCCTAGAGTATATGTGAACCAAAATACGAAATAAGTTTAGAGATACAACTGTAATCTGTGCAAAAACTGGTATGCATTAATCTGTGGAGAAATATGCTATTTAAATTATTTCGACTACTGGGGCGCCTGGGTGGCTCAGCCCATTAAGCATCTGCCTTTGGCTCAGGTCACCATCCTGGGATCAAGCCTCACATCAGGCTCCCTCTCAGCAGGGAGTCTGCTTCAACCTCCCCCTCTGCCACTCCCCCTGCTTGTGCACTCTCTCAAATAAAGAAATAAAATCCTTAAAAAAAAAAATAATTTGACTATTAATAAATGTTTCATAATTTGTCCTCCAGGATCTTACAATGTAGTAGAGAAAACACAAACATAGCCAGCCAAATAATCAGAATATTAAATAAAAAATTTTAAAGTTGTATATCAAAGACAAAGCAAAGAGCCATAGGAATATAAGAATTAACTTTTTCTACATGAATGGGGCAAGATCTCTCAAGATGGCTGAATTGGAGCTGGGTTTTGAATGCAAAGCCGGAAGCAGAGAAGAGGAAAATAAAAGGGCATTTCAAAGTAAAAGAACAGGAAGAGTAAAAATATAGAGAAATAAAAGTGCCTCTGAAAATAGAATTGATAGAATGGGGCCAGATCATAAAAGGCATTACCTGACCATGCACTGAAAAGTCTGGACTTCCATTCTATACAACGGAAGTGACAAAATCTGACCAACACTTTAAGAAAACTCTCCTGATAAAAAATAAGTTGGGAAGAAAGGAATGGAAGAACAAGGGAAGAAGAGAATGGCAACAAGAAGTCTGATTAAAAACAAAGACCTGAACTGAAGTGCTGAAAACGCAAACGGGATAAATACCAGTGAGACTTATGACTTCACCTGGAGCACCTGGGTGGCTCAGCAGTTGAGCATCTGCCCTCAGCTCAGGTCGCAATCCCAGGGTCCTGGGATCGAATCCCATATCAGGCTCCCTGAAGGGAGCCTGCTTCTCCCTCTGCCTGTCTCTGCCTCTCTGTGTCTCTCATGAATAAATAAAATATTAAAAAAAAAAAAAAAGACTTCACCTAAATCTACATTCCTTTTGAGTGTTTTCTACATTTATTCTAGTATCCTATATATCTGACACTTTTTTTTTGTCTCTAACACTTTTTAAAAGCATTTTAAGCATTACACTCACCTATGGATACTCATGCTTTATTTCTCTTAAGTACAAATCAAATCAGTAGCGTTTTATGAATTAATAGGAGCTTTATTATTCTGAAATGTCTTCATTTTATACATTTCTGAACACAGGTTCTAGGACAATACACTAAATAAATCATGACAGAAGTAACCTATATCATATACAAGTGAATACTAATAACATTTCACTTATTTACACCTACTGGTCCAACTGTCTTTAGACCCCCCAGGATCTCCATACGATTCCATAATATAGGCTTCTGCTGCTTGTCAGTGGAACAGAATTTCCACAAGTTCAGAGACAAAACCAATTAATGGGATATGTAATAATTTACTGTACTGGTTGTAACTGATCTGACTTGAGTAACTTCAGATGAAGATACTGCACTGCAAAAAAACTGTCAATAACTAAGTGTAAATAAAGTCTTCAAGGAATGTTTTTAGGCTCATATTCATAAAAGCTACAAGTTAATAAAGACAAAATGAGCCAAAAGAATCTTTAGAAGGACTAGTTTTTTACAACCCTCAAAATGCTGCAAAGATGGCCAGGAAAGGGGAACCTAGGTGGATCAGTTGGTTGAGTGTCCTCAGGTCACGATCCTGGGATCCTGAGATCAAGTCCCACATCAGGCTCCCTACAGGGAGCCTACCTACTTCTCCCTCTGCTGATGTCTCTGCCCTCCTCCCTCTCTCATGAATAAATAAAATCTTTAAAAAAAAAAAAAAAAAAAAGCCAGAAAAAAAAAAAATCAGTATATAAATACCCAAATAGGAGATGAATTTTAGCAAAACAGATCACTCCATGAGGGTGTTAGCTCCCTTGAATGCCAGCCAGGACAGTATCAATACCTAATACGAACAGCATGTTACTTCAGTCAGCCCAAGGTTTGAATCCAAGCTGACCTTGGAACAAATCACTTAACTTTTTAGAGCTTCAGTTTCCCAATCTTTTCCCAACAGAAACGTAGGGGGTGAATGTATGCTAAGTATTTACCAACGCATGGCGCATAGTAAAACCCATATGTCAGTACCATTGCCTCCCTTGAGAAACAGCTCTCTCTTCAGTATACTCTCACATTACAGGGTCAGTAAGCAAAATTCTGTGACTTCCCACACCTGAGTAGACAAATAGTAAAAAAAATAAATAAATAAATAAGGTAAGCTGGTTATACAAGAAGAAATGTACAGCTAAGGAAGGACTGATGAAAAGAAAAGCATCAACAGAGGACTGAAGATTCAGATGAAGGCCTAGAGGACACTGTGAATTAAAAGCCAACAGAATGGGGATCCCTGGGTAGCGCAGCGGTTTGGCGCCTGCCTTTGGCCCAGGGCGCGATCCCGGAGACCCGGGATCGAATCCCACATCGGGCTCCCGGTGCATGGAGCCTGCTTCTCCCTCTGCCTGTGTCTCTGCCCCTCTCTCTCTCTCTCTCTCTCTCTCTCTCTGTGACTATCATAAATAAATAAAAATTTAAAAAAATATTAAAAAAAAAAAAAAGCCAACAGAATGGAGAGGATTTATTCTAGGAACTAACACCAAGAAAAATCTTCATACCATGGCTTGAATACTACTTTCAATGTGCATGTATTCCCTTAAAATATCTACACTGACAATTCATTAATACATAAGGTCCATCTGGCCTGGTAAAAGATCTTACTACTATTTCTTATAGCCTAACACATGGTCTCTATTAAATACTTATGTAATCCACAATATTTCATATACTCAGTAAACTCCATCATCATCATCCCTGCATTTACCCATTCAACAATTACTAAGCGACGACTTGTGCCAGACACTACGCTGAACACTAAGAATACAACGGTAGGTAAAACAGGATAGCTGCCTTCACAGAGCTCACAATCTAGCAGTCTATTCATTAAGTAACACAAGCCACTTAAGACATTACTAAATTCAAAAAATAAATAAAACTTTGTGTTAAACTGGACAAGTGAGTTCAATTAATTATTCCTAAACAGTAATAACACATTTGTTATATATTCAAAAATCTTAAAAGTTTCCAACCATTTCAGCTGTAAATTCTGGACCCAGTATTTTAAGCAGGACAGTTAACAAACCAGATATAATGTGAAAAATCTCAAAGCCACACCTCATTACAAATGAGGTTTTTTGTTTTTGTTTTTGTTTTTTTTGGCCCAGAGAAGAAAAGACTCAGAAGACGTGGCAAGTGTCTTTACATTTTAAAGAGGTAGCATACCAGTTTGCTCTGTATCATTCCAAAGGGTTAAACTTGAAGCAATGGGTAGAAAGTTACACGGAAGGTAGATTTCTGTTTCAATGTGAAGAGTTCTAATAATTCAAGCTATTCAATAATAATTCAGCCACATTACATTTCCATAATAATCTATAGTATTTCTATACTTTACAAAACATAAATTTTCGCTTAATCCTTGAAATAATGCAAAAAAAAACAAGTATATCCCTGTTACGGTTTAGGAAACTGAGTCTCCAAGGGAGGGTCTTGCTAAGATACCAGGCAAAGCTGGTCTAGAACTCAAGTTCCAAATTTAACGGAACAGGCTGTCTCAAAGTAATGTCTTCCCATGTCTAGACGTATTCTGGCACAGACCAAACAGACAGCTGTCAGGAATGCTGGCCAAGATATCTAAAGCCTCTTCCAAATCCAATACTTTAAAAATGCTGGTGGTCACTGTAAATGCCATGAAAAGATTCAGCAATGAATGATCCTCTAGAACGCAAGCTTCATGAGGGCAAGGTCCCCATCTTCCTTCACCAATCTATTCCAGTCCCTAGAACAGTAACTGGCACTGATCTGCTGAATAAATATTTGCAAAATACGAATAACACTAATCATGCATACCACTACTACACGATGTATTTAAAATACACAGCACTATTAAGGCCAGGACCTTGTAAAGTATCCATAAACCAAAAACCCAGATAAACACAAACTCTATTCTTAAAATTGCATCATACCCTTAAAATTGTTATCTCAAGTCCTGAAATGTAACCTAATAATTTTCAAAAAACAGTGTTGATCACAGAAAACATAAAAACAAAAACAACCCCAAAACAACAAAAATGCAAACCTTCTGGCACACCTAAAACGTTTTTTAACTAAAAGTAAAATGCAAGGTCTTACAGGACACGAAGGCTAAGTTTGGTGAAATGAGTTTTCAGTTGACAGTCTTTGCTTAAGACATCAACTAGAATTTTAAGTGTGCTTGAACACTGTAAGGATGAAGTGATTTATACAGCTGTTTTCATTTAAGGACAAACACACCCAGATCTCCACTGGAATCACATCTTGACAAATATTTACTAGGCTGACACTTCAAAGAAATGTGCTAATTTTACAGGTATATGTATCAAGATTCAACATAACTTCTACTGAGAGGTATTCGCATCCGCTTGGCATTGCTGAAAACTAAGGCCAGTAAGAAAAACACGACCAACGAAAATGACATTTTGTAGTACCCTAAAACTAGAAGGCCTGGAGTTTCCAGACAGCTGAAGGGATAGAAGAACCTGCAAAATATTCCAAAAGTTATTCTTAATTCACTTTGCTTAACAGGTACCCGCGTATCAATGCTCACACTTTTCCTAGAGAATAGAAATGTATAACAAACAAGGTGTGACAACCACATCAAAGATTTACTCCAATTTCACTGGATTAAATTACAGCTTTTAAAGATTTCTGAACAAAGATCGTGATATTTAAAGGTACAGCTAACTTTTAAAATAAAAGTAAATAGTAATTTAATACGATAGTAAACAGCGTAATACTGTAAGGATGTGCTAGACCCTTCACTTGGGTGCACCAATCAATTACACGTTATTAGCAACTGGGTGTCATCATACATAGAAACCACAGTCTCGTCATTTTTTTTCTCTTTACCACTTAAACGACCATCCCACCCAAGAATACCACAAAATGGGCATCCTCCTTATCTCGAGAATTTAGAATCCTTTAAGTTCCCACGTAAGTTCCACATCCTCGTGGAAGAGTAAACTTTACGGAAAAGCTGCCTTTTCCGTCGCTGTATTATTAATCACCTGCAGCATGTGCAATCCACTTCTAACTCTGACATCAGCGAGCGACTCTGAGTGTCCCTTACAGGACGTAGGTAGGTCCTAGCTAGGAAGTTCGCTCCTAACCCTCCAAAGATGCAACCTCTTCAGAAAGCTTTCAAGATTCTGGCAAATTCAACCACCTCTCGGTCTACCCGAAGAAACTGCTGGGAGAGCAAAGGGCGGCTGAAGAGACACCTGCTAGTGTGTTCACCAGCAAGTCTAACCCCCCTGAGCTCTCCCCCGGCGGTCGTGCGAGAACAAGTCTGCCGGACCTGTTGCTCTGCCCCCCGCCCCACGACACGGTGTCACGGGCGCGCGAAGCCGGGGGTCCGGCCGGGTCTCCTCGCGCCGGCTGCGGGCTCGGGCGGCCCCGCAGGGCCCGGTCACCGCTCCCCCTGCCCCCGCCGCCGCCGCCGCCGCCGCCGCCGCCGCCGCCGGGGGGTGGGGGGGAGGGGAGGGGAGGGGGGCTCGGGCCGGCGCGGCCGCAGGCGGGCCCACCCGGGGGCCGACTCACCTGATCACCGGGCTGTAGGGGCTCCGGGAGCGGCGCCAGCTGCTGCTGCTGTAGGGGCTGGGGGACACGTCGCCGCCCCGCTCGTACGAGCTGTGGCGGCTGTAGCTGGGGGAGCGGCGGCGGCTGTAGGGGCTCGGGGAGCGCGCCAGCCGCCGGGAGTACGGGCTGCTGCCACCTCCTGCCGGGCTGGGGGACTTGCGGCTCCTCAGGCTCTGCGACGCCCTGTGGGACACCGGGCTGTCGTCCCGACCTCCCAGCGGGCTCAGGGACCGCTGCCGCCGCCTGTAGGCCTTGGGCTCGCTCTTGTCCTCCCGGTAGGCCTTGGGCGGCTCCTTGTAGGCCGACGGCGGCTCCTTGGACGACTTAGTCCGGCTCCGGTGCGCCTTCGGGTCTCGGTCCTTGCGGCTGCTGCTGCTGCTCGACGTGGCCGAGGCGCTTTTCCGGCGGCCGCCGCTGCTGCTGCTGCTGCCGCTCTTGGCGGCCTCGGCCCGCTCCTCGCCGCTGTGGCTGTGGCGGCTGCGGGACTTGGAGGCCTCGCCGGCGCCGCGCTGCCCGTCCCGCCGCCGGTGCTCGCGGTGGCGCTCCTTGCTGCGGCCGCTGCTGCTGCGGCGGTCCCGGCGGGGCCTGCGCTCCGAGCCCTCCCCGCGCCGCTGGGTGCCAGAGGAGGAGGCCGGACTCCCGCCGCTGCCCCCCGTTCCCCCGGCAGCCGTCGCCGCCGTTGCCGCGCTGGCCCCCCCCAGCAGCAGCCCCTGCTCGGACTGGGAGCTCACATCCTCGTACTCCACCAGCGGGGTCACACCCCCGCCGCTACTAGCACCGCCACCGCCGTCCTGCTGCGGCTGGGGCAGCGAGAAGACCCGACGCTTCTCCGCCTCCTGCCCGGCGCGGGGCCCGCGGCGCCGCTTCTGCCGCCCTCCTGCGCGCCTCTTGCCTCTCGCCAGCCGCTTGACCTCCAGAGGGGGGCCCGGGCTGAAGCAAGAGGAGGAGGCCGCGGCGGCGGCGGCTGCGGCGGCGGCCGTGCCGGGAGCAGCCAGGAAGAGCAGAGGCGGCGGGGGCGGCGGCGGTTGCAGGAGCTGCGGCTGCAGGAGCGGCAACAGCAGCGGCGGCTGCTGAGGGGACAGGAATCGCCTCCGCTTGCGGCGTTCCTCCAACTTCTTCTCCGCCCAGCTCAGGCCCCCGCCTCCCCCCAGCGCCGTGTCCGAGCTGCTCGGCATCGCCTAGGGCCCGCCGCAGAGCGCGGCGCGGGTGCGGCCTCCTCCCGGGTCAGATCCTGGCCATCGCCGCCGCCGGAAACGGGAACTGCGGCGGAGGGACACCGAGCACCAGGGCCGGCCGCGAGCCGCGCCACGATAATCCGGGTCAGGACTCGGGTCCTCGGGGTCCGGGTCGCGGTCGGGAGTGCGGCGGCCTCGGGCCCGAGGGGAGCGGGAGCCCCGGCGGCCCAGCTCGCGGTCCTGCTCGCCGTCCCGGCCTCCGCCGCACACACCCCAGAGGCGCCGGGCGCTGACCTGCGGGGGAGTCCGGAGTCCTCCAAGTGCCCCCGGGGGCGGGGGAGCGGCGTCGGCCGCGCTCTCGGCTCGGGCAGCGCAACGCGGAAGTACCACCTTCGTCCCCGCTTCACTCCATCGCGCCCTGACGTGGGGCGCGAGTTCAGGGGAGGGGAGTGGGCGAGACAACAACACGCCTCCGCCGCCGCCTCCTCCGCGTCGACGTCGTCCTCCTGTGGTGGCGGCGACACCCGGCGGGCGCCTCGGAAGTGGCCTGGGCCTGACAACAACTCCCGGCCTCGGGCCTCGCGCACTCGGCCGCCCGCGGGGACGGGCGGCGGGGCGGGGCGGGGCGAGGCGGGGGCGACCGGGCTGCGGCTCCGGCTGGGGCACGAGTGTGCGGGGCTGGGCGGGGGGCTGTTTCCGGGGAGGTGCGGGCGGGGGGCGGTTTCTGCGCCTGGGGCGGCGGGCACGGGCCCTGACTTTCTTCTTCCTTCGCCGCCGCCGCCGCCGCCGCCGCCGCCGCCGCTGCCAGCAGAGGTGGCGGAGCTCCCCTTTCCTCCGCTCCCCCCCCTCCACGAGGAGGCTCCTGGTGTGCGCGGCCGGCCCGGCTCGCTCCTCCCCTTCCCTCTCCGAGCCTCGTCAGGAGGAGGGAGGGCGACGGCACTCGCTGGTTGGGCCCTAACCTCCACAACCCCTCCTTCTCGCCTCGCTCTCTCGGCCTTTCCCCTCGGCCCCGACGCACGGCCGGGGGCGCGCACGCACGTCACGCTCCGCGACCGCCGAAGGTGAGTGGCGCCGGGGCTCAGGAGGCGGGAACAAGGTTGCCGCGCGCCAGCGTGCTCGCTCCCGCCGGCGACGGGCGTGCGGGCCGGAAGTGGCGTGACGTAAGGCGGCTCCACTTCCGGTGAGGGTGGGACTAAGCGTGGAGAAGGGTTAAAGAAAGGAGAGGCGGCGTGCGCCGCCCACTGCTGTCGCCGGAGCGTCTCGCCCCGATGGCACGCCGGTCGTGCCTGTTGCGTCCGACGCGCAGTTGCGCCGCCCGCCAGTTGGAAGGTCACGGCCACAGCAGGGATCTGGGGGACCGTTAATAGCACCGTTCGGGGCCTTCTGGGCCGAGGGGTCGGCGCGTCGGGCCCCCCTCAGCCGGGCCCCGGGCGTGGGAGAGCTGCGAGCGCACAGACGGCCCCCTGCCCTGGAAGGCCGAGGCGGCGTTGGCTGACCTGTCTCTCCTACACCCGAGTTCGAGGCCCTGCCTTAACCTAAAAACACGCTTGGGAATCCACAGTCTCCAGCTTTCCTTAACTCTGAAATTTACTTCAAAAAAAAAAAAAAAAGTCTTTAATCCGAGGAATAAATGAAACGTCAAAGGGGGCCGTTGGAAATCGCAGAATTCTTACTGGCAGCTTGAAGCTTCTTGCCTGACTGGGCTCCTAGGAAACTTGGATTAATTCATTATTGGTTTTTTGGCTTTTGATATATTGCTTTAAAAAAAAAAAAAAAAAGATTTTTAATCTCTTCACCCAATGCGGGGCTCAAACTGAACTACCCTCCCCTCTCCCCCCCCCCCCCCCAGGTGGAGAGTCTAAGCCTTTGCCATCTGAGCCAGCCAGGTGGCTTTTAATGTGCTTAGAAAAGCTAAGCAATCCTTTCAGTGACCACATAGAGCAAGCCTTCTGCAAGTTTATTTTTTCAGATCATCAGTTTGGTTCTTGGTTCCTAAACACTTAGTTTCCCATCCATCATTCGTGTCCCAGTGTAAATATTTTTCATTGGCTTGACATTCCCGCCCCCCCCCCCCCCCCCCCGCCGTGTATTTCAGACTGGACTAATCTAAGCTAAAAAATCAGACTTCGGTGAAAGAATGACTACAAAGGGTGTGTGTTTGCTGAAGGGTAAAGGAGGAGGCAAAGCATTGCCCAGGAAGGTAGACCTGGGTGGGCCACACAGTGGGGCCTGCTGTGCAGCCAGCAGCGGGCAGTGGTCAGGGCATTGGGAACCTGAATGGAAAAGTAAGGGGCAGGGTGCCTACAACGGATTTCTCCCTGGTACTACTGAGTGAAGGGCTTTTTCTTTTCTTTTTTAAAAGATTTTATTTATTCATCAGAGACACAGAGACACAGGCAGAGGGAGAAGCAGGCTCCATGCAGGGAGCCCGACACGGGACTCGATCCCGGGACTCCAAAATCATGCCCTGAGCCGAAGGCAGACGCTCAACCACTGAGCCACTCACATGTCCCTGAGTGAAAGTGGCTTTTTCCAAAAAATAGGATTATCCTCTACTATCAAGGTACCTTGAAAAGCCTGGATTAACAGGAGAGCAAAATAAGAGGTTTATTTAGAAATTTCTCAAATCTACCACCAATATCATTTGAGAATGTCCTGTTCTGTATTTGTAAAAAAAAAAAAAAAAAAAAAAAAAAACTCCAAAATACAAAACAAGACCCATAATAAATGGGCAGCTTTCAGGCCAGGTTGGAAAAAGAAAAGATGTCCTAGAATATTTTTAGTAGAGTTTTGCTGCCCACAGCTTTCTGCAAAGATTCTACCTTGGGAGAATGGAAAGAAGAGGAAGAAATAAAGCATTGTGAGCTCCTCAAAGATACCTGCCTGCATACATTGAAATACTAGAGTTCAAACCAAAAAAAAAAAAAAAAAAAAATGAGAAAGATCTTTGAATTAGAAACTGTTTTTAGAAGCTTGTCTACTTGTCATAATATAAAGAGATTTGAAATTGACACTTGGGACTATATTTTAGTATCTTGCTCACTGTGTGTTATAATTTATTGCCTCCTGATTTTAAAAGAAAAAAAAGCAAATGGTAAGTTTTTTGTTTTCTTATCTAACAGTCATACCATATCAGCTGTTCTTCAGGTGTGGTTTGAGACTAAAACCTATTCAGTGACTCATGTAGTGAAAACAGTCTTCATAATAAGACATGATTTGGGGACACCTGGGTGGCTCACTCAGTTAAATATCTCCCTTTGGCTCAGGTTGTGATCCGAGGGTCCTGGGATTGAGCCCTGCATCTGGCTCCTTGCTCAGCGGGGAGCCTGCGTCTCCATCTACCTCTACCTGTCCCCTTCTGCTCATTCTCTATCTCTGGCTTTCTCTCTCAACTAAATAAATAAAAATCTTAAAAAAAAAAAAAAAAGACATGATTGGTCTTTATCACTCTTCTTGTTTGAAGAAGAGTGTACATGAATGTACAGTAGAGTTTTCCAGAGACCACATGACATCATCATTCTGATGGCTAATGGAATGTATGCTTGTGTGTTCATATATTTTCTAGAATGTTCTAAGGTATTGGGTTTCTGAAATGTGTAAACATTTGAAATATCTGCATAACTCAATGAACTAATCTTCTCCAAATGACTAATGAATGATATTCCAAAATCATGACTAAAACATTCATTAAAAATGTACGACTGACCAATGGGCTTTGATATAACAGTACAAAAAGTTCATTGATATGATTTCAGATTCCGCTTTAAACTAACCTTCACAAAATTACTATGGAGGAGCACCTGGGTGGCTCAGTGGTTGAACATCTGCCTTTGGCTCAGGGCATGATTTAGGGGTCCTGGGATGGAGTCTCACATTGGGTTCCCCACAGGGCACCTGCTTCTCCCTCTGCCTATGTCTCTGCCTCTCTCTCTGTGTCTCTCATGAATAAATAAATAAAATCTTTAAAATAATAATTTTAAAACTACTATGGAGTTTTGGTGTAGTATCAAAGAATTACCACAGATATCCAGAAAGGCTATTAAAATATTTCCTCTCTTTGCCAAGGACCTATCTTATTCATATATTTTGACCAAAATAACATACTGCAATAAGTTGCATAAAAGGGCAGAAATGAGACTTAGTTTCAGTTCTAGCAAACCAATAAAGAGATTTGAAGACACACTAATCCTCTCCTTTTTGTTGTATTTGTAAAGATAATTAAATATTCGTTGTATTAATATATGATAGGGTTATTGTTATTTCAAATGAATACTTTTTTATTGTCTCCACTTTTACTTATAATATCAATAGATATAAGTAACATAAACAGAAACTCTGTGGTCCTCAAAATTTTTTAAGAGTATAGAAGGATCTTAGGACCAAAACCCTGGAGTACACAAAATCATTAAAATTCTGTTTCTCTGCTTCATTCATGCTTCTAATGATTTCTGCAGTATCTTTCAACCCTGTTCCTCTTCTGGAGAGGTTGATGGTTTGAGTTTCAATTAGGTTTTTCTCCACCTTGAAAAAAATTAAGCTCTTCTTATGTCAATCCACTACTCTTGATCATAAGGAAGATTATCAGCATATTATTGTTAGAAGGAAAAGCTGAAACAATGGAACAAAGTAGTGGCTACATTTACCTGAGCACTTGCTATGTATCAGGCCCTGTGCTAAGTGCTTTATTTTTTCATTTAATCCTCTCATCAGTATCTGTACCATAGTTCTGGGCTTATGCCACTTGTTCAAGCATGATTATTAATATTATCCCCTTTCCAGCACATTAAAGTTTTCCAGTTTGGACATAAATTATCTTATTCTACTTGTAAAAATTATTATCCACAGTTTACAAATGAGGAAACCAAGGCATCGATAGATTGAATGTCTTGCTCAAAGTACATAACTAGTAAATATAAGGGATCTGGGATCCTAACCCAAGTCTGTCTAGCTTTGTAGTCCAGTCTTTTAAGAATTACAAGATGTTGGGGATCCCTGGGTGGCTCAGGGATTTAGTGCCTGCCTTTGGCCCAGGGCGCAATCGTGGAGTCCCGGGAACGAGTCCTGCGTCGGGCTTCCTGCATGGAGCCTGCTTATCCCTCTGCTATGTCTGCCAATCTCTCTCTCACACACTCTCTCTCTATATCATAAATAAATTTTTTTTAAATCTTTTTAAAAAAAGAAGAATTACAAGATGTTTCTGGGGCACCTGAGTTGCTCTGTTGGTTAAGTGTCTGACTTGATTTTGCCTCAAGTCATGATCTCATGGGTTGTGAGATTGGACTCCTCCCTAGGCATGGAGTCTGCTTGGGATTCTCTCTTCCTATCCCTCGACCTTCTACCTCTCTAAGAAAAAAAAAAAAAAAAAAGATTTACATGATGTTTCACAGTGATCTCAGTCCTGAGATTTATGTTGAACACAACTACAGTAATAAATTCCCCAATACAAGTATAACACAAGATTCATGATAAAATTTTAAGATCAATTTCACTAGTAAAATTCAGAAATGAAAGGTATGCCTCTCCCATGCCCATCTTTCACACAGTTCAGAACCCATACTGGCTGTCAATCCGTTGCAGAAGAGCAATGCTGCCTCTGTGTGAGTGCATGTGGGGATTTGGAGAGGGGTGTAGAATTCTTGCTGGTTCAATAAAGCTGAAGGAAGGGATCCCTGGGTGGCTCAGCGGTTTGGCACCTGCCTTTGGCCCGGGGCGCGATCCTGGAGTCCCAGGATCAAGTCCCACGTTGGGCCCCAGCATGGAGCCTGCTTCTGCCTCTCTCTCTCTCTCTCTCTCTCTCACTCTCTCTCTCTGTCTATCATGAATAAATAAATAAATCTTTAAAAAAATTTAAAAAATAAAGCTGAAGTACCTACTCATAGAACAGGAATTGTGGACTAAACTGCTAGAGGCCTTCCTATATTGGCTTCTCCCTGATTGTAAGTAACAGAACACTGGTTTTGTAGGGGGTATAAATATGCCCAGCTAAAAACTACATCCCCCAGCACTCCTTGCAGATGAAGGACACACACATATTTATGCAGTTCTGGCCAATGAAATGCAAGTGGAAATTCTTGGATGAGGCTTCTGTAAATGCTTCTTAAAATGAAGAGCAAATTTAAATGACCTGTGCCTTTTGCTCTTCACCCTTATTTTTCTTTACTACTGGAATTCAAATGCAATACTGGAGTTTGAGCAGCCGTCTTGTGACTACAAGGGAACAAGTGTGTGCTAAGGATTACTAGGTGAAGCAACGCCAGAGAGGCCTGTCTTCCTGAGGACACTGTGCATGTATCAAACCAAACCTTAGACAAAAAAGGCATAAAGGTGGTGATATGATAAAGCTACTGCTTTTTCCGATTTTATTACAGCCCCACTAAATTCCTAAATATTGCGGCATGACACCATGTTCATCCCACTTCCATGATGAATATCATTAATTAATTGGCAACAGCATTCCTTCCTGCACATTCTAAATATAACCTCAGGCTCCATCTCAAAATAAGTGCCTGAAACTCACACTAGAGTAGATCAGCCACATTGCCCAGCAGTTCCGGCTTAAGAAGGACATGGTCCAAGTGTGGTTCTGCAGCCCTCATCAGAAGGGCAAACGATTTAGCAGGAGCTATTCAGGATGAGAGGATTTTGAGGCTCCAAGTCTCCTATCAGGGCACCAGTATCCTTCTCTGTGGCACCAGGGCTTTATTTTGGTAGGCTAAGTCCCTCACTCCGCTAGGCTGTACTCCTTGATTCCTTTCCCTGAGTGTAAACCCTCTCCCTGTGTGTCTAACACTCTGGGCTCCCCCATATTCAAATTGAGGTGCCTGCCCCCTCCCGAGGACTGGGAGGAAAAGAGAGGGGAGAGCTAAGGAAAGAGAAAGCCGGGGTTTATACCAGGGCTTTTGGGAGTAAGTTCTTCATTCACTAAGAAAAAAATTGGAAACACAAAGTGTATGGGGACAGAGAATTTTGGGGAATTGGTTAGAGGGAAGGTGAAGTTCAGTGATACTCCTGAATTTAACCCATACATCACTCATCACTTTGTTCTGCGAGAGAGAGAGAGAGAGAGGTAATGTATTTCAGAATAAAAGGAAGTACAATGCAAAATTTGTGACATAATTTCAAGGTGAATTTCACTAGTAAAACTCTGAAGTGATAGATGCGCTGCTCTCATGCTCATCTTTTACATGGTTCAGAGACCCATTACCAATAGGTCAGAGAGATACTAGCAATTAAATCATTTTTTATGCCTGTCCTATAGCAACTTTTGTAATTATTTGAGGAATTGGTCTGAAAACTAGGATTCATACTTTGGCATAAAACTATGAACATTACAGTTATCTTATACCAGTTATGCCTTAGTTACATAGATGTGCTGCTCCCATGCTCATCTTTTACATGGTTATCTAGTTACATAGATAAATCAAATTTATACATTGAATTATGTCAGAATTTAAAGGGGACATAACTTACTGGATTTTTTGTTAATATTTACTCTCGTAAGAATGTAGTCTTAGGAGATATTCAGGAATATTTGGAAGTTCAAGTACAGAACAAGAATACTTTTAAGTTTCTAATTACATCAACTAAGTTAATGGAGAAAGTATAAACAAACATGAACAATTCATCTATGTTGTGTTAAAAGTTCTCGTTAATGAGGTCATTATAATCTTAAAATACACCATTGGTGATAGAGGTCAAATGAAATTATTTCTCTTTTTTTTTAAGATTTTATTTATTTGTGCATTAGAAACACAGAGAGAGAGGGGCAGAGACACAGGCAGAGGGAGAAGCAGGCTCCATCCAGGAAGCCCAATGTGGGACTCGATCCCGGGACTCTGGGATCATGCCCTGAGCCAAAGGCAGATGCTCAACCGTTGAGCCACCCAGGTGTCCCAAAATGAAATGATTTCTACCAGAACTTTTTAACTGACAACATAAATCTCATTTTGTTCTCAGAGCATTACGATAAAAGTATTAGACTCAGAATTTAAGAATTGATTTACTTTTATATTTACGGTCAGATAGTTTTCAACAGGGGTGCCAAAACAATTCAGCCTTGGGGTGGGTAAGAATAGTCTTTTCAACAAAGGGTGATAGGATAACCAAATAGCCATATACGAAGGAATATAGATATACCCCAACCTCATCCCATATAAAAAATTAACACAAAATGGATCAGAGACCTAACATAAAAGATAAAACTATAAAACTCTGAGAGGTAAGCATAGGAATAAATATTTGCAATGTGGGTTACACAAAATGTCAGATGACATACCCAAGAGCACAAATAACAACAGGAAAATAATAAAGTTGTTCTTATCAGAATTAGAAAGCTTTGTGTTTCAAATGACAACATCAACAAAGTGAAACAGCCTATAAATATTTGTAAATACATATATGTTAAGGGACTTGTATCTAGAATATATAAGGAACTCCTACAATTCAATAGTGGAATGAAAATACCCAGTTTTAAGATGGTTAAAGATCTGAATAGACTTATCTCCAAAGAGCTAAAAAGGACATGAAACATCATTACTGATTAGGGAAATTCAGATAAAATGCACAATGAGATACCACTTCAAACACCAGGATAGCTATAATCAATAGACAAGTTTTGTTGAAAAATGTGAGGAAAATAGACCTCTCCTACATTGCTGATAAGAATGTGAAAATGGTATAGCTGCTTTGGAAAACAGTTTGGCAGTTCCTCAAAACGTTAAACGTAAAATTTCAATGTAACCTAGCAATTCTACCCCTAAGTATATATGCTTGAATTGTGAGAACATATTTCCATGGAAAAACTTGTACATGAATGTTTGTAGCAGCATAATTCATAATAGCCAAAGAATAGAAAGAGCCCAAATGTCCATCAATAGATGAACAGATAAACAACATGTTACATATCCATACAAAATAGTATTTGTCAGCAATAAAAGGGAATGCATTTCTCCCACAGCGAATATCATTTTCAATGGGGAAAAACTGAAAGCTTTTCCCCTAAAGTCAGGAACATGGCAGGGATGTCCATTCTCACCACTGTTGTTCAACATGGAACTAGAAGTCCTAGTCTCAGCAATCAGACAACAAAAAGAAATAAAAGGCACCCAAATCAGCAAAGAAGAACTCAAACTCTCACTCTTTGCAGACGACATGATATTCTACATGAAAAACCTGTAAAATACCTAGGAATAAACCTAACCAAAGAAGCAAAAAATCTGTACGCAGAAAACTGCAAAACACTCATGAAAGAAATTGAGGAAGATACAAAGAAATGGAAAAATATTCCATGCTCATGGATTGGAAGAACAAATAGTATTAAAATGTCTATGCAACCTAGATCAATCTATACATTTAGTGCAATCCTATCCAATTTGTTCCCATAATTTGTATAGAACCAGAAAAAGATCCTGAATAGTCAAAGGAATGTTGAAAAAGAATACCAAAAGTGGTGGCATCACAATGCTGGACCTCAAGCTGTATTATAAAGCTGTAATCAGGGGATCCCTGGATGGCTCAGCGGTTTCGCGCCTGCCTTTGGCCCAGGGCGCGATCCTGGAGTCCCGGGATCGAGTCCCGCGACGGGTTCTCGGCATGGAGCCTGCTTCTCCCTCTGCCTGTGCCTGTGCCTCTCTCTCTCTCTCTCTCTCTCTCTCTCTCTCTCTCTCTCTATGTCTATCATAAATAAATAAAAATAAATCTTTAAAAAAAAAAGCTGTAATCATCAAATCAGTAAGGTACTGGCAAAAAAAAAAAAAAAACCCACATAGATCAATGGAACAGAATAGAGGGTCTCAGTAGCTGTCTATCTTCGGCTCAGATCATGATCCTGAGTCCTGGGATCGAGCACCACATCGGGCTCCCTGCTCAGTGGGAAGCCTGTTTCTCCCTCTCCTCCCCTCTTGCAATATCTCTATCGCTATCTCTGTCTCTCTTTCAAATAAATAAGTAAAATCTTTTTTAAAAAAATAGAACAGAATTGAAAATCCAGAAATGGACTCACAACTATACAGTCAACTGATCTTCAACAAAGCAGGAAAAAATATCCGATAGAAAAAAGACAGCCTCTTCAACAAATGATGTTGGAAAATTCGGACAGCCACATGCAGAAGAATGAAACCAGACCATTTCCTCACACCACACACAAAAATAGACTCAAACTGGAGGAAAGATCCAAATGTGAGACAGGAACCCATCAAAATCCCAGAGAAGAACACAGGCAGCAACCTCTTTGACCTCAGCCACAGTAACTTCTTCCTAGACACCCCTCCAAAGGCAAGGGAAACAAAGGCAAAAATGAATTATTGGGACTTCATCCAGATAAAAAGCTTTTGCACAGCAAAGGAAACAGTTGACAAAACCAAAAGACAATTGACAGAATGGGAGAAGATATTTGCAAATGACCTATCAGATAGAGCTAGTATCCAAAATCTATAAAGAACTTATCAAACTCAACACCCAAAGAACAAATAATCCAAGAAATGGGCAAATGAACAGACATTTCTCCAAAGACATGCAAATGCCCAACAGACATATGAAAAAGATGCAACATCATTCAGCATCAGTGAAACAGAGATACCACCTCACACCAGTCAGAATGGCTAAGATGAACAAGTCAGGAAACCACAGATGTTGGCAAGGGTGCAGAAAAAGGGGAACCCTCATACACCGTTTGTGAGAATGCAAGCTGGTGCAGCCACTCTGGAAAACAGTATGGAGGTTCCTCAAAAAGTTGAAAATAGAGCTACCCTACAGCCCAGCAATTGCACTACTGGGTATTTACCCCAAAGATACAAATGTAGTGATCTGAAGGGGCACCTGCACCTGAATGTTTCTAGCAGCAATGTCCACAATAGCCAAACTGTGGAAAGAACCCAGATGTCCATTGACAGATGAATGGGTAAAGAAGATATGTGTATGTAGAATGGACTACTACTCAGCCATCAAAAAAATGAAGTCTTGCCATTTACAAGAACATCGATGGAACTAAAGGATATTATGAGAAGCAAGGTAAGTCAATCAGTGAAAGATAATTATCATATGATCTCACTCAGACGTGGAATTTAAGAAACAAAACACAAGATCATAGGGGAAAAGAGGAAAAATAAAACAAGATAAAAATCAGAGAAGGAAACAAACCATAAGAGACTCTTAATCATAGGAAACAAACTGAGGATCGTTAGAGGGGAGGGGAGTGGGGGAACAAGGTAACTGGTGATGGACATTAAGAAGGGCATGTGATATAATGAGCACTGGGTAGTGTATAAGTCTGATGAATCACTGACCTCTACCTCTGAGCTCAATTATATAGCATATGTTAATTACTTGAATTTAAGTAATTTTTTTAAAAAAGGAATGGATTTCTGATACATGCTACAACTGCAGGAATTTCATAAACATTAAGCCCAAATAAGCCTTAGTTTCTGTCTTTTAGTTGTCACTCAAATTACAAAGTAGATATATAGATATATATATATATATTATATATATATTTTTGTATTTAAGTAATCTCTACACCCAATGTGGAGCTTGAATTTACAACCCTGAGATCAAGAGTTGCATGCTCTATGGGCTCAGCCAGTCAGGGGCCCCAAGGTAGACAGTATTATTCTCATTTAACAGTTAAGGGAAGTACAGCCAAAAAGATTAAGTTGTCTATAGCCACATAAACAATAATGGGAAACTGGAATGTTTATGGAAAATGTAGTCTTTTTTTTTTTTTAGATGTATTTACTTATTTGAGAGAGAGAGAGATGGAGCACGTGCATGGGGCGGGCAGGGGCAGAGGGAGAGGGAGCATCTCAAGCAGACTCCTCACTGTCAGGGGAGACAGAAGTGGGGCTCGATCTCACAGACCCATGAGATGCCAACCTAAGCCAAAATTAAGAGACCAAAGGTCAATCGACTGAGCCCTACAGCGAAATGTATTCTAAACACAAATAAAAACGCTCCTTAGGAAGTGTTTCTTGATGTATAGCCACATAATTCTTTCCTTTTCCTTTACCATGTACTCAGTGACCACAAATGTCATCCACCTCTTCTTCCTCCCCCCTGTTGGTGCCTGGCCTTCTTCTCAGTGACCTGATCATAGCTAAAAACTTCTAATGGAAATCAGGAGATTGAGGAGCTGGAAAGAATCTTTAAAGTTGAACTCAATCCCACGCCTTCCCCTCACTCTATTGAGAGAAACAGATTTACACAGGGACACTCTGGGTGGCTGGGTAGTTGAGGGCCTGCCTTTGGTTCAGGTCGTGATCCCAGGGTCCTGGGATCGAGTCCCACATCGGGCTCCCCATAGGGAGCCTGTCCCTCTGCCTGTGCCTCTGCCTCTCTCTGTGTGTCTCATGAAAAATAAATAAAATCTAAAAAAGAAAAAGAAACAGATTTACACAAATGAAATGTCTTGTTTAAGATCCTACTACTACTTTGTGTAAGAAATCAGTTTGTTTGTTTGTTTGTTTGTTTTGTCTCCCATCCAGTGCTCTTTTTACATTAGACTCACAGTTTTCAAACTCACTAGTGGAACTCAGAGACATTCCAAGGGGCACATAATGCTGGGAAAGGTTTGAGAAATTAGCGTTCAGATCCTTAACTTCCATACTTCTAAAATTGATCTGCTGGAGAATGTTCTTGTGGTCAAAGGTATCTTGCAGGTTCTCTTCCTCCCACTTTCCAGAAAAAAGATAACAACACTCACTCGTTCTCTAATCTTAATGACACATTTTCCAAAAGTGTGAGAATAAAGACAAACTAAGCCACAAATCAAAGCACTAGTGTGAGGAAGGCTTTTTAAATCCAGACAATAAATAAATAAATAAATAAATAAATAAATAAATAAATAAAATTCAGACAAGCTGGGATGCCTGGGTGGCTCAGTGGTTGAGTGTCTGCTCAGGGTGTGATCCTGGGGTCCCCAGATAGATTCCCACATTGGGCTCCCCTCCAGGAGCCTGCCTTTCCCTCTACCTATGTCTCTGCCTCTCTGTGTGTGCCTCTCATGAATAAATAAATAAAATCTTTAAAAATAAATAAATAAATTCAGACAACCCGTCTCATGATAGTACATATTTCTGTGGACACAGAATTAATAGGGGGCATATGAACTAATGTCTAAAAATGATTAATCCAAACATGAAATATTTTTGCTGTTTTGATCAATTATATGTTAATGATAGTTGAAATTTAGCCTCACACTAGGAAAGAAATTTTAACATTCATAAATTTCCACTTATATACATATTTTTAGAGCAGCATGTGAGATAAGGTGACCAACTAAAGACTTTAAAGCAAAAATGTATGTTAGCATATTACACAAGGATAAAATTATGTGAGAAAAGTTGAATGCAAATAGAAATTCATAGAGAAAGGACCACTGTAAAATTCTGCCTATTGAAGGTTGATGTCATTTTTCTAAAAGAACAGGCGTGGGGGTGGCAACTGGCTGGCCTGCAACTCTTGATCTCAGGGTTGTAAATTCCAGCCCCACATTGGGTGTAAAGATTACTTGAAAATCTTACAAAACAAAGAAAGAAAAGAATGATAGTGGGTATCATATAGCTCCCGTTTGAGAGTCTTTTGGACACACACAAAGTGATCTAACAGTTTTATTTTTAAATATTAATATTTATAGGGGTGCCTGGGTGGCTTAGTCAGTTGAGCCTGACTCCTGGTTTCGGCTCAGGTCATGATCTCAGGGTCGTGAGATCAAGCAGCAGTTTGGACTCATGCTAGCGGGGAATCTGCTTGGGATTCTCTCTCTCCCTCTCCCTTTGCCTCTCTCCCCCCATCTCTCTCTCTTTCTTTCTTTCTCAAATAAATAAATCTTAAAAAATAAATAATTTTTATAATACAACAGAAAATTGCCTCCTTTGCAAGTATTTTAATTTATAATGAAGAGAATCTTAAATGTTAATATTAAAATGTGCAAAGGTGGGACTCCTAGGTGACTCATTGATTGAGCATCTGCCTTCAGCTCAGGGCATGATCCCGGGATCCTGAGATAGAGTCCTACACCAGGCTCCCCACAGGGAGCCTACTTCTCCCTCTGCCTATGACTCTGCTTCTCTCTCTGTGTCTCATGAAAAAATAAAATATTTAAAAATAAATAAAATGTGCAAAAGTATTTATAGGCTTTCAAAATTATTTTAGGAAGTAGCAGAAAACCTGAAGGCTACTGTTTTAGACAATCTTCTATAGAATGTTGATGACATGTAAAAATCTATTACTATTATGGAGAAATTTCTCAATAAATCTGTCTGCTAGTTTCTAACTCCGTTTTATTATTTCCACACATAAAAGAAAGCACAGTAGCATTGGTCTTAAAAGAAAAAAAAGTTTTTGAAGTCTTGAAATAACAGAGATTTTTTTTGCTCCCACCCCTAAATTTTGCAACCTTTTCTTACACAATATTCCCAGGCAACGAGGCAGCAGGTAGCTATTGTATAATGAGATTTCTGCTTAAAACTCTTCTCCTTAAGACATACCGCTTATATGAGAAGGTGCTAACACTTTCATGGGATTCATATTACTTTTCATGATCTGAGTGCCATTTACTCCATATTTATCTTTTTATTTCTGTGCAGACTCTCCGCTTCAGTCACATATGCTTCTTCTCAGCTCTCTGAAGGTCCTGTAACTCTCTCAACTCTGGGCCTTCTCATGGGCTCTCCCCTCTATTTGGCATACTCACCCCACCTCCTATCTTTTAAGTGTCTCATGTTTACATATTCAAATTTCAATTTAAATATCCCTTGAAGCTTTCTCTGACAACCCCCTGCCACTACAATAACTAAGGTTGGATTCAGTGCTCCACGTTTGGGGTACCTGAATGGCTCAGTTGGTTAAGAAATCTGCCTTTGGCTCAGGGCATGATCTCAGAGTCCTGGGACTGAGTCCCACGTCAGGCACCCACCAGGAAGCCTGCTTCTCTTTCTGATATGTCTCTGCCCCTCTCATAAAAAAATAATAAATCTTTAAATAAAAATAACTCCACTGAAAATTAACAGTTACTCTACAAATCTTAAGTAAAAAAGGAACTTATTGGAGTTATGTAAAGGGCTCATGAATTGGCAGGAAGCTGTAATACCAGGGCTTGAAAAATAGGTAAAAGACCCAGGTAAGTCCAGATAGCAAGAAAACTGGAAAATGTTAGCAGGTATAGCTGAGGCAGGACACAACTACCTTTGTTGTAGGGCACTGCTGTTTGGCGATAATCTCCCCGCTGCTATGAATTAAGTCTCATCCCTTCTTTATCTTTGCAGTCAGTTGGTCAAGATTCAAATTTCTGAAAACAAATGGTCATTGGCTAAGCATCATGTGCCCATGCAGGCTGCTAGGGGCTATGGCCCCTTCCACGACCAGAGTGGGAAGGACAGCATGCCTCCCAACAAGACAGTAGGGGACTTCCCTCAAACAGGAAGAAGGGATGGTTACGGGGCAGCCAAGAAAGTCCAGCTGTCCATTACAGCTGTCTAGAACTAAAGCAAAGTATGTGTTCCCTCCCATACAGAGCAGTTTGTTTTGGTGCCATGTGTGAATTGAGGGCCTCTAGAATAGCTTAAAAAGTGATAAAACACATGAATCAAGCATAATGTTTTCAGAGAAAAAAATCTTTATTCTGTTGTCAAATGGAAAATTCAGTAATTCAGATGTGTTTATGCTAGAAGTTTTATTGAATGAAGAGCTCATTTAAGGATAAAAAGAGAAATTACAAAATAGACATTTAAAACATCAACTGCAAAGAACTTAAAATACTTTGGGTGGCATTATACATAAGTTATTTACAGCTACCTTCTCAGTTGTAGCACACAGTTCTACCTTTCTGGGGAAATAGGCATGAGCCCAGAAATCCAAAGGATTTTGGAAAATTGCTCAGCAAAATTAAAGATGTCTGTCTGAATTTTGAGGAAAACTTGCAGTAATTAATATTTACTGAGAACCAACCAGAATTCAGGCTCATTTAAACAAGATGAATGGCTTTTCTCAGATACAATGGAAACGAACCACTGAAGGAAAAAAAAAAAAAAACTTAGCATAAACCTGAAGAACCAGGGATGAAAAAGAAATATAAGTCCACACAAAACCCTGCACATCAGTATTTATAAGCAGCTTTATTCATAATTTCCAAAATTTGGAAGCAACTGAGACGTCCTTCAAAATGTGAATGGACAAACCAACTGTGGTACATCCATAAATAGAACATTACTCAGCAATGAAAAGAATTGAGTTATCAAGCTACAAAAGACATGAAGGAAACACAGGTGCATATAATTAAGTGAAAAAAGCCAATTTGAAAAAAGCTACCTAGGGGCACCTGAGTGGCTCAGTCAGTTAAGTGTCTACTTTCAGCTCAGGTCATGATCTCGAGGTCCTTGCATTGAGCCCCACATCAGGCTCTCTGCTCAGTGGGGAGTCTGCTTCTCCCTCTGCCTCTATATTCTCTTGCTTGTTCATAAATAAATAAATAAATAAATAAATAAATAAATAAATAAATATTTAAAAAAGAAAGAAGGAAAAGGCTACCTATTGTAGGATTCTAACTATATGGCATTCTGGGAAAGACAAAACTAGAGATAGTAAAAAGATCAGAGGTTCTTGGGGGTGGGTGGCATGTAGATGGAGCAAGGAATATTTTTAAGAAAGTGAATATTGTGTCAAACTGAAAAGGTGTCATTATACATTTGTCAAAATCTGTAGATTGCAAACTATGAACTTCAGTTAATAATGAATCCATACTGCCTCACTAATTGTAATGAACATACCACAGAAATGCAAGATGTTAATAGAAGACGGTAGGAAGTGAAGAGTATATAGGAACTCTCTGTCTTGCTCAATTTTTCTGCTCAAAAAAAAAAAAACTCTAAAAGAGTCGCATACAATTGTAACTTTGAAATACTATAAATGTCTTATTATGTTTATTACAGTATCTATCATACTAATAAAAATTAACAGGTATTTTCCTCACAAGTGGCAGGTGAAACAAGCTAAGGAATATAGATGAACATAAACATACAAGAAAGTATTTACTGGGGCACCTGGGTGGCTCAGCTGTTAAGCGTCTGCCTTCGGCTCAGGTTGTGATCCTGGAGTCCTGGGATCAAGCCCCGAGTTGGGGTCCCTGTTCAGCGTAGTGTCTGCTTCTCCCTCTCCCTTCGCCCCTCCACCCTAGTCATGCTCTCTATTGATATCTCTCAAATAAATAAATAAAATCTAAAAAAAAAAAAGGAAAGAAAGTATTTACTTATGGAGTTAGCCAGCCCCCAAGATGAACCCCAATGATCCTTGGGTCCTTTTTGTTGTGGTTTCAAGCCCCCGAATTTTGCAACATTTGTTATGCTACAAGAGATAACAAATACAATGCATTTCAAGTAGGATTAAATCAAAGGTACACATCACAGAGTAAAAATCCTAAGAACACATGAACAACTCTGGAATTGTAGGGTTTTGGAGAGGTTTCAGACTTGGGTATAGAAGTATTATAGAAGGAAAGAAAGAAGTGAGGCAGAATCAGAATGATCTCAAGGTGTATAAGGAACAGACTAGCTGTGAAAGAGAGTAGTTGCCAGCCAAGTGATTATACCTGGAGGTTGGGGAGGACAAGAGAATTCCTTTCTAGAGAATTGCCTAGAGAGAATTGGGGTTGCTAGGAAGGAGTCAGTACAGTAGAGAAAAGCTCTTCCTTCCGGCATGGGAAAAGTTTCCATCATAAAAACCAGCCTGTACTATCTGTACTCTCGAGGGAGCCCTATTAATTGAGAATCTCCTTCTTTGTGTCAAATCATCCCATCAGTCTTACTGTTGCCTCTTTAAAAAAAAAATTAAAAAACTTTATTATCAAATCAATTTAGACATGATATAGCGGCAAATGTATAAGGCATGTAACCACCACACAAAGAATATTTCATTCACAAAAACCAGAAAGTCCCTCCTGTCTCTTTGCAGTCAATCCCCATTACCACTACCACCACCCTGCTCCAGACAATGAATTTTCATTTCTAGAATTTCTGATGAATTGAATCATAAAGTATGCAGTATTGGCTTCTCTTGGAGATGTAATGTTTTAAGATTTGTCATGTTGTAGCTTCTATCAGTAACTTGTTTCCTCACATATCTACTCCTAGGCCTCATATAGAATGGCTTCACGGCCCTAAAAAATCTCCCATGATTCATCTATTTGAATCATTCCCTCTCAAGCCTCTGGCCACTCATGGATCTTTTTAACATTAATTTACCTTTTCCATAACATAATTATAAGTGTAATTATGCAGTAGTCTTTTCAGACAGGCATCTTGCACTCAATAGTATGTATTTAAGATTCATGTCTTAAATGTCTCTTTGTGCCTTGATAGCTCATTTCTTTTTATCACTGAAAAATATTCCAGTGTATGGATGTGCCACAATTTGCTTGTCTATTCACCTGTGAAAAGATATCTTTGTTGCTTCTGATTTTTAGTGATTATGAATAAAGCTGATGTTTGTGTGCAGGTTTCTATATAGACATAATTTTTCAAATCAATTGATTAAAAACTTAAGAGTACAATTGCTGGGCCATATAACAATAATATGTCTAGATTATTTTTAGCTTTAAGAAACTGTGAAAGCATTTGTACCATTTTCCATTTCCACTGGCAATGAATGAGTGTTCCTGTTCTGCACGTGCTCACCAGCAACAGGTATTATTAGTTTTTGGATTTTAGCAATTCTTTTTATTTATTTTTTAAAGATTTTTATTTATTTATTCATGAGAGACATAGAGAGGCAGAGACACAGGCCGAGAGAGAAGCAGGCTCCATGCAGGGAGCCCGATGTGGGACTTGATGCTGGGACTTGAGGATCACGCCCTGGGCCGAAGGCAGCCACCCAGGTGTCCCAGGATTTTAGCAATCTATTAACAAGCATATAGTAGTATCTCGTTTTAATTTGAAGATCCCTTATGTCAAATGCTACTGAGCATTTTTGGTATGCTTATTTGCCATCTTCTTTGATGTGTGTGGGGTTTTGTTTTGTTTTGCTTTTTAGATCAGGAGCACATTTTTATAGTTTGAGTTGTTATTGTTGATCTTTAAGCATTCTTTGTATATTTTTCATACAAGTCTTTTTATCAGATATATGTTTTCCAAATAATTTCTGCCCGTCTGAGGCTTGTCTTTTGATTATCTTCCCAGGACAGATGTTCTTAATTTTTGTAAAGTACAACTTATCAAATTCTCCTCTTATGGGTCATGCTTTTGATGTATCAAAAAATTCATCACCAAACCCAAGGTCAAATATATTTTCTCCTATGTTCCAACAGGAAATTTTATAGCTTTGCATTTTAATACTTGGTTTGTAATCCATTTTTAATTCTCATGAGAGATCTATAAAATGTTTTTAATATTGCATTTTCTTCAATTTATTACTAGTATTTAGAATTACAGCTGGTTTTGGCATATTGGCCTGCTATACTTTCAGCTTGCTCAATTCACATATTCTATTCAGTTTGTAGGTTCTTTAGGATTTTCCACAGATATGATTATGCTATCACTAATTAAGTGTTTTACTTCTTCCTTTTCCATCTACATTGGTTTTTATTGCCTTTTCTTATGTTTTTTAATAGGCTTGGACCTCTAGTTTTGAACAGAAGTGGTAAGAGCCAACTCATTACCTTGTTTCCCATCTTAGGTAAAAAAAAAAAATTCAGTCTTTCACTTAATTAATTCATTAATTTGTGATGTTAGATGTATATTTTTCACAGATATTCTTTATATTTTGTGTGAGGCTCAATTTTAATCCTGAGTTGATACATGTTTTTTGTGATTAATGAGTGCAAAGTTTCTCAATACTTTTTCTGCATTTATTGACAGAATGATGTGCTTTTTATCATTAATTTCATTAACATGGTGAAATACAGTGAGATAATCATACAGTTTTTCTTTTTTAGTCTGTTAATATGGTGAATTGTATTAGTTGCTCTTCAAATGGTAAACCAACCTTGCATTCCTTGAATAAACCCTGTTTGATCAGCATACATTATCATTTTTATGTATTATTATTTGACTTGCTAGTATTTATTTTATTTTTTATTAAAAAACATTTTTTTTTTTGCTTGCTAGTATTTTCTTAAGGATTTTTGCACCTAGGATTGCCTGGGTCATGCTCAGAGCGTGACCCTGGGGTCCTGGAGACTGAGGATTGAGTCCCCACACTGAGCTTCCCATAGGGAGCCTGCCTCTCTCTCTGCCTATGTCTCCACATCTCTCTGGGTCTCTCATGAATAAATAACTAAAATCATTAAAGAATAAAAGGATTTTTTGCACCTAAGTAAATGAGGGATATTGGTCTATAAATTTATTTTTTTAATGTCTTTTTAGGTTTTGGTATATATGCCCTACCTTCTAAAGTGAGAGGAATTAACCCTCATTCTCCATTTTGGGAACTTGTATTATTTTTTTCCTTAAATGTTTGCAAAGGATTGCAATTGCTAATTGACTAGTGAAGTCATCTGGAACTAGAGCTTTTTTATGGGAATTTTTTAAATTACAAATTCAATTTCTTTATTTGTATTTATTTATTTATTCATAAGAGACATAGAGAGGCAGAGAGACATAGGAGAGAGTCACAGGCTCCCTGTGGGGAGCATGATTCAGGACTTGATCCTAGGACTCCAGGATCATGATCTGAGCCAAAGGCAGGTGCTCAACCACTGAGCCACCCAGGCTCCCCAAAATTCTATTTCTTTAATAGTTATTCTTATGCCAATTTTGGTTATTTTGTCCTTCAAGGAATTTGGCCATTTCATCTGAGTTGTAGGATTTATTGGCATAAAGTTTTTTATAGTATCATATTATTATCTTTCAGCATGTATGGTGATCTCCCCTATTTTCATCTTGTTATTTTTAATTTATGTCTTTTTTTAAAAAAAATCTGTTTAGCTGGTAAGCTTATTATTTTTATTGATATTTTACAAAGAGCCAGCTTTGGGTTATTCATATTTGTTTATCCATTTTCTATTTCATTGACTTCTACTCTTTACTATTTCTTTCCTTCTCCTTAACTTGGATTTAATTTACTCCTTTTTTACTAACTTCTTTTTTTTTATTTTTATTTATTTGTGATAGTCACAGAGAGAGAGAGAGAGAGGCAGAGACATAGGCAGAGGAAGAAGCAGGCTCCATGCACCGGGAGCCCAACGTGGAATTCGATCCAGGGTCTCCAGGATCGCGCCCGGGGCCAAAGGCAGGCGCTAAACCGCTGCACCACCCAGGGATCCCTTTTTTTACTAACTTCTTGAGATGAAGCATAGATTCTTGATTTTAGACTTCGTTTTTAAAAATATAAGCACTTAGGGGCATCTCGGCGGCTCAGTGATTGAGCGTCTGCCTTTGGCTCAGGTTGTGATCATGAGTCCTGTATCAGGCTCCCACAAGGAGCCTACTTCTCCCTCTGCCGATGTCTCTAACTCTCTCTATGTCTCTCATGAGTAAATAAATAAAATCTTAAAATATATATATATATTATATATATATATATGCTTATATATATGTAAGCATTTAAGACTACACATTTTCTCCTAAGCTCTGCATTAGCTGCATCCCACAAATTTCATTATGTTGCAGTTTTATCAGTTCATTCAAAACATTTTAAAATTCCTTCTGTGATTTATTTTTTAATCCAGAAGTTAATGACAAAAGTGTTGATAATTCAGATAATTAGACTCTTATATATCCTTTGACTACTGGTTTCTAATTTAGTTCCATTATGGTCAGAGAACCTACTCACTATGATTTCAATATACCTGAAATGATCAAAACTTGTTTTGTGATCCTTTATATGGCCTATTTTACTGATTATTTTTAGTCTGTTGAAAAGAATGTGTATTCTGTTGTTGGGTAGAGTGTTCTATGATAAGGAAAAAGCTTTCTAAAACTGTCAATGGGTCAATGTGGCTTAGCGGTTTTGTATATACTTACTAGTTAATCTATTAATTACTGAGCTGAGTGAAACCTTTCAACTGCAATTATGGATTGTTATATTTCTCCTTTAATTCTATCAATTTGTGCTTTGTGTATTTTGAAATGCTGTTATTAGCTGCATATACATTTAGAAATTATATCATCCTGATGAATTTAACCCCCCTACCCTTTTTCATATTTTTATATGAAAATTTTTATATCATATTTATATCTGGCATATTTGTTGTTCTGATGTTTACCTTTTTCTTACTAGAGCCATTCTAGCTTTCTCATGATTATTTTTTGTATGTTTTATCTTTTTCTATCCTTTTGACCTATATGTGTCTTTATATTTAAAGCAAGTTTCTTCTATATAGCGTCTACTTTAGACTTGCTTTTTAAAAAATCCAGTTCAACAATCCTTCCTTTTTAGAGTGTTCAGTCTATTTCTATTCCATTTCTATTTCTATTTCATCACTATTCCATTTTATCTTCATTATTTACATGTTAACTATACCTCTTTTGTGTATGTGTGTGTTCTTCCTCTAGGGCTTACAATCTGCGCCTTTAACTTAGCAGAAGCTACCTTCAAATAATATTATACTACTTCAAGTTTATTGTAAGAACCACAAGGGGCAGCTGGGTGGCTCAATTGGTTAAATGTCTGCCTTCAGCTCATGTCATGATCCCTGGGTCCTGGAATCAAGTCCCATGTCTAGCTCCCTGCTCAGTGGGGAGTCTGCTTCTCCCTCTGCCCCTCCCCCTGCTTGTGCTCTCACTCTCTCTCTCTCTCTCTCAAATAAATAAATAAAATGTTTAAAAAGAAAAGTGTTCTCTTGTCACTGGTATCAGCAATTTAATTATCATGTGATTTGCGATTATTTTCTTTGTGTTTTCTGGCTCGACTCTCATTTATTTTTTTGGATCCCTGGAATTTTAATAATTTTAATCATATTTGGAAATGTTTTGACTATTACTTCAGATATTTTCTCCACATCTTTATTCTCCTCTGGGACCTCAATTGCATGTGTTTGGCTTCTTAAAATTGTCTCAAAGGTCATTGAGGCTCCATAAATTATTTTTCAGTTTTTTCCTACATATTTTTCCATACAGATGATTTCTATTGCTGTGTCTTCAAGGTCACTGATCTTTCCATCTGCAGTATTTAAACTGCTATTAAGTTCATCTAGTGAAATTTCCAATTCACATATTGTATTTTGTCTGTGGAAGTTTCCATTTAGTTCTTTTTATAGATTCCATTTTTCTTTATTTTTCTTCTCCTTTAAACATTTGAACATTTTTATAACAGCTGTTTTTAATTCCTTGCCTATTAATTCCATCACACCTGTCATTTCTGAGTCTGGAAATAGACAGCAGATCTTAGAAACTGGCTTAGGGGTACCTGGGTGGTTCAGTCAGTTAAGTGTTTTGACTCATGATTTTGGCTCAGTCATGATCTCATGAGTTGTGGGATCAAGCCTCACATCATGCTCCACATTCAGCCCAGAGTCTGCTTGTCCCTCTCCCTCTGCTCCTCCCCCTGCTCTCTCTCTCTCTTTCTGTCTCAAATAAATAATAGATGAAATCTTAAATTTTTTTTTCTTCTGGTTAAAGGTCATATTTTTACCTTCTTCACCTGTCTAGTGATTTTTGACTAGAAGCTGAACATCATGAGTATTATGATATTGAATATTAGTGTTCTGTTGTTTTCTTTTAATGAATGTTAAATTTCCTTGGAAGGCAATTTAGTTACTTGAGGATCAGCTTAATTATTTCAAGACCTCATTTAAAGCTTTGTTAAGGCAGATATAAAGTAATTTTTATTCTGGAGTGCCTGTGTGACTTGGTTGAGTGTCTGACTCTTGGTTTCAGCTAAGGTCATGCTATCGGGATTGTGGGATCAAGGATCATCTGCTTGGGGACTGTCTCCCTCTGTCCTTCCCCTCACTAGTGTTCTTTCCCAAATAAACAAGTCTTTAAAAAAACTGGCTTTTATCCTAATGCTTATTTAGTCCCTGTACAAAATATAACACTTCTTGGTTCTCTATCGAATGCATCAGGTTTTTCAGGTGTTTTCTTCACATAGTTAGGAGGCAATAAAGTGTCTCTTTGCCCCATTTGAGCTTCAAGACTTGCTTAGCTCCCAGCTCCCAGGTGGTGTTCTTTGCTTAGCACAAATGTAGTTTCACTTTACATAGGTTCAGATTACTATTCTAGCAAATAATAAGGGAATCTCCATGCAGGTTTTGGATCTCTTTCTCTGTATATTTCCTCCTTTGATATTCTGCCCCACAGAATGCAGCCATCCCACCCTCCCCAGGTCCTTATGTCTGGATCAGCAACTCAGGGGGATCATCTAGTGATGTGTGGGTTTTGCCTCCCAGGGCCAATTGTCCAAAAACTGCCTCCAGGGAGAAAGCTGTAACAATCAAAAGACACACCTTGTTGGTTTCCTTTCTTTCCATGACTGAAAATAAGTGGCTTCAAACATTTATGTCAGACATTTTGCTCAGTTTTCTGAGCAACAGAAATGTTTACAACAGGATGGCAAGCCCCATACTTGTGACCCCATCAAGAACAGAAGCTGAAGTCTGTTGCCCATTCTTAAATATGAATAGATAACTCTATTCATAGATCAACAAACGTTTGAGAAACATAGAACATAAGATAACTTTATGAGTAAAATATGAATGCTACAACATTGAATATGTATGTATATATATATAAATTATATATATGGTAATAATTTGTTAGGGCTGCTGTAACAAAGTACCACAAATTGGGGATCTAAATTTAGACAACAAATTTATTGTCTTACAGTTCTGAAGACTAGAAATTGGAGATCAAGATGTCAGCAGTGTTGGTTCCTTCTGAGGGCTGTGAAGGAGAATCTTTTCCATGCCTCTCCCCTAGATTCTGATGGTGTGCTGGCTGGCTTTGGCATTCCTTAGCTCCTGCTGTATCACCCCAATCTCTGCCTTCATCTTGACCTGGCATTCTCCCTGTGGATATGTCTGCCTCCAAATTTCCCCTTTTTAAGGACATCAGTCATATTGGATTAGGTACCCACCCTATTCAGTATGATCTCATCTTACCTAATTCTATTTCCAATCACCCTATCTCCAAATAAGGTCACATTCTTATTTACTGGGGATTAGAACCCCAGCATATGAATTGGCAGGGGGGCAAGCACAATTCAACTCATAACAGTAATTAAGGTGCTTCTGACAAATTCTGTGAAATGGAAAGGGAATAGAAGAGAAAGAGGAAAGTGGGAGAAACCTAGTATGTTGGTCTTACAAAACAAGAAGGGAGCTGTGAGATAGTGACAAAAACTTATGAACCATGAAATAGGAGTTTTGGTATATAATTTAAAAGTCATAGGCAGCCCGGGTGGCTCAGTTTAGCACCGCCTTCAGCCCAGGGCCTGATCCTGGAGACCCGGGATCGAGTCCTGCGTCGGGCTCCCTGCATGGAGCCTGCTTCTCCCTCTGCCTTTGTCTCTGCCTCTCTCTCTCTCTCTCTCTCTGTGTGTGTCTCTCATGAATAAATAAAATCTTAAAAAAATAAATAAACAAAGACATTAAAAAATAAAAGTCATAAAGGCAGGATGCCTGGGTGGCTCAGTGGTTGAGCATCTGCCTTTGGCTCAGGTTGTGATCCTGGGGTCCTGGGTCCCACATCAGGCTCCCTACAGGGAGCCTGTTTCTCCCTCTGCCTATGTCTCTGCCTCTCTGTGTGTCTCATGAATAAATAAATAAATAAAATCTTTTAAAAATAATAAAATTAAAAGTCATAAAGGGGGGTGCCTGACTGGCTCAGCTGGTTGAGCATGCAACTCTTGATCTCAGGATCACGAGTTCAAGCCCCCCGTTCGTCATGGAGCCTACCTAAAAATAGATAGATAGATAGATAGATAGATAGATAGATAGATGATAGATAGATAGATAGATAGATAGATAGATAGATAGATAGAAGCTGTAAAGATAAGCAGTTGCAGTTAGTCAGCAGATGTTTACAGGAGCAAAGCAGGTAACATAAATGAGAGCCAGGGCTCAGGTATTGGTGTAAGGATTTATGTCATAGATGTGACGAGAGTTTTGGCATACTAGTGCATGCTTGCCCCACCTGGAGAGTTCAGCCACTGGACCAGCCTTGGTCAGTTCTTAGGACAGGGGGATATATGCCATGTACTGGGCTCGTGCCCCATCCCCCAAATTTGTGTCCTCTGGAACCTGAGAATGTGATCTTACTTGGAAATAGTGTCTTTGCAGATGTGATTAGTCAAGGTGAGGATCAGAGTGGGTCCTAAATCCAATGGCTGGTATTGTCACAAGAATGGGAGATTTGGACAAAGAGACTCAGACACAGAGAGAGGACAGCCACATGAAGACAGAGGCAGAAATTTGAGTGATAGGCCTACAAACCAAGGAATCCCAAGGTTTGCTGGCATTTCCAGAAGCTCTGGAAGAGTCAAAGAAGGATTCCTTCCTAGGGCTTTCAGAGAGATTATGGCCCATGCCAACACCTTGATTCCAGACTTCTCACTTCCAGAACAGTGCGAAAATAAATTTCTGTTGTTTTAGGTCACCTAGTTTGTGATACTCTTTTGCAGCTGCCCTAGGAAACTAAAACATACCCCATCTGACTTTTTGTGAGAAGCTAAACATTTGGATTTTTTTTAATGTTAAATCTTCACAATTTTTCAATGCTGTGTTCTTTCTTTCTTCGCTTTTAGCTAATGGGAATCCAAACAAAACACATCAATGGTCAGATCAAGCCTCCAGGCCACCCATTTGTACCTCTGCAATAAAGAAACTAAACACAGTAAAGGGATATGACTAACAAGCATGAGAAGGGAGGTAAATGAACTGAGATGTAGCATAAAAGAGCTGAATCTTCATCTATCATAGCAGGAAATAATTGGAAAATGTCTAAAGTTGATAAATCAGGAAATGGTAAGAACACGATTCAAAGTAGTGGCTTCTGGAAAATGTACAGGAGTTTGGGCAGGTAACTTTTACTTTTCGTTATAAGTTCTTTTATATTCTTTGATTTTAAAAGGTTGATATTAGGAAGTTGGTCTAGAAGTGAGGGAATAAATTGTTCTGCCAGGAATAATAGAAGATGCCACTGGCTGAGAGATGTTTGGAGCTGTAACTAAATGCACCACCTCTCTCTGGAGAAAAATAGGTTCTAGTACTTTCGAAAGAATGGACAGAGTGTGTAGGTTTCCACACTTTTCTGGTTCCCAGAATATCTTTATGAAGATCACGAGCATCCTTCATCCCAAGCATGCTTTGAACTATGGAAATGAAACCACTGAGTAATGTAATCTGTTACATTTTACAATATTGGGAAACTAAATAATTAAAAATATATTCTGATTTTATTTTTAAAAACACTTATCTATTTATTTTATTTTATTTTTATCTATTTATTTTAGAGAGAGAGTGAGTGAGTTGGGTGAGCGGCAGAGGGAGAAGGAGAGAGAGAATCCACAAGCAAACTCCCCACTGAGTGCAGAGCCTGAGTAAGCTCAGATCCAGATCCACAGGGCTCCATCCCAGGACCCTGAGATCACAGACCTGAGTGGAAACCAAGAATCAGCTGCTCTACTGACTGAGCCACCCAGGCACCCCATTCTGATTTCATTTTTGAAATCACCTCTGAAAAACCTTGGAAGAACCATCTGTGTTTCATGTAAGTGTTTGTGCCCTTCAAGGAGGGAATATAGATCCCTAATTATACAACCATTCGTGACATCTGACATGACTAATGATTTTAAATGATAAGCCATAGAGATTGCACAAGGGGAAAATCATCTCCAGAACTACACCCAGCTTACCTTGAAATTCTTGTTTCTATGAAAACCTACCAACACATCAGCAGTGTATATTTATATGAAGTTTGCAAATTGAATTTATATATTCAGGTAGTTATTTGAGATCACTGGGTTGCTTCTCAGAACAACATTAAGAAATTAAAATTATATTAAACTTGAGAAACAGGTTTATTATGTCACTTTCTTCCCTCTGAAATACTGCAGGAAAAGTGGGCCAATAGCCACAATATGTCCATCTGTTCACACTAGACCCGAAGGTCCTTACTCAAAGGCAAATCTGCTTAAGGCCTTCCCCCAACCTAAATCCTTCACTGAATCTCCACCGCCTTCATGACTGTTAAGGTCTTTCATGATCTGACCTCTGCTCATCTTCCTGGCCTCATCCCTTAGCTCTCCAACCGCCCTGATGTGGAGGTTGCTAGTCCTTGGATCTGAACTCCTGGGCATACATAGTTCCTTCTTTCTCAGTCCTTTTTCCTATGGCTAACTCCTACTTATTCATGAAAGTTCAAGTTAGATCTATCCCTCCTCCAAGAAGAGGTCTTCTTCATCGCGTCACAGCTGGGTTGTATGCTATCCTGGATATTTCCACAGGATCTTATTGGATAATTCATCACAGCTTGACATGCTCACTCATTCTCTCCTGGCCCCAATTTTACTGGTGGACTTGTAACTTTATGACCATAAAAGTTGGGTTTAATGAGGAAGTTTCTTCTTTTGTTTCTAAATAACGGCTTCAGTTCTTAGTTCATGTGTAAAAAAGACAAATCTCAAGCCAGAGGAATAACCCAGTCCCTGCCTGTTCTGCCTAATCCGACCCCTAGATCCCTTCACTTCCAATTGTCCTCTTCCCACTCCCCACAGGGGGTATCCTAGTTTAATACCAGAATTATACAAATTCAAAGGGAAAAAAATAATAGACAAGAAAGAAAAAGAAAGAGCATTGTTTTTTCATAGTATAATGAATGCATTCATAATCAACTCTCCTGACTTTTCTTTTGAATGATTTGAATATAAGTTTCCTAGAGGTTTGAATCATGTCCTGTTGTATAGCATATTTGCATTAAATAGGAGAAAAATCACTAAATATTTATTGCTGATGACAATCTTGCAAATGACCTGATTTCCATCAATCTCTGGACTTATTAGCAGAAACATTGCATGAGGTTTTTTTTCTTGTACAAAATTCTAATTGAGAAAGACAGGATTCATGAAAGGTAAACAGTTTGCCCCATTTTACAAAAAAAAAAAAAAAGTATAAAACAGATGATAAGAATGTATCAACTTAGAGCCAGACGGAAGCAGAAATTCTGCAGGAATTTTTTTCCTGATGACTTTTTGATATTTGCTCCAAAAATAATCCAGATGTATGAAGGTCTTTGATTTCAACAAAATTTTCCAAAAACAAAAGAAAACTCAAACTGCCCATATTTCAGCAAAAGCAGAACTAGCCTAAATCCGAGAAAAGTTTTTGGTCCTATGTCATTGACTTTCCTCAAAAGTACTTCCCAAAATCTCCTGCTCTAGTCTCTTTTCCTGCTGATATTCACATCAGAGTCCGAAGAGAAATTTTTATATCATCGGTAAAACTTAACTGTCATTTTTGCATGTTTGTTAATCCAATAGTGCTGTGAACAGCTACAGTGCAGAAGCATCCTTCTAAGGACATTCACAGACAATAGCTCATTCATTTTTCAGAACACTTCTGGGAGGTAGGTGTTATTTTTATTATTATTGTTATTGTTATTATTATGATTATGATTAGCATCCCTGCTTCACAAATGTAGAAATGTAAGATCAGAGAAATTATGTCATTTTCTCAACATCACACATCCAGCAAAGAGCAGAGCCTTAAGTGACATTTGTAAACACTGGATAAAAGAGAGATGAAATGAGAATTCGTTGAAAGAGGACAAATAGTTTTGAAGCATTTTTTTTTCACAGCTGTTTGTGAAATGACAGTGGGTTAATGCCTCACAAGATAATGTGAAGTCAAAGTGTACATGTTTTCGTCCCCTGACCACTGAGCAGGAAAGGCCAGAACAGGTTTTTAATTACTTTGGAAAGCCCAGGACAGTTTTTTTTTTTTTTTTCCATCAGGCCTTTTTTTAATACCTGCATTGATGACAAAGATTTGTTGACTCCTCCTGTATCCCTGGAAGACCCCATTCTCGACCCAAAGCTGACTTGTTTTTTTCTCTGACAGCACACTTTCCATTTCTTCTGGTGGAAGGTTGATTTGAAATCTGTTTACAAAGCATTCTAGCACCCCCCAATACCCCCAATATAGTGGAGTTGAGACTCTTCTTCATTGTCACTAAAAAAGCCATTGCACCTTTTGCCTCTGTCACTTTCTGGCCTCAGGCTAAGGATGTAAGTGGGAGATGCAGAGTCCCTATTTGTCTCTCTCAGGATGGGGAGTCCCTAGGTGTCTAGGACACCTGACTCAGTCTCATATCTGCATGACCTTCTCATCCCTTCCAGCAATAGCTTCTCAGAGCAAGAACATGAGCTAACAGGCACCAATTTCTGTTTCCCTGGCCTTATGAACTCCATACAATGCACAGGAAAAGTCTTCCATTATGAAAGGGCCCATCTCTGCTGTGTGCTTCAGGGAACGGGCAGGGTTCTTTAAGGGCTCCGACTAGCTCCATCACATTAACGTCACTCCCGTATCACTTTTCTCAGAGAATTTGAAGGCTGGAAAGCAGTAACCCTGTTTTTAAGAGAGTCTTGACTTCCCTCTGTGTTTACATAAAGTGCAAAAAATGAAACAGTTCACAGCTCACGGTCATTGTTGGGTTTTACCCATAACAGCCTGGAGGATTTGTGCACAATTAATCTCCCCTCTGGTTTTCTTTGCCTTGGAACTAAGATCTGCAAGAGGTTTGCTGTGGTGGGAGCTGTGTGGCTGAGGCTCTAACAGTCTGAGAGGGCAGCTGGATCCAAGGGATTAGAGGTCATGATAGCTGAGCCTGTCACTTGGCAGGAGGAAACCCGAAGGTAGGTCTTGACAAGTCAGAGTGTGTGTGATCTCTCTGATAACTGTTCCCCTGCTGCGCTCGCCTGACCAATGAGACCGGTTCCCCTGAAAATTGTTTGGAACATCGAGTCTTATATTTAATGTTTCAACAGATGACTGCAATTCAATAGAAATAAATTAATTCAAAACAGACACTTTTTGGAGTACATCTAAAACTATACTTGTAAGCTGCTTTCAAGATATGTTCTACGTTATTCACATCAATTAAGAAATTTTAGGATTACATGTTGTCTGACACCCATTTTACCCTTTATAATAGCTGCACCCATGTATCACTTTGAATTCATTTTCATGCTTGAATCTTTCTCTCTCTTGGAGTTTTGAAATCCAGTCCTTTGATGAAATCTCGAGAAAGAAGCATCATACGGTGGCAAGAATGAGAGGCTGAGTCAGATCTACTCTGGTTCTGCCGCCAATAAGTATTTTCATTTAATCTCTCTTAGCCTCAATTTTCATTTCTGTGAAATGACAAGAATGATAGCTTCCTCACCTATTGTTACAAAGTTCTTATAATAATACTGAGTGATTCACATAAATAATATGAGTCAGCATGTGAGGTAGGTACTGTTGCCCATTGTGTAGAAGAGGGATCTAAGGTCTGAAATGCCAGATGACATCCCCAATGTCACTTATAATAATATACTGAATGGAGTTTATGCACCACCTCAGACCTCAGGTCAGGCTCCCTCTGAACCCACACCCCAATCTTGGTCTCTTGTTCAGTGAGCTTGCCTAATCTAATATCCCAGCTGACTCAGACTCCCCCAGGGTGAGAGCCTGGCTTTACCCTGACCTCCCTCCTACCCCCTCATGAACCAGCAGCAGCTTCAGCACCCAGGTCCAGGCTGACCCACTGACTCACTCCCCTCACTACTCCCAGATTAGATGAAGCCCTGCACCATTTTCCTGGCACAACTCATAGCAGGTGATTAATGCCATGTGAAGGGCACTGGACAGCAGAAGGGAGGAAATGGCAAGGAGTCAGGAGATGAGTGCATCTCCCTTCTTCCCCGTGATGGGCTATACCCACATTGGACAGTGCCACATGGCACCTTCAGAGACTTCCTCTGTGGCCAGGCCACCAGTGTGTTTGCTTGTGAAGCTGTGACCAGCTCAGTAATTCACCACATCTTGTTTGCTTCTCCTCCTCCCTTTTTCCTTTCCATCATTTTTGATGGAAAGCAGTCGATATGATCATACTCTAGACCCGTGCCATCTGATTCAGTAGCCACTGGCTTCGTGTGGCTATTTAAATGTGAATCAATTAAAATTGAATAAAATTTGAGATTCAGGGTCTCTATCACACTAGTCACATTTCAGGTGCTGGACAGCTCAGCCAAAGAATAATTCCAACATTGCAGAAAGTTCTGTGGAACTATAACCAATATTTCACACAGAATTTCTTTCTTTCTTTTTTGAAATTTTATTTATTTATTTGACTTCCAGAGAGAGAGAGCACAAGCAGGGGGAAGGGCAGTGGGACGGGGAGAAGCAGGCTCCAAGCTGAGCAGGGAGCCCAATGCAGGGCTTGATCCCACAACCCCGGATCATGACCTGAGCCGAAGGCAGATGTTCAACCAGCTGAGCCATCCAGGGCCCCCTCACACAGAATTTCTATTTTGAGCAGCTCCCTTCTCCAACAGGCACCTTCTATCTTCCCAACCAGCTCTAGTAACCTCACTTAATTACTCTGTAACCTCATTTGGACCATAGGTATAGGCCCTGAGTTCTCTCACTGCCTTCCTCCTCTTTGCATGTCCTCATCAACCCCCCTGCCCTGCTTAAGTGATACGTTACTTAATTCTGAATTCTCTCCTCCCTTTACTATATTCACCTGATGCAGGATATCTTTCATTTGCCCCTCTAGATGCAGATGTAGATGGTCTACAGTCTTCAATGAATTCATTGTTCTCTGGATTCCGTTGGGGCTCAGCCCATGGCAAACCCAGAAGGAAACCAAAGGGAGGAAGGGAAGCAGGTGAGGCTACTTACTCCTCTAGCTCCTCTAAGAAGTCACCATGGGCTGCATCCCTCATTGGAAAGACTCAGTTCAGGAAAGTCCGTCAACTCTTCTCTGTTTATTTATTTTTATTTATTTATTTTTATGATAGTCACAGAGAGAGAGAGAGAGAGAGAGAGAGAGGCAGAGACATAGGCAGAGGGAGAAGCAGGCCCCATGCACCGGGAGCCCGACGTGGGATTCGATCCCGGGTCTCCAGGATCACGCCCTGGGCCAAAGGCAGGCGCCAAACCGCTGCGCCACCCAGGGATCCCCAACTCTTCTCTGTTTAACAAACAAACAGAAAACTCCTGGATTACTATTGGGCCCTGGCAATCACCTATGACCTGAACTACCCACCATGAACTGGGTGTTATATATTCCATCAAGACATGCACAGCAGATTTCTTATAAAATAAAAATGGTAGGCTCAGTCTCATAAGCAGGTCTGGAAGCATAAGCAAGTGGCACAGACTCAAATGCTACTGCTCCAACTGCTCTGTTGCCTCTTTCTCAGTCTACGCCAGGGCCCTGTGAGGAGTTCCCCATAGCCAGTTAATAGAGGAAAAAACATAAGCTAGATTTATCACTGCATCTACCTGTTGCACCATCACCAGCTGGAAGTGGGTGGCTTCTACACTAACCCTCCGCCAAAGGGTGGCCCAGAAAGACAATGGTAAAGGAGAATCCCTATGCGCAGAACTCTAGATACTGCATCTCATTGTCCATTTCATGTGGGAGAAGAGATAGCCCGACGTACAGAACTGTACAGTGATACAGGGGCAGTGGCTCTATGGGTCAGAGACCTGGAAAGATTAATGTTGGAACATTGGTGGCATGATTTCAGTGCTTTTGCCAGTTCCACCAGTTTTTGGATTCTTGGAACACCTTATCCACCACCATCAAATCTCACACAGCATTGCCCAAGACTAGGCAGTGTATTTTATGGCAAAAGAAGTGGAACAATGGGCTCAGTGTCCCTGAATTTCATTGATCTTACCACATGCCCCATTACCTGAAAGTAGCTGGTTTGACACAACAGTGAGAGGGCCTGCTGAAGGCTTAGTCCTGACACCAGCTGGAGACATCACCCTTGAAGTTGCTCTGCTGACCTGTAAATTAAGGTACACTTTCAGCCAGTGACCTATGTATGGTGTCTTCTTTTTTTTTTTTTTTTTTTTTTTAATTTATGATAGTCACAGAGAGAGAGAGAGAGAGAGAGAGGCAGAGACACAGGCAGAGGGAGAAGCAGAGGGAGAAGCAGGCTCCATGCACCGGGAGCCTGATGTGGGATTCGATCCCGGGTCTCCAGGATCGCGCCCTGGGCCAAAGGCAGGCGCCAAACCGCTGTGCCACCCAGGGATCCCTGTATGGTGTCTTCTTTTTCCTAACCAGGATGCACAGGCCTCAGAACCAAAGGTTGGAGCTGGAAGTGGTCTCTTACTATTACATGATACACTTGAAGAATATTTGCTTTTTGTCCCTGTGACCTTGGCCTCTGTGGATTTGAAGATCCTAGTGCCCAAGGGAACAAAGCGAAGAATGGGGCTATTGTGCTGACTGAGGTCATTGATCCCCATTACCAGGGAGAAATTGTGTTGCTGCTACAAGAGGATGGCAGAGAGCTGTGTGAAGAGCACAGAGGATTTGCTGGATGCCTCCTACTACTACTCAATTGTCCAATCATTCTTGTCAATGGGGAGTGGTAGCCACAGAATAAAATAAGACCACTAAGGATGCAAATCCCATAAGAATAAAGGTTTGAGTCCCTCCTACCAGGAAAAGAACTCCATCCAGCTGAGATGCTCCCAGAGGATAAGAGAAACACGAAGTGAATGTGGAAGAAAACAGATATGATCACCACCTACTTAGACCTCATGTGCAGTCACAGAAGCAGAGAGGGTAATAGGTATGTTTCATATCAATTACTTACTTTTCCATTAATTACTTACTTTTCCCTTATCCTAGCCCTCTGATATGAAGAACACCAGTGTTAACTAATATTTCAGGTTTCAGGTGGAACCATGACTGACCAGACGTTTTCCTGTAATGTGGACTCTAAATGTCTCCTGTAACAGGGAGACAAGTTTTCACCTGCATTAAGAGCAAAAGATGAGGGGCGCCTGGGTGGCTCAGTTAAGCATCTGCCTTTGGCTCATGTCATGTTCCCAGGGTCCTGGGATTGAGCCCCACGTCGGGTTCCCTGCTCAGTGGGGAGCCTGCTTCTCCCTATCCCTCTGCCTGCTGTGCCCCCTGCTTGTACTCATGCTTTCTCTCTCTGTCAAAAACAAAACAAAACAAAACAAAACAAAAACAAAACAAAAAAACAAAAACAAACAAAAAAACAGCAAAAGTTGATGCTGAAGGGGAAAGGGGCTGGACCCTGCTGAGTATCTTCTGTTCACCTCTCCAGATCCAATCTCCATTCTCCTCTTCCCCACTCTGTGCTCTGAGAGGATAGCCTTCCTGGGAAATGTGGAAGTCTCCCTTGCCTTCTGCTTCTGAATAGGTTCAAATTATGGGGACACCTACAAGGAGACTAGAGGGAGGGAGAAGAGGGAGGTTGGAATGTTGATTTCCAGGCACCCTCTCTGAGGAGGTTGCTGCCTGGTGGCTGTTTTAGTTAGCTATCAAAAAACTAACTGACTGGGACACCTGCGTGGCTCAGTTGGTTGCCTTCAGTTCTGGTCATGATCCCAGGGTTGGGCTTCCTGCTCAGGGGAAGTCTGTTTCTTGCTCTCCCTCTGCCTCTCCTCTTGCTCGTGCTCTCTCTGTCAAATAAATAACTAAAATCTTTTATTAAAAAAAAGAAACCTGACTGACATAGCAGTGCGTGGGTGCCCCAGTGGATTAAGCATCTGACTCTTGGTTTCAGCTCAGGTCATGATCTCCGGGTCATAAGATCAAGCCCCAAATTGGGCTCTGCACTCAGCAGGGAGTCTGCTTGAGACTTTCTCCCTCTGCCCCTCTCCCCACTTGTGTTTTCTCTCTGTGTCAAATAAATAAATAAATCCTTTAAAAAAAAAAAAAAACCGGGATCCCTGGGTGGCGCAGCGGTTTGGCGCCTGCCTTTGGCCCGGGGCGCAATCCTGGAGACCCGGGATCGAATCCCACGTCGGGCTCCCGGTGCATGGAGCCTGCTTCTCCTTCTGCCTGTGTCTCTGCCTCTCTCTCTCTCTGTGTGTGACTATCATAAAAAATAAATAAATAAATAAATAAATAAATAAATAAATAAATAAATAAATAAAATCTTTAAAAAAAAAAAAAACCCACAAATGACTTAGAATCACCACCATTTTATTGTTTCCCATGATTCTGTGAGTTGACCAAAGTTCCACTGAATGATTTTTCCACTGGTCTCACAAGGAATCTCTCACAAAGCTGCAGTCACATGGTGTCTCACCAGACCGAGAGCAAGGATATGTCTGGTGGGGACAGCAAGAAGCCTGGGCCCAGACAGGGTTTTGGGAAGGTGAAACTTCTCTCTCTTCCCAAGTGTCAAGAGCCTCACCCTTTCCATATGGTTCACTACAAGCTCATTCCCTGTGGTATCTCCTGCAGAGGACCTGGTGACTCAAGGGCTCCCCAGATTGCAAAGGCAGAAGCTGACAGACCTTCTTAAGGTTCAAGACCTGGAATTGGCACAGGGTCATGTCCACCATCTTTTAAAAAGTCCCTTTATTAAACCAATCTAAAAAGATCCCAAATTGCATATGCCATCTCCTTCCTTTTGGGACCCAGGGTAGTTCCCACTTTATATGACTCTGCACTCTCTCCATGTCTGCACCCGGTAGAACTGAATTGCTTTGGTGAAAATCAATGGACTATACATATATGGATCAATTTCTGAAGTCTCCATCTGTTCCCATGGTCTATAAGTCCACCCCTACACCAATACTACATTGTCTTCTTTTTGAAGCTTTGTACTAAGTACTGAAGTCAGCTAATGTAAGTCCTCCAATTTTGTTCTCTTTCAAATTTGTTTTGGATATTCTATATTGTATGCATTTTTTGGGTAAATTTTAGAATCATCGTGGCACTTTCTATAGAAAAGCTTATTGGGATTTTCGTCAGGATTGCATTGAATCTATAGATCAATTTGGCAAGAATTAACATTTAACAAAATTGAGTTTTACAATTCATGAATATGGTATATAATTTTTTAATAAGTTGCATACTCCATAAGGCTTTACCCCTAAATTCTTCAATGTGTATTTCCCAAGAATATGAGTATTGTCATATATTTCCATAGTACCGCCATCAGCTTCAGCAAATTTAACATAGATACTTTTACCTTATCTGTTGTCTATATTTCAATTTTTCCAATTGACCCAATAATGTCCTTTATAGCATTATTTCCTCTAGTACTGAATCTAGACCAGGATCACATGTTGTATTAGTTGTCGTGTGTCTTTAGTTTCCTTTCACCTGGAACTGCCTTTGTCTTTCATGAAGTTGATAATTTTAAAGAATACATCCTTTTTTTTTCCCTTTCATAGTCCCTCTTTTTAAAGAATGCTATTTAAGTGTGAAACAACAGTATTGCTGAATTCCCACATTTAGTTTTTAAAAAGTGGATGTAATTAAAGGCAATTTTTGTAATAATTTTTACTTCTCAGAGCAGAGAAGCCCACTTTAACAAATAAATTACTGGGATGCCTTTTGTGTAACAGAGTTGTTTCCTTTACTTATACATGGAACAGGATAAGCATTGCTGGACTGATTACACAGACTTACACATTTTACACAGAAATATATGTATCACAGTGATAGAACTGACTGAAAGGATTTCTTACTTGGTTCTCCTCTCCTTTCCAGGCATAAGAAGAAACTGTACTTCCTAACTATGAGGCTAGAGGTGTGTTCAGTTCTTGCCAATGAAATGTGAATATAAGGTGGTTTGTGCTGCTTCTAGATGAAGGTGTTTAAGGGCTAGTATGCTGTCTCCATGTGTTCTTTTCCCCATCATGGTGACCTTAGAAGCCCCCGATTGAGAAGGGAGCATTGCTACTTAGAAGAAGCCTGGATTTTTGACTCCTAGGTGAAGGACAGCTTTGGCTCACCTACTGGTGAGAAATAAACTTTTTAATGTGTGCTAAGTGACTGAGATTTCAAGATTTGTTACTGCATGCTATTTTGACTAATACAATCATGTACCAGTTGATTTGTGTTGGGAAAGAGAACTAAAGAGTAGCTGATTTCTAAAATGTCTTTTTCAAATCACATCACCCCCGTGTCGGACAGTTGATGAAAAGTTGATCTTCAACCATCAAAAACATCCTAGGGCTATAAGGAAAGTAATAAATGGTTAAGAACAAGACATCTTCCCTGTTTTGGAGATATATCATGTGGATGTTTAAGTTGCAAGTGTCAAAGTCTAAATTGAATTGAATTAAGAATTAGAAAGTGCATTATCTTACATTAGTAAAAGTCTCTACTAAGGTAAGGAGTGCTTCAGGATTGATCAGTTCAACAGCTCAGTGTGCAGTCAAGGATCTGGATTCTTTCCATCATTCTCTTCTAAAGTCCTTGGTGTTGTCTTCATCCTCATGCTCTTAATAAAACAGGAGCAGCAAGTCCTCTGTCCACACTCTCACAAGGAATTGTCAAGCAGAATAGGGATGGCTTCTCTTCTAGCTGCCTCTCAGGATTAAGGGCAGTTTTTCCAGAAGCATCCTCATAGACCTCCCCTCATGTCTCATTGGCCAGAACTGAGTCTCAGGCTCATTCATAACTAATCATTGATAAGGCACAGCAGGATTATCTGTGGAAGAATCAGGTCTGTTCTTAGAATTGGGAGTATTGTGACCACAGGAGGGGGGTTTCCTTGTAAATAAAGTCTGGGTGCTGTTAGGAAGAAGGAAGAACGATGATTAACCCTGATTCACCTGTTCAATAATACCTTCATTCCAGGCTTTATTCCATCTTTCTGTATTGGCTTCATTTCCAGGCTTGTGGCAAGATACCTCAAGTGTTTCCATATGTCAAATTCTGAAATGACTATGTCCAGATGATAAAGGGAGGAAATGCCCGTTCTCATGGGTGGAGGAAAATTTTTCAGAGCTGTCTTCCTTCCAGCAGGATGCTCCTCACATCTCACTAGCCCAGTTTGGGTCACAAGCCATTCATGAACCAAACACTAGCAAGGAGTATAGAATTTGCACAATTCGCTGATGCTAATTACCTGGGGTCAAGCGGATATTTGAAAGCCAACCTTATAAGTGGGAAGCTAAAGCCAAAATGAGGTGTACAGTTTGTGTAGAAGATGAAGGAGGAGGAATAGAAGCAACACACGGTGAAGGCCAAGGTTCCTGAGATAGTCTGGGAATATAAGAAGAATGTCGTTAGCCTCTACACTCTCTCAAGTTTGCAGAGGACTCCAGTCATAACCCTACAGGGAATCAGGGGAAGACCATAATTTATCACAACTATGCCCCTAACAAAGTCACCTAGAGCAAGGCTGTCATACATTCATTCATTTTTTCACTCAACATTTATTGAGCACTGAGATAAATGCTAAGGATAAAAAATAATGATTTGTGGTCCCTTCCCTCAAGGATCACATATTCTGGTTGGGAAGTCTTTTTTTGTGTGTTTTTTAAAAGATTTTATTTATTTATTTATTTATTTATTTATTTATTTATTTATTTATTTATGAGAGACACAGAGATAGGCAGAGACATAGGCAGAGGGAGAAGCAGGCTCCCTGCAGGGAACCCTATGTGGAACTCGATCCCAGGACCATGGCCCGAGCACGAAGAACTGAGTAGGAGTGTGAGCTGAGTCCCATGGCAGAGATAATGAGGTAAGGGGTGGAGGAATTCAGAGTTTGCCAGACAAATGAGGATAGGGAAAAACATTCTAGGCAACAGGAGCAGCATGTATGGAGACACTGGGGCCGGGAGGATATGACAGGACAGAGGAACAGGAAACTAGGCAGTGTGCCTGGTGAGTCAGAGTCGTCAGAGTTAAGATCAGTAATGCAGGCTTTGCATTGAAAGGTCTCCTAAGCATAAGACTGGCCTTGGGCAGTAAGGAGCCATGGAAGGATTTTAAGGAGGAGCAGGACCTAGTCCAGTTTGTATCTTCCAGAGATTACGCTGGCAGTAGGGGGAAGATGTTGCAGGGTTGAGGCCCAAATCCAGCACTCTTTAAGAAGGTAAATTCAGTGGGTGGTAGACTGGCATTAAACTAGGAGAGGCATCAGAGTGCCACCTCTAGCAAGGCCGGGCAAATGCTGTGTGTCAGGGGCTGCCCTCGACGGCTAGAACACATCCTGTCTCGAAGGTGGCCACAACGACTCAGCCCAAGCTATGCGTAGCTACGGACTTCGTGGTGTCAGATTTTCCAGTTAAAAATTTTTTTAAAAGCCCCAAAGCACTTACTGTGAAATCTCCCAACATTTATATGTTGGTAACTAATTCAAAATTCAAAAACCAACCCCAGCAGCAGCAGCAGTAGCAGCAGCAGGACTCTGCAGGCTAAATACATCTCCCAGCTGAATTTGAATGTTTACCAGCCTGGGGCCCTGCCTGGAACATGCAAAGGTCAAGGGCCTCTTTCAGCTCTGACCCTATAGAGTCCCTAATATCCCAGTGCTGTTTGTGCTACCCCGTTATTGGTCATTCGTGGGAAGCCATTGACGTGGATGAAAATCTTCAGTTCTGCTTTAACAAGCCTACCCAGGGATTTCCAGGGTTAGTGTTCACCCACTGATATTTTCATTCATTCATTCATTCATTCATTCATTCATTCAACGAGCATTTGTAGAGTGCCGACTATACACAAAGCACTGTTAAATGGAGGTAATATTTAGAGAAATAAAAGAGAGAAGTGGACCTGGGGGCTCATGGAGGAGAAACTGGGATTTCCTTTCAAGAAGGAGAAATGGGTGGTTTCTAATCCATTGCCTCCACCGGCAGGTCTTAGGGGAGAGCTCTGCAGCCTGGACCAGAGTCTCAGTGGTCACCCTTTTCAGGGTGAGCAAACCTGTCCATCATGGGTCCCCCGGGGTACTCAGGATCTGACTGCTTCCTCTTTCACCCGAAGAAAAGACAAATGAAAATAAAGGAAATAAAAATAAAATGTAAAAAAAAAATCAAATAAATAAAGGAAAGGAAAGGAAAGGAAAGGAAAGGAAAGGAAAGGAAAGGAAAGGAAAGGAAATCGCTGCTTAAAATTATTCCTTTGGGGCACCTGGGTGGCTCAGGGGTTGAGCATCTGCCTTTGGCTCATGTCATAATCCTGGGGTCTCAGGATCAAGTCCCCCATCGAGCTCCCCACAGGGAGCTTGCTTCTCCCTCTGCCTGTGTTTTGCCTCTCTTTGTTCTGTCATGAATAAATAAATAACATCTTTAAAAAAAAAAAAGACTGAGGTAACAGGTGACATTTGTTAAAGAGGGGTTTAAAAAAAGAAATATAAAAATGAGGGGTGTAGAAAAATGTGTACCCTATGGTAGCTTTGTGTGGAATGTGCGTAGAACTCCTCTAGAAGAAAGCCAGTGCACAGAAACTAACATTTGATCTCATTTCTAACATCAACAGAAAGGGAGCTTGAGCAGAGATTAAGTTGGAAACAAACTAAGAAAGGTAAACTACCATACACTAGAGCAAAGGAAAACAAAATGTACCATTTTAAACTAATTTTTAAACCATTTTCATGCAATGTTTTTAACAAAAATTACATAAGAATTACAAAGATTTCAAAAATGATGATACCCGATGGCATTCGTGTAATACAGAATGGTGTCAAAAGCTTTCAAGATTGTATCAGTACAAACTGATCCAAAGGAAATCATCTAGCATGTATAGAGATCTGACCATGAGGATGATTATCAGGACACAACTTTTGGAAACCGGAAAATCACTCAATAACTAGCAATAGGGAATCGGTTAAAGAAAAGGCATAAATTGTCGGTCTCTAATCATTAGGCATGACTCACTTATTCTCCTAGAAAGCTATCCCAGGGAAACATATTTCCGCTTATCTCTGAGAGAATCTTCTGATAGCTAGACTTGTGCGCTGAGCCACCTGGAGACTTCCAGCAAGGCTCGCCACCTGTCACGTGTCACCCAGCTCTGTGCGCTTTAGTTTAGGGCCAGGCAGAAAGGCAAAAACTAGAAGGAACCAGACAGATCACGTAGCTCAGGGAAGTGGTGAAGTCCCAAAAGTTAGTGACGGTGGGGAACCATCAGGGCAATACCCCAGGTTCAGATCAGTGGGGTCTGAGCCATCGCATGTACTTTTAAACTGTCTGGTAGCCAAATTCGAAAAGGACAAAAAAGTAACTGAAATTCCTTTTATTTTATTTTTTAAAGATTTTATTTATTCATGAGAGACACGGAGAGAGAGAGGCAGAGACATAGGCAGAGGGAGAAGCAGGCTCCCTGCAGGGATCCCGATGCAGGATTCGATCCCAGGACCCCAGGATCACACCCTGGGCCGAAGGCAAGCATTAAACTGCTGAGCCACTCAGGGATCCCCTGAAATTCCTTTTAATAACCTATTTAACCCAGGATATCCAGAACAACAGCACTGCAACATGCCATCAATATTTATAATCACCAACGAGACGGTTTACACTCTGCTCAGTGCCTCCAGGATCCGGTGTGTGTTTCTAACTCAAAGCAACATTCGGCACGAGATGTATTTCAAGGGCCTGGTGGCCCCATGTGGCCTTGGCTATTGGACAGCACAGCCCCCGAGGCTGAGATGTGGGCACCAGTGCTCGTGATCCGAGGGACCAGGGTTAGGGAACAGGGAGGCGATTTTGTTCTCTGCCTCATTTGTGAGCCCTGTGGGGCCAGGAAACCCTTGGGTACACAGAGGGACCTGAAGGCCGGTCCGAGGACAGACAGCCACAGAAGTCTCCGCCAGTGTCCCACGGGTAAGTGAATGAGTAAGGGACGCCTGCCCTGACCCTATGGCCAGTCGCAGGTCCCTGACCTCACTGTAGAACAGAAACGGCAGATGTTCAATGTCAAGTGTGCAAAGTCAGTGCCATACCTACCATGGACAGAAAGACAGACACAGACACAACCAGAGCCACAAAGGGCCCCAGCTGAGCAGAGCTATCAAAATGCCAGACAGTGGTTGGGTAAGTAGGTTTATGGGCCGAAACGTGGAAAGGATCCCGAGTGTAAGTACATATCAGGTTACTATGCTTCTGTAACCTCTTAATCCTCCACATTTTATTTCCACCTGAGGCGCAGAACTTCAGGTTGCTCGGCCAAGAGTCTTGCTGCCACCTCACACTCACTGGCTTGATGGGCGAAAAATAAAGTCTGGGGAAGAGCAAGATTTCCTCCGACGGGAGCCTGCGCAGCCCGGGGGGGCCTCAGATCTAAGAAGGTGCAGACCTGTTGGCAGCGGGGTGGGCAAATGGCAGGAGAAATGCACACATTTGTTGGGTGGACCGAGCACAGCAGGACAATGAGTCACAAATCTATGAAGCAATTCCTAAACCGTGGCTTGCCTGATGATCACTTAGGGATCTGGTTTAAAAATAGATAATTCTCAGGCACCCCTGGGTGGCTCAGTAGTTAAGCACCTGCCTTCCGCCCAGGGCGTGATCCTTAGGAATCAAGTCCCGCATCGGGCTCCCTGCAGGGAGCCTGCTTCTCCTACGTCTCTGTCTCTCCCTCTGTGTCTATCATGAATAAATAAATAAAATATTTTTTTAAAAAAAGAAAAATGCATAATTCTCATCTCTACCTTCAGAGATTTTTTTTTTTAAGATTTATTTATTTTACAGGTACAGAGAAAGCATGAGCAGGAGGGGCAGAGGGAGAGAGGGTCTCCTTCAGCGCGGAGTCCCACACAGGCCTGGATCTCATGACCCTGAGATGAGGACCTGAGCTGAAACCAAGAGGCCGGCACTTAACCAACCGGGCCCCCCAGCCCCGCCCCCTACTTTCAGAGGTTTTAATGCAGCAGCAAATACAGAGCTGGCCCCGGGGAGTCTGAATGTGAGCAGCAGCCAGGAGACGCTGATGCAGGTGGTCCCAGGACGAATGTCAGTACTGCCGGCAACATCTCCAGGCACAAGGACCAGGACCTGGCCCCTCACTCACAGGACGCCCGGGAAGATGTTAGGGCCCCAAAGGAGCCAGCCTGTGAGGACCTGGGATCTGAAGCATGGAGTCAGGTGAGCCCAGAGAGGGAACGCGGAGGAGGTGGTGGGGGGGGTGCTCCAGAGAGCCGCGGGGAGCCTGCGAGGCTGCTCCCAGCCGCGCCCCCTGCCCTCTGGGACCCACCACCGGCTCCAGAAGGAGGTGGCTTTCCTACGAAATGAGCAACACCCAAGACGCGGGGTTCCTCGGAGTGATCTCAGGGCTTGTGCGCCGGGCTGGCTTGTGGCCCGTGTGGCCATCGTGGAGCCTCGTGACCGCTTCTTGGGAGGATCCTAGAGTTAGGATCCTAGGGTTAGGATCCCAGGGTTAGAACCCCAGGGTCAGGATCGTAGGGTTAGAACCCCAAGGTCAGGATCCCAGGGTAGGATCCCAAGGTCTGGATCTCAGGGTTAGGATTCCAAGGTTGGGATCCCAGGGTTAAGATCCTAGGGTTAGGATCCCAGGGTTAGAACCCCAAGGTTAGGATCCCAGGGTTAGAAACCCAGGGTTAGAACCTCAGGGTTAGGATCCTAGGGTTAGAACCCCAAGGTTAGAACCCCAGGGTTAGGATCACAGGGTTGGGATCCTAGGGTTAGGATCCCAGGGTTAGAACCCCAAAGTTAGGATCCCAGGGTTAGGATCCCAAGGTTGGGATCCCAGGGTTAAGATCCTAGGGTTAGGATCCCAGGGTTAGAACCCCAAGGTTAGGATCCCAGGGTTAGAAACCCAGGGTTAGAACCTCAGGGTTAGGATCCCAGGGTTGGGATCCTAGGGTTAGGATCCCAGGGTTAGAACCCCAAGTTTAGAACCCCAGGGTTAGGATCCCAGGGTTAGAATCCTACGGTTAGGATCCTAGGGTTAGGATCCCAGGGTTAGAATCCCAGGGTTAGGATCCCAGGGTTAGAATCCTAGGGTTAGGATCCCAGGGTTAGGATCCCAGGGTTAGCTGCACAATGAGCGACCCAGAAACCCAGTGCCAGCGCTCCGCAGGCCGAAGCCGGATTTGGGGTGCGGGAGGCTGAGACCGAGGCGCTGCCAGGCGCGATGCCCTCCCCGGGGTGCGTCACCGGAGGGCGCCAGAGCATCCTTCTCCGAAAGGAATTTCCGTCCACGGAAACCCCGTTAGGCTTCGATTCCATCAACTACCTGCCCAAAGCCACCGTCTCCCCCGAAATGAGACAGAAGAGGGCGGACAGGTGGCCGCGTAAGGAGTCTCCCGAGGGGCCGCGAAGTCGTCGACGTCATCCGCTTTGTTAGACACGCACCTGCCTCCCCGCGCGCTCTCCCGGCCTCTACCAGCGCGCGGGATGGAGGCTCCAGGGGACGCCGGCCTCCCGGCCCGGCTCCTGCAGCCCCTGCGGACGCCCCGGCCTCGGACAGCTTCTCCTCCAGTGTTCCCGGTTCGAACAGGGGAAACTGAGGCTCGAGGGGGCACCGGGACCTGCGCAGAGTCGCCCTACAGCTCAGTCTTGCGGCCCAGGGGATACTTTCCTTTTAACCCATGAGCTGACCCCGGAGTCCCCCCGTAGGAAGGGCTCTCGGTCCACTGATGCAAGGGTAAGAGAGGGTCTGCGGCCCAGGAAACGGGGCTCAACGTGCAAAAAGCGAGCCTGATCTGGGAGGGGCGGGAGGGGGGCGGCTGGGAGCAGGAGACTCCGGCAACATCCCCGTGTGGTGCTGCCATCTTCTGTTCAGCTGGGAAATTAAACCCAAACTGGCGTCAAGCCGGCTTTTCCAACAAAACGGATTTTTGTAAAAGAACTGGCTACATTTCTTCTGTGATACTTTTCCCCTAATGCATTTGTTTGGTATTTGCAAGCTGCATGATCATCGCTAGAGAAATACGAGAAGACAGGAAGAGGCCTGAGAATTTGACAACCATCCACTAAGAAGTTAAATTAAAAACTTCAGTTTCAAACAAACAAACTCCAGTTTCTTCTAGACTCAGCTGGTTCACGTGTGAAAGGTCTGTGGCTCTGGCATATTTTATAATGGGCATTTGCAGCATGATCGCTGACTCACGAATTAAAATGATAGAGAACATTTGAGTGTGTACTGTATGCTGTATCTATATTTTATGTGGATAAAGGATTTTTGTGGATGAAATACGTCATGGACACATACCGTGTCCATACTTCATGTGGATTCGTTTATTTAATCCTCACCATAACCCCCTCCCCCAAAGCACATGCCATTATTATCCTCATTTTACATAGAAGGAAACCGAGGCATAGGATGTTGAATATCCCAAGGTCGCACACAGATGCTGAGCTGAGCGCCCACCCTGCTGGGTCTGACCTGGAAGCCCATGATCTTTTTTTATTTTTTATTTTTATTTATTATTTTTTTATTTTTTTAAAGATTCTATTTATTTATTCATGATAATCACAGAGAGAGAGAGAGAGAGGGGCAGAGACATAGGCAGAGGGAGAAGCAGGCTCCACACAGGGAGCCCGATGTGGGATACGATTCCGGGTCTCCAGGATCCTGCCCTGGGCCAAAGGCAGGCACTAAACCCCTGCGCCACCCAGGGATCCACTATTATTATTATTTTTTTTAAATTTGGAAGGCTATGATCTTAACCAAAAAGCCAGTGGTTCTCAAAGTGCAGCCCCTGGACCAGCAGCACCATCGCTACCTGGAAACTATATAGCACTGCAAGGGCTCAGACCCCACCCCAGACTTTTCTAATGGGGGGTCAGGGGTAGAGGGCAACCACCAGAGTTTTAACCAGCCTTCCAGGTGACTCTGCCACAGGCCAAAGCTTGTCAACCACTGATCTAGGCAATACCATCTCCAAACACTAGAATATTTTTAAAAAGCAACTCTGGGCCTTGACCTACCCTGGAATTCAGAATGTAGACATCATTACACTGTCTTTTATGTGACTTCCCGTAATTATGGCCTATTCAAAAGACACTATCCAGGAATTAAGTAAAAAAATTGTTTTTGAACATAATGCTCATATAATTAAGACCCTAAAAAATATTAGCTGCACTTCCCAACCTCCTCAAGAGCCGTGGTGACTAGATGGGATTTTCTGTTGATCATAACTGAGTTTTGACTTTCCTCTTCTCTGGGCAGAAGAGGCCCAAGGACAGGAGTTGCAGGTGGTTCTGAAGCGAAGCAAAGGACCCACCCAGGCATTCAGACCAGAGGCTGGCAGCAGGGAATAATCCCACCTTCGCTCTACAACAAAACACAGAGTGAATATTAAAGAGGCAATTCTGTAGGCACTTTTCCCCAACTCGGCTTTTTCTGACAGCCCTGGGCCTTGCCTGCCCTGCTGCCTTATCTGCGGGCTGCCGTGGTGTGGGCAGCCCCTGGGCTCACTGCCCTTCCAGCCCCCATGGGGCTTACTTCCATAGTGGAGGGCTTCACTGTTCCTCTAGGACACCCACTTCCTTCCGTGGGGTGGGGGGGGCTTTTGGAAAGAAACAAGTGGGTTGGTTCCAGCTTTATGGTTGTCAGTTTGTCTGTCCTTGCTCTACCCCACTTCACAAACATCTTCATCTCTACCTCTAGAGCACCTGCCTTGCGGACTTCAGGCCCCAGGACCAGCCTAACTAGCTTCCACCAAAAATATTGAGTGCCTGGAATAAGTACCCCTATTGCAGATCACTCCCAGTGGTGGTGGGATTTGTCGCGTTGGACCCCGATTAATAGACCAGAACACAAAGAGGAGACCCCATCTGAGGCCAGACGATGGACAAGCTGGGAGGGGTTCAGGAATTGGGCCTGGCGGAGGAAAAAAATATATATATCCTGGAGACTCCAGGTGTCCCGGCCAGCTGAGTGAACCAGGGGATTGGTAGGATGACTCAGTTTTCAGGGGAAAAAAAGATCAATCAAAATGTGGTAATCCTGACTTCTTGTGCACAGGGTCACAGGAAAACCAATGTGGTGGTTTGATGAGAGAATGTTAGTGGGGCCGGCCTGGTCTGAGTGCAGCCCAACCACTCACCTGCTGAGGGACCCTGATTAATTTACTGAACCTTCTTTGCATTTGTAAAATGAAGAGGTTAATAGCACCGGCCTCATAGGTCGCTGGGAGGTTTACGTGAGTTAATATGTGTAAAGCCCCTAGAATAATCTGCAGCACACAGAAAGCACGATCTAAATTTCTTCTACTGATTTGTCGGGTATATTCATCATTACAGGTAACTGGGGTTTCACCTGGGCCCCTCTCCCTCTTTCCCAGTCCGCCTCCCCTCCCCGCGTGCCCTTGGCCCTGGTGCAAGCAGTCTCCTCCCTCACTTATAACCCCGCCCTCAGCCCTTGGGCAGTTTACCAACCCCTGCCTGGATCTTCTCCACCCTCCTTTTCAGAGAAACCAATCATCCACATCCAACAGCCAGCAGCAGATCATCCTGCGAAGCCTGAGCGGCTGTCGTGGGGGACGTGGGGAGGCAGCCAGTGGAGCCTTTTCCTGCCCTTCCGCTAGCTCGTGGGGCCCGGGCTGGGTACCACGCCATCCGGTGGGCACAGTGCATATAACGCTTCCTTCAGTCTTTCCACCCTGTTGGGTGATACCCCGGTGGTTTCATAGCAGAAGTAGCTGAGGCCAAGAGAGATTAGGAATCTCGAGCACCAAGATCATACAGCCAGAGTCATGGGGTCAAGGGCAGGAAAGCAGGCCGGGGAGTGGGGGGTGGGGCGCATGGTTCCTAGCCAGAGCTTTTGCTTTCCACTACAGCACCTGCCCTTCAACTCCTTAGTCATTGTTTGGAAATCTTTATCTTTTTTTTCCTAAAGGTTTTATTCATTTATTCATGAGAGACACACAGAGAGAGGCAGAGACACAGGCAAAGGGAAAAGCAGGCTCCTCGCAGGGATCCCGATGTGGGACTCGATCCGGGGACCCCGGGGTCACGCCCTGAGCCAAAGGCAGACGCTCACCCACTTAGCCACTGTTAGGACATCTCGAAAGGCATATGCACAGCTCTAGGGACGGGAGAGAAGGGGAGAGATGAGGCTTAGTCCTAGAAGGACCTCGGATGAGTTCCTCCCCGGCTGCTTGAAGCTCGGCCACCATCATGAATGACACAGTAACTATCCAGACCAGGAAGTTCATGACCAACCCACTACTTCAGCAGAAACAGATGGTTATTGATGTTCTTCATCCCAGGAAGGCAACAGTACCTAAGACACAAATTCGGGAAAAACTAGCCAAAATGTACAAGACCACACCAGATGTCATATTTGTATTTGGATTCAGAACCCATTTTGGTGGTGGCAAGACAACTGGCTTTGGCATGATTTATGATTCCTTGGATTATGCAAAGAAAAAATGAACCCAAACATAGACTTGCAAGACATGGCCTGTATGAGAAGAAAAAGACTTCAAGAAAACAGCCACAAAGAGCACAAAAACAGAATGAAGAAAGTCAGGGGGACTGCAAAAGCCAATGTTGGTGCTGGCAAAAAAGAAGTGAGCTGGAGATTGGACAACAGAGGAAGTAAAGATTCTGCAGTGGCTTTATCTGTGGTGATTGTGCAGATTTTTCATGAGAGGCTTAATAAACTAAGAACGTTAATGTGAAAAAAAAAATAGAAGGACCTCGGATGAGAGAACAGAAAGCTCAAGAGGTGTCCAGAGGAGCATGCCCATTAGCTGTCCTGCTTCCATTGCTTCCTGTCCCCTCACCCCCAGTTTTGGCCTTGGTCAAGAGCCACCAAGCTCAAACCGCGCAAAAACAATTGTCCAACACAACAGGGAGGGCAGGTGGCTCATCGCAAACCCCTAGAAGGGGTACGGTCATCATCTTCATTTCACATGTGAGCCAACTGAGGCAGAGTGGGTCAGTAAGGCCTGACTCGGCCTCCCCATTTCCCAACCGGGTGTCCCCTCTAGATTACAGGTCTTGGAACTCTCTAAAGAATTTTCTTAGGGGATCCCTGGGTGGCGCAGCGGTTTGGCGCCTGCCTTTGGCCCAGGGCGCGATCCTGGAGACCCGGGATCGAATCCCACATCGGGCTCCCGGCATGGAGCCTGCTTCTCCCTCTGCCTGTGTCTCTGCCTCTCTCTCTCTCTCTCTCTCTCTCTCTCTCTCTGTGACTATCATAAATAAATAAAAATTTAAAAAAAAAATTTTCTTAGCCAATGAGGAGGAACTACAGAAACCGCACAGAAAATACTTGAGTATTCTGAGGGACCGTTTTCTCAATCATCCCGGGATGCGACATAACTGATCCTGGGCTGGATCCTTAGCAGCAAAAGTCATTCTTGCTTTTTTGGTACATACACAGAAACACAAAGAACAACGTACAGAACAGCGACACTAGCTGAAACCCTGTTTGCACACCACCCACCTGCAACAATTAGCCACAGTTTGTAGTTTTGTTTCATCTCTTCCCTGAGACCCCTGTGAAATTTCACCTGTAAATACTTGAGTACACATCTGTCACTGGAAAGGATCTTTTAAAACGTCGTTGCTCTGCCATTATTGCATCTAATGAACGTAATAATAAATTAGTAGCATCTAAACAAATAAACTGATATTCATAATAAATTAATAACAGGAAATATTCCGACCATATTTAAATTTCCTTGGTTATCTCAAAAATGGCTTTTTATAAGTTTATGTGGCTAGCTTAGCCACAAGTACAGGCAAAAGATTTGGTTTTGATGAACATGTCTGTCCTCCCCGCCTTCCTTCCTTCCTTCATGCAACAAATACCAATTGACTGCCTACCATGTGCCAGGTGCTACTCAGGGCTGTTAAAAGCCGCAGGTCCTGTCCTCAAGGACTGATGGGTCACCTGCCCCCTTCGCTGCCCCCTCTTGCACTCCCACCCCCAGATCCCACCTAAGAACTTTTTTTAGGAGTTGAGCCCAAAGCAGAAACTCCAGTTACCAGATTGTTGAATCTCAGGATCTTTGGATAACTTCTAGTACAATGTTTCTCAAAGCACTTTCTCCAGCTATATTCATTCTTGGGTTATGAATATAGTGAATATATTCACTATTAAGAATATAGCTATAGGGGAACCTGAGTGGCTCAGTCGGTTAAGCATCTGCCTTTAGCTCAGGTCATAATCCCAGGTTCTGGGATCCAGCCCCAGTAGGGCTCCCTGCTCAGCAGGGAGTCTGCTTCTCCCTCTGCTCCTTCCCCTGCTCATATTCTCTCTCAAATAAATAAATAAAATCTGTAAAAAAGGAAGATAGCTATATAGAATGAAGCTAAGAATGTTCAGGCTGGGAGCACACTACCTCAAGAAATCAAAGGCGATCTATGAAACTTTCAGTTATGTATTATTACTAAAATATATGTTTTGGGGAGATCCCTGAGTGGCTCAGCGGTTTAGCACCTGCCTTTGGCCCAGGGCATGATCCTGGAGTCCGGGATCGAGTCCCACATCGAGTTCCCTGCATGGAGCCTGCTTCTCCCTTTGCCTGTGTCTCTGTCTCTCTCTGTCTCTGTCTCTCTCTCTCTCTCTGTGTTTCTCATGAAAAAATAAATAAAATATAAAAAAAAATATATGTTTTGTCTTTATCGCCAATAAAATGATTCCACTAAGAGAAAATCACAAATGCAGGGGGATTGTTTCAGTTTGACATTAGGGCCAACATTTCTTAAAATGAGGTCTATAGATCCAGGGGCGAGGGGTGCATATTTGGGGAAGACCATGTATTCTCCAGTTTGAGAAACCAACACAAAAATGGGTCCCAAAGCTGGATTTATGTTAGTCTTCTGAGGATTTCTGTAAAAATACACATGCTAGGCTCTATCCCAGACCTACTAAATCAGAATTTCTACAAGTGAGGCCAAGGAATCTGAATTTTAAGATGCCCTCCCTGCGATCTGATAATTGGCTATTTTGAGAACCGATGATCAAGGACTCTCTTTCCTTCTCCCCATCAATTAATGCTTAAATCCATTCTACAATTTCTTGAGAAATACTCATCTTGTGTTAGCTTGACTCCCCCAGTGAGGGACAGATTATTTCCTTCTGAGTCAACCCATTTGGGTTTTTTTTTAAAGATTTTTATTTATTTATTTATTTACTTTTTTTTTTTAATTTGTATTTATTTATGATAGTCACAGAGAGAGAGAGAGAGAGGCAGAGACACAGGCAGAGGGAGAAGCAGGCTCCATGCACCGGGAGCCTGACGTGGGATTCGATCCCGGGTCTCCAGGATTGCGCCCTGGGCCAAAGGCAGGCGCCAAACCGCTGCGCCACCCAGGGGTCCCTATTCACTTTTTAAAGGTTTATAATTATTTATTCATGAGAGACACAAAGAGAGAGAGGCACAGATGCAGGCAGAGAGAGAAACAGGCTCCTTGCAGGGAGCCTGACGTGGGACTCAATCCCGGGACTCCAGGATCATACCTTGGGCTGAAGGCAGGCACTTAACCGCTGAGCCACCCAGGCGTCCCAACCCATTCTGTTGTAGTCACTATTGTTGTTGATAATTTTTTTATATTGAGCTGAACTCCCTTCCCTCAAGTTTTACTGAAGGATCAGCCTGGTGATACAGAGAACACATTTAGATCGGAACTTGTGAAATTATTATTAAACAATAATATGTGCATAATAACCTTCTTAAGACCTCCTATCTCCTAAAAGGCTGGTAATTCTTCAAAAAGAGATTTTTTTGACATAAAATCCCAGACTCAACATACTATGTCCTATATATAGATACTGGGACTGATTCTTATAGGCTTTATTTAATCATAATGACTCATAAACTGTGATCTGGCTGGACTACTAGGAAGTATCCATTATTTTCTTTAAGAAATTTTGGGGGAAAAATCTGTAAAAATATATGTACAAGGATTGGGTTTGAGGAATGGAATTTGTTAAGGAAGGAAGCTTTTATATTTTTCCTCATGATGAGTCTTTCTGTTTGTTTGTTTGGATACCATTAGTTGATTCTAAAGGACAGCCATGGGCACCTGGGTGGCTCAGTGGTTGAGCAGCTGCCTTTGGCTCAGGTCATGATCCCAGGTCCTGGGACTGAGTCCCACACCAGGCTCCCCACGGGGAGCCTGCTTCTCCCTCTGCCTATGTCTCTGTGTCTCTCATGACTAAATGAATATAATCTTTTAAAAATAAAAATACAAAATAAAGGAGAGCCATGAGAATTATTTACATGATGAAAGATTTCACGACTCCCCTGGAATGGGCAGCTTCACTTGATGCCATTTCGATGATTTATTTCAGTCTCCATACTTTCCAAGAATGTCACCATCTCTAAATAAGAAATAATCCTTGTCATCTAGAATTACTTTGGTGCCTCCATATTCTGGGAAAAGAACTTTATCTCCAACTTTCATGCTTTCTGGTTAAATCTCTCTACCCTTCCCTTTAGAGCCCAACCCAGTGGCTACTACTGTTGATTGTGATGCTTTCCTTGAGATTTTCCCGGAAGTATAATGCCTCCTTTTGGTTACAGCTTTGGCTGCACTCCTTTCAACTCAAACCTGGTCAAAGAGGGAAAAAGGAACTTTCTGTCCTGCCATGACTCCAGCCTCTGCAGTTTGTACTCTGCTCTGGAGCTGCCAGGTCAAGGAGACCCATAGTCTGACCCTCGGACCATGTGAATATGGGGGGAAAAAAGTCTCATGATGAGTCTTGTGCTTTTATCTTTAAATTCTTGAAATTTTTCCAGTATTGTTTTCTTCCTACTGTCCCTCATCCTTCCCTCACTTCCTTCCTGCTTCTCTGGTGCTTGTCAACATGTGTTTAGTCTTTTTCCTATGGACCAAGGAAAGGCTGGAGGAGGAGAGCCAGTTTGGATTTGCTACAGCAATCTAGGACCCAATCGACAGAGGATAGGGTAGGGGCAATGGGGATGGCGGTGAGGAGAACAGACAGAAAAGAGAGTCATGGAGGGACACATGCCAGGACAGAATCACCAAGTGGATACAGGGGCTCAGGAGGTGGAGGAGGGAAGATTCACTCAAAGATTTGGAGGCAAGCGGGGAGCAATTGGCAGAAATGGTAAGATCTAAAGGAGCAGCCCCAGAGGAGATAATAAAGTTGGACATACTGGCTTCGAGAACTGGTAGAGACTGTTTAATAGGCTCTTGTAATGTAGTGCTGGAATTTAGGACCAAGGTTAGGACAGGGGAAAAAGCCGTAAGTAAGCCCAGGTACCAAACCTCAAAGACTGAAATTGAAGGCATCAGTGACAAGGTCGGAGACAGAGGTAATCTTTCTTAGAACTTCTAGAACAAGAAGAGAGAGCCCATGCCTAGTGATCCCTGTTCAGTAATCCTTTGCTTATAATCTTATAACACCAATGTCTCAGGGTCAAATGCCCTTCTAGTTAAAGTTTTCCTGATTTTTTTTTTTTTGCTACATTTTCTACATGGGTTTTTATCTTAGATTTTTAGAAGAAATTTTACTTTCCCTCAGGATTGATAAAGTTTTACTTTCTTTAGGTGATTTTTTTTTTTTTACCATAGCCATTTTCTGTCCGAACTATGCTAAGTTGTTTAGTTTGTCCTACAGCAACTTCTTTGTTTCTATAACTCTTGTTTAAAAATATCATGGTAAAGTGTACATACCATAAAATTTACCATCTTTTTTTTTAAAAGAAAGATTTTATTTATTTATTCATGAGAGACACAGAGAGAGGCAGAGACACAGGCAGAGGGAGAAGCAGGCTCCCTGCGGGGAGCCCAAGGTGGGACTCGATCCCAGGACCCCAGGATCATGCCCTGAGCCTAAGGCGGATGCTTAACCACTGGGCCACCCAGATGACCCTAGAATTTACCATCTTAATCATTTAAAAATGTACATTTCAGTGGCCTTAGGTTCATCCATATTATTTGTGCAGCTGCCACCACCATCCATCCTTAGAACTGCTTTCATCTTGCAAAACTGAAACCTATTCCTCTTAAACACTCCATATTATCCCCTCCCACAGCCCCTGGCAAACCACCATTCTACTTTCTATGAACTTGACTACTTTAGGCACCTCATTTAAGTGGACTCACAAGGTATTTGTCCTCATGTGACCGACTCATTTCACTCAACACAATGTCCTCAAGGTTTATCCATGTTGTAGCATGTGTCAGACTTTCCTTCTTTTTTTTTTTTTTTTTCTTAAGGTTGAGTAACATTTCGTTGTAGGGATATGACACACTGTGTTTGTTCATTTAGGGGTCAATGGATACTTGTGCTCTTTCCACTTTTTGGCCATTGTAAACAATGTTGCTACCGACATGGGTGTATAAATCCCTCTTCAAGATGCTGGGGTATATACTCTTCAATTACTCAATACTTCTTTAGTTATTTGGGGTAGATACTGGATCATATGGTAAATCTAGGTGCTCCTTGCAGGGGGTGGGGGTTGGGTGGGCGCACTGCTGTACTATTCTCTGTAGTGGCTGAACCACTCTCACCAACATTGCACAAGAATTCCAATTTCTTCACATCCTCACTGACACTTGTTATTTTGTTTGTTTACTTTTTAAATAGTAGCCATCCTAATACGCGTGAGGTGACATCTCATTGTGGTTTTGATGTGCACTTCCCTAATGATTCTTGATGTTGAGCATCTTTTCATATATCTATTGGCCGTTCTTCCTTAGAGAAATTTCCAGTTAAGTCCTTAGCTCATTTTTATTTATTTACATGTTTTTAAAGATTTTGTTTATTTATTTGAGAGAGACAGAGAGTGAGCACAAGTAGGGGGAGCAGGAGAGGGAGAAGCAGGCTCCCTACTGAGCAGGGAGCCTGACTTGGGGCTCCATCCCAGGACCCCAGGATCAGGACCTGAGCCAAAGGCAGATGCAGGGCAACCCCGGTGGCACAGCGGTTTAGCGCCCCCTGCAGCCCAGGGCGTGATCCTGGAAACCCGGGATCGAGTCCCACGTTGGACTCCCTGCATGTAGCCTGCTTCTCCCTCTGCCTGTGTCTCTGCCTCTCTCTCTCTGTGTCTCTATGAATAAATAAATAAAAACAAACAAACAAACAAACAAAAACAAAGGCAGATGCATAACTGACTGAGCCACCCAGGAGCCCCTTAGCTCATTTTTGAATCAAATTATTTGCTTTTCTGTTGCTAAGTTGTCCATGTAATTCTTGATGGTTGTGTTTCTCTGGTAATTTCTGTCCCTCTCTTCCTTCTTTTTAGTTTTTCATACTCGGCAGGGTGAGGTTCCTTTGAACTCTGTTGTGTAGTTTCAGTGTTTATTTAGGCATGAAAACAACTTAAACAATAAAAATAGAGGAAAACAAAAGAAATGCAGTAGCTTCTAACTGGAATCTGGTGAATTATTACATATTTCACAAGCAAGTCTTATGAAAAGGAATCATTTGACTCATGTAAGCTGAAAAGTATAGGGGAAGATCTAACTAATTTAAAGCTTAGGGCAGGGTTCCAGCAAAGTCACCCGGATCCACCTCCTGGCTCTCCTTCCTCTGGGTCTATTCCATTCTGAGACAGCCTTTCTCAGTGTGGTTTTAACACGGTTGCCAATGGCAACTCTCTTCTTTTTCCTCCTCCTCTTCCACCACTTCCTCCTCCCCCTCCCGGGCTTTTTCTTCAGTATACTTTATTTTGAACTAATTACAGGTTTACAGAAGGTTTATGAGAATAGTAAAGAATCCCTTTCTATCTTCTGCAAAGGAAAACTCACTTCCTGTGTCTCATCAGAGATAGTATCAGATCCCACATGTCAGGGCTCAGTAGGCGAGATTGTGTCTCTGTTTCCAGGTATCAACCACAATCCACCTGTTTATGACCAACCAGCTATAAATCAAAGGTTCCCATGATCCCCTTCTTGAGATTTTTTTTATTTTTATTTATTTATGATAGTCACAGAGAGAGAGAGAGGCAGAGACACAGGCGGAGGGAGAAGCAGGCTCCATGCACCGGGAGCCTGATGTGGGATTCAATCCCGGGTCTCCAGGATCGCGCCCTGGGCCAAAGGCAGGTGCCAAACCGCTGCGCCACCCAGGGATCTCTCTTCTTGAGCTTAATGACCTTGTTGGAGTCACTCTCTCAGAACTCAGAGAAACATTTGCCTCTATTTACTAGTTTAGGATAAAGGATATTATAGAGGATTTAAGCAAATAGTTGGATGAAGAGGTATGTAGGATGAGGTCTGGAGGGGTCCCAAGGATAAGTGCTTCTGTCCCTGTGGAACTAGAACAGTTCCCACTATGTGGATGCTTTCACCAATGCTGAAGCTCATCAAACCTTGTTGTTCAAGAGGTTGTGTTTTTTTTAAAGATTTTATTTATTTATCATGAGATATACACACAGAGAGGCAGAGACATAGGCAGAGGGAGAAGCAGGCTCCATGCGGGGGAGCCCGATGTGGGACTCGATCCCAGGACCTTGGGATCACGCCTTGAGCCTAAGGCAGATGCTCAACCACTGAGCCACCCAGGTGCCTGGACAATTTTTATAGAGCTTAATCTTCCACCCCTTCACCTTTCCAGAGGTTGGTGGGTGTGGCTGAAATTTCCAACCCTCTAATTACATGATCTTTCTGGTGACTAGCTCCATCCTGAGGCTAACCATGGGGCCCAACATATGTCATCTCATTAGCATAAACTCGTATGCTCCACGGGGGGCCTGTCACAAGTGACAAAATGCCAAGAGTTTTAGTAACTCTGTTCCAGAAACCACAGGCAAAGACCACATATATCTCTTCTTATACCACACCCTTTAACCAGGGTCCTCTGCTGCTAACTTTTTATCCCATTTGCTTTACCCTGTTCTTCAGTATATTATCTCTGTGTATGACTATATGTGTATAATGTAATTTTTCCTGAACCAGGCGCAAAGGAGTTACAGATGTGATGACCCTTTATGTCAATATACTTTAGTGCATATTACCTAAAAATAAGGATATCGACCACAATACAGTTATCAAAATACAGGTATTAATGTTGATGTGGGGCACCTGGGTGGCTCAGTTGGTTAAGCATCTGCCTTCAGCTCAGGTCATGATCCCAGAGTCCTGGGATCAAGTCCCATATCAGGCTCCCTGCTCCGCAGGAAAATAAATAAATTTCTCACTGTCAAATAAATAATAATAAAGTCTTAAAAAGAAAATAAAGTTGATACAGTACCAGCTTATCCACACACCTTATTCCAATTTTTGCTAATTGTCCCCGGTAACGTCTTTTATGGGAAAAGAAAACCACAGATGATAAAATTGCATTCTGTTGTCAGCCTCTCCAGATGTTGCTGAATTCACCTCTGTGAGGCTGTAACATTTTGCATTCCCACCAGCAACGCATGGTAGCAGTAGCTCTGTCCCTATGCACATCTTCTGAGAGAGTCCAGTAAGGTCCAGGTCACTGGCCAATTTTTTTTGAATTGAGTCTTTTATGCCCTTTTGGTCCAATTTGGGCCACGTGTTCTTTCCTGAACCAATTACTGTTGTCAGGGGAAATAGAAGGTGCTGGTTCTCTTAGCCTGGGGCGCACACCTTGTCCTGGGAGCCCACAGCTGGATTCAGGTTCACAGGCAGCACTGGGTTCAGACTCGGGAGAGGGCTGGTTTTCCACAGCAGAATTAGAATACTGTTTCTACAGATTTGAACAGGAAGAAAGCACCAGAAACAAACAAGGAATACCCGATGCATGCTCCTCTTGATGGGTGCCCGACATTCACAGGTACCAAAACAGCAAATGCCTACTGTGTGTAGCAAAAGTGAGAGAGACTAAAACCAGAACATAGGTAGGCCCCCACCTAATTTTTCATTTTCATGCAGTAAATATTTTACGATCTCTTCTTTTATTCATAGCACCACTTATTCTGAGAGATATTTTGGTCTGTCTAATTTTATTTTTCAATTGAACTCTCAGCTCTAGGTAGCAGCAGGAAGTTGCATACTTATCCTACTTTTGCAAAGTATGTACTAAAAAATAAGTCTGTCCTCAAAATAATTTCACTAAATGTTACTCAAGTAGATAAATGGAAGTTCAATTTTTGCTCTGGTTGTTCCAACCTATGGGAGATTGTAATCTGTCTAAAAGAACTTGGGTACTATTTTCCTCCCAATTTCTCCAACAAACAAACTTTCATTGTTAGTATGTTTATTTTTCTGCCTTTTCAAATGACAGAGAATTTTCATCTTGCACAGAAACTAAAGGGTTTCTTGGTGCAGGGTCATGATTTGTGGCCGGTTCACATTTCTTCTCATTCTTGTTTTTCTGTGGATTGTAAAGCTTCTAAATGATCAATTGCCATCATGAGAGCCCTCAGATGGGTTGTGTTCCCCTGGGGCAGTCTCTTCAAGCCCAGAGGCATTAACCCTCCCAGATATATCTGTGCCAGGACAAACTGATCTCTTGTTTTACATTCAAAGAGTATTTTGGGAAAATATTTTCTGAACCTAAGTGCTTAGTGTACTTTGAAGAACATACATTTTATTCTTATAGTCATCAAATCTCAAAAAGTCCTACCATTCCTTGATGTAGGAATGTACTCGTTTTTATTTTCCACTCAATGGAGCCCAGAAGTACCTTTAAAACAAAGAATCCAATTTAAACCAGCCTCTCTCACTTCTTAATCAACAATTAGACAAATATGAAACAGAGGAAACCCAATGATGGTCTGCCTGCATCTTTTCCTTCAAGTGGATCTGAAGGAGAAAAATGCAGGGGAGTGTTTTGAGGAGGTGCTGGAGGACGTAGGAAAGGGACATGAATGAGCCCTTGGAGATGGAAACAGGACACTTGGGTCATAAGGTGGCTGTGTAGCCATGGCCAAGCCACATATATTTTCTGGAGGTTAGAGGATGATACATATAAAAAAAAAAACCCACAAAAAAACAAGAACTTCAGAATTTAATACCAAAGCCATAATTTGCCCAAAAGTGACAAGGTGTATCTTCCTGAAAAAAACCACTATAACTTTGTGATCTCATAATTCAGATTGCCCAGATAGATGTTACTTGTATAATTTTCCCTAACATAATGATAAAATCTGTCCTTTCAGAGGGATACTTTTATTCTATTTGAGAGTGGAAGGGTGATTCCGGTGACCATGCTCTCTTCACCCAACACAAGGTCAACTTGAGGCCATTTCTTAATATGGAAGATAAGCCCTAGGGAAAGAAAGGAAAGGCAGATAGATGATCTATTCCTTTAAAAACAACTGATCTGACTTCAGATTGAAGGGGCATGGGAAGATCAGTTGAGGCTCTTGAGTGATGCTGGAAATTTCTTATCCCAAATTAAACAGCAATTATGTCTTGGAACCCATTTTGGGGGCCTATATTCTATTTTCTGTAAAATTGGATTAAAATGAGGAAGAATTTTGAAATAAAAGAGAACCAGAATGGGACAAAATAGTCCCAAAAACCTCTTTAAAATAAAACAAGTGGTTAAAATCAATTTCTAGGATGCCAACTGGCAACTCTGGATATTCTCTTTACATGCCAGAGGAATTGTTTTGATAAACATCCACCATGTCTGAAGGCTTTGTCTCCAGGTCTTAATTGAAAAATTATCCCACAATGTATGTTCTTTATTTTTTAAGGCAAACTGTATCTCAACTTTTCTCTCTGTTACCATCACTGAGTCTAGACACTTAAAAATAATAATAATAAAAAGAAATGACACTTAACTGACCCCTGTCCCTCCAAAAATAAAATAATTTAATCACCAGGAAATGCCCTGGGAGGGATTCTTATTAGACAATATTTATTCATTTATTTAAATGTTGATGAAGAGCATCTGGGCAGGTGGTAATGAACCAAAACAAAGGCTCTGATCTCATGAAGCTGGATTCTAACGAGGAGACACCTACAATAAACAAATAAATATATAACATCAGCTGAAGATGAGTGCTACCAAGAAAAAGAAAACATCATATATGGTTGCGAAAAGCAGGTGTGGGAGGGGGAATGACATGTGTTTTATTTAAGTAGGGTGGTCCAGGAAGAGGTGGCATTTGAGCAGAGAGCTGAATGAAGCGAGGGAGGGAAAAGTGAGGTTATTTAGAGTAAGAGTCTGCAATTTTTGTCCGTGAGGGGACAGACAGTAACCTGTTTTTGGCTTTGCAGGCCATCCGGTCTCCACTGCAACTGTCTGACTTCACCCTTGGCACTAGAAAGCAGCCAACGGACAACGTGAATGAGCGGGTGAGGCCATGCTCCACTAAGCCCGTAGTTATGGATGGCAAAATGTAAATTTCATGTATTTTTCATGTGTCACAAAATATTAGTTTTCTTTCTTTCTAACCATTTAAATATATATATATATATATATATATATATATATATATATATATATATATATATATATATAAACCATTGTTGGTTCAGAGGCCATACAAAAATAAGCCATGGGCTATGTTTGCTGACCTCTGATCTGTGATCACAGATAAACACATTCCAGAAGAGGGAAGAATCAGGCCTTGAAGCAGGAGCATGCACAACCTGATTGAAAGCAAAGCAAAGTGCCATCCAGAGGCATCAATTAGTAGTCATCATGGGAGAGAGCCCCCTACACTCATTCCTATTTTTACCTGGATATATCAAGCTTCTAACTGTTAACTGTCTTTAGGATGAAGATTTGTTCTGTTGGTCTCCCTTCAGAAGAGAGAGCTCATGTTTCAGAGGGGTGGATGGATCTGGGGAAATTTCTCAGAGGAAGTAGGTTTTTTTGTTTTTTTCTTTTAAATATTTTTTTAAAATTATTTGACACAAAGAGAGAGAGCACAAGCAAGGGGAGTGGCAGACAGAGGGAGAGGGAGAAGCAGGCTCCCCGCTGAGCAGGCACCCGATGTAGGGGTCGATCCTAGGACTCCAGGACCATGATCTGAGCCGAAGGCAGAAGCTTAATGGACTTAGCCACCCAGGTGCCCCAAGGAAGTAGGTTTTGCACTGCCTTGACTTTGAAAAATGAGTAATGTTTTAACAGAGAAGCCTGGACAAGGAGAGAGAAAGAATATTCTAGGTAGAGAAACAACCTGAATAAAGACCTGAAAGTAGAAGTAGTGTGTTGTGGTTTACAAGTCCTGTCTCAAGTATTCTTTGTGTGTGTGTGTGTGTGTGTGTGCTGCATATCCCTCTACCTTGAAATGCAAGCCTCCATACAGTGGCTCTCAAATTCTGGCCTGCATCTGAATCACCTGGAGGGCTTATGAAAACCCACTGCTGGTCCCTACCTGTGGGTCTCTGATTCAGCAGGTCTGGAGAGGAGCCCGAACATGAGCATTCCTGGTGAGTTTACAGTGATGCTGATGCTGCTGGTCCTAGGACCCCAGTTGGAAAACCACTGCCCTGCAGGGTCGTCTGCTACAGGGAAAGGGTGGGGTCTGGCAATTGTCTATTGCGTGGCTTTCACAATGGGGCAGTGTCTGGGCAGCTATGGATCCCAAGCCCATCATGGACTTCCTGAGGCGTGCATCCTGTTCTGCTCCTGACTTCTTTCCTGCGACTATCCAGAGGGTTTAAAATTTGTACGTGTGTTTCATGTGGTGCTTCTGCTTCCAGACTCTGTGTGTGTGTGTGTAATATATATATATATTATCATCTGTAGAGACATGTTTTTTACTACCAACAACAGACAAAGCAATAACATGGAGTAGCACACAATACACTGAACATTTGGAGACTCTTAGGGTGTCTCCAGAGACAAAGGAAACTGGAGACATTTTGGAATTGACTAACACAGGGAGTTTGTGTATCTTTCTCACCAATTAAAGGCCAAGATGAAAATGAAATTCTCCAGCATCTAAGAATATAATTAAACTTCTTATTATGCATACTATTGATTCTTCTGTCATCACCATTCTTTAAGACTGACAGGTAGCAAAACTAAGCAACACATTATTTCTTTGAATGCATTCACTTGCACCAAATTTCCAATGATTTGCAAAAAAATCAAGAAGGTGGGCAATTGGAAGATCGATACACTCCAAAAGAAAGATGTTTTTTTAAAATGGAAAATGCCAAAAATAAAAATTTTCTTTTGTGTTCCAAAATTAAACAAATTTTGGGAAGTGAAGTGAAATACCCACACGTATTTGGAAGTGGCACTTCAAAAATTATCAAGTTAAGGGGCACCTGGGTGGCTCAGTCAGTTGAGTGACTCCTGATTTTGGCTCAGGTCGTGATCGCAGCGTCATAGGATTGAGCCCCATGTCGGGTTCTGTGCTCTGTATAGTCTGCTTGAGACTCTCTCTTCTCTCCCTCTGCCCCTCCCCTTTTACCCCCTCTATCTTTAAAATAAATAAATATATTTTTTAAAGAAATAATCAATTTAAAGTCTAATTAAGAATATGGAACAAAAACTCAAAGTTTGAATGACCAGTTTCTGCTAAGGAATAAAGTCTTATTTACAGATTCCATGTCCTTCCCTGCTGAGGCTTGTGTTTCACGATCCAGTCACATACCCCCAGCTGTGGCTTACTGGGCATTTAATCCAAAGGTGACCCAACTCAGGCAGGCCACCAACCTTGATGTTGGAGAGACTGGGGTTGGCTAGCTGTGAGAGCCAAGTAAGGGCCCACTGTGGACCAGAGCCAAAGTGAGGGTATGAAGAAACCCAGTGGTAAAAAGAGGAGGACAGAGTGGACAGACTCACAGGGAAGAAGTAGAGAGGCCATTAGTGAGAGCTCATGTGGCCTCTATTGGAGAAAGGGACAGACTTGCTCTGGATGGTTCTCTAGTCCCAGGACATGTGTATCCTTAGAGTCAGCTACCTTTTCCTTGAGATAACCAACTCAAGTGGATTTCTTTAAAGGGATGTAATGCAAACAGCAGCTGTGTTTCTAATTACTACTATTATTTCTAACTAGGAAAGGACAGTTTTGTTATTTTAAAAAGTTTTAGCACATCTACTGGAAAAAATGGTTTTAGAAGTAGGCATGAATCTAGATTTTGTGTGGTCTGAAGCTTGTACAGATTAGGTGGCTATTTTTAAGAAAAATAATTCCAGATGACTCATACAAAATAGGTACAGAGCCCTAGAAGAGGAGACCCATGTAGGTGAGGAGACTTAAAGCCTGAGCTTCATTAACTTTACAGTAACTTCAACTCCATTTAGGAATGAACACATGATCCAAAGGGGCAGTTTGAGCTTAGATACTTTTGTCTCCATCAACAACCATGTTTAATTTAAGTAAAAAATGCCCCCCTGCCAAAAATTACACTGCATCATCCTCATGCTTTATTTCAATGTTTTTAAGCTTTAGCAAAAGAACTATTCGTGGGCATGACTGGTACTTTTTAAAGGATGAAATAGATTAAGAAAGAGAAGAAAACATCAGGGTGCATCACAATAACATCAGGAAACTATTGTTCTGTGAGACTTTTCTTTCAGTTTTATACATATAATGCCAGTGATTCTCAGAATCTCTTCAATAGCCTTAAAAAATAGATAGGACCTCCCAAAGTTTTTGCTTATGTGGAATATATCTGTTGATATTTGCTGTATTAGAAATTAAAACTGAAGGCAGCTCGGTTGGCTCAGTAGTTTAGCACCACCTTCAGCCCAAGGCATGATCCTTTGAGACCCAGGATTGAATCCCACATCAGGCTCCCTGCATGGAGCTTGCTTCTCCCTCTGCCTGTGTCTCTGCCTCTCTCGCTCTCTCTTTCTCTCTCACTCTTTTCTGTATCTCTCATGAATAAATGAGTGGAGTCTTAAAAAAAAAAGAAATTAGAACTGAGGATTTAAAAAATTATATAAAATGAAATAATTATTAAATTATTTTAATAATAAATAAATATATAAAGTAAAAATAAATAGATGTATATATGAATAAAATATAAATATATAAAATAAAATAATAAATAAATATAAAATAAAATAAAAAATTATATCTATCTATATCTAGTGTAGTGAGAGGGAGGAAAGAGTAGAACAAAAAGTTCAATCTGTAACTGACAGTGAACAATCATCTGAGATAACTCACTACCTTCGGGCCAGCCTGGAATATATTAGCTTATTGGAACGCCTGGGTGGCTCAGTGGTTGAGTGTCTGCCTTTGACCCAGGGCGTGATCCTGGAGTCTGGGGATTGAGTCCCACATTGGGCTCCCTGCATGGAGCCTTTTTCTCTCTCTGCTATGTCTCTGCCTCTCCCTCTGTGTCTCTCATGAATAAATAAATAAAAATAAAAATATATATTAGTTTATTAATTTTTATATTAATAGCTGTTGTGGTCACTCCAAGGAAGAAGGATGAGCCCAACAGTTGTCACAATGAATGGGGTGTTTAGGTGGTGACTACCATTGAGAGTCTCTCTTCTCTTGCTTTGGCTTGCAAGCTGGCTCTGCCGCCCACTGCCCAGCACGTATTTTGAGCTGCTGCCAGCTGAGGAGATTGCCCTTTGAACTGTGCTACTTTGTGCTGCATTTGCTTGTCCTATCAAGCCTCTGTTATATAGATGTGACCAACCCAAGTGGAAAGTTTTGATAATTAGTGTTTAGGGCCTGGATTGAGGCCCTCTTTGAAGTAGGCCCGGATCATATGTCTCACCCTTTGCCAGTCTTTACCATGCTGGAGGACCCCTTGACTACCTGGGGAGCCGCTGGGGATCAATAGAGGGAAGAGCAATGGGAGTTTGAACACTTTCCAGACAATATCATCATCATTATACAGGAAGGAGCTTGCTGGAGAGTTGCTGTTTTCCATCCCTTTACTGGGACATCCTTATTAAGGATGGACACAAGGAATTGGCACAATTAGCTATACTACAGGCAGTCAGCTTAGCGCTGGTCCCTGGCCAACAACAGACCCCATCTGCACATTTTAACAGGTACTCGGGCTATTTGTTGCCAGTGGTCAGCCATCTGGTCCAGTCAATGGCAGCAACGATTCCTTATCCAAGGCTACATCCCTATGGATAAAGACCTTTGGAAATCTATTGCTAACAGACACCCAAATTATAAACCAAGGTCACACATATCTCTGTACATACTAAAACCACAATATGAGGGTTCACCAAAACACTTCTTTGCAGTTCCAAACTTTACTGATAGTGACCAAGGCACACATGTCACTTTGCCAAATACACGTGCCTTGAATGAGGTCTTCAACTGAGCTCCCTACCGGACTCAGGCTACAGGTTGCACAGAGCATAATAGTAGCTTAGCTGTTATGAGTTCAAATTCAATTAAAGGAATTGTGGCATTTTCAGTCATCAGTCAAATATCAGGGGTGAATTTTAATAATCAGTCCAACCGGAGCACCTGGGTGGCTCAGTGGATGAGCAACTGCCTTTGCTCAAGTCGTGATCCCAGGGTCCTGGGATCGAGTTCTGCATTGGGCTCCCTGCATGGAGCCTGCTTCTCCTACCTATGTCTCTGCCTCTCTGTGCCTCTCATGAATAAATAAAATCTTAAATTAAAAATAATCAGTCCAACTTCATTTTTGATATTTGAGTTCTGACATCTTTCAATCTCTCCTCCTCATGTTTCCATCTTGCCCACATCTGGGAAGGCAGTAAGAAAGCTCATGAGCTCCTTCCCTTGGTGTCAACAAAAAATTCAGACCACATAAGATCTGGCCCATATGAGGGAATGCTTGCTCCAACCCCTCCTCCTAACCATCATAAAACTCCAAGCCAGTCACCTCTCCCTGATTTCTCAAGCCATTTATAAAATATCTTGAGAATCTGCCCTGCTTTTCCCAGAAAGCCTCATTATGTGAGTAATAAATTGCTTTATGCCCTTTTGGTATAAGTGTGATGCTGAGCCAAATTTTGGGTGTGGGATCTATATATCTCCAAGGGGTGACCACAGCAATACAATAATAAACCCATTACATGTTAAGTAAATTAAAAATTAAAAAATTAAATATTTTTAAAAGCAGGAAAACATTCAGTGAGGAGAATTGCTTTTTTTTTTTACTTTTCTTCTTTTTGCAAATCTCTTTGATGTCTAGTTTAATAGAAGACACTTTGATTCTCATATTCTTCATTCAGTTTATTGCAGTGCTTCTGCTCACCTTTCTTTAAAGTATTTAAAGAAAATTCATCCTCACTGTTAAACAGTTGGAAAGAGGAAGAGAATTTTAATAATGCCTTTAGATAATCATAGCTATTTTTGACACTGCCCCAAACTTGACAAGTGATAGTCTCCTAGGTTGCAACGTGGAACCTGAAACCATATTATTGTACTTTTCATACTCTGCTACATTAAAATCCATCCTGAATTTTTAAAAGATTTTATTTATTTATTTGACAGAGAGAGGGAGCAAACACAAGTAGAGGGAGTGGCAGAGAGCGAGGGAGAAACAAACTCCCTGCTGAATAGGGAGCCCAATACGGAGCTCAATCTCAGGACCCTGAGATCATGACCTGTGCAGAAAACAGACAACTGACTATGTGCCTCTCCATCTTGCATTTTGAATGGATCTTTTACCCATGCATTTTTTGCAACATCATGCATTGATCATTTGGAAAATATTGATTAACTGAGTTATACAAATCTTACAAAAGGTGACACATTTCATTATGTAGTATAAAAAAATCCTCTTTGTTAATATGACTACAGGTCTTATCAGAAAAATCTTTAAATGTTGGGAAACTATCAAGTTCACACTGGTGGGTACAAGTTTTCCAAAACTTTAATTTTTACTTGCAAATTCAAATTGTATCACTGCCAACAAATACTGTCAATCATTGTCCTTAAAATGACAGGCTCACTTCATTCATTTTGGAGGAAATGCCTGCCAAATATTCAAGTGTGAAAAATGTAGTTTGTCTGTTAGGTGTTCTTTCAGAAAGTAAAAAGGGTGCTCCATGAAAAGTGCAGCTAGTACAGTCTGCAATTCAAACAGTGGTTCAAATTCTCTTCTTGGACAACCATTGGATGCAGGATGCAGCAGAATGCTTTATGCATACTTATTTCATACATAGGATATTAAAAAGACGTGTATACAAGAAATAAGATTTGACATAATGAGTGACTTTTTACTGCGTTATCAAGAATATTCCTTTTTTAAGATTATTTATTTATTTATTTATTCATAGAGACAGACAGAGAGAGAGAGAGAGAGAGGCAGAGACACAGGCAGAGGGAGAAGCAGGCTCCATGCAGGGAGCCCGACGTGGGACTCGATCTCGGGACCCCAGGATCACACCCCGGGCCAAACGTGGTGCTAAACCACTGAGCCACCCAGGCTGCCCCAAGAATATTCTTACATGATATTGGCTTTTAACAACCGCTAGTGCATGGAGATGAAGAATGCCACCATGACATACAGTTTGGTGCCTCTGCCTTTACTGATACGGAGGCACCAACAAATTTACTGCCACTGTTTTTCACCATAAGTCAACACAGTATTTAAAAAAAAAGTCAGGGATCCCTGGGTGGCGCAGCGGTTTGGCGCCTGCCCTTGGCCCAGGGCGCGATCCTGGAGACCCGGGATCGAATCCCACATCGGGCTCCCGGTGCATGGAGCCTGCTTCTCCCTCTGCCTGTGTCTCTGCCTCTCTCTCTCTCTGTATGACTATCATAAATAAAAAAAAAAAAAAAAAAAAAAGTCAACACAGTACAAAGGCAAATAACATCTGATGTTCAGAGGCAGGTGATAAGAGGTTGTAAGCTGAAACAGTATTCTGGGTTTTGTTGTTTTTAAAAGATTTATTTATTTTAGAGAGAGAGAGCATGAGTAGAGGGAGTGGGAGAGGGAAAGAGTCCCCTCTGAGTGCAGAGCTTGATGTGGATCCCATGAACCATGAGATCATGACCTGAACTGAAATCAAGAGTCATATGCTTAACCAACTGAGCCACCCTGGCACCCCTGATATAGCATTTTTATTTTTTTAAGATTTTACTTACTTATTCATGAGAGACATAGAGAGGCAGAGACATAGGCAGAGGGAAAAAAGCAGGTTCCCTGTGGGGACCCCGATGCGGAACTCGATCCTGGGCCCCGGGGTCACGACCTCAGCCCAAGGTGTACAGTCTCCTACATTTGGAAGGTACAAGTGGGCACAAGTGGTAAAACCCTAAAGGATGCTCCCCTATGTGTGTGCATTTCTGTAGGGGAGCAGAGCACATGGAGACCTTGCTGTGCCAATTCCACCTGCGGAGGAATATAATTTTCTGTTCTTTTTAAACTGCTGTCAGATGGTCGGCAACATCCATTAAAATCTTTACACAAGACTCCAGTTCATTTGGAGCTAGGGGGAGCTAGTGAATCCAAGTCAAATGAAAAACCAAGAGGTATACAACTGAATCGAGAAAGCATCTGTTCTGGGTTGAATAGGGTCCCTACCCTGCCAAATCCACGTCTGTCAGAAACCTATGAATGTGACTTTATATGGAAGTCAAGTCTTTGCAGATGGAATCAAGTTGAGATAAAGTCATAGTAGATCTAGGTAGGCCCTAAATTCAGTGGCTGGTGTCCTTCTAAGGAGGGATATTTGGAGACAAAGATGCAGAGACCCAGACACAGAGAGAGGAAGGCCATGTGGCCATGGAGGCAGAGACTGGAGGGACGGAGTGCCCCAGCCGCCAGGAACTAGAAGAAGCAAGGAAGGTTTACCTACAGGTTTCAGAGGCAGCACGACTCTGCTGCAACCTTGGTTTCAGACTTCCAGCCCCTAAACTGAGGCAATTGTACAAATCACCTTTGTGGACCTTGGTTACAGCAGCCCTTGGAAACTAAGACAGGATCTTACAAACCTTCCGTTTGAGAAAATTTAACGTCAGTAATTGTGAAGAGTTCTTGGACATCTTTAGGCCTAAAGGTGTGCATTCGCTGGGGCTTGGGGCTGTGACTGGTAATTAAAGATAGCAGTTTTAAAAAGGTAACAGTGAAAACCCATGTCATTTAAACCAGGAGGCCTTAGAGGTGTGACCTGTGTTTTTCGGATGCAGGCCACTGGTTCCCTCTCCCTAGGAAGACACAATTTTCCCACACAATTTTAGGAGACCCCAGAGCAGGACCCTGACTGGGGTGAGGCAAAGGGGTGACATGCGTGTTTCCCTCAATGCTGCACCCCAGGGCTGGCTCTTACACCACCTTCAGCTGTGCCCCAGTGTGCCCACAGTGCGCACAAACAGAAGGACATATGGTGAAACCATATCGAAGACACCCTGGGTAAGACTTCCCTGGTGGACAGGTGGACTCTGCATTTCATGAAACTCTCCAGGTGACTCTAAGGATGCTCCAGGTGGTGCTGGTGGAAGGGGTCACAGCCAGGCCCAGGAATATGATTTAAAAAAAAAAAAAATATATATATATATATATATATATATATTTGCTTTTTGCCTTATGCCTGCTATGTTCATATGGGTTTAAAATGCAAAGACTCCAAGGGATGTTAACACAGTCTCACACTTTGCAGAGGAAAGTGCTGAGAAGCTAGAGAAGTTGGACATGGCAAATGAATTAAAGACCAGAAAGTCAGGACAGTAAAGGATGATTACATTTGAATAGGCAGATCCATAGAGACCAAAGGTAGATCAGCAGTGGCCAGCGGTCGGTCGGGGAGAGAAGCATGGGGAGCGAGTGTTTAGTGGATACGGAGTTTCCTTTTGAGGAGATGAGAAGCTTCTGGAATCTTTAATAGGTGAATGGATAAATAACCCCTCGTTACAACATATGGTGTTACTTAGTGCTAAAAAGAAGTGAACCATCAAGCCATGGAAAGACGTGTTGGAAATTTAATTGCAAAGTGAAAAAGCTCATCTGGGTGGGCTCATCTGTGGGATTCAAGCTCTACAACGATGTTCCAGTTGCCGGGGAGGAGGGAGGCGGGAGTGATGGCCCTGAGCGAAGCCCAGAGGATTTTTAGGGCAGTTAAACTGCTCAGCTGGATACTGTAAGTGCGGATGTAGATCCTTATAAACACGTCAAACCCACGGAGTGACGGCGGCCAGAGTGGACCCCAGTGTAAGCCATGGACCGAGGTGGCTCTAATGCCTTGGTAGTCTACGTGAATAACCCCAAACCTAAGCCAGAGTCAGTGCACCCAGAATCCCAGAAAACCAAATTTAAGGACAAACAGCCAACTCATCTATCCCAAATAAGGCAACTACTCAAGCTACCTCTCATCAAATCACTGCTTTGCTCTGCTCGCCTGTCTTCTCCAGAAGGACCTTTCCGCCGCCTCCTGCCCACGGAGTGCTCCTGCCCACGGAGTGCTCCCGGCCACTCTCTGCTGGTACTGCCTGATTCAAATGATGCCTGCTCAGATAATCCCCGGCCTCAGTCTATCTTTTACTGGTCACCGCGGGCAGGTGTGCGCACCGCAGGGGCAGGATGCTGTGATGGGGCCACCCAGCTCGGCTCGGCGGAGCTTAGACGAAGTCTCGGGTTGGTCTGTCCGTCCTGAGCCCACAGACACTTTCTCTGCCCACCTAGGGTGTTGTGGCGCTTTATTTTCCTGCACCTTGCAGCGTATCACTTGACACTTAATTTTAGAGGCGTTTCCGCATCAGCACATCCTTCCCGACTGCGGTAGAGTCTTATAGCAGGACACACAGGTTTGCTACAAAAAGCGCCCAATTTAGCCCGTGCAATTGATACCGCAGGGAACTCTCGGAGCATAATGGGAATTTCACACGTGCTTATGCGTGATTTCCTTTTCAAGAAATGCCAGGTGACGCAGAAAGCTGCTGGCTGCTGCACGGAGCCACGACAGGACCCGTGAGCTGCAGGCAGGTGCATACCTCGGGCCCCCTCTGCGGGCAGGTGCACACCTCAGGCCCCCTCAGGGCCCCCTCAGGCTCGGGGGCTCGGGGGTGTGGCCCTTGCAGGGAAATGTCACGCCCCAGCCAGAAGAGAGCCACCCAATCTGCATTTCACTTTTGCAAACCAAACGCCCCGAGCCTCTGTGTCTGGCTAGCTCCTGCCGAACCACCAGAACGGTGAAGTCACAAGTGGTTGAGACATTTAAAGAGACACTGAAACTTCTCGGATGCAAGAGAACCACATTCCCTTCTGACACTAAAAGGGCGTGGGAGGACCTGATTAACACAATGGGGAGAAAAGTAACAAAATTGTGAGGCCAGGAGGTGGCGCCTGGCACACAGCCGGTGGGCAGCCCAGATGTGGCCTCCTGGAGAAGTGAGGCTCCCCCAGCCACGGGGATGGGGCGGCCTGGAAGCAGGGCCCAGCACAAGGGGGAGGATCTTAATGACCCAACAGTCCAGACCAGAAACCGGCAGAATGACTTTTTGCCTCTCCCACTCACCCCCCACCCAACAAATGCTAGAGATTCACAGATGCCTTGGGCTGTCCAAGGAAATGGACCCAACCCAAGATTCAGACCAACAAAACCTGCCTTATAAGCAGCATCGTGGAGATCCTGGTGTGGGCGTGACCCTGAGGTCGGGGCTATAATGATTTTTGATGAAACCAGCACATTTTACAATTTCAGGTTTGAGCACATTAATAACTAGAATCGAATCTCAGCTCTCCAGTTCACACAAGGCTTTCAGTCAAAGGGGGGTTTTTTGGAGACTCAGAATTACCTTTATAAAAAGGAGGAGGAGTCAGGCCAGCCCACCACCAGAGCCTTCCCTTTGCAAAGCACAAGAAACAATGTTTGCAAGGAACAAAGTTTCTTCCTGGGCTCCAGGCAGCCCCTCCTCCTAGTGCCCCGGGTCAGGGCCAGACCAGGTCTGGGTTACCTGGATAGTTCTCCCAACTTGAGAACCAGATCACCTGGGAACCTGCTGCAAGTGGAGTTTTGTGGGCTCCCACCCAGACCTATGGGTTGGGAGACTCTGGGGTGGGGTCCAGCAATCTGTGTTTTAACAGGGGCTGCTGACATTGAGAACCACTGAGCTACCTCGACCAGGCCCTAAAACCTGATGGCATCCTCAGTGTCCAGCGTCTCCATCACGCAGCTGAGTGAAGGAGGGAGGGATCACAGATGATGGGGGGTCGGGGGGTGGGGTGGGCAGGCCTGTTTCTAACCTTTCCCTCCAGGCCCGCATAACCTGGTCCTTGGGGCTTGCCTATCCGTTTCCTGCTTCTCTAAATAGCCACCCCCCACACCCCCACCCCCACCCCACTCCCCAGGAAGTTTATCTGAGATCAGATAAACTGCATCAGGGCCCTCTCTGCCAAGTAAATACATCAAATCTTAAATAAAATAAACAGAATGCTTATCACTAACTCACTGCATCAAATTAGAGGGGGAAGTTATTCCCATCACAAAGGGATTCCCCATTTTTCAAAAAGGTCCTTTTTTTTTTTTTGGTGTTCAATTTGCCAACATATAGAATAACACCCAGTGCTCATCCCATCAAGTGCCCCCCTCAGTGCCCATCACCCAGTCATCCCCACCCCTCGCCCACCTCCCTTTCTACCACCCCTTGTTCGTTTCCCAGAGTTAGGAGTCTCTCATGTTCTGTCTCCCTTTCTGGTATTTCCCACTCATTTTTTTTCTTCTTTCCCTCAAAAGGGTCCTTTTAAGAAGCAGCTTCTCCCCGCACCCTCGCAGACTAACATGCCTAACAGAGGGAGAAACCAAAGGCTGAAGTGTTCCCGCTTGCTGCCTATTAAATAAAATTAGGCATGGCGATCAGTGTAATCTGCCATTATGATGCTTAAAAAAGTATTTTTTTAGAAAGATTGTATTTATTTATTCATGAGAGACACACACGGAGAGAGAGGCAGAGACACAGGCAGAGGGAGGAGCAGGCTCCATGCAGGGAGCCCGATGCAGGACTCAATCCCGGGACCCCGAGGTCATGACCTGAGCCAAAGGCAGACGCTCAGCCACTGGGCCACCCAGGTGCCCCTGAAAGAGTATTTTTATGTGTTTCTCCCTCAATGGTCCTTTCACCAGTTATGTGTTTTACTTCACTGGGAAGGAAGCTAAAGCGCCAGATTGTTCTGCTCGATTTTGGCCGCAGAGAGAGGCAGGCGACTGGCAGAAGGGGCAGACCCGGGACTCTGACTCAGTCTCCCCAGGCCCACCCACCTCCAGCCAGGACCACCTGCCCACCCACCTCCAGCCTCCAGCCCTCCGCCACCCCCCGGGTCCCTCAGGTCAGCCGAGTGGGGAGGGCACTGCCTCCACGTGATCCTGCAGGACTGGGCCTCATCTCAGGACAGCCCCTTGCCCACTGCATCCGGGCCGCCAGCATCATTCCCCCTGAGTGCACTCAGCCTCTTCCCACCTCAGGGCCACTTCCCAGGTGGTGGCTGGTCTGGAAGGTTCTCACCTTCACTGGATCACCTCCGGAATCTCTCCCCCTCCCCCTGTGGAAACTGAAAGCTCTGTACGTGCGTTTGACATCATCTGTCTGGTTTATGGCCTTCCTCAGCCTTAGTTCCTGCATGTAGGGAGTATGGGTGAAACGACCCCGTCTTTAGACCTCCCCCGTCAGCTGGAGTAGAAATTCTGCAGCAACTCCCCAACTGGGAAAGCTTCCAACACCACCAAGCAATTTCAGATTTCTCTGGAATTTTATGTTATCTTTTACCACCATGCAATTAAAAGCCAAGGGGACATGTTATTAAGTCCCTGTGAGCATTCTAAATGGTTGTTTACAAACAAAAGAGACAAGTAAAATTTCTGTAAGATAACTGAGTTTCTAAGCAGTACTCATTTATTTCTTTGGCACAGTGTCCTTGAAAGACCTCCCTGGGAGAAGCTCCTATTTACAAAGGCAACCAAAGATTTAAGGTACCGGGGCATAAACTTGAAAAATAAATGCATCAAATGATGTGAAGGAAATTATAAAAACTTCACCAAGAGACATAAAGATCTTAATAAATAAACACTAAATGAGGGGTGCCTGGCTGGCTCAGTCGGTGGAGCGCACAACTCTTGATCTCACGGTTGTGAGTTTGAGCTCCATTTTGGGTGTAGGGATTGCTTAAAAATAAAATCTTTAAATAAAATGAGTACTGAATGAGAATTCTCAAAATTATGATACTAAATTAACCCTGTGCTCTGCGTTATCCAGATCAAAACACTAACAGTTAACTTTTCTGAGGTTTTTTACCAAATGGTAGGAAAGAATATATCTACATGGTATAATGACACACAAAGCCCAAGAATTCTGAAAAGGAAAACTACTGAAGAGGGACATTTCCCCTCCAAATGTTAGAGACATGTACAAGAATGTTCATGTAGCGTTATTGATAATAACCAGAAATTAGACATAATCCAAGAGCCCAGCAGCAGTAGAATGGGTAAATAAATCATTGTATATTCATGAAATTATACAGCAATAGAGAAAGAAGTCCTGCTGTACCCAACAATGTGGTGCATTGGAGAGAAATAACGATGAGGGAATTAAGGCAGTCATCAAAGAGTACACATACTATATGATCTATTTATATATAAAGTTCAAAAATAGACAAAACAAATCAAGCATGATCAAAACCAGAAGAAGGGTTACCTCGGGGAAAACATTGACGGGTAGAGGGCACAAGAGAGGCTCCTGGCATGATGGTTACACATGAATACACACTTTTTATTTGTTTAGTATAATTATTATTAAATATTTTGTTAAGCAATCTCTATACCCAATGTGGGACTTGAACTCACAACCTCGTGATCAAGAGTCACATGCTTCATTGACCGAGCCAGCCAGGCGCCTCGAATATACATTTTTTAAAACTGCACTATTAGAATATACCAAAAAATACATCAGTAAAAATGAATGAACTGCTGCTGAACCAACAACATGAATAAATTCACAAAGATAATAATGAGTGAAAGAGATCAGACACAAATGAGTGCACACTTGTATGAGTCCATTTATGCAAAGCTAGAAGAGCCAAAATCAATCTTTGATGTTAAATGTCAAGAGTGGTTATAGGCCGCCTGGTGACTCAGTTGGTTAAGTGTCTGCCTTCAGCTTGGGTCATGATCTCAGGGTCCTGGGATTGAGCTCCACATCTGGCTCCCTGCTCCGTGGGGAGCCTACCTCTCCCTCTCCCTCTGCCCCTTCCCCTCCACTTGTGCTCTCCTTCTCTCTCTCTCTCTCAAATAAATGAATAAAATCTTTAAAAAAAAAAAAAAAAGGTTACATCCAGAAAGGTGAGAACAGGAAAAGGTGGGGGGAGGGATGAGAGCTGTACTGGTTGTTCATATTTTTCTGTTTCTTGATTTGGGTGGTATTTTTTTTTAAGATTTTATTTATTTATTCATGAGACACACACACACACACACACACACACACAGAGAGAGAGAGAGAGAGAGAGGCAGAGACACAGGCAGAGGGAGAAACTGGCTCCACGCAGGGACCAGGGTCTCCAGGATCACGCCCTCGGCTGAAGGCAGCGTTAAACCGCTGAGCCACCCAGGCTGCCCTGTTTGGGTGGAATTTGCACAAGTATGTTCTCTTTGAGATTATTATTTTTTGTATATTTTTAAATTGGAATTCAATTTGCCAACATATAGCATAACACCCAGTGCTCATCCCGTCAAGTGCCCCCCTCAGTGCCTGTCACCCAGTCACCCCATCCCCCGACTCCCCTTCCCTTCCACTTGAGTTTAGATCAAACTATCCACTGATGATGTGTGCCCTTTCTGTCTACAAGATATACTTTAATCTGTAAGTTTGTCTTTTATGAAGTATGTGCATTCCCTTTGACCTTGCAATTTCCCTTTTATGATTTTCTTTCCTAAGGAAAGAATAATAAAATCATCCAGATGTACAAAGAAATGTATCAAAGCACTGCTTCTAAAGTATAAAAATAAGAAATAATCTAAATGTCTAATGATAGGGGAATCAGATGAATAATTTAGGAAACATGCATACACTGAGATACTATCCAGTCAACCATAGGTGACACAGATCTACATTTATTGACCTAGAAAAAGTGTCACTACAAAGGCTCAGATGGCGAAAGCTGGTAGATATACTGATGTTTTCAGATATAACACTAAAATGTTTTCTGTGGTAACTTTGGACAAGGGATGATTATTTGATTGCGTTTGTATTTGCCTCAATCTATTTTCTGCCTTTCCTATAAAACCCATCTCTTTTCTTTTTAAAAATTTGTTTATTTAAGTAGGTCTTATACCCAGCATGGAGCCCAACGTGGGGCTTGAACTCACCACCCTGAGACCAAGACCTGAGCTGAGCTCAAGAGCCAGGCACTTACCTGACTGAGCTGCCCAGGTGCCCCGAAAAACCCATATCTTTAAAAAGACCTTTAGTCATTTTATTTACGTCAAGATGGCCCAGCCATTAGCAAACAGATGACTTGCCTCCCTTAAGAACATAGACTCTGTGGATAGATCCAGAATGGCGTTCCCGGCTCAACCACTTATGAACCACGCTACCTTGGAGGTATTGCCTCAATTTCAGAGCTTCCTTTTTTAGGCCAACAAAACTGAAGATAATTGTATTTAGAGGATTTTAAATATTTCAGTATCTGTAAGGCATTTATCAATGGGTGACACACAAAGACACTAATAAATGTCACTGCCTTGCCCATAGTCAGGGCTCTTAATTTCAGAATTTGGATTTCAGATACAAGGATCCTTTCAACAGACGCTCAGTTTCCAGGGAAATAAGAAATAGCCTACAGTCTCTTCTGTTCTTGTGAAGTTGTTTTTTGACTTGTGTTAGCAGCTTTTGATCAAAACTGTTGACAGTTCCCGGACCCCTTTCCTTTGGGAAGGCAAAAGAAATGACATGACCGGGCCAGAGCAGAATATTCTTGTTCACCCGTGTCAACAGGTGCAGTTACTGCACTTGCGCTCCGAGTTTGATATCTGAAGGGTCAGCAGCCCAAAGGGCTGGGGAGGACCTCTGGTGACACAGCAGACCCAAGGTGGCAGAGAGGTCAGGATCCCGGAGCAGAGCTGCTGGCTCCTTGACGGTGTCTCTCCATCCAGGACCCATAACCCAGGGACTTCACGCGGACAGGGCATGGCACGCCCAACGGTCCCTGCCTCTAAAGTGTCAGCCTCGGGCGCCTGGGTGGCTCAATTGGTTAAGCGGCTGCCTTTGGCTCAGGTCATGATCCCAGGTCCCCGGGATTGAGCCCCATGTCAGGCTTCCTGCTTAGCTGGGGGTCTGCTTCTCCCTCCCTCTCTCTCTCTCCCTCCCTCTGCCCAATCCCACTGCTCTATCTCTCTCTCTCTCTGATAAATAAATAAAACCTTTAAAAAAATTGGGAAGATAATTTCTGATGTTGAAACCTGGCTTTAACTTTTCTTTATTTTTTTCTTTATTTTTTAAAAAAGATTTTATTTATTTATTCATGAGAGAGCAAGGCCGAGACACAGGCAGAGGGAGAAGCAGGCTCCATGCAGGGAGCCCGACGTGGGACTGATCCCGGGTCTCCAGGATCACACCCTGGGCTGAAGGTGGTGCTAAACTCCTGAGCCACCCGGGCTGCCCTAACTTTTCTTTAAAGGCAGTTTGGTTTATATACAATAAAATCACCCTTTCAAAATAAAGTCTTAAGAAAAAAAGAGAGAAAGAATGAAATGCCCTCTCAAACATGGCAAGTCCTAGTGTAAACCCCAGCGTCTTGCTGATGTTCCAAGGGAGGAAAATGCGATGATCGAAGCTCCCCAGAACACGAAGCACGTTAGTAAAAGACAGCTACATGCCGTAGAAACCGAAGTTCACCTAGGCTGCGTAAACACTGCCGAGTTCTCATTACGAGGAACTAGAGACAAAGTCGCTGTGAACAGCTTCCTGTGAGGAGACCCCACGGGTAGGGGCAGGGGGCTCCTATTTTATCCACTGAATCAGGTCCCCCACTTGCTCACCCCTCCACGCAGCAGTAATCGTAGCTAAGGCTTACATCCCACTTGGTGCCACTTCACTGCACACACTCGTTTATTCCCCATCGCGACCTGTGAGGCAGACGACCTTCCAGGTGTCAACCCTTTAGACTGGGCAACGCAGCCTTGCTACGTCTCTTCATCATCCAGCTCTTTCAGCCACTTTCGGGCTCTGGCTAATGACCAGTCTCCCCGAGCCAGGCCTCTTGGTGATAAGCTCAGAGCTGCCAGACCTTGAAACACCCAGAGATGGCTCCCTGCCATCCGTCGACATTGGTGACACTGGGTTGGGTGTAGTTGTCTAGGGCTGCCAGTACTGAGACTGCTGGTCACACTGCCAATCCCAGGGATGTGCCACCCAAGTGGAGTCTGACTCCATTGTCCCACTAGGCCGCTTCCACCACTTGAGCAGAAGGGAATCCTGATGATGCCTCGGATCTAACAGTGATTCTCAATTTGAGGGCTGCACATTGGAATCACTTGGGGGAACTTTAAAGAATCCATTGGCCAGGGACAACTGGGTGGCTCAGCGGTTGAATGTCTGCCTTTGGCTTAAGTCATGACCCTGGGGTCCTGGGATAGAGTCCCACATCAGGCTCCCCACAGGGACCCTGCTTCTCCCTCTGTGTATGTCTCTGCCTCTCTCTGTGTGTCTCTTATGAATAAATAAATAGAATCTTTAAAAACAACAACAACAAAAATAATCCATTGGCCAGCTGCACGCTAGGCTAATTGCACCAGAATCTTTGGGGGTGGGGACCAGGCATCAGTATTTTTTAAAACTGCAGGTGAGCCCCAGCTGAAATCCACTGTCAGCTGTTACTGACCTCAGTGAAAACAGTCTTGGAAAAGACTAGAAAGTCTAGAAAACCCAATACAGAACTGTGATCTGGCCCTCCCTTCTTTTCAATTTATTAAAAGTATAAAACTTCTAAATGGGCTAGATTTCATTTTCTTATTACAGAGAACAGAAAGATAAGCCTTCTGTAGTAAACATATGGACCCATTATTTCCCCAAACTAGGAAGGCCTGAAGAGAAGAACCCTCTTGGCTAGACCAGAAAGAACAGTCAAAGAATGGCCACTTTCAACAAACAGCTCTTGAGCAGCTACTCTATGCCAGGTATTGTGCTTGACGCTGGGGAAGACAGGCGGGCAGACAGACAGACAGACAGGCGATCACAGTTCAGCACAATATCTATGATGCAGAGGAATACTATGAAACTGTAGAACAGACAAGATAAACTTTTGTCAGTCAGTCAACTGCATTAGGGACGGCTCCCGGGACCGGAAGGTCAGAGTGTGTAGGCAGGGCGGTTCGCCTTAGACTTCTGCAGGGGGAAGGAGACAGGTTGCAGGGGTGGGGGACTTAACAGTGGGGCTGTTTGGCAGTTAGGGGAAGTCTCCAGCTAACTGGGGAATGTTCATCTCTGTGTCTATCTAGTTTCAAGGGGACAAACAGTTCAAACTAATCACTCATGAGACACAGAACAGGACATTGGCCAAAGGCAAAAGGGTCTATGTCTGGCCTTGTCACTCCTACCCAAGACTTTGTGTATTAGTGTATGTGTGCTTTTCTTCTCTCTCTCTCTTTCTCCCTCTCTCTTTTAGTTGGTAACCTTTCAAATATATGCAAAGGAAGAGAGAATAGTATAATGAATCCTCATACAATAATCCCCCAATTTAAGTATCAAAAATTGGCCACTCTTGGTCATTTAGCCCTCTTTACTTTTTTCAACGTATTTTAAGACAAATCCTAGACAAAGTGTCACTTCACTTTGATATGCATCCGTCAGTTATCTTTAGCCAATTTTTTGACGTTTGGGAAGTTTTCCTGGACGAAGTGACGTCTAAGTTGAGATCAGAAGGACAAGCTGCAAAGAGCCTGGTGAAGATGTAGGTGGCGGGGCGGGACAGAGGAGCAGGAATGTTCTACTCATTCATTCTACCCAAGAGCATGTGCTAGGACTTCATGGTAATTTTGAAGAGAAGGGGATCCGTGGGAGATGGGTGCACATAGGTAAGCTGCGGCCCTTTCATACAAGGTTTTGTGAGCCTCAAGTTCTGGAAGGTCTAAGTTAACTAGAGGAGGAGGAGGAAACAGCACGTCCAAAGATTTCCCTACCCCACTAGCTCTCTCCAGCTTTGTTCCTCTGGGGTCCGCTTTCAGTTTTTTTTTTTTTTAAGATATTTATTTATTTATTTATTCATGAGAAACACAGAAGCAGAGACACAGGCAGAAGGAGAAGCAGGCTCCCCATGGGAGCCCGATGTGGGACTCAATCAGGGTACCCTAGAATCATACCCTGAGCCAAAGGCAGTTGCTCAACCACTGAGCCACCCAGGCGCCCCGTCTACTTTCAGTTCTTGCCTGAGGTGGGGACCATGGAATCTAGTGGGTCTCAAGGCATCCGACTAAGCAAAATGCACAGAGGGGGCTTCAGTTCTCTCCCTTATCATCCCTCATTCCTGCCTGCCGAGGCAGGTGGGCTCTGGCCTGGTCCACCCCCTCCCAGGCTGTTAGGTCAGAATGGGGGCTTGTCTTTCACTGACTTGATGCTCCTGAGCCCCACTCAGAGAAGTGGGGAGCTCCATGTTCTTGAATGAAAGATTGAGGACGTTGCACAGTACACAGCTGAGTCCACATGTCAGGAGAGACCTGAGCTGGCAACAGAGATTTGGGTACCGTCTGCACAGATGTGCTGGAGGTGGAAAGGGAGCCTAGGCCCGTGACCAGAGCGAGGCCAATATTTAAGTGCCCAGCAGAGCAGTCACATGACATCTTGGCATAATTTTCTTAAGCTGCATAAGTGCATTGGTTCATTATTTCTCTTGTAATGTGTTCCTGTGTGAAAAACAAAACTATGAATTAGGGTCACCTGGGTGGCTCAGTGGTTGAGCATCTGCCTTCAGCTCAGGATGAGATCCCAGGGTCCTGGGATCAAGTCCCACATCGGGCTCCCTGCATGGAGCCTGCTTCTCCCTCTGCCTGTGTCTCTGCCTCTTTCTCTGTGTCTCTCATGAATAAATAAACAAAATCTTTAAAACCCCCAAAACTATGAATTATGGCAAAGTCTATGCCTTTTCTTTGGAACCAGTAAATCTATGAGATGGCAGCAAGTTGGGGTACAGCTGGGGGTGGTGGAGGGGATAATGAAATGATTAGGAGGAGAGAGAAGCAAGCTGAGTCCCTGGGAATAATACGTGAGGGTTGGGGGATCCCTGGGTGGCGCAGCGGTTTGGCGCCTGCCTTTGGCCCAGGGCGCGATCCTGGAGACCCAGGATCGAATCCCACGTCAGGCTCCCGGTGCATGGAGCCTGCTTCTCCCTCTGCCTGTGTCTCTGCCTCTCTCTCTCTCCCTCTGTGACTGTCATAAATAAATAAAAAAAAAAATATTAAAAAAAAAAAAAAAAAAAGACGTGAGGGTTGGGGGAGGCAAAAGCACCGGAAGCCACACCCGCCAAAGGGGCAAACAGTTAACAGAATGAGCCTGGGGACCCCACGCAGAATACACATTTAACAAAAATCCATTTTCTTTACTAAAAATTAGACATCATAATGACCATTTCTTAAGAGCCAGGGGCTTGGCATCTTCTCTCCGTGGTTTCACAGTCTCCGCGACACCCCACCGCGGAGGGATTCACCGTCCTGTCTGCAAATGAGGCGCCGCAGGGGGTGCCTTGCTGGCGAGAAGCGCTGGAAATGACCCGTGTTCTGACTCAGCCACTCGTCCAGCTGTGCCAGCCGGGGCAAGTCGCTTCATCTCGAACCCCTTAAAGACACCTGGCAGGTGAGAGACCCCCGCTGGAAGCGCCAAGCCGCAAGGGCTCCAATGCCCCTGCACCCCGAAGCCGCGGCCCGGACCCCAACATCCCCATTTTACAGATGCGGCCACGGAGGCCAGAGGCAGAGCTGGGTCTGGGATGCCCGCCTCCCGGTTAGTGGGAAGCTCTCGTCGTGAAGCTGCAGGTGCCCGCGCAGCGGCGCGGACAGCCAGTCCCTTCTCTCTGGGGTCCTGGGATCGAGTCCCGCTCGGGATCTCCCGCTGCCTGTGTCTCGGCCTCTCCCTCTGGTTCCACATAAGGAAAAAATGCGCAGAGGACGTGCCACAGCGAGAACAAAGCTGGCGGGGCGCACTCGCAGCGGGGCTGCAGGCTGGGGACCCCCGCCCCCACCCGGTCCCCGCCCCCACTCCTAGCCCCACCCCACCCCCATCTCCACCCCGCCCCCACCCCGCGGCCGAGCCCGAGCCCGAGCCGGGGGGATCCGGCTTCCGGCTTCCAGGCCCTACGGACGCAGCCGCCTCTGCCCCGGGGACCCCGTCTCCTGGAGCCGGGGGAGGCCCAGGTCGGCCCTGGCTCGCGGCCCGGCGGCAGTCGCCATGGAAACCGCCGCCCGCGTCACCCGGGACCACAGCTCCCCTCCTTCCCACGCAAGGGGGAGAGAAATTTCGACCAATGAGATGGCGAGAGCCTCGTGACGTCAACAGTCGCTGGGTGGGCGGTCGGGGCTGGCGCCTCGGGCTGGGGGTTGGGCAGGAGGGCGGGCGCGGGGCGAGGAGGAAGGGGGCGCGGGGCGGCAGGGCTCCCGGTCCCCCGGACGTCCTGCAGGCACCTCCTCTCGGGTTCTCCCGACTCACCGCCCCCCCCCATCGCATCCCTCCTGCTCCTCCCCGGGAGCAGGGCCGGAGAGGTCTGGGCGGGGAGTCGGGTCGCTGACTTGCGGGGAAGGTGGGGCTCAGGCGCAGGGGGAGTGGGGAGAGGGGAGGGGAGGGGGGGAGGGGGGGAGGGGAGGGGAGGGGGGGAGGGGAGGGCGGGGCGGGGGACGCCTGGGGGCCGGGGGCGCCCGCCAGCCCCGCGGTGAAGGACGGAGCCTGAATGCCCGCCGTCTCCTTCCTCTGCCGCAGACCCCGAAAGAACCTGGGTCTCTAAGCCGCGGAGGCCGGCGTGCGCCTTCCTCGTGGCAGGCATCTCCTCCCTGGTATTTGTGGCTGGGGTGAGGAAGGCGGTGTCCCTGTCAAGGGTTCCTCGGCCCAGAAGGTACCTTAGCAGGCCACAGAACCCGGCTCAACCCAGCCCCAGAGGCTCCCTGCAGGGAAGCCCCTCCTTCCTCCCTGCGTCCCTTGCTCAGCGCGTGCAAGGGCCACCTGTGAGCCAGGCCCAGCTCCAAGGACTGCAGGTGCGGCCGTGCGGGAGACAGGAGGCTCCTGCCCTCCGGGGGATGGCACTCGGGGCGGCCTTCGAACCTGCATTCTCCACTCGAGACCAGGACTGCGCTGAAAGTGGCCCTTTGTGCTGAAGGCAGTGAAGAGATCATGGCCAGACATGGCCCTAAAAGAGGGTAACCCTCCCCTTAAAAAAAAAAAATTAGCTTTGTTGAGGTATAATCGGCACCTACAATTATAAGATATTTGAAGTGTACATCGCAGAGATTTGATATACATACACGTTGTGGAAGGATTCCCCCCACGTAGTTAGTTAACACATTCATCACCTCACATGCTTGTCTGTCTTCTCTCTCTCTCTCTCTTTTTTATGTGAGAACATTTACAGTCTACTCTCTTAGCAAACTTCAGTAACACAATACAGTGTTTTCAATGTGGTCACCATGTTTTACATTTTTTAAAAAGATTTTATTTATTCATGAGAGACACAGAGAGAGAGAGGCAGGCTCCATGCAGGGAACCCAATTCGAGACTTGATCCCAGGGCTCCAGGATCACACCTTGGGCCTAAGGCCACGCCAAACTGCTGAGCCACCCAGGGATCCCCATGTTTTACACTATAATGCTCCTCAGATCCTATTCATCTTAGAGCTGAAAGTTTATATCTCTTTACCAACTCTCCCTATCTCCTCCTACACCCCAGCTCCTGCAGCCACTTTTCTACTCTGTGTTTCTATGCATTTGGCTTTTTTTTTTTTTTAAGATTTTTTAAGATAAGAGGGGTGTCTGGGTTCATTAAGCATCTACCTTTGGCTCAGGTCATGATCCCAGGGTCCTGGGATGGAGCTGGCATCAGGCTCTCTGCTCAGCGGGAACTCTGCTTCTTCCCCTCTGCCCCTCCCCGCGCCTCTCTCTCTCTCTCTCTCTCTCTCAAATAAATAAATAAAATCTGAGGGACCTGGGTGGCTCAGTTAAGCATCTACCTTGGGGTCAGGTCATAACCCAGGGTCCTGAGATTGAGCCCCACATTGGGCTCCCAGTTCAGCAGGGAGCCTGCTTCTCCCCTTTCTCTGGGCTTATTCTCTCTCTCACTATCTCTTTCTCTCAAATAAATAATAACATCATTTTTTAAGAAATCTGATAGCAAGTGTGTGTGTCTGGCTTTTCACTAACAAGTGTATCCTTTCTTGATGACATCCTGACCATATCCCCCACACTGCCCTTCCCTGGTACTAGGTAGGGACTGAGGCCTCAGGGCCAACTCTCCGGGCCCCTGTGTAGTGTCCATCCTCTCTGCCCCAGAACAGTCTCTCCCCTTTGGCCTCAGATGGGAAGATTCACCCAGGAAGAATGAGGCCTCAGTTCGAGCCTCAGCCCTATCCTGAGCCGCCGTCTCAGGAAGGAGTAAGAGGGGTATGGTGTCGAGGTTCAAGGAGTTTGGGGGCTGGCCCAGGGAAAACATGACCATGAGGGGCAGTAACACACAAGATTTAACAAGTTTGCCCTCGGGAGGCGGGGCAGGTGGGGGGCGGTGACCCTCTCATAGCATGAAACCAGCAGAAGCTCTAAGTGAGCTCAATGAGCCACCATCCAGCAGAGGCAGGCAGGGGAGCCCCCAGGGATGTGGGACTCACAGAGGGGGCTTCCTTGTCTAGCTACTGGTGCTCAGCAGCAGGGTGGAGAGTGCCTGGGTCAAAGGGCAGCTTGGGGTCTTATAACTATCAGACTGTCCTCTCTCTGGCTCGCAGATATGGGGTGAGCTGTGTCTTGCAAAGTGTGCAAAAGCAGGCCAGCTTTAAATGGTTTCTTTGAGCTATTTTTGAAGTAAGTGGATGTGTAAAAAATTTGAGTTTTGCCCCAGGGAGGGGGTGGGCTTTGGAGCTGATGGGTCTCAGCCCACAGCCAAGGAACAGCAGCCTAGGGACTGACCTGTGGAGGCCGTCTTTGGCCCATTTGTGTAACACACAAGCGGAAGGAGCCTAGAAAGATCTGCTGATGGTGAGGGCATCTCATTGTGGGTATTTCCCACCCTCAGAGGACTCGAGAGCCTGCTATTCAGGGTGCTTCAAGATCCAGCCCTCACTGGCTTCTACACCAGCCGCTAAGTATTGTAATGGTACAGGGGGAGACGGTCTCCGTAGAACCACCCTCCTCACATCATTTTCCCCTCGAAAGCCACCGTGGCCTCCCTATTGTCCACTTTGTCCCACAGGCTGGGTGGCTTGAAACAACCAGATTTATTGTGTTAGAGTTCTGGAGGCTAGAGGTCTGAAATCAAGGTGTCGCAGGACCCCATCCTCTCTGTGGAGGTGCTAGGAGAGGAATCCTTTCTTGCCTCATCCAGCTTCTGATGCTTGCTGGCATTCCGTGAGTTCCTCGGCTTGGGGGGGAAAGTCTGCCTCCAGCATCACATGCTGTCTTCTCCCTACGTGTCTCCCACTGTCTGTGTCTCTCTTCTTACAGGGCCATCGATCACATGGGGTTAGGGTCCACCCTTAATGACCTCATCTTAACCTGATTACATCTGCAAAGATCTTATTTCCAAATGAAGTCATACTCACAGGTGTGGGGATTAGGACTTCAACGTATCCTTTTGAGGGATACGATTCAACCCATGATACCAGGTGACTTACGTCCTGTTGAGTGGCCGTGCTGGAGATATGCAGGTGCTTCCAGAGACCTTTCTTAGGTGACAGCCTGTGGGTTCCCTTTGCTTTGTCACTGTCTCTTCCTCCATCCTGCCACCCAGCACTTGGACTCTGATGTCGAGGCCACGGGAGACGAAGCAGCAACATAGGGGAGCCTGGGTGCTACGTGGCGTGGAGTACGCTTCCAGCCCTGGACAGCCAACCTGGACTTTTACTTTTAAGGGGAAATAAATTTCAGGCTTTGCTTTGCTACACTAAAAGTTAGAACTATATTGGGAATGATGCAGAGAAGATTAGCACGGACCCTGAGCCAGGATGATGCGCAAATTTGTGGGGTTCCATATTTTATGGATGTACCTAGAGAGTTTCATGCTAAATGAAATATGCCAGTCAAAGAAAGACAAATACTGTATGATTTCACTCATATGTGGGACTTAAGAAGCAAAACAAATGAGCAAAGGGGGAAAAAAATACCAACAGAGAGACAAACCCAGAAAAAGACTCTTAACTCTAGAGAAGAGACTCATGGTTCCCTAAGGGGAGATGGGTGGGGGTGTGGGGTCCCAGGGGAAGGGGCCTAAGGGGTGCACTTGTCAGTGGGGAACACCGGGCGGTGCGGGGAAATGCTGGATCACTATGTTGTACACCTGAAACTAACGGAACACTGTATGTTAACTACATGGGAATTAAATTTAAAAAAATTTTTTTCAAAGCATGTAAATCCCTTATTGGGGAGAAACCCATTGCAGCAGAATCCTGTTCCAGCGAATACACTTTGTGCCACCCTGGACTTGGGGCTTGGCCGTGGGGTTTGGGTTCCCCTCGGAGTTCCCAAGGGGGAGATGAGCCTGGGTCCTTTCGCTTCTAGATTTCCACACTTGCATGGGGAGTCCAGCCCGTACCACTCCCCTTCTCGGGGCCACTCAGCTGTGCCCCGTCTCCCTTTGTGCTTCTTTTTGATCCCTTCCTCAGTGCAGAGGGTCTCCCGGGGCAGGGAAGAAATTACTCCCTTGCATTCACCCAAATCTCTGGTTTCTGCCATAAGCTGCCTGCCCTGAGTCCCTTGGGGCTTTGGCTTTTGAAACTCAAAACCTTTATCTCTCGTCCTGTTGCCTCCAAGATGTAATCTGCGAGCCAGAAATACAGGATGGATATTTTTGTGTTGCTGCTGGCCTCCTCCTTTCTCTGGGGTTCTGAGCCCAGGAGGCTACAGCTTATGCTCTAATAGGGGAAAGGTCACGATGGCCTAGGAATGGCCAGGAATGAGGACACGCTGGCTAATTTATCAACTATGACCCTGCTGGCATGAGCCTTTGCCTATATGCGGTGTCAGAAACTGCCAGTACTAGAAGATGCCTTTACGGGTCCTCCTCAAGGGCGCCTGGGAGGCTCAGTCGGTTAAGCATCTGCCTTCGGCTCAGGTCATGATCCCAGAGTCCTGGGATTGAGTCCCGTGTTGGGCTCCCTGCTCTCTGGGCCTCTGAGCCTCCCCCCTGCTTGTGCTCTCACTCATACATGTGCACTCTCTCTCAAGTGAATAAATAAAAATTTTTTTAAAAGAAGGAATCTCTGAACACCAATAAAAAATTTATAAAAATAAAAAATAAGGTAAAAAAAATAAAAAGGAATCTCCCCCAAAAGAGCAGTTCTGGGTTCAAATAAGTTTGAGAAACGGAGCTTTTACTATGCAAATACACACTGTGCAGTAGACACAGTGCAGTATATCCTAAATTTATCCTCTTTTCCAGAACCATACACAACACACCAAAGCACACGAGAGTTCTGTCTTCTAAAAATGCATCTCCACTAGGAATATAGGCGTGTGCTGTCCAGGAGGGAACATAAGCTGGGACCAAGGGTGGCCTCTGGGGATCCAAGGTGGGAAGTAGATTTCCTGTTCACCGTACAACTTTTGCTCTTTGGGGTTTATGCTTTCCGTGTGTCTCTGTTACCAACGGTCTATAAGGGGCACTAACTCAGGACGTGAGCGGGTGAGCCCTGGCACTGCCAAGGCGAACTGCCCTGTCCTGGAGAATCCCGGGAGCTGGACAGATCCAAGCTTAGCTCCTGGCTGGGTTTGCCAACATTGTGGCTGACCAAACTCAGATAAGCTTGTTGCAAGAGAAGCCAATAACTCAAGAGACAACAGTTTGGAAAAGAGAAAGGGAGAGACCTATTTGGGGTGCTGGCATCTGGGACAGGTGCGACAGAGAGGGCAGAGAGCAAGGAATCCCAGGTGAGGGTGGGGGGTATGTGTTCAGCATGCGATGGAGGGCAGGGCAGGGGACGTGTGGGGTGTGGTCTTCCAGGCATTCCGTTGCTACTGGGGCTTTCCTGAGCTGGCCATTGGAATGTTCGGGTCATTGCAAAACATCTTCGGTGCCTCAAGAAGGTGCAATGAGACATAGGAACACGTGCGGGCAAGCCCCCTTGCTCTCCTATAGACCCCAACCATTGAAATCAGAAACAGACGAGACCGCTTAACTCATGCTTTACCTGAAACCCATGGCTCTCTTTCTCTTTCAAATAAATAAATAAATATATAAAATCTTGAAAAAGTAAAATAGATGGAATAAATTGATGGAAGCTTAGGTAAGCCGAAAACTGGTTATTGAGTTGACATCAATCACATTTAACCAAATCCTCCTGGGGATTGATAGCTGCTGCCTTTTGTCATTGTGGGAAGCATCCTTCAGATGCTCACCACTGGGGCTGAGTGATGTCAGAATGACATTGAGGATGCCGGGAAATAGGAAAGCAAGAAAAACAAGAACAAAATCTATTTTGACTGCTCTGGTGTGGAACTGGAAATAGCAAATGTTTTCAAAGCTGGAATGTGTAGCAGAGTTGAGACCCATTGGGGTCTGAGAGTAAAATTAAGAGGTCTTCTTCCAGAAGCCATTTCTCTTGTTCTGGATAAGGCAATGGGGTGAATTTATTTATTTATTTATTTATTTATTTATTTATTTATTTATTTATTTATTTATTTTTATTTTTAATGGGGTAAAATTTAAAAAGTGAGTAAAACTTGGCCACTATCTTCAAATGGCTCCTGGAGCTGGAAGTTGCTCTGTGTCTTATCAGAGATGTTTCTGGAAAGAGCCTCTCCCCGGCTCCCTGTCTACCCCCAGCTTCATTACGTAAGAGCTGAGGTTGGGGCTGGGTTTGCTCAGAGAGAGCTGACCTGGGGGGTTGTGTCTGCCTTGGGAGACAGCGAGCTTTGGGACCTGGAGCACTGAGGGCAGCTGGTCCTTCCAGGAACTTCTGGGAGAATTCCACATTCCAGGTCACGTGCGCAGGCCAGGAAATCCAGGCCGGGTCCCTTGGCTTGTAGAGAGACAGATCCAAACTTTGCTCTAGAAAAGCCTTTCTGATAGCCAGCCCTAGGACGAACTAATGATATTTCTTACCAGCCTGGTACAGAGTCACACAACCTTTTTCCAACTCTAGCAATGGAGAAATCATCATTTCTCAGGAGAGAGCATTCCAATTTCGGAAAATTCTATTTTATTTTAAAATTCTTACCTCAACATAATTATAGGCTCGCAGGACACGGCACAATTAGTACAGAGAGTCCTGTGTGCCCTTCACCTCACCCCCCTCCCCCACCAGTGGCATCTTATTGGGTGTGACACAGTTTCAAAGCCAGGGGATTGGCATTGCCTGTTACCGTTCTATAGGCCTTACTCACTTTTCGTCACTTTTTAAATTAAAAAAAAAAAAAAACACCCTGCATTCACTTGTGTTTGCAGCTTGTATAGATCCTGTATAGAAATTCCTGTATTTGAGATATAGATTTGTTTCATCACTAAAAAAGAACTCCCTCCCGCTACCTCTTTGTGTTCACACCCACCCATTTCTAGACGGGGAATGTTCTATAAATGGACTTGTACAGTACACAGTCTTTATTTTAACTGTAACAGTGTGGGTGATATATAATTCACAAACCACTCATTTAAAGTGTACAGTTCAGCGGCTCTGAAGATACTAAGAGTTCTGCAACCATCACCATCGTCAAGTTAGAGCCCTTACGTCACCCTGAAAGGAAACTTCCCACCAATCAGCAGTTGGTCTCTATTTCTCCCAAAGCCTCAGCCCCAGGCAACCACTAATCTGCTTTTTGTCTGTGTGGATTTGCCTGTTCTGGACAATGCATTCAAATGGAATATATAAATATATATACATAAATTATATTTATAAATATATATAAATAATAAATAAATATGTAAATAATATATTTATAATCATGTATTTGTAGTCCTTTGTACCTGGCTTTTTTCACCGAGGATGATGTCATCAAGGTTCATCCATTTATCGGTTGTTTCCACTTTTGGCTCTGATGAATTGATTGAACTGATTGGCTATTTTATGGATCGAACTGATTGACAATTATGAATTAACTATTTCCGCTTTGGGCTATTGTGAATAGTGTTACTATGAACATTTACATACAAGTTTTTGTGTGGATGTAGGTTTCTATTTTTTTTAGGTATATACCCAGGAATGGAATTGCCAGATTATATCATAACTCTGTTTAACCGTTTCAGACACTGCTAATGAAGGATAGTTGGAAGAAAGGCAGGCAGGGACAAGGGGCCCCCAGGCACCCCGAGAGGAAACCACCCTTAAAAGGGTTTTACTTCACCCTGGCAGGAGCCATCCACCTTTGCCCACGTGATAGGTAGATGACAAAACCTGATGGGGTGACACGCTTGGAAAGGGTTGATGAGATTAAACCAGCCTGCTCCCAAGCCCGTAAAAACCCCGAGACTTAGGAACTCTGGGGACAACCCTCTTGGGTCTCCTCCCTCTTTGGGAGCTTTGTACTATCGCTCAATAAACTTTGCATTGCTGCCCACCAATCTTCATCTGGTCGGCCTCTTCACTCTTCCTGTGACCAAGAAGCCCTGGCACTGAAGGAGAAGGAACCCTGTAACATTGCCAAACTGTTTTCCTAAGCAGCTGTGCTATTTTCCATTCTCAGTGGATGAGGGTTCTTACTTCTCCAAATCCTCACCAACACTTGCTATTGTCTGTCTTTTTGCTTCTAGCCATCCGGGTGGGTGACGAGTCGGACCTCACTGTGGACTTCTTCAAAAAAGATTTTGTTTTGGGGGTGCCTGGGTTGCTCAGTTGGTTAAGTGTCTGACTTTAGCTCAGGCCATGATCCCAGAGTGCTCATGTTGGGCTTCTTGCTCTGCGGGGAGACTGCTTCTCCTCTCCCTCTGTCCCTCCCCTTGCTCTTGCTCTCTCTCTCTCTCAAATAAATAATTAAAATATTTTTAAAAAGTAAAATGAAAGACTTGACTTTAAATAATCTCTACACCCAACATGGGGCTCGAACTCACAACCCCGAGATCAAGAATCACACACTCCTACCGACTGTGCGGGCACAGTGCCCTTCACTGTGGTTTTGATTTGAATTTCTCTAATGACTAGAGACATTGGGCATCTTTTCCTGTGCTTGATGGCCTTTGCAAATCTTCTTTGGAAAAAATGTCTACTTGCATCCTTTGTCCGTTTTTAAATTGGATTATGTCTTTTTATTGTGACTGTTCTCATATAATCTAGATACAAGTCCCTTAGATTTATGACTTGCGAATGTTTTCTTCCATTCTTTATGCTTTCTTGATGGTATTATTTGAAGCACAAAATATTTTAATTTTGAGGAAGTCCAATTTATCTATACATTTTTCTTATTTTTTTTTTTTTTTTGTCTTATAGCCTAGAAGCCTTTGCCTAGTCTAAGGCTATGAAGGTTTATCTCTGTATTTTCTTCTAGAAAAGAAGGACTCTTCTAGAAAAGAGATTTGTAGTTGTAGCTACGTCATTTGATCCATTTTGAGTTAAAGTTTATGTATGGTATGAATAAGAAGTCTGATTTCTTTTGTACATGGATACCCAGTTGTCCCAGCACCATTTTATTGAACAACCATTCTTTCCCATTGAATTGTCTTAGCACCCTTTTCCAAGATAGATTGACGGTAAGTGTAAATAAAGGTTTGTTTCTGGACTCTTGATTCTATTCCATTGATCTATTTGTCTATTCTTATGACAACACTACACAGTCTGGATTGCACCAGCTTTGTAGTACATTTTAAAATCAGGACTGTTCTTTTGCAACAGTGTTTTGGCTACTCTGAATTTCTTGGCTTTACATATGAAGAATCAGTCAGTTCCTGCAAAAAAAAAAAAAATCAGTAGGAATTTTGATAAGGATTACATCAACTATGTAGATCATTCTAGAAAGTATGGCCGTCTTAGCAATATTAAGTCTTCCACTCCATGAGCACAGGGTGTCTTTCCATTTATTTAGGTCATATTTAATTTCTTTCAACAATTTTTAAAAATTTTTCAGACCATACATGTTATATTGCTTTTGTTAAATTTTTCCTAAGTGTTTTACTCTTTTGACACTATTGTAAATGCTTTTTTTTTTCTTGGAATTGTTTTTCTTAATTCCAGTTTCAGGTTATTCATTGCTAGTATATTGATTGATTTTTGTATATTGATGTTGTACTCCCTAATCTTGCTGAACTTATCGGTTGTAATCATTTTCAGTGGATTCCTTAGGATTTTTTATATACAAAATGTCGTCTGCCGGTAAAAACTTTTCTTCTCACGCATTTTTATTTATTTATTTATTTTAGAACGAGAGAGAGAGCGAGCATGCGCAAGAGCAGTGAGAGCAGAGGGAGAGACAGAGAGACAGAGAGAATCTCAAGCACACTCAGTGCTGACCATGGAGCTGGACACGGGGCTTGATCTCCTGACCCTGAGATCACCAGCTAAGCTGGAATCAAGAGTTGGAGGCTTAACTGACTTCACCACCCAAGCGTCCCTCCGCGTGTTTTTAAAATAGACTTTATTTTTTAGAGCAGTTTCAAGTTCACACTAAAATTAAGAGACATATACCCTCTGCCCCTATACACATAGGCTCCTTCATTTTCAACATTCCCCACAAAAGTGGTGCATTTACTACAATGGGTGAAGCTACACTGGTGCATCATTAGCACCCAGAATCCACAGTTTACATTAGGGTTCACCCTTGGTGTTGTACCTTCCATGGGTTTTAACAAATGTATAAGGACATGAATCCATCATTATGGCATCACACAGAATCTTTTCACTGCCCTAAAAATCCTCTGTGCTCTGCATGTTCATTCATCACTCCTCTTGAAACCCTGGCAACCATTGGTCTTAACTATTCCCATAATCTTGCCTTTTCCGGAATGTCATTTAGTTGGAATTATGTAATATGTAGTCTTTTCAGGCTGGCTTCCCTCAGTTAGTGGCATGCATTTAGCTCTTTAGAGCCGAACAATATTCCATTATTGGATGGATTACAATTTATTTATCCATCCCCCACCAAAGGACATCAAGGCTGCTTCCAAGTTTTGGCAATTAAAAATAAAGCTGCTATAAACATCCAAGTCCAGGTTTTGTGTAGAGGTAAGTTTTCAACTTCTCTGGGTAAATACCAAGGAACACGATTGTTGGATTGTATGGCAAGAGGATACCTAGTTTTCTAAGAACCACCAAATTGCCTTGCAAAGCGGCTGTTCCATTTTGCACTCCCACCAGCAACAAACGAGGATTCTTTTTGCTCCACATCCTCTGCAGCATTTAATATGGGCAGTGTTTTGGGTCTTGGCCATTCTAATAGGTGGGTAGTGGGATCTCATTTTAATTTCCTTGATGACTTATGATGTGCAGCATCTTTTCATATGCTTATTTGCCCTTTGCATGTATCTGTTAAGCTCTTTGGCCCATTTTTAAATTGAGTTGCTTGCTTATTGTTAAATTTTAAGTGTTCTTTGAGTAGTTTTGGATAATAGTCTTTTAACAGCTGTGTCTTTTGCAAATATTTCTCCCAGTCTGTGACTTGTCTGTTCATTATCTTGACAGTGCCTTTAATTTGCATTTTTCTAATGGCTAATGGTGCTGAACATCTTTTCATGTGTTCATTTGGCAGTTAGTGTAATACCTGTTTATGCCTTTTCTCTGTTTCTTAATTGGAGTTTGTTTGTAACTGTTGAGTTTTGAGAGTTCCTTACGTATTCTTGACATAAGGCCTTTGTTGGATATGTGCAATCATATACTGTAAAAAATTAGTTTCAACCATGTAAGTAGTACATGAATGCATTCTTTTTTTTTTTAAAAGTAGGCTCCACGCTCAACACGGAGTTTGAACTCATGACCCTGAGATCAAGACCTGAGCTGAGATCAAGAGTCAGACACTCAACCAAATGAGCCACCCTGGTGCCGCCCATGAATGCGTTCTTTATTTAAAAATAGTAAAACAGGTTTGATAAAGTTTAAACCCCCAAATCCTTTCCTTTTCCGCCATCCTCCCAGGGATGACCATTATTATGGATTTGAGGCATATCGCATCTAGGTTTTTTAAAAATACTTTTCTCAAGATACACAAACTCACAGAATGTATATGGTGCTGTTTTGTATCTCAGTTTGACAAAAAGGTTGTACTGTTTGTATCACAGTGCAACAGATGCATTTTTGAATTAAGGATATTTTAGAGACTTTCTTAGTGTTGATACATATCTCCAGTCTGTTCCTTCACATTATTGTAAAAGCCCTGCATTGTAGGACTATGTTATGTTTAGCCACAACTCTGCTCCTCGACTTCCAAGTGGTTCCCAGTGCCTCTCCAGCAAACAGTGCTGCAGTGAACCACCTCATACAGGCCTCTGGGCATGCGTGGGAGTGTTTCTTTAGCAAGATATAGAGAAAGGGAATGTTGTGAACATTAAGGTATGTGCTCTATCTTTTTATGTAGTATATATATATATATATATTTTTTTTTTAAGGATTTTATTTATTTATTTTAGAGAGGAAGGGACAGAGAGAAAGAGATGGGGCAGAAGGAGGAGAGAGTCTCAAGTAGACTCTGCGCTGAGCATGGAGCCAATGTGGGGCTGGATCCCACAACCCTGAGATCATGACCTAAGCTGAAATCAAGAGTCTGGATGCTTAGCCGACTGAGCCACCCAGGTGCCCCATGCTTTTTGTATTTTCATAGATCCTGCCAAATCGCCCTCCAAGATGTGCATTTTCCCCACACCTTGGCCAACAACCAAGAAAACCACATCTTCTGAATGTAAGGCACACTATTTTGTAGGCCAATTGCCTACCAGCTGCAATGAAGAAGGCAGTCCGAGGGTGGGGGAGAGGAGTGGGGTTCAGAAACGCTGCCGCCGAGGGTAAGGGGGCAGCTCTCACTGGGCCTTCTGTGCCACGGGGCCTGCGCCCACACACTTCCAGCTCCTCTCTACGAGGAATTGTCATTGAGCAGAGGAGACAGAGGAGACATGAGGACTAAGTTCAGTGCGGATTCTGGATTAGAACGTGAAATAGGAGAAGTGAGAACACTGGTGCGACCCCACAAAGTCTGCAGTTTAACTGTTGTGCACCAGTGTCAATTTATTCGCTGTGACCAGCGTGCCCTGGTGATATTAGCATCAGGAGAGGCTGAGAGAATGAAAAACAGGATGTCAGATCTTGGCAACAGGCCTGTAAATCTAAAATTATTGTAACATAAAAATTTGTAAAAGAAAAGACTTGAACGTGCAATAAAATACAATGTGTGGACTGTACTTGGATCCCAATGGAAACAAACCAAAAAGAGACTTTTAGGGGGAGGAAACAGCCAATATTTGAATATAGACTGGGTATTAGACAGTATTAAGTAATCATTATTAATTTTGTCAGGTGTGATATCATGTTTTATGAACAAAAATTACCTACTGAAGGTGCATGCTGAAGTGTTTATAGGTAAAATGATATAATAGCTGGAACTTGTTCTAAAATATTCAGAAATGATGGGGGTGCCTGGCTAGCTCATTCGGTGGAATATATGAGTCTTGATCTCAGGGCCATGAGTTTGAGCCATGTTGGGTGCAGAGATTACTTAAAAACATAAATAAAATATAAATGGATAACTCTTTTTTTAAAAAGTGAAAATATTCAGAAACAAAAGAGAAGTACTTTTGGGTAAAGTGGTATAATCTCTTGGGGTTACTTTAAAATAGCCCAGAAAAATGGGGCACCTGGGTAGCTCACTGGTTGAGCATCTGCCTTCGGCTCAGGATGAGATCCTGGGGTCCTGGGATCGAGTTCCGCATTGGGCTCCCTGCAGGGAGCCTGCTTCTCCCTCTGCCTGTGTCTCTGCCTCTCTCTCTCTCTGTCTCTCCTGAATAAATAAATAAAATCTTAGAGAAAAATAGTCCAGAAAAGAAAGTGTAGTTGGGAAAAAAGATGAAAACCGGTTGGTAAAATGTTGCTACTTATTGAACCCGGATGGAAGATGACAGCCTGTGGGTGGGTGTCTATTGGCCTCTTCGCTCTGCTCTTACGAATGACTCAGGTTTTCTGCAAGAAAAGGCTAAGTAGACAACACTGCCCCAGGATAGCAGTGACTTAGGGACACTCCACTTTTTCTTCTCACCAGACTTTTTCACACTTCCATAGCGCTTCCCACGTTGTTTGACTTCGTCCATAGAACTTGTCTCCTCTCCAGTCTGAGGGATCCTCGTGGCTGTTTCCTCTCTGCACCAACCGCATCCGCCCCGACAAGTGCTTGCTGAACATTAATCTGTACCAGGCCCTCTGCTGCCCTGGGGGGTGCGGGCGGGCAGGATGATAAGGAAAAGTAACTGTTGCCAACTCATTGAATCTATCATCCAGGGTGGCTCATGTCCAGGGGCCAGGGCCCTGAGTCACTTGGCTCTCAGCTTGTTGTCCTACTCGTTTTCTCACTTTGACTTTTCTGCCTCCAGCTTCTAAGGACCCTTGTGGTAACACTGGGTCCACTGAGATAATCCAGGATGATGCCCCGTCTCGAGAGCCTTTACTTAATCACATCTGCCAAGTCTGCTTTGCCAGGTAAGGTAGTGATGTATTCACAGGTTCTGCGGGTGAGGACGTGGACATCTTGGGAGGGGTGTGTTTCCAGCCTGCTACATCTTTTTTTGGAATTCTATGTTTAAAAAAGACTTGAAGTCAATGAGATGGTTTAAGTGAAGGGAGGACCTGATGGGATCTGACCTCTGCTCTGACTATTGTATCCAGGATGGACTGGGTGGGGGGTAGCAGGGGAACAGGGGTGGGAACAGTGTTAGGAGGCTGTCGGGATAGCTTAGGTCAAATCATCCAGCTTGGATGAGAATGGAAGGGTAAGGATGGGGAAGAATGAAGAATCATGTTTGATGGATGGAAGGAAGGATGGATGGAAGGATGGATGGATGAGCCAACAGCCTGTCTTGGAACAAAAGGGACCTGCTTCCTGGCTTTCAGTTTCCACTCTAGAAGCACAGTGCGCTCCTCTGCTGCTGGGACGTGCAGCCCTTGACCATCACAGGATGGCCCTCTGAGGCCCACGTGGCTGATGACCTCAGAAGGCTCCTCGTGCCTTCTTTCCTGGAAACTTTTATCTTTGGCTTCAGAACCATGACCCAGCTGAGGCCTCTCCCAGCAGGGGAGCAAAGACACCCAAGCAGTTGCTCGTAGTCGTGTTTCCACCTCCGTTCGAGCTGAGCTGCCTTCCCAGGTCCTGCGCTGGAAACAGCCCCTGAGTGTTAACCTCAGTTTCAGAATAAACAACCATGACTCCGGTTTCACAATTTATTTAACTGATCTGTTCGTGTACTGAGAGGTCCGGCACTTTCCTTCTGGAACTTCAGGCGTGTTGTAGGCCGGCGGCCAGAGCAGCCAGAGGCAAGGTGTGATGTGTGTACAGTGGGGCATGTGCCCATTCCACCCCTTCCCTCATGTGTGGGCCCCTCCAAAGACTGCCTTTGTGACTGCAAGGTGACCCCGAAATGGAGGGTCAAGGTGGAGGCAGGTCATTCTATTTTGGTGTCTGAGTCAATGAGCCAGCCCCCACTTCCCAAAAGGCCACCTGACTCAGTCTATGAAGTGGGGCCGGCTCGTTCTACCCCACGAACTCTTGGAGCTGGTTCCTCGGATTGCTTTACAAAAATTCTTGGGGCGGGCAGTGGTGCCCGGCGGGCTGCGGCGGTGATCGTGCAACTCTTGATCTCCGGGTTTTAAGTTTGAGCCCTGTGATGAGTGTAGCGATTACTTAAAAACCAAAAACTTAAAAAAAAAACTCTTTGGGAATGAGACTCTTCAGCTGTGCTCAGCTGTAGCTTCCCGCAAACCAGACGTCAAAATGTGGCATGTTTGGACGGCCCCAGGCTCAGCCAAGGAGGAAGGGGGGGCTCGCGCAGGCCCCTGCTAAGGACCCGGCCTTTGCCCCCCGCGGTGCTCCAGGGGGGCCGAGGAACCAGCAGCCCTGTGACCTGTCCTTCCCCCGGGGCCCTCCGACCTCCCGGGGAGGAATTCCTGACCCTCGAGGTCGGGAGCCCAGGCCAGGGCCCAGCCCGCCCGGCAGGCTGCTCTGGTCCCGCCCCCCCGCGACCCCAGCCGCCCCCCCACCGTGACCTCGGCCACTCCCCCCGTGACCTCGGCCGCTCCCCGCGACCTCAGCCGCCCCCCCCCCCCGTAACCTCGGCCCCTCCCCCCCCGCGACCTCGGCCGCTCCCCGCGACCTCAGCCGCCCCCCCACGTGACCTCGGCCCCTCCCCCCCGCGACCTCGGCTGCTCCCCGCGACCTCGGCCGACCCCCTCCCAGGCCCTGCGGCTCCCCCTCGGCCGCCCCCCCCCCCCGTGACCTCGGCTGCTCCCCGCGACCTCGGCCGCCCCCCTCCCAGCCCCTGCGGCTCCCCCTCGGAGGCCCCTCCCGGCTCCCGGCTTCCGGGGCTGCAGCCCGGGGCTCCCCGAACCCCGCCCTCCCGCAGGCCCCCCAGTTCCTCGCACACGGCCGGGGAGGGGGTGTTTGCCCGCTTCGATCCGGGCCGAACAGGACGTGGCCCGGGCCGGCGAGGACCTTCCTCGCGTCTCGAAGTCCATCCTGGGCAGCGGGGTCGGCGCCGCCCTCGGCCCGGGGCGTGACCCTGGGTCCCGGGATCGAGTCCCGCGGCGGGCGCCCTGCAGGAGCCCGCTGGGTCTCTGCCCCCCCCCGGGTCTCCATGAATAAATAAATAAAATCTTAAAAAATATATAAAAGAAAGAACGCGTGGCGCCCCGCGTGCGGCCCCGGCAGGCAGCCCGGGGACCTGGGGACCCGCCCGCGCCCGCGTTCCCCGGAGCACCCCCGGCGGCGCCCGGAAGGGGGCGCAGTGCCCGAGCCGTGACCCGGGGCCTGGCGGGGTCCCACGCGCAAGTCGCTGCCCGTCCCGGCGGGTGAAACCCACGGAGCGCGGGACCCGGAAAGGACACGGACGAGCCACCGCGCCCGGGGCCGGGGTCCTGCACCCTCCCCCAGGGGCGAGCTCGGCGGGCGCCCCGGAGGCGGTGGCTCCCACCCCCCTCCCCTCCGGTTCACCCCACTCGTGTTCCTCGGCCTGGGGGAGGGAGCGTCGGTGCTGGGTGCTTGCGAGCACCTGAACACCTCGGCCCTTTCTGTTGGGGCTTTTGAGCTTTTATTTTTAGATTGTATTTATTTATTCATGAGAGACCGAGAGAGAGAGAGAGAGAGAGAGAGAGAGAGAGAGAGAGAGAGGCAGAGACACAGGCAGAGGGAGCAGCAGGCTCCATGCGGGGAGCCGACGCGGGACTCGATCCCGGGACCCGGGGTCACGGCCTGGGCCCAAGGCAGCCGCTCAGCCGCGAGGCCCCGCCCCCAGAGGGGCGCCGCTCCTTCCTGAGGTTCCAGTCGCCCGGGAGGCCGCCCCCAGGGTTGAGGGGCGCCTGTCTCTGGCAACCAGGCTGCGCCCCAGCGCCCGGCCGGCTCACAGGCAGCCCGAGCGGTCCCGTCCAGGACGCTCGTCAATCAGCACGCGTGGCCCCGGCCCGGGAAGCCTGGGGGTGGGGGTGGGGGTGGGGGGCTCCCACCTTCGTGCGGCCGCCGAGCCTGCCCTCTGCTCCTCACCCTGCCCCCCTTCCGCCCCCTGCGCCCCAGGGCCGCCACCTGGGGCTTTGGGGCCCCGACACGGGACCTCACTGCTCTTTGGCGGTTCCTTCGTCTGCAAAGTAGGGGGTAATGATGGCACCGGCCTCATGGGAGGAATATGAAATTCCAACACGTATAGCCGGTGTCTGGCATAGAGGATGCGCGGTTTGCTATCATAACATTATTTTTTTAAGTAGGCTCCATACCCAACGCGGGGCTCGAACCCACGACCCTGAGACCAAGACCTGAGCTTCGGTCAAGAGTCGGATGCTCCAGAGTCAGATGCTCCACCAACAGAGCCACCCAGGCGCCCCTTATTGTTGTGATTGTTTTACCTGTTGACAATCAAGAAATAGGGGGTGTAGCCCAGAGTAAGGAGCCCTGATCTTTTTTTTTTTTTTTTTTTTTTTTGACTTCCCCTCCTTCCGCAAGGGGCAGAGCTCCTTTCTGCAGCATGGGTCTCCGGAATGGCACTGGTGCCTGTCCCTCCCCTGCTGCGTTCCCAGCAGCGCCCGTGCCCACGAGGTGGACACACTATGTACGAAAAGCACGCAGGAAACCCTCTATTTACCCGCCGATCCTGACTTCCCAAGTCAGCGGCTAAAGGAGGCTTCAACCACTGGATTCAATCCAAAGGATTACCTCGACTACCTCGACAACCTCGCAGGCGCTTTTGGTAAACACTTCGAGGCTTTTATTCTACAGGTAGTGATACAAGGTTGCCAAATACATTTTACGTTCTTGTTGCACAATTTTGAGACATGACGCTCTGATTTAGGACCGGAACTTAACCTGACCTTTATTTGGTGTACATTTAGCATCATGCCCCATACTGGTGTTAAAAGTGGGCCCAGGGGCTCAGTCGGCTAAGCGTTCAACTCTTCTTGGTTTGGGCTCAGGCCATGATCTAGGGTTGTCGGATTGAGCCCCATGTTGGGCTCCAGGCTTAGCGGGGAGTCTGCTTCTCTCCCTTTGCCCCCCATCCCACTCGTGTGCTTGTGCTCTCTCCCCCCCGCCAAAGAAATACTTTAAAAAAGATGGGTCCAGCGAGGGAGGTTAAAACTACATCAGTTATAACTTACATGTGCTTATGAATTAAGAAATTAAGATCAACTGGATTTTGCAAGGCAGTGCTGGGTCAGTACGGGGCCAATCGGTTCTAACCCAGGCTGGCTGACAGCTTATATACCATTTCCCACCGGACATGCGACGCCAGACAGAATGAATGATTTGAAGCTTGATGAAATGACAGCAGGGTGGGGACTCCTGCCACAATCTGGAAATTAAATGATACATGAGGATCATTCTGATTAGAAGGTGCATATAAAACCGTCACCTAGCCATTCGGGACTTTGGGAGTATTCTGAAAGTACAGCACACACCGTGACCTTCGGGACCACCCAGGGTATCTCCCACGTAATTGTGCAATAGGATTTGCCTGCTTCTGAGCCTGGGCTGCCGCTGACCAATGATGCTGCTGTCTAGGAAATCTGGGGTTACACAAAAGCAAACCCTAAACTGAGAGCTCGAGATTTAGTGTTTGTTTGTTTGTTTTTTAAGATTTTATTTATTTGACAGAGACAGAGAAAGCGCACAAGCAGAGGCAGAGGGAGAGGGAGAAGCAGACTCCCTGCTGAGCGGGGAGCCGGATACGGGGCTCGATCCCAGGACCCCGAGATCATGCCCTGAGCCGAAGGCAGATGCATAACTGACTGAGCCACCAGGAGCCCTGAGATTTAGCAGTTTTAAGACCTCTGGTCAGGGTGCCCAGGTTGATAAAGCTGAACGCTACATGTTATATATATTATAGACATCAAGTAACACCACAAGCATTTAAAAAAAAGGAAGTTTATTGGTCTTTAAATGGCTCAAATTGCAAATAAACCAATCGGGTAGTGGCATCAGCCTAAGACATGTGATGCATCTTTGTCAGTTGGCTTCATAGCACCTCAGTACCCAGGAGAGGAAAGGTCTCAGAGCGAAGTCACAATGTTAGTGGTTAGGACCCCTGGTTAAATAAGACTGCAATGAGTACACGTGGAGATCGCTGGGCCCGCCGGGCCAGTGTTACATCGGCAACTTTAATTCTGCACATGGCATAGCCTATGAAAAAATACGAAATGAAAGATGTACATCTCAAACCCTTTAAGGACAAATATTTAACATGACAAGTCAGATGTAATATCTAAAGAGCTGAGAGTTCCTAAAAAGCCTATTTTTGTTAACTTTACGTACACACCTGTTACCTGGAATGCCTGAACACACCTTTGACTTGTGGAAATTAGGACTGAGCGAAAAGAAAGACGAACTTTGTTGAATCAACTGCCTTAGTCCCAGTCCGAAGAAGAAAAGAAACCTCTTGACAGTGGTGTATTTCCCATTGAAACTACGTCCCCGAATAGCATGCTAGAATTTTCCCAGTGGGCACACCACACAATAGCGACACAAGCTAACTTCTGGCCTGCGTGTGCCACACGTGCTTTCCGCACTACACTCAGGCTGCCCGCCGGCTGTTAACTCTAGGGAACCGTGCTCTGGCGTTCTTCATTATGAACGCGGACCAGAGAGACTCCCGAGCACTCCCCGAGCCCAACTGCAGCCTCCTGAGCGCACACTGAGAAATGGCCAGGTGGCAAGCACCCAGGCTTTCCCCAAGTGTTCCAGTGCAAAGGGCCTCGGCTCTAGTGACGTTCTCCGTGTGCCCCGTTCCGGAGAGACCAACGACCTCACACAGGCTCACCACTTGTGGAAGGGATTTCCAGGGACCGGCGTCTTAAAGAAAAACGGGCTCACTGAAACAGAACTGTGCTGAATCCTCACAGTCTAAAATTATCTTACAAGTAGATGCTGGCCCTTCATTTCACACTACCTTACAGTTAATTAAAAGCAATCAAGGAGCTCTGGAACATTACTTTCAAGAACCAGAGTATGGCACACATTTTAAATTTTGGACAGACTCCTAGCAGACAGGTTATTTTTCAAGAATCTTCTATACAAAAGTTGTACTTCATACCAAGCAAGCATTCTCTCACCAGGACACACGCGGCGACAGGCCCCCGGCACCAGTGAGGACACACCCAGAATGATGTCACCGGGTATTTTTCGGTTTCTAAATTAAGGCATATTCAAAAATTTCCATGTACAAGTTTACACCACTTTTCTACGTTAATCACCAGGTAATTAATGCAGGTTCACAGATGAATTACTCTCAATTTAACTATATGCAACAATCATGCCAATAACTTTTCTTCTATGTTTTGCATAACAATGGTTAAAAAAAGTGGTACAGTTTAACTACCATGTTCACAATTGTCATTTTTCAAGGCAGTAGAAGACCAAGACATTTTAAAATGATATAAAATTTAAGCTTTATAATAAACCAGAGGAAGTAGCCTTTCCTCCCATTCCCCCCACCCCGTCTCAGCTCTAACAGTTCCAGAAAGACTGCCCGCAAAACACAAGCCCACACGCTACATTCGGGACTGCAATAAATGTAGGCAATTATGAAAGAAGTTGAACTTTGCTTCTTGGTGAAGCCACATTAATTTCTTTTTTAAGTGAATTTGACTTTCAGTGCAGTTCCAATTCATGCTTTTAGTGATACATAACAATTTCCAAATTGTTAAAGTAATTTCAGTCAATTGAGCCTTCGATGGCAATGCTTATAAATTATATTTATTAGTATGGTCAAGATAAGAAAGGAGTTTGGGCTTTGATTATAAAATGCAACATCTTTCTCTGATTCTCTTGGCTAAACTTTTCCTCTTCTTTTTTCCATTCTTTTCTTTGCTGTCTTCCATCTTTCTGGCTCGAATTTCTCTCATTAAATCAAAAAATACCTAGAAAGAAGAAAACAGGGTAAATAAAACCAACATATCAAATGAGCTTGGTACTTCTTGGAACCAAAGCAGCAAACCTTGGAAATAAGCTAAGAATGACGACTTAAGGGTTCCTGTTTGGGGAGCACAAGGAGAAGATGACACAAAACCAGAGAGACTCGGTGGGAGGGGGCCGGCGGGGAAGGATCGCCGTTGAGATCCCGCCCGGCCCCCACTCAGTCCCACCCGGTCCGCCCGGCTCAGCCATGATCAAGGCGATCCTCAGCTTCAACAACCACGGGAAGCCACGGCTCTCCAAGTCCTACCAGCCGACAGTGAAGATACACAACAGCACATCAGCAGGGAGACATTCCATTTGGTAGCTAAGAGGGATGGAAATGTTTGTAATTTCCTAGACGGAGGACTGTTAATCGGAGGATCTGACAACAAACTGATGTATAGACATTATGCAACATTGTATTTTGTCTTCTGTGTGGATTATTCAGAAAGTGAACTTGGCATTTTAGATCTAATTCAAGTCTTTGTGGAAATATTAGACAAGTGTTTTGAAAATGTGAACTGGATTTAATTTTCCATGTGATAAGGTTCACAATATTATTGCAGAAATGGTGATGGGGGGAAATGGTATTGGAGACCAACATGAATGAGACTGTTACACAAATTGATGCACAAAATAAACTGGAGAAATCTGAGGCTGGCTTAGCGGGAGCTCCAGCAGTGCTGTATCAGCTGTAAAGAATATGAATCTTCCTGAGATCCCAAGAAATATTAACATTGGTGACATCAGTATAAAAGCGCCAAACCTGGCCTCTTTTAAATAAAACATTAAAAAGGCCACTCCCAGGTAAAATCCAGGGGGAAAAGTCATCTAAGTTTACCATGCACTTGTTTACCAAAAATAAGAGGAAGAGAGTCTTAACTTTTGCTCTGGATTTAAGTCAAGGTACTGTATAAAAGTTGTGTAAAATCAGTATGGAAGTTCAATGTTGCTTTTCTTGCTCAGTGATTTTGAAGAAATTGAGTAGTTCCAGTGTGATATTTCTCTTTCTTTTCTAAACCGCATTCCTGTGCCCACCTGAAAGCATGCCTCTATGTATTGGCTATTACAGTATTTCAAACAGTGCTTGAGACATTTCTTTAAATTATGTACAATCTACAATATTGGTGTATTCTATGGATCACAAGTGCAGCATCCCATAATCCTTTTGTTGTCACGGTTGTCACAACCAAATATGTATTGCATGAAAACATTATGACCTTTCCTCCTAGTTTAAATAAACTCCAAGGTAACTGGACTTCTAAAGTACCTTTCTACTATTTGCCTGATATCTACTTTAGCAATAATTTTTTTACGACCCTCTGACTCAAGAAAGTAAATAAAAGTATATTTTATCACTGTTAAAAACAAACAAACAAACAAACAAGCAAACAAACAAACCCCAGAGACTCCTTCCCCAAGGTACTGGGAAAACTGGGAACTTCCCTGTATTGCACTTTTCGGTAAAATTGTTCCCATCATTAACCTAATCTTCCCATTCCAATTTTCAGGGGGAAAAAAAAAAAAAAAAAGACCAAAGCCCTACAAATGATGATAGCTCCAAAGTTAAAGCTCAGTGGATTCCATCTGAGTAACTTACAACGAATGAATGTATTTTACTAATTCACATTTAAAAGTAATTAATTTAATAAAATTTATAGTTAATAACTATAGTTTACATATAGATATACATATAATATCTAGTTAATAACTTGACTTGCTTTTCTTCAGCTCCATTTTTAGAAACAAAGCTAAGGAAAACAAGTGCTTCCTTTATCATTTTGATACCAGATGCGAAGAAAACAATTTCTTTCAACATATCTGAGAATTTATCAATTCTGATGCCTAGAAACTGGCAAATGAGAGATATTCGCATAATCATTTAAAAATTACTAGTGTAACAACTCAAAAGTTAAATGTCAGTAACAAATGTCTGAGGGCAGACAGGTCTACAGGGACGTGGGCTCACACTGCTCAGTCATGAGTGTGTGTGTGTGCGATGCCTGGAAGAGTGACTTTCATGGGTTACACTCTAAAATTCTGAATTTAAAAAAATTGTTATAATTTCTATTTTATTTTTCTCATAAGCATGAAATAAGATGTGACATCACACCGATGTATTAAGAACTCACTCAACTGAAATCAGAGATTTAAAAAACTCTAGTTAGCTTGTGCATTGTTGAGTGTTGTAAGTAAGCAAACGTATGCTATGGAACGGCTGCTGGGCCTTTTCAAACATTCCTCCAGCTGTCTAAAGGAAACACTAACTGGAAAAGAGAGGTGCTATCAAGGATAGCAGAGAACTACCTGCATGTGTGCTGAACAGGAGTTATGTGGATTTGCCTGCATTTGAAATGGAAACAATGAAATGATAAACCAAACACCAATATTATTTTCAGGATGAAGAGAACAGGGGACACGGAACAATGAGGCATCTCTGAATATACCTCGTCATACAACTTCTACTTTGGAAATGTAAATGTTTTACAGCTTAAAAAACGAAAATAAACACAAAAAAGCAGCTGCCCAAAACTGAAAGTCAAACTAAAACAAGACTAACTACATGTTCGTAGTTATATACAAGATATATACAAGTATATATACAAGAATAAAAAATAAAACCTCAACAAAAAAACAAAACAAGAAAAATCTTAAACTTCACTTTGTAATTTAGTGGTTGATAGTAACAGTGGTATTACTCTTTTGGAAGAATTTTATATATACGCTGCAGGATAGTGTATGAGCAATTATGTGGGTTAGGAATGACGATTTTCAGTGTAAGAGAGAAGATACATCTTTCTTATATCTAAGTAAGATATAAAGTCAAAGAGGTAGAGAATCCTGAATGCTAAAACTGAATTAGCAGTAACAGTATGATCTCATGATTTGTTTTCTTTCAATCATACGCATTTCCCAGCACTTCACTGAAAGGCCATGAAGCAATGACAACCCAACAGCAGTAAGCACATTAGTCCTCAGGCTGTTGCTGCTAAACACCATTCCTCCCAAGAGAACCAGTGTTCCTTAGATAAACGGCTGATTCCTGATCTGAAGCAAGAAACAGAAAGTAAATCAGAAGGCAAGGAAACTATTGGGGGGGAAAAAAGGCAAGGAAGCAACCAGAGACTAATGGCTTAAGTCAAACGGACACAGGACCAACACACAAAGGGGTGTGAATGGTTAGAACAGGGAAAAACTGAGCAAAGCAAGCCCACAGAGAGTGCAGGAGACTGAAACACATGGGTAACACGACCCCTGGGGTCTCTGCCCTCACTCCTTGCATCTTGGCTTCCCTGAGGCGATTTTAGAATGTCTGTGCTTGGAGTGCACAGCTGGCCAGCTCGGGCGGAAAGCTTCCAAACTAGCTACATATAGTATCAGAGGACTTGCTTGTGGCTTCCTGATGCACACAGATCACTATGGAGTGAACTTCAGAAGGTTTTTTTTAAAGTAGGCTCCACACCCAGGATGGAGCCCATCACTGGGCTTGATCTCATGACCCTGAGATCACGACCTGAGCTGAAATCAAGAGTTGGACGCCCGAACAACTGCACCACCCAAGCGCCTGTTATAAAATTTAAAAAGCAAACTACAGAAATGGATGATCTTCATACACAGAAATATTTTATATATATACAACATATATGTGTGTATTTATATAAATAAATGTACTATATATAAAAATCCTATTTATACAGGGAAACACAAGCAAACACAAACTTTCCCTTAGACTCTATATATTGGTCTTTAAATGCAGATAAACGTCTGGAAAGACATACTTAAGTTAGTAGTGGTTACCTTAAAGGAAGGGGAGTGGAGTGGAATTTGGGTGAAGAGTGACTCACATTTTCTCCTTGCTACGAATTTCTCTTATACAATAAGCAGGTGTTCACATTTTTAATGACAAAAAAAATTAAAAATACAGTACATTTCTTCTAAAATTCTTTTCCCAACATAAAATTGGCTCTTTATGTAATAAATCATATTCTCGTTTTTGACATCTACTTGTTCAATGTCTTTCCATTCCTCCAAGGTGTTCCTTAAAAATTAAGAGCAATCTTGGAGTTATGCATTAAAGAGCCAGGACATTTAGCCAGAAGGCCACTAACAAGGTCATGAAGTGAACCTGGCACCCAGTGAGTCTAAAAGCAGGTTTGCCAGGTGGACCCTTGCTTCTGGGTGACTCCCCTGTGACAGGCATGGCCTCTGAGACAGGCGAGGCCCTGGCTGGACCACTCAGATGATCATGAAGCTTTTTACAGGGTGGACTCAAAATCTGCCTCTGAAACTTCGATGTGATGGTCTATTTGGAATCCAGATGAGGACACGGCATGAGCCCTTAATGTCTCGTAGGGGAGTTGAGCATTTATTTTCTGTGACAAAACAAGATACTACCCAATATAATAGAAGGAGACAATATTAACACTCACTACCCCAGAAAACTTGTACCAGGCTTTCATAGTGGGTGACGTACGCCCTGGGAGATACCACAGGTACTCCAACTGTTGTGTGTTGTAAATAGTCGGGAGATGACACAGGCACTTGAGTCGGCCACACCCAGAACCAGCAGATGCCATCACAGGCCTTTTGAACTTGAATTGGGTATGTAATCTCTCTGCATCTCAGTTTCCTCATCTAAAAAAGTGAGCATGGGAAGAGTACTTACACCTTACGGGGCTAAAGATACCTGGTTAGTGCTGGCTACAGTGCCTGCATCTTATAAACACAAATGAGTATGTGCTCTTCTAACTATTAACATTATTTCCTTAGCAAGAAACCAAATATAACCTAATTCTAGAAACTGGATAATTGCTGTAAGTTACTTTTATTTAGCCACTGAGGTATTTTATCTGGCATTTACACTCTTCGGGCTGTTGTGGTACGTGAAATGACAGTATTTATAAGCCGCCACATTTAATGTTATTTTGCTTTGGAGAGGTGACCCCTGACTACAGTCTACATTTCCCCAAACTGGCCACAGCAACAACCCCCTTCCCGCTTTTCCAGCACCTTGCCACCCTCATCAGGAAGTGGAGTGGATTCCCCTTCCTCCTGAACCTGGGCGGGACTCTGTGACCACTGCAGTTAACAGGACAACGTGGAAATAATGCTGCATAACTTCCGAGGCTAAGTCATAAAAGGTGATGTGGTTTCTGCCTGGTTCTTCCCTTGTGACGCTTGCCCCTGGCGCTCACCGTGCCACCCTGCTACAGGGACGGGTTTTTGTTTGTTTTTGTTTTTTAAAGATTTTATTTATTTATTAATGACAGACAGAGAAAGAGAGAGAGGCAGAGACACAGGCAGAGGGAGAAGCAGGCTCCATGCAGGGAGCCCAACATGGGACTCGATCCCGGGTCCCCAGGATCACGCCCTGGGCTGAAGGCAGCGCTAAACTGCTGAGCCACCTGGGCTCAGCATGACGCCTAAAGCACGACACGTGGAGAAGGTCCCATGGTGAGGAACGGAGGAGTCCCTGGACAACAGCCAGCATCAACTGGCTGACTCAGACACGTGTGAACAGTCTTGTGAACCTAAGCGGAGACGCTTCCAGCTGAGGCACCAGATACTGTGGAGCAGAGACAAGCCACCTCCACTGGGACCCGTCCAAATTCTTGGCCCAGTGGTTCTCAGAGCATAGTAAACGGTGGTCTGCTCGTGACACAGCCAGAGTAACCAAAATAGCCTATACCCAGCCCTGCCCTCGCCAGGGCCGCAGTCTGCACCACTGGGGAGCTTGCAGAAAATGCAAATTCTCAGCTCCCACTCATAGCACATGAATCAAAATCTCTGCGGGTAAGACCCAGGAATCCGTGTCCGTGAAGTCTCAGAGACAATTCTACAGCTAGAGTTGAGAGGCACTCGGCACAGCCTAGATGCCGGGGGCTGGCAAAGGCCCCATTGCAGGGCTCAGGGAGCCTGCCCCTGCCTCAGCTGATGGGCAGTCTTCTGGAAGATGTGCGTCTCCGACAGGAGGATGAAATAACGCACCTGGGCTGGCTCCTAGAGAGGAGGCAGGACTCAGGGAAGGGCCACCTGAATGAAGGCGGAAGATGGGATAGAGGAAAAAACAGGGTGGGGAGTGGAAGCGTAGTAATAGATTTCGAAGCCCTCTTCTCTGGGGCTCCTGTCTTGGGAGGCACCTTTACTTCGGAGAACCGGCATGGGGTTGGGCAGGTGTTAGCTCAGAGGACTTCTACCACGCCTTTTAAATTATCCAGCCGATCAGGATTAAGAAAAAAATTTTTAAAAAGGCAGGGATTCAGGTCAGAATCCTGTCAGCACGAGGAAAAAAGTCTCATGTTTCGGTGTCTCTCGGGAACCTGAGGACAAGGTGAAGTAGGAAATTCCTCACGTGCTGCACTGGAGCATTCAGGGCGGATACAAATCAGCACATGCTAAATCACCATTTGCAAGTTTCACAAATCTCTAGACACAGTGGAGCTGAGACAAAGCGAATCAACTTATTGTTAACATGATGTGCAGTAAGGAGGGCCACCCTTTACCTTGTCAACATTAGCTCGGGTTTTCGCAGATGTTTCCACATAGTTAACATTCCACTGGTCAGCTCTGGTTTTTGCCTCTTCTACAGAAACCTGCCTTTTATCTTCTAAGTCTGATTTGTTACCAACCAGCAGAAATGGAACATTCTCATCTTCTTTTACTCTTAAAATCTGCTCCCTGGACAAGAGAAAATAAGAAAGAAATATTAAAATTACCCCATGTTATACTAACAAAATAACAAAACCCATCTGCAATTAGCATTTGTTTACATGTTTCTTTACAATAGCAACTAGCTCATGCATGGTAGGAAATGAGCCACGCTTCCTCCTTATTCCACCATCGATCACCTGAATTACATACTCACTTCACAGATGAAGGAAATATGCACTAGCGAGGAGAACATAAATACGGCAGTAGAGGCACAAAACCCAGTGTCAAATGCAACTTTCTCTGAATGCTTCTTAAAAATCAACTTCTACTGGAAGGATGGTTTTAGATGTGTAGGACAGTCGCAAAGACGCTAGAGTTCCCATACCCTCGCACCCAAGTTCCCCTTACAGGCAACATCTTACGTTAGTGTGGTACATTTATCACAACTAATGAGCCACTCTTGAGACGTCTTTATTAATTGAAGTTCGAATTTTATTCCAATGTTCTTAGTTTTTACCTAATGTCCTCTCCCTGTTCCAGGATCCTGTCCAGGATCCCGCATGACATTTAGTCATCACATCTCCTCAGATTCCACGTGGTTCTGACAGTTCCCAGACCTCCTTTGTTTCTGATGACCTTGACAGTTTTGAGACATGCTGGGCAGCTACTTTGTAGAAAACCTCTCAGTTGGGATTTGGCTGATGTTTCTCTCATGATTAAACTGGGGTCACAGGATTGGGGGAGGATTGCCTCATATCACCGGTCCCACTAAATGTTTCTAAAAACTCCACACAGGCCAGACATCTCTCGAGTACAGATGTTGTTTATTATTATTATTATTATTATTATTATTATTTAAGATTTTATTTACTTATTCATGAGAGACAGAGAGACAGGGAGAGGCAGAGACACAGGCAGAGGGAGAAGCAGGCTCCATGCAGGGAGCTCAATATGGGACTCGATCCCGGGACTCCAGGATCAGGCCCTGGGCTGAAGGCAGCACTAAACTGCTGAGTCACCCGGGCTGCCCAGATGTTGTGTTTAGAGAGAAGTTATGGGCCATCACCAGTTTTAAAGGTGTCATGGTTCTCGGCCCTTCCCAGTCATGTGACTCTGGGCAAAAATGCTTCTTTGCCCTGGTCTCCTCACATGGAAAATGGGGCTAACCACAGAACCTTCTTCAGCCAGGTGCTATGAGGATGAAATGTAAAGTACCTAGACTTGTGTCTGGCACACAGTGAATCCTCAACGAATGATAGTTGCTCTTAGTGATTGCTGGAAAAAGACCTTTTCTTCCAAAATCAACACTCTCTGGCTATCTTACTGACGCCCCTCCTTTGAAATTATTAAGGGATTTGAAACTACAGGAACAATATTTTAGACTAAGAGAAAAGGAGATGAGTAATGGGGTTATTAGCATGACAGATTAGCAGAGGACACGGACTTTGCAGCGATCTCTCGTGATGTTTGAGACGGAATACGAATCTTTGCCAAGCCTTAATCTCACATTTGTCTATTCTGTGCTTCCTTGACAGCATTGCCTGAATACCACCACCACCTCCACTGCTGCTAGCATTTTACTGAGTGCTCGCAATGGCCATGGGCTTTAAATGTCACTAACTGCACGCGTTATGTTATGCACCACTAAGAAAAACTGCTGCCAGTCATAATGAAAGATGTTCTACTAGAAGACATGGGCCTGATTTTAAGAGATGATAAGATGTAAAAGAATGTGTGTTTTAGAATCTATGAAATTCGCTAGTATCCAGCTCGTCTTGTTTATCTTGTTCACTGAGAGCAGCGCCTGGTGCGTGGTGAGCACTGTGTATTAGGCAGTGTTATTTTTAGTATTCCTTCATTCACCTGGTTACCAATGTTGTCGTAAACATTCCAACAGACTCAGCGCTTATAGGCAGCTGTCTGGACCTGAATTCCTAGTTTTCTAGCATGAGCAGATTATGGACCACACAGTCACCTCCATCTTTCACTGATCTGTACTTACCTTAACCACCCTATGAGGAAGGAACCAGGTCAGCTGGGCCCAGGAACTGGGGGACGTGTGCTAAGCTGTACAGGACAGGAGGGCTGTGATGTTTTCCTCCACTCATGTGACCTCTTGCAAAGACCATGGCCACACCACCATTACTCCTATTAAATTTACGTGTTTGTGAAGAGGACATTGGCCAGTCATAATCTTTTTCCAGTGTTGGTGACAACAATGTGCTGTTACCTTCTTTTTTTTTTTTTTTTTTTAATTTTTATTTATTTATGATAGTCACAGAGAGAGAGAGAGAGAGAGGCAGAGACACAGGCAGAGGGAGAAGCAGGCTCCATGCACTCCATGCACCGGGAGCCTGATGTGGGATTCGATCCCGGGTCTCCAGGATCGTGCCCTGGGCCAAAGGCAGGTGCCAAACCGCTGCGCCACCCAGGGATCCCTGTGCTGTTACCTTCTTAACCAGGTTCCTTTGTGATCAACAGCCTCAACGAAGATGTCAACAATAGACTTACGACTTGATCTCACTAACTACCAGAGACTGACTGGTTTCTTTGACTCTAGTACTTCTGGTCATATGTATACATAGTCATTAATTTATTTCTTAGTAAATACCTACTAGGTTTTCTGCATCAGGGGCTTCAGGAAGACCAATACTTCCTGTTACTGTGTGATGAATGCTACCACAAATATGGCCGTGGAAAGCCCATGGACTTCCTAGGTTCAGGGATGAGAAGACATTATTTCTTAGAGTGAATTAGTTGGTTTTAATTAGCTACCTTTCTGGATGTCAGAGAAAGGCAATGCTAGTCTTCATTCACATTTTACTTAATGTGATGCTCCCTTTAAATAGAATTTAAAGGTAACTATAGAATTTTAGAATAGGAAAGTACCTTTACAAACTGGTCCAACTTCTTCATTTTTGACATGCGAACTAAAAAAAATAAGAGAGTTTTCTAACATTTCTTTCTTTCTTTTTTTTTTTTAATTTTATTTACTTATTTGAGAGAGAGCCAGCGTGAGAGAGTACAAAAGCAGGGTGAGGGGCAGAGGGAGAAGCAGGCTCCCCGCTGAGCAGGGAGCCTGATGTGGGGCCCCATCTCAGTATCCTGGGATCATGACCTGAGCCGAAGGCCAATGTTTAACCTACTGAGCCACCTAGGTGTGCCTCTAATGTTTCTATCAAACGTTTTTATCAAATGTTTACTAAGCATGCCCTGTATGATACATGCCAGGAACTGTGCCAAATATGGGTACTAGAGATACTTGGCTAAGAAACAGGTCCTGCTCTCAAGAGTTTTCCCCTTGTCAGAAAAAGCACACAAATCAAGGTGATTCTGAGAGGGTAGTAAGTGTGCTAGTGGTGCTGTTGCAAGCGTACCGCTCACGCAGATGAGGAAACGGGGGCTCTGCCTCGGTGATGGGAGGCCCAGGAAGGCTCAAGAGAGGCCCTGCCACTGGTGCTACACCCTGTGGGCGAGACCGCATGGTGTGTAACCATTCAGATGGTCTCAAAAATGTTTTCCTGTTGCTGCTGAGTCACTGGGACTATTTTTATTTATGGGAAGGGGAACACGTCGGAGGTACAATAGAAGAGTAATGAATGATTCATTTATTTTCTGTCACAGCAGTGCCTAAGATTCTTACTCTTGGTGGAAAAATATTCCCTTGAGATACCACTTTGTCTTTGGCAACTATGGTGACAACATTTATCCCATTACCTAGACCAGGACTTGCTGCATAACAAACACTCAGTTATTTGCTAAATGAGTGAATAAGCACCGACATTTAAATTAACTTTCAACATGTCTCCCAAGATTATAAGTTACCAGGGCCTGCCACCCTTTGCACTTTATCATATATGAAACTCTTTCCTTAGAGAAACCAACAAAATTAATTTTATAAATTAATCTGCATTTTAAAAGTTTCTCAATGACTTTTGTTTTTTCTACAAAGAATGCTCTTTTAAATTCCTTCAGTTCTGGGACTTTCAAGTATATGTGAAAAAGAAGCTTTATATAAAGCCAGGTTCAGTTTTTGCTCAACCTCCAGAAAACTTCTTTCCTTGTCTGTGGAAATCCTTCTTATCCTTCCGGCTCACCTATGTTACAAAAGCCTCCTGGATCCCTGTAATGAGCACTGTCTACATCTCCTACTCTGTTACTACCTTGCTCTTGGTTTTATGGTTTTTACAGCTAGGCTGTATCAATCTTTAAAAGATACACTACAGGGGTGCCTGGGTGGCTCAGTGGTTGAGCGCCTGCCTTTGGCCCACGGTGTGATCCTAGGGTCCTGAGATCAAGTCCCACATCCGGCTCCCTGCATGGAGGAGCCTGCTTCTCCCTCTGCTTATGTCTCTGCCTCTCTCTCTCCCTGTCTTTCATGAATAAATAAATAAAATCTTTAAAAAAAGAAAAAGATACACTACATGCTCGCTTCTTTTGCATCCCTCATACCAAGGCAAACTTGAAACAAACAAACAAACAAATATATATATAATTAAAAAATACTTTTTTGGGGGGGGGACCTGGGTGACTTGGTCAGTTGAGTGTCCAACTTGGTTTCAGCTCAGATCATGATCTCAGAGTTGTCAAATCAAGCCCCGCACTGGGCTCCATGCTTAGTGCAGTCTGCTTGGGAGTCTCCCTCTGCCCCTCCCCCTGCTCACACTCTCTCTAAAATAAGTAAATAAAATCTTAAAAAAAAGGGATACTTTTGATTACACACGTAATATTTGAGACTATTCAAGAACTTATTTTTGCTGTATTTCTCTTAGAACCTCTCTCCCCTTTACCAACTGCACCCCTGCAAACCACATGGATGACAGATTTTGATTAAGCAAATGGTAAGATATAAAAAATACTATATAACACAACCTCGTGTGCCAATCTATGGTATTATTTCTATTAAAAGAAATCAGGGGTGCCTGGGTGGCTCAGTTGGTTAAGTGGCTGCTTTGGGCTCAGGTCACGGTCTCAGGGTCCTGGGATTGAGTCCTGCATCCAGCTCCCTGCTCAGAAGGGAGTCTGCTTCTCCCTCTTCCTCTGCCCCTTCCCCTGCTTGTGCTCTCCCTCACTCTCAAATAAATAAATAAAATCTTAAAGGAAAAATCAGTGTGTGCTGTCAGGGGATCTGTGTTGTGAGGAGGATGGCGATGTGCCTGCTGAACATTACACAGGGGCTGTGAAACTGGTGACTAACACAGAAAGATCTACAATCTGGGTCAGAGCTCTATGATGTGATCCAAATGTCAACCATTACGGCAGCAGTAGTATTATACTGCAAAGAGAAATACTTCAGAAATGTATAAGAGACCTTTGGTACTGAGGCTCACAAACTCACGCTCCAATACAGCTGGCATTGCGACAGCTATAAGATTACTCGAGGTATTCCGAGTATCTGAGTCTAAGTACACCGTGGGTGGAGTCACAGACTGCCATCAAAGACGGAATAAGCACAACTACACACAGGGTGAAAGACTAACAAGTAACAAGCTCTAGTTGTCCACTTGTTTCTGGGGACGACACCACTGCATGGTATGCTGGTGCAAAGGCATGAGTCCCTGCCATACCTGAAGTCGGCTGTGGCTGCAAAGGATTCCATTTCTGTAATAGAGAAGACACAGAGGAAACCCTCCCCACTCCGAAAGTAGTTGTCTCTAATTGCAGCATAATCCTCCTGCCCAGCTGTATCCAAGATATCGATCTGTACTTCCTCCCCATCCAGCACTACCTTCTTCCGATAGCTGTCTGCTTTGGTAGGCTCATAGTCCTCCACAAACTAGAAGAGAGGAAATATAGATTCATGTGAAGTTGCCAAAACAGTACAGAGAGGTCCCATGTACTCTTCCTTCAGCTTTCCCCAATGGTAAAAATTACACTATTCTATATTTCATTTTAGATAATTTGGTGGCTTCCACTTTTATAAAAAGCAAGGGTTGAATGATGAAGTCTAGATTGTTTACAGCTTGAAAACTGTGCCTTTCCCTTCCTGAAAACACCACACCTGCAAAAGTGATTATTTGTGTATTTAATCAAATATATAACAACTCCTTTCAATGTGATTCTCTATATAAATTTTCATGCCAGAATTGTAGAAATAACTTGAAAGTGAGTCAATTGAAAGCTGCTGTGAAATCTCTTCTCTAAAATGAACCAATTCAATAAAGTGGCTTATGCTACTTACTTAGTAGAACAGCAAATCACAAACCTTGAGGTCGCTCTCTACATGCCTCATTTTTTAAACAGTACTATTAAACAACTTTACATTCCTCCATCTATCTTCAACTCTGTAAATCTCACCTTGATATTTTTGATCAGTGTATCATTGCTACCATGTGTGTATGTATACATACTTTTGCATGTTTTTAAAATTAGTTCCTATAAATATTTTCATTTTCCTTATCTGATATTTTCTTATTTATTTGCTCAATGTCCATATCCCCCTACTAGAACATAACCCCTGGGAGCAGGGACCTTGACTATTTTACTCATCACTCTAGCTCCCCGATCTACCTGGTACAGGGAGGATACTCAATATGTAATTATTTAAAAAAAAAAACGAACACAGTGTATTTGTAACCATAAAGGCTACAGAACAGTCTACCCATATTTACATACTAATTTTATAAGTATTACACATGATGATTTAACAAAGACACATATTTTGATACCAGATACTACTGTGAATATTAATATTTATGAATACTAAGTGAGAGCTTAGCCATTTATCACTCATCAGGTATGTGAATAGTCTTACTTTTGACCTCTTCCTTATTGTTAAGAAGGGGCCTGACTAAGCGATTACTTTGAAAGACTATCTATTAAAATGAGTAGTATGGAAAACAGATTGAACACTTAAATCAGCAATTTCATTTCAAGTATCATTTCAATCTTCTTTCTTTCCAAATGTTTTATTATAGTCACCATTGAGCAAGAGAGCTGATTAGATTTAGGCTTTTTTTGTGTGTGCCAAAAATGCTGATGAACAGGCAATGGAAGGAGACAATGGGTGGTAAGATCTGCAGGATTTGTTATCAGGAGACCAGGCTTTGGTTACTCATTAGAGATCACTCCTCTTGGGCAGGCTGAGAAAACTCTCTGAGGTCCTGTTTTCTCATCTGTAAAATGGGGATATCACCTACCATGCAGGATTGTTTGGAGGATTAAGTAAAAAAGAGTAACCATAAAACCTTGCTTCTCTATTGGAAGGAAGAATTGAGAATAAATGCTTAAACCAGATTATCAACTCTTAAATTATTTAGGCTTGACAAAAGTCTTCTGGGGAAAGAATATATTGCTGTATATAGGCTATGACCTTAACTCTGGGCGGTAAAGTCTGATATAAATACAGGCACACAAATCTGTAACCTTCTCTTAATTATATTTTAGGGACACAGCTTTTTACCTAATGGTGAGTGTAGTGCCATGCCAGATACTACTGATTTTTTCACTATTATTAAAATCATTACTGTTAAAGTTACTACAGGACACCTTATTATGCTAACTTTAAGTCTCGATTAGATACTATATCTACCACTTCTATTAATTCAAGATGGGAACCTCCATTAAACATTTGAAATGAAAAAGCCAAAAAGTTAGATTGCTTAAAAATAGGTACCGTTTCCAGTTTTATTTTGTTTTTAAAGTGTAAGTTCTTAAGGATCTTGAGTTATTGATTTGTTAAGTCAAGATGTGTACAAATGCTGGCTCTAAATTTAAAAATGGGAAATACAATGAGTAGCTTTCAAGGATTCAGGTATACATTTAAAAGAGCACCAAAACTAAACTACTGAAATACTCTCTACAGCCCGAACTTTGATACCCATTATAAAACCGGCACTTACCTCATCATACATGAACTGTAGAGTCAGTGCGGACTTGCCCACACCACCACTGCCCACCATGATGACTTTGTGTAAGGCCAAAGAATTCTGACCCTTGGGCTTGTTTGCAGCCATCTTGTGTCACAGAGTGATTTTCAGCAAAGGATGAAGAAGAACCTAGAAAGAATGAAAAACTAAGTACCAGCCAGTACAATCTTCTTCAGAGTTCCAAGTGTAGGAAAGAGATACAGTGTCCTTGGGCTTCAAGATACTAGTTTTCATTTTCATAAAATCATTGTGGCGATTTTAAACAGAGAGCAAAGTATGCTCATTTAGAGGAAGAACAACTTATCAGAGAACACCATGACGATACAAGTATACAAGTCAAGGGCATTTCTCCTATAACAGCTAGCTTTCAGTAATGAGCTGTGACCCAAAGTGAAGATTTCCCAATGCAACCACATGCAGACAATAATGGAGTATTCAATGTATTTGAACAGAATCACACAGATTATGAAAACAGTCTCAACAATCACTTTGTTCTCACATTAACCTTTATGGGCAATAATAAAAGAGACAGTTCTTCTAATTCTAGTAAGAAATAACTGATTCCCCTGCACCCTGCCCTCCTCCAAAAAAGGTTGCTGATTGAAAGGTTCGCTCACTGTCAGTTTATAAATGAAGAAATCTCATCCCAGGAACTTGGCAGTAGAATTACAGACAGAATCCAATGCTGTCTATCACACCTCCCATGGGACATCATGGAATGGAGGGCCAACCTAACTTAAATACCTGGATCCTGCATGCCCTCATTTTCTTCAGAACATGCGTCTGTTTACCACTTTTACATGCTCCATGTGGGAAGACCAGGTTCCTCCAGAAGCTGGAGTGCCGCCGTGTGCCAAGGGCACCCAGGACCAGGCCTTAGAAAGAGGCCGTAAGGTGGTAGCAGCCAGCCTGTGTGCAGCCCGAGCTAGGAGACTTTCTGTTATTAGAGGTTTGAGGGGGTTGGGTTGCAGCAGCCTTTCCTCCCGGCATCTTCTGACTATTTGGTCACAGCACAGCTTTCCCAAACTGCAGCTCCTGGAAACCACATCTCATCCTGCCTGCCTCTCTGTCCTGTGCCAATGTCTCCCAGCTCGGCTGCATCGGGCTCTCACCCGGCCTCCTGTAGTCCTTCACGTACTCTTCTGTGCCTCTTGGTCCCTGCCTTTTGGCATCTTCTCATTCTGTCTGGCTAAGACCTCTCAGTTTTGGGGGTCTCAGCCTTACCTGAAACTCTCAATCTAAATTAGTTAGGCTCTCCCCTGCCCTGTGCTCTCATATACCATCTGATACTCTCCCTCTCAACCATTATTACAAGTTGAAACTACTTGAATGTGTTAGTTGCTTATTATGAGTCTTCTTCCCTAATACACCAGAAGCAACCCAAGTGCAGGGGGTCATGTCTGCTTGGGTTACTTTATGTTGATTGTGACTACCATGGCTTGGCAAAATCAACCATTCAGTACACAAGTGTTGAATGAGCAAATAAATGTTCTCAGTCTGACAACCATGGGGAGTGATTTAGACTGTACTAGTAATAAAGCCATCATTGCTACTAGAAATTCAATCACAGGTATGGGCAAGGATAGTCTGCTGTGGGTCTCTGCCTCACACAATGGCTTAAAGGCACCCAAGAGCTGGGCAATTCTTGGGCTGTGCCCAGAAATCAGGCCCTTATGACTATTTGCCCGAACAAAAGAGTTGGTTGTTGTTGTTGTTTTTTAAGATTTATTTATCTTACAGAGAGAGAGAAAGCACGTGCTGGTGAGTGGGGGTAGGGTAGGAGACATTCTTCGAGCATACTCCCTGCTGAGGAGTCTCCCACAACACACAGAGTTTGATCTCACCACCTATGAGATCATGACCTGAGCTGAAACTAAGAGAGCCTCATGCTTAACTGAATGAGCCACCCAGGTGCCCCCTAAACAGAAAAGTCTTAAGGAAAAAAAAAAAACAGCAATCCATAATCTTATCTATTTAGCAACATGAACATGTTATACTTTGAGACTGCTTTCAATCTATAAGGAGCATAACTTGAGCTGACACTATATATGCAATTTCTGATCCTGTTCTTATTTTGTAACAAACATTTTAGCAGAAGCAGCTTGCGCTGTCAAGTGTACTGTAAAGAATCTATACTTAGAGGCTAGCAATTTGATCGATTTAACAAACAAGAATTGAGCCCTCCCTTTTTTTGGGTACCAAGGACATGATCATTAGATTATGAATGACTATCACTGCTCAGAAATTGAAAAAGAATAGCATATTTCAGGTAAGGAACTAAAAGCCTGAAGTCTACCAAGCCTAAGCAGTTGATGGAACATGATGTTCCTACATGAATCAGAAAATGACTTCCCACCATTATGATCCTTACTTAGCTGTAAGTAACTTCATGACTATGTACCTACTGTCTTATTTTTAAAACAATTAAGTATACTCTAAGAGCTGTGTGTGTTTTGAAAGCAAAACATTTAGCAGTCACACCAACTGAGAACACTTTTATTTCCAGAACAATTTAAAATACTGTTTAAATATCTGAAGTATATAAATATTTACATTTATTTCATATAACTATTTAAATATGTAAAATATTTAAATGTGATAAAATAGTGACTTAGATATAAAGAAGGAAAAGTCCCAGAGATATTTTTCCAAAGTGCAATCAGTCCCTAATAATTATGAGCTGCATATCCCATACTTTCAAGAGGCAATGCAAGACAAGAAGCTCCCACGGAGGAGACGCTCCTCTCTCCCCATTTCAAAAAGTTGGCATTCTACAATTTAGCTCCCAATCCCTAGTTTATATGTTGTTTTGATGGTAAACAAACTGAAGCCTGTGCCTACCTAAAACTGAAGGCAAACAGATACATAAATAAGAAAATTCCATAGTGCTAAATGCAATAAAGACGATGACAGGCACAAGATGAAGAGCAAGGGATGGGCAAATTGAACCAGGCCAGTCAAGCATGACTCCTTCTCAGAGGTAGCATTTGAGCTGAGACCTGAATTTTATGAGAGAACCAGGCAACTCTGAGGGAAGAGCATTCCAGAGGAATGACAAGTGCAAAGACCCAAAATGGGAGAGTTCGGCATGTTCTAGGGACCTGGAGGAGGCCAGAGTACATGGAGACTTGGGAGTAATGGTGGGGAGAGCGAGAGGAAGGGGAGGCCAACTGACAAAAAGCTTTGCAGGCCATGGAGAGGTGTCTGAGTTTTATTATAATTTTAATGGGAAGCACCAGGGAGTTTTTAAGCAAGACAGTGACATAATTTCACTTATATCTTGAAAAGATTAGCTTGGCTGGTGTGTGGAGAGCGGATGGTGGAGGAGCAAGAGCAGAGGAGTCTATCTAGTCCATGCTATTGAGGGCAGGGGGCTGGCCTATAGCAGCTGCAGCCCAAATGGTAATAATATTAGTTTCCATAACTAGTACTTGCATAACTATCAATACTACCTGTATTGGGGGCAATGACAATAAATTTAAGAGCTTTTCTTCTTCTTCTTTTTTTTTTTTTTTTTTAAAGATTTTATTTATTCATAAGAGACAGAGAGAGAGGCAGAGACACAGGCAGAGGAAGAAGCAGGCTCCATGCAGGGAGCCCAATGCGGGACTTGATCCTGAGACCCCAGGATCCTGGGCAGAAGGCAGGCACCAAACCACCGAGTCATCCAGGGATCCCTAAGAGCTTTTCTTCTAAGATCAGGAACAAAACAAGGATTTCCACTTACCACTTTTATTCAACATAGTACTAGAAGTTCTAGCCACAACAATAGGACAAGAAAGGGAAATAAAAGGCACCCAAATTGGTAAGGAAGAAGTAAAACTTTCACTACTTGCAGATGACATGATGCTATATATAGAAAATCCTACAGTCCAACAAAAAACTACTAGAACTGATAAATGAATTCAGTAAAGTTACAGGATACAAAATTAACTTACAGAAATGTTTCATTTCTGTACATTAATAATGAAGTATCAGAAAGAGAAATTAAGAAAACAATCCTATTTACAACTGCTTCAAAAACAAACAAATACCTAGGAATAAACTTAACCAGAGAGGTGAAAGACCTGTGCTCTGAAAACTATGAACCACTGATGAAAGAAATTGAAAATGACACAAATGGAAAGATATTCCATGCTTATGGATTGGGAGATCTAATGTTATTAAAACATCCATATTGCCCAAAGCAATCTACAGATTTAATGCCATCCCTATAAAAATACCAACATTTTTCACAGAACTAGAACAAAGAATACTAAAATTTGTATAGGACCACAAAAAAACACTGAATAATCAAAACAATCTTGAGAAAGAACAAATCTGGAGATTTCAAGATTTACTACAAAGTTGTAGTAATCAAAACAGTGTGGTACTGGCACAAAAACAGACAAATAGACGGAACAGAACAGACAGCTCAAAGGTAAACCCATGGTTATATTGTCAATTAATCTTCAACAAAGGAAGCAGGAATAGAGAAAAAGGAAAATACAGTCTCTTCAACAAATAGCGCTGAGAAAACTGGACAGCTACATGTAAAAGAATGAAATTGGACCACTTTCTTCAACATACATAAAAATGAACTCAAAATGGAAAAAAGAGAACCCCTCAAAATGGATTAAAGACTTAAATGTGAGACCTAAACTAGAAAACTCCTAGAAGAAAATATAGGTAGCCATCTCCTTGATATCAGCTGTAGAACCATTTTTCTAGATGTGTCTCCTGAGGTAAGGGAATAAAGGCAAAAAGTAACCATCAACAAAACAAAATGCAACCTACTTAATGGGAGAAGATATTTGTAAATGCTGTATTTAATAAGGGGTTAAAAACCAAAACATACAAAAAAGTTATACAACCTAACACCAAAAAACCCCCCAAACTATCTGATTAAAAAAATGGGCAGAGGACCTGAACGGACATTTTTCCAAAGACAACAGATGGTTAACAGACACATGAAAAGATGCTCAACATCACAAGTTGTGTCAGGGAAATGCAAATCAAAACAACACTGAGATACTACTTCACACCTGTTAGAATGGCCAAAATAAAAAAAAACGTAAGACAAGTGTTGGCAAGGATGTGAAGAAAAAAAGCACCCTCATTTCACTGTTTTTAAGAATGCAAATTGGCACAGCCACTCTGGAAAACAGTACAGAGGTTCCTCAAAAAATTAAAAATAGAATTACTGTATGATCCAGTAATTCCACTAATTGGGAATTTACCAAAGGAAACGAAAGACTAATTCAAGAAGACAGGCAACCCCTATGTTTACTGTAGTCTTACTTATAATAGCCAATATATGAAAGCAAGCCAAGTGTTCACTGATAGATAAATGGATAAACGTGTGCTAAATACACACAATGGAATATTATTCAGCCATAAAAAGAATGAGATCTTACCATCTGCAACAATATGAATACACAGAGGATATAATGCTAAGTGAATAAATCAGTAGGATAAAGACAAATACAAATACTCTCAAATGTAAAATTTAGGAAACAAATGAATAAAGAAAAAGAGAGAAACAAAGAACCAGACTCTTCTTCTACAGAGAACAAACTGGTAGTCACCCAAAAGGACATGGGTGGGAGATGGATGAATAAATAGACAAAGGGGGTTAAGAGTGTACTTACTGGGGCACCTGGATGGCTCAGTTGGTTAAATGTCTGACTCTTGATTTTGGCTCAGGTCATAATCTCAGGGTCATGAGACGGAGCCCCGTGTCCAGCTCTGTGCTGGGCATGGAGCATGCTTAATATTCTCTCTCTCTTTCCTTCTGCCCCTTACCACCCCCCCGAACACTCTTAAGTCTTAAAAAAAAAAAAAAAAAAAAAAGAGTGCACTTAATGTGATGAGCACTAATGTATAGAATTGCTGAATATTATGCACCTGAAACTAACATAACACTGTATGTTAACGATACTTCAAAAATAACTAAATAAAAGAGACAGAAATTAATGATATAGGAGAGAGGGTGCTTCTAGGAGCAAAGTGCCTTTGAGAGTGGGACAGAGGAGTGGAGATGGGTCATGCATGAGGAGGGCCACCTCTTCTTTGTAACAGAGGTGAGGGGAAGTGAAAAGAAGGGGTATGGGTGAAGGTTGCAGACAGATCTGATCATTTATTTATTTTACTGAATCTATAGTTCCTCAATGAAATATGATCACACAGCAATTCAGTGCGGGAGTTGTAACTCAAAAGCAAAACCTTGCCTAGATAGATCAATGGAACAGAATATATAGCAATAGATCTGAATATATACTATAGTGTGTAAAAAAGGTGGCATTTCAAATGGAAGTGGGGAGGGAAGCATGGAGAATATCTCAATAAATGGACTTGGGACAATTGGTGAGCTATCTGGAAAAAAAATAAAGTTGGATTCATTTTCTTCACACCAATATAAACGTCAAGCGGATCAAAGATTTAGATGATAAAATCACAGTAGCACTGGGGTGCCTGGGTGACTCTGTTGGTTAAGCATTCAATTCTTGATTTCAGCTCTTGTCTTGACCTCAGGGTTGTGGGATCAAGCCCTGCAGTGGGCTCCTCGCTAAATGGAGAGTCTGCTTGAGATTCTCTCTCCCTATATCCCTCTCTCTCTTTCTCAAATAAATAAATCTTAAACAACAACAACAACAACAAAAAACCACAAAACACCAGAGGGGAAAGAAAACAATCCTGAAAGAGTTGTTTGATAATTTCAGAATGGGAGGGCCTAAAGTATTACATAATACTCATCAGCAAATAACTAACAAATTTTACTACTCGGGCAGCCCCGGTGGCTCAGCAGTTTAGCGCCGCCTTCAGCCCAGGGCCTGATGATCCTGAAGCCCCAGGATCGAGTCCCACGTCGGGCTCCCTGCATGGAGCTTGCTTCTCCCTCTGCCTGTGTCTCTGCCTCTCTCTCTCTCTCTCTCTCTCAAGAATAAATAAATAAAAAATCTTAAAAAAAACAACAAATTTTACTACTCAAAACATTTCTAGTGAACAAAATCTTTTATGAGTAAAGTAAAAGACAAAACTGAGGAAAATGTTTGCAATTCATTTCAAAGAGATAATTTCCGTATATAAAATGTTACTATAAATAAGACCAATAATTATAGGAAAATGGGCCGAAAATAGGAATAGTCATAGAAAAGGAAATATAAATGGCTCTAATATGCTCTACTGATAAGAGAAATACAAATAAAATACATTGGGACACTATTGTTTTACCCATCAGGTTGTTAAGTTTGCAAAGGTCAGCAAACTATAGCTCCTTTGGCCCACTTTTTGTATGGTCCCTGAGCTAACAATGGTTTTATGTTTTTGAAGGCTTATAAACAAAACAAAACAAAGAATATGCAACAGAGAATGTATGTGGCCCACAAGTCTAAAATGTTTACTTCTAGTCCTTTTACAAAGTTTATCCCTGGTGTAAAGAAATAGGCACATTCATTCATTGCAGTGAAGTGTAAACTGAATGCATGGAGTAACCCTAACTACAAAAAACAAGGATGGTCTTTACCCAGTGATACGGAGGGAGCTCAAACATACTGTTAAAGTGGGAAAAAAAAAAAAAAGACACAGACAAGATACAGAACAAGCACAGATGAGGAAAAGGCTTTTTTAGGAATTCACTTGTTTATTACATCAGAAACGATATAAAACAGTGGTTAACAACACGGTTGCCAGTGAGGATGGAAAGGAAGTCACTGGTGGATAGAAGTGGGACAGTGGCTTGTAATGTATACCATTTTGTACATTCTGGTTTTTGTATCATGTGTACATATGTTTTAAGCAAAGAACTAGTCATAAAATAATATAAGCTTGTTTATTTCTTGCACTCACTTGACACAAGTGCAATTAACTACCTTGTTGGAACTTTCATTCAAATTAGGAATTGGGGGACTGAATCTCCATTTTAAATAAAATATGACATCTCCATGTATGTGGATTCGTTTCCCTGCCTCAACTAATGAGACAAGAATCCTTGAATTTCAAATGGTGTATTTGGTTTCTCAGTTATCTTCTACCTTTTACTGTTTAATTTTTTCAAAGTGATATCCTAGAATAAGACTACAGAACATATTCAGTTATGGGTGGGTTTCAAGTTTTCAACCTTACTGTTTTTCTGCTTCATTCAGAAACCAGACACCTATACCATGCTCAAAATATTTGTGTGAAATATGAATTCCTTGATTTTCCCTCCCTCCCTGCCTTCCTTCTTTCTCTCTCTTCCTCCACAAAGACACTGTTCTCAGGGCTGGGGCTGTGGAGTCGAACTCCACAGGTCAAGGCCTTGCCGCTGATGTTTAGTGGATGGGTAGCCACACTGTAGGAGTTTCCTGTGGCCGCTGTAACAAACCGCCACAAACCTATAGTAGCTTCAAACAACATATATTTATTGTCTTACAGTTATGGCTGCCGAAATCCAAAATGAGTCTTAAGGCTCAATCAAGGTGTCAGTTGGGCAGATTCCTTTTGGAGGCTCCAGGGAAGAATCTGTTCTTTGCTTTTTCCAGTTTTTAGAGACTGGCTTTCCTTGGCCCTTAAACGGTCTTAAATCCCTTTGCAAAAAAAAAAAAAAAAATTTAAATCCCTTGGCTGAATCATTACAATCCCTGCTTCTGTGGTCATATCGCCTTCTCTTCTACTGTAGTCAAAACCTTCTCTACCTCCCTCTTAAAGGATACTTGTGATTACACTTCAGGCCAAATTCTCTAGAATAAGCATCCCATCTTAAAATCCTTAATTAACTTTTTAAAAAGATTTTTGTTTTGGGGAAGGAGAGAAAAAAGAGTGGAGGGGGTAAAGGGAAAGGAAGAAACAGACTTCCCAGTAAGCAGGAAGCCCAACCTGGGGCTTGTTTCCAGGACCCCAGGGCTATGACCTGAGCTGAAGGCAGACACTTAACTGACTGAGCCACCCAGGTGCCCCTCAATAGCCTTAATTTAATCAAGTTCCTTTAGCCATAGAAAGTAACATTCACAGATTCCAGGGATTAGGTATAGATATCTTGGGTTTATTCAGCCTACCACCTACAGAAAGGGGGTCAAGGTGCTTCAGACCACAAATCTTCAATCCAAATTCTGCTCTGTATTTTCAACTTCAAGAAACTTTCTAACAATCAATCAATCTAGCTCTCCAATACTGAATAGAGAATACTCTTACCAAGTAAGATATCAAACACTCTCTGCCCACCAAAACCGAAAATGCTAACAATCTTAATATTTCCAGAGTTCATTATTGTCTTTAGACTTTCCTAATAAAGGCACTTATTATTAGGTTTTAGTCTAAAAAAAATATCAGCTGTGAACTTCTTAATGAGAGATTCCTTGTAATAAAGAGGTTAAATGAAGTATTTACTTCCCCTCCAATTTCAAAACTGCATTAAAGGTTTATGATCACTAAAGTTTAGTTCCTATCAAACCATTACTAATCACAAGTAGGTAGACGTCAAATTAGTGACTCATTCTCAAAAAAGTATTTCTTTTCGGGCAGCCCGGGTAGCTCAGCGGTTTACCACCTCCTTCAGCTCGGGGTGTGGTCCTGGAGACCTGGGATCGAGTCCAGTGTCGGGCTCCTTGCATGAAGCCTGCTTCTCCCTCTGTCTGTGTCTCTCTCGAATAAATAAATAAATCTTTTTTAAAAAGTCTTTTTTTTTAAGATTTTATATTCATCCATGAGAGACACACAGAGAGATAGGCAGAGAGATAGGCAGAGGGAGAAGTAAGAGATAGGCAGTAGGGAGCCTAATGGGGAACTCAATCCTAGGACTCCGTGATCACGACCTGAGCCTAAGGGAGATGCTCAACCACTGAGCCACCCAGGCGGCCCTGTAAAGTATTTCATACAAACAACTCACCCATGACACTCCCTATCTGCATTAAGAGTATCTGCTCAGTAAAAACAAAAACAAAACAAAACAAAAAAACCCCACCAGGAATTTAGTATAAAATTAACAATTTTAGAAGAGTTAGAGTATACTTGAGCAAGGAAACAAGACACACTATTCTTTTTTGAAAGGGATTTAAGACTATTTAGGTTTATACCAGGCACAAATAATACCACTGGTACAATTTTCCAGCCACTTCAGGAATGGGTGAAGGAATTGGGGCACCCAGGTGGTTCAATCAGTTAAGTGGCTGCTTTCGGCTCAGGTCATGATCTCAGGGTCCTGGGATAGAGCCCCACTAACCATCGGGCTCCCTACTCAGCGGGGAGCCTGCTTCTCCCACTCCTCCCTGCTTGTGCGCTCTCTTTCTCTCGCTGTTTCTCAAATAAATAAAATCTTTTTAAAAAATAAAGAACGGGTATTATCAATACTATTTAATGTTTCAGAGAATGTTTCCAATTATCCTCAGAGATCTAGATTAACACTGATGAAGTCTTAACAAAGAGACTAAAGGAAATGTAGATTAACTGACCTATCATGTGAATACAGGGCAAAACTTTAAATAAAAAATGTTACCATATAGAATCCAGCATGTTAAAGAATAAACCAAAGTGACCAAGTGGGGTTCAACCAGATATTGCAAGAATAGCTTTATATTTTAGGAGGTCAATATAATTCCTCATATTAATAGATGAAAATAATTGTATTAGTATATTTATAAGGTCTAGAATATTTGATAAAATTCAAAGTTCACTACTTATAAAAACATAGTAAAGTAGAAATTTATTGGTACTCACTTAATACAGAAACTGGTGACCTTAAAACTAAACCCTAAAAAAATCTCATCATGCTTCACAATAAAAGCATTTTATAAAAGCATTTCCATTAACGCTTTTGTCAGGAATAAGATAAGAATGCCCAGTACCATCACTCTTTTGCATTGTCCTGAAAGTAGCACCTGATGACATCAGAAAGAGATATAAGGAGTAAATGATCATTATTAATTGGTAACATTTAAGTCAAAGGAATCAACTAAAAAACTGCTCTAACGAGATTTCAAAGGATAGATGATTCTATTAATAACTTTGTTATATAAAAAATAGAATTCTTCTTTTTAAAATTTTATTTATTTATGATAGACATAGAGAGAGAGTGAGGCAGAGACACAGGAAGAGGGAGCCCGACGCGGGACTCGATCCCGGGGCTCCAGGATTGCGCCCCGGGCCAAAGGCAGGCGCTAAACCGCTGAGCCACCCAGGGATCCCCCAAAATAGAATTCTTTCAAAGAACCAGTTAGAATGTATAATGGGAGAAGGGGTCAAAGCAATTAGATGGTGGGAATGACAATCTGCAACAAATGGTCCTAGAACAATTGTATAAACCTTGGGAGGAAAGAACCTCTATGCATGTCTCACACTACACCAAAAAATTAATTTGACATGTATGAAAGACTCAAATGTTAAGCTAATATATGAAATTTTCAGAAAATAGGAAAATACCTTTGAGACCCTGAGGGAGAAAAAAGATTTCTTAGAGAGGACACAAAATATATTAAGTACAAAAACAAACAAACAAACAAAAAAAAACCCTGAAAAACTGAACTATTAAAACTAAAATCCTCTGCTCATCAGAAGAGATTGTTAGGAAAATTAAATGATAAGCTACAGGCTGGGAAAAAATATTCACAACATATATGTCTGTAAAAGGGCTTGCATCCAGAATAGATAACTCCAACAAATTAATGAAAAAATATAAGCAACCCAATAAAAACTGGGCATAATACTTGAGCTTCATAAATACTTCATAAAAGGTTATTTCTTTGGCCAAAAAGTTCATAATAAGTTGCTCCACATCAGACGGAAATTCAAATTAAAGTGACAAGGATATCCTACTTCATGCCCACTAGAAGTTAAAGTTAAAAAGACAATATTGAATGTAGGCAAGGATGTTGAACTATGAGAACTCATGCTTTGCTGATGGAAGTATAAGAATGGTACAATTGGGGATCCCTCAGCGGCTCAGCGGTTTAGCGCCTGCCTTTGGCCCAGGGCATGATCCTGGAGTCCCAGGATCCAGTCCCACATCAGGCTCCCTCCATGGAGCCTGCTTCTTCCTCTGCCTGTGTCTCTGCCTCTCTCTCTCTCTCTCTCTCTCTCTCTCTGTGTCTCATGAATAAATAAAATCTTAAAAAAAAAAAAAAGGCACAATCATTTTCAAAAGTGGCTATTTCTCAAAAAGCTAAACATATACATATCCTACGACCCAAAGTTCTACTCCTACAATTAGGTACGTGACATGAAGACATATGTCCACAAAGACTTGTACAAGAATGTTCAGTTTTATTCACAGTAGCCAAAACGGGAAACAACCAAATGTCTAACAATTTAAAAAAAAAAGTTTATATATAAAATGGAAGAAAAGCCTGAATTTACAACAGCTTTCACAAAGGGTACATAACAGAATAAGATTAACAAAATTGAAAAAAAAATTAAAAAAAAAAGATTAACAAAATGGTCTAAGATATATATGAGAATTTAATAATGTACCTAGGTAACTTTATAAAGGGTGACTCAAATAAATGAAAATAAGATCCTGTTTTGGGGGCAAGAAGATTGTATGTTGGTAAAGGCACAAAATCTGGTAATGAAAAATACTATTTTTTTAATATAGAAGAATTTATTAAAAAAAAAAAAAAAGACCACTAAATCAAAAGACAAAGGACCTGATTTAGGAGTCCTCTGATCTATGTCCTAGAGTTTTCTTTACCCTTAATTTTGTGAAGATACAGGGGCCTGGGTGGCTCAGGTGGTTAAGCATCTGCGTTCAGCTCAGGTCATGATCTCTGGGTGCCGGGAGTGAGCCTCATGTCTGGCTTCCTGCTCAGCAGGGAGTCTGCTTCTTTTTTTTTCTCTCTCTTCCTCTGCCCATCCCCACTGCTCATTCTCTTGCTTGTTCAAATCTATCTATCTATCTATCTGTCTATCTATCTATCTATCTACTATCTATCTTTAAAAAAATTGTGAAGATAATTTCTGATGTTGAAACCTGGCTTTAACTTTTCTTCAAAGGCAGTTTGGTTTAAATACAATAAAATCACCTTTTTAATGAATTTGGATAAATGTATAGTCATGTAACCAACCACAATCAAGATACGTAACATTTCCATTCCCCCAAAAAGGTTCCTCTTACCCCTTAGCAGTCATGCTTCCCTTCTGACCCCATCCCCTGGCAGCCACTGATCCAACTTTAGTTCCTATCACCTTTTCCAGAACGTTATATAAATGGACCATATTATACATATAGACTTCTGTGCCTGGTTTCTTTTTCTTAGCTATGGCTTTTGAGATACATCCATATTGTTACATGTACCAGTGGTGCATACATCTTTTTTTAATGTTGGATGGTACTCAATTGTCTGGAAGTAGCACAATTTGCTTCTCCATCTACATTTATTTGGGTTGTTTCCATTTAAAATATGTTAAAGATGAAGAAGCTATAAACATACAAGTTTGTGTGTGTGCGCGCATATATGTGTATGTGTGTGTGTTTCCACTTCTCTTGGGTTAATATCTAGGAAAGAGACTGCTAAACTGCATGGTAATTTCATGTTTAAATATGTTTTCCAAGTTGCTATGCCCTTCTCCATTTCCACTAACATGTATGTGATTTTTAGTTGCTTTCTATCTGGGAACTGTCAGTCTAATAGTTTGAGTAACAGTATTTCACTGTGGTTATAATTTTCCTAAAAACTAATCATATTGAGCATCTTTTCATGTGGTTGTCTACTATCTATATGTCTTTGGTGTTCAAATCTTTTGCCCATTTTTAAAAATTGGGTTTTTGTTTTTTCAGTGAGTTGTAAGAGTTCTCTATATTTTCTCGTATAAAAGCCTTTATAAGAAAATATTTTCTATCTGTAGCTTATCTTTTTATTTTCCTTACCTGTTTTTGGAAGAGAAGAAGCTTTCAATTTTGATGAAGTCCAATCATTTTTTTTATTTCATACTTTTGGAATTCCAATAAATCTATGACAAATTTTAAGTGACAAGAGAAACTACTGTTTTGAATATTTATAAGCAAAACCTTATTAATTAGTCATTATGAAAAAGAGAAGGTGGAAGAAGTCCAGGTGAAATAATAAATAACATTAGTAGTAACTGACGCCCTAAACTCATAGGAGATCTTCATTTTAAAGTATACAATCAAGCTCTAAAGATCAATATCCAAGTTAGAAAGTCCCTGAGGCACTGTTTTATTTTTGAAATGTAACGACATAATATTTTCCAATTCAAGCTGCACTGAATAAGGAGGATACAAAATTACAATAAAGACTGAACTAAGGAAAATAATACTGTTATAAGGGTACAGTAGCTGGAAACTGCTTAAAGATGGTCTAACATTTTGCTTTGTCTGAATAAATTTATATGACTTGCCAAACATGAGAGATATCAAATTACACCCTTAAAATCACAAAGGCTCGAATTACTTTATCTCCCTGGGTCTCTGCTCATTTGCAAAGCCAAAGTTAACATGAACAAAACAGCATTATGTAAGATGTCTAATATGGTAAGTATAGGAAATAAACATTCATCTTTTTAGAAGATCCTACCTTTATATGCAGCATATATTCAGCCCAGGGCAAAATTACTAACAGCACCACAAAGGTAAAGCCCTTGCGGCAGTTAAAACTAACAAAAATTCTCTGGAACAAATGAGGAAGGCTGAGACTTGAAAGACAAAGCATTAGCTGACCAGGTGACTCCCAGAGCGAGAGTGAGAGATGAAGCCAGAAGTAAAAAGGGACAGAAACAGAAAGAAAATGTACTAGGGATGTACTAGGGATTTAGATTCCTGTCCTCCAAGCAGTGGAGACCCACCACGAGTTTTGAAGCGAGAGACTATGACTCAGAGGCAGGCAGATGGCTGGAAGGCTACAGGCCCACGTGGACTTGACTGTGGACCAGGGAGAGGGTATGGATGGATTCAAGAGACACTCAATATGGGGACAGATTAGATATGAGAGGTGAAGGAAAGGAAAGTTCAACCCAAATCACCAAACTTTCTGCCTAGAATGGACATGGGTAAGAAAAAAGAAGAGGAACAAGCAGCTTTTTGTGGTGGGGAGGGGTAGGTATTAAGAATTCATGAAAGGAAATTATGAAAATCAATACTGATCTTTTAATAGATCAAAATAATTTAAAATAAGAATCTAAGTATAGCCCAAGTATAAGTGTTTTTTTCACCTTGGCCTCAGTGGTTTTGTTACCACCTCATGTCTTGATTCAGTAATGCTGAGAAATAAATAACAGGGTGGAACCCGAAAGGTAAAAGAGTAAAATAGCTGTAAATCACTATCTACAGCTATTTTAACATCTGTCTTTGAACACCTAAATGTGCTTCTGAAATAAGATTATGTAGTTTATTAGGAAAACAGCAAATAATTATTATAAAGAATATACATATTGCTTCTGTATTCCTATGCTAACTCTGGAAGGATACACAACAGAAAGTAATCATTTGAATTTTGAACCATGAGAATGTTACTTATCTGAAAATTAAATACATTAAGTGTTATTTACTGAATTTACCAGCTACAAAATTGGATAAAAAAAAATATTCAGAGCCTGGATGCTTAACAACTCTAACAAAAAAGTATAATTTGGGCAACTTATATTTGCTTTAGGTTCTACTGTGTGTGAGCTATAAATTAAATATATATATGTGTGTGTGTATATAAATATAAATATAAATAATATATACTGTTATAGTTTCTCTTGTTTATAGACTTATGAACTTCATACTGTCTATGGAAGCTTTGCTAATTTAAAAAATGCAACCAGAAAAAAATAATTGAACTAATTATATCTAAATAATCCTGCTTAAAAATTATTCAACTAAATAAGACTTATATCAAACCTTAGTATTAGAGGGGTGCCTGGGTGGCATGGTCAGGTGACCAACTCTTGGTTTTGGCTCCAGTCATGATCTTGGGGTTATAGGATTGCGCCAGGGTCAAGCTCTGTGCTCAGTGCAGAGTCTGCTTGAGTTTTTCTTTCTCTATCCCTCTGTCCCTCTCCCCCTACATGCGCATGCTCTCTCGATCTCTCTGAAATAAATTTCAAAAAAAACCCCTTAGATATTAGAAGAAATACTGACAAAAAGTTTAACAGTAAACAATCATTAGCACATGAAATATTTTTAAGGAATTTAAGTGCACATGAAGACATCTGTTAAATTCCACTTCTTAATGCATGTTTCATTAGTAAGTTAGCTCTCTCTGTGTAAAGTGGCTTCTCTCATCTTTTGGCTTACTTTTGGATTTCCTTCCTGTTTTTCCTATGCCCATCTTCTGAGCCAACATATAATTACTGAGGGTCAGGTACCATGCCAAGGCATGGGGTGGGGGGCAGTAGTGGGTGGGCACAAAGATAAGCAAGTCTGGATCCCTGACTTCAAGGATCTCACAATCAAGTACTGAGACACCATGGGAAGAGGTTATAAACACACAAGTTTGCCTTCTGCATCCCTTTCCACTTAAGTCATACTTGTTCTTCTGGGTTGTTCTATTGATTTCCTGGCTATAATTCTTAATGGCTATTTAGTATGTCATTCTGTAGATGTATTATAGAAGCTTACTTACCAAGACCTGTAATATAAAATGTTATAGCCGGTTAGAATTATTTAGTGTAACGATGAATGACCATCTATTTCTACATTTAAAATGTTTTCATGAGGTAGACTCCAAGAAACAGAAATGAATGAATGGACTGTTTAAGGTTTAGCAGACATAATATTCAACTCCTTTTCAATAGGACTGTATAATTAACTGTTCACAACATTCCTATTAAGCAATCAGAATTCTTTTTAAAAAATCTGCTTTTATATTAGAAAAAAGATCTCGTTATTTCTATTCCATCTTTGATTACATGAAGAGGGTGAATATTTTTTCCATTTACTTAGTTATTTTGTGAATTGTTAATTTACATCCTATACTAATCTGGCAATAATAGCATACTACATTTTATTTAATTTCAAGTCACCACTGGCTAGGCTTTCTTCCTCTAGCTTCCTCAGTCCAGCAAAGCAGGTTTTTCTGGTGGTGACTAGATCTCCTTCCCATGACAGATCTGGAGACTTCACGTTCACTGGCATTTTCAGAGGAGCTCACTTCAAGGTTCACGGGCAAGGAACAGGTTGCCAGGTTAGATTCTTCTCCAAAAACCAAAACAAGCAGAGGTTACCTTCAGTCACTAACACTTTCACTGGAACTCCCAGTCCTCCTCAAAATGAGAGTTTAAAAAGAAACTTTTTTCAAAAGTAGATTTCCAAAATTAGCACAGGAACCAATGTTACTGCAACACTTGTATGGGCTGGTATGTGGGTAGGATATCCAGTTAGCTCTTAATATACACATATATAATACCTTGTCCTATCATCTCTTCTGCTCTGTTCCTACGGCCTCAGCTTAAAGGCTCTTCAGCAATCTATGGGGAAGAAGAGATTCCACTTGCAGCTTTCCTCATGGGTATGCCGGCCTGGGGCTTCTTCTACCCTGGTTCACCCATCGATGCCATCTGCTTTCTGTCTTCTAAAACCTGGAAAGTCTCTGCTTTGCTGATGGTCACTCCATCTGTTCTCATTCTCAATGCTGTTATGAATTTACAAACTTCTGTCTGTAAATTTTATTTTCCTCTGTGTTTTCACTGGGAGCTGGGGATACAGATGAGTGAGCCTATGGCTTTCACTACAACCTGAGTTAAAATCCTCAGTTGGCTTATTTGAAATCCCAAAATATTTCAAATTCAGGAATTATGAAAATCTCAAAGTCATCTAATTAAAATTAGCCTCAGTTTTAAAAGATTATGTATATATTTACTTATTTGAGAGAGAGCAATTGAGAGTACACGACTTAGGGTGTCGGGGCGGGGGGGAGAGGCAGGAGAAGGACAAACAGAGTCCCCACTGAACAGGGAATGATCCCTGGGCCCTGACACGGAGCTCAATCCCGGGATCATGACCTGAGGCAAAGGAAGATAACCAACTGAGCCATCCAGGCACCCCCAAATCAGCCTCAGTTTTAAAGAAAACAATTATTCAGTACCAATTTTAAGACTAAATAGGTTTCCTGAAATGAGTGGCCAAATCATCATAAATAAGGAAAAAGTTAAGATTAGGCAATATCTGGCACAGAAAAGGAGTAGGAGTGAGGCACAAGCGGGAGAAAAGAGAAAGGAGAGCCAATAGTCTTCACTGCTATAGAGAAGTGTTGAAGTGATTTTTTTTTTTAAATGTTTTCTTCATAGCACTGAGGTTGGCTAAAAGTAAGAATTTATAAGGGCCATAGTGATCAGTCATGCTCTGCAAATTAAGTACTGAAACTATTTTTATAAACCAGGAATTTATTTTTTAAAAAGATTGATTGATCGATTGATTGATTGATTTATTGGGGGGGGGAGAGAGTGCGCATGTACAAGCGGGCAGAGGGGGAGATCCTGGACTCCAGGATCATAACCTGGGCTGAAGGGAGATGCTTAACTGCCTGAGCCACCCAGGCACCCCATGAAACAGGACAGATGAACTCTACAGCAATAAAGAGAAATTCCCTTTGTACCAACTAACCTCTACTATAGTCTTTAGTTGATCACTTGCTGAGTTTCTATTTTATGGAAATGTGGTTGAATAGCCAATGCTTTTTATTTTTGGGGGGCGGGGGCTATAGAAACTTTATTATAACAAAGAAACCAGGCTGTAATAAGTCTACATGATTGGAGCAGACGGTGGTGATCTTTCCAAAGGGTGAAGCCTGAGTCCAGCCGGCAGCACACACAGGTTAAAACCAAAGCCCAGATACTCCTCTGCCCTGGTGCTGCCCTGCCCTGCCTGCTGCTGATGTGAGATGAGAGACTGAACTACTGCACTGAATGGAGGAAGAGGACCAACAAGGCAGAGGGAGCATCCCGACAGGAGACAATCACTGAAGAGGATGCTGAACTAACCCCTATAGGCTGGGGTTGATGGTCAATCGAGCAGTAGAACAGGATGAAAATTGAGGCTGGTTATAAAGCTCTGTGCTGAAGGGAAAGAACAGCAACACGAAGGGAGAAGAGAAGAACATTAAAATGCCCGAAAGCATTAAACAGCAGAGCTTTTTCTTTTTCTTAAATAAGACAGGAAACAGCATCTTTTATTTCCCTGGCTGCAGCGGCAGCACACTTGCTGGTTTTCATGAAACACGATTTCTGTAACGAGGTGTGTGGATAAGCTTGCTCAATCACGAGCGGACAAACACGAGGCTGCCTGCTAATGTTAGAGCCAGGTCTTCCCGCAATGCCTCTCACAGGTGCTATTCTCATGCTGGATCTACAGAGGTGTCCCCAACACCACAATGTGCTGCAGTTAAAGCTTCTGGAACTTCACAATGGCATGATCGATGGGGTTTTTTGGGCCATGTCTTTTTTGTAAGCTCTTCTGGAATAGCTGGAGTTAAAGGATGAGCAGGAGCTTGGTTTTGAGCCACAAAGTTCAGACACCCACCACAGATGCCTCTGCCCTATTTCACTACATGTTCTTTTCTGAGAAACTTATTCAGTGGTTGAGTGTTTAAGTACTGTGGTTGAAAGAATGACCTGCTTGCCACCATCCACCCTCCTTCTTCCGTTTGAATCTCACAACAGTGGAGGCTGTAGACAGGAAGGTCGGCTCTGGTCCCTCTCACAGGGAAATTACTCAGTGACCTGGAGAAAGGCTTGGGCAAGGAAGCCCCCTGCCGCAGGGGTGTGTCCATCCTTTGTCATGCAGATGAAGAACTCCTTGGCCTCTCCACCAGCTCAAGCTTTAGTCCCCTGAAACAGAACATGGCAGTCATGGCAGTCCATTCAGTGATGTGCTGTCACGGTGTGGAAGGAGCCCTCCCTTCTTGAGGCTGGAGACCAGCTGAGTCCACATGATCGGGACTTGGTCAGCCAAGCCTTTTACTTCCTGCCACCGCTGTTTTTGTAGGTCAGGGCTGGTCTGGATGGTCAAAGCAATCTGGCCTCCACTGATTGGGAAGGGCTGGAATACATGGGACAGATCAAGATCTTCAACTGTGACTCTACCCTTCTGGCTTCATCAGCATCTTTGCTGACCACAGTGAAGGCTCCCATGTGCTCACCAGATAGGCCCATGATCTTGGCATAGGACTGGCAGGGACCAACATTAATGCCCTGTTCCATGAAGTGGCATACAGTCCAGGCATCTTTGTTGCCATCACTGTTGGCAAAGCCTTGGGAGGCCATGTCAAAGAACGTCAAGAGACTGTTCCTTTTCATCACTGTTGCCACTTCCTTCTACGGCTCATGGCATTGGTCCACTCCCATGGGGCAGTGGGCTCAGACAGGAAAGCAGGAGAAAATGTTGTGGCATTTTCAAAATGTCCTCCACAGAGCCTGTAAAGTCAAAGCTGCAAGTCTTGGGGTTATTGTATCAATTAACCTTGTAGCTGCATGCCAGCATCCCTGAAGATGGGTGTGTGATTTCCCCAGGGTGGTTTGGACAGAAAGACACTTCGGCTGAACTTAAAAAAACCTCTGCAGAAAATTGGCTCCAGTCCTCAGGCCCTAGTTGCAGAAATGGTCTGCAGGGTGACATATCTGCTGCTTTTCAACCTTTAGTTGTTCTCTCCTGGGGCTAGTTTTGGAGCTGCCTTACAAAATTCAGCAAGTCTCACGATGGGTAGGTATTCTTTGTCCATATTGTTTGCAGCAGTCTGGGCTTCTGCCTTCTGGATGCTGGGGAGCACATAGGCTTTCCATTATCATCTCGGTAGGCACCAACTCCCAGATTCATCTTTTTGCTGTTGGTGTTTCTCTTAAAGACTTTGGGGATTCCCAGGATGGGATGTGAAGACCCTATTTCCACAAGGTCCACCATGAGCTGGATCTGGAGGAGGCTGCAGAGCGAGACCTGGATGGAAGGCCGTATTGAACCCAGACAGCATGTGGGGTGGTCAGAGTGCAGTAGGGCTATGCTGGATGAAGAGAAGGCAGCAGGTAGCTGCAGGGCAGAGGGGAGGGCCAGCAGCCAATTCTTTATGTCCAATTCTTTTTAAATAATAACAGAAAATGTAAACTGGTAACCTCTAAAATTCTGACTTGATATTATACATGGCACCAGGCATCCATCTAATCACATTAAGCTTTTGGTATGTGCTCTATGATGCTTACTGTGTAAGTATGGCACAGCAAAAAGACAGGAGATATCACTGTTTTTAATTTTTTTAAAAATTCTTTTTTTTTTAATTATAACAGTGAATATAAGAAATATCCAATCTGAACTTAGGTTTAATAACAACTTGAGTATTTATCAACTAAATTCTCCATTGCAAATCTGTTTACTACAGACTCATTTCTGAGGGTTATCGCAAATGCTGTTGAGTACTCTTTCTTTTTTTTTCTTTAAAGATTTTATTCATTTATTCATGAGAGACACACAGAAAGAGAGACACAGACAAGGGATAGGGACAGGCAGGCTTCCTGTGGGGAGCCCAACTCAGGACTTGATCCCAGGACCCCGGGATCACTCCCTGAACCAAAAGCAGACACTCAACCGCTGAGCCACCCAGTCGTCCCTGTTAAGTACTCTTAATGTTATCATTAGCGTTGATCACCCTCCTGTGCACACATACGTGCGTGTGCATGCACACATGCATACACATACATGAGACATGAGCTCCTCCTTCACTCAGTTTTTCATGATGATTATAAAGTAACATGTACTCATCATATAAAACTTGGGAGAGTAAAGGGACAAAGGGAAAGTTTACCTGTGTGGTCCTATTACCTAAGGTTAATATTTTTAAATTTTTATGTTCTTCTAGGACTATCTTACAGAGCATTCAGCCAAACATGGTTCAAGAAGCTGGGAGAGGGGCACCTGGGATGAAGCCCTGTGTGGGGCTCCTTGCTCAGATGGGAGTCTGCCTCTTTTTTTTCCCCACTTGGCCTGCTTGTGCTCTCTCTCTCTCTCTCTCTGTCAAATAAATAAAATCTTAAAAAAAAAAATAAAGAAAGAAGCTGGGAGAAAAATTCCAAGGAAAGTAGGAAAAAGGGGGGGGGGGATAAGGACAATTAAAAAAATACCTGGAGATAAGACAATAACATTGGAGGAAAATATTTTCATCTATTGAGTATTTATATTAGACATTTTTCCAACTACTTGATTAATCTCAAGACTATTAAAGGACATTAAAACCATTACCCACATTTTACAGCTCAGTCACACAGAGTTTTTAACAGGTGTCCAAAGTCACACTGCTGGTATGAATCTAGGACTTTAAAAAATATAGATCCTAAGTGTTTACCATCTAAACTTTACTATCATTATAGAAGAAACTGGCAAGAATGATCTCTCCACCAGGCTTGAGCCCGAGACAGTTTTTGTTTGTTTTATATGTACTCTACGATGATTTTATTTATTCATTTGAGACAGATTTTATTTATTCATTTGAGAGAGAGAGACAGAGAGAGCAAGAGCACGAGTGGAGGGTGGCAGAGGGGGAGGGAGAAGGAGAAAGAATCTGAAGCAGACTTTGCACTGAGCACAGAGCCCAATGTGGGGCTTGGGGCCTGACCCAACAATGGCAAGATCATAACCTGAGCCAAAATCATGAGTCAGAACCCACTGAACCACCTAGGTGCCCTGGGACCCAGACAGTTTTAAAGGTAATTTCTCTTAAACATGAAAAGATAATTCTCATGGGTAGCACAGAAAAGCTACCCAAAACACTTCATTTGGGTAATAAAAGTCAGTAGTACCAAAATAGCAATAATCATACAAAAAAAAAGGTCTCATTACAATTTCACTAATAAAGAGACATTTCATAAAACACAAATACTTGGATTTTATCTCTTAGTAAAGAAGAACACATTACAGTTAAGTATGGGTTTTTTTTTTCCCAGCTAAATGTGTTTTATCCCAGAAATATTAACAGCTTAATATTAAAAATGCCAGAATACAATAAATAAAATATGGTCACATGAATAAGCCAAATGCGAAAACCCATGTAATCAACAGAAGAGAGAAGAAGACATTAGGTAAAATTCAAAATATATTAAAATGAGAACACTAAATATGTGCACCTAAATTCAAACTGGGGGTTAGAAGCAAAGTTGTAGCATCTCATTATCATGTAAGACTCACAGGCTTCAGTATAGAGGACAATCTGATAATCAGAGAGAACATCTGGAAGGTCCAACCCCCTCAGAAAGTGAGATTTACCTAGGGACCTCATCCAATACAATATCCCCTTCAGTATACTAGCCTATTTCTTCCAATTTTACACATGATAGGGTTTAACAAGTTATTTTCATTCTTACCTCAAAGTTTCACTGTGAGATGTTAAGTCAAGTAAATAGAATGTCACTGAAAACCCACAGAAGGAAGTCTTAAAATAGTCTACTCTTCTCATCTTTCATAAAAAGAAAGAAAAATTAAGTCACTTACAAGAAATTCCGCAGAAAGTTGTGGCAGAGGTAAAACTGGAACTGACCCAGGATGGTATGAACCAGCAGAAACTATGTGTCTGTGTCAGTGTGGTTAGAGCAGACATGAAATCACTGTGTATTCACAAATGACTTTTGAAGCCAGTATTCTAATCCTCATTTTTTCACTCTATCCCAAAACCCAGGGTTCAGGTCAAGGGATGGGCTGAGCATGTTTACCAGGAACTGGTACCTACTTCTGGGCTTCCACAGCCACCAATCCATCATACTGGAGGGCTGAGTTCAACTAACCTCCTGAAGAACTGGTTTCATATGCTCTCTAGTAGTTTTGTGTTAAGCCAGGTGTTGAAAAACACGGGCAGTGACAGGTGCTGTATGAAGACAAAGAAACTTTTAATAATAAACTTTATTTTGCAACAAAGCATTCCAGTTGCCAGAAAACTGGCTACTGCTCATAAATTACCTTTATCCTTTCTGGGTTCTTGCCATCTCTTGCTGACATCAAGAATCAGTAGTGCCTTACAGAGAATCATATCTAACCAAAATTAGTGAACGTTGACTCAAAGTTTGAAAGGAAGAAAAATAAAATATTAAAACCTCTCACATGCCCTTTTTTTTAAGATTTCATACTGAAAAACAGTAAGGATGAATACATGAAGCCTGTATTTTATTCCAGTAGACTAAATTCTTAAGCCTAAATATAGTTGTTATTCTCATAAACCCAAGAAGCAGAAGCAGGAAAATTCAGTTAGTTCTGAACTCTGAATTGCTAGTCATATTTCAGTAGATGGGATGCAACTATAATGTACAAAGCCTGGGAAAAATTAAAGTATTGGAAGAAGAGCTTTGACCCTGCCACCCCAAAAAACTATATATTAACTAAAATACCAAAGCGACTGATACGAAGCCCCTTACTGTTAATATTGCCTGCCTTTTTATGTAACCACACTTATCACATTAAAAGGGAAATTAGTTTGACATGGGTTAGTTAAAATTTTCAAAGACTCCATAGTGCTCTAAGGTTAAAATCTAAGTTCTGTAATACCGTCTCCCTTTGTCATCTGCCCCTGATCATTCCTTTTTTACACTTCTCCCCTTAAACCTTATGTATCTTGACCCTCTGCATTTTTCAGTTTCTACTAGTGAAGTATGTGTGGACATTTAGGGGAGTTTGAGTTAAATGGATAACAAAGTGTGTTGTTGGTAGTTGAACAATGGTACCAAGGAAAGACAAAAGACTATAGAAACTGGCATGACATAAGGACTTAAATAAAGAAGTAGAAGGTATACCTGAAGTGAGTTTACAATGATCACATTTTCTGAATGCTATGTTGAGACCTATACACCATTTTTTAGTAAGAAGAAGAAAATGGAGGCTATAGTATGAAGAAAAAATTAAGGAATAAGAAAGAAAAATTTTAGATACAAAAGTTTATTGTGGGGGCACCTGGGTAGCTCAGTCGGTTAAGTGTTCCCTTCAGGTCAGGTCATAATCCTGGGGTCCTGGGATCGAGCCCAACACTGAGCTCTCTGCTTCTCTCTCTCGCTCCACCTATGCTAGTGCTCCCTCTCTAGCTCACACTATCTCTCAAATAAATAAAATCTTTTAAAAAAAAGTTTATAGTGTTATTCTATAAAATTTAAAAATTTTATTTGTAACAGCTTTATTGAGGTATAACATATAATAAACTGGACCTATTTAAAAATCTGACCCAAAAAAAAAAAATCTGACCCATTGTAATCTCCCCTTCTATTGCCACTTTCCTTAATACATTGAATTAGATATATTATTTTCCATATAGACTAATTAGCATTTTCTAGAGTTTCTAGAATTATGCAGTATGTATCCCTCAGGCTTTTTTCACTCCACATAGTTTTTTTTTTTTTTTCACTCCACATAGTTTTGAGATGTATCCCTGTTGTTGCCTGTATCAGCAACCCTTCTTTTCCTTCTATTAAGCCCAGGACTCCACTGTATGGATACACTACAACTAGTTTATCCATTCACCTGCTGGTGGAAAAGTGGGTTCTTCAGTTTTTGACACCTGTTGAGAAAGGTGCAAAAGGCAATGTACTAAAAGAAAGGATGGTCTTTTCAACAATGATATTGGAACCATTACGATATCCATATGTAAAAAAAAAAAAAAAAAAAAAGGTATACCCATACAAAAGTTACCTCAAATTGGACCATTCTTTTTTTTGTTTTTATTATTTTTTAAAGATTTTATTTATTTATTCATGAGAGACACAGAAAGAGAGGCAGAGACACAGGTAGAGGGAAGAGAAGCAGGCTCCCTGTAAGGAGCCCGATGCAGGACTTGATCCCAGGAATCCAGGATCAGGGCCTGGGCCAAAGGCAGACGCTCAACCGCTGAGCCACCCAGGCATCCCAAATTGGATCATTCTTAAATGTAAAGCCTAAAATGGCAAAACTTCTAGAAGAAAGCATAGAATTAGGCATGTGGCCTTGGATTACGCATGTGACCCTGGGTTAAGTAATGATTTCTTAGAATACCAAAAGCAAAATCCACAAAAGAACAAACTGATAAATTGGGCAACAAAATTAGAAACTTCCACTCTTAAAAGACAGTTAAGTAAATGATTACACCGTTATCCACTATATTCCTATGGTGTGCCTTTTATTCCTGTGATTTATTCATTCCATAATGATGACAAGTGGTAGCTACATTTGTGGTGAACAAAGCATCACACAGACTTGTTGAATCACTATGCTGTACAGCTGAAACTAATATACTGTTGTGCATCAGCTATACTCAAATTAAAAAAATTTTAAGAAGTATTTTCTGCCTTCAAAACATAAAAGACAGTTAAGAAAATAAAAGGAGGGGGGCTTGGCTGGCTGAGTTGGTAGAGCACGAGACTCTTGATCTTGGGGTCATGACTTTTTTAAGCAAGCTCCATACTCAGTGTGGAGGTTACTTTAAAAAAATGATGCAGGTGGAAGAAGAAAGTGAAAGATTCTATAGAAAGGTCCCAGTGGAGAAGCAGAGGTCAACACAAAATCTGAAATTTTCAAAATAGATACAAAACTGTCTCAGTACTGTAGACAAATAAACAAGTGCATTGCTGTGGGCGATGGTGTCGCTGGAAAGACGTATCTCCTGATAGCCTACATGGCATATTTCCATCTGAATATGTACCAACTGTTTTTGACAATTATGTAGTCATGGTTATGACTGGTGGAGAGCCACATACTCTTGGACTTTATGTTTTTCACTGTTTTCTCTGTCCTCATTCAAAATGTGAAAGAAAAGTTGAGTGCCTGAGATAATTCACCACTGTGCAAAGACTCCTGTCTTGCCTGTTGGGACCCAAACTGATCTCAGAGATGACCTCTCTACTACTGAGAAGCTTTAAGTACAAAGAGAAGCCTATCACTCCAGAGACTGCTTGAGGGCTATCAAGTATGTGGAGTGCTTTGAACTCATACAGAAAGGCCCAAAGAATGTGTTTGACCATGCAAGACTGGCTGCCCCACAGCCAGAACCAGAGGAGCTCCTGGTGTGTGCCACTATGAACTTATCTCCAGAGCCCTTGCCGCACAGCTGGTGTAACATCCTACTAAAGCCATTTTTAAATCAGACTAAAGATGAAAAATTAAAATCTGTCTTTCCAATCACAACTAATAATACCCTGAACCTTGCCACATGCACTTGTGTGAGACTAGGCCCATCGGTTTGGCCCCTTTGCCTCCAATACTAATTAATTCTGAGTAGTTCTGTATTGCCAGAAAAGTGATCAGTACTAGTTTTTGATCTGTTGTTTCCAAAAAAAAAAAAAAAAAAAAAAATTTTTTTTTTTTTGTCATTGTTTAAAAGGCAAGTCATACTTGTGATGACTGTTAACAGACTACTTTGGATTGCTGAAGCTGCTTTTTGATTCTGCTCTGGGGAATAACCAGGGATATCTTGGTGGTATTTGTTTCTCTTCCATTTTGGGGGTGTTTGGTTTTTCTTTGATCTTTAAAAAAAAAACAAAGTTATTAACCAGCGGACAGCCCTTAAGGTGTAGAAGATGACTGATTCCATTTCCTAGATCTAGTTTAGAAAACCTGTCTTCCCCACCCCACTCCTGCCCAAGTGCTCTTAGGAAGGTGTGTAGTAAACGCCTCACATATTCCTTTTTGAGAGCTGACTTTTCTGTCCACCCTTGAGTAGGCCCAGTATTTGATGAATCTCATAAAGGCAGGTGGTATCCGATCTGTCCCTCCTCTCTTCTCTGTATGTGACTGTGACTTCCAAGGAGATTTGTTCACCATTTGCTGAGTTTTCTTAAAGCTGATTTCTAACTTCTTTTACTGATAAATGAAGAAAAGTATTGCATCTTTTGAGAGGTATCAAATGGATTGAGTTCATACTTTAAACATTTTTTTTCCCTTTCAAAAAGAAAATGAGGGGTGCCTGGCTAGCTCAGGTGGTAGAGCGTGTGTCTCTTGATCTTGAGGCTGTAAGCTTGAGCCTCATTTGGGTGTAGAGATCTCTTAAAAATAATATCTAAAAAAAAATGAAAATGAAAGGATAAGCAACAGACTGGGAGAAAATGTTTAGAATTTAAAACTAAAAATATTGAAGAAAAGATAAAGGCAAATTTTGGCTCACTGGAAAGTTCTTTCTGATTACTTATTATGGTAAAAAAATGAACGAACTGTCTATAAACTCCGAAAAAAGGATTCAGAGTAGGAAAGAGGGTGGTAGAGATTCAGATAATTAAACTTAAATTGCTTCTTACTCTATAAATATACTTTTTAGTTATTTCTAAGGTGACTAATTTAATGCATATTTGATACCATATTAAATTAAGGGTGAAAAAAAGCTCCTGATCCATACAACTTGATCAAAACATTTTCAATGACAACACTTTGGCCTAACAGGGTGATGTGAAATGTGGGTAAAGAAAGCTGTTTAGGGCAGCCTGGGTGGCTCAGCGGTTTAGCGCCGCCTTCAGCCCAGGGCCTGAGCCTGGAGACCCGGGATCGAGTCATGCGTCAAGCTCCCTGCATGGAGCCTGCTTCTTTCTCCCTTTGCCTGTGTATCCGCCTCTCTCTCTCTCTCTCTCTCTCTCTCTCATGAATAAATAAATAAAATCTTAGAAAAGAAAAGAAGAAAGAAAAGAAAAGAAAAGAAAGAAAAAAAAGAAAAGAAAAGAAAGCTGTTTAAACAGAACCTCTTCTGTGAAGCATGTCAAGCATTCTGACTGCTTTCTGGGCCTGAGTGGGTAAATCCTTGCTGGTTCCAGAGCATTCTGGACAAAACCTCTATCAGTGCTTCTCACCACATTAATTACTGGGGGCTTTTAAACAGCAAAGAGCTTTTTGTTTTCAATTCTGAAATCCTAGCACCTAGCACAGTATCTAGCAAATAACTAATACATATGTACACTTTTGAAAAAGAAATTAAACTCTAGAAAATGATTGGAGAACAGGTCATCAGTATTGGTAAAATCCTGAGACATTTCCCCAACAAGAAAAGGAACTCCAGGTTAAGAACTGTTGATTGAGGGGAGGGGCAGAGAAAGGAGAGCCAGCAAAGGAGACAGACAGCCTACTCCCACATCTGATAAGATGACGTTGTATTACTTGGAATTACAATGTATTATGCATTATGGGCAAATTAAACACTGGTCTCAGAAGCTAAGTTAGTTTGTTCAAGATTAGTGTTCCAAAAAAAAAAGCCTCAGAAAAAAATGAAACGGAATAGTCAGAGATAATTCTAAGTTCAGCAGATACTTCATGCAATTTTCTTAATAAATTAATATAAACATGTCAATGTTATATAACATCTGACTACAAAGCAATTCAATCTGCTGATACTGAAGTCATTTACTAAAATCACTATAGCAAGTGGCAAATCTCTGCAAACATTTTTTTGGTGCTTACCTTACATATATAAGATTTAGGAGTTTGGGGGGCATTAGATGTACCATGCTTTTATATACAACTCAAGGTTTATGTAAGATAAGTTTATAGTTATGGTAAGATAAGTCTGTAAGGTAAGTTTATGTAGGATAAGTTTATAGTCACTGACCTATTTCTACAAACTGACAGAGGACGTGAATATCCCAGCCACTTCTGAGAACCTAATAACATCTCTGGACCCTCAACACAGAAACCTCATCATGATCCTATTTAAAAACTAATTTATATATAACAAAGTTTATACTTACAGTTTTTGCTTTTGTTGAATTTGTATGTGAATTATTAGTATGAACTGATACTTGAAAAAAAGGATATCATAATCAGGGTTGTATAAAAGAAATATTTACTGTAACATTGTTCATAATAGTAAAAAAAATGAAGAATTAAATTATGGATAGCCATAAAATGGGATTACGAAACAATCATTAAAAATGACACTGAGTACTGAAGGTCGTTGAAAAATATTCACAAAATATGTGAAAGCAGCTCACAAATAATGTGAAGTATGAAAACAGATTACGTATTAGTACAAATAGGAAAAACAGCAGATAGCAAAGTAAAATCTCAGTAGGAGTAATCTAAACAGAGGCACATGAAAAGTGTTTAATTTCCAGAGCTTTTTACTTATCTGAATTCCAGTTTTCTATCATGAATGTTTCTTCTATAACCAGAAAAGAGAAAAGCTTAGGAAAACAGAAAAAATATTTAAACCGTGTTTGTGGCTGGGCTTTAATATAATCAAACTGTCACTAATAGCTGCTGTGGGCAGTAATGAAAACACTGGTCACACCTGGCAAAGCTGGAGGCACATGACATAGTTCTCTAGACATTCAAGCTGAGTCTGTGTAGTCAGCCTCCAAGTTAGCCCCCGACCATCCCCACCTCCTGGTACTCACACCCTTTGGTCCTATCTTCCAATTAAGGTGTCAGGGTTGAGCTGTACGATCATTACAATACAGCAGAGGTGAAGGCATGTCACTTCCAGAACTATGTTAAAAGATTAAGGCTTCTGTCCTGGGCACTCTCTCTCATCTGTCTCTTGGTGGGGTGCAGTGGGGGGACCACGTTGTGAGTCCCTAGCCAGGCGTGGAAGCCTCCTGCCAGCAACCATGCGAGTGTGAGAGGAAGCCAGACCTCTAGACCTAGCCAAGTCTCAGGTGATGGCAGTTCTGGCTGACACCTTGACTGCAGCTTTGGGAGAGACTGGGTCTGAACCATACCCCTAAGCTGCTTCTGACTCCTGACCCACAGAAACTGGAAGATAATACATATTGGTTGTTTAAAGCCACTGAAATTGGGGTCATTTGTAACATAGCAGTTGCTGCCTAGATGGTTAGCTTACACCCCTGGAGACTGTGGTCCTTCTAAGAACCCACCTTAAAAAAAAGCACCTAGGCTGTAACTCATTTTGCTCTAAATGCAGAGTTCTGATTTCCTTCTCATCTGACCCAAACCAGAAAAGACATTTGAATACCTCTTACAAAATGTTCAGTTACTTAGATCTACCTTCTAATTCCCCTCTCCCACTCATATTTCATCTCTTCTTTCAGTTACCGTAAATCTAAGCAAACTCCTGCAAAGAGCCAGACGGTAAGTATCTTAGGCTTCTCTGTAGCAACTTTGCAATTCTATCACTACAGCTTGAAAGCAGCCACAGATGATATCTAAATAAACTGGCATAGCTGCATTCCAATAAAACTTTATTTCAATAACAGGCTGATTTTAGCTCCAGAGCTGTGGCTTGCCAACCTGCTATAAATGACAACTAGTAAGACCAATGCTCCAAACTAGTGCAGTAGATCCCATGCCCTTAAGCTGACTCCAGATATTGCTCCAGGAGGCCCAGAAAACCAGTATATTTGTCTGTCTCTACTGAATGTAATCACGTATTTCTTTCTTAAAAAACAAAATTAAAACAAAAAAACACAAAAAATAAACACTCTCAATCCTGATTCCATTTCTCCAACTCCCTAATTTTCCTCCACTCGCCTACTCTTACCAGGCTTTTGTTAAGATCATCAATGATCTTCATGTTGCTAAGCCTGACTGTTAATTCTCAACCTTCACTATATACTTCACTTAGCAGCAGCTGGCCCAGATGATTACTCCCTTTTTCTTAAAACACTTTGATTTCCAGGATACCATAATCACTTGTTTTTCCTTAAATTTCTATGGCTGCTCCCTTTCGATCTCCTTTGTTCAAAGTGTGGTGGATCTCATGGTTCAACTTGAACCTCTGTTTTCTGTCTCTAGTCATTCCTTCATAACCACACTCAGTATACTTCTGTATGACACCCAAATTTATTTATTTATTTTTTAATATTTATTTATTCATGAGATACACACAGTGAGAGAGGCAGAGACACAGGCAGAGGGAGAAGCAGGCTCCACGCAGGGAGCCCGATGTGAGACTCGATCCCAGGACCCCAGGATCATGTCCTGAGCTAAAGGCAGGCGCTCAACCGCTGAGCCACCCAGGCGCTCAACCGCTGTTTGAATCCCAACATTCAAATTTATAACCCCAGATTTTATCACTCCCCTGAAGCCAGACTTACATTCAGCTGCCTACTCAATATCTTCAACTGGTTGTGTTCCAAACTCCCAAATGTCCAAAACTAAACTCCTAGTATCACCTACCTCAACCTGCCTCCCTCTCTGTTCTCCCCTTATCTTAGTTAACGGCAACCCCATTCTTTGTGTTGCTCGGGCCAAAACCCTTGAGTCATTTTTGCCTCCTTTTTCACAGCCCACATCTGATCTGCTGGCAATTCTGTAAGCTCTACCCTCAAAATAGATCTACTCCTGAGAAGAATTTCCATGTTACTCTGAATAACACAGTCTTACAATGAAATGTAAGGTCCTAAGTTATCCTGCCATCCCTTCTAACTAGGAGATAAACACGTGGCTTACTCCCTCACATCACTGAGGCCTCCTCTGCATAGAATATGAGATTCATGGGGGCAGGGAATTTTTCTTTGTTTATCGTGTCACACCTCCATTATTTTATATAGTGCATAACACACAGGAGTAGATCCTTAAGTAGTATTTATTGAATGAGTGAGTTAACCGTGAAAAGAGATAAAAAAAATACTTTCTAAGTTGATGGTAAACTTACTGGTAAAACAAATTGGGTATGTTAACTTTTTTTCATTTCCTACTTTCATAGTGTTTTTTAAACATAATCAAAGTCCCTGGTAACTTACGGCACAAAAAAGACTAGAATATGAGTCTGTGGTTCTAGGTTCCGCCACACACTAGCCTCTAAAGTCTTTAGTTTTTTTCTGAAGACCATGTATACAGGGACAGATACTCTCCACACCCACAGGCATCTGACCACAGCCTCTATAAAGGTGTGTTGATAGGGAAGTGTAAGGCTGACTTCCTGGAAAAAATGTCATGCTGTAGAGGAAAAACATCAGCGCAGCTGATAAGCTGGTGACTCGAAGGTGAAACACACACTTATTTAAGGGCTTTAAATGTCCAAAGCTTTATGTTAGATACCATAGTAACAGGAAAGTAGATCTTCTTGGTTTATTTATTATTTTTAAAGATTTTATTTATTTATTTGAGAGACAGAGATAGCAGGAGTAGGGGGAGGGACAAGTAGACTCCATGCTGAGCAGGGAGCCCGACATGGGGCTTGATCCCAGGACCCTGATATCATGACCTGAGCCGAAGTTGGATGCTTAACCCACTGAGCCACCTAGGCACCTCAGGAATTTTCTTTGTTTAGATTTTTGTAACAGATCATGTAAATGAGCCCCCAAAGTTATGTAACATGTCCAAGGTCACACAGCTAATAATGGCTAAACCATTTATTCAAATACAGGTTTATGAAATTCCAAACCTACACTATTCCCAATGTATCACACACCAAAAGTTTTAATTACAGGGGCACAACATATCTGAGATAGCAACAGAAACCAATGAAATATTTTTATCAGAAAGACAACTAGCTGGACTCTACCTCTACTATATTTACAAAAATTACCTTCATAGCTAGAGTCATGGGTTGAAGGGTAGTTCTAGAATTCCCAGAATAAGCCCCATAAGGTAGAGGCTATGTAGATTTCCTATTAAAAAGAATCTGCTCATAAGCAAACAGGGACACTCAGTTATATTTCTTAATGCAAACTAATACATATTCCTACTTATATTTTTTCTACTTATTTTTAAAGGAAAGGAAGCTAAATTTTGTGGATGAATACCTGCAGTGTTCTAGTACTTTGCAGTATTTATCAAATGACCTTATAAGGCAGGGATCACATAAGTGCAAAAAACAAGACTCAAAAGACTGTGTAAGAGATTATGAATCTTTGACATTAACAAACTGAGTGGGGATGTGAACAAAGCCCATCTGTTTCCAATATGTTACTCATATTTATTTGGGTATTCACAGACAACTGAAACTCAAATGATGTTGTTTTTCCTTCTATCTGCCCCATTTCAATGAATGCCATCCTCGTTCATTCAGGCTCAAGGACTCATACCAGAAACTAGTTATTCTTGATGCCTCTCCTTAACTTTCCATGTGTAATTAACCACTCAAGCCCTACACATTCTACTTCCTCAGTATTTCAAATCCAGCTGCTTTTCTTAATCCCCCTGATCCTATTTAGGACATTATCCTATCAACCTGGGCTGTTCTAAGAGTCATATCATCCCAGTCTGGTAGCCTGACCCCTTCCAGCGCATTCTCTAGAACACTGACCTTGAGAGTAGGCTTATGTGCACCCTAGCATGCATATAAAATGAGCCACCAGAATATGGGAAAATATTAGAACTCGTATTTACATGTGTTTCTAACCTTTAAAAAATGAGGAAGAAATTAAGCTTTACTAATAGCCAACATACTGCCTGACACTGGCATCCTCACTGGGCCTCTGTCAAATGGAGAAGGTACATCTGGAGTTTGAGCAGTCGGACCTATGGGAAGAGTGAGCAACCAGAGAGGTGGAGAGCAGTGCTCTCTCATAGCTATTCACTAACTGTCAGGATATGAGGGTGTATTTTAGTTTACATGACCCAGGTAGGTAGAGACAAAAAATATTATCTTTTACCTAAAACATTTTTGCCAGATAGATAATTTAATAAAGCTTCCCGAATAGACACCATGAATTGAAAAGATTCATGCAAGCGCAGGTGAGCAACAAGACAATGGCAGAGGGTCAATTCATTTTTACTTCTAATATAAGCTCTTCATCAGTTTCATGCAAGAAAACAAGGACAGTAAATCAGATCTGAGAGTAGGCCAAATGCCAAACTGAAATCAAAGACGGAAATGGTAATATGGATTTATGTATCTAATTCTGTGTTAGGTTTATGTCTGGCTGCTAATGGCAGAAAACCCAAAATAACAGTTAAAAATAGAAATTAATTTCCATGATGATATAAGTATACAGAGATAGGCAATCCACGGCTGACAATGTGGCTCCCAAATGATTTAGCAGTCGGCATGCTTCCGTTTTTTTAGGTGGCCACTATCCCCACAGAGGATTCCTAGTCATTACAAGTAAGTTTAAGTGTGCAACCTTCTCTCTTTTTTTTTTACTTGTTAAAGATTTTATTTATTTGACAGAGAGAGAGCACGAGCAGGGGGAGCAGCAGAGGGAGAGGAAGAAGCAGGCTCCCCGCTGAGCAGGGAGCCAGATGCGAGGCTCCATCCCAGGACCCCAGGATCCAAAGGCAGAAGCTTCACTGACTGAGCCACCCAGGCACCCAAGGTGTGTAACCTTCTCAACTTTAAGAGCCCTTCCTGGAGTTTCACAAATCATTTCTGCTTGAGCTCATTGGCCAGAAATTAGTCACGTGGCCACAGTTAACTGTAAGGGAGAGTGCGATTCACAGTGTTATTCTGGGCAGTGGCATGCCCTATTAGGGTCTGAGAGGAAGGGGAATGCCGACATCAGCGGACTCTAACTCATATACAATAACCCTCACTGCTGTTCCTCACTGTTAACCCAACAGTGAGCTGTAGTATCACAATACAAAAAGGTCTGAATAATGAAACTTTTTCCAGGTAAGTATGGTGCAAACTGATGTGAGGCCAAACCTAAACTGAACAAGAGACTATTTGTACTATTGATTTATTTAGTGTGAACAGTCATACATTTTGCTGTAGAAATATTATTTGATTAATGGGTACTACACCAAATTATGAAAGTATGAAATATTTAATATATGTATAAAATTATCTTTCTTAAATTCTAAGAATTCCAAATCCTAAAACATATTCATTTTTGGATAAAAGGATTATGGAATGGTCGTATGAAACAATTAGAATTATGAAGGTATTTAAAAACTAAGTGTCTAGAACAAGAAGAAAATCTCCATGTTTTTTAGTCATCTTTACAGTAATGCAATGCTGAATCAAGACTTCATATAATTACTCTGAACTTAATGATAAAGATTCACAAGCATCCGTTAAGGCTTCTTACCTAATAGCAAAATCCACATGATATTCTACTAATACTTGTTCTTCCTGCCACAGTAAAAACATCTAAAATAACACAAATAACAAAAGGCAAAATTAAAATGCAAATACTGCTGGAAATCATATAGGTTTTAGGGTTAACATGAACAATATTCTTGGACAGGTTAGACTAAAGTGCAAAAGTTTCTAATGTGTCAGCTAAAATATTTTCTGGATTCTAGAATAACATAACACACAAGAGCTGCTTTTTATTTGCTAAAAAAGCAAGAGGTACCAGAGAAGAAACCTCTGAAATTAAATTACTTCTTTCATAAAAACAACGTGTTACATGGAAAACTATGTAAATATGTTACTGATGGAACTAGTAGGACGAATAAGAGGAGGATTCTAGGATAAGCAGACATAGGACCACATCTGAACTTTATTCTCTGCATAATTCACAGCTAGTGTGAAACAAAACTGAAACTGGAAATGCACAAAATTTTATGCCATTTATATGGTTCGTTTTATAAAAAGAAGACCCTTAAAATATAGAAGAGAAGAAGAACCATATCCCCATTTATTTTGTAATACCTACATAATCTTGATATGAAAACCTGAGAAGGAAAAGAAAGACAATTACAGGCCAATCTCTCATAAACACAGATATAAAAACATTCAAAATTATTAGCAGACCAAAACCAACGATACATCAAAAAAAAAAAAAAAAAAGTACATCATGAGCCAACTGGATTTATTTGAGGAATACAAGTGTCACATTCACAAATTGATGTGTAATTCACAAAAGGGAACAAAATCATATGATTATCTCAACAGATGCAAAAATATGTATCTGACAAAATTCAACATTCATTCATAAGAAAAGCCTTTTAGCAAACTAGAAACAGAAAGAAACCTCTTTATACTGATAAATAATATTTACAAAAACTTTACAGGTTAAATCGCAAATGTATGCCCCATAAGACGAAGGATAAGACAAGACTGCTTACTATCATCACTGCCAGTCAGTAAGGTCCTGGAAATTCTAGTCAGTGCAATAAAGCAAGAACAGAAATAAAAGGCAGAAGATTTGCTTTGTCCTAGGAAAAAGCAAAATTGAGATTATTTATAGGCAACATTCCGAAAGAATCAAATTATCAATATTAACAAGTGAACTTAGCAAAATTGCTGAAAATGTGGTCCTAACTTACAACATTATATTTCAATTACTTTAAAAAGTAATTACAAGATCAAGGACCTAAATATAAGACCTAAAACAATAAAACTCTTGGAAGAAAACAGGGCCAAAGCTTCACGATATTGAATTTGGCAATGGGTTCTTGGCTACAATGGCAAAGGCACAGGTAACAAAAGAAATAGACAAAATGGACTTCATGAAAATTAGAAGATTTTGTGCAAAAAATAAAAAATAAAATAAAATAAAATAAAATAAAATAAAATAAAATAAAATAAAATAAAATAAAATGAAAGATTTTGTGCATCAAAAGATGCTATCAACAGAGTAAAAAGGCAACCCACAAAACAGGAGCGGCTCAGTCAGTTAAGTCTCTGACTCCTGATTTCAGTTCAGGTCAGGATCTCAGGGTTGTGAGGCTAAGCCTTGCATTACGGGACATGGAGCCTGCTTAAGATTCTCTCTCTCTCTCTCTCTCTCCTTCTCCTTCTCCCTCTGCCCCTCCCCTGTTTTCTCTCTCTCTTTCAAAAGAAAGAGAGAGAGAGGGAGAGAGAGAAGAGTAAGTTGCTGATATGATGCTTTGTCTCACCTGAATAGTTCTGAGTTTATCTCCAACAAGAACAATCCCCTACAAACCATAATAGGGTCATAATAGGGTCATCACCATTGGGATATGAACATTAACACAGTCCTATCATAGAATCCTCAGACCCTATCCAAGATTCCGCACTGGCTTAGAATCATGTGTTCCATTTAGTTGTTGCATCTCTTTGCCCTCTTTCAGTTGGGAACAATTCCTCACACTTTGACTTTCATAAATTCAACAATTTTGAAGATTACTAACCAATTATTTTATAGCATGTCTCTTAATTGAGTTTTGTCTGATGATAAGATTCAGATTATGCATCTTCCATAGGAACAACATAGAAGTGATGCTGTTTCTTCTGTCCACCTTTCTTTTTATTTTTTTTTATTTTTAAATTTACTTATGATAGTCACCTTTCTTTTTAATAGACTTTATTTTCTAGGGCAGTTTTAGGTTTATGGCGAAATGCTTCTTTTTGTAAATAAAGTTTTATTGGGACTTAGCCACTCCCATCTGTTTATGTACTATGGCTGCTTTTTATTACAACAGCTGAGATGAGTGGTTTTAACAGAGACCATATGGCCTGCAAAGCCTAGAGCTGACATTTAGACCCCTTGAGAAAACCTTTACTGATTCCTACTCTACTGACGATGAAGACTTCTCATAAAGCTAAAGTAATTAAGACAACATGGTATCAGTGAACGGATACATCAGGAGTTCAGCAAGCTTTTACTGTTATGAACGTAAATGTACCCACTTTAAAAGATAATCTCACCTGACCACCAGCTTGAAAATTTCTAACCTGTTTAAAACTGTAGTTTCACTGGATTTTGAAAACATTTACACACCAAAAATACACACCAAAAAGGAAACTCATTCTGATGAGTTTCCAAGAACTGACATCAGAGAACACGGAAATCAGCAAGACAAATTTCACTAAAAATCTGTCCTTTAATTGTTAGATAAAATTAAAAACTGAGGACTATCATTAAGCCGATACAATCAACATCATTCTCCTAATTTTGATCTACATCTTAAAGAGGCATCTATCTCAAATGGGACATGCATGAAAACAAACATAAAACAGACTGCACCTAAAACCAAGCCTTTGAATCACCATTTCACAAAGTGTTGATTTTCACTAGAATGAAGATAATATAAGCAGAGACTTTTTTTTTTTTTTTTTTTTTGGGTATATATTATGGTCTACTGTGTCCCTCGGCACCTAAATAATACTTGTTTTTTTACTTATCTTTTTCCACCTTTATTGAGGTAAAATTTCTATTTGGAGAAACAGTATGCAACATGATGATATAATATACTATTTATTTATTCTATGAATGAACCAAGACTTGTAAAGTTTTAATAAAGCACATTTGACCACAGTGCTTTCACTAAGCAATGTTTTAGTATCACCGAAAAAATTTTATACTATTAAAATTTTTTCATTTTTTTAATTTTTAAATTTAAAATAGCTTATATAACCTCCCATTACTTTCTATTTTAAGATTTATAATGTATATTGTATAACCACACAGCAGTATATGTGTGTGATTTAAAAATAAATATACACATGGGAGTTTCTAGAATTCTATAGAGATGGAGTATATGATCAAAAGGAGGTAACTCCTCTGTAGCAGAGGTAGCCAGAACTTAACTAGTTAATGACCAGGAAAGAACAAATCTGAGAGTATATCTTTGGAAACTTATAGTGAAACTTAGAAATAATTTTATGTCTGTTCTAACTTTTGATATGGGCTTTTGTTCTTAAAATTTCTTTTTTAAGTAATTCATCTGTATTGTATTTTAAAATCTTCTCAGTCTGATACATATTGAAAATTTTAAAAATAGTTCTTCACCAAAGATAATTTCAGAAGCACTGGTATAGAGAATGATCAAAACACAAACCTGATCATAATGCTCCTAAATTTATTTGCTGGCTCCCCAGGGGCCTGAGATGAAGGGCCTTGTGATCTGTCTGCAACCGTTCCGTTTCCCCAGGGCCTTTTCACATGCTCCTCCTTAGCCCTCAGGAATACGCCACATTCTCTCAAAATCCATGGCATGGATCTGATTCCCTGGTCCTGAATCCCCAATGGCCAATTCAACCCAATCCTGATTTCTTTTACCAAATTCCTATTCATCCTCCTGGTGGTCACTTCAGAAAACCCCTTGTTCCTAAGCCTAGGTTGAGTGCCTGTCCTTTTATGCGTCCAGCACAGTACCTGCATACAACAGGTGCTTCTTCAACAAGTACTTTATTAAATGAAACCTACGCTCATGTCACCACACCATACGGTCTCTCCTCAAATCTTCTATACTTCTCTTCAAAACATTTCATTCTACGGACAATAAATGGATGTCTACCAGCTTCAAATGTTAAAGAATAAACAAATTATAATTTTCTAAAGGGAAAAAAACCCTCAACTACTATCAATCTTCCCTTTCTTCTTTCATTTATGAAACATTATTGCCAACCTGTCCAAGTTTTGGAATGAAGAAGACACATATTACTAACCACTTTTATCTCAAAATTACTTTCATATGATTGCCTTAATAGGAAATGCTTCCTGGGGCACCTGGGTGCCTCAATCAATTAAATGTGTGACTCTTGAGTTCAGCTCAGGTCAGGATCTCAGGATCGTGAGATCCAGCCCCATGGAGGGCTCTGCTCTGGGCCCCAAGTGTGCTTAAGATTCTCTCCCCACCATCCCTGGGTGGCGCAGCGGTTTGGCGCCTGCCTTTGGCCCAGGGCGTGATCCTGGAGACCCGGGATCGAATCCCACGTCGGGCTCCCGGTGCATGGAGCCTGCTTCTCCCTCTGCCTGTGTCTCTGCCTCTCTCTCTCTCTCTGTGACTATCATAAATAAATAAAAATTAAAAAAAAAAAAAAAAAGATTCTCTCCCCACCTCCTCCACCCTCCCCCACTCTCATAAGCTCTCTCTCACAGAAAAAGGGAATGCTTCCTTCTAAACCCTCCTGCCCCACCTTCCACATTGTGACACAGACCTAAAACAGGTTTATTGACTAATCTAGCAAAAATAAACTACAAAAAGGAAATCTGCTGCTGTTTATCCTTGGCCCAAACTTTCACTTTACGTGAAAATATTTTATACTGACAGTAAGCCAAAAAAATGAGTCCTGAGTTCTGAATCCAAATGATGTTACAATTACAGTCTCAGTACTTAAAAAAAAAAAAAATTTATTTATTTATTTGACAGAGAGAGCATGAGCTGGGGGGAGGAGCAGAGGGGGAAGGAGAAGCCGGCTCCCCACTGAACAGAGAGCCCAAAGCAGGACTGGATCCCAGGACCCTGGGATCGTGACCTGAGCTGAAGGCAGACACTCAAGCGACTGAGACACCCAGGTGCCCCACAGTCTCAGTACAAGATGCCAAAGAGCACATCACACTTTTAGGAAAGTTACTGAAAAGTCTGGATGTATCATACTTCTTAATCTATCAACATAAAGAAATAGCACAAAGTAATTTATAAACAGAGGTTGGTTTCCCCACATTTTTCACGCATCTGTCACGTAATGAAATACATTCTATACTGCATGACAAACTGTTCTTAATATGAAGTTACTAAAATTTCACTGAAAGCAGAGATAAGTTTATGATTTTATACTTCTCAAAGGTAGCAATGTTCTGATAAGATTGCTAGGTTTTAACCAACCAAAAGCCAAAAATCCCACAATATTTTGGCACTATACATTTTAATCTTTCTTTGAAGAATAAATTGTCAATATGTGCATCAAAGATTTAAAGATGTAGTAAAATTAGAGATAGTTGAAACTTATAAGAATAAAGGGCAGCTGACTACTTACATCAAAACAGCAACCAAAACAGCTGGGGTTTGGAAGAAAAGGAGAAGGAGGATAAAACCTAAAGTATTTTTGGAGTAATACAACATTATACTCTTATTTCCTAATCCAAAAGAATGCAACTCTTAACTAGGTAATTTTAAAAGTACTCACATACATTTTTATATGAAAATTTGAACTGTTTTTGCTTAGTCTAACAAGCAGGGGAAGTGGACCAGAATGTGCTAACCCACAAAAGGAAGACAAATTGTAATGAACCGTAACACATCCAAGATGGAAGAACCTTGCTTATTCAGCTAAAGTTATAGGAAATGACAAATTCTAACTGTACAGATTACCTCTTGCAATCAATCATCAACAGATGAACAGCTACTATTTACTGAGTGCCTTATTTTACTAAATGCTTAACATAAACACATTAAGAAAATAATCAAGAAAAATAAAAAATAAAAAAATAAAAAAATAAAAAAAAAGAAAATAATCAAGAGACTTTAGTAAAGGGGATAATGGATGAGAAACAAGCAATTTAGCCATCAGAAGTAGTATCCAGGTAGGATAGTATTTTAATTTTTAAAGTGTATTCAATAAAGATTTTGAATTCAGAATTGTATGTCTTACAAATTCTTCAACTTAACTGAACAGTTTTTTTTTTTTTAAATTCCTTGATAACCTAGAATCATAACTAGCAACTATTCTCCTGCCCTTAGGAGCTATTATGAATTGCCCTGGAATGCGGAACTCTGAATTCTCATATGGTCATGTTATTAAGTCTTTCTGCCTCTTGCCTTCCTTTCACAGTTGTCCCTCACTGATCACTACTGCCTGCGGTGCTTGCCTTCAGCAGCATCCCTTCACTCCTACAAATTGTTTGGACGCAAACTACCAGGCTTATTGTAATTAGATATAAAGTAAGAGTTCTGAAAGATGGCCTAATTATTCTCCTGAACATCAGATGTTAACAGCCTTTAGTGCCAGGACCTCACATTTCTACTTTGGATGTTCAAAGCTATGCTGTTTTTTCTATTTCTTTATTTTTAAGCTTTACTTCCTGATTCTTACTGCCTTTAAGTTTCCTCATCTACCTCATCTAAGTGAATCTGGATAATTACATGGAAATAATAAATCTGAAATTGCTTAGGGTCAGGGCCTGGCCACAGAAGGAATCTACAGATTCTAGTTTCATCCTTCCTCTTTCGATGTATTTCAGATTTTAAGTTGTAAAATTTGACCTCAAAATAAGTGTCTGTTACTGTCTTATTTTTGGAAGCCTGTGATCAAGATAGTCAGGAACTAACTAAAGAAATGAGGGATGTTTGGCCTGAGCAGGCAGGCGATGGGGAAGCTGGCAAAGGAGTTGTATCACTGCCATCTTCAATTACTTGAAGAAAGGTATCTGTAAAATGACTGTTCTCGATTCTGTCAACAGATGTACTGTTTAACAAGGGCTCAAAATAGGTTTGTGTAATAAGTTCTTCTTCAGAGAACAAACCAGGCACAAAGAGAAGTCACAGGATAATACACTTCAGTACAAAACAGGAATGAATCTTTAAATGAAAACATCCAAAAATGACCCAGATTTCCACAAGATCACTGCAAGTGTTTAAGCAATGGCAAGTGGTTGGGTAGTTTTGAGGAGATTTTTGCAAACAATGGAAGAATACATTAGAAAATCTTTCAAGGCCCATTCTTCTCACTGTATTTATAGATGATACATTTTATACAGACAGCCCCCAAACCATAAGTTCTTATTTCTGCATTCAACTTTCATACTGAAAACAAATCTTAAAGAGTACTGGAAAAGTATGGAAGCAACACAAGAGCCAAATAGTATCCAGAGTTATTTGTTTAATTTCATGACAGTATTTATATAGCAGTTATATCTATCAAAGACTTTAGATAAGAAACATTTTAAGTGATAAAAATTATTTCCTTTTTAGAGCAGGAAAATCATAACTACATCAACAGCATCGTCACCCTCCCCATACACATCATACACCCAATGTCATGAAAAGGAATTGGGAACTATCTTTACTTAAAAAAAAAAAAATCACTTTGAAGATGAATCATACAACATATGGACACTGACAGAGCTTGAGAATCCAAGTAAATGAAAGAGGAGAGGAAGGAAACTAATTATAAAAAATTGATTTCAGCAATCTGTAGGAATGTAGGAACTCCAAGACAGTTGGATATAACCCCACTCAGAGAGCTAAAGAAAACTACATGAAAGAACAAGTACAGAAAAATCAGACATGATTACCAAGTTACAAGTTACCACTGTTTTTTTTTTTTTTTTTCCCCAAGTTACCACTGTTAATGTTAGTTGTTTCCCACCTCCACTGGAGAGTGAAACAGGTATATGGAATGTTTTAGTTTAAAACTGATATCACATCCGTTTGTTTAGATAAGGAAAAGTACTACCAGTAAAGGCTCATTTAGCATTAAAATTAATCAGATAACAAATGTGATTTTTTTCCAAAAGCTCCAGATGTCAACTTTCTACGTATTACTTTTGGTTTAAGTTCATAAAAGTGGGCAAAAAATGCATGTTACCCTTAAGGTAGCAGACATACGGTTTGTCTGCCCCGCATCCCTTCTCTTGGAGGGAACCATCGTCTCTTTACTGCATTACAACAGGACAGCAAATCTGGATGCTCTGCCTCTCTCAAAAGTGGCCAAGATACGCAGGCTGGCCAGAGTGCTCCATTCCCTGGGCTAGGAAGAAAGACTGGCTCTTTCCACTGAGCTGGGAAAAACTGAATATGGAGATGAAAGTGGCCACCATGTGAAGAGTCAGTCAACAGAATGAAGAAACCAACAGGTAGAGCTGGAGGAGGGAGAGAACACCAAACTTCTGTTTTGCTGAAGACAGTCTAAACTGGATTTCTGGTTCTTAAAACTGAGAGAACCCTAATATCTGTAGTATCTCTATTTGCTTCTTGTGGTTCAGAAGGAGTTTCTCACTGCTTAATTGTAGAATGAAGATGAAGGTGACTATCATTGTCTTTAATTATTTACTCTGCTTCTGCACTAGCTAGACATGTGGAAGAATTAAGAAAACATTTAGCTTTTATTCCAATTGTCTAAAAAAGCCCCGTGGCAAATTATTTGAAAAAGTAAGCAAGGCTCATGGTTAACATCATTACAAAAACAAAACAGTGTTCTCTGGGAGAAAATCTTTGCAAATCACATGTTTGATGAAGAACTGTATCTGGAACACATAGAGAACTCACAATTCAATAACAAGTTAGATAACCCAGTTTAAAAAAAAAAAATAAGAAAAAGATTTGAGTAGACATTCCACCAAAGAAAATTTGTGAATGGCTAATAAGCACATGAAAAGATGCTCAACACCATCAATCATTAGGGAAATGCAATTAAACTACAAGATACCAATTTATACCTACTGGAATGGCCATAATAATTTCTAAAAAGACTATAACCACTGTTAAAGATGCAGAGAAATCAGAACTCTCAAACACAGCTGGTAGAAATGCAAAATAACATGTAGCCACTTTGGGAAACAGTTTAGCACCTCCTTAAAAGGTTAAACATAAACATTCCATACAACTAAGCATTTCTCCTCTTAGGTATATACCCAGGAAAAATGAAAACATATGTCCACACATAGGCTTGTACATGAATGTTCATAGCAGAATTATTCATAAAAACCAATAAAGGGAAACAATCCCAATGTCCCATCACCTGGTAAATACATGAGCAAAATGTGGTATATCCACTTAATGAAATACTTACCTACCATTCACCAATGAAAAGAAAAGTTATGGGCCCATGCCACAACATGATGAAGCAGAAAAAAACCCCAAAGACTATTTCTGGAATGATTCCATTTGCCCAGAAAAGGCAAAACTGTGGAGACAGAATCTAAGTTAATAGTCGCCTGAAGCTGGAGGTGGAAATGGGGATTATTAACTACAAATGGTCAAAGGAATTTTGTTGAAGTGACAAAAATGTTTTAAAACTGGATTATGGTGATGGTTACACAACCAGCTACTAAAAATGACTATAAACTTAAGTGAATTTTATGATACGTAAATTATACCTCAAAAAAGTTTACTAGAAAAAAATGAAATCAAGGGGTAAAGAAGACATAATAAGGAAACACAAATCACAAACCTTGATTAGACCCTGGATCAGAGGAAAAACAGCTATTAAAGGCACTGGGTGGCAACTAGGCCAGGAAATCTGAATCTGGGCTACATATTAGATGATGTTATGGAATTATTACTAATTTCCTTATGTGTTAAAATAGCATTATGACCATACAGGAGAATGCCTTCATTCTCAGAAGATGCAAGATAAAATATACAGAGGTGAAGTTTCCTGAGGTTTCCAGCCTTCTTTCAAACAGTAGAGAAAAATAAAAACATCTATACTTAAAAAGATCAAGCAAAAGGGGCAAAATAATTGGAATTGGTGACTGGGAAATACAAGTGTTCGATATAAAACTCTTTTAACTTTTCTGTAAGTTAGAATATTTCAAGATACAAAGTTGGGGGTGGGAAGGAGCTCTCTTATTTTAAAATGTAACCAAATGTAAAAGAATCACCAATGTAGTTCTTTACGCATTTCAGAAAGAGGCATATAGTTGAGATATAAAGACTGTCATCTTTATTTTATAACTGTGTTAACATACAGATAATAACAGGGAACAGATGGGAACTAAAAGTATAAAATAATTATGCAGAGAGACTTAGCAAGTCAGAGCTTTATGAACATACTAATGCTAACCAATACTTCTTGAAATAATCGTTTAAGACAAAGCAACATAGTTACTAGCTGATGTGGAAATCTTTAGGTTTATAGGTATATCCAAGAAAACACTGTTGAATGCAGGTCAATAAATTTTCCCATCCCAAAGAGCACTCATCCCACCTATATCTTTTGGCTGATAGAAAGATCAAATGAGATTTTATATATATATATATATATATATATATATATACACACACACATACACACACACACACACACACAGTTTCAATTTAAAAAAATTTAGTCACTTACACTTTGAAACTTACTGGTAAGAACAGGAATACAAACAGGATTAAACTTAGTAATTTTTGGTTACTCTTGTATATAACTGGTGTTCCTCAATTTTGTAGTCAACACTGCACCAACAAATCTTCAAAACACTGTCAGTGTTCATTATGAATGATTCCCCTTCACTCTCTAACTTAAGGTATTTTGTCTACTTCTAATGTCACAATTTTTAACAGTGTGCTTGATAACAATTTAAAGTTATAACAGCTTGAAACTCATCAGACACACTAATGGAAAACAGAAATCTTGTTATGAATCAAAAGCAAAGTTCACCTGGAAGTTCAAACAAAAAGCCACGTTTATTGTTTTTACAATAAAGAAAACATTCCAGAAATTGGACCTCAAGTTAAAAATGTCTAAGAAGAAAAAGACATAATACACTAAGATGTACATTAGTTCACATACACTGGGCAGCTCAGACAAAGTATTCCAGCAGATGAAAGAAGATAATCACACTCACTAGGATAGCTGTAATTAAAACTATGGGCTATAACAAATGCTGGTGAGGATGCAGAGAGCCTAGGAAGCCGCATACACCGACAGTGGGTAGAAAACAGTTTGGCAGTTTTCTCAAAATGTTAAACATGGAGTTACAACACGACTGAGTTTTATATATATATATATATATGGAATATATATACACAAAATTGAGGAACACCAGTTTTTATATATATATATATACACACACACACACACGCACATACACACACATACAGGAGAAATGAAAACACATGTCCATGCAAAAACATGTACCTCAATGTTCATGGCAGCATTATTCAACATGAGCCAGGTGGAAATACCCAAGTGTCCATCAACTGATAAATGAATAATCAAAATCTGGTATATCCATTCAATGTAACATTACTCAGTCTTAAAAAGTAATGAGGTACTGATCCATGCTATAACCTGGACAAACCTTGAAAACATTATGTTGAGTTAAAGAAGCCAAACACAAAAGGCCAATGTTGTAGGATTCCATTTATGGAATCCAGAAATGTCTAGAATGGGAAAATCTGTACAGATGGTAAGTAGATTATTAGTTCCCTGGGGCTAGGGGTGGAGGGAATCAGGGGTGATGACTAATGAGCATGGGGTTTCTTTCTGGTGTTATGAAAATGTTCTTACATGAGACAGCAGTGGGGCACCTGGTTGGCTCAGTTAGGCATCTGCCTTTAGCTCAGGTCACAATCTCGGGGTCCTGGAATCGAGACCTACTTCGGGCTCTATGCTCAGCAGGGAGTCTGCTTCTCCCTCTCCTTCCCCCTCTGTTGCTCTCTCTTTCTCTCGCTCAAGTAAATAAATAAAATCTTTTTAAAAAGTCAGATAGTGGCGATGGTTGCCAGTCACAATTCTGTGACTATATTAAAAACCACTGAATTATATTTTAAGAGAATACATGTTATGGCATGGGAGTTACATTTCAATAAATCCTTTATTTTTTAAATCCAGCCCCTACATTCCCCACAAATAAGCAAATGACATAAAAAGACAATTTACAGAATTAAAAATATAAATGACAAGTTACTGTACAGTTTAAACAGCTGTACCAAATAAACTTTAAAAAACAAAAGAAAATATAAAGACAAGAATGAGTTTTATCTGAGCCAAAGCAAAGATAATAAGAAGAGATAAACAGAGCAAATGGCCAAGTTTTGTTTATTCTGAGTGATCAAGAAAGTTACCAAAACCCACAAGCAGCAAATAAGAATTAATGAAGTAGCAGACACATAGAATTATCTTAGTTGTAGCATGCAGACATGGAAATAGGGACACCTTACAGACCAACAGGGAAAAGTAGGAAAAGTCACTAATAATCCGAGCATTAAGACTAGAGCAACCAAAGACCTCAGGGAATGAGGATTTTTTGTCACAGACATAATGTCTTAGGCAGAAGGACGGGGGGAGACAGACTGTCCTCAGACTTAAAAGACGAGGATAGGTGAAGGAACCTTTTTACCTCATTACTTTCCCTGTGAAGGAACTTTTTTCCTTCTGAAAAAAAAGGAACAAAAAAAATTTGCTTCCTCCCCAAGCTCTGCTATCAAGGTGCCATCAGTGTACTGGAGGGTGGGACTTGAGGGTCTTCAAGGCAGGACAATCCCTACACCCCCTCGAGGTTGAACTGCATATCAGTGAGGCAACATGGCCCAGAGAGAAAAAGGCAACAGTCCTAGGAAAGTGCAGATGGCCATAGACTACTCACCTGGTGAGTGAGAGCTCTTCAACCTAGGGAAAAGAAGAGATTACAGCTACCTACAAGTGTTCCTGGGACAGTGAAGATGGCAAACAGGCCATGGACCAAGAGTTGTAGAAACTTCTGGGGAGGAGCTCCTCAGCGTAACAGGCAAGAAATTAATAATATCCTATCTCCCAGCACTCCTGGGAAAGGAAGTACTTACAATGACAAAGGTAACACCATATGGATTGGGAGTTCACAAATGGACCTAGATAATTGTGAAATTATAAGAATCTACAGAAAATATGCTAACTTTTGGGGTGAATTAGATGGCAGTGAATGAAAGCAGCCTCTAGAACCTGGGAAACAGCACTGGTGTGTATCCTAATTGACATGTAGATGGAATGTGTGCTGATGTCCAACACCTGATTCCGCATAAACATACACTTTCAGCTAGAGGACTAAGTCTTCAAAAATGAATTCTGGAGAAAGAAGAGGTTCCAGGCCCTACAAACTTGTCTGGAACCACCCCACATCTGTGTACTTTAGGTCACCCCCATGCGTAAACTTGTCTAATTACAAACCTGCCTTGCCATATGAACTACTGACCCAAGAACCCAAGCAAGCCATAACCACATCAATACAAGGTAAGCCTAATTTACGTGTCTATAACATAAAGAAACCACCTGAGGCTGCAAAAGCCTAGAAGGGAGCCCTCAGATTGTCATAGATCCACGGCAGCTTTAGTCTAGAGAAAATGAGGTCACCCTGTGGCATCCATGACTGGCTGAGAGATGACTGAAATGAAGTTCAACAGAACTGTGTGGCAAGATAAGAACAAAACTTAGGACCTGCTGTGTGAACTGGGAAACTACAGATCAGTCCTTACCTTGCTTATCTTTGTACTTTGCCCACTAGCAAAGTCCATCTTTCCTGCCTCTCACCATAGGCATCTCCATTTAGAATCTCTTACAGAGACAGCAAAGGACTGCAGTCTCTGAAAGGCATTACCATATCTAAGTTAATATCTAGTACAATGTACATCTCTGTTTATCCACAGAAAAAAATAACAAGGCAATCAGAATCGCTCTTATTAAAGACTTGTTATACTGCAGTTTAACACTGTTCTAGAGATATTAATCAATGCAATTAGATAGGATAAACAATTAGAAGCATAACCATTGGAAAAGAAAGGATTGAAATCTCTATAGGTGACATGACAGCATATCTGAGCCTAAAAGAAGCAATGATAAAAATAACTCAAATGATAAGAATTTAGCAAGACAGCAGGAAAACATGCAAAAATCTGCAATATTCATATAATGAATAATAAACAGTTAGAAAATAAAATGTATAAGAAATTCTATTTATATAACAGCAACAACAACGATAAAATGCTGTGGAATAAATTTAACAAGAAATGTTCAAAGCCTATATGAAGAAAACTATAAATCATTCCCCAAAGACACAAAGGAGATTTTAAAAAATGAAGAAACATTGCTTATTCTAGGTTAAGACATCTTAAGATGTCTCCATATCATCAAGAAATCAGTTCTAAGTTAAATCGTAAGTTCAATGCAATCTCAATAAAAACAGAAATGAGCTTTTTAATGAATGGACAAATTGATGCTGAAGTTCATATGGAAAAATAAAATATGCAAGAATAGCAGGGACAATACTGAAGAGGGTGAGCTACAATGGGGACTAGGTCTACCAGCTAAGAAATCACATGCAATGCCTCTCTGATTAAAACAGTCAGGGTGATGGAATAAAATAGACCCAACTCCATACAGAAATCTAGTGTATGATAAAGGGAGCAAAGATTTAAAAAAAAAATGGCACTTGTGGTAACATTACATCCATTCTTCACATAATCTACAGAAATATACTCCAAATGGATCAGAAAACTGAATGTGGAAAATGAAACTACATGAACACTAGAAGAAGACATGACTGAATTCCAGATAAAGAAAGGCTCTTTGATAACTAAAAATCCAGATGTAATAAATATAACAATATATTTGACTACATGAAAACAAACTTTTGCATGTCCAAAGACACCAGAAGCAAAGACAAAAGATGACTGGGCAAAATACTTGCAACATATATCAAAGTTAAATGGTTAACATTCTTAAATATAGAGAACTTTTTAAATCTGAGCGGAAAAAAGGCCAAAAATTATTTAACAAGTGGGCAAGTAATGTGAACAAATTATTTTTTTAAATGTAAAAAATGGCCCTTTGATATACAAAAAATGTTTAATTCACTAATTAAAACTATACTGAGATACTATTTCTCACCTATTAGGTTGGCTGCAATTCAGAAGCTTGACAGGGTACTCGGCCGGCGAGGCCATGGCACTCTTACGTACTGCTGGTAGTATTCCAAATAGTACAGCTCCATTAAGGAGAAGAATTTGGCAATATCTAACAAATTTTATATATGCATTTATCCTGAATATTTACCTCCAACAATACAAAGACACAGATACATAAAGATTTTCATTATAATGTTATTTGTATTTGAAAAATATTGGAAAATACTTAAATGTCCAAGTACAGGAGGCTGGTTGAATAAACCATGGAGTAATATGCAGTTAACAAAGAAAGTTATCTAATTTTTGTTTATTATTTTTTCAAATAGCTACTAGATTTTTAGGAAGTAAATACTTATGAAGTTGTTTGGGCCTATTTAATAAACCGTTAGGTGTTTCTTTTGATCTAGGGATGTTGTGAAAAAATTATTGATATGATAAGGATGTCATGAACTAAGAAAGTTTGGGAACTTCTGATAAAGCCCTGTGAAGGCTTTTAAGAGTATATTTATGTGTGTAGTTATGAGTTATGTGTGTAGTTACTGTGGATTGTGGTCAACAAATTTATAATAGACTAATGAACGCATTGCCCATAGTGGTAAAAGTCCTATGTTGGATTTTATGGCAGCCCATAAAAAGAGCAACTAGCAACTTGAAAGTTGTTGGGGTTTTTATTTGTTTGTTTTTTGTTTTTTTGTTTCTGAGGGATGAGATCAAGAAAAAGGATCTAATCAAGATTGGTTTTGGAGAGGTATACCCTACTCTGAGTGCTGGAAGACAAGCCAGCATGTATGAGGTTGGGGTTAGGAGAAACAGCTACAACCACAAGAGAAAACAGGGCACTAGAAAACACTAGCATTGCAGAAGCTTGGTGTTGCTGGAACAGAATATCCTGGAAGAGAAGAGATGGGGCTTGAGAGTTAGGTAAAGAGTAGGTCTTGGACGTTTTGTATATGAGATGAAGGACTAAAGGAGTTTGGATTTATTAATAGGCAAGAAGGGATCTGCAGAAGGGCTGTAAGCAAGGGAGCATCACGCCTGCCTTAACTAAGTGTGGAGAAGAGATCAAGGTGGGGTGGGCAACAAAAGGCCAGCAGACTGCTGCAGTAATCCAGAATAGATCTAGACAGGGAGGCTGAACTAAGGCATTTGCAATCAGCAGTGGGCAACCTTCACTTCAATGAGTTACTATGTTAGCTACTCAACCGCATTAGAAAGCAGGGATCCCGTGGCTTGGAAGACTACAATCATGATCTTTGTGGAAAATGGAGGTCTCTGCCCACCCTTCGTGATGCCTTTGGGAGTAGAAATCGTTTCATAATCTTGCTATGTTTTATCCTCCAACATGACATTGTCAAACCTTGATATTTAGTTTCAATAAGTGAATTCAGCAACCCAACTGGAACCCAGACTTCAAAAAGATTATGTGTGTCAAGCATTAGGGGTGTTAAATCTTTTTTTTTTTTTTTAATTTTTATTTATTTATGATAGTCACAGAGAGAGAGAGAGGCGCAGAGACACAGGCAGAGGGAGAAGCAGGCTCCATGCACCGGGAGCCCGATGTGGGATTCGATCCCGGGTCTCCAGGATCACGCCCTGGGCCAAAGGCAGGCGCCAAACCGCTGCGCCACCCAGGGATCCCAGGGGTGTTAAATCTAATAGAGAATTCTAACTGAAGGCCTTTAAGAATAGTATCCTAATATTTTTATGTAAGCTTGCTGTTTTGGGCTTGCACAGACTACCCTATTGATGTTGAGGAATTATACCTTCAGGTATAATCACATCAAAGATTCAAATTATCTTCTAAAATTTACTCACATGACTCTTAAAACTCATAGAACTTTAATTTCATTTTTTCTATATTGTAACCAAATCCTTTTAAGTGTAATAAGGTAGTAAGAGAGGTGTCTTAGAGCTAAAGAAATAAAACAAAGAATAAGTGTAACTAATGGGGGCTGGAGAATGAGCCATTTTTTACTTAGAGCTACATACCTTTTCTTCCCCCCTCTTTTTTTTAACCAAGAGATGAACACATTCTTCAAATTAAGCCCATTAAAAGTGCATATTTCAAAAAAACTGCACAGGCTTGGAAAGAGTAAAGAGAATTCCAGCACTGAACAGAAATTAGACCTTTACAAGAGCTCTGTCGCCTTTAAGCCTCTATATTAAACCCAAAGAGAAAATGACATATGGTTTGAAATGGTAAAAACAACCCAGGATACCTCTACCTCTCTTACCACTCTTCACAATTACCCCCACAACCCCCCCCACCCCCGCCATGTCATTTAGTGAAAGAACTAAAAACAAGATTTCAGAAAAGGTCACTACAAAATAGGTTTTCCAAAGTCCCCTCAAGTAGGGAGCATTCACGTATTTCAGAGGTAAAAAGCAGTAATCAACACCAACTGCTGAGTTCCTAATACTCTACTCCTCCAGGACACCTATCTGAATCATACCCAACCACTTTTTCATCATGGCACACATAGTGGATGGTATCTGTAGGCAAGCTGGAGATAAAGAGGGTAACCCCAGGGCCCACCTGATGGTCAAGAGTGCTGAGATCATTAGATCGATGTTACTGAGGCTCAGCTCAATCAGAAACTTGTTTTTCCTGAGCCTTTTAGGATTAAGTGCAATATGCAATGCTCTCAGAAATCATTACTTTCAAATCCAGACTCTCCTAATACTAGCTTCCAGCCTCTAGCCAATCACTTCACTTAGCCTTAGTGAAGTATGGAAAAACTACCTATCTTACAGAGGTCCTGTGGAGATTAAAAATAATAGAACTAAAGCTCTTATCACAGTGTGTGGCAGGCAATCAGTGTATACGGATTGTTATTACCAAGACGGTTGCTGAATTAAAAAAGAGAAATCTGACCTCTGTACAGTGGTGATGTTGCTGATATAAGAAACTGCAGACTTCCCACTATGTCTAAGAGTTAAAACACTTTATAAAACAAGAAAAACCATAAACTGTCTCCCTATATCATAATGTTTTTCTCCACTAAAAATATATACTGTATCAAAAGTGATTGTCCTTGCCACCCATCTACTAAGGATTACAAGTGTGGGTAACACTGATACACACATATATACAAGAAGTGATTCTGGTACATTCATTCATATCCCGCAGAAGCTAAGCTCGGAAAACCAGTACAGGACCACAACCAGACATTCGGAAAGGAAAGAAGGTATCAGCACTTTTTTTTGGGGGGGGGTGGGGTGGGGGGGTGGATCTCTAAATTGAAAATAACCTAACCTTCTACAGACAAAAATTATTCCCCCACACAAATGGTAAACAAGATTCTTCCCTATAATTAGCCCTTTTTTTCCCTTGAAAGCCCTGCAAAGAAAGGATTGTACGAAACTACTTTAAAATAAGTGATACAGATAACTGCATATTCAGCAGACACATTAGGGAACATCTGGATCTCTGCAAAGAAATGTGAAAGTGGCTACTGGTAAATCATGCCAAGGTCCTATCAGGATGTGAGAGGATTTCACATACCCAGGGGAGAAATAAGCCACTATAAGCAATTCTGGGATGTATCAACGGTTTTCCAAACAGTGGTGACTCCCAATTTCCTCTTTTTGGTTAAGATAAGTTACGGTTATCAACCTCCAAACATAAGCTATCACTAGGAAATCTCTTTAATAACCCGGGATATGGGCAGCCCAGGTGGCTCAGTGGTTTAGCGCCGCCTTCAGCCCAGGGCGTGATCCTGGAGACCCAGGATTGAGTCCCGTGTTGGGCTCCCTGCACAGAGCCGGCTTCTCCCTCTGTCTCTGCCTCGCTCTGTGTCTCTCATGAATAAATAAATAAATAAAATATTAAAAAAATAATAATAATAACCCTGGATAAACTTGCTTAATTGGCAATTATTGAAGACTGGAATACACTGCCCAATCACAACACCCTAAATATAAATTTTAACCTTCCAGGGGAGGATAGTTTTGGAAGGACAACAAAGGATTCTTCTTGAATTGTCCTTTCACTACGCCAAAAAAACATTTAAGACAAAGCATAGTCTTTGCGCCAAGAAACTGGAACACAACAGAAAACCCAAGAAATAAATGACTCCTGAGGCAGCTGTGGCATCATCTCCACATTCATTCATTCAGTGAAGAAATACGGGAGAGCTCCTATGTTCCAGTAATCACTTGCGAGCAACAGGGATGCATAAGACACGGTTCCTGCCCTGAAAAAATTCAAAGCCTAAAAATAATGTCTGAAGAGTCACAAGAATCATTTTACAATAATACTGTATTCACAGACACAGAAACGAGTAAGATATACATTTAAATATATTAATAAAGGAGCTGGAAACAAACAAAAAACAGGCCGTCCACTGCGAGTTTATTAACAAATTTTGTTATATGAGTTAAGGGAACGTGATGACCAAAGTTGTAATGTACTTTCAGGACAAAAATTAACTTAGGGCACATGTTTTACAAAGGCCTCCCTACTCCCCCCACCCACCCACCCCTCGACACACACACACACACACACACACACACACACACACAGCGACCACAATCTGCAAATTGGGTGCTTTTCAGCTTGACACGTCGGGCGTGGCACTGGAGATCTCACACAACCCCGAAGACACCTGGATAAGCTCGCACAAGCCTGGACATTCAGGTTTCCCAGCAGAAGCCAGTTAACTCCCTAATTCTCCCTAAACCTTGAAACAACACTGCCACCTCTCTGTGCTGTCATCCCTGCCCACTTACACACAGACACCCAGGCTAAAAGCAAACCACAAATCACATCTTCCACTCCTTCAGGAACAAATCTCCAAGAGGAATTACCCCCTCACTCAAACAAAACAAAACAAAACCCCCCAAAAAAAACCTATATTCTCTCCCTCGCTTTACAGGCTAGGTGATGCTAATAGGGGCAGACAGACCTGTGCAGTTCAAGGCGGAGCACCTAAGGACTTCAGTCTGAAAAAGCCATTGCTTTAACTGGCACAAAACCCTGGCGGAGATGCCTCAGAAGCAACTGCTCTAGTACAGGCGCGGAGTGGAGGAAAGGGAAGGAGGGGAGAGGGGCGGAGTGAAGCGCGGGGACTGCGGCGGGGGCCGGCGGGTCCCCCCGGGTCGCGGGCACCGCCCAGGCGGGGACCTCGGCGCGGCGGCCAGAGATGCAGGGTGACCTTCCGACGAGGCCGGCTCGCGGAGAGGCCGGGCTGGGAGGACCACGCCGCGGCTCGCGGCCCCCGGCTCCCGGCTCGCGGCCCTGGGCTCCCGGCTCCCGGCCCCCGGCTCGCGGCCCCCGGCCCCCGGCCCCCGGCGGTGCGCTCGCCTGGCCCCGGCTCCCAGCCCGGGCTCGTCCCGCAGCTCGCTCCCGGGCGGAACGCGGGACGTGCAATCTCGGCGTCCCGGCCCTGAGCCTGGGCCTCGGGCCGCCGCCGCCCGGACACACCCCCGCCGCCGCCGCCGCCGCCGCCCCGCGGCCCCGACCCCTCCCGCGGCGGCCCGGGCGGGCATCGCTCACCTGCACCGCAAGCCGGTCCGCCGCCCCGCGGGCTTCGGGCGGACAGAGCTCGGCCCCTGTCGTCTGGGAGGCTCCCCGCCGCGGGCGGCAGGAGGACGAGTCCGACGGGCGGCGGCGGAGCCTGGGCGGCAGGAGCGGGAGCAGCAGCAGCAGCAGGAGGAGGAGGACTCGGGGCGCTCCGCTCTCCGGAGATCCACCCTCCTCCTGGCCGCTCTGCAGCAGCCGCCGCAGATCACTTCCGGGGCGCCGGGGAGCGGGGCGGGGCCGGCTGGGGAACTACTTCCGGTCCGTGGGCCGAGAGGAGGGGGCCGGGGGCCGGGGCTGGAGAACAATGGCCGGCGGGGCGCGGACTGGCCGGCGTCGCCCCGCTGCGCTGCCCCGCGGGCGGCCCTACCCAGGCCCCCCGCGCCCGGCGAGGTGGGGGTCGCCGCAGGCCTCGCGGAGGTGCCCGCATCTCGGCGTCCTCGTCTCTCTTGTGGGGCCCGGGCGGGGTTCGCGGGGAAGGAGGGGACGCGGAGGCCGCCATCTTGCTCTCGGCGGCGGGGGTTGGAGGTGGTTTGGCGGGTGGCCGCCCGGCTGGCGGGCTTCGGAAGTGCGGGGCCTCGGTCTGCGGAGGGCGGAGCGGACGACCCGCGGGTGCCTCGGGTCTTTCAAGGTCAGGGCCCCCCGCCCCTCCCCCCCAGCACCAGCACCGGGGACGGGGCGGGCGCATCCACGTCCCCACAAAGAGGACATGCGGCACGCGGCGAATCGCGCGTCGGAGCGTGGGCAGTGATTCCAGGACTTAAAAAGGTCAAGCCTGGGTTGCTGGGGACAAAGGTGATGGAGACGCAGGGACCAAATGTCTTCACTCCTCGGTGAGGCAAGGAGGAGAGGAGTGACCCTGGACAGCTTTAGGGGAGGAGTGGGGCCACAGGGCCTGTGCACGAGGGGCCGGCGCAGAAGTCTAGGGAAAGGATGGGGCCATTGTGTGGGTAGCGGTGAGCGTCCAATTGCAGTTGGTTGCTGGGGGCAGATTCTCGGTAAGCGAATGGAAGTAGCAATAATGATGCCTGGAAGAAGCAATAATGATGCCTGGAAGAAGCAATAATGATGCCTGGAAGAAGCAATAATGATGTCTGGAAGAAGCAATAATGATGTCTGGAAGAAGCAATAATGATGCCTGGAAGTACCAATAATGATGCCTGGAAGTACCAATAATGATGCCTTATTTTGCTTTTAGAGGAGGGTGAGGGTAAGATCTACCAAAATGAGATAGGGAATGGCGGGGATGGGGTCAGGGAGTGCCATTTTGGACCTGGCCCATTGAGTGCGGTCTGGCAGTTGCCGCCTGTGTCTAGAGCTCTGGGGAAATTCTGGGCTGAGGTCAGGGACACCACAGGCTCGCATCCCCACCTCCAAGCCCACTGCAGTCTCCTCTCATTGAACAGTCTCAAAACCACTCCTTTTCCTTACCTTCTTGTGGGAAGATTGCTGAAATAATCACCTTTTTAAATCCCCCGTCTGGTAGTACATGTCCATCCACACATGCTAACACCCAAATGTCTCCCTGGTCAAGACTAGAAAGGTCAGGCTTACAGAAAACCCAAATATGGCCATGTTAGCTAGTGTAGCAGCACAAACTCCTAAGATGGAATGCCATTGTTAACGTAAAAAAAGTTTTTAAGTTTAATCATTGGCGATAAACAGCTTATTTAAAGCAGCCACAAAGGATTGTGACGGGAGGTTGCACAAATACCTGTCGAATGGAGAGCCAGGAGGTCGACTTCCAGAAAAGTGAGCAATGGGAACACAATGACGGTCAACCTCGAGTTGATTAGTCAGCCTGTCTCAACTGCTTCTTGGCTGTTGAAAGCCAAGCTAACCTACCTGAAAGCAGAAATAGAATGGGTCGTTTTCAGCAAAGACTTCGGAAAGCTGCAAATAACAAAACCCCTATAAATAAGAGCTGCAACAGCAAACCAAAGACTATGGGTTTTTATTTGGCACTTTTGAATGTAAACCACGAGGGACTCTCGCCTTTAGTTCTTAGATTATTCAAATATATTATTCTCAGTTTTCTTAGAGTGGAAATACATGTAGGTGTATTAACAACCAGCTAATGGATACCATACTGAACTGGAAATGAGAACAATGATCTCGAGGCCCCTTTATGTTCTTTGTTCACCATATGACCCTAGCACGGTCACTTAACCTCTCCATGCCCTAGTTTCTTTGTAAAATAGAGATAATAATAACCCTCTACTGGCCTGCCTCTCGGAGATATTATAAGAAATAACAAATTAATGCTTTAAGAGCTCTTTGAGGTACTTGGATGAAAGGGTATAATTGTAACTATATATTATTAATAATTAACACTAATATCCAGTAGAACTCATGAGCATTCCTAAATTTGCTGCCTGGGCAACTTCAAGAACATGAAGGATTCTGTTTTTGAAATAGGCTTAAGTTTACAACAACAACAAAAAAGATAGGCTTAGATTTATTCCTGTGTTTAATTTTCATTATTTATGATCAAACCTTGTCTATTAAACATAGAATAAGTAAAGAGTAAAAGATTTTAGTAACTAATTCTTATGTTCACTGCTATTATAGCTAATCTGTGTTTTGGACATATACAGGTAGGTATGCTTTTGTCAGAATCTTGTTTTAGAATTAGTCATTAGTTTACTGTAGTCATATAACTGGAATTTTCTATGAAAGCATTACTCATGTCCCTATAGAATAAAAAGTTTTACCTGCAGTTACATGTTTGTCTGAAACAGGAAGCATTCCTGTGAATTATCTGTCATTCTCATCATTGATTAACCAGAAATACAAAATAAAAAATGTATAGGCCTATGAGGTTTTGTCCAATGTCTACCCTGCAGTAGATGAAGCTTTGCCCATTAGATTAGTAGATTTATAGGGATCTGGGTGGCTCAGTTGGTTAAGTGTCTGCCTTGGGCTCAGGTCATGATCCCGGGGTCCCAGGACAGAGCCCCACATCGGGCTCCCTGCTCAGTGGAGAGTCGGCTTCTCCCCCCAACCCCGCCCCCCCCCGGTTGTGCTCTCTTGCTTGCTCACTCTCTCAAATAAATAATCTTTTAAAAAAGATTAATAGCTTCATTATTTCTTTTTTGAAAGGTATATGCATATGTAAACACATTTAAACATTCATGGCTATGTAATATGCATATTTTTATACACATATGCCAATTTATAAAAATATGAAGGTACATTAACTACACATATAGTAACAACTGTCAACAACAAAACCCTCTGGGTGTATTGGCCAGATAAGAAAGCAGTTGGTTATTAGCAATTTGTCACTATTGATGGAGAAGCAACTCAAAATACATGTTATTGTCTATAATATCCACGATACCTTTAACATATTACTTCATTTTGTATTCACAACAACTTTGTGAGGCACACGTTGTTTAAAAAAAAAAAAAAGGCTCAGCAGACTTAAAGACTGGTTACAAATTGTCAAGTAGCAGAGTCAAAGTCAGACTTTTGAGCCTCAAATGCACTGTTCCCTGTAGTACTTGATACGTGGTTACCAGCTTGATATGACAGTTGTGCCAGGATGTATTTATAATATGGACATTTCTGGCTTATGATTGATTGCAGAATCTAAAATTCAGCCAGGCTTAATTTTTTTTAAACTTAAGCTACTATTCTTATGTTTATGCCTGTGTCTTCACCAAAAACTTTGGTTTGTTCATCTTCGTATCCTTTGTGACGTCAGGTGTAAATATTCAAAGTATTTTAGGGATGAAAATAAAAAGTATATTGTGATGATCAGTTGAAGAAGAAAAAATACCCATATATATAATCCCCTCCAAAACTTAATGTGTGTTTTCTGCACATTCAGGTAAAGATCATTTGTTTTAGATTTTTTTCTAATTTAAATTAGTGAGGCCGTTGCCTCAGTTTCCTTCTTCATTTTTATTGACATCGGGCCTTGGAAGGGTAGGCCTATACAGGTACTGTAGATGACAGTCACTTGTGTGATACCACTTCTAATATTTCTGTTTGGACTTAAATATTCTAGATAACTCTTGTTGTGGTCACTCTGTTGAGAATGTGTAAGGAATGGCGGTCTGAAAACTTAGGCTTTTATTATAGTTCACCACTTCATGTCCACCCTTGAGGGCCACATATTTCCATACTTTTTCCATCAGGGAATTAGATGATAAGACTGTGAAATGAATGGTCCCCAAGTGCTGTTGCTCATCAGAATCACCTATACCACTTTAAAGGAAAGTCCCAATCTAAACAAAGTCAATTAGAAAGTCTTGGGTGAAGCCTTACATACATAGTTACATAAATGCAAAAATATAACATATAAACTATAACACCCTCTTTTGAATTCTGATCGTCAGGTTTGGGAAGCTCTGGTTTCAGTAACTTATCCAAGGTTACCCCAGAACCGTAAATAGAGCCAGAATCAATCTCAGATCTTGTAAGTCCAAGTTAAATATCTTTTCACTGGACTTTTACTGATTACATATGATAGAGTAGGAGAGAAAAATAGCAACTTTAAATATTTTTTTTTTTACCATATCCTCTTACATGGTTTTATTTTTACTTATTTTTTTAAAGATTTTATTTTTAAGTGATCTCTATACCCCACATAAGGCTCGAACTCGTGACCCTGGGATCAAGAGTTGCAGATTGAGCCAGCCAGGTGGATGCCCCTCTGTTACATGGTTTTAAAATTAAATGAGTTTCTACCTGTAGGGTGCTTAGAACAGTACCTGGCATGTGGCAAGAAGTGTATGTGCTAAGATTGATAAGACTGTTAGATATAGGCATTTTCTGTGTAGAGAAAAAGTATGTAAAGAAATGGAATCCTCAGTCTTTTTTTTTTTTTTTTTTTTGGTCATAGAAGCTCTGAATTTGTAGAGCTGAGAGTATTTCTATGTTGTTTCTTTTCGTCTTTCCTGATACATTAAAAAAATGTTGATAACATACCTTAATAGGTATGTTTTGGACTTGTAGTTTTATGGTATTTTCTTCATTTTCTTTAAGATACAGTTATAGTTAAGGTGCATGAGAGGATTCACTATATTTGATATTGTCCTCCTATCATTAAACTAGTTCCAAAATCAATTCTTATTGTTGTGTAATTAAGTATTCATCGTTTGGAAGCCATCAGTTGCTGGGATTCATCTTTCAAATGATATATTCTTTGGAACGAAGTAATAGAAGCTTGGTTCTATTTATTTTCTCTTCTTCTCTATAGGTTTCTCTATAGTCTTTCAACCTTAAACAAATTTTTATACTTGTTAACTATGAATAAAACTGTGCATTTTCATCCCTAGTAAATGAAGAACCCAATTTTATATTTTTAAGGGCTTTTTGATATAGTTTGACAAACTCCGTGAAAATATGCCTTTGGTCAGCCTCTGTGACTGTGAAAACTCCTGCCCATCTTAGTTTTTGTTCAATTTTATAAGTTGGATTATTTTCCAGAGGAATTATCAGATACCCAGCAGCAATTTATAGTGTATTCTTTTGTGTGGCAGCGGAGGGGGCCAGGGTATACACAGAATGCCTTCACATCTTCATGCAGACTATGAATTTAGTCTTTAATATACTTCATTAAAATGAATTATACTATCATAAGTTGATTTGTCCTGGAAAAGGGTAGAGGTGTGGATAGGCCAGAACAGAAGGTATTTACAAAGTCAGGAGGGACCTGGTAGGTAGAACAAATCCTATTATTCCCTGCCTTTTAAAATGCTTATATTGGGGGTGCCTGGTAGGCTCAGTCAGTTGAACATCTGACTTTTGATTTCAGCTCAGGTCATGATCTCAAGGTTGTGAGATCAAGCCTTGTGTTGGGCTCCATACTCAGCGAGGATTCTGCTTGTCCCTCTCCCTCTGCTTCCCCCCCCTTCATGCTCTCTCTCTCTCTCCCTCCCTCTCCCTCCCTCTCTCTCTTTATCTCTCTCAACTGGATGAGTGGATAAAATCTTTAAAAAAAAACTGTATAAGGGCAGCCCGGGTGGCTCAGCGGTTTAGTGCCCAGGGCCTGATCTTAGAGATCTGGGATCAAGCTCCCAGCATGGAGCCTGCTTCTCCCTCTGCCTGTGTCTCTGCCTCTCTCTCTCTCTCACTCTCACTCTCTCTGTCTCTCATGAATAAATAAATAAATATTTTTAAAAATACTGTATAGTTTATTAAAAGAATTAAAAATTACATGAGATAGTGCGTATTAGTTATTATAATCAAACCCACATCTTTTGAACCATATCCATTCCTTCTTCATTCTTCCCACAGTAGAAGATCATCACTCTTTCTGCATCCTGAATCTCAACTCCTCCTGTCTACTGGAGCACCTAGCTCCATCAATGGTTTTCTTTTTGTTGTATTCACCCTCTCACTCTACTGGTTCCTCGCCATTAGTATTTTCATTTGCCGAAAGTATCTCCCTCATATCCTCCCTCCCTCTAGCTTCTACTCAGATTCTCCTTCCTTTCACTAAAGAAAATTTTCTAGAGAATTTTCTGTGCTTGCTATCTCCCCTTCCTCTCCTCCAAGTCACTCAACTATTTGTAATCAGGCTTTCATTCCCAACACTACTTTGAAACTACTCTGATAAAGTCTCCAATATAACCCCTATTACATGATGTCCTTTTATTCTTTTCTTTTTCTTTCTTTTTTTTTTTTTTTGAGGGTAATGGTGAGAGGAAGAGAGAGAATCTTAACCAGGATCCATGCCCACTGTGGAACCCAACACAAGGCTTGATCTCATGACCCTGAAACCATGACCTGAGCCAAAATTAAGAGTTGGATGCTTAGCCAACTGAGCCACCCAGGCACCCCATGATACCTCCAACTTTTTGATGTTTCAATAGCATTTGAATTTGTTGAGCATTCCTTTCTTTTTGAAACAATCTGTTCCCTTAACTCCTATAATACCATACTTCATTGTTTCCTTTCTGGCCACTCCTTGTTGTCCTTGGTCCTTCTGTCTTTGTTCAAATTTTGTCATTCTAAGGAAGTCTAAGGCTCTTATCACTCTAGTCTAGTCCACACATTCTTCTTGGATGATCTCATTCGTGTCCATGGTTTTACTATCTGTATATAGATGACTTCTTGCCATTAGCTCACTCCTGAGCTCGAAACTCATTTTTTTTTTTAAAAGACTCACTGTTGAAAAATTTATTTGGTATTTTAGTTGGTATGACAGTTGGTTGCATTGTCTTTTTACATTATATGGCAATGTATACTATATAGTACACAAAATAAGATCCTTTAGAAGAGTTATGCACAATACATGCAATATTGAATTTATACATTGGATCCCGGAAGAAAAAAAGATGGACTAGGCATGTCGGGTGTTGGGGTGAAGGAATCAGAAGTTACAGAACAGAGTAAATACACATCTGTTTTGAGGAGTAACTGCAACATATATGACATTGGCAGTGGTGCCTCTGAGATGGTGGAACTATATTACGTTAACCAATTTAGGACTACACAAGACAGGTATCATCCAGCATCAGGATACAGCTGCAGAATTTTGTGAACCATTCGCATTTGTAACTTTCCTTTTCTGATTCTGCCTTGTTCAACTCCCTTGAGAATTCCTCCACTATGGCTCATGCCTTCCGTGTTGGTGCTCCCAGTGTTCCATCTTTGGTTCCGTTCTTGGAAACACCCTATCTCTGGATGTTTCATAGGAATCCAGCTCAAACGCAGAATGTCCACACTGAGCTGATGCCATCACCCACCCAAATGCCCAAAACCAGAAATCTAAATGTTTACTTTCCATTTTCCATCTTCTTGCTCAACATCCACTCTATCACCACAAGCTTTTAAACTCTCCTCCTTAGTATATCTCAAAGCCATCCATTCCACTCCATTTCTCCTTCCACCTTCCTAATCCGAACCACTATTACCTGCTTACTATTACTGCAGTACAGATGAGTGGCTTCAGTGTATTTCCCCCCTATATCCACTCTTCACGCTGAAAGCCTCATGATCTTCTGGAGACAAACAGGTTCATATAACTCCTCTGCCTTAACCCTTTCAATACTTCAGTAATCTCAGGATGGGCTAAATTCCTTTGTGTGTCTTATGCAGCCTTATACAATCTATAGTCTCATCTCCGGTCACTTACCCACTTACCATTTCCCTCATCACACACACACACACACACACACACACACACACAGATCTAGCTCCTAGAATACAAGTAGTTGTCTGCTTCTGTACATACTATAGTCCCCCAAAATGTGTGAAAGTTAAATAAGCAAGAGGTAAGACATATTATACCAGATTATAATAGAAATACTAGAATATTCCTAATTATTGTACAAGGGCTTTATTTTTTAACTCCTGCCATAGGCATACATAATATATTTTAAACCTAGGTTAAGGGCAGCCCTGGTGGCTCAGCGGTTTAGCGCCACCTTCAGCCCAGTGTGTGATCCTGGAGACCTGAGATCGAGTCCCACATCGGGCTCCCTGCATGGGGCCTGCTTCTGTCTCTGCCTCTCTCTCTCTCTCTGTGACTCTCATGAATAACTAAATAAAATCTTAAAAAAAAAAAAAAACCTAGGTTAAACATTAAAGGTGATAAATTTCTTTTCTAAATTTCTTTTTAAATTTAGATTCAATTAACATATAGTGTATTATTAGTTTCAGAAGTAGAGTTCAGTGATTCATCAGTTTTATATAATTCCCAGTGCTCATTATATCACATGCCTTCCTTAAGTCCATCTCCCAGCTACGCCATCCCCCCACTCCCCTCCCCTTCAGGAACTTTCACTTTGTTTCCTATGTTTAAGAATCTCTTATGGTTTGTCTGATTTCATCTTATTTTATTCCTCCCTCTCTTCCCCTATGATCCTCTGTTTTGTTTCTTAAATTCCACATATGAGTGAGATCATAGGGTAATTGTCTTTCTCTGATTGACTTATTTTACTTAGCATAATACCCTCTACTTCCATCCATGTCATTACAAATGGCAAGATTTCATTTTTTTGATGGCTGAGTAGTAGTCCGTTGTGTGTGTGTGTGTGTGTGTGTATATATATATATATATATATATATATATATATATATATATATCTCACATCTTCTTTACCCATTCATCTGTTGACAGACATCTGGGCTATTTGCTTGGCTATTACAGACATTGCTGCTATAAACATTGGAGTGCAGGTGCTTCTTCAGATCACTCTTTGTAACTTTGGGATAAACACCCAATAGTGCAATTGCTGGGTCATAGGATAGCTCTATTTTCAATTTCTTGAGGAACTTCCAAACAGTTTTCCAGAGTGGCTGCACCAGCTTGCATTCCTACCAGCAGTGTACGAGGGTTCCCTTTTCTCTGCATCCTCACCAATATCTGTTGTTTCCTAACTTGTTAATTTTAGCCATTCTAACTGGTGTGAAGTGTATCTCACTGTGGGTTTGATTTGTATTTCCATGATGCCAAGTGATGGTGAGCAGTTTTCATGTGTCTGTTGGACATTTGTAGGTCTTCCTTGGGGAAATTTCTATTCGTGTCTTCTGCCCATTTCTTGATTGGATAATTTGTTCTTTGGATATTGAGTTTGGTAGGTCCTTATAGATTTTGGATACTAGCCCTTTATCTGATAAGACATTTGCAAATAGTAAATATGAGAAATTTCTTACCACACATTCCAGTTCTCCCATTTAAGGTGGCATTTAATAGACAAAATTCATTTTCATGTTGGAAAGAAGTTGATGTATATTTTGTAGAGTATTGATCATTTCTGTTAATGTCTTACAAACTTTGGAAAAGTACTGAGAGAAACTTGAATTCAGCTTTTTCTTGGTAGCAGGTTTATCAGTGAGGTGCACCCCTATTCTGTTTGCACCATGTTCTTTTATTTTGAGTCATGGGAATCCTTAAGGATGGCAATTATCAATCCATAATTTTAACCATCTCTCCATTTCCTGTGTCACTGTATCTTATGTTTGAAACACAACTGTCAACGGTAAATTTCCAGTATTTTCTAGATGTGCTTAAATATAGTTCTTTCCTTTCATTGAACTCACAGGAAATCAACTTCCACAAGCCCATCTTTGGGCTTAAAGATTCACAACATGAGGAAAACCTAATGACTTTTTTGGCCTTTGTCTCAGTTATACTGTTAATAACAACATTTAATGTTGTTATTATTTTAATGTTTTTCATTAATTTTTACAAAATATAAAGTTCTAGTGCAGTAAAATATTCAAATAACTGCACAAACCCGGGTGCACAAAGATGGCATTATCTGAAAATCAGCTGTTTGTTGGTGATGAACACCGCTGTGTAATAACTGCTTCACATTCTTTTCAGTGAGTATGTTGTGATCTCAGTTCAGCCTAGATGAAGTAGAGGGTGGAGTGGGATTGCATTAAGTGAAGTCTAGTACCACCCCGCGTGGTGTTCTTGTCCCTGGAGAAAAATCTCTCTCCTCCCCCTCCAACCTCCTACTTCCCCTTAGCTCCTCTTTCATATCACTTCACAACGACTCATCACTACTTTCTATTCTCCTTTCACATCTCATCTTAGATGTCACTGCATCTAAAAGAACTTTCCACACCTTCCCTGACTACCGCAGGTGACCTAGGCATATGCTCCCTTTGTGTCTCTGGGTTTTGCTTAGCACCTATCACTGTGTATTGGAATCAGTTGTTTGTATTTCTTACTCGCTAAAGAGGGTAGGAATTATATCTACTTTGTGTACAGTTACATCTTATCTTAGATTGATATCAACCCTTTAAAAAAAGATTTAATTTACTTATTTGAGAAACAGAGAGAGAGAGAGAGAACAAGTGCATGAGTGAGGGGAGAGGCAGTGGGAGAGGGAGAAGCAGACTTCCTGCTGAGCAGAGACCCAGGACTCCATCCCAGGACCCCCACATGGGGCTCAATACCCAGGACCCTGACACAGGGCTCCATCCCAGGACCCAGAGATCATGATCTGAGCCAAAGTCAGATGCTTGCTTTGGACTGCGCCACCCAGGCACCCCAGATATCAACTTTTTACATGAATGAATCACGGGGAGAATTACTGAGGTAAATGCCTTCTGTACTAATCAAGATTAGCTAGGCTATACTGCAGTTACAGAACATTTTGCTATCTCAGCGGCTTAACATCACAAAAGTTTATTGCTTGCCTGTGCTCCACGTCTGGTGCCAGATTGCTGGCATTCTCTGCTCTTCGCTGTCCTTAGGAACTCAGCAGTTGGAGGCACCAAGTGACATGTGTTTCTACAATCACCGCAGGCTCAGAGACCCCGGCGCATCCTGCACTGGCTCTTAACATGACGTATTTCTGCTCTTGATTCATTGGCAAAACACATAGTCGCGCCAACTACATTTGATTAACTGTAGATTGCAAATCACTAAACGGTTTTATATGGCTTCTCAGAGCCACCATATAATGCTCTCTCAGATTTTGAATTTTTTAGATATCTGGGTCTTCTAATTTGCCTCTCAATCTAGAGAGAAAATACAGGGCATACCCCTGTGTCTGCACAAATATAGCGACTGGGATGTTGTCTGTATCCCACCATTCACCTGGTTCTACCTCCATGCTCGGAAGAAATCACCCAGGTAGAGTAAATTTATGCAGCACAGAATCACTTTTTCTTTTTGTTCTTGCTGTGAGCACAAAGTAATTGCTGTCAAAGAGAGTGAGAGTAACAGCCTTTGTTCCTTTTGTATGTGATTTCCTAATGTTAAAATAAAAACTGCAAGTGAATATTGAATAACATTCTTTTCATTGCTGGAAATTCATTTAATGAAATATGAAGTCTAAATCCCAAATATCTCTATATTTTTGAATTGGTCATTTTAAAATACAATCTATTGTTCTCTCTTTTCTACTTCTGACTCATTTTGCTCAAATTTCCTTTTTCTCTGAGCACAAAAAAAGTAAACCTGGAAGTCTCAAAGAGAAAAAAATTATGGAACCAATAAATTAACATAATAATGGGATTTTGATGTTCTAGGAAACTTTTGAAGTGGTCTAGATCCGAGAATTTCTCAAAAATTGTTTTACCATGACCTCTGGAGAAAGGGCAAAAGATTCGGGAGCCTGTTTCCATTTTCTTTCCTTACCACTTTAAAAAAAAAAATTATTTTTAAGTAATCTCCACACCCCGTTTGGGGCTTGAACCCAGAAACCTGAGATCAAGAGTTGCATGCTCCACTGACTGAGCCAGCCTCCCTGTTTCCATTTTCTAATGAGAACTCAACAACGATGAATGGATCAATAAAAATCAAAGTTGAACCAGAATTCTAGTTTTCCCCAGACCAGCAATAAGTAGAAAGGATAATCTGCAGAACATGAATCATTCATCTGTAAGAACTGAAGAAAAGACACTCACTTTGTGAAAAATTGTCCATCCATGTATGTCAGGGTTCTCTAGAGAGAACCAATAACAGATATCTATCTATCTATCTATCTATCTATCTATCTATCTATCTATCATCTATCTACCTATCCATCTATCTATCTATCTTATCTAGAAATTGGCTCACACAACATGGAGGCTGAGAAGCTTCAAGATCTGTGGTCAGCAAACTGGGGACATAGAAGAGCCAATGATATAAATTGCAGGCCAAAAGCCAACAGGCCGGAAATTCAAGAAGAGCCAGTGTTTGTTTGTTTGTTTGTTTTTAAATTTTATTTATTTATTTGAGAGAGAGAGTGCATGAGAGGCAGGGGAGGGTCAGAGGGAGAGGAGAAGTTGGGCTCCCTCCACTGAGCAGGGACCCAGGACCCTTGAGATCATGACCTGGGCCGAAGGCAGACACTTAACCGACTGAGCCATCTAGGTGCCCTGAAGAGCCAGTGTTTCAATTTGACTCTGAAGGAAGAAAAAGGCTGATGTCCTAGTTCAAAGCAATCAGGTAGGAGGAATTCCCTGTTCCGTGCAGGAGGGTCATCCATTTTGTTCTACTCAGGCCTTCAACTGATTGGATACAGCACACCCACATTAGCGCAGGTAATCTGCTTTACTTAGTCTCCTGATTGAAATATTAATCTCCTCTATAGACACTCTCACAGACACATTCAGAATAATGTTCAACCAAATATCTGGACATACTGTTGTCCAACGAAGTTGGCACATAAAATTAACCATCACAGCCCATGAAATAGGGTGCCAGCTTACAGTAGGTTACAAAGTCACTCTGACCTGATCTGGTTTCCCACCAAAGCAAGAATTTCTCAATAGCACTGCTGTGAGCTGTCCATGTTCATTTGACCTGAAGGGTGTCTCACTGTAATTTCAGCCAGTTGTCCTACTTCTAACCTGTGGAACTACTCAGAATATATCTGTACTGTATTCCACATACTAACTTTTTGAATAAATTAAGACTCCTATTCTCCAAGTGTTCCCGTCCCCCCAGGTTAAATAGCCCGAATTTATTCTTCTAATTCTCACAGTACAGGATTTCTTTGATACACTCTACTTTTGTCAGTTTTCATAAAATGTGATGCCTTGAACTGAACACATTTTTCTAAATGGGTTCTAAGTCCTTTATGCTGAAAAAAAACAAAAACCTTTGAGTCTCTGTTTATATTCTTCCCATAAAGCAAAAGGAACTTGTGAGAACCACTAAAACCATTATTTATGACTAATAATCAAACTAGCCTTAATATAGAATATACTATACTTAGTATATATATATGTGTGTGTGTGTGTATACACACAAACTACAAACCATATACATGTGTGAGCATAGCTCTTACATATCCTACAATGTATCATTTTCCCTGAGACTCAAATACTGGTGGAGGTTACAGTGTATGTCCAAAATCTTGATTTTTTTTTTTAGGTATCCACCCATACCCGCCTTGTGACTCAGGTGCAGATGACTCATTCCCAATCCAGGAGTAAATCTTGATTGGTCTAAGCCAATTACGGTGTTTCTGGGTGGAAGCAATCTCCCTGGTCAGGAGATTGGTTTAACGGCAGGTGTGTGATACAGTTCTGGCAAATTAGATGTGTACGGAAGTCTGCTGGGGTTGCTTCTTGGAAAGATTTCCTCATTCATAAAAAGGAGATTCCGAGAAATGGACTCTTTCCTGCCTCTGGATATTATATCGGGATGTATTGCCAGGAACTGCATTTTGCTGTCAGCTGGAAATGTCAGAGTGAAGGTATTGAAAGCACCTAAGTCCTTAATGTCAACCAACCCCTCCTCCATATTTTCTGCCCTTCCGACTTACAAGTATATGAGATAATTAACTATCTTATAATTTTTTTTAATTATTTTTTTTAATTTTTATTTATTTATGATAGTCACACAGAGAGAGAGAGAGAGAGAGAGGCAGAGACACAGGCAGAGGGAGAAGCAGGCTCCATACACCGGGAGCCCGACGTGGGATTCGATCCCGGGTCTCCAGGATCAGGCCCTGGGCCAAAGGCAGGCGCCAAACCGCTGCGCCACCCAGGGATCCCATAACTATCTTATAATTTAAGTCAGACTGAGCCAGGGTTTTCTGTCACTTGCATCTAAAGTCCTCTTAATTGATAAACTCTGCCCTTGACCTATTTCAAAAACTGAGTTAACCCTCATCTCACAGTTGGTGGGACATCCAGAATCCTCCCAATGTTTCTTTGGAGCTCCTTGGGCTAACATTCTTCATGTCCAACTTCTTGATTCTATTGAAGTCTTTTTTTTTTTTTTTTTTTTTTGATTCTATTGAATTCTTGATCACTCATCTCATCTCCTGTGGCAAAGCGTTTCCTTACGCTAAGTGTTCATCCAGCCATGGAACATGACTTCTTTTCCTCACTGTGAGTTTTAAATAATATGTTCCTCCTTCTAGCATTCTTGTAATGCTAATACAATCAGTGTGTGAGAATATTTGCAAAGTGAATCTTCTCAGAAACTTTGAATCTTTTTGTGCGCTAAAGACCTGGACAGGGGATCCCTGGGTGGCGCAGCGGTTTGGCGCCTGCCTTTGGCCCAGGGCGCGATCCTGGAGACTCAGGATCGAATCCCACATCGGGCTTCCGGTGCATGGAGTCTGCTTCTCCCTCTGCCTGTGTCTCTGCCTCTCTCTCTCTCTCTGTAACTATCATAAATAAATAAAAAAATTAAAAAAAAATTTAAAAAAATTTAAAAAAAAAAAAAAAGACCTGGACAGAAAAAAAAAAAAAAAAAAAAAGACCTGGAAAAAAAAAAAAAAGACCTGGACAGCATGGAAATTCCTCCTATTCATGCTAAAACTTTGAGTAATATAAAACACGACTTTTAAAAACTCTTAGAATCATATTGTCTGCATACCTCTCTGCAAGTGTCTTAGGTATCAAGGAAGCCAAACTGTGTCACTGTTTTTGCTTCGATGATGTATTGGCTGGATTGGGCTAGAGTATGATGTCTTTCTGGCAGCAGCAGATTAGTGAATTTTCAGGGAGAGACCATATAGGCTTTGTGAGTGCTAAACTTAACCATGTCTCTCTAACCAGATATTCTCTTAGGTCTCCTTTCTGACTGGCTCTTTTTTTGAGTCACTCTAGTCTGTTTCCAAAAAGGATGGAGGTAGCAAACATGAGAATTCAAAAGAAATAGTGCCATAAGCAGATTTGCTTACTAGTGATACTTGGCTCTGTAAACATTTTATAATGTTTTCATAAAAGCAGTAGAGGTGATTACAGAACTTGGACTCCAGTAAAATGAAACAATGAGATTTATTCTGTTGCTGACCTCAGTTTGCTTCCTGTAGCTACCCGCTTGGCCAGCTGTCATGTCAGATACTGAGCATGGCTCTTGGCATAGAGCTTAGCAATATGATGCCATTTCCAAAAAACTTAGATAACTTTTTAGAATTGTGCCTACCCAAAAAGTGATTTCATTTTGCTCTTGATATGTTTGGTTTGAAAAACATTTGCTTATGCAAAATAATACTAACTAAAGCTTCTCTTTCAGAAGAGATTCAAACCACCAAGAACTATACTTATAAATAAACATACACAGTTATTTTAAAGATGATGATGCAACTAACTTATTGAATTCATTTCCTTAGGCTGCTGTAACAAAGTGCCACAAACTGGGTGCCGGAAACAGGAAGACTACACAGTTCTGACACTAGACATTTAAGTTCAAGGCGGACAGGGGTTGGTTCCTTCTGCCAGGATGGGATTGTGAGGGAGAATCTGTTCTGTGCCTCCCCTCAGGTTTCCTTTGGTCCATTGACGATCGTGGGTGATCCATGGCTTGCAGACGCATCACCCCATACCTGTCTGCATCTTCACAGGATGTTGTCCCTGGTGTATGTGTCTGCCCCCAAGTCTACCCTTTCAATAAAGCTATCAATAATACTGGATTAGGGACCTACACTTCTCTGGTATGACCTCATCCTAATTATATCTGCAATTTTTCCAAATAAGATCACATTCTGAAGTACTGGGGATTAGGACTTCAACATAAGAATTTGGGGGTGGGGAGGAGCACCCGGACAGCTGGATGGGTTAAGCCTCTGACTCTTGGTTTCAGCTCAGGTCATGATCTCAGGGTCCTGGGATGGAGCCCCGTGTCAGGCTCTGTGCTCAGTGGGGAGTCTGCTTGAGATTCTCTCTCTCTCCCTCTCCCTCTGCCCCCCTCCTCATTTGCTCTCAAATAAACTAACAAATAAACAAAATCTTAAGAAAAATAATTTTGAGGGGACACAATTCAACCCATATCATGTGTAATTAAAATTATGTTTTGTAATAATTTTTCCTCCATCCCTCAACAAATATTTCCCATTTGTGCGGCAAGCACTATGGTAAATACTGGCAATACCATAATAAGGAAGACATACACCTTGCCTTCAAAAACCTTTAGTTCATGGATTTGTGCCCCTTTTCACTTCTGAGAAAATGAAACAAAACACAAAGGGACTATAAATGATCATAAACCATATGGCAGGATAGCTAAAAAAAAATAATAATGGCCAACATTTGTTGAACATTGTGCAGTGTCATCCTGTAAATTATCTCATTTAACCCTTAAAACAACACTACAAAGCAGGAATTATTATCACTTCTACTTATAGATAAGGAAACTGAAGCTCTGGGAAAGCTAACAGATGGCCGTGTAAGAATTTAACCCTAGCTGGTCTGGCACTCCAGCTGGATTCCCCTGCTACATAATCCATACACTGACACACATCTTGTAATGGCTGGAAGAATCGAAAACATGTCTTTCCATCATCTTCCAATGGTGTGTAAAATAATATCTATGGTTAATCCAGGATAGAGTCATAATTCCTTCTCTTTCTCTTTGTTGCTTTCTTTCTGACTTGTCAACCTTCACAAGACCATTTGTTTCTTTTGTCAGCATTTCTTCCTGTGTATCTTACTTTGCCTTCCTCCCCCTTTTCTGTAGAGGACTTCTCTTTCTACCCCGAAAGTGAATTTGTGCCACAGAGTCTGTGAAATCCAGGTTCTCTACTGAGAAGTTTATTTTTCTTTAAAAGATTTTATTTGTTTCTTCATCACAGACCAGAGAGAGAGGCAGAGACACAAGCACAAGGAGAAGCAGGCTCCCTGAGGGGAGTCTGATGTGGGACTTGATCCTGGGACCCCGGGATCAGGCCCTGAGCTGAAAGCAGACGCCTAACAGCTGAGCCACCCTGGTGTCCCCCTACTGAGAAGTTTAGTGGGAAGGTAGTTGGCATACTATTCTAGGTCCGGGAACAGAGAGCATCCTATCTTTTAGAGATAAACCTTTTGGAAATTGTAGGGGTGGGATTAAGTTCTTTCCAGAATAGAAAATAATCCTGTTTTCAGGCTGTATCTATTGACTCCACCCCTTCCTCCATCAAAAGCCCAGTATCTTGGTGCTACTGCTAATACTGGTTTCTTATTGACCTGGTGACAGTAGATAAGGGGTTGCTGTCTCATCAACGGTGTATTTTTTTCTCCAGGATGTAAGGCAAAATCTTAACTCAGCAATGACACCTTTGTGAAAAAAACCAAAATGTAGTAAACTGAGGCCAGCTAGTTCTTAGAGCTGATAAGTCTCCAAAATTAAACTCATAATAAATTAACCAAGTGTCCAGTCATACATTCCACTGTCTCTTTTCTAATAAGTGACACAATTCTGAGGGTGAAACCATTTTGTTTAATTATGTAGTGCATTTTGGGTAATACAAGAAGGGTATCTGGACTAAATAAATAAATATATATATATATATATATATATATATATATCTTTTTACATTTCCTAAAGACTTTAATAGGATTCTTTCTACTGTGAAGAAGGCACAGTTCAAAAATAACTCCATTTTAGGGACAAGTCTTGGATTTCCAATCTGTTAAATGATGGCAAACCCCACAGTTACTGTGACTTATTCCAGAAATGTCTTTTAAAGTTTACTTACTAAGTATCATTGGAAGCACAAGTGGAAAGGTCAACTCCAGTTGATGTAGAATCGTATGTGTTTCTAAAATCTTTCTCTTAAAATGTTTATAGATATGTCCTGTTTATTTATTGTAATGGTAATTAATTTCCCTACATTAGTTGCAGCGTGGGCACAGTCATTCATTTATTTAACAAACGTGTATTGAGGATCTACTTTATTTCAGATACTGACCTAAAAGCCAAGGAATCAAAGTGAAGTGAGAGATAAGAGCATATCCTTAAGGAGCAGAGTGCCTAATATGGAAGACACGAGGTAAATAGGGCATTTTGATGCAATGTAGGAAGTCATAGGATGAAAGCATGCACAGAGAACATGCAAGCCATAGCCTAAGCCAGGCTTGTGAGGTGAGCGGAGTCAGGAAAGTAGCCCAGGAGATGGAAACATTTAAGCTACCTCGTGAGTAATATCTATTATTAGAGGTTACTTGCAGATCGCCGGATCCGGTAAAGTTAGATTTTGTCAGTCCCCAAATGTTCCAAATAATAAGTGCCTTCCTTTTGCAAACTCTAAAAAAAAGTATTGTTTTGATGATGGAGAATTCAGCCATGTGTGACTTCCTGGGACTTCTCTGGCTCAATTAATTAAGACCAGAGATATTAAGAAAAAAATGTGTTCAATTGGAGAAGGACAATCATTATATGGTCTCACTCATACGACGAATATAAGAAATAAGGAAAGGGATTGTAGGGGAAAGGAGAGAAAATGAGTGGGAAAAATCAGTGAGGGTGACAGACCATGAGAGACTCCTAACTGGGAAATGAGAGTCTCCTAACTAGAGACTCCCTAAAGGGGAGGTGGGAGGGAGTATGGGGTGACTGGGTGATGGGCACTGAGGGAAGCACTTGATGGGATGAGCACTGGGTGTTATGCTATATGTTGGCAAATCCAACTCCAATTAAAAAAATACAAAAAAAAAAGAAAAAAGAAAAAGACGCATTCAAAAGAGAAAATGAACAACCAGGCAGGAACTTAGCTGCTTAGTTAGAGAAAGAAATATCCTATATACTGTCTTAAATAGAAAAAAGCAGGTATGATTCCTTCCTATCTCAGGAGGGCTTGATGTGAGACAGCTTTCAAATATACTCCTTAGATACAGAATCTCTGTTTTTTCCATCTTTAAGCCCAATCACTCCAGACTTCAAAGTCAGCCATGTATCTGTTTACTGCCACCGCACATATCTTTGAATGAGCGTGATGATAGCAACAATAATTGTACTGGAGAGTCAGAGCTGAGGGGCCCATTTCCCCTTCCATTTTTAAAAAGGTTTTTATTTATTTACTCATGAGAGACATAGAGAGAGAGGCGGAGACATAGGCAGAGGGAGAAGCAGGCTCCATGCAGGGAGCCTGATACGGGACTCGATCCCAGGACCCCAGAATCATGCCCTGAGCCAACCACTGAGCCACCCAGGCTTCCCTGGGTGGGAGGAGCCAACCCTCCCTCTCCATTTGTAATACAGCAGTTACTGAAAAAGTTGTTTAGGAACATTTTACTCAGGTATTATTCATCCTTAAAAATTATAGTATGATATGTAAATTATATCTTAATAAAGCTGTTTTTTTAAATGTTTTTTTAAAAAAATTATTTACTTATTTGAGAGAGAGAGAGAGGGTGAGCAGGGGGAGGGCAGAGGGAGAGAAGCAGACTTCCCCAGTGAGGGCAGAGCCTGTGGGGCTTGATCTCACAACCCTGATGCTGGACTGAGCTGAAATCAAGAGTTCGACGCTTACCTGACTGAGCCAGCCAGGTACCCCAATAAAGCTGCTTTAAAAAGACATTTATAGTGTGCTCCAATCTCATCTCCCACAGCCTCAGTGAGACCAAGATGAGGGGAGAGGATGTCCTCTTTCCAAATGTCTTATTTCTAAAAGGTGAAAAAAAATCAAAGCGTAGTTTGGTAGGGAGCAACGGGGTTGGTATAATTAAATACAATACAGAGGTCTCAATATGGAGCAGATTTTTCTTGGTTAAAGAAAAAAATGAGGTTCCACCTCCATTAATGGTTGAGTAGCTTGTATCAGATCAACCGTTCCATAGGTAACACGTTTAAGCTTTGTGAAAAATAAAACAACTGCATGAAAGCACTGAAAAGTGGCCAAAATAGGCAGACAGTAGAGAGAATTGACACTTGGAAGAAGGAAAGGACATCCGGTGAGTTTTCCATTTTTTGTGACTCTAGCTGAGGGCAGACTCCTGCCAGGACCATGCAGTGTAGCTGAGGCTCAGAAACTGCTGATCTTACAGGTTAAATGTTCAGAATCAGTGCTTGGAGCAAGTGCAGCAGGAACATGAAGGAATAAAATCCAGAAAGAGGAGAGCCATCGAGGGGTCTCCAGTTTATAAATATAAACTGCACGAGCATCTGGTTAACCCCTGCCCCATGTGGGTGCAGGGAAGAACCCAAGCAGCCTCTGTAAGCCTCAAAGAATTGAGCCGAGATTTCAGTGGCCAGGTGACATAGAGGAGTCAGAGTTGGGAGCCCACGTTCCGCCCAGCTGTCTTCTGTAAGAAAAATTGATATTCTTGAGAACATAATGGAGTTCAGTCTCTACCGTGTATCATTCCACATGTCCAGCACACCATCCAAAATTACCAAGGAGGAAACCGGAAAGTGTGACCAGTACTCAAAGAAAAAGATAATCAATAGGCAGCAACCCTAGGATGTCTCTGATTATAATGAGCAGAGAAGGATTTTAAAGGCAGTTGCTATAATATACTTAAGTATATAAAAGAAAATATAATTGTAAAGAACAAACATATGGGACATCCCAGCAGAAAAACAGGAATTAAATAGCCAAACAGGGGCACCTGAGTGGGTCGGTTGGTTAAGCACCTGACTCTTTTATTTTTTAAATATTTTATTTATTTATTTATTTATTTATTTGAGAGAGAGAGTGTGCACATGTGCATGCATGCGCAGTGGGCAGTGGGAGCAGAGGGGGAGGGAGAGGGAGAGAGAAAGAATTTCAGGCAGACTCTGCACTGAGCATGGAGCCCGATGTGGGGCTAGATCTCACAATCTTGATATCATGACCTGAGTGGAAACCAGGAGTTGGACGGTCAACCACCCAGGTGCCCCAAGTGTCTGACTCTTGATCTCAGCTCAAGTCTTGATCTCAAGGTAGTTGAGTTCAAGCCCACTGGCCATGGAGCATACTGAGAGAAAGAAAGAAAGAAAGAAAGAAAGAAAGAAAGAAAGAAAGAAAGAAAGAAAGAAAGAAAGAAAGAAAGAAAAGATAGAAGTAGCCAAATGGAAATTCTAGAACTATATATTAAAACACCTAATATAACAAATTCACTGGATAACTTTAATTTCAGATTAGAGATAACAGAGGAAAAGAATTAGTACCCTTAAAGATAGGTCAATGAAGTTCTCCAATCTGAAAAAAACAGAAGCAACCCTGGAGAAAAATGAGCAGAGCCCCAGTGACTTGTTGAACAATATCAAGAAGTCTCACATTGTTTGTAAATAGAGTCCTATAATGAGAGAGAGAGAGAGATGTCTCCAAATTTGGTGAAATATCCAAGATTCTTGGCAAACTCCCAAGCACATTAAGTACAAATAGAACCACACCTAAGCACATCCTCTTCAAAGCACTGAAATCCCCAATCAAAGAGAAAATCTTTAAAGCAGCCAGAGAAAAACAGCACATTGTAAACAGAATGATACATAATAATAGCTGACTTCTTACCCAAAGCCGGTAGGTAATTAATTGGCATATGTAAAGTGTTGAAAGAAAAAAAAAAACCTTGGAATTTCATAACTATTTTATATCTAGTAAAAGTATCTACACTTTTACATCTGGCAAAGATACCTTCAAGAATAAAAATGAAATAAAGGCATTTTAATGTAAATGAAAACTAAGAGAGTCCTTTGCCGGTACAGCAGCATTTTACAAAAAACTAAAGAAACATGGAATACTGTGTGCCAAACAGGATCCTTCATGTTTTATGTAGTTGTTTGTGTTCCCGAGAAGCCACGCCTGGAACAAAGTTTCATTTGGAGTAGTTGATTTAGTAGAGGTTATGGGCTGAATCATATCCTTCCCAAGTTTGGATGTTGAAGTCCTAACCCTGTACCTCAAAATGTGAGGTGCCGTATTTAGAGATATGGTACCTTGAATTTTGAACATTTTCAGAGAAAAAGAGGTGATTAAGCTAACTGGAGGACTTCTGGGTGGGTCTTGATCCAATATGACTGATGTTTTTATTTTATTTTATTTTTAAAAAAGATTTTTTTTATTTATTTATTTGACACACACACAGAGAGAGAGAGAGAGAGAGAGAGAGAGCGTGAGCAAGAGAAGCAGGAGAGGGAGAGGGAGAAGCAGCCTCTCCACTGAGCAGGGAGCCAGAAGTGGGACTTGATCCCAGGACCTTGAGATCATGACCTGAGCCCAAGGCAGATGCTTAACCGACTGAGCCACCCAGACTTGGCACAACTGATGTTTTCCTAAGAAGAGGAGATACAGGGCAGCCCGGGTGGCTCAGAGGTTTAGCACCGCCTTCGGCCCAGGGTTTGAACCTGGAGGCCCGGGATCGAGTCCCACGTTGGGCTCCCTGCGTGGAGCCTGCTTCTCCCTTTGCCTGTGTCTCTGCCTTTCTCTGTCTCTGTCTCTCATAAAAAAATAAATAAAATCTTAAAAAAAAAAATGAAGAGGAGATACAGACACGGAGAGATACCAGGAATGTGGATACATGAAGAGATGACCCTGTGGAGGACGAAGGGGGAAGGTAGCCATCTGCGAGCCAGGGAGAGAGGCCTCAGAAGGAACCACACCAGCTCACACCTTGATTCCAGATTTCTCGTCTCCAGCACTGTGAGGACCTACATTTCTGCTGCTGTGTTAGCCACCCGGACTATGGTATTTTATTATGGCAGCCCCAGCAAACTAATGCAGTAGGTGGTCCCAGGAAACACAGCAGAAGAGTGGGGAAGACAGAAGGGCCCCCAGGGCAAGGTGTATTATGAAGCTCTGTGGGCAGCTGCCAATGTGGGCACTCCAGTGGACAGGCCTGAGGGGAGTAGCTAAAGATCACAGTATTTAGGGGGACAGGGTTTGCTGCCAGGAAGGCAGGGGTTCAATCCTCCTGGCTCTTAGTTTATCTGTAAAATGGGGATAACAGCACTTAAATGAGAGTAAAATAACAGTTTCCGTGTAGACCCCTTAGATGGTGTTTGACATAATCGAAGTGTTCAATAAGTGTCATGATTTTTATCATTTAACATATAAATAATTAATAATAAATAATCATTTCATGACGATTCTGTGAGATTAGTGTAAGTGATGATAATTATGTCGAAAGTATCTCCACTAATCGAAATAATTAAAATTTAAGTTATGATGGGAATCTTAACTTTATACGTGTTTAGCATATTATCTTAGAAAATAATATACTAAGTACTTAAATATGTAGTGTATGTTCGGTAGTAATCCACTTACATACACATGTGATTTTCATGTTGCTGGGGGCTGTGCTGTACTGAAATTACACTCCCTTGTGTTCTGAATTTCCTGCTTCTACAATCACAAACTGTAAAGTATAACACTTACATATTTTATTCGTGACATATGTCAGGTGTTTACTTCCTCTAAGTCCCAAGGTTTGGAAAGGGACTTTTGGTGAGTCATCCTCTCAGTAACTCATGATGTATGACCTTATTGTCTGCCTGCTGCCTCCGAGCATGGCTTCCTGAAATAAGGCTTCATTTCCCTAAATGCTGACTGGTTGCAGCGGCTTTGTTACTGTCTACATGCTGGGGCCGGATTCCTGGAATCGCCCTTGAGGGGCCTCATGGTGCCTCCTGGCAAACTCAAGTGAATTTTGTAACAGAGGTATCAGGTACTTCAGTAAATCACCTTCAGGTATGGAAAACACGAAGGCTCATAACAGCTTTAGTGATCAAAACGGATTATCCTTTCACAAGCAGTAGTCTTAGAATCAAAATCTATCTAAATACAGAATTACTATGGTCACGTTTTATTCTTTTTTTTTTTAAAGATGTTATTTATTTATTCATGAAAGACACAGAGAGAGAGGCAGAGACACAGGCAGAGGGAGAAGCAAGCTTCCTGCAAGACCCCAGGGTCACGCCCTGAGCTGAAGGCAGATGCTCAATCACTGAGCCACCCAGGTGCCTCTATTGTCACATTTTAAAAAACAATTTTCAGATTATACGACTGAAACTGAATGGGCCAATTCACTTAAAAAAAATCTTCATTAAGAGAATGTTGAAAACACATTTTTGATAATTTTGTTTCTATGAAAATCACAATAAGCATTTTATTGATTTCAATGACAGGAAAAAATCATTTTGTGTGGGCATTATAACCAATACTAGGACTTGGGGGATTTAAAAAAGGGTTTGACTTAAAGTATTCACTCATCCATTTAAGATCTTTATTAAGCACCACATATTGCCAAGCACTAGTCTAGGTGCCCATAGTCACAACTGTGAATAAGATACAGTTGTTTCTTGAACAACCTAAATTTGAACCATGTAGGTCCACTTACGCATTTTTTTTTACAGTAAAGTACTGTAAGTATATTTTCCCTTTTATGATTTTCTTAATAACATGTTCTTTTCTCTAGCTTACTTTATTGTAAGAATACAGTATACAATACCCACAACATATAATATATGTGTTGATTGTGTATGTAGTCCGTAGTCTTCCAGCCAAAAGCAGGCTATTAGTAGTTAAAGTGTTTGGGGAGTCAAAGTTATACATTTTGATTTTTGACTGTGCGGGAGGTTGGCATCCCTAATACCTGCATTGTTCAAGGGTCAACTGTACACTTAAACAAATAACTTTTGGGGTGCCTGGCTAGCTCAGTCCACAGAGCATGTGACTCTTGATCTTGGATCATGAGTTCAAAGCCCCACATTGGGTGTAGAGATAGCTTGAAAATAAAATCTTAAAAAAATTACTACTTTCACATTTGAAAGAATTATTTCAATCAGCAAAATATCTGGAATAAATTATGAAAGAAGAATGAACAAAAACAATTCCTGACATTCAGCAAATGTCAGAGAAATAGCCAAATCCCAGATGATGAGTCAGGGATAGGCCAATTACTTCCAATTTGGAAAATGACTAAAAACAAAAGAAAAAACCAAAATAGAAACAATCACACATTACACATAATCAAAAAAAAAAAAAACTACCATAAAAATGGTTAGGCAATAATTGCACAAAACAGTCTAGGAATGTTCTTGGCCATTTAAAACTTAGGCCCAGGCGCCTGGGTGGCTCAGTTGGTCAAGCATCTGACTTCAGCTCAGGTTGTGATCCCCAGGTCCTGGGAATGAGTTGTGCATGGGGCTCCTGGCTCGCTGGGGAGCCTGCTTCTCCTGCCCCCTCTGCCTACCACTTGCCTACTCATCCTCATTCTCTCTCTCTCCAAAATAAACAAAATCTTTTAAAAAACTGCCACAAAGCCATGTACCCATAAGCAATCCCAAATGAATCTATATATAGCTATCAGATCCAATATGATAAAAGTCTAGGGATGGAATAAAATAAACGAGGAAGAGCCAACAGTCATCTGACCATTCCCACAAGGTCCATGTCTTGATGGGTTCCCTTGGATGCATGAATGTGTGTTCAGCACATTCTATTTTCTCTGTTCAGAGCAATCAAGTTCTGTCAAATGGCGCCGTATAAACAAAACTCAAGAGACCTAAACAAACCAGACCAGTCACGTCACTTTATTTATTAGTATCTTTCCAGGGGACAAAATCCTCACAGACATTCAAGATAACCTTCCGCAGAAAATAAAGGGACTTGGAATGAATTTAAGGAAGTCTCATCTAGGCTGTGTGAGAGAGAACCATCCCATGGAATGTTATCTGTCCAAAACATACATATTGAGCACTTACTAGATGTCTAGCACTGTACTAAATGCTGAGGATCCAGATTTTAATAAAATCTGTTCAATCCCTGTAAGAGCTCACAGACTAATGGGGCAACCCTGAGGACTAATTATAACACGTGATGTGGCAGTGTAGGAGGTCCTAGGGAGGCCAGGAGGAGAAAGTCATTACTTGGGCCCTCACAGAGTGAGTAATGGCTTCCTAGAGAACTTTAGTTTAGTGTAAAGGAGGAGACAGTGGAAAAAATTTATTCCAGGCACAGCAATAAATGCTCAGAAGAACACGGAGTCCTTAGGGAACAGCATGTGTTACTATCACTGGTGGGTGGGTGAGGCTTTGTCCTACCAACAGGAGATGACGTTGAAGAGGAGAACTGGGGTCAGGGTGCCGGGCGGGCGCAGTCAGAGGAGGAGCGTGCGACTCTTGATCTTGGGGTTGGAGTGTGAGTCCTATGTCGGGTGTAGAGATTGCTTAAATAAATAAATAAATAAACTTAAAAAAATTTGATTCTCCTTTTCCTCAAATCCACCCAAACAATCAGCAAACAAGTAAATCGGTATGTTTATCTCCTGTTAGGCATTAGCCCTCTATCTCCCCCCTGGACTTCAGGAGATCATCTAGATCACTGACAAGATTTTAAGAGAGGATAACTAGTATGTATTGAAGCCTAACAGTTAGGTGCCTTACCAGATAGGTAGGAAACCGGTCTTTTGTTTTACCAGGATTCCTCAGGTGTTTGGGAGTCAAAAGACAATACTGCCTTTGGGGGGTGGGGTGGGTCAGATTTAGACTATTTGGGTTAAATACCAGCTTGAAGAAAATCAGGTTTCTTGCATAGCTAAGAACCAAGTTTGAGCTATTTTATACTCTATCCAAAAGACTATGGGGACCTTTTCTAAAACCCAAGAGGATTTGGGATCCCCAGTTACATAAGAAAAGATAATTTATCTATAATTTATCTATCTATATCTAAGAAAAGATATAATCTAAATATGTCTATAAAATGAAATTATATAAGAAAAGATAATTTATCTGTATTTTTATACACATCAATGAGACTGAACACTATTATTTTCTAATTAAGCAATTCAGATGCTGCAAAATTGACATCCCCCCAGGATGCATTTCAGTTTTGGAACACCGCACTTCTTTGTTATGAGTTTAAGGACGTTCAAAACATAGCTTCAATTTCAGATTTCAGATCCTTAAATACACAGGCTCTTGAGGCCACTGAACTAGCTATATAGAAAGTTACATAGTAGGAATTTTTATCTACTGCTACCATTTTTCAAAACTCATCAGTTTCCAAGGTAAATTAATTTCTATTGCTTCTAAAATGACCACAAGCGACTTACTTTATAGCTTTTTTATTTTACAATAAAGTAAAGCAGATTTTGTAAAGTGTATTAGTTTTTAAAGTAAATCCTAAAAGTAAATCCACTAAAAGTGGAGTGTGATTTCTTTAGAAATCAGAAGCAAGCAAGAAAATAAACAGGAATCTTGGTTGATTAGTAAGAACAAGTAAGTGGAAGTAATCTGTGAACAGCTTCTAACCAAATAGCCACATACTTGGTATGAGTGGGGAAGCCTTCTCCTTCAAGAGGAAACTTATTGCCAGAAAAGAAACGCTGGAAACTCCTGTCCCTGATGGGTAGTATGTGGGGTAGCTGTGATTTTTTTTCCCTCTTCCAAGCTTTGGCGAGTTTACAAGGTCCCTGCAGGTACAAAGGACTAAGTGTCACTACTTTTCAAAACCAGAAAGTCCACAGAGACATGTTAATTAAATCTAGGCTGGAGCAAAAAAAGACTGGAGAAAATTTAACATCTCCTAGAGACAAATATAGTTTCAGAGCTTTTAAAAGCCCTGGGGGAAAAAAAGAGAGGAAAAAAAAAAAAAAAAAAGCCCTGGAAACCAGTAGAGACTAAGAATAAATTGGAGCCAATTAGCCAAGAAAAGGAAATAAAGAAACTAAACAGAATTAAAAAAAAATTAAAAGTAGTGAAGAGGGAGATACATATAAAAGTTTTTGTTTTCCATTATTTTATCATAAGTTGCTACCTCTAAAGCAATGGTTTTTAGATGAAACACTTTTCTGTAAGCAATATGTTTTCCATAAGTAGTAATGTATTCTTGACTCCCTCAAAGTGAAATTTATAGTAACTTACCTATAGACATAATTTTAAAAAATGTGATGGGGGCACCCGGGCGGCTCAGTTGGTTGGACCTCTGACTCTAAATTTCTGCTCAGGTCATGATCTCGGGATTGTGGGATGGAGCCCTGGGTTGGGCTCTGAGCTCAGCACAGAGTCTGCTTGGGATTCTCTCTCTCTCTCCCTTTGCTCCTCCCCCTGCTTTCTCTCTCTCTGTCTCTCTCTCTCTCTCTCTCTCAAATAAATTAAATAAACTCTAGGATTCCTGGGTGGCTCAGCAGTTTAGTGCCTGCCTTCAGACCAGAGCATGATCCTGGAGACCCAGGATGGAGTCCCACATTGGGCTCCCTGCATGGAGCCTGCTTCTCCCTCTGCCTGTATCTCTGCCTCTCTCTCTCTCTCTCTCTCTGTGTGTCTCTCATGAAAAAATAAAATCTTAAAAAATTAAACTCTTTTTAAAAAGGGCTGTAATTATAATATAAAGGAGAAGTAAAAGGAAAATAATTAAACAAAAGCATCAGTATTTTTTTAGATTTTATTTATTTATTTGAGAGATAGAGGGTGAGACAGAGAAAGCACAGGATGGGGAGAGTCAGAGGGAGAAGCAGACTCCCCCCTGAGCAGGGAGCCTGATGTGGGGCTTGATCCCAGGACTCTGGGATCATGACTTGAGCCAAAGGCAGCCGTTTAACCACCTGATCCACCAGGGTGCCCCAAGAAAGGGTATTTTAAGATGTAAATGTGGGGCAAGGCATGGCAGGGTCTGCAGCCCAGAGGGGTGGTGTGACAGATAAGTTAGTAGCATCAATGACTTGATACCAGGAGCAGTTTGTTGTCACTTGGCAAAATTTCAAACACAACCCATTACAACATTCTTTTCAGGTAGTAATTGCATCTCCAGAAAAATTCTCTGTGTACAACCAGTACAAAAAAAAAAAGAAAAAAAAGATATTGTTGTTTTTAAAGAAACCATGGCACAAGGATGGCCAAGGAAGGGGTGGTAGAACAAAAGATTGAACAGAAGGTCGGGACACCTGATCCCGAGTCCTGAATGTCCCCCTGGTGATGGACACTGGCTGTTTTGAGTGCCAGGCACCTGAATCTCCTTCCTTGATTGGGGGATCCTCCCACCATATGAGGTTCACTGGCAGACGCAGCTCTTCCCCTGCAATGTGAGGCACCGCATATTCCTCTTGCCTGCCCCTGACAGGAACACTGGCCTAGAACTTAGAATCTGAAGGGAGTGGAGAACAATCTTGGAGTAGTGATGGATTATTTGTGGGGCAGTCGTGTTGCAGAGTTAAATGGCAGGCATGAGAGCCCATGTTGCTGGGGGGCCCATGGCTGGGTGAGCTGTGGAGCGCTCCTTTAACTTTCTGGGCTTAGTCCTTGCTTGGTTTCCCAAGATCCTGTAAGAAATAATTTTGGGGGGCTTCTGTTGACCAGCCACAAGCTCTGACAGGTCCCACTTCCCCTTGGTCTCAGTTAGCTCCCATGTGTGGTGAATAAAAGTTCCTTCCAGACTTGATGGTGTCCAGTCAGTGAATCCATGAAGGCCACCATTGGGGAGACACCCTTTACACATAGTCTGAGCTTTGGAGTTTCCAAAGGGCTCTCAAGTCTATTATTGCATCTGGCTTCGAGGTACGGGGAGTAAGACACTGTAAGCAAAGTGTCTATTCTGGTGCCTGGAACACATGAAGCCCTCAATAAATAAATGACAGTTACCACTGCAGACATAGGCTGACACCTAGAATAGATTATAAAGTGAACAGATAAAGCTGCCTTTTTTTTTTTTAAATTTATTTATGATAGTCACACACACAGAGGGAGAGGCAGAGACACAGGCAGAGGGAGAAGCAGGCTCCATGCACCGGGAGCCCGATGTGGGATTCAATCCCGGGTCTCCAGGATCGCGCCCTGGGCCAAAGGCAGGTGCCAAACCGCTGCGCCACCCAGGGATCTCAAAGCTGCTTTTTGTACAGTTGGTATGATTTCATTTTAGTAGGCATCTTGTTTTGCACACCAGAGTATCCTCTCTGAAAATACTGCATATTCGATATGTATCTGTTGGAACAATGAATTTCTGTAAAATAAAATTATGCCATTTGCTAGTATGTACCTGGGAAGATTCTAGAGGAATCTACAAGGGTGGTTTATCAGTTTCTTCAGGCTTCCATGACAAAATATCACAGACTGGATGGCTTAAAGAAAAGGAGATTTATTTCCTCACGGTTCTGGATCAAGATGAGGATGTCAGCAGGTATGGCTCCTTCTGGGGCCTCTCTCCTTGGCTTGCAGACGACTGTCTTCCCCAGTGTCCTCACATGGTCTTTCTTCTGGATCGCTGTATATGTTCACATTTCCTCTTCTTGTAAGGGAAGATTGGATTAGGGCCCCTCTACCAGCCTCATTTTAAGTTAATCACCTCTCCAAAGGTCCCATCACCAAATATAGTCACATTTTGAGGTATAAGGGGCTAAGGTTCCAACACAAATTTCGAGGGGACACAATTCTGTCCATAACAGGTAGCAGTATGGAAGATTTACTTTTCCTAAACAATAGTTTCTACGTTGTTTCTGTAGTGTTTAAATACTTTACAAGAAACCTAGTGATTTTGTAATTTGAAAAAGCAATAATGTTAGGACAAAGAAAAACCCATTTGTGTTCCTATGTAATAAGTAGTTAGATTCTAGGCTTATATAATTACAAACAGATTTTTTCACTTATGTAAATGTCTCCTGGGGCAGTTGAAAGTCGAGAGGGATGCAGGACCGTTCTATGTTGTGAAGGGTTGACCTGGGCAGTGCAGGATGTACAGTATCCTCTCTCTGCAACTCTTGCCACTAGCACCTCTCCTCCATCACTGTGACAACCAAAACAATGCCCCCAAAGTTTCCAAAAACTCTCCCATTGGTCATCACTTTAAAGTATAATTTTATACTAATATTCATAAATCTTTAAAGCATTTTCTTCTTTCCTCTATGTAACCATCTTACCTCTGAATCCCTGCTAAAGAAAAAAAGAGGAAGAAATCATACTAGTTACCTTTATTTTTTTAAAAAGACTTTTATTATTTATTCCTGAGAGACACAGAGAGAGGCAGAGACACAGGCAGAGGAGAAGCAGGCTCCATGCAGGGAGCCCAATGTGGGACTTGATCTCAGGACCCAGGATCACACCCTGAGCTGAAGACAGACGCTCGACCGCTGAGCCACCCAGCTGTCCCCACGCTAGTTACCCTTTAGCCAGGCCAGTGGGAAGCTCAGCTGTGTCTGAATCATAGCAGAATTTCATGATAACTAGAGTTGTCTAAAGACAGCTAAACCTCTTGCTGTAGTTTATCCAAATTGCAGGCATGATGTTCAGGAGAAAATAAAATAAATAAATAGCTGATGTGTAGCGAGAACTGCAGATGTACCAGGCATTGTCCAAAGAGCTCCATGTATACAAACTTATTCATTCTTTTCAACAACCCTATGAGGGAGGCACTATTATTTGAGAGATGAAGAAACAGGCACAGGAAAGTGATGGGACTTGCACATGATGGAGCTTCTGAGCAGACGATCTGGTTTTGGGGCCGCCATCCTCAGCTGCCAGAGAGACTGGCTTTCCCTACTGACAGTTTTCTGGGTATCCGACATTGAGGAAGCAGTTTACCTACATACTCTATGGCATGTGATCCTCAGAGAAGCAATGAAATTGCTACCATTACTTCTGTTTTAGATTTGGGAATTGAGAGGATCAAATCTGTTTGCAGAAGTGGATGGCATGTATGCATAGTTTGTTAACATGTACAAATAATGGCAAATTTGACCAATTATTGCCACAATCTAATCAACATGGAGAACCAAAGAAATGATATGACTATATATCTATATATTCTCTTCCAAATCTATTAAACTTAGCAGTCAGTCACCTCTTATTGAATTCTTTGAGGTTCTGAGGATATTATTGGGGAGGATGTATTGCATAGAAATGATTCATATGTATGATATTGGTTTTTCCCAGGAGTCAACGAAGAATAACTCAATCGGGTTAATAGGAATTCCAATTTTGTGAGCTGATCTTTCTCTTTAAAAATGGAAGCAATATTGTGACAAATCCAATAAAAGACTTTATTTTATTTTTTGCTTTGTTTTATTTTGTTAAGACAGCCCCAGAGATTTTTAAGGCCAATCTACTCCTGCTACTGAGAATCTACCCAGATTCCTGGGGCACCACCCAGTTGGTATAGTTGTTAATATCAGCTGAAGTAAAATCTTACAAGGGCTGTTAGATGGCTTCTAGCATACCCCCTTTCTCTTCCATAGGGGTTTAAAGTTGATTATGTATACTTCAAAGAATAAATTTCAGGTTTTGATATAATTGAAAAAAATTATAAACTTTATGAATTTTTTAAAAAAAAATTTGTTGTATACCCCCTCACCAGATAGTAGTCTGGGGATCTTTTTCTGATCCACTGTTTTTAAGTGCATTTGCTTTTTTTCCAGCTTCTGATTTTCAGGATAAAGCACATGTGGTTCCTTTTCCTAAAAAGGAATAGTTTTCCAAATATTTTTCTTATTGTAAAACAGCACAACATAAAAGAAAATTCTGAAAAAGAAAAAAACTCCCCTAATCCTACCACATTAATACATTACCACATCTGAGAATAATCTTCCAGTGTTTATCTGTAAAATACACGTTTTTAAACATATTTGTCCACATAGATATGTAGCATTTCACAGTGGCTTTCACTTAAAAATACTCTATTACTCTATAAGTATCTCCTGTTTCTCATAATGGTAACCTGTAATGGGTGTGTAACACTGCTGTGAATGAGATTATAGTTTACTTAGGTATTCTCTTTTTTTTTGTTTTTTTTAAGATTTATTTATTTGTTTGAGAGAGAGTGAGCAGGGGGAGGGGCAGAGGGAAAGAATCTTGAAGCAGACTCCCTGCTGAGAGTGGAGCCCAAGGCAGGGCTTAATCCCATGACCCCAACGTCTAGCCTTGAGTCAGGACTCAAGAGTTGGATGCTTAACTAACTGAGCCACACAGGTGCTCCTTATCTCTCCTTTTAGTGCTGGTCATTTAGGTTGTTTCTAATTCTTCCCTACTTCAGATAGAATGTGGCAGTGAGTATCTTTATGTTGAGTTTTTATTACCTATTCAATCATTTCCTTAGATCAAATCTTAGAAGTAGGGTACTTTGATTTGATACATGCACCACCATATCAACCCAAAAGCTGTATGATCTTTAGCACGCTTCTTTGTCAGCCTCTCTACTCATTCCTTCCATCAACTGAACAATATCTGTCAATGGCCACTTATTTCGCCTGACCTTTCTCCAGTTGTCCCTTGGTTACTTCCCTTGAGACAGTGGTAACCTGGGATGAGGTCAGAAGTCTCATGTTCACACTAAAGGGGTAGAGCCTGTGAGCAGCTGAGTGAACGAGGATCACATCTCTGACCTTGGGTGCTGCTGCTACTTTCATGAAGGCAGTCTTTTGTTCTAGCATATGGACAGAAATAAAAATGGTCTCTGAGCTGACAAATGGGGTCATAACGAACACTGCCAGATTGCAGACATTGTGGGAACCTCATACAGTCCTATGAGAAGATTAAAACACAGGCCAATCATATATTATTTGGCATCTTGAGTAGCAAAACAAAGTGATTTCAAATGACAATAGTTTAATTGGCTCCCGCTTGGGATTTAAATGTTTAAGTGCATTAAATGAGTTTTCCTACTTTATTCAACTCCATGACAATAATTTCTGATACAGATGAAATATTTGTGGTTAGTTTTTAACAAGTAAACAGCGTTATCACTGAAGGTTCCTAAAGTATGACTTGATGTTTTATGGTATAGTTTATAATCACAAATGAGAGTCCGCGATTATTTTAGGGTCTGATTTTGAAAGAAATATTTTGTAGTGTTTCCAAAGAAGAAAAAGAAAGATCTTGTATTTTCAGGTTATTTGCATTATATTTACATCATTTTGGTCCAGTTTTGCTCTATTGGCAAGGACTGTCAAATCATTTTTATTATTACAAAGGATCTGACATGTCATTATATCTTATGTTAAAAAACTTCTTATAGAACTTATATACTTATTTTTAAAAAATATTTATTTATTTATTCATGAGAAACACAGAGAGGAGAGAGAGAGGCAGAGGGAGAAGCAGGCTCCATGCAGGGAGCCTGACATGGGACTCGATCCCGGGTGCCCAGGATCACGCCCTGGGCCAAAGGCAGGCGCTAAACCACTGAGCCACCCGGGCTGCCCTATACTTATTTTATAAATAATATTATGTAATGGTGACCATGCAACTCCCCAGGAAAAAAGCTTAATAGTAGTTGGGAAGAGTTGTATTTGATGTGAGGAAAATCTCTGGCTGTAGACTTGATGAAAAAAAGTGTTGTGACATATTGGATAGGTTGACTAAGTTGTCTCTCCTTACTTTTAAATCCTGAGTAGTTTGTGTGTGTGAGAGAGAGAAGTAGAGACACACAGACAGAGATGAGATAGAGGGAGAGAGGAAGGAGGAAAGATGGGAGGGAAGGAGGAAGGAGGGAGGGAGAGAGGAAGGAGGAAAAGATGGAGGGGAGGAGGGAGGAGGAGGGAAGGAGAGAGGGAGAGGTTACAATAATTTGAAACATTTTAGGCACAGTCCTGCCTGACAAAATAGAGATGCTTCAGGCCAGTGAAATTATAATTTTGTATCACTTCTGATTAAAGACCATATACTTTGGGTTCTAGGTGTTTATTTTTAGGCCTCAGGTATTGGGAGAATAAATTTTTTATTTTTATTTTTTTGGTGAACAGGTTTTCTTATGATTGGTTATTCTGATTTAGAAAAATTCTCAGCACAGAATTTAAAAGGTGGGAAGGCATCCTTGTTTCCGGAGTTTCCTGACTCCCCGCGATCCCAGCGCTCTGGATGACCCCGACCGGATGACCCGGTCAGGATGGTCCCTTCTGGATGGCCCTGTCGGTATGGGCCCGTCCAGATGCCCCCGTCTGGATGGCCCGGTCCGGATGGCCCCTGTCAGGATGATCCTGTCGGGATGATCCTGTCGGGATGATCCCGTCTGGATGACCCCATCTGGATGGCTCCTTCTGGATGGCCCCGTCCTGACGGCCCGGGTCTGCGGGGCGCAGCTTGAGCGTTCCCTTAGCCTCCTGCCTCGACCAGGGCGACCGAGCCGCGGGCTCAGCACACGGCGGGGTGCAGCAGCGCCACCCCGCGGCCAGCCGGCCGCACCGCTCCTCGGAATTCCCGGGATCCAGACCCTCCACCGCCGCTCCTGCAGCCGCGAATCCCAGAACCGCTCAGCGCGCCGGGAAGAACGGAGGATTCACCTTCCCAACTTCCGCAGCACTGAGCCCATCACAGGTAGGTCTTGTGGAAACGTCTTTTTGGAAAGATCCGGCAAGGAAATGGCGTTTGGTGCGGGGTTAGGACTCTCGGCTCTTTGTGACACATCTGTAGCAATGCATGTGTTTGTAAGCGGTGAGCCCACACCCTGCTTCTGAAAGTTGAGTAGAAATTTATGAAAGCTAAAGGAGCATGAGCACAAAAAGAGGTGGCACAAATTATCCTCTCCATGAGGAGTGTAGAATGCCTAGGGAGTCCCAGGAGAATTTAATTTCTGAATATGCAAAAGGAGCTTGGCTGTACCACTCTCTGCATGATACAGATTCTCTCCCTCCCAGGAGGGAATGGTATTTTTCTTTTTCTAGATATACAGCAAACAAACTTCTGGTACATTTTTTTGTTCTTTGTAGCTGCTGATCATTATGGACATTTTATTAAAAAGTTATACTTGCAAACTGGAGATTTGAAAAATGCAGAAAAGTAGAAATGAACAGTGAGGGGGAAATACAGTTCATCATCCCTCTACTAAACACAGCCCCTGCGACTGGGCTACTACTCGGCACACATCTACCCTGAGAACAAACTCTGGAGCTAGTTTTGCCTTGCTTTAAATCTCACCTGGGCCATGTAGTAATGGGGAATTGAAGAGTTACTTTCTCTCAAGGCCTCAGTTTCTCATCGCCAGGATGGGGATAATTAATAGCTCTGCTTCATGGGATATGGTGAGAAATAAGCAAATTATTATATGCAAAGTTTTCAGAATAGTGCACACCGTATTTGTTAGCTATTTCTCAGTCTTCCATTTCCTCCAGCTCCTTAACTGCTAGCAGAGATTATGTATCGGGCATCCTGCTAGAAACAAGTATTTTTTTCATTGCAGTTTTTTTTTCTTGTGGTTTCTTTCTGTCCTTTCTTTCTTCATAGCTGAAACTACTCCAAAAATAATTTTTTTAAAAAAATTTAACTGTAATTTTATTCACTAGTGCATTTTTATTATTTTTTAAAGTTTTATTTATTCATGAGAGAGAGAGAGAGAGAGGCAGGGACACAGGTAGAGAGAGAAGCAGGCTCCATGCAGTGAGCCTAAAGTGAGACTTGATCCTGGGACTCCAGGATCATGCCCTGGGCTGAAGGCAGGTGCTTAACTGCAGAGCCACCCAGGCGTCCCTATTAGTGAAGTTTTAAATGATTGGTAAGAAATATTGCCTTTTTCCCCCCAAAGATTTATTTTGGGGGGAGAGGGAGAGGGAGAGAGAGAGAATCCCAAGTGGACTCCCCACTCAGTGCAGAGCCCACAAGAGGCCTGATCTCAGAATCATTATTTCAGGTTTTTTTTTTTTTTTTTTTTTTTTTTTAAGAGTTATTTATTTGAGAGAGAAAGAGCATAGGGGAGGGGGATAAGCAGAGTCTCTGCTGAAGAGGGAACTCAACACCAGGCTCGATCCCAGGACCTTGGCTGGGATCATGACCTGAGCAGAAGGCAGATGCTTAACTGAGCCACTCAGGTGTCCTTCAAGGCGTGTTTTAAAGTAAGATGGATAAACTCCCCATTGGAAGTAGGGTATGAAAGCAAACGAAAAGCAGAGAAAGACTTAAATGTTTCTAGCTTTTATACATTTCTGGTTATAAAATAAATGTCATGGGGATATAATATGTAGCATGGTGACTACAGTTAATAATACTGCATTGTATATTTGAAAGTTACTAAGGGAGTAGATCTCAAAAGTTTTCGTTACAAGAAAAAAAAGATAACCGTTTGTGGTGATGGATGTTAATAGGCTCATTGTGGTGACCGCTTTGCAACATATACAAATATCGAATCATTATTAACTGGCCACCTAAAACTAATATAGTGTTATATATGAATTACGTCTCAATTAAAAAAAAGATTCCTGGCTCTTAGTGAACAGAGATGACATGAAAAGATTGCAAATGCAAAAGGCAATGCAGTTTGGGTGTGTGTGGGGGGAGAAAATGGAAATGAGGTCAGTTTTAGGCATGCTTTATAGCTAGGCAAGAGACAGGCGTGAGAAATTGCAGTTGGAACTGCAGGTCTAGAGCTTGGGAGAGGAATGGGGTTTGGAGCATCAGCTTTAGGACAGTCAATATAATTGAAACCGTGGGAGCAAGTGAGACAATCTGGCTAGAGTATAAAAACCAAAAGACGTCCAAGAATGAAGGTGTGGAATCTTCAGGCGGGCAGAGAAGGGGAGACTTAGCAGGATGGGAAGTAGTGAGAGAACAGTGTAAGCAGGACAAGAAAACGTGCTGCTGTAGAGGACAAGTGGAGGGACTGGCAAGGTAGGGGATGGTCACCATGTCCAGTGACAGAGGAGACAAGTCAGAGAGGGCCAGTTGTGGGACTTTGGCCATCAGTGACCTTAGCAAAAAGCAGTTTGAAGCTGAGGAGTGAATGAGGAGAAAGCAGTCTGAGAGCGACAGCAGACTCCTCTGCTAAGTTTGGGAAGAGGCAGTGACAGCAGAAGCAAGAAAGGCTGACTATGGGTCAAGTAGCATCAAGATGGAGATCAGAGGATTTCTGTAGAGCCAGAAGTCTGGTTGGTTCTTTGTTAACATAGCCTATGACATTTACTTCATCCACTGGTGTGAAATTAGTTAAGATTTTTATTTATTTGAAATTAGTAGGATCTTAAAAATAGGTTAAGGACTTTTCCTGTATATATGTGTGTATGTATCTACCTACCTACCTCTCTTAGACTGGAACACAAAGCTTTAATTTGAAGATGGGTGAGAATCCCAACTTGGACTTGGTTCAAAGCTTTTATTTTGGTTTACCACAAAAGCACTTAATAAGCAGTGCTAAGGATATAAACGAGATAAGAATACAGGTAGGTATATTTAGCTGCCCACTTCCTATTGTCTATCACAAAAATGTTGGTGGCCTCAGCAGCTCTAGCATCTGTAATGTCCAAAAAGCAAAGTATTGTGGACTCTTCCTCCCCTTAAAATGAACAAAAAGGCTCCAGGGATTTCAGCATCTAGAAATTATTTAAGGTGAAATTTGTTTGTAAGGAGGCCACATCGCTCAGACCTCACGGATGTGTTCTGGGCCTTAGAACTCTGGCTGTGCCTACCCTGGGGTAGTCTTGCTTTACCTTTATGATCATCTAGGGTCTTTTCATGGCAACAACTGGCAGGCCCATAGCATATAAGTCAGGACAAAAGACACACAGCAAGCAAGCTTTCTTTCCCTCGCTCTTGCTACTTCTAGTACAGAGGCTCATGTTGATTAGACAGGCATAACAGGCATACCATTAACATTCCTCTGCAGTCCGGAAACTTCTTTAGAAGGCAAAACAAGTTTAAGAGATGTTTTCGACCAGTCTCATCAACTCAGCTAATTCTCTTGATTTCCTTTTCTATGAACACAACAACACCATATTATCAGTGGTGGCAAGGCGTATTATCTTCAGAGAATCTTAGTAGGGTGAGCCCAGATAAAAATCTCGATATATTGCACTTGTCAAATTTTCACTCAGGGTGATTTTCTTGAGATGCATCATTAGCTAATAGTATTTCAAGACTTTAGAAACTGCTTATGACATCCCATGTGGATTTGAGATTTTGGCTGGTTCATAAATATTGGAAATATATATAGACATAACAAGACAAATTAGTAAATATCTGAAATGGTATTTACATCTAGGGAGATATAAGCACTTAAAAAAAAGAGATTTGTTATTTTTTAAAATTTTGAGAGACAGAGGGAGAAGCAGACTCCCGTCAGAGAGCCTGATGCAAGGCATAATCCTAGAACCCCTGAGATCATGACCTGGGCTGAAGACAGATGCTTAACAAACTGAACCACCCAAGTGCCCCAAAAGATGTATTTATTTTAGAGAGAGAGAGAGAGGGCGTGTGTGCAGGGGGAGAGGGTGGGGCACAGGGAGAGGGAATCCTGAAGCAGACTCCTTGCTAAGCATGAAGGCCAAAACAGGGCTTGATCCCAGGACCCTGAGCATGACCTGAGCCAAAACCAAGAGTTGGACACTCAACAGGCTGAGCCATCCAGACGCCCCTAAGCATTTTAAGTAGCTGTCAAATGTTAATACCTTCAACATGTTTTAGAAATTCTCAAACAGTATATGGTCTTCTTTATTTTTAAAAAAGATTTTAAGTAATCTCTACATCTAACATGGAACTTGAACTCATGACCCCAAGATCAAGAACCACATGCTTCTCCAGTGAAGCCAGCCAGCCACTCCAGTATATGGTCTTCTGACTTCAAATTTGTTGCTTTTATTTCTTAATGTTCTGTGAACCTTTTTTTTTTTTTTTAAATATTTTAAGCAATCTCTATACCCAAAGTGGGGCTCAAACTCACAACCCCAAGATCAAGAGTTGCATGCTCCAACTGAACCAGCCAGGCACCCCTCTTGATGTTCTGTGAACTTAAAAGGAGGTTGTGAGATCACAGAATATTTTATTAATCTCTTGATTTTATCAGATTTTCTGTCTTAGTATATCTATGTTTCAGAGAAAAGGTCTGGTCTGAAGGCACCTCATACAACTTTGTATTTTAGCCAAGAGAGTGCTGAAAATTTTTTTTCTGATCTCATATGCTTAGGTACTGGAGCAAAAGCTTGAATCTAATTTTGTCTAGGCTAGACTAAGAATATCGCTACAAAGTAATATAGAAGTCAGTGGTTTTGGTGTTTATTCCTATGTGACTATGTGAGAAAACTGCAGTTTAGAAATAATGCAGCACATTGTTGGACACCACTACCAACTCCTTAAAACTTGGAAAAACCAGGTACTCGAGGATGAAACGTATTTTGTATTTTCCATGGAACTGTGTGTCCTTGCCTTTAACATAAAACTAAAATGAATTTTATGGGAAGCCTGGCTGGCTCAATTGGAGAAGCATGTGACTCTTGATCTCGGGGTTGTGAGCTCCAGCCCAATGTTGGGTGTAGAGAATACTTGAGAATAAAACAAAAACAAAAACAGAAATGAATTTTAATATTTTGTTTTTAATCATGAGTATAAACATTTCTTCAGTTTCTTACACTTATAGCCTCTTGATTTCAATATATATATTTCTATATATCTATATATGTCTATTTACAATGTTACCCACTAGATTATTTATGGTAACTTTGGTCTGATTAATTGGTGGTAAGATACCTGATGGTGACAAGAGCAGAAAGCAGGGTTAAGTCCTTACAAAATGTGATTCTTGTTCACTGCTGCTAAATGCTTGATTTTGATCAGAAACTTGAAAATGACCATGGCAACTAGAGTTTCTAAGCATATCTTAAATGACATAAAAATTACCAGTGACAAAGAAACAAGCCCTTATTACATTTAATAGTGTTAATTTTGAAGACATTGCAAACTTGCATGAAGGATAACCTACCTACGAGTGATGTATGTATTCAACGTAGAAACCGGTACAAATTTTGGCTAGTTTGTTAAGAAATAAAATGTTCTAAGAAATGTTCTGAACGCTACTTTCATTAGAAAAGTGAAGAAAATTTTTATAGTTGTTTGAGGTGCTGTAATACGTCAAGTGATATTCCCAGCTGTTTTACTAAACTGGCTGTCTGTTCTAAAATCCAAGCGAGGCTTGGGTTTTCAGAATGTGCATGCTTCTGTAGTCTACAACATTCTAAAGATGAACAATCTGCCTCACTAAGACTCTTGCTACAGTTTTTGTGAAGCTCAGCATTATTTTCACAGAGTCTTTCATCTTTAGCTTCATCCATCTTTTTCTCAGCTGGAGCTACATGACAAAGGTCCATATCCTGAATAGAGTCCAATAAATCTACAACATGGGGCTGAGAAGTGATTGATTTTAGATGTTTGAGCACATACTCTTCACACTGGCCAACTGCATCCAGAAGATTATTTATTTTACTGATCAGAGCCGAACCATTATCATGAAGGTGACACCAGGAGAGCAAAGCACTGAATGAAAATATAAGCAAGAGTTAAATACGAAAAAAATTAATCATAGGCTTTTCCAATTTTTGATGCTAAACCCTACATGTTTCCAGATAATACCATGCAAAAATGAATTAACAATAATGCAAGCCAAAATCAGGAAAATAATGATGCTATAATGGATTTTAAAGTATATAAAGACATTATCTTTTGATAGAAATTAAACAGCTAGAAGTAATCACAAAAATTGCTTATAATTCCTAATGCCTCCTTCACAACTCCATATCCACTTTTCTTGATTTTAGATTTTCTCTATGACTGTGTAGCTTCTGCTGAAGAGGGATGCTAGTCAGGGAAAGAGGTCACAGAAATCAGTACCTCCTTCAGGGATATCACACAGTTTCTGGACCAGTGATTCTCAGACGTGGATGTACATTAGAATTACCTGGGCGGCTATATCATATCAAGGCCTATATTATATCCCAGACCAATGAAATCAGAATCTCTGGGGATATTAGTTTTTAAAGCTTCCCAGCTGATAGCAGGGTGCAGCCAAGGTTGAAAACAATTATTCAAACCATATGGTTACTTGCCATCAAAACTAAAGGGTAGAAAAAAAAGTTTTGAGGCAACTTTTCTTTCCCTGACTTTGTTATAATCACTGTTTGTTGAGCTAACTAATACATTTCTTGAAGAAGGTAAGAATGCTTCTAATCCTAATATTTTTTTTCTAGTACAGAAAAGACTTCTGTTTTCTGCCATTTCAGATTGTTCAGATAATCACGACATAAAATGATTGTTGTGAAAAGTAATAGCGTTTGTTTGTTTTTTTTTAAAGACAGGGAGAGAGAGGTGGAGGGAAGGGCAGAGAACAAGGGAGAGAGAGAACCTTAAGCAGGCTGTGTGCCCAGTGCTGACCCTGAGATCATGACCTGAGCAGAAATCAAGAGCTGGATGCTTAACTGAGCGAGCCACCCAGGTGCCCTGAAAAGTAATCATGTTTTAAAAATGTAATCAGTTGACATAAAAGATTTAGCAATAAACTTTCTGTACTTATAAAAGATTTATGTAAAATGAATACTTGATCATTTTCCTACTGTAGACTATAAATTCTGATTTCTGACAGTTGAATTTTCTAAAACCTCAATGAACTTTTTTGTTTTGATAACTTTAAAAATTTTTTAAAAACTAATTTAAAAATTAGTGATTCTTCGAACCATTTTATGTTTTTATTTTTTTTCCTAATTTAAAAGGTACAAAGTCTCCAAGATGACAAGCATGTCATTATCCTAGCTCCTTCTGCCATTTGACCTCTTGGCTCTGATATGTGCCATTATTAGTATGGAATCTTGACAGGTATTCAGTGTTCAGCACTAAAGTAAATGGAATCATTTTTCTATGACCAGATATAATTTTCCTCATGCACTTCTAATCTAGAAGTCTGTTTTATTATGCTCTACCACATGTCCAAGATTAAAAGCTTTATTTAAAACCTGAAGATCTTTTGAATTACTTTTGAGATACAAATCGGTGGTAGTTCAGGCAGCACAAAATATACACGTTCCTATCATTTCTTTGCAGTAAGAGACAACACCTGACATATATTAAAGTAGATGAACTGACGGTTCAAGTAGATGACTTTCTGAAGGCAGTATTATTTTATGGTCACAGTACTCTTTTGTGGATTTAACACTAGGAAAAGCACTTCAGTTTAAATACTTTATTTTTACATACTACTTTTATAAAAGGCCTCCAGGAGTACTGAGGTTAAAATGACTCAGCATATAAGTTTAAAAAATTACCTCAGTGTTCCTCTGAGTTGTCCGTAGTTTATAATGATTTCTGCACCTTCCTTATAACCTTGATTGAAGCCTTGTTGAAGAGTAACAGCTTTGCCAGCATCTATTCCATCTCTATAGCCTTCCTAAAAATAAGTAATGAAGAAAACTGCAGCTGTAATTAACACCAAGTAAACCACTGTAGGTTTTTCTGGAAAGTCATAAAACCGATTTAGAATGTTGATGAAATAGGCCTTTACTGCTGTTTACTATTTAACATAATGGTTCTACAACCTATGGCACAGCCACACAACCCGAGCAGATTATGCTTCCCAGCAAGGTTTATTATTCGCATATCCCGCTTTAGGAGTCGACTTATTTGGCACATTTAAAAATACAGATTTTAAAAAAAATATATTCTATTTATTCACGAGAGACAGAGGAGAGAGACAGAGAGAGAGGCACAGACACAGGCAGAGGGAGAAGCAGGCTCCATGCAGGGAGCCCGATGTGGGACTTGATCCCGGGACTCAAGTATCAGGCCCTGGGTCAAAGGCAGATGCTAAACCACTGGGCCACCCAGGCTGCCCCAAAATATAGATTCTTATACAGATTTTAAAAACCCTGTGTTAACAATGGCTTCACAGGAAGGAAAACAGAGAGTTAATGTCTGGCCCCTTGGCAACACTGACTGATGAGCGTTGGGTGAGAAGGTAGGGCAGAAAAGAGGTTATCAGAGGTCTTCAATAATCAGCTCAAGGAGGGAAAGAGGAAACTGGGTGAGTAAAAAAAGATGCAAAGTACGGTTTTAGAAATCTTGCCTGGTATCTAAATTTAAATAAACGGCAAATTCCCTGTGGGCGGAGATACTGTCCTGCGTCTCCATCTCCTCTGGTGCCACTGCACTCCAAGGCCGGTTGCGACTCACTGGTCTGGCCCCCACCTTACATCAAGCGTTTCTGAAACTGGTAACGTGGTGGTTGGGCTAAGCAAACATTTCACTGAAACAAACAAGGGCCAATCGGGCAGTATTTTGCTTGGGAAAGACCTTGGGTGGAAGTGGACCTGGCCGTGTGAACTCAGCTCCCACTGCTCCACCTGGAGACTGAGGGCGTGGCATTAAGCTTAGTTTCAATGAACAAAGCAGAGAAAGATAATGCACACCCAGCAAATAAAAAAGCAGCCAACTTTGGTATTCCTTCACCTAGCCCCACGGTACTCCACAGCAGCTTTCCTTTATTCCTATTTGACATTTCTTTTTATCATTATTACTATTTAAGATCTTAATTTTTTTTTAAAGATTTTATTTATTTATTCATGATAGAGAGAGAGGGGCAGAGACACAGGCAGAGGGAGAAGCAGGCTCCATGCAGGGGGACTCGATCCGGGGACCCCGGGGTCACGCCCTGGGCTGAGGGCGGATGCTCCACCGCTAAGCCCCCCGGGCATCCCTGCTTCTGGACATTCGTAGGTTCACCTTTCCCGTGTGTCTCCAGTAATAACCACTCCCGGGCAGCCCGGGGGGCTCAGCGGTTTAGCGCCACCTTCAGTCCAGGGCGTGACCCCGGGGTCCCGGGATCGAGTCCCGCATCGGGCTCCCTGCGTGGAGCCTGCTTCTCCCTCTGCTTGTATCTCTGCTTCTCTCTCTCTGTGTCTCTATAAAAAAAAAAAAAAAAAAAAAAAAAAAAAAGTAACCACTTCCGACGTTGGGCTCGTGACCCGTTCGAGCAGCCCGTCCACGCCCTCCGCGAACCTCCCGGCACGGCGACCCCCGCCAGGTCTACACCTAGCTCGCGTCTGCTCCCAGCGTCCAGCGCGCCCCGAGGTCTCGCGCGCTTTCGGGTAACCCCTCGGTAACCCCCTGGAAAGCCCTCGCGGGCCCCGCGGCCTCCACCCTCGCGCCCGCGCTCCGCTCTCTCCACAAGCCGCCGTGTGTCCCCCGCGCCCGCCACGCAGCCTTACTTTGACTCGTCTCTGCATGTGGCTCCGCCATTCCCGCTGCACCAGGAGAGACTCGTCCGCCTCCTCGTCAAACACGTCCCCTTCCTCTCCGGGACCCCGGACCAGCGGGGCCCTCTGAACCCACGACATCACCGAGGCAACCGCAGGGCGGCCGGGCGCCGGAAGCGCCCGCAACGTCTTCCGGTCCGAGGGGCGGGGCGAAGGCTGCGCGTCGGGGCGGGGGGCTGCCGCGCATGCGTGCGTGACGTCGGGTCGGGCCGCGGGGCGGGAGTCGCTGCTGCGGGACCCGGACCTCCTCGGAGGGCAGCCGGGACGTGCGGGGACACGCTTTGCCTTCCGGCCGGGGTGGAGCCGTTGGAGGTGGTTCAGTGGATGCGCGACGACGGGCCGAGGTCTCGGTGTCTGGGAAGCTCCCCGCAGCGCATCTTAGGGGTTTGACGTCCACGGGCCTTAGCCGTCAGCGGCACAGGACTGTAGGGCCCGAAAGGTAGCTCCTGCGGCCAGTCCGAGCTCCATCCATGCGGGGCGCCCCTGGAGTGCGCTTCTCCCGGGGTCTCGGGGCCCGCCGCTGGCCCGCCTGGCTGCGGAGGCCGGCCCTGGTGCACCTGCAGGGGCTCGGCGCCGCCTGGTCCCCACCCGGGGCGGGGGCGCTGGGACGCGTGCGGGTGACGGAACCCACACCGGGGCTCGGGCCGTTCAGCTTTTTTTTTTTTTTTTTTTTTTAATATTTTGTTTATTTATTCATTAGACACACACAGAGAGTGAGAGGCAGAGACACAGGTAGAGGGAGAAGCAGGCTCCATGCAGGGAGCCCGACACGGGACTCGATCTCGAGACCGGGGTCACGACCTGGGGCCAAGGCAGGTGCTCCACCGCTGAGCCCCCCGGGCTGCCTGCCCGCCGTTTAGCTTTTTGCGTGGTGATGGGGTGGTGATGATTTATTTATTTGATGCACTTTGTGGCGCCAGGCACCGTTGCAGCTTTCGGGGTACGTCAGGGAAGGACAGACCTGACTTAGCAGCTCTCCTCCGCTTTACGTTCCGGTGGAAGGGGCAGGAGGAACCAGAAGCACGGTATAGGTGAATTACGTAGTTTGTTACCAGATCATAAGGGATACATGCTGTGAGACAGAGAAATAAGTGAGCTGGGCAGCCCGGGGAGCTCAGCGGTGGAGCACCTGCCTTCCGCCCAGGGCGTGACCCTGGGGTCCTGGGATCGAGCCCGCATCGGGCTCCCTGCAAGGAGCCTGCTTCTCCCTCCTCCTGTCTCTGCCTCTCTCTCTCTGTCTCTCATGAATAAATAAATAAAATCTTAAAAAAAAAAAAGTGAGCAAAGTAAGGGGAACCATGAGCCTGTGTGTCAGGGGGAGTGGGTGGTTTAGGTGATCATTTTAAATGCTCAGAATTTTGCATTTACATGCAAAATTTTAATTTTATGTATGTTGCATATATATGCATACTATATATAGTAGTTACTATATATTATACATGGAATATATATTGTGTATAATATTGAATACATTATACAGAATACAATATATATTATGTATATAATGCATATATATTTTTTACTTGGTAGGTCCATGGAATTATGTATAAGAATACTCCATAGTTGGCCACATAAAATACCTTAACTTAAAAACCCGGACGTTTTATAAGTCATATTCTCTGATCATGATCCAACAATAAATAAATTCCAATAATTTATAATAGCCAGGTGTGAGAATCACCTTTTTTTTTTTTTTTTTTTCAAGATTTTTTTTATTTGAGACACGGAGAGAGCACCAGCAGGGTGAGGGGCAGAGGAGGAGCAGACTCCCAGTTGGCAGGGAGCCTGAGCCTGGACTCCGGGATCATGACCTGAGCCAAAGGCAGAGGCCCAACCAACTGAGCCACCCAGGCACCCTAAAACCACCTGTGGAAATAACAATTGGATCAAAAAGGAAATAAAAATTAAAATGACATACAATAAGCAATTAAAATCTGAACACTTCCCACCAGAAAACATGGGAGCAGATGAAAGTTGTACAGAGGCAATTCTATAGGATTAAATGTATAAAAAAAAAAAAAAGACATGTTGTATATCTTAATTAGCAACAAAAATGCTACTAAGAGAAGCAATAAAAATATCAATTGAAATTAATACAGTAGAAAATCTCCAAACTTACATAAATAAATCCTAAAGCTGGTTCTTTGAAGAAACCAAGAAGATAGATAATCCTTTTTTGTTTGTTTTTAGTAAGCTTTATGCCCAATGTGGGGCTTGAACTGACTACTATGAGATCGAGTTGTGTGCTCCATCAGCTGAGCCAGCCAGGTGCCCCAAATGTGTGTGTGTGTATTATTTTTTACTTCGTGTTTTTTTAAATAAGCTCTACACCAAAATGGGGTTCAAACTCCTAACTCTGAGATTAGGAGTCACATACTCTACCAACTGAGCGAGCCCGGTGCCCTAGATTATCCTCTTTTGACCTTCATTAAAAAAAAAAAAAGTTATATAAGGTAGAAATGGGAAAGAGTAATGTTACAGAAATAAATTCAAGTACTATACTAATTAAGATTTGAGAGCCACACATTTGAAAACCTGGGAGCCTTGAATGGCTTTCTAATAAAACTGACCCAATAAACAGAAAACATGAAGAGACTGATTATCTTAGATAAATTAGAGGTTAAATATCCACTTTAAAAAATAGCAAAGACTTGACATACAGGTAAATCCATTAAATCTATTTTAATCTTTAAAGAACAATGGATGGAGCACCTGGATGGCTCAGTTGGTTAAGCCTCTGACTCAGGTCATGGTCTCAGGGTCTTAAAATCGAGCCCCAAGACGGGCTCCACACTCAGTGGGGAGTCTGCTTTAGATTTTCTCTTCTCCCTTTACCCTTCCTTACCTCTCCTGAAGGAAATAAATCTTTTAAAAAAACCAACAATGCATAACTAAATATTTTTTACTCTTAGGCAAAGAAAAAGAATCTCCCTAAATCATTTTGTGAAGCCAGCCTTAGAGTAATATGATGTAGTATAAAAAAAATCTCAAGTTCAAGTTAGCTTATGAATATGTCAATATGTCTTTAAAAGAGAATCCAGTACCTTATCAAAAGAGTAATTCAGGATGTTTTTACAAGGGAAGCAAACTGGAAAATCTATAAGCATGTTTCATTGGAATCAGCAATCTAAAGGAGAAGAGCCTTATACTGTCTTTGCTGCAAAGTCATTTGAAGAAATTTAACAAAATAAAATGAAATGGAAGGAAACTACAAATTGATAAACACTTTATGAAAAATCCAAGTACAAATAGTAGTCTAAACACTCAGATATTTCCTTTAAGGTAGAGAAAAGAAAGTCCATCTGGTGATGTCCATTATTCAACGTTCTTTTGAAGACTAGTGAATGCAGAAAGAGAGGTAATCTATAAAATGTTGGATAATAAAAGATGAAGTTTTTTCTTTGTGCTGTTTATATGATTATATGCATATGAAACTCAAAGGAATTCTGTTAAAAACAACAGGATAAGGGAACTTGATAAGGCCACTGGCTATAAGAAAAATAAACTGACCAACAGCCTCTTTATTTTCTAGCAATAATCATCTAAATGTAAATGAGATAAATATTCCACTTGCAATACCAACAGATACTATTAGGTATAGTATTTATATATTTGTTTAGTATTTAGTGTTTATTTAGTATTTATACATGCCAGGAATACATTTTGAAAAATCATTTTTATTGAGGTATAATTTACAGGTAGTAATATGCATACATTTTGTGTGTAGGGTTTGATGAGTTTTGATAAATATATACCCCTGTGTAACCACCACTGAATCAAGGTATAGAAATTTCCATCACCCTAGGAAATTTCCTCATACTTCTTTGCAGTCAGTTCCTCACTCCTTGAGGCAAACTCTGATTTAATTTCTATCACCCAAGATTAGTTTTGCCAGTCTTAGAATCTCATAGAAATGGAATCATACATCATGTCCTCTTAAGTATTGGCTTCTTTGACTCAGTCTTTCTGAGATTCATCCATGTGATTGCATGTACCAGTACGTTGTTCTTTTTAAGGGCTAAGTACTCTTTCCATGGTATAGATATACTAGAATTTGTTCATTCACTTATTGTTTGTATCATTTCCAGTTTTTGGCTATTGTAAATAAAGCTGCTACAAACATTTTTGAATAAGTTGTTTTGTGTACACGTTTTCATTTCTCTCAAGTAAATGTCTAGAAGTGTAATTGTTGAATCATATGGTGAATACAAGTTTAACTTTCTAAGAAACTGCCAAACTGATTTCCAAAGTGATTGTACCATTTTACACTCCCACCAGCAATGTATGCAAATGTCAGTCGCTGCACATCCAATTCCTCACTTGGAATTGTCAGTCTTTATAATGTTAGCTATTCTGATAGGTGTGTAGTGGTATCTGTGCTTTTACTTTTCATTTTTCAAATGTCTTTTGATATTGAACATCTTTTCCTGTGCTTGTTTGCCTTTGCATATCTTTTTAAATGAAGTCTTTGTTCATCTAAAAAAAAATTGGGTTGTCTTATTTTATTTCAAAGATTCTTTGTGTATTCTGTCCTTTGTCAGATACGTGAATTGTGAATATGTCCTTTGCTTTAGTTATTATGTCCATTAGGAAACAGCTGCGGAGGTAGAGTTAGGAGTTCATGAAATTTCCTGGGACATAGGGAACATAGCCTGTGAAAGGTAAAAGCTGAGGAGGCATGATTAGGCGGAGAAAACCTACGCAAAGGGACGCTCATCTGATCCCTGTGATAGGAAGTTCCACAGGGTAGGTCTCAGAGAGTCCTGGACAACGTAAAAGAGCCCAGGAGAAGAGAGCACAGAGGAGTCTTTTGTTAGGTGCACAGGGCCAGACTTTGGTAGCCCTGCTGTGCTCAGTTACTGGCCGAGCGATGCCCTGGAGGAGTATGACCTTGGCTAGAAGTCTGAGACAGAGGCTGTAGGTGCTAACATCTGGAGGCTGACAGCTGTACTCCTTTGTCAAGAGCCAGATGATCTTTCAAGGTCCTTTCAAGTGTGTGATTCAATTTTTTCCAAAATAGCTATCCTTTTCCTTTATTTTTTTTAATGAACTGTAAATAACAATGACATCCCCTGCATAAATTTTGGTGTCACGATGTGAATTTAAAGTATTTAAGCAAACTTATCTTGCAGCTCCATATCTCTTATATAAATACTCTGTGATGAGGTCAACCTTTAGGATTCACTCTATCCTTTTCCCATTCTTCTGCTTATCGTTCATCCTTGTCTTTTCTTTCAAAGCCTTCAACAATTCTTTTTTATGTCCTTCTATTCCCCATCTCTTGCTAAGTTTCATTCTTTATCTCAGTCTTCCACACTTTATTTGTGCCTTTGCAAACTGCTGTTTTGTAGTTGGTATAATAAACTCTAAGAAGGCACAGACCTTTTCTCAGTTTCTGTTCTGGGTTTCTAGCGTATTGGCTTTAATCATTAAGTCTCTGGCAGCCAGCTAGCAGAACTCCTAATTTCCATATGCCTAGTGAAGAAGTTTTCTACTTTCCCTTGTCCTTTTCTAAACTTTCATATTATGTTCTACAATTCTCAGCGGTACTCAGTGATTAAGTTCTTGGCTGCCATCCTTTTTTTTTTTTTTTTTTTTTTTTAGTAGGCTCCAACATGGGCTTGAACCTATGACCTGAGATCAAGACCTAAACTGACACCAAGAGTCCTACCCTTAACCAACTGAGCCACCAAAGCACCTCTGGGTGCTGTCTTTTAATTGCTTATGTCGGGTTTGCTCTGAGGGCATATGAAATATAATATATGTAATAGTAATATGAAAAATAAAATTGTTGTTGGTGAAAATGATAGGAAAGCATTCAATATATGGCTTCTAGAATAAGGCTAGTAGGTAGTAATTTGGATCCTGAGCAGAGTTTCCTTCTTTATTTTATGGTATTGTGTCCATAGGACACCCCAGTTATAAAATAGCTGTCAAAGCTAAAAGGAAAGTTATTCGTTCCAATATAGACTGTTCGTTAACTATTAGGATGAAGTGGAAATGTCAGGGAAATGTCAAGATCCTAATTGATCTTCCTAATGGCCTGTTGATGGACAGTTGTGTCTAATACCATTTAAGCACGTCACGGCAGTCTTATCTTAAAAATCTTAACTCTGCACTGTCCTTTAGCTATTGCTCTGTGCTTCTCTTTCTCTTTACAACTAAATTTTTGGGGTCAGTGTCTCCACCTCTATACCTTTCAGTTTTGAACCCGCTGCCATCTGGCTTCCAACTCCATTATTCCATTTAAAATGGGAAGGAGAAAAAATAAAATAAAATGGGAATGAGGGGGTGGGGGCAACTTCCACAGGACACAGGCTGCCCTGTGTCCAAGTCTTGTATATTTAACACATGTCCTTCTTCCATGTGTTACAGTCTTTACCACCTTATATTATAAAGGCCTAATAGTCTGCATGCCCCACTAGACTAATAAGCTCTTTGAGGCAGAGACTGTGTCCTAGTTAACTATTTTATCCTTTTTGCCTGGTATAATCCTCCATTAAAATTAAACAAATGAAGGAATTTCATTAAAAATTCTTCAAACACTATATTCTAAGCAGTTCCATGTTGTAGTTATTGTAGTAATGAACTGTGTCTAGAAGTCCAGACTAAATAATAATTAAGGTTAGGTTGGTACAGGGCAGCCCCAGTGGCACAGCAGTTTAGTGCTGCCTGCAGCCCGGGGTGTGATCCTGGGGACCCTGGATCGAGTCCCACGTTGGGTTCCCTGCATGGAGCCTGCTTCTCCCTCTGCCTATTCCTCTGCGCCTCTCTCTCTGTGTCTCTATGAACAAATAAATAAAAATCTTAAAAAAAAAGAGATTAGGTTGGTACAGGAGAAAGTGGGGTAGGCTAGAGAAGATACAGGAAGTTACAACTAAAAATATCATTTTCACTGATTTTTAAAAACTTTTAAAAAAATTTTTATTTATTTATGATAGTCACAGAGAGAGAGAGAAAGAGGCAGAGACACAGGCAGCGGGAGAAGCAGGCTCCATGCACCGGGAGCCCAATGTGGGACTCGATCCCGGGTCTCCAGGATTGTGCCCTGGGCCAAAGGCAGGCGCCAAACCGCTGGGCCACCCAGGGATCCCCTAAAAACTTTTCCTTTAGATTTTATAACCATATTTTTAATAGTTATTTATTTCAAATTTTGTGTATTTACTTGATTTTGGCATGTACCCTGAACCTTAGGCTTCTTGGTCTTGCCCATACTCATGTTTCTAGTTTTAACTTGCCTCTTAGTTTTGAGGTCTTTGGGGTTCCCAGTGATGACTTATGAGTGACATATTTTCTGAGTCCATGTATACTTGATGTCAACATTGTCATCCTTGTTTCCATTTTACTTGTATTTGTCTGATATTTCTTTACATGTCCTGTTATTTTGAACTTTTGGATCACTTTTTATAAGCTTGTTCCCTGAACAAATATGTATTACATATGTATAATGCACACACAGACACATCCTGTGTGTGTGTGTGTATGGTGTTGGTATGATCTGAGATACACATGTTGTATATATGTGTGTATATATGTTGTGATATGACCTGAGTTTTATTTATTTATTTAATTTTAACTTTATTCATGAGACACAGAGAGAGAGAGAGAGAGAGAGAGAGAGAGGCAGAGACACAGGCAGAGGGAGAAGCAGGCTCCATGCAGGGAGCCTGATGTGGGACTCGATCCCAGGTCTCCAGGATCATGCTCTGGGCTGAAGGTGGCACTAAACTGTTGAGCCACCCAGGCTGCTCTGACCTGAGTTTTAACAGGGAACATTTAGCCCATAAACATTTGTTACACTTTGGCCATGTATTAGAAGTATAAGCCATATGGAGGGAGCTTTAGTCTGTCCTTTCATGAGAGCAGAGTAGAGGGTAATGGGGATTAGAGAGCAACTCCTTGGAAACAATAGGATCCAGGAGCTCCCACAGGCTGTCAGCTTCTGATTTTAAGACGTGTCAGAGGTAGGTAGGGTGGTGGTTGTTGGTGGTAGTAGCAGAGACTTCTGGCTTCAAGGAGTGTTAGCGAATTCCTGCTTTGTTAGCAAGAGGTAAAAGCAACCAGATCTTACCTTGCTGGATCCTAATAAACATCCCTGGGGATTTTGGGGCATAGAGATATAGAGAAAATTCATCAGGGAAAGATTGGTAGTGACTCCAGTCAGTTATTAATCATTTTCTCCCCACTGTGTCACACATTTAATGCAATAATTACTGAGGCAGTTGGGGTGGTAGCTACTGTGATAGGTACTGGGACAGAGGTAAATGGGGTTCACCTTCTTGCCTTCTCGCCTTGGTCTTCTTTCCCTCTTGTGGTTTTCTGTTTCTTTGAGATGGGCCTAGTAGAGGCAGCATTTGTGCTTCCAGCTTTCCATAAGATCCAGCTCTGGACAAGTGAGGTTGCACTGCACTGTACCTACGTGACCCCTGACCTGTGGAGGCCACAGAGCCTAGTAAGATCCTGGTCTTGGTGGGGTCACATTCCCTAGGGGTGATCTCTTGAGCCAGTTCCCTCTGTGTATACCTAGGAGTGAATAATTATGAAAAGGCCCTGCCTCTGTTCAGTTAAGTTTGCCTAGAAGATTCTCAAAGATCCCCTTTGATGGAATGACATTTGAGACTGCTTCCCATAGGAAATATGGTGGAACTGCTAATACCCACCATTGCCTGCTTCTTCTCTGACTTGTGTCAATGATGCTCTTCACTCCCCAACCTCAGCTGTTTAGACTCCTGCCTGAGCTCCAGCTCTTGCATCCCCTGATGCAGCAATCATTAGTGCTTATGGATCAAGGTGGTGGAGACACAAGGTGAAGCCAGCCTGGATCTCCGAGTTACCACTTAGAGGGAGATTCCCTAGAGAACCATTGGACCTATAGAAGACCTTGTGTGTAGGATAAATGAACTTTAATTTGTTAAGCTACTAAGTTTTAGGGGTAAATATGTTATCTAGCACAGCCCTACAAATTCAAGTAGATCAGAGCACTCTGATCTCTCTGGGTGTTTTTTAATACAGTCCCATGACTTCAATGTCCTCTAGGTGTTTCAACGCTCCCTCTCCTCATCACTATGTCCATCCCAGACTTTTAGACTGCTTTAGACTTGCATATTTAACTGTAAACAACTGAATATCTGCAGCCAAAGTTACCACAGGAAGTCCTACTTAATATGTCCAAACTAAATGCATTGTCTTTCTGCATCAAACCTGGTCTTCCTCCTGTATTCTCAATATCAGATAGTGGCAGCGCTTTGCGCTCTGTTTTTTGATGGGCAATGTCACAGAGAAGTTTGAGTGTGGGCTCTGAATGGATAAACAGGTGGTGGTATATTTATACAATGGAATATTATTCAGCCTTAAAAAGGAATGAAATATGGACAGATTTATTTGAGAGAGAGAGAGAGCATGTGAGCGAGCAGGGTGAGGGGCAGAAGGAGAGGAAGAAGCAGACTCTCTGCTGAGCAGGGAGCCAGATGTGGTGCTGGCCAGTGCTGAAGGCAGATACTTACTGACTGAGCCACCCAGGTGTCCCCGAATTGTACACTTTAAAAAGTGAACTTCATGCCATGAGACTTATATTTTAATTAAAAAGATTACCAGTAGAGAATAATGAAATTTAAAAGATTGTACGTCTAAATAAAACAGAAGATCGAAGGTGAGTTTTGAAGACAATTTGCATAAATTTCACTTAAAGAATAAAACACACCATCAGGGGTTGGGAAGCACAACATCTCCAATAATGATATAACATTAGTGTTATACCTTGAAGCCAAATTCAGCAGCACAATTTATACTAAACAATATCACTTCAAGATGGCTAGCAGAATAAAAATGGATACAGGGAAGGGACACCTGGGTGGCTCAGCGGTTGAGTGTCTGCCTTCGGCCCAGGGTGTGATCCTGGGGTCTCTGGATCGAGTCCCACATCGGGCTTCCTGCATGGAGCCTGCTTCTCCCTCTGCCTGTGTCTCTGCCTCTCTCTCTCTGTGTCTCATGAATAAATAAATAAAATCTTTTTTAAAAATGGAGACAGGGAAGAAGTTTTAAAAATGTGTTAAGTTGAAGCATATACAAGTGTAAGATTACAAACTACATCGTGCAACTTAGGAAATAAAAAATGTTTTGTGGAATGTGAGTTCAAGTTATATTCACTTGTGCAGTTATTTATCATTTTATTGAAGTCTAGCTTAAAAAAAAAAAAGAGTATGGATTCTGGTGTTATGGTGCCTGGGGTCAATAAAGACCAGCTGTTTTAGCAGACCTTGGACTTAACTTTCTTATGCTTCATTTTCCTCACCCATAAAATTGTAAAATGTGCCATTATTAGGTACCACTAAAAAACAAATGCTGCAGTCTAAACCACAATGAGATACCACAAAATACCCACTAGATGACTATAATCAGAAAGTAGCTGAGAGGGGTGCCTAGGTGGCTCAGTCAGTTAAGTGTCTGCCTTGGGCTCAGGTTGTGATCTCCGGGTCCTGGGATCCAGCTCCATGTTGGGCTCCCTGCTCAGCGGGGAACCTGCTTCCCCCTCTCCCTCTGACTCTCCTCTCTCCTTGTGCCCTCTCTCTCTGTGTGTCTCAAATAAATAAATAAAATCTTAAAAAAAAAGTAAATGAGAGACTTCAGTTTTGGGGCTGGCACATAAGCAGCTTAGAAGTTGTCACCTCATCCTAATAACAATTAAAATGCGGAACAAACTGAAAAATCAGCAACTCTTCTTGGATCTGTCAGAGAAGTGAGCTCACAAAGCAAACCTCTGTTCCCAAAATTGGAGAGACAGACCAGCAGATAACAGAGAATTACAATTTACTAGAGTGCAGAAACCTCTGTGGGAACCAGTGCCCGGGTAGGAAAATCTGGACTGTAATTGACAAATTTCTTGAAGCCCAGTGTGAATAACTCTGAGAGTTAAAAATTCTAGGGAGACCCAGTAATAGGAGGGCCTTTACTTGGAAGCAAGTAAGATGTCTTTCAGTAGATGAATGGGTTAAGAAAACTTGGTACATCAGGGCAATGGAATATTATTCACTGCTCAAAAGAAATGAACTATAATGGGATGATGCCTGGGTGGCTCAGTGGTTGAGCATCTGCCTTTGGCTCAGGTCGTGATCCTGGGGTCCTGGGATTGAGTCCCCCATCAGGCTCCCCATAGGGAGCCTGCTTCTCCGTCTGCCTATGTCTCTGCCTCTCATGAATAAATAAATAAAATCTTAAAAAAGTGAACTATCAAGCCATGAAAGGATATGGAGGAGACTTAAATGCATATTACTAAGGGAAAAATCCAGTGTGAAAGGCTACATACTATATGTTTCCTACTATAATGACATTCTGGCAATTGAAAAATTATGGAGATAGTAAAAAGATCAGTGGTTGTCAGAGTTTAGTGGGGAGAGGGGAATAACTAGGTGAACTACAGAGAATTTTTAGGGAAGTGAAACTACTAGTATATTTTATCATGAATAAGTATCATTATAAATTTGTCCAAACCACAGAATGTACAACATCAAGAGTGAACCCTGGGACGCCTGGGTGGCTCAGTGGTTGAGCGTCTGTCTTTGGCTCAGGGCGTGATCTTGGGGTTCTGGGATCGAGTCCTGCATCGGGCTCCCTGTGAGGAGCCTGCTTCTCCCTCTACCTGTGTCTCTGCCTCTCTCTCTGTTCTCATTAATAAATAAAATCTTAAAAAAAGAGAATGAACCCTAACGTAGACTATGGACCCTGGGTGATAATGATACATTCATGTGAGTTCATCAGTTGTAAAAATGGGCCACTATAAGGCCAGCATTACCTTGGTGCCAAAACCAGATAGACACCACTAAAAAAGGGAACTATAGGCCAATATCCCTGGTGAACACAGAAGCATAAATTCTCAACAAACCAATTAGCAAACTGAATTCCACAATACGTTAAAATAATCACTCACCACAACCAAACAGTTTACAAGGTGGTTCAATATTTGAAAACCAATCAGCATCACATCAATAAGAGAAAGGATAAGAACAATATGTCATTTTAATAGACACAAAAAGCATATGACAAAGTACGACATCCATTCACGATAAAAACCCTCAACAGAGTAGATTTAGAGGGAACATACCTCAACATCATAAAGGCCATATATGAAAAACCCACAGCTAATATCATCCTTCATGGGGAAAACCTGAGAACATCCCCCCTACGTTCAGGAACAAGATAAGGATGTTTACTCTTACCACTTTTATTCAACATAGTACAGAAGTCCTGAAAAACAATCCTAAAATTTATATGGAACCACAAAAGACCCTAAATAGCCAAAGCAATCTTGAAAAAGAAAAGCAGGGATCCCTGGGTGGCGCAGCGGTTTGGCGCCTGCCTTTGGCCCAGGGCGCCATCCTGGAGACCCGGGATCGAATCCCACGTCGGGCTCCCGGTGCATGGAGCCTGTTTCTCCCTCTGCCTGTGTCTCTGCCTCTCTCTCTCTCTCTCTCTCTGTGACTATCATGAATAAATAAATAAAATCTTTAAAAAAAAAAAAAGAAAAAGAAAAAGAAAAGCAAAGCTGAAGGACTCTCAGTTCCAAATTTCAAGTTATATTACAAAGCTGTATTAATCAAAGCAGTATGGTGCTGGCACAAAAATACGTACATAGATCAATAGAACAGAATAGAAAAATGCAAAAATAAACCCACAATGATATCGACAATCTTCAACAAAGCAGGAAAGACTATCCAATGGAAAAGACCGTCTCTTCAACAAATGATGTTGGCAAAACCAGACAGCCACATGCAGAAGAATGAAACTGGACTATCTTATACCACACACACAAAAAAATAAACTGAAAATGGATGAAAGAACTACATGTGAAACCTGAGACCATAAAAATACTTGAAGAGAGCACAGGCAGTAACTTCTTTGACATGGGCCATAGCAATGTTTTTCTAGCTACGTCTCCTGAGGCAAAGGAAACAAAAGCAAAAGTTAACTAAAAAGCTTCCGCACAATGAAGGAAACAGCAAAACTAAAAGGCAACCTACTGAATGAAGAGATTTGCAAATGACATCTGAGAAAGGATTTGTATCCAAAAGACATAAAGAACTATACAACTCAACATCTCAAAACCAAATAATCCAATTAAAAATGGGCAGTAGACATGAATAGACATTTTTCATCCAGATGGCCAACAGACACACGAAAAGATGCTCAACATCACTGATTATCAGGGAAATGTGAATCAAAACTACAATGGGATATCACCTCACACCTGTCAGAATGGCTAAAATCAATAATACAAAAAACAACAAGTGTTGGTGTAGATGTGGAGAAAGGCAAACACTCATGCACTATTGGTGGGAATGCAAATGGTGCAGCCACTATGGAGGTTCCTCAAAAAGTTAAAGATAGAACTGCCGTTTGGATCCAGCAATTACACTACCGGGTATTTACCCAAAGAATAGAAGAACACTAATTCAAAGAGATACATGCATCCCTATGTTTGTATCAGCATTACTTACAATAGGCAAGATATGGAAGCAGCCCAAGTGTCCAACAATTGATGAATGGATAAAGAAGAGATTTGTATTTTAAATTCTAGTTTTTCATTGCTGGTATATAGGGAAGTGATCGACTTTTGTATATAAACCTCATATTCTGTAAGCTTGTTATAACTGCTTATTAGTTTCAGGAGTATTTTTGTTGATTTTTTTGGCTAATGTTCTACATTAGGTCTCCAGAAATTATTTATCTTCTAACTACAAATTTATGCCCCTTGGCCAACACCTTCCTAGTCCCTTCCCCCATCTCCAACCCCTGGTAAACCACCATTCTATTCTGTATTTCTAAAAGTTCAGCTTTTTTAGATTCCATATATTAATGGTGTCATAGGGTATTTGTCTTTCTCTGACTTATTTCACTTATGATAATGCTTTCAAGGTCCATTCATGTTGTCACATATAACAGGAGTTCCTTCTTTCTCATGGCTGAATAATATATATTCATATATAATTATTTATGGATTATGGATACTTAGGTTGTTTCTGTATCTTGGCTATTGTGTATAATATTCCAATAAACATGGGAATGCAGGTATTTATTTGATATCCTGCTTTCCTTTCCTTTGTATGTATACCCAGAGGTGGGATTGCAGAATCTTATCATAGTTCTACTTTTAGTTTTTTGAGGAACCTCTATGCTGTTTTCTGTAGTGGATGAACCAATTTACATTCTCGCCAACAGTGCACAAGGGTTCCCTTCTCTCTACATCCTAGCCAACACTTCTCTTGCCTTGAAACTATGGATGGCTTTGGGGAGGTATCAACATTTTAATAATATTAATTTCCAGTCCATGAACGTCGGTTATCTTTCTATTTTTTTGAGTTTTCAATTTCATTTATCAAAATCTTACAGTTTTTATTACACAGATCTTTCACTTCTTTGGTTAATTTTTAAAAAAGATTTTATTTATTTATTAGAGAGAGAGTGGGGAGAGATGCAGAGGTGGGAGAGAGGGAGGAGAAATAATCTAAAGCAGACTTTGTGCTGAGCATGGAGCCCAAGATGGAGCTTGATCTCACAATTCTGAGATCATGACCTGAGCCAAAACCAGAGTCAGACGCTTAACAAACTGGGCCACCCAGGTATCCCCTTCCTTGGTTAAATTTATTCCTAAGTATTGTCTTTGATGCTATTGTGAATGGGATTGTTTTCTTTATTTCTTTTTAAGGTATTTCATTGTACATAGAAATGAAGCTGATTTTTGCATATTGATTTTTATATCCTGCAACTGTACTTAATGCACTGATTAGTTGCAATAGTTTTTTTTTTTTTTGTTGCATCTTTAGGATTTTCTCTGTATATGAATATATCATCTGCAAATAAAAACAGTTTTAATTCTTCCTTTCCAATTTAAATGCCTTTAATTTTTAAATTTTGTCTGATTGCTGTAGCTAGGACTTCTAGTACTATGTTGAGTAAGAGTGGTGATGGTGGGCACCCTTGCCTTGTTCCTGATCTTAGAGAGAAAGCTTTCAACCTTTCGTTGTTGAGTATGATGTTAGCTGTGAATTTGTTGTATATGACCTTTACTGTGTTGAGTTATGTTTCTTATATATCCAATTTGCTGAGGTTCTTTTTTTTTAAAACATGAAAGGTTTTGTATTTTGCCAAATACTTTTTCTGCATCTGTTGAGATGATCATATGATCTTTATTTTTCATTCTATTAATGTGGTGTATCACATTTATTGATTTGTGTATGTTCAACCATCCTTGAATCCCAGAGAGAAATCTCACTTAATCATGGTGTATAATCCTTTTAGTGTGCTGTTTTGGCATATTTGTTCTCATTTTCATTAGTTTAGAGATGTTTTTGATTTCCCTTTTGATTTCTTCTTTGACCCATCGGTTGTTCAGGAGTGTGTTTAGTTTCCATATGTGTATAAATTTACTTGTTTCTTACGACCTTGACAGCTCTGTGGAGTACTGGCTAGATATCATATAGAATGCCCCCAAATGAGTTTCCTTGATGTTTTCTCATAACTGGAGTTTTGAAAGAGTACCACAGAGGTGAAATGCCCTTTTTATCACATCATATCAGGGCATAAATGACATCCACACATTATTGGTGATGTTAACCTTCCGTATTTGATTAAGGTAGTGTTTGCCAAGTTTCTCCATAGTAAAGATATTATTTATTACCTATCCTCACCATTAGAATGTAAGATCTATAAGACTAGAAATGCTATATGATTTGTTTACTGCCATATCCCCAGGGACTAGAGCAGCGCATAGTCTTAGGTACTCAATAAATATTTGTTGAATGAATAAATATAAGCATGAATTCAATGATCCTTAGCTTCCCAATTTGCTCTTTTAAACAAATTATTTTGGGGTGTGTTGGTGGCTCAGTCAGTTAAGTGTCTGACTCTTGGTTTCAGCTCAGGTCAGGATCTCAAGGTCATGAAATTGAGCCCCAAGTTGAGCTCTGTGTTCAGTGCAGACTCTGCTTGAGATTCTTTCCCTCTTTCTCTCCATTCCCTTTTACCCTCCCCCAGTTTATGCTCTCTTTCTCTCAAATAAAGTATTTAAAAAAAAAAGTTTTGACTGTATTTTTGACCAGCGAGCCTTATGTTTTGCTAACAGCAATTATATTAGGGCATATCATCTATATGCATGAGATGTACAGTGCATGCCACCAATTACCCAACATATATGGGTATTAGCACCTATTGGTTGACAGGTGACCTACTTACTACAGGTGACTTACTTATATTTAATTTTGGCTTGAAAAGCCAGGGCAAGATTATCTAGGCTAACTTTGTCCAGGTCAGGAATTAACATAGGGCATTTGAATGAGCTTAGGTTTTAGTAAGACCTAGATTTTCAAATCTTGTTTCTATCAATTCTTAGCATTGTGTCTCTGGGCAAGTAATCTGGCCTCTTGGAATTTTCTCATCCCTGATATGGGAGTAATCGTTCTTGTCTTATAGATTGATATTAGCGAAGTCACACAGCAAGTACCTGCTCAGTACCTGGCATTTTGATCAATAAATACTGGTTTTCTTGCCTTTCTACAACTTCTGAAGCCCGTGGTTGAATTAATTCTCCTATTCCGGGACAGTCATTTTCTATGAAAGAGCATCTTTTATTTGGAAGATCAGTGCAGACAATTCCATTTCATTAAAAAGCTGATGATTTAATAATTTTTTTAGAAATAAGCTGTGGCTTCTTTCTAAAGAATAATAAAATTCATCTGGCATATATACAGAGAACCCCTATTACTTTCCTCTGGCAAGAAAGCTGATGGAATATAAACAGCTTATACCAATGTGTACAGCATAGTTTACCTTCATGCAATGCCTGTACCTTGAAGAAATATCATATGGTGCCCTGCAGATGTGGCTTAACATAAAATTTGTCACTTCCCAAGGACTTGAAATATCGCCCCATTTCTTTTACCCCTGCATTGCACATGCTTATTTGGTAGTGTCAGTCTACTTCCTTATTTCAGTAGCTAAAGTGACATAGCCCTGTTCCATAATTTGCCAAGGGATTGAAGGTGCCACGCAGGTCTGTATTATCTCAGTAACGTCACTGATTCCTAGTGCTTATAGAAGAGAGGACAGTGGGCACTTAGCTTGAGGGTGATGTGTTCTGTGGGAATGTATATTCTTGGCGAGTTGTTTATGACTTTTTTCTTCTGTACCACCAAAGGAGCAAAGGAACATATTTCAAATTCCCATTGGCAAGGGCTCCCAGTTCTTTTATAAGGATTTGTAAAATGCCATCCCTTTGAATCTTGTCAGCAATCTCTGGATGTCCTCCAGGCTTTCTTTCATAAAGCTTTCAACACACAGAGCTGAGTGGGTTGGGCAGGGAATATGCATGTAAGACTGTGTGCTTGCATGTGTGTGCGTGTGTATTTATCTGAGACTTCTTGATTGAAATGCCAATATTATGTTGCTTTCTGGTTTGAATTTACTACAGCAATAAAATGGAAGCATCCCCTGCATAGTGAAGTAAGTATAGCAGGTGAGTCTCACCATATATTTAGTTGAGTCAGTTTAATGTAGATCAGTGTTCAGGTCTTCCTTTTGGTTCCTTTCTTGTTTCTCTTCTTCAGAGCTTCTCATCAGCTGTTGAGTTTAGAGGAAAAACATTTCCCTGGAGCTGTGATAGTTCTCCATATGGAGAGAGAAGGGGATCATGTTCAGTCTTCAGGGATGATGGGTATGGTGGTATTTGCTACATTTCATTGCTTGAAAGCATGCACATTTTCTATTTGTAACTTCTTTTGGAAAGTATAAGTCACCAAATATTGGTGAAACAGTTTTCACTGCTTCCCAAATCATCAGATAATTGATATTGGAGGTTGTCTAACCACACAAGTTGGTTTGTGGTTTGCAGGTTCAAAAAAACAGTTTATATTTGCTCTTAGAATTCGGCCTGGCCTGAAGCTTTTGAGGTTTAGGAGCAAATGACAGAAAAGCAATAATCAACTTACTAGGAGGAAAGACCTCAGTGATTTCTTTTATTCTTTACATGTTGATTCAGATTCCAGATTCTTTGGTCTTGAACCAAAATTCTGGGTAAAAAATAAATTGAGTAGTAAGCATAGTTGAAAAGGTTTGATTTCCTTCTCCATGAGCCCTATGATGGTTAATTTTATGTTTCAACTTGACTGGGCTAAGGAATACCAGTGTAAGCTGGTAAAACATTATTTTGGGTGTGTCTGTGAGGGTATTTCACGAAGAGATTAGCATTTGAATCAGTAGACTGATGAATGAAAATTGCTGTCATGAATGCAGGTGGGCATCACCCAAAGCACTGAGGGCAATAAAACAAAAAGACAGAGGAAGGGCATATTTGCTCTTTGAGCTGAGATGTTTAATTCTCCTTCATTCAGATATAGGTGCTTTTGGGTTTTTGGACTCAGACTGGGACTTATGCCATTGTTTCCCTGATTCTTAGCCTTTGGACCTGGACTGAATTACATTCCCCACTCCTAGTGGGGGGTACATCTTGGGACATCTTGGCCTGCATAATCAAGTAAACCAATTCCTAAAATAAATCTCTTCTTACATCTCTCTGTCTTTCTCTCTCTCTCTATATCTTATTGGTTCTGCTTCTCTGGAGAACCCTGATGGATACAAGTCTCATGTGTAGAAAAGAACAGACCTTTTACTTCAGATTTTGCACATGTTCCGTGATCATTCTCTTGAGGCTGATAGTTTCATATAGCACTTTGGAGTTTGCCTCATTCATGAAATTATTCTGTGAGTACTAAGAGCCAAACACCAAACCAGGTTGTGAATACAAAGGTAATTCAAGCTAGGATCACAATATATCTCTCTGACTTGGGTGTGAGTTCCTTGTTAGCAAAGGGTTTATAGTCTAGTAGGGAAAATGAATGATGAACATCAGAAAACTGTACCATAAGATAGAAAGTGACATGTCTTTAAAGCATATAGATAGAGGTAGAGATTAATTATTCCAAAGTAGAGAAAGATGACATTTGATGGAGGGATGTGGTAAGACTTTAAGAAAGCATTTGAGCTGGATTTCAAATTTATAGGAAAAGAAGGCAAACATTCCAGGTGGTCAAAGGCACAGACATGGAAAGGCCCAAGACCTAGAATATAGACATTTCTTGTGGTGGTGAGCAGGGAAGATGAGAGGAGAAAGGGACAGTTTCATAGCTTAGGGCCTGTTTTGGATTTAAGATTCATGAAATTCTTGGAGTACTTTAGGGGATCCAAGGAACACAGTTAAGGTTAGATGGTACTTGGGGTGCAGGGGTTGGGGTAGGGAGTTTGGGAGTGTGTGATGTTTTCTGACACCACTTCTGACAACAAATATGTGTCATTTTTCTACACCAGTTCTCCAATACTCTGACACCAACTAGGTGTCCAATTCAGTTCAATTTGGATACCATCTACTTGGAATTAGTGTCAAATCCCACAAATTAAAGAACCCAGTCCCACAAGACTAACCCTGCTTCAGATGCCAGCTGCAAGTAGGGTACCCAGGTGACCCACATTTCTGCCCAGCCAACTACATATTTGAGGATTCCCATGACCACCCCTCCCCCAACTTTGATAATTCACCATATAACTCACAGAACTCAGGAAAGTACTCTACTTATTATTACAGTTTATTATAAAGGGTACAACTCAAAAGAGCCAAATGAAAGAGATGCATATGGCAAGGTATGGGACAAGGGTTGCCGAGCTTCCATGCCCTCTCCAAATGCACCAGCCTCCCACCACATTGGTGTGCTCACCCACCCAGAAGCTCCCTGAACTCTCCTGTTTAGGACTTTTTATGAAAGTTTTGTTACATGGGCACGATTGATTTAATCATTGGCCATGGGTGATTGAATTTCATCACCAGCCTTCTCTCCTCCCTAGAGGTTGGTGGGAGGGAGCGGATTGAAAGTTCTAACCCTCTAATCATGTGGTTGTTTTTTCTGGTGACCAGCCCCCCCCTACTCCCCCGGGGGAGACCTCATGAGCACACAAAAGACAGTAGATTCCAAGGATTTTAGGAGCTCTGTGCTAGGAATCAGGGACAAAAATAAATTAAAAAAAATTTTTTTTAATTAAAAATTTTTTATTATACCACAGAGGCAGAAACCATTTACTTCACAGTCTTGCTGAGAAGGAAATGCTAGAGCAGGCCTGGATGAGGGAGATGGGGCCAGCATGGAGTGCAGCTCCAAGGTAACAAGCGGGCAACACAGCTTGGGTCAAGGCTGAGTGTGCTGTGGCTGTTCTGGAACAGGATGTGGGCTTGTGCCAAGGTCGGGTTGGAATAATAACCCTCATGGAAAAAGGAAACTGTTCTGAGGTAGGGTCAGTTCTGGGATATTCATCCAGGGTAGTTACTTTCTCTCTCTTGCTGAGGATGATCCATCTTGTTAATAATTAAAAAGTACATGTGCATGTAGAAAGATTTGAAGAACATGTTGACACGCTGGCTTGAATCATTGAAAATATTTATACTTCCCTGCGTCTGGCAGAAGGATCTTTGTAGGCAAGAACTTGGCTGAATGGTCCTGACAGTGAAACAAAGAGGGTGCCTCAGGACTCCACAAAAACTGAAAGTTGACTTTTTTCTTTCATCCTACAGATAGCTCAGAGGTCAGTCCACATGACATTCTTGAGTGCTCTGAGGAATCAATCTTAGAATCTGTCAGTCTGTTCAGCTGCTGTAACAGAATAAGGTGGACTGGGTGGCTTATGAATCACAGAAATTTACCTCTTCGGGTTATGGTGGTGGGAAGATCAAGTTCAAGTTCAAGTTCACCCATCGAGCCTGGTTGGTTGTAGATGAAGGTCCTCTTCTGGGTTGCAGACTGGCGACATCTCATTATGTTCTCACATGGCAGAAGGTGGGCAAGCAGCTCTCTGGGGCTTCTTTATTAAAGGTACGAATTCCATTCAGGGGGGCTCTTCTCTCATGACCTAATCACCTCCCCAAGGCCCCACCTCCTACAACCATAACATTGGGTATTAGGAATTCAGCATATGAATTTTGGGGGATGTATCCATTTAAACCATAGCAGAATCTATCTTTGTAAAGACACCCAAATGCCTTGAAAGGTACAGAGAAGGACTAGGAGCATGCTCTAGGAGTAGCATAGCAAGAATGCTAAAAAGGAAGGAAGCTCACATTTCAAGAGCACTCACCATATGCCAGGCCTCATGCTGGCTGCTTTACCTACATGATCTTTTCATTTTCCCAACAGTTCCGTGAGGTTGGCTTTACCCACTTCTACTTCCAGATACTGAAGCTGAGGTTCAGAGAAGTTAAATAGTTTGTCTAAGGTCAATGTGGTAATCCGTACCACGTGGTGGCCCACACCATGTAGTGGTCCATACCATGTGGCGGTCCATTGACCACAAGCTATGCTCTTTCCAATGCATAACAAAAGAGTTGTGGATACTGACAGTATCAGTAGAGACTGATTTTAGAATTAGAAGTAAACTTGGAGTAAATTGGCAGCTGGTACTAAATAGACTTAGAATTATTTTTAGTGATTACCCTCTCCCATACCTATACCAGGTGGTCTCTGGTTTCAGTTTTTCTTTCGGTTGGGGTAGCCCAGCAAGTTGAGGAATGATTCCTTCCAAACATCACCTGCAAGAATAGAAAGATGAGAATGGGAGAAAGTGTGAAAAGAAGATTAATGGAAAGCAAAGGGATAATCTTCTGAGAACTTTAGAATATTATATCTCTGCAATAATTAGTTAATGTGGCTCAAGAATAGACTCAGAGATGAATGGAGGAAAATATATATTTTTGTGGAAGCAAACTCTAAAAGTCAACACGCAATAAAGGAAATTCTGCAAGTCATTGAGAGAGATTAGATTCTCTCATTTTTTTTGTGGAAATTTAGATAGCTATATGGAAAAAAATTAATGCAAATCAGACCTTATGTCAAGCCCAAATAACTTCCAGGTACATTAGTAGATTGTGTTTAAAAAGTGAAAATACTAGAAGAAAATTAAGATTAATATTTATCTGAGTGGGAAAGGGTATTTGAAACATAAAATCTGTAAGAGAAATCACAAAAGAAAATATGGATAGATATAACTATATACAAATTAGAATTTTGTGTATATAAAAATATAAACAAACACTTAAAATAATCAATAGTTTGGAGAATATTTGCAAGAAGTATGACTAAGGGTGAGTATCTTTAATATGTAATGTGCTCACACAAATCAGTCAGAAAAATGTTAATGCTTTAAATTTAAAGTGGGCCAAGTGTATCGCTTCTTGGCCTTTTGGCTAAAATCAAGTGTAAAGTAGGCCAAGTGAAAGAAGAGATAAATTACCTCAGGAGAAGTTATAAATGACTAGTTAACATTTATTTGAAAAGATCACCTTCACTAGTAATCAAAGCAATGGAAATGAAAAATTTTTACTTAATCACTAAGAATTATCAGAAGTAAGATTTAAAGCTTTTGTGGGAAAATGTGTGTTCACATGTTGCGGGTAGAGAGCAATCTGCTAATTGCTGTAGGCCTATCTCTGACATTTGGGAGCCTGGGCCAAAAGTATAAATAGAAGCTCATAGGCCATTTATCTAGAAAATTAAAATATGTAATTGTATTCAAAGGATATATATCTGGAAGCATCCCCATTACACATGGAAATTAAATTAAATAAATGTTAAATTAAAGCTATGTATTATATATATTTTTAAAAAGTTATTTTTCTTCTAAAACATTCAGAATTATTTTAAGATTAAAAGGTGGAGCACTCGGGTGGCTCAGTCAGTTAAGTATCTGACTTTGGCTCAGGTCATGATCTCAGGGTTCTGGAATCAAGCTCAGCAGGGTGTCTGCTTATCCCTCTGCCCCTCGCCCTACTCACACTCTCTTTCTCTGTCAAATGAATAAATAAAATCTTAAAAAAATAAAATTAAAAGGGAAAATGAAAGATAATGAGTATCAGAATTTTATTTTTTTTCAAAGATTATTTATTTGAGAGAGAGAGAGAGAGTGCGAACAAGTGTGAGGAGGGGGAGGGTGAGAGGGAGAGGGAGAGAGAGAATCTCAAGCAGGATGCCCACTCAGCACGTAGTTGATGTGGGGCTTGATCTCACCACCCCAAGATCATGATATGAGCTGAAACCAAGAGCTGGGCTTAGCCGACTAAGCCACCCAGGTGCCCATGACTATCAGAATTTTGGATAAGATTTATTTAGATAAATTTTAGTTTAATTTTAAATATTTAATGAAATATTAGTAAATGTTTTTATGAAAATAAAGCTACTCTAAATTGTTCAATGTCAATGTCCATGAAGTTGCTAAAGAATTGTTATCCAGTATGGCGCATGTTATATCTTTACCTGCATAGACTCAAATTTAAGAGTAATATAAATTGATTAATATTGCAAAGTGCTCTCCGCAAAGTGCTCTCCTCAAAGTGCAGACAGAGCACAAACTCATGAGTGTGTCAGGAGCTGTGCATTTGGCATAAGGGAAGCTGGAAGATAGGCACATAGTCTCACTAGCACATGATACTTTCTTTACTAAGAAGTTATTGCATTGGTGTTGACAGGAAAGTCTTGTCAGGTTAATGTATCTTTCTCTTACCTATGTGCTTTCTATCCCTGAAGAGAAGTGTCTATCTCGGATGTGGCAGTGGCATCACTCATAAATCTTAACAGGTATTCAGATGCAATTCCTTTATGTTTAAGGACATCTGGCAAAAGAGGTGATGCGGTGTGTCCCTGGGGCTTGCATAGTCTTATTCCTGAAAGCGGATGTTTAGGGTTGTGGATAAGGCTGGGTCCCGAATGCTGATTGATTCTGGTATCCATGTATTCTTTAGTAAATGTAGTGTGTGTGTGTGTGTTTGTGTCTGTGTTTGACATTGGTGGCCTTCTGATGTATGGGGCCAGGGCAGGATTTCTTGTTATCTGGGTTTGGAAGCACTTAGTACAATGTACATCAAAAGCCTTAGAACCATGAAGACATTGCCATTACATCTTTGTTAGGCTAAGTTAGGGTTTGAGAAAGGAATTACATAGACTGTAACTCAGTGATTCCATTAAGAAAAAAACTACCCTAAATAAATACTGAATGAATACTAGAAAGCGGAAAAAAAAAAAAAAGAAAAGAAAATGTGAACAAAGATTTGTATACCAAGTTGCTATTTATTTATTTATTTATTTATTTATTTATTTATTTATTTATTTATGATAACATTAATTAAAATGTTCAAGAAGAAGGGAATAGCTAGATACATTGTGATATCTATATAGTGGAATACGGTGCTAGAACTTTTTAAGCCTGTGGGACATATTGTGACTATAATGTTAGATGACAATGTGAATTACATAAAATATGATCCCAGTTAAGAGAACCATATGCAAAGAAGCAAAGACAGGAAGGAAATGCATCGACATTTTATATTTTTATTTTATTTTTAAAAAGATTTTATTTTTAGTTTGAGAGAGAGAGAAAGGGAGAGAGAGCACAGAAACAGAGGGAGAAGCAGACTCCCTGGCACAGGGCTTGATCCCAGGACCCTGAGCTCATGACCTGAGCAGAAGGCAGATGCTTAACCGACTGAGCCATCTAGGCACCCTTAATAGTGCTTATATCTGAATTGTGGATATGATTATTTTATCTTTTTAAATATGCTTATACTAATTTTCCTGGTTTAGTATTATGAGCATATTATTTTCAAAATGAAAGAAAGCAAGTTATTTCAAAGAGCTTTTTTTTTTTAAAGATTTTATTTATTTATTCATGATAGTCACAAACACAGAGAGAGAGAGAGAGAGAGAGAGAGGCAGAGACACAGGCAGAGGGAGAAGCAGGCTCCATGTACCGGGAGCCCGACGTGGGATTCGATCCCGGGTCTCCAGGATCGCGCCCTGGGCCAAAGGCAGGCGCCAAACCACTGCGTCACCCAGGGATCCCTTCAAAGAGCTTTAATGTTAACATATTGCTTCACGTGTGCTGCATGGGAGCCTTAGAGGCAATGCCTAATTCATAGCAGAGAGCAAGAACTGGAGTGGTGGTTCTTGCTAAGAAGGGGGAGTTGGGATTGTTATAAAGCTTTCTTATATATCTCTATGATCAAGTAAGTTTGTCACATTTTTGGTAAGCATTGTTATTTTATTTTATTTTATTTTATTTTATTTTATTTTATTTTATTTTATTTTATTTTATTTTATTTTATGATAGTCACAGAGAGAGAGAGAGAGAGAGAGAGCCAGAGAGAGAAGCAGGCTCCATGCACCAGGAGCCCGACGTGGGATTCGATCCTGGATCTCCAGGATCGAGCCCTGGGCCAAAGGCAGGCGCCAAGCCGCTGCGCCACCCAGGGATCCCCGGTAAGCATTGGTTTTAACTAGGGCGCACTACAGAGTTGTTTCTGTTAGGCTATGTTCTGGGGGATTCCTTTAGGTCTCCTGAGAAGAAAACCAAAAGAATTAAAGATCCTCAGTTTGATAGGAGAATCGGGAGATGGGGATGCATGCAGATGGTAGAAAAAAAGCTTTTTATCTTGGCTTGCTTGGTATGACGATCTACCCCAGCCCTCATCCACTCCAACTTCAATGACCGTCACCCTCACTCACTCAGGGCCACCCACATTGGCCCTTTTGGTTTTTAGAACACAGATACTACCTCAGGGCCTTTGCCTGTGCAGTTCTCCCCCTACCCCCCGCACCCCTTTGATTCATTCCTCAGTTATTTTTATGGCCTACTGTCTCACTTCATTCAGGTTTCTGCTCAAAGTCACTTCATCTGAGAAACTTTTATTTTTTATTGTGTTACATTTATCCTATGTAAGGTAAACATGTAAAACATGTAATATGATAGGTAGTAATAAATGATTAGGAGACAAAGAAAGGAGGTAAAGGGGGAGAAGTTTTGTTTTGTCCTATAACAATTTTCAATAGTCCAGGCCAATGTGACACCTTAGTAAAGAGTTAAGAAGGTGATGAAGTGAACCATGTAGGTATTTGGGGAAAGAACATTTCCAGCAGAGAAAGGAACAAATGCAGTGACCCTGAGACAGGAATGGGCTGGGCCTATTGGCGAACCCATGAGCCATTACTAGCTTGGTGGCGTTTCACTGCTGTTGACTTCTCTTTCCCCTCCCTTACCTTTGTAAATATTCAGAGTACTCAATTACTCCTCATAAGGGTGCCATCTGTTTCCTTCAGGGACCTGATAGCTATGAATGAATCCATCCTGCTCAGGAAGGTTGTATAGTTTATAAAAAGAAATGCTGGAGGAGTTCAGAGCAGGAGAAAATCATTGTAGGATGAAGCGTGTGAATCTTTGTTTCATCCCTGAGGGAAATACAGTAGAACCAAACTATTTCTATGACCGTGCTCCAAAATTAAAGGTATCCCTTCAACCCCTGGCCTCAGCCAGAAATCTCTCTGGGTGTTATCTCGCTTGGATTCTTCTTTTTTCCTCATCCCAACAGCTAATTGATCCCTAAATCCCATCTGATTTTCCAAATCTCTCTTGAATCATGCTTTGCAGGTCCTTGTTATCCAAGGTACCTACAGTAGCTACCTACAGTAGCCTCCCTTTTTTTAGTCTTACCCTTTCTCCAAAGCGATCTTTGTAAAATGCAATTTGACTATATTATTGCCCCTTTTAAAGCCACTTACTAGCTCTTCCTGGTCTACAGGAGAGTATCCATATTCCTTGGCAAGCATTTCCAGCCTCATTACCCACCACTCTTCCTTTTGCACGTTATGCTCAAGCTGTACTCAGTAACATAGGGTTCTTGTGTGGTCATGCTTCTGGATCTTCGCATTTGCTTCACCAGATGTCAGCAGTGCCATTCCCTTGGTAAACAACTCTGGCTCGTCCTTCAGGACTCCGCACAGGTGTCACCTCCTCAGGAAGTCATGCTTTCAACAGGTATTTGTTAAGCCAGTGTCAGCCCTGTGAAAGGACTGACCTAGGCATTTTGTGTATAAAACACACAAGAGGGATCCCTGGGTGGCGCAGCGGTTTGGCGCCTGCCTTTGGCCCAGGGCCTGATCCTGGAGACCCGGGATCGAATCCCACGTCGGGCTCCCGGTGCATGGAGCCTGCTTCTCCCTCTGCCTGTGGCTCTGCCTCTCTCTCTCTCTCTGTGACTATCATAAATAAAAAAAAATTAAAAAAAAAACACACAAGATCCTTGTTTTCATAAAGATTTTGTCTACTAAACATTATTTTGTTCTTAAAACAAGGCAGCCATTGGACCAAAATGGCTCTAATGTCTTGATAGCCTACACAAGCAAACTGAAACCCAAGCCAGAGTCAATTCATGAAAGCCTCAAGGTTAGGAAATTGGTATTATACTGAGTGAAATAAGTCAATTGGAGGAAGACATATGGTTTCACTCATATGTGGAATATAAGAAATAGTGCGAGGGACCATAAAGGAAAGAGGGGAAATTGAATGGGGAAAAATCAGAGAGGAAGACAATCCATAAGAGACTCTTAACTCTGGGAAACAGTGAGGGTTGCTGAAAGGGAGGTGGGTGGGGGATGAGATAACTGGGTGATGGGCATTAAGGATGAACACTGGTTGTTATACTATACCTTCACAAATGGAATTTAAATAAAAAAGTTAGGAAATTGAAACTTCAGGACAATAAATCACAACCAACCAACTAGGCTTTCCTATATAAGGCAACTCAAATTATAGTCAATCAGGTAATTTCTTTGCTATGTTTCTGTGTCTTCTCTCTAAAAGTCCCCTAGCTTCTGTCAGTGGAGCACCTCAGCTCACCTTTGGTTTAGCACTGCCTGAGTCAAGTCAATAGCTGTTCAAATAAACTGTTCAAAAATTTAATGTCCCTCAGTTTAGCTTTTAACATATTACTTGCTAACAGCATTTGTTTGGAAAGACAAACACTAAACATGGAAATACACAGATAGATATATAGCAAAAATCGTGGGAGTTGCCTTAAGGGAAAAACCAGAGAACAATGAAAGTGACTATAGGGGAAGGATGGGTGGGTGGGATGAGTAGAAGGCTGAGGAGGTGACAGTTAGGCCAATACCTGAAAAATTACAATGAGCTAGCCAGGTAATCCAGGTGATGGTGTAGGGAGTCACTGAGAGGATTCGGGGCAGCATTTCAGGCAGGAGGAGCAAAAGGGAATGAGTATGTAGGAAGGCTCTGTGCAGGAAAGGAGAACCTGGTGCATTCTAGGAACTGAAAGCAGGTTAGTAATGGAGCTGGAATTTGGTGGGTGGGCCATGGAGGGTGAAGGAGGTGGAGGTGCAGAGGTGGGCAGGGCCAGATCTTGTGTGACTGTGTGCCCACGCAGTAAGTTTGGGTTTTGTTTGAATGCATAGCAAGTCCCTGACATTTGCTAAACAGAAGAATGACCTGTTTTCGTTCATGTTTTAAAAAGCTCACTCTGACTACAGTCTGGGGAATGGCTCTAAGGGAGATCAAGAGGGAAGAAGTTGATGTCTCCCTCTCTGAATTAGGGGTCCCTCCAGATATTCCTGGAGTACTCGGCACTTCTTTGAGGGTAGCATTTATATTGCTCACAATCACAATGTTCTGTTCACTTGTCCATTGCCTCCACCAGCCTGAGCACTCCTTCAGGGTAAGGATTATGTCTCTTATCTCCGTGCAGAAATGGTAAGTGTTCAACAAATGTCTTTTTTTTAAGGAAGGAAAAAGTCTCAACCAAGGACCTATTCAGTTACAAAATTCAGTAACCATTTGCTGGAGAAAAAAAGGACATTTTGGTGAGGCATCTTAGTAAGAGGTCTGAAGCAGATCGGACTGAACCAGGTACATGCTGGAGGTGGGGTGTGGATAAGAGATAAAGGGAGACTCGCTTGACTGGAGTAGGTGGTTGAGTAGCCATTTTTAATTACTGGAGTTTTTCTGGATTGTGAAAAAAAGGTTCTAAAGGTAGGGAGAAAACTGCTGAATCTCCCCACATTCATCAGAGCAGTAAGGAGGCCAATGTCCTCTTGGCCAGACCACTGTCAGAGCCCATTCTGACTCCTCTACCTACAGCAGGGAGTGGCACACTCTCGATGCTCCGAAGTCTGTACAATGAGAATTTATATACCAGGCACCATAGCACAGTAAGATAAAAAGTATACCAAGTGGGGTGAGTGCAATTAAAGATAGATATGATAAGATAAATTTGGCATTTCATCAACTCATTTTGGAGGAGGGAGAACTTATTGGGTTGCGAAAATGAATCATGGGGAGAACAAGGTCCCCCTGGCAAAGCATCACTCACTGCAGAGTAATTCTCCCGTTGTCGTGGGGTTCTGTGCAGAGGGTGGATGGATGATGATCCCTTCTTTATTGAGATTTTGGGCTCACATCTCATTTATGTTTATGCCTGCCAGATGGCAGAAGCCTTTATCTGTCACTGCATTCCTTAGCCATTTCTTGATCTCCGAGGCTCGAGTGCAGAGAGGCTGAAATGGTACAGCAAGGATGCCCGGGAAATGCATCGGTGAACGCTAAGAGAGACAGACAATGCCAAGGGCAGGAGTTTATTCCACGGGATAACAGGGATGAAGTTAAGAAGAAGAAAGATTGGATGTTTAATATCAAGGAAAAACACCCTAGTCATTTGACTTTAAGAATAACTTCCCAAGGGAAGCTGTGAAAATCCCGCTACTTGAGGCATTTGAGAATAGACCGGATGATGTACTGGAGATTATCCTGCAGGGAGTCAAATGTACTCTAGTCCAGAGAGTGAATGAAAATTGCCACAAAACCCACTAATTGGTCTTTTGTGGTTATGATTCTGGCAGCCTGGGCAAGTCTTGCTTTATTGAATCCTCTGCTTACTCCACTATGAATTTCCCCAGGCCAAACTGAAGAACTGCCGCTTGGGAGTCTGTGTGGGGCCCCCATTTGCATGGCCTGGCTGGGTAAGCATCGGTCTCACCCATTGACTGGTACAGCCTCTTCCCCTCCCCACTGCTCCCCTCCCCTCTTTATCTCTTCTTCTCAATAAAAGAAATAGGTATGAGGTGACAAAAGCTTGGGAACCATTCTTCTGAGTCATTCTGTTGTGTCTGTAGGATGCTTGCTCTCTGCTGCTCACTGTCCTGTGGTTTGGTGTTTGGAGGAGAATATGAGTTTAAGTCCACCAGGGTCAATGTGAGACATGGGAACTGCTGAGGTCTGTGGTCCATTCCACGATGGACAAGCCCTGTAATTCCTGCAGAATTGCGCTAAAATCTGCCCCCTGCTTTCTGCCTCAGCCTGCCCAGGGATCTGCTGGTGGTTCTGAGTCTTCTCTGTTTTACAGCTATTGTTCATGATTTGGTGGAAGGGAGGGGAGGGAGGAAGGTTTTCATTTCCCAAGGACAGACTGCACTTGGCATTCAACTTGAGCTATAAGAAACTCCTGAATGAAAATGTTGAAGGCCAGATGCTCATTTTTCCTTCTTTTCTTGATTAATTGCAATTGATCTACAAACACATGTATTTGGGGAAAGTCTCTGAAGCTAGACCTGGGACAAGTTGCTGACATGGTCACAGAACTGAAGCAAGTGCAGGAGTTCAGGCAAGTCAAGTGGTTGAGGAGGACTCGTAAGTCAGCTCTTGGGGAGTTTCCACCTATTCAATTTATTCCATACATTCTCATTTGACTTAGATAGACAGCAATTTTCCCATGGAATAGACTCTGGCCATTTATGGTTGTAATCTTTTTATTTAAGTCATGTGAGCGTGATCTGGAAGTCCTTTTTTTTTTAATTTAAGATTTTATTTGTTAATTTGAGAGAGTGAGAGCATGAGAGAGAGCATGAGTGGGAAGAGGGGCAAAGGGAGAAGCAGACACCCCACTGAGCCGGAAGCCCAGTGCAGGACTTGATCCCAAGACTCTGGGATCATGACCTGAGCTGAAGGCAGACACTTAACTGACTGAGCCACCCAGGTGCCCCTGGAAATCCATTCTATAAGGTAAAATGCAAAATGTTGCCAAGGCATGAATTTGAATCACTGAAACTAAGGTAATGGTGGCTGAATTGTTATCTAGTGACTAGACCCTCTTGTGGGCCAATCTCTACCTCTACTGCAGGCCTTCTCATTGTCAGTCATCATTTTGTGTGAGAAGTTTGGGGAGACATATCCTTGGTGAATGCCATGATTCAGTGCCTTGTCACTATGCACCATAGTCCAGCCCAGCTCAGCCTTCCTAAACAGACACAATCCTAAAGATCCGAGGAGCAGTCAACACAAAAAATGGAACCTGTTCAACATTGTTTATTCATCTTTTATTGTGGGCCAGGCCCTGTGCTAGGTGTTGTAAGAAATACAAAGACGAATAAGACCTGGTTTGGGCTCTGAAGAAAATAGAACTACTAGGAGAACCCCATTCTCTCCCCACAAAAACTCAACACCAATGACCATAATAAAGAGGAGTGCCAGATAATCACTCTGGGGATGTTTTCTGTGGAGGCCGAGAAAAATTAAGGCCATTCCACCTAAAGTTTAGCATTAGCACAAGTACAGCCATCTTAGGCCCCTGTGAATAAGAGCTGAACTTTACAGGAAAAACTGCAGAATGTTCTCGGCAGGGAATCCCATATCAGAAAGACAACAGAGCCCACGCCGTGGTAGAAAGTCCCATATTAGAATGAGAACAGAGCTCAATGCCCTTGAAAGCCCTATATCAGAATGTAAACAGAACTTGAGAAATTCCTCCACCCCTTCTAAAAATCCCCTAGACCAGCCTATAAAAAACCCAGCTGTAACCCACTTCGGGGTCCAAGTCCCTGCTCTGCTGTGTCAGGTATACTTGGACCCAAGCTCGAGCTTGTAAATAAACCCTCGTGTGCTTGCATCGGTGTTGGCTCCTTGGTGGTTTCTCAGATTTGCAATCTTGGGCACAACATTTTCCACACCAACAACCAATTCTCTGATTCTCCGGATACCAACTCAGTGTTCAATGATTCAATTCTGACACTACTTCGTATTAGTGCAGACCCCACAGGTTAAGGGCTCAGTCCTACAAGACTGTCTGCCTCCCACTTCAGATACTGTCACTGGTCTTGGGCCTCCCAGAATTGACCAACTCGTTATAAATGGGTCCACCCACCAGCTATAAATGGCTACAAATTACTCCCTCCTTAGGTTCAGTAATTTGCTGGACTGGCTCTCAGAACTCAGGAACATATTGTACTTACATTTACTGATTTGTTACAAACGATACAATGATCAGCCAAATGAAGAGGTATGTATATGGGATGAGGTCTCGAGCATAGCAGCATGGGGATATGTTGACCAACCCAGATGCTCTGTGAATTATGCTGTTTAGGGGTTTTATGGAAGTTTCAGTACATACGCACGATTGATGAAATCATCTGCCATTGGTGATTGAACTCCACTCCAGCCCCTCTCCCATTCCTGGAAGTTGCAGGGTGGGGCTGAATGTTCCTAGCTTCTAATCAAGGCGTGGTCATTCTTGGAAGCTGGGCCCTATCCTGAAGCTGTCTAGGAGACCTCAATGGCCAGTCATCTCATTAGCTCAAAAGACTCTCACCACTTTGGAGATTCCAAGGGCTTTAGGATCTGAGTGCCAGAAACCGGGGACTAAAGCTAAGTATTTTTTATTATGCCACAACCACCACAAGGAAATTACATGGAAAGTGTTGTGTGACTTTAAAGAGGAGAAAGATCAGATCCATCTTTTTAAGACTTCATATTGTGATATCATGCAATGTGAAAGAACTTGGATTCTGGAGTCTGCCAGCCTGGGTTTGATTTCTGGAGCAAATCCCATAGCCACTCTATAGCTTCTTCATTGGTCCGTCACAAAATAGAACAATCTCAGTTCCCCTGGAAGGAGTGTAAGGGGTCTCAGGTCTCTTACGGGACGGGACCGTCTTGTTGCAGACTGTTATTTTGCTTGTCTGTTCAGTCCTCTGTAGAGCTCAACCACGTTGTTTCCCCCCACCCCCCCACCAAGAGATCACAATAAGATGAGGAGATTACTGCTTGAAACTTGCAATCCCATTATCTGTCAGCCTATGAAAGATAAAAAGTGCCACTAGTGTATCCAGAAAGTCATTTTTCAGTAGCCATGGGTGACAAGAATTACATTTCTTTGCCAGGACATCTTGATGTGGCATATCATAAATATTCAGGTTCTGTAGACTTTTAAAAAAGATATAATATCTCCTTTTTTGTATAACACTAGCTTCAAGGTCAGATTCAGGATGACTCAAAAAATAGGAACTAGGAATTCTTATGCATGAGCAAAAAGCAGCAGCTGGGGAGTAGGCTGAAGGAGGTAGAGGAAGTAGAAACTGAAAAATGAGGTAGGGGTCAGGGTATGGATTTGGAAATCATATGCTGGGGTGTATTACCCTGGCAGGTGGGCCTCTGCTCTGGTCCTATGCTTTCATGGGCCTGGCTCTGGCCCTCTTCCATCTATACCTTTTCTATGGGAAGAGAGGTCCAGGAGGCTAAAGGATGTGTCCACGTGGAGTCCATGTGCCCCTACTTCAAAACCATATCCTAGGTACCAGGGATACCAGAATTCCTAGCCCAATTGCCAAGACCTGTGTAAGTGTCTCACTCAGCTCTGTCCTTTTGAGTAAGGACTAATAGTACCACCTGTGCGTACCCAAAGGGTGGCCAAGGGGTGGTGGTGTGGTGGGGGTTGGGGAACTAGAGATAGCCTGGGTGAGCTGGGAGGCCCATGTGCATATGGAAAAGGTCTTTTATGATCTGAGAAGAATTAGGAGAGATAAGAGAGAAACAAGTGACTTGTGGGTCAAGGGTTTCCATTTGTACCGTTGCCCTTCGCTTGTAACTGTTAGAGGTGGGCCTGTGCAGGAGTCTGGGCTTATAACACTCGAAGCAGAAACCATGAATTTGCAAATAGTTCCTGATAAAATTGAGCTGGCTTGCCCTTGTACTAGATTCAATCCTAATTGTTTTTATCTTTATCTGCCATGTTGCTAATAGGGAAAATAGTTCATGGAAATAGCACTAGGATCTCCCAGTTCCGAGCTATGGTCCTTGAGATACAGGAGTAACTTAAAGAGAAAGATTGTCTAGCCTTGAATTTAGGAGAACCCCACGTTGTCCACACAGTGAGAGGAAGGAGGCAGCATTCCTTCTGAGCCTGATTTAGAGAGGTAAACTTCCAGAGAGACTTTGGTATCAAATGCATCTTGTCCTACAACCTGGCCCAACCCCACACCTCAGGGGACTCTGCTCTTTGAAGTGCGCCCTCCTTGAACTTTTCTCATTCCCTGCCCAATGCTGGAGACAGGCAGGAGTCGGCAGTGCCATCCAGGTGGGACTCCTTGGGCCTGTACCAGGACACATGTGGGCTCTGGTGCCAATTTCTCCCCTGTAGGGCTTTCTTCCATCTTCCATCACTTGTGTGGGGTTGACCAGATGCTCCACAAGATCTGAGACTCATTCCTGTGATGTTATTCCTGGACTGGGACTGGGACCAGGACCCAGACCCGGTTCCAGGAGGGTGATCTGGAGGTTGGATAGCTCCTGCTGACTGGTTGGTATTTCTTTCACGAGCTCATCTGAAGTTGGGCCACCAGATGTGCACATATGCCGATTTTGGTGACTCAAATAGTTTATATATAACTATTTATATATTTGCCTGGGCCCCATCCACCCTAGGAGCAGCCCTGGTCAAGCGCTTGTGCAAATATCAATCTTTTCTCCAGTTTCTCTCCTAATTCTGCATCTCCTAAATCCCATCACAAGATGGGATCCAAGGTTCTTGAAAGAGCAGAAACACAGAGGCAGAGGAGGAAGTCCTGAGTGTTTAATTCCTGTCTTCTCTGACATAGATGACATAGTTTCCCGACTTGCATCTGCATGAAGTCTTGCCTTCAATTTTCATGTGAGACAGTGGCTTGATTGAATCCTACAGACAGGAAGACGCAGGACGCCTCAAAAGTTCTGGGGGGGTTACTTGGCAGGGGCTTTAAAGAAAATAATGTCAGCTCTGGTGCAGCTAGCGGCTGGAGGAGGAAGTGACATGGAGGGGATTTCTGCCAACAGCGTGAAGTTCCCAACATGTTCTTCCAGGTTTAAAGTGAACCCCTCTACTACCAGAACCCCTGTGGTGTCTGCTCTGAGAAAGGGCTCATGGAGGAGACGAGATGAACAGGAGCTGAGAGACAAAGCCATAGGTGCTGCTGATCCCATTGAGAGTAGTGACTCATTCTGACCTGGCACCTTCCCTCTATGACCTGCTTTGCTCCAAGTGGTGAAGTTCAACGTGGGTCCTGCTATTATCTCCACTCCACAGATCAGGTAACAGAGGCCAGAGCTCGGAAACCAAGTGCCCACGGTCATGTAGCTACTGGATGGTGGAATTGGGTTGGAACCTGGGGCTGTTGGACTGCTCCAGGCCTGCTTGGGCTCTGAGGCCCTTTCTGCTGTGGTGGGGTGAGGCACTGCTACCCTGCAAGAGAAACTCTGGGGCCTGGAGGACCCCACTGGGGCTCGAGAGTGAGCTCTTGGATGGGCTCTGTTCGCTGTTTTTAAAAAGCCCTAAAGTACTTCCAGTGCCCAGCTCTTCATTCCGAGTCAGTGGGCTTGGAGCAGGGTGCACGTCAGCTGCTCTTAAAAGGTGACTGAAAAGTAGTGAGGTATTGACATCCTACCCCCATCCAAAAAAAAAAAAAAAAAAAAGATTATATCATAGCTCTTTTCACCCCAGTATTTCAAAACCTTTCTAGAACACCTTGTTTGGGAAATGCTATTATCACACTTTGCAAAGTAACAACTGACCATCCGACTGTACTCATTCAGGAAACCAGTGGCAGATCAAGTGTGATCTGGGGAAATGGAGCCAGGCTTAGGCCCCTCTCCCAGCCCAGACCCAGACTATTCTTCCATCAACTGTCCTTGCAACTGGGCCAACCTGGTCCCGCGTAATTTAATTTGGAATCTACGTTGTTGGTACATCTCTTGTTAATTAGCTTATATGTTTCTAACAAATTTCAATTATTTGTTTGTTTGTTTATTTGGCAGAACTGTATTAAGGCCTCCAAGAATTCCCGAAATATGACTGGATGGCATAGAAGCATAAGAAAGAAGTCAGACAAGAATGGTCAACAGATTGGCATCTGTGAACAAGGCAAAGCCAGGCCCAGGTGAAATTGGAGCTTGTCATTCTTCAGTGAGGCCCCTGGGCCCCTCCGACTGCCCTCAGGGAGCGCTGTGCTCAGCGACCTGTACCTGTAGGACCCTCCCTCCTGTCCCATGCGTTTCTTGGTTTCATGCTTGGAGCCCGGAAGATCTGATTCCAATCTGGTTCCAAGTTTACTGTGTGCTTTTGGACAAATGATCTAAGGCTTCTGAGCCTCAGTCTCCTTATCTTCAAGAAAGGATAATAAAACCCGCCTCCTTGTATGGTTTTGAGGAATAAAATGAGAAGACAGATGCAGAATACCTAGTGCTATGGCTTGAATGTTTGTGTCCTCCGACAATTCCTATGTTGAGCCCTAGCTCCCAGGGTAAGAGCATTAGGAGGCGGGGCCTGGGGAGGTGACTAGGTCGTGAGGGTGGAGCCCTCTTGGATGGGATTCGGGCCCTTATGGAAGAGCTGTCTCGCCCCTTCCCTGCCTCCCAAATGTTAAGATATAAATTTCTGTTGTTTACAAGCTACATAGTCTATGGTATTTCTGTGACAGTCGCCCAAATGGATTAAGACACTTAGAGCATTCACACCTTGCGGACTCTTAGCAAGGGTTATATATTTCTCTCCCTCTTTTCTTTCTTTCTTTCTTTCTTTCTTTCTTTCTTTCTTTCTTTCTTTCTTTCTTTCTTTCTTTCTTTTCTTCTTTCTTTCTTTTTTCTTCTTTCTTTCTTTCTTTCTTTCTTTCTTTTCTTCTTCTTTCTTTCTTTCTTTTTCTTCTTTCTTTCTTTCTTTCTTTCTTTCTTTCTTTCTTTCTTTCTTTCTTTCTTTCTTTTTCTTTCCTTCTTTCCTCAAGTTTTTCTTTTGAAAAGTGATATAATCAATTCAATTTTTCATTTGGAATTGGTCAAATCTTAAAATGTTTTTCCTTGGAGAGTACACAGGGCAAACAGATTTCCTAGGGGGGTGGGATCCCAAGGCACTGGGCACAGTTTCTGAGGAAGATTAGCCTCCAGGTGGTCGGTCCACTGTGGGGCAAAGCACAGGGCTATAGCTGCTTAAAGCTAGGGACTTGGGGGCTCCCAAAGGAGAGGTGTGTGTGTGTGTGTGCGTGTGTGTGTGTGTGTATAAGTGGGCACTGGTGTGAGTATATTGTGAGAATGTGTGAATGTGGCTGTGCATTTGTGTGAGTGTGTGTGGGTGTGTACGTGGGCACTGGTGTGGGTATATTGTGTGAACGTGCAGGTGTGGCTGTGCGTTTGTGTGAGAGTGTGCATGCGTGCATGTATAGGATCTGAGGGAATAGTCTGCATGTAGCACAAGACTTGCCGTCTACCCCAAAGGTGAAGAAACTAAGAGCACCCTTCTCAAACATTCTGTGTTTGCTGGAGACTGGGTGGGGGGGAGTGTTTCCTCTCTTGGAAATCCCTTGGGGAAAATGTGGATGTAAGGGGAAAAGTGTAGGGTCTTCCTGGACAAAGGCCCTCTTTCCTCAGGTGTGAAGGGCTCTCTGGGGTCCTGTGAGGTGTCCCCCTACCCCCTTCTCCTTTCTTTGTTCCTTCGTCTCGCTTCTTGCTTCCTGCAGCCCCCACCCCTGTGGACCCCGTGGGGTCTCTCCCTGCACCTCCCTTCTCGATCCTTCTCATTTCACTTCTTGCCCCCTTCTTTGCTTTTCATCCAGGATGAGGGAAGCCTGGTGGAAAGCGTCTCTATTTCTCTTCTACTCCTATCCCTGTTAACAACCCCAAGGGCCTGAGAGGCATCTGTTTCTTGGTCTCCTGTTTCTGGAAACCATTATTTATTTAACGTTTTTCCCTGGTTTAATGAGTCTCCTATTCTTCTGTGGAACATTCCTGCAGACAGGACTCCAGGGCTCGCTGCTTAGAAGCCCTGTCATTTCCTTCTGGTCTGTCACCAAACAATCGCCGGCCTCCTTTCCTGTGAGCGAAAGTGGGGAAAGGAGGCCAGCCTGGTTCACCCACCCCGACCCGTGGGCCTACCTCTGGGCGCGAACCTCCGTGGCCACGGGGCCAGAGAAGCTTTAAAACGTACATTTTTTTTTTTTAACCTGAGCTGTTCCTCCTCTTCTTGTTAGTCATAATCTTTCTTTAAACATGTGTCTCTTATTTAATTAATTTATTTTAAAAAAGATTTTATTTATCATGAGATTTATTATTCATGAGAGACACAGAGAGAGAGGCAGAGACAGGCCGAGGGAGAAGCAGGCTCCCTGCGGGGACCCCAATGCGGGACTCGATCCCAGGACCCCGGGGTCATGACCTGAGCTGGAGGGAGACGCTCAACCATTGAGCCACCCAGGTGCCCCATGTGTCTCTATTTTAATAACCAGAAAAGGAATTAGAGTCTAACTGGTTCCCAGCAGTAAGGATGGATGCAGATTAGTTTTTATAATTATTTGTAGGCTGTCCGTGTCTGAGGTCTTGAATTCTTGATGCTGTGATAGCTGCTAGGGTGGGCGGGACGCAGCCCTTTCCAGAAGGCAGTGGCACTGTGAGCAGCTGAACCCACGGCTGGCTCCCTCCAGCTTCCCAAACTTGTCGCTGCCTTCCACACAGCTCTTTCCTGGGACAGGGAGCAGGATCCTCTGTGGCTTTTGCCACAGGTGGGTTCAGGCCGCCCTCTGCTAGTGACTAGCTGTGACCCTTTGAACGAGTAACTTTACCTCTTGACACCAGTTTTCTTCTGCAGTCTGAAAGGCAGAATGTTGACAGGAAAGGTTGTGAGGAATAACCGAGAATGATACTTGAATGTGGAGCTCACTGCTCTAGAAACTCTTTAGTAGACAGTAGCCCCGCAGCAGAGGGAGTGTATTTGAAGCGACAGCCCAGGGCAAGGGTGAAATGAGTGAAGGCAGCTGTTCCTAAGATCCTACTCTTACCTCCTTCTCGAGAAATGAGAGAACTTTCTCTGAGGTCTGTGCTTGTGGCCGAAGAGGTTGTGAGTGGCCCTGGAGGGAGTGGGGTAAGCATCCGGGTGGGGGAGGGTGGGCACTGCTGCCAGAGCAGTAGGTGACACGCAGCCAGGCTTGGAAGTCACAAAGCAGGGGGACCAGATCTGTGTAGACCCGATTTTCCCCTGTTCTGTCATCTCCTTAATGAATTAAGGTCACTCATTAAGTCTTGCCTCTTCCCTCCTCTTTCAAAGCATCGCTCGTGTTTTCATTTTCTCACACTGGTCTTGCTTTGGCCCAAGCCCTCATCTCCTGCCTCAGTTATCGTCAAAATGTTTCCTCACAATGGAATGTGGCTGGGCCATAAGAAGAACGATCAGGTCTTGCCATTTGTGACATGGGCAGGAACTCGAAAGCACTATGCTAAGTGACATAAGTCAGAGAGAGAGACAAATACCATGTGATTTCACTGTTATGTGGAATGGAAAAAATGAAAAAAAAAAAAAAAAGAACAAGCAAACAATAAAAGGAGAAATGGACCCACAAATACAGAGAACAAACTGGTGGTTGCCGGGGGTGAGGGGATGGGCAAAATGGGTGAAGGGGAGTTGGAGGTACGGGTTTCCAGTTACAGATTAAGTCCCGGGGACGTAAGGTACAGCACGTATAGTCAATGGTACTGTGATAGCGTTGGGTGGTGACAGATGGTGGCTAAGCTTGCACTTGGGGTGAGCCCAGCATAATGTATAGAATACTTGAATCACTGTTGCACTCATGTAACATTGCGTGTCAGTTGGGCTTCAATGAAAAAGTCTTTCCTCACCCTGTCCTACATTTAATCTATAAAAAATTAAAAGTAACTTCAATTGCTTTTTATTATTAAAGATTCATCATAGAAAGGTAGGAGACTAAAGAGAAGTTAAAAGGAAAAATGCAAATAATCTCTCCACCTAGAGATAGCAAGCAATATCTGTGATTTTTTTTCCTACTCATGCATGGATATATTTTAAACAACAAAAAAAGAATCATAGTGTGTGTAATATTGTGCTACTTGCTCTCCACTTAAGAGCACGGGCATGCTTTGGGGATATCGTGGGCTCAGTTCCGGACCACTGCAGAGTGATTGTTGCAATAAAGCAAGTCAAATGAATTTTTTAGTTTCCCAGTGCATATGAAAGTTATGTTTACACTATCCTTAGTCACTTAAGTGTGCAATAGCATTATGTCTAAAAAGACGATGTATATACCTTAATTAAAAAATACTTTGTCGCAGGCACACCTGTATCACTTAGTGGTTGAGCAACTGCCTTTGGCTCAGGTCATGATCCTGAGGTCTTGGGATCGAGTCCTGCATCGAGCTCCCTGCATGGAGCCTGCTTCTCCCTCTGCCTGTGTCTCTGCCCCTCTTTCTGTATGTCTTTCATGAATGAATAAATAAAATCTGAAAAAAAAATTTATCACTAAAAAATATGAACCACCATCTGAGCTTTCAGTGAGTTGTAATGTGATCACAGATCACCATCACAAGTATAATAATAATAATGAAAATTCTGAAATATTGCAGGAATTATCAATATGTGACCATAGAGACAAAGTGAGCAAATGCTGTTGGGAAAATGATGCTGACAGATTTGCGTGACGAAGGGTGGCCACAACCCTTCCATTTGTAAAAGACACAGTGTCTGTGAAGCACAATAAAGCAAAGCACCATAAAAAAGGAGCGTGCCTGTGTGTCTACTGCTGTGTAACAAGTAACCCCAAACTTAGCCGCTTAGAGTGACAGGGCTCAGCCGTGGTGCAGGCTCAGGCAATTGCATAAGGTTACAGTCAGGATCTCACCCAGGGCTTCCATCACCCGAAGGCCTGGCCAGGGTGGAAAGATCCGCTTTTAGTATGACTCACATGGCTGTTGCCTGGAAGCCTTGGTTCCTTGCCACACGGACTTTTTCCAACACGGCAGGGGGCTTTCCCCACAGTGAGTGACCCAGGAGAGAGCAGGAGCAAGGCAGAAACCACACTTTTTTTTCTTAAAGAGACCTTTTTGAGATATTATTCATTTACCATACAATCCACCCCCTTCACAGCCTGCAGTTCAGCATTTCAGTATATTCAGAGGTTTGTGCAACCACCACTATTATCTAGTTCTAGAAGTTTTCAGTACTCCAAATAGAATGCAACGACTCCCCATTCCCTCCTCTTCCCAACTCCCTGGCTACCACGTTCCATCTCTGTAACCTTGCCTACCCTGGACACTTTGTATAAATGGGATCATATAATATGTGTGGCCTTTCGTGTCTGGCCTCTTTCACTTAGCTTAATGTTTTCAAGGGTCATCCCTGCTATAGCATTTATCAGTATTCTTTTTCTCTCTTTTGGTTTTATATGCCTCTTTATAAAAAACCCCCCAAAACATCCCAAACCCCACAATGTGCAGGACCCAGAACATGAAAAGGTATTTAAGAAACAGGCCTACTGTTCTCATCCCTTGACATATTTTCTTTGTCAAAATTGGTCAAGGTAAGGGCTGAGCCATCAAGATCAGAGAGGCTGGAGCTGTGCCTGGATTTCCCCCCTCTCCTCCACAGTCTGGTGGCGTGTTCTGGAGACATCCCTCCCTCTGGGTCAGCATCCCATCCTGTGCTTGAAGAATAGTTCTGGTGAAGGATCCATGTCAGAGCAGCGGTTGCTTTGCTCTGGGGAGGGCTCAGATTCCCAGTTCTGTGAGAGTGATGTTGGCTCCTTGTCTGGGAACTCCTCTGACTCCCGGTGAGCAAGGCCTGTGACTCGGTTTCCAGACCGCATCCTGGTTTTGTGGCCCTGGGCTTTCAGAGCCTCACTGGGGCTGGAGGACTTCTGGGGGCAGGGGCAGGAGGGCACATGGCAGTCTTCGCTGTCCAGGGAGGAGCTCGTGTAATGCCACCGACGGCCACAGCAATCCCAGGTCAGAGAGCCACCTTTACATCCATTATTCCAGATCTTTCAGAAGAGTGAGGCCTGGGGACGCCTGGGTGGCTCAGCGGTTGAGCATCTGCCTTCCTCTCAGGTCATGACCCCGGGGTCCTGGGATCGAGTCCCACATTGGGCTCCTGGCAGGGAGCTTGCTTCTCCTTCTGCCTAGATCTCTGCCTCTCTCTGTGTCTCTCATGAATAAATAAAATTAAAAAAAAAAAAGAAAAAAGAAAAATGGGGCCTGAATTTTGGCACTTAACCACTTTGCCACCAAAGGGGTGGATCTTTGATGTGCAGTTCAGCCAGCTTTATGGGCGTGCTCGCCAGCAGAGCCAAGCCATGGCAAGGCCCAGTCTGCTTGGGCAGTACAATAATGGGAGCCTCTTCCCTTGGGTTTTGCAGACCTTTTCCGTCATTTAGCTCTGCCTCCATCAGGATTTTCTTTTCACTGCTGAATAATGTTCATTACAAGCATAACATTTGGTTTATCCACTCATCAAATGAGGGACATTGGCTTGTTTGCACTTTTTGACCAGTATGAATATGCTGCTATGAGCATGCATGGGTGCATGATTCTATGTGGACATTTATTTTCATTTCTCTTGGGTATAGATAGAAGAGGTACCGCTGAGTCATATGGTAACCATAGGTTTAACATTTTGGGGAACTGCCTATCTCCCAGACTGGCTGCATCATTTTCTGTTCCCATCAGCAGTGTCTGAGGTTTCCAATTTTCCCGCATCCTGGCCAATGCTTGTGAACTGTGCTTTTCGGTGTAGCCATCCTAGGGGTGCAAAGCTGTGGTTTGGATTTGCATTTCCCTCTTGACTCGTGATGCTGAACTACTTGTAATGTGTTTATTGGCCATTTCTCTTGAGAAATGTTTATTCAGATTCTTCACCATTTATAAAGTTGAGTTGTTTTTTTTTTTTTAAGATTTTATTTATTTATTCATGAAAGACACACAGAGAGAGGCAGAGACATAGGCAGAGGGAGAAGCAGGCTTCCCACCGGGAGCCATGGGTTGTTCTTTTTATTATTGAGTGGTATGAGTTTTTTTTTTTAACATATGCTGGATATAAGTTCCTTATCAGATATATGAGTTGCAAATATTTTATCCTATCCACATCCTTCATGGCATTGTTTGCAGCAAGAAGACTTTGCACTTTGGTGTAAACCAAGCCACACTGATTTCCAGGGGGCAATACACCATTCTGCTGCCATATTCTACTGGTTAGAATGAGTTAATCCGGCCCACACTCAAGGGAGTAGTGGGGACCACATTCTATCTTTTGAAGGGAGTAGAATCAGAGAACTTTTGGACATGTAAAAATAACACATGTATTAATATTCATTTAAAATGTCATATTTAGTAGCTACCAAATAAGAATCTGCATCCAAGGTAGCTTTCAACTATGGCTTCATCACATAAATACAGTGTGATCTTGGGAAGAGTGCTTGATTCTTGATGCCTCAGTTTCCCTAGCTGTACAAGGAAATGATGATGATGATACCTATTTCTGCTTTACTATCATACGCCTTCCATGCACATGTTCTGCAAAATCATGTGCTAAAATTAAGAGGGCCGATGGGAAAGATAGAGTTGGGGCATACCAAATGAAGCCTATGGGCCTCTGTAATCAGGGTGCTAATGAAAGAGTCCCAATCATGATAAAAACATGAGTGTGGTTCTCTGCAGGGTCTAGCACCTAGAATCACGGTCGTCAGTTCTTGGCAGCCTTTACATTTGGGCTGATGTTTCCTCCTGCAACTTGTGGGTCCTGGAGGGCGTTGTTTCTCATCTTCACGAATGCCCCTTTTGATAAGGAAGAGAATTCTCACACCCTTTTCATTAGCATGTGTGTTTTCTCCAAACGGATCAATAGGGTGGGAAACCAAGTGGTCTGAAGCCTCAACACCAGGCATCACTTGCATTAACGAATGGCACTTTGATATTCCCCACCCCACCTCCCACGTTTTCTCGAAGTCTCTATCTATTGCTAAGTCTCCTCTTTCCCCATGAGAACACCCATCTCTGATGACTTTACAACATTAACGAGCTGGGAAGAATCAGGCGTGGGCTAGTGTGATGTGTTACCAACCCCACTCTCTATTACCAATGGTGCATGAGCTCATTAGTAACAAAGAATCGTGCAAATACATCTCATGGGGTGGCTTGAGGTTTACATTGGATGACATGGGTTCAGCAGTGAGAAGAGCACTGGCGGGGAGAAAGGGCTCAAAGCTAAATTGTTTTGATTGTGTCCATAGTTGTTTAACCGATTCCTTCTGAGCTTTCCCACTCCAGTACAGGAGAACAAGGCACCCCTGGAGAACTTTTTTTTCAGACGACATATTTCTCATTATTAGATAGTTCAGAGTCCTCATTAATTTCTTTCAGGCCTTGGGTCCTGGGGCAGGTTAAATGTAAAACTTTACAAGTATGTGTTCACTTAGAAAGTGTACTCATGTGTATATTGTCTGGCTGTAATGTTTTCCTGCACTCAGTTTTAGGAAAAAGTGTAATGGTAAGACACCTATATGGGCTTTAAGGTACCCCCTGAGTTCTGGGTAGGTGTTTGCCTTCTGTGTGTACACTTTATTTTTAGAATGATAACTTTGAGGCCCTTCAGGAACAATCAGAGCTTCTATCATTTCTTATATTTTCTTGGGGAGGGATGGGCACGATGGGCACTAACTCCCTATTTTACAGGGACATTCTAAACCTTGGAGAGAAACAGACTTGATATTTTGGTTAACCTTTTTTTACGGATAAAATTCAATTAGGGAACACTTGCCTTTAGGATTTTAATTACTCAGGGCACCTGTGTGGCTCAGTGGTTAGGTGTCTGCCTTTGGCTCAGGTCATGGTCCTGGAGTCCTGAGATCAAGTCTCTTATTAGGCTCCCTGCAGGGAGCCTGCTTCTCCCTCTGCCTGTGTCTCTGCCTCTCTCTGTGTCCCTCATGAATAAATAAATAAAATTTAAAAAAAGATTTTAATTAACTCAAGGGGTTACCTCTTTAATAATAAAGCTGTTTTTTTTTTTTTGAAAGGGAGAGAGAGAGGATCTTAAGCACACTCCATGCCCAGAGTGGAGCCTGATGGGAGGCTTGATTTCACAACCCTGAGGTCATGATCTGAGTCGAAATCAAGAGCCAGACGCTTAACTGGCTGAGCCATCCAGGTGCCCCCAAACTGTATTTGTTAGATTTTAAACTATTATTTCTGCCTCATAAAAGGCAATTCATTGACAATTTGCAAAAGCTACTATATCATAGACACTACAAATTCTCTTGAGCCTCCCTCCTTTGAGTTCTTTCGGTAATAACAACCATGACAATAAAAACAAAGGTTGCTCTACCATTTATGGTGAGCCATGCCCTGTGACTCACCAAATAAATGGCAATGCTAAATTGTCTTTTATTTATTTATTTATTTTTAAATTTTTATTATTATTATTTTTTATTGGAGTTCAATTTGCCAACATATAGCATAACACCCAGTGGTCATCCTGCCAAGTGCCCCCGTCAGTGCCTGTCACCCAGGCACCCCAACCCCCCGCCAACCTCCCTTTCCACTACCCCTTGTTCGTTTCCCAGTTAGGTGTCTCTCATGTATTGTCACCCTCGATGATATTTTCACTCATTTTCTCTCCATTCCCCTTTATTCCCATTCACTATTTTTTTATATTCCCCAAATGAGTGAGACCATATAATGTTTGTCCTTCTCCGAATGACTTATTTCACTCAGCATAATACCCTCCAGTTCCATCCATGTCGAAGCAAATGGTGGGTATTTGTCATTTCTAATGGCTGAGTAATATTCCATTGTATACATAAACCACATCTTCTTTATCCATTCATCTTTCGATGGACACCGAGGCTCCTTCCACAGTTTGGCTATTGAGGACATTGCTGCTATAATCATTGGGGTGCAGGTGTCCCAGCGTTTCACTGCATCTGTATCTTTGGGGTAAATCCCCAGCAGTGCAATTGCTGGGTCGTAGGGCAGATCTATTTTTTATCTCTTTGAGGAACCTCCACACAGTTTTCCAGAGTGGCTGCACCAGTTCACATTCCCACCAACAGTGCAGGAGGGTTCCCCTTTCTCCACATCCTCTCCAACATTGTCTTGTTAATTTTCCCCATTCTCACCGGTGTGAGGTGGTATCTCATTGTGGTTTTGATTTGTATTTCCCTGATGGCCAGTGATGCGGAGCATTTCCTCATGTGCTTGTTGGCCATGTCTATGTCTTCCTCTGTGAGATTTCTGTTCATGTCTTTTGACCATTTCATGATTGGATTGTTTGTTTCTTTGCTGTTGAGTTTAATAAGTTCTTTATAGATCTTGGAAACTAGCCCTTTATCTGATATGTCATTTGCAAATATCTTCCCCCATTCTGTAGGTTCTTTTAGTTTTGTGGACTGTTTCTTTTGCTTGCAGAAGCTTTTTATCTTAAGTCCCAATAATTCATTTTTGCTTTTGTTTCCCTTGCCTTCATGGATGTATCTCTCTCTTTTAGTTTTGTGGACTGTTTCTTTTGCTTGCAGAAGCTTTTTATCTTAAGTCCCAATAATTCATTTTTGCTTTTGTTTCCCTTGCCTTCATGGATGTATCTCTCTCTTTTTTTTAAAAAAGATTTTATTATTCATGAGAGACAGAGAGAGAGAGAGAGAGAGGCAGAGACACAGGCAGAGGGCTCCCCATGCAGGGAGTCCGATGTGGGACTTGATCCTAGGACTCCAGGATCATGCCCTGGGTCAAAGGCAGGCGCTAAACCACTGAGCCACCCAGGGATCCCCTTGCAAGATGGATGTATCTTGCAAGAAGTTGCTGTGGCCAAGGTCAAAAAGGGTGTTGCCTGTGTTCTCCTCTAGGATTTTGATGGAATCTTGTCTCACATTTAGATCTTTCATCCATTTTGAGTGAAACAGAGTGGTCTAGTTTCATTCTTCTGCACGTGGCTGTCCATTTTCCCAGCACCATTTATTGAAGAGACTGTCTTTTTTCCAGTGGATAGTCTTTCCTGTTTTGTTGAATATTAGTTGACCATAGAGTTGAGGGCCCATTTCTGGATTCTGGATTCTGTTCCTTTGATCTATGTGTCTGTTTTTGTGCCAGTACCACACTGTCTTGATGACCACAGCTTTGTAGTACAACCTGAAATCCAGCATTGTGATGCCCCTGGCTCTGGTTTTCTTTTTTAATATTCCCCTGGCTATTCAGGGTCTTTTCTGATTCCACACAAATCTTAAAATGATTTGTTCTCACTCTCTGAAAAAAGTCCATGGTATTTTGATAGGGATTGCATTAAATGTGTAAATTGCCCTGGGTAGCATTGACATTTTCACAATATTAATTCTTCCAACCCATGAGCATGGAATATTTTTCCATCTCTTTGTGTCTTCCTCAATTTCTTTCAGAAGTGTTCTGTAGTTTTTAGGGTATAGATCCTTTAACTCTTTGGTTAGGTTTATTCCTAGGTATCTTATGCTTTTGGGTGCAATTGTAAATGGGATTGACTCCTTAATTTCTCTTTCTTCAGTCTCATTGTTAATGTAGAGAAATGCCACTGATTTCTGGGCATTGATTTTGTATCCTGCCACACTGCCGAATTGCTATAGGAGTTCCAGCAATCTTGGGGTGGAGGCTTTTGGGTTTTCTATATACAGTATCAAGTCATTTGTGAAGAGGGAGAGTTTGACTTCTTTGCCAATTTGAATGCCTTTTATTTCTTTTTGTTGTCTGCTGAGGTTAGGACTTCTAGTACTATGTTGAATGGCAGTGGTGAGAGTGGACATCCCTGTCGTGTTCCTGATTTTAGGGGAAAGGCTCCCAGTGTTTCCCCATTGAGAATGATATTTGCCGTGGACTTTTCATAGATGGCTTTTAAGATGTTGAGGAATGTTCCCTCTATCCCTACACTCTGAAGAGTTTTGATCAGGAATGGATGCTGTATTTTGTCAAATGCTTTCTCTACATCTATTGAGAGGATCCTATGGTTCTTGTTTTTTCTCTTGTTGATATGATCTATCACACTGATTGTTTTACGAGTGTTGAACCAGCCTTGCATCCCAGGGATAAATCCCACTTGGTCATGGTGAATAATCTTCTTAATGTACTATTGGATCCTATTGGCTAGTATCTTGTTGAGAATTTTTGCGTCTGTGTTCATCAGGGATATTGGTCTGTAATTCTCCTTTTTGGTGGGGTCTTTGTCTGGTTTTGGAATTAAGGTGATGCTGGCCTCATAAAATGAGTTTGGAAGTACTCTATCTCTTTCTATCTTTCCAAACAGCTTTAGTAGAATAGGTATTGTTTCTTCCTTAAATGTTTGATAGAATTCCCCAGGGAAGCCATCTGGCCTTAGAGTTTTGTGTCTTGGGAGGTTTTTGATGACTGCTTCAATTTCCTCCCTGGTTATCAGCCTGTTCAGGTTTTCTATTTCTTCCTGTTCCAGTTTTGGTAGTTTGTGGTTTTCCAGAAATGTGTCCATTTCTTCTAGATTGTCTAATTTATTGGCGTATAGCTGCTCATAACAAGTTTTTAAAATTGTTTGTATTTCCTTGGTATTGGTGGTGATCCCTCCTTTTTCATTCATGGTTTTATTAATTGCTAACATTGTCTTTTAATCTGAATATTACCTACCTATGTGAACTGTGTTCATCAGACTTTTGTGCAGTTAGCATTTTTTTTTAGATTTAATTTATTTATTCATGAGAGACACAGAGAGAGAGGCAGAGAGAAGCAGGCTCCGTGCGGGGGGCCTGATGTGGGACTTGATCCCAGGACCCCAGGATCACACCCTGGGCTGAAGGCAGATGCTCAACCACTGAGCCACCCAGGTGCCCATGTAGTTAGCACTTTTACTTTTCATTTTATTGGCTTAAGAGCGATTAGAGAAGTTAACACCAGGTGTCGCTAAAGGACTGAACTTGGAAATAGTTCCTGCTTTTACTTAGGACTGAGACCTGGGCGATGCTCTTTATTTAACCGGTGGGTTAAAGGAAAGGAAGGGCAACGATTGCCCTTACCATGCCCTGTTACCAGCTAATGCGAAGGATTGACCACATCAAATTGTCTAGGTCCTTTCCCTGGAGAGTTGGCGCTCCCTAAGGCTACTGAGCACACAGTGGCTTTCCTGAGGTCTCAAGTGGCAAAAAAAATATTCACAGGTTTTCCAAAGGAAAATGAAAACAAATCTCACATGAAATTGCTTTTTGGAGTGCGTTCACTCCTGCTCTCACCATTGTAGCTACCTAGGAACGTAGATTGGACGAGGGTAGCGAGAGGAGAAGATAAGGTCCCCCTGAAACTCCTTCCCCCAGGAGTAGCCTGAGCAAAACCAGTTTCATCCCTCTGCACCCACACACTGTAGGGCACCTGGGATTGCAATTCCCACCAGCTCAAGCTCAGGCTTTATTACTTAATGCAACCCCCCTCCCCTTTCCTTGAAGTCTCCAGCGTGCTCATAGGTGTTTCTCTCTAGGGCTGTTACAAGGAAAATAAAATCTTGAAACAGAGATGGTAGGTTTAAAAATGAGAATAAACTTCCTGGGGGCCTCCGAGGGTCCGGGAAGGAGAAGAGCAAGTGGTTAAAAAGATGCAGGAGCCAGGAGATGCAGGAGCCTGCCACACGGAGGCCACCAGGTTAAAGAACGACAGATCCCCCTGGAAGGACTCAGGCATACAGAAGGCACTCCTGGGAGGTAACTGGTGGGCGGTTCTACGGAGGGGACTTTCCGGGGCGGGATGGGCAAGGAGGGAAATCTGAAATGTCCGCCGTCAGCTCTCTCTTTTCTGAAGTCAAGTTCCCAGAAAGAGCTGGCCCAGAGGGAAGCATCGTGCTGATTGCTTGATTTACACGAATCCTTATAGGGTGGTTATGGGCACTTCTCTAGAGGAAACTGCACATCACCAGGGGACATTTAAAAAGTTTTTTAAAAAAAATATTTTACTTACATTCAATTTGCCAACGTCTAGTATAACACCCAGTGCTCATCCCATCAAGTGCCCCCCTTTAGTGCCCATCACCCAGTCATCCCATCCTTTCACCCACCTCCCCTTCTGCAACCCTTTGTTTGTTTCCCAGAGTTAGGAGTCTCTCATGGTTTGTCTCCCTCTCTAGTTTTCTCCACTCAGTTTCCCCCCTTCCCTTATGGTCCATTTCACTATTTTTTATATTTCTTATATGAGTGAAACCACATGATAATTGTCTTTCTCCAACTGACTTACTTCAATCAGCATAATACCCTCCAGTTCCATCCACATAGAAGCAAATGGTGGGTATTCCTCCTTCCTGATGGCTGAGTAATATCCCACTGTATACATAGACCACATCTTCTTTATCCATCCATCTGTTGAAGGACATCGTGGCTCCTTCCACAGTTTGGCTGTTGTGGACATTGCTGCTGTGAACATTGGGGTGCAGGTGTCCTGGCGTTTCACTACATCAGTATCTTTGGGGTAAATACACCAAGGGACATTTTTGATTTAACTTTTGGACCAAGTAATTCACCCTCTGTCCGTGGTTCACCATCTTGTCTAACCTGATCATTCCTGGGTCCACATCGCGTGTGCATTTGCTGTCATCTCCTGTGCAGCTCCCCTCTCACTGTCAGAAGGGAGGCTCAGCACAGAACCTCCCCAGTGGGGTGAACCCTACTTACAGTAGCACCAGGAACTGGGATGCTGACCTGAAATGGTTTATTCCTCTCTCCCCACTCTCTTTCCTCCTTGTTTCAAGGTCCCCTGTGAGACAAGGGAGAGGAGAAGGTGGTGGGGAGAGAGTACCCACTGCGCATCTTCAACCTAGTTTTTTTTTTAATTATTTAAATTCAATTAGCCATCTTGCAGGGCATCATTAGTTTCAGATGTAGTGTTCAATAATGTGCAAATATAACATTTTCAACATAGTTTCAATCTTTTTGCTTCGTGTCACCTGGACGGCAGGTCATTCCTTGGCCAACAAAGGACAATGTTTTCTCCTGGGTCTTCTGTGCTTGTTTAGTTTATCTCAACATTCTACTTTGGAACTGCAATGTAGGGCTTTGGCGGCTGATGGAAAGTCATTCAGGGGCCCCTGGGTGGCTCAGTGGTTGAGCATCTTCAACCCAGGGCATGATCCTGGGGTTCTGGGATCAAGTCCCACACTAGGCTCCCTGCATGGAGCCTGCTTCTCCCTCTGCCTGTGTCTCTGCCTGTCTCTCTGTGTCTCTTATGAGTAAATACATAAAATCTTAAAAAAAAAGAAAGTCATTCAGCCTCTGGAAGCAGGAGGACCAGAGGAGGCATGTTGTTAACTTTTTCAAGAGTTGGTTCTAAGGTTAGAAATGAGATTAAAAGGGGCACCTGGGTGACTCAGCCAGTTCAGTCTCTGCCTTCGGCTCGGGTCATGATCCTGGGGTCTTAAGATCGAGCCTCGTGTCAGGGGTCCCTGCCCAGTTGAGGACTCTGCTTCTCCCTCTGCCTCTGCCTGCTGCTCCCTTGCTGTGCTCCCTCTCTCTCTCTCTCTGTGTGTGTGTGTCAAATAAAAAATTTATTTAAAAAATAATTTTTTAAAAAAGAAATGAGATTAAAATAAACTTCTCTTCCTAAAGACAGTCAATGATTCTACAAGAAAACAGATATTACTCCACACTATGGTATCTCTCTTTTAAGGCCTCAAAAGGATTCTATAAATATGTGCTCATGTGGGTGGAAGTGTAAGATAGTTCCCCCCTCCCCCCCAGTTTCATTGACAGGTGATGTTGTATAAGCTTAAGATGTACAACATAATGATTTGATAGATGCATGGATTGCAAAATGACCACCGCACTAAGTTTGATTAATACAATGAGGTTTAAGATGCAAAAATCGTTTAGGCAAATGAAGGCAGTATTTGGAAACCAGAGTACAATTCTCGGCATGGATGATTTGCTGTGGTGTAATCTCTGCAGGGCCAAATGAGTGTAACCCAAGGGAGGTATCCCCTTCCCTCATCTGTACCAGGAAAGACAGGTCACTCCCTCTGACACCCCTGTCCTCAGATCTTGCCTTTCCAAACCGACAGGAAGATGATCCACTCTCTGGCTTGTGTTAGCCCGACTCGCTGGGGCTGGTGGTGTTTCGTGCTTCTGTTCCCCGCAGCAGAGTCCCTGTTTCTCCGGGTCCTACAGGGAGGACAAACAGTAGGACCGGGGAGCCTGAACCTATAGAGGACTGTCCTTTCCTAACTGTCCTGACAATAGGCAAAGCCACCTCTCTCTTGGTGGCCGTGCTACCTCAGGCTGTTATTTTGAGTGAGTCCTTTCACTCTTTTGCACAATGGCTTCTGTTGACACAACTTACTATCTGGTGATTACAAAGAGACACCATTATATTGGGCAGTGGGGCAGAAAAAGTGTGGGGGGTGTGTTATCCAAGGTGGTTAGGACCAGGGGCATCAGCCTCCGTTGTGTCCACTCAGAATCCACCAGAGCAGAGGCCTCTGCTGCTCTCAATGGACAGTACCGGCAGCACCAGGCACTTAGGATTAGAAGGTATTTAGAAACCACTTAACAAAAGGGGCATTTTGATAGTTCATATGTATCATCCAGGTTTGTTAATAACTGCAAAGTTTTAAGCAAAATGTGCTATGAAAAACATCTCCACGTTCAAGCTCCTCCGTGTGGCTGCATGGGTATGCATGCGCGTGTGCAAGCTGGTGCTTGGTGCTCACTTACTGTCATGCTGTTTGTATTTTAATGAATGTATTTGTCATGGCAGGGGGTTTATGTACAGATGCATTTTTCCTTCCATCACTGGAAGCTTTTAAGGAGTCAGAAAATTTGAACTAGGGATAATGTTTTATGTAGTTCCTTAGTGCATTTGTTGAGCACATAGTCAAAGGAGTTCATTGAAATAAACACTGCAGTTGAATTTTTAACAATGGCTACATAAATATGGGGCCATCTATAACCTTTATGCCCATGGGAGCCAGGAAAATGATCTGTATAATTAACCCCTTGATTGATCTGGTCCTTCAGCTGTCAGGGTGGAGAGTCTGATTTCTGCATTGAATGAGATTTACCCGAGAAGCTCAAGGTAGCTGGATATTTTTGCAGAGGGAAGTTTCTTTTGGAGGGCTAAATGGCCATTCGTTTGACAAAATCCTTAAGTTAATCTGTCTCCTTAAGTGTCTCAATTTAGGCCGAAGAATTGGGAGGCATGGAGAAGTCATCTGGGATCTCAGATTGGTGACTCTGATTCAGTGGTGTGGCAAGTAGAGTTCTGGGATGGAACACGACGTCCCACCCCATGTGTCATCCCCTTCCCTCGAGTGTGGGCAGGACATATGAATATGGTGGGTTGTCACTCCCTCAACGAGCTTAGGTATGTGGCAAAGGTGATGAGATACTCATCATGATAATGTAACATCTATGGCTTTGTTCCAGCAGACTGGAGAGATTCAAATCTAGAGAGATCTCCTGCTGCTGCCTTGAGGAAGCAAACTGCCGTGGTGTGGAAGAGGCTGCCTGGCAGGGAACAGTGGAGTCTCTAGAAGCTGGACTGGACCCGAGCCAGGAAGTGAATTATTTTTCCAACAACCAGTGACCCTGGAAGAGGACTCTACCTTCAGATGAGATCACAGTCTCTGGTAGTGCCTTGATTTTAGCCTGGTGAGACTCTGAATGGGACACCCAGCTCACCAGTCCCTACCTCCTGATCCATGAAAACTGTGAGATAACACACGTGTGTTGTTTTAAACTGCTTACTTTGTGGTAATTTGTTATGCAGACAGAGAAAACTAAAGAAATAGGTCTAGGTGGGCTGCAGCTGAGAATTTGCATCTGTAACATGTTTTCAGGTGATACTCAGGCTGCTGGTCCAGGAGCTGCCCTTTGAGAACTACTATTAGACTTCAGCTTTTTCTGGCAGTGGATTTTCTTCATGGTGTAATGAATAGACACCCATTGACCCTCTGGAATATAACCAAGGTAAGCCAGAAGGGATTCAACAGTGTGTTTTAAGCCACAAATACATATAAGCAATATGGTTCAGGCCTTTAAAAAATAATTCAAATGTGGCCAACCACAATAAATACAAAATACAATGTTAGAAAAGCCATTCAGGTCAGGGCTTAGACATAATGTAAAGCGAGGCATGATGTTGGCGTGCAAAATGCACACATTGCTATTAGTCCACACCTATGTGGCAAGAGAGACTTAGCTATTAACTCCTATTTCTCCCTTTGAGAATCATGCCCCATCTATACTACTTCTGAACAAACTTCAAGCTCTGACTATACCTCAATTAAAAAGTGGAGATTTTTAAAAAATATTTTATTTATTTACTTATTTGTGAGAAAGAGAGGGTGAGTGTATGAGAGAGAAGGAGAAGGGGGAGAGGAAGAGGGAGAAGCAGGCTCCCTGCTGAGCAGGGAGTCCGATGCAGGGCTTGATCCTGGGACTCTGGGATCATGACCTGAGCCAAAGGCAGGTGCTTAACTGACTGAGCCACCGCCACCCAGGTGGCTTAAAAATCTTAAAAAAAAAATTTTTTTTTCTTTTTAAGGAGAGAGAGAGAGTGCATGTGTGCGTGACCACGGAGAGGGGAGGGAGGAGCAGGGGGAGAAAGAGAGAATCTTAAGCAGGCCCCACGCCCAGTGTGGAACCCAATCTGGGGTTAAATCTCACGGCCCTGAGATCATGATCTGAGCTGAAATCAAGTCAGGTGCTTCACTGACTGAGCCACCCAAGCGCCCCTAAAAAGGAAGTGAAGATTTATAACATCACACGAGCTTTCCAATTCCCACCACTATGGAGAGTCTGAAGGATGGGGGGCACACTTTTGTAATTCTCGAAAATACGGGCCAAGTGTCTGGCCTAACTGGGTACGTGTGGCTAACTGGGGGGGCCCTTTGCCCGCAGGTAGATGGATTCGGGGTCTCCACCTCTGCACATCAGCTGTCTTCAGTTGCCTCCCAGCCCCTGGGTGACCGACTTTTCTGCCCCTGCCCACCCCTGACTCTCTCCCGTCTTGCCTTGGTTTTGTTGAGCAGTTTCTGAAGTTAAGAATGTTGAGCTCCATTGGGGTTTTCCTGGTAGAAACCAGCTAGAGCCTCGCTTAATCCTGAGGCCGTTTGCTTCTCATCTGCCAGGCCATCTCGGTGCCGCCTGGTACAACGCAAGCTCACTGCTGTGACTCCATTAGCTGAACCATCTGCGTTGTTGTTGTTGTTTTATTGAATTCTGTACCGATCACCCAAACGTGAAGGCTCTGCTCTCTCCAGGCCTCCCCGTAGCATGAGGTGTTGGAATAGCCATGCCGCCAGGCCTGCAGGGAAATGTTCAAGACTCGATTTTGAAACTGTTTTGAATGTCGCCTGGTGTCATGACCGTCCTGGCCAGGTATCTCAGAGGTAGGGGTGTGAACATGGGTGTGAGAGTACATGTGTGTGAGAGTGTGTATGTGAGCATGAGTGTGCAAGCCTGAGCAACTGTGAGTGTGAACATGAGCAAGTGTGTGTGAGTAGGTGGGTAAGTGAATGTGAGCGTGAGTGGGGATGTGTATGAGGGTGAGCACACATGAGTGTGAGCATGAGTGAATGTGGGTGTGAGAGTACATGTGTGTGAGTGTGTATGTGAGCATGCATGTGCAAGCATGAGCAAGCATGAACAACTGTGAGTGTGAGCATGAGCAAGTGTGTGTGTAAGTAGGTGGATAAGTGAATGTGAGCATGAGCAAGCATGTGTATGAGGGTGAACACATGTAAGTGTGAGCGTGAGTGAGCATGCATTCGTGTGTGAGTATGAACACAATGTGTGTGAATGTCAGCATGAGTATGTGTGTGCATATGAGTGTGAGTATAAGCACGAGAGGACGTTGTGCACCTGCGTGTGTGCGTGTGTGGCGGGCGGGCCGGGGGCTGCAAGGGGCAGGAGGGAACAGCCATCTCGAGTGTTCGAGAGAAGGTCTGCGCAGCATCGTGGAGGTGGCGATTCTCCTGGGACATACACCTGCTGTCCAGACCCACGGGCAGTTACCTAACTCAAATATTTTGTTCAGCCCTCTTGAAATGGTAACTTTATTTTTATAACCTTTTTTTTTTCTTTTTGGAGATTCCCGAGTCTTTTCTGCAGCTCAAACACCAGCCAGAAGGTGAGAGTCTCCAGGCCTTTTGCCCCACTGTGTCCCCCTCTACTCGACTCTGTGTTACTAAGAAATGACTTTACATGCATCACCAGCCCTTGCGGGGCCACATGGCCTTGGTCCTCGGAGTTAGGCTCCTAATTTAATTTTTTTTCTGGGTAAGATAAGAAGTAGAAAAAAGAAACATTTCATATTTTCCTTCCGTTTTAACTTGCATTGTCTTCCCCCATTAGTAAAGCTTTAGAGACAAATAAAAACGTGTGTTTGGAACAACTCGTTTCCCGGGGGCTGGGGAATCACATACAAACTTGTGAAATGTGCGTGCTTCTCATGTGAAGACCCAGCAAGGTGACTGGAGTGCTTGTGATGGCCTCTGTTTTGTAGAGTAGGAAATGGGGGTGCAGAGGGGAGGTCGGCTTCCCGTTTGTGATGAGGACTCTGGTCTACACTGCCAGTCTGCACATGTGCAGCCTCTTTAGGCAAGATTATCACCCAAATGGAAATACAGATGAAAGACTTTGCTTGGTATTTATGGCTTAAGAAATCTCAAGCTCGGGAGGCTGAATTCCATTTCTATTCTGGAGCAGTTACAGGTCCTTGATAAACCCGCTGTCTGAGGGGCGCCTGGGTGGCTCAGCTGGTTGAGCGTTGGACTCTTCAGATCAGTCAGGTCTGGATCTCAGGGTCATGAGTTCAAGCCCACGTTGGGCTTCACGCTGGGCATGGAGCCTACTTAAAAAAAAAAAAAGTCATGCTGGTTGACAGTGAAATTTCTCTAGAAAGTCCATATTCAGGTTTTAAAAAATTGTGTCCTAACAGGTTTATTTGTTTAACAATAGTGACTTGAAGGCTAATAGTGTGAGATCCACCGACGGTGATTAGTAGAGATTGTAAACTCTACTGAGAAGTTTTGGGTTCTGGTAAGTCCACCTCTCTCATGCACCTGTTCTCTGTAGGAGTAACTTCTCTGATGATGGCTCCTTACCCTCACCTCTTCAGGTTTGTCCAACTGTTGCCACGGAAGTCAGTTATCAGGTGGCCAAGGATGATAGGATATCTGAAGAGTTGGTTGGCTTTGGGCATGGATCTGAAGTTTGGGGTGTTTGAGTCTATTTGTTAATTGATCTCATAAATGACCCATTTATCCGTGGGCATACCCTACTTTTTACCCTTAAGCCTGCTGTTACATGATCTTGGAACATTGACCCAAGAACAGCTTTGAGAGCTTCCCTTTGAGGACGCTGCCACTGGTGTGGCTGGGATTCCGCCCAGAGACACACACGAGCTAGCACATGTCAGCTCCTTCGGAATGAGTGGTGTGAGTCAGCTCAGTGATTCCTAGGTGGTTCTGGATGTGGTCCAGCCTGGGCGAGCCAGCTGGGAACTGATGAGAGAGAAGTGCTTGGTACCCAGGAAGAGCTGCAGTAGGGATGGCAATTTAGCTCAGCAAGACCAGCGTGGGCTTTTCGCTCAGAGCCTGTGATGTTGCTGACGATGCCATTGAGACTGTGTTGGGGAGACCATGGAAGAGGGCCAGTATCTCACGGTACTCACCACAGGGCAAAATTTCCTCAGCTGTGTTATGCCAAACATTAGGGTTTGTCAAGATGTCAAGATTTTTCGAAGATCAAGCAAGTGTGGCAAACACTCCATAGGACATTCTCATTATGACAGTCATAATGCACATTGGCTTATTAAAGATTCCAACCAAAATTCTGAGAACAGAAGCCTACTTTGTTTAATTGACTGCTTAACTACACTCACCTCACCATGAAAATGCCTTTAGCTCTTAGTTGGCTTGCACACGAGGAAGACCTACAGATGGTCAACGGGTGACCAGCCCTTCCTGGTCCAGGTTTTTAATCCTGTGGTTTTCTCTCTGGTGGTTTCTAGATGCTTCTGAGGAGCACTGTGAGTGAGGGCTAATTACCGTTTTTAAAAAATCTAAAATACCTGAAACATACATTAACAGCTATGGTCACTGTTCTCTCGTTATCCTTCCGGCTTATAAATGACTTAAATTTTTACAAATTTCCATAAGGGTCCATCCATTCCGAAGATGAGTAGATATTCTGAAATCCTGGAAACTTGGATTTTTGGTATATAAAATGCTGTTCTAAGATGTTGAATAGGAGCATCAGAGAGACCACTGTATACATCAAAGAAGACTATTTTAGTGGGGAAAAAGCAATTTCTCTAACCTGTTACATAAAATACAATCTAAATATTCCCTATCTGTAGTAGGGATGTCTCATGCTCTCTCAGTATAGTTGTCTTCTTTTAGGGTATGCAGATAGATCTTTCCCTCTCTAGAGTTAGGCAGGTCCACAGGACAAATTCTGGCTAATGCACCATGAGTAGAAGTGACTTGTGTAATTTTCCAGCAGAGCATTTAAGTGCTGGTGTGAAAATCTCCAACTCTCTCTTCCTTTTAGGCTCTGTTTTCTTATTTGTTTGTTTGTTTGTTTGTTTTTTGAGGCTTTCAGGTCCAGATGATGATGCCTAGATCCTTGGGTCTCTGTGGCCTTGGAGGGTCACCCAGATCCACAGCTGAATCATATATGTATTTGTCATTTTTGTCGATTTCAAAGGAATTGAGGATACTTTGTTCTTGTTTTAATCTACATTTGTTCTATTACTAAGGGCCTTCTCTCAAGATCTGTTCAGATGCTTCTTCACAGTATCTGTTTCTCTAGAATAATGATTGGTGGTTTGTTTTTTCTTTATTAGTTGGAGAGTTTCAAATTTACGACATCATGTTGCTTCCCCTACCTGATAGATATTCCACGTCTGTCACTAAATATTCTGTTGTATAGCAGGTGTGTTGGTCTGAGTTCTGATGAGAAGCATATGTCAAGACAGGAGTAAAAGTAGAATGACTTACTAGGGGAGACATCTGTGTGGGAGAAGACAGGAAGGGAGCTGGGTGAGGATGGAAGAGTCATCAGGCCATGGAGCACACCTGATCCCCTGAGCAGAAGAGAAAGAGGCAAGGTTGGATGAGAATGTCCTTAGAGTGCCTTGCAGTTGAAAGCAAGTGTAGTTATATGGGTGTCCTTGGGCCAAAATTTTCCTTTAGAGGGGCCCTGCATCTCCTGGGGGAGGCCTGCCTTGGGAGTCCTGCCATGCTAAGTTGTTGGCTGGAGCACCCAAGGGAAGCGTGGCCTTGGCAGATACCATGATGGATTTCAGAGCACAGCAGCTGGGGTCCCTGGGTGAATGTGCTCCCATAGTGGGTGGGTTTGGGAGTCTTAATTCTCTTGCCCTGTGGGGGTTCTCCTCTAGTGGAGCAAACTTGCTAGAATACTGTTTGTAGCTGGGATTACCAAACCTTTTAGAGAACATGAGATGGGGGAGCGGTTCTGAGTAAGGCCTCCTGCCTGGTTCTTGGCTCTGCCTCCTGGCCCCGTCCCATGAGGGCCAAGAAGGGTCGGCAGCTACAAATAACAAGTAAAAGGAACTGACTCCCCTAAAATTTCTGAAAGACACACGTGGCATTATTCTCATATTCTTCTAAAAGGGTAACATGGAAAGAAAGAAGAGAGGTGTTCATTGTACCAGTGTCTTAAAATCCTAAACAATAGCGTATTTGCAGGCTCTGGTCAGGGGGTGGGTGGTAGAAGTAGGGAGCTGCAGTGGTGCTTAGGCCGGGATGGCCTCCCCCTGACTGAGGGGTGTTGTCAGAACAACAGAGGAAGCCTGGAATGGGGTGGGGGAAGTGAGAGAGAGAGAGGAAGGAAACTAACTTCTGATAGACTCCTCAATGAGCCACATGTAGTAGCCCTTGGGAATTCTCAGAGATAGTTGTGGCTGGGTATTGGGAGTGTTCTGGGAGGCCAGTTGGGTAACTACCTCTGTTTAGAACTGGGGTAATTTTAGGGCACTTCTCAAGGACTCTGTATCAGGCTGGGTAAAATAGCTGTAGTAATATACCCCCCCTCCATACATACAGTGGGGGGCTAGTGGGTTCAAACAACAAAGGAACAAAGGTTTACTTCTTGCTTCTTTTACTTCAACAGTGGGTTGGCCAAGGGCTTTTTTCTGCATCATTCCTTCCTTATTCCAGGACCCAGTTTAAAAGGCCATCATTTCCTGGAACACTGTTGGTGCCCTGGCAGGTAAAAAAAGAGAAAGGACTTGATGAAGTGCAATTAGGTCCTAAATGCTTTTGCCTGGGAGTGACGCTCATCCCACATCATTGGCTCAGACAAGCCACTTGACCCCACCTGAGGTCAATGGGGTGGGTCAAATAGTCCCTCCACAGGGTGGGAAAGAGAATGTTGGTATGGAGTAATCGGGTTTCCTGCAGCCCCTGTTCTGGGGGCTCTACCTCAGTTGTGTTCAGGCTTCAGAGCATGGAAAGGAGGAGGTAATAGGATGCCATTCCATAAATTAGTTCCAGGTATCCCTCCCTGCCTCTGCTGCACCAGTACAGTCATGCCAAGCTTATTTCCACTTTAAAGACGTGGCTCTAGCTGTTGCCTCTTCTAGGAAAACATTTCTCTCAGATGTTTGCAAGACTGGCTTTCTCTTGTCGCCTCCTCAGGGATGTCTTCCCTGGCTTCCTAATCCATGTGACCCTGGTCCTCCTCCCCAGAAGCTCTCCTTTTCACTTTACTGTCTCTTTTATTTGTGGCACTTTGTCAATCTGAAAACACACCCTAGCTGATGTCATAGGTTTTGGTGATGGGGTGGAAAGAGATAGGGCTGGGGGTGCAAGGAAAGGGAAAGGGAGCAAAAGCCAAAGACTGCATGTGTGGGGGCGAGTCCCAAGAAGAAACTAAGATTGAGACAAGGAGGTGTGTGGAGTGAATGTCTTCCAAGGGCCACGAGATGTGTGGAAATAAGAGGGAAAAAGAACAGGACTTTTAAAGAAGTGCTACTGAGTGTTAATCTTCCTTGAGAGATTCAAGAAAAGGTTACTCTTTAGTTATCTCAATTGCTGTGATGTGTGTATTTGGTCATGACACGCTAGATAAAAAGTAGCCGGGATTGCCCAACCCAAGAGGTAGACATTGGTAGAACATCATTCTCTGCTGAAATTCTGGTTGTGTGTATCACCCTCCTTAAAGGTAGTGCCTAGGATAACCCAGGATAACTTTTGGGTCTCTATTCCTGAGCCAGAACTTGAGGATTCTGAATAACCCCTCTCTCAAGTGGCTAGTGGGGCCAGCACAGCACTCAGAACATGATGGGCACTGAAGAAATATCAGCTCCTAGGGAAGCTGTGGTGTTCACGAGCCAGGTGGGGAGATGGTGGTGTCAGAGAGGTGGTCTGATGCCCTTGGTATTAGGTCAATGAGGGGATATTGGAGAGAGAAAATGGGCAGGAGGAGGGAAGGAGAATTCTCCTGCATGAATAATTTAAAGAATCATTCTTGGATTTGTCCTTTTGGAGAGCTCACTGAGAAGAGAACATTCTTTTTTTAAAAATTTTTTATTTATTTATGACAGTCACAGAGAGGGAGAGAGAGAGAGAGAGAAAGAGAGAGAGAGAGAGAGAGAGAGAGAGGCAGAGACACAGGCAGAGGGAGAAGCAGGCTCCATGCACCGGGAGCCTGACGTGGGATTCGAACCCGGGTCTCCAGGATTGCGCCCTGGGCCAAAGGCAGGCGCCAAACCGCTGCGCCACCCAGGGATCCCAGAAGAGAACATTCTAGAAAGAATGAAATAGGAACAGAAGACCTGGTACTACTCCTTCCCTACCATTTTAACTTGTAAAGTTACATACAGATTAATATGCTGTCCTCTGAATTGTGAGGCTACCCAGGTCATTTCAGTAGTTAAGTGTTAGGTAAGATGCCTCCAAAGTCCTGCAAATGGGTTATTTAAGAGAGAGCTTGACTGCATAGACAGATCTAAGCCTGGCAGCCCGATGATGAGGAGCTCTTGCTCTGGCAGATGGCTGGGGAAAAGGGATTCCGAGTCTGAGGTCCTTGATAACAGCATCTCATTACTTGAGATTAAACTCTAAGGATTAAAACTTCTTAGTGTCTCCCCATTGCTGTTCTTGGCTGGGACAGGCCTGAGGAAGAGGCGTGTGTGTATGTGTGTGTGTGTGTGTGTGTGTGTGTGTGGTGGGGGGACACATTCTGATATAGTTTTCATGACCAGGCCTGTAAATAACATGAAAAGAAGAGTACCATGTTGAATAGTTGAAGGCAAATTTTATTCTAAATTCTTTTTGAATAATAGCAAATCCTCAAGACATCTCTAGAATTAAGTATTTTTGTCAATTATTTAGTAAGTGCTTAATTTGCTCTTGCTAGGGAAGAAAATTACATGTTGTTCCTAAATTATTAAACAATATTTTGATGGCATTGACAGAGCAAGTAGCAAGGTATTGACCGGTTACCCTGCTATAGGAAAACTCTAGCAAAGCTCTAGGTGAAATTGAAGAGAAAAAAAGTCATTAACTCTTGTGAACGACATCGGCAAAGTCTGATGGAAAGTCAGACATAAAGTTCATTGTCCTTTATTGGACAAAGTAGAAAAACCCACAAACAAATTATTCTAAGAAATGCCTAAATGAACTTAGAAACCAAAATCTGATTACTGTTCCAAGTTCCACTGTCCTGGCTTCTTCAGGGAAATTTAGTTGGGTGGTAAGGTTTTATTCAAGTTTTTCTTTATGGGATTTCATAATCCAGCCTTCTTTGCCTTTTAAATTAATCTCTAAATCCTTCTCAACACCTAGCATGGTGAATAGATGAATGATCTTTCTGGAAAGGTTCTCCTAAGTTTGTCTTTCTTGTTGCATCTTCTAAGGAGGATGAGTTTGGGGAGAAGAGAAAGAGAAAAATTGAGATTAATTCTAAATCCTGAAATTAACTGTCTCTTGACTCAGTGAATTGCTCCAGCAGTTTGGTTTGGACTGCTGGATGCATCATCAAGTTGCTCTCCTCTGGAACCTTCAGGAACCTTCAGAGTTCAATGAATAAGGAAATAGGATCTTTTGGGAGAATTTTTGACTGGAAGACTGAATCCTCCTTTGTACTGCAGGGCAGACATAAGCATTGCCTAGACACAGTCTATAAAAATCAAAGAAGGTTTATTTAGGAAAAAGGAAAAAGGTGATTTATTTAAGAAAAAGGTGATTCTTTTACAGAACAACTACCGAGTGCCTGTAATGTGTTAAGTACTTGTGTCACTGGCTTTCACATCAACTCTGTGAGATGATTATTATTTCAGCCTCACTTGCTGAGGAAGTTGGAACTTCAAGAGACCCCATAACTTGTTCAAACTTTCACAGGTGGGGAGAGGAATGGCAGATGGTTGGGGGAGCTTGGATTTGAAACCATTATCTTTAACGTCCACTCACACCACGTGACCTTAGAAGTGCCTACTGAGAGAAGTGGTCACTCCACTGGAGGAGCTCACTGTATAGTTGGAAAGATGTGGAGAAGGGCTCAAAGTATGGTGGGGCGGGCAGGGGCGTTAGGATGTATTGAGCATCTACCATGAAGCAGTGTTCAAGTCTATTCTTTTTTTTTTTTATAGATTTTATTTATTTATTCATGAGAGACACAGAGAGAGAGAGAAAGAGAGAGAGAGAGAGAGAGGCAGAGACACAGGCAGAGGAAGAAGCAGGCTCCATGCAGGGAGCCTGATGTGGGACTCGATGCCGGGTCTCCAGGATCACGCCCTGGCCTGAAGGCGGGCACTAAACCTCTAAGCCACCGAGGGATTCCCCTCAAGTCTATTCTTTTTGAATCAAGACCTTTCAGATGGCTAAAGGGCCCGGAAGTTGGGCTAAGCAAGCTTAAGAAATTTTCCAAGGGTCTTCCCATCAGCTCTGGATCCCAGTTCAGTTTGATTCCAAATGTTGCGCCTCTCTAGCGCTTCACACTTCCACTTCCAGAAAAGGCCTCCACAAAATATTGTCAGGGAGCAATGTGTCCGTGGGATGGAAGGAAGGGAAAGGACACTGTAAGCTAATTAGAAAAGGTAGAACAATCTGAGCCAAAATAAAGGTTGGAAAGATGTGCCAGGAATGGGACAACATGGAATTCAGGGCTGACGTCAGTGGCGTACCTGGCTTTGCTAGCTGAGAGAGCATCGTAGCATGTGTGTGTGTGTGTGTGTGTGTGTGTGTGTGCGCGCGCGCGCGGAGTGATGGGTGCACCCGCAGTGGGCTCTGTGCTAGCTGAACTGCATGGCTCTTTGGGGGCTTCCCTGACCCCAGGCATCCGAGTGTGGCCCCAACAAAGAGAAAGTGGTGGGTGGATGGGTTGTCCTCAGGAGTTTGGGGCTTCCTGCTATACTGTGCGCCCCCTTTAGAGGTTGCACCTTTGTAACCCATTATGAAACAACGTTCCAGACTAGAAGACGGACCCACATACATCAGTGACTTTTTCAGAGGACATCGAGGGATGTTACTTAAGAGTAGGCCAGGGCTTTCTTCCGAAACATCTATTCACCGTGCTAGTCATAAAACTTTCATTCCTACTACACGGTTTAAGAAGAATAACTAAGAATTTGTTCCTTTAGAATGATTACGGAAAGACTTTTGACTTAGTCGTGGATATATTTTGAATATCTTCTTTCCCTTTCCACATTGTTTCAAGACTGGTTTGGTTTAGTAGAAACAAAGGATAGGGGCACTGTTACTTGGGCTGTCAGCAAATATTACCGGTCAACTGAGAATTTTGGCATCAAGTTACCTTAGAGCTGACAAAGTCAGAGGGGATCGAATCATTGTTTGTTTTAAAATATTTTATTTATTTATTCATGAGACAGGCAGAGACACAAGCAGAGGGAGAAGCAGGCTCCATGCAGGGAGCCCGATGAGGGACTCGATCCCCAGACCCAGGGATCACACCCTGGGCTGAAGGCAGATGTTCAACTGCTGAGCACCCCCCCCCGCACCCCCCCAGGCATCCCGAGTAATTAAAATCCATGCAAAAGGGTACTCTGCTCACTGAGATTACCGGGTACCAGAACATCCTGGGGTCTAATGGGACTTTTCTTCTTCCCAGTTGCAGGCAAGGGCGAGGAAACTTTCTTGCAGAACTTTGTTTCATCATCTAGTTTGTGTATTCAGTTTTGGGATAATCCACACTTAAAGAAAAAGAGCGGAGACCCATGCTATCAGAGTCGTACCCTGGGGCCACTAATTCGGGTGCTCTCGCAAATGGAGGTGTGGAGAGGAGCTGCCTCCTGCGGGGCCGGGTGCCTGCACCTGCTCTCCTCTCAAGCCCTCCCCTCGGAAAGCGAGCACTGTGCGCACGAGCCAGGTCCAGGGGGCAAGCTGTTAGGTGGGGTAACAGGGTGCTCTTGGGGCGTCCACAGCAATCCTGAAGCTCTTCTTCTTGAAATGCAGGTTTCAAGGCCGTCTCCTGCCACCTCTCCTTCTCCTGAGCAGGAGGCTTCTGATGAAGTCACTGTGGGTGATAAGGCTGAGACCTCGCAGGTCCCCTCCTGCTCCTGCAGGGACTGTTCCTTGCTGCCAGGCTGTTGGCTGTGTGGCCGCTGCCTTCGGCTTTGGTGTCTGTAGGGAAGAAGGAGGCGAGCTTCACCTTGGCAGCAAAGTGAGAGCAAACATCCCGGGTCGTGCCCCCCTCCACCCTCGGCCACTCATTCAGCGTGCTTGACACCGTGAGCGGCCACAGTGCGGGCTCGGGGCACATGGCAAAGTAGATTATCATGTCCCTTTGCACCGGGGGATGAGCCTGTGTCTTGGTGGCTTCAGTGGAGATGCTCTGGAAGCTTCAGTGGAGATGCTCTGAAGCAGGCCTGCAGGGCATGTCTGCGCGGGCACCGGCTCTTCCCTTCCTCAGCCCCTCCCGTTCCCAAAAGTTTACCATGAGGGTCGCAACTGTCCATTCAGGTAGCAAGTGTCACTGCTTTTCCTTGGGCTTGGATTCTAAGAACAACATAAATTTAAAGCTTAAAAGACCCTTCATTTAACACAATTCTTAATGAGTGATTTAATTTCCTTGGTAGTTAGATGTTTAGAAGACTGCCTAGGGCCGCCTGTGGGGCTCAGTGGTTGAGCATCTGCCTTGGCTCAGGGTGTGACCCTGGGGTCCCAGGATCGAGTCCCATGTTGGGCTCCCTGCGTGGAGCCTGCTTTTCCATCTGCCTGTGTCTCGGCCTCTCTCTCTCTCTCTCATGAATAAATAAATAAATAAAATTTAAAATAAAAAAAAAAAGACTTCCTAAAATATGAGCACTGCATCTCATAAAGGGAACTGCACAACCAGATTCAGTATTGTGTATCTTTGGACAATCAGATGGACATTTAAAGGGAAACTTCTTTACCCGGACAGAATCAGCTGCAATGTGTTAAACTCTTTTAAATGTGTCCCTCTTCTTTTTTTGCCAACAGAGTTGTAAATAAAAACCATCCTACATCAAAAACCTAGCCGGGAATTTGTGCTGTGTTGCCCAGCACAATGGAAAGCACAGTCATTTGAAGACAGCCCCTTGTCCCTTGCGTTGGTTTTTGCAATGATGAGCTCATGGAGGAGATGCAAAAGGGGGGATTCAGGTGCATGTCTTTTAGGGGAGATGGAAAGTTGAGAGGGTTGGGCATCCTGATCCTTGGCCCTGGAACTCCAAGGTTGGCAAGATTTCTGTCTCTGAGTGAAACAGAGCCCCTTGCTTTCAAGGACTCTCAGTGGTGACCAGTATGGCCCGAAGAACATGAGGGTGTCCCAGAACCTTTGCTCTGTCAAAGCTCCTAGAGCCTTTTTAGCACCCTGGAGATGGAGAGATATTTCTAGTGATGAGTGATGGTCTCAGAATCAGATTTAATTTGATTGGAAGGAAATAAAGCGAGTGATATTTACATATATTAGAGTCTGTGGAAGGACATTCATCCTGGCCACAGATTTAAGGGCACAAGCCAGGAGAAGCCCCAGAGGCCACTGACATTAGCACAAACGAAGAGTTGGAACTTGCCTGTTGGAAAAGTTTTTAGCTGAAGGAAACCTAACAGACAGGAGAGGGAAGAGTGTTACTTTATATGTGACAAAGACATTACATTGTCATTAATATTGCAGGTCACTGCTTTTGGGGGGAAATCTTTGTTTTATTTTAAGATTCTTAGTAGGGTTTATTCTGAGGCTTAGAAAACTCAGGAGAGTCAGGCCTTCCAGACAAATGCATTCGCCTTGACGAAACACATTTGCAATAGCTCTCCAACAATGGCCTGGAGACTACTCCCAATTCACATTGGACTTAAAAAAAAATATATATTTTTTACCCTGTTTTGAAAATGGACCGGGTTTGGGGCACTAATTCACACAGCTACCACACCCACTCTTTCTGCCCAGAGAGTGAAGAGAATGAACGGGTCAATCAGCTGACATATTTCCATCCAATTTCAAGGATAGAATGTGTTCATTTTCTAATGGCATGTCATTTTGCAGAAGCCTTTGGTTGTGAATTAATCCTGGAATCAAAACAGATTTTCCGGGGAGCAATCTTCCATCAAGTATTGATTTTTTTACACTCATGGAGTCTGTACTCCCTAATTTAACCTGACAATGATTCTGCACAATGGCCTGGGAGCACCTCGGCAGCTCACTGAAGGAACTTTTACTGTCTTTTCTTTCTGCAAAGTAGAAGGGAAAAAACCCACACCAGCTAGCCCAGTCAGTCACTGGGGGGCATTTATGACTTGATACTTTACTTCTGGCGATTTGGAATGGGCAGAAAGCTGCCTTCTAACTTTTAAAGAAGTGCTGGGAGAGAGAGAGCTTTGCCTTGCTGAGACTGTTCAAAGGAACATTTCTTTTTTAAACTGCCAATATAAAAGAAATCTTTAATATATCGTTCAGCCATGGCCAACGTTTTCAAATGATGCCATCTTGCTGTGCCCACTAAACATGAGAAAATGAGGAAGGATTTTCCGAAGAGAGGCTTTTGCCTCTGAATTTCAATAAACTTTGCTGTTCTTTTTCCCTCCTCTATTTTCTCAAAGGTGCTTTCGGATTCCTATACTGCTTGGTTCCTTTTAGATTCTTGTGAACTCAGCAAAGATGCTTGAGCTGTGCTAGGTTCAAAAAGGGGCCTTACCAAATTGAATATTACAGAGCTTCCTACTTCAAGGAGCTTAGGATTTGGGAAGTGTGGATAAAACAGGCACATTCCACCTATGGCAGAGACTATAAACTATGAGAGACATGGACATGGGCCCCTGGGATGTTGGAAATTTGAGGAAGATTGGGAAGTATTTTGTGGGAGAGAAGACATTTGAGTTGGGTCTTGAAAGATGGTGTGTCACAGACTGTTAATAAATGTTTCCTTGAATGTCTAGGTGCCTCCCATCGTCCCAGCTTCCCTTGCATGTGGGTTGGGACCATGTGACCAGTTCTGACCAACAGACTATGAGTAGAAGAGACACGAGTCACTCTTATGAGGGGACAATTGTTCCCTCCTCCATCTACTCTCTTCCCCGCCATAGTGACTGGATAGAGAACAGTCTTGCTCTCCAAAACAAAGACCTGTATGAGCAAAGCTTAAACTTATATCATAAACCACTAAGAAATCAGGGTTTTATTTGATTTCACAGCACGGGTTAGCCAAACTAATACAGATGAGTAGAAAGGACTCTTTAGTGAGAAGTGATGTCAAAATCCAGAGTGATGTAATTAAGAAGGTTTATTCACGGATAAGAATTTTGATGGACTCCTGCTCTGAGCTCATAAAAAGTAAGTGCTTAAGTAGCTCATAGAAACCAGTGGCAGGTTTTAAGTGAAGTAGAATTATCTTATTCTTACTGAGATTTTTTTTTTTGGAAGAGGACACGTTTATTACAGATGGAAAATATAATCAATAAACTGAATAATGCATTAAGCAGTATTGGAGAGCCCTGAGTCATGGGTATCCTAATAGATTAGTGTGGTTTGGAAGTCATATCCCCTGCATTCAACATCTTCAACCTGAATGAGCATAAAATTATCATTAGTGCATGAATTTAACAGGTACCAGAGTGACAGAAGAAATGAAGTAGAATTTTGACCCTTGAAAAACTTAGTCTGGTTGTGGAAGCAAGATTCCAAGCAGTGTGATGAAAGAAGGAAGTGAAGAGTGCTCAGCATGGGGAATAGCAGGTCAGAGAGGGCTTTCTGGAAGCTGAGAGCTGCGTCCTGGAGGAAGAAAGTTAAAGATTGGTGGGAAGGAGGTGAACAGATAGTACCACCGGAGTGAGTAAAGGATTGAATGGCCTAGAACCCATGGAGAATTTGTGTGAAAGCAATCTCAAATACCCTAATCAAAGAAGAAGGAGGCGATCTAAATAAGAGAATAGTGGGAAATTTTCTCTTCCTAACTTTTCCTTAATATTAGTCGTTTCTCACTGGCTTGGCCTTTCCATGAAATGTGACACATAGTTGGCCATGACGATGCTACACTTTGAAGAGTGGCCATCTTGCCTCTTAGATTTGAGCCTTTTTTCTTCCTCCCAAATTGGTTGTTATTGTCTATGGCAGCCATAAAATTACTCCATTAGGCCAAATACACAACCTAAAGAAACCAAGAGGTTGGCTTCACCAACACATTGTACTTCTTTCTGGTGCTGTGAACCTCATGAGCCTTAGTTTCTATATATGCAAAGAGAGAATTAAATTAAATGAGATAATTTATATAAAGCATTTAGTAAAGTCTTGGCTTAGGGTAGATTTGTAATAATTGGTAACATTGTGTTACCAATTTTAATTATTGCTCATCTATTTGTGTTCATCATTAAATCAGAATGCATTTGTGGCAGCAGCCCGGGTGGCTCAGCAGGTTAGTGCTGTCTTCGGCCCAGGGGCCTGATCCTGGGGACCCAGGATTGAGTCCCACATCAGGCTTCCTGCATGGAACCTGCTTTGTCCCTCTGCCTGTGTCTCTGCCTCTCTCTCTCTCTCTCTCTCTCTCTCTCTCGATCTGTGTGTGTGTGTCTCTCATGAATAAATAAATTAAAAAAATCTTAAAAAAAAAGAATGCATTTGTGATCCTAGAGAAAGCTCTTTTGGTTGATGATAAAAAATGAAAATGGACTTTCTCTTAAAACTATTTCAGCTCATGTTTACGTGCCCTACTGGAAATCCACATTTCCAAACTGTTGAGAACAAAGCTATTATTATTAATTATGGCTTTTAGCAATTCATTTTTTTTCCTTTCTTATATCATCAAAGAAGCTGCTTCCATATGTTCCACAAATGAGAAATAAATATACTAATTCATGTTTAATAATTTTTGGAAAATTCTCAATTTTCAAAAATGGGCAAGATACATCAGCTATTATGTTGGAACTTCTTGGAGCTTTTGACTTCCTGTCTTATTGCCCTCGGAGTGGGAGACTGTCCAGCTCTTTCACCTGTGCTTTGGCCTATAATGGGAGAAAGCTACAGTTACTATGACTGAGACTCCTGCCTTTTTTGTTTCACTTTAGCCACACAATGTTCAATTAAAAAAGAATAGATCAAATGTTATTTGAACAAGCCAACAGTATAGAATGAGTTTTGAGGAGGTTAAACTACAGGTTGTAACAGATGGTCATATAAAATCCCTTGTGTTTGAAACAGTGATTGAAGTGGCACATTTCAACAGCTCTACACAGATGTTGTTTTAAGGAAGAACTCTTTTTCTCTTCCCTACAAATTAAAGGAAACTTCCACTCAGTTGAAAGAATGCCACTTTTTTATTCCTTTTAAATTTTTTTTAAAATCAAAGTGGGTTTGTACATTAGTGAGGCACTTTAACCACCTTCACTGTGCACTGTGCATCCCAAAGTGCTTTATTATACCCAACTGCCATGTGGAGACAAATAGCACTTTTCATAACTGTAAATTTCAAACTTTCTCCCTTTTAAAAACATATCAGTGATTCTTTTGCAATAAAGATATTTAGATTTGAGTGAAACCACTTTTTGATTCTCAAAAGATGGTAACAGTTTATTATATTGGTGGTTTGAGCAATATTTTGGAATCAATCGCCAAAGCATCAAGAACAGCTAATTATTCCTCTGTGCCTACACGGTGGGAGTCGTTTGCAGGGCTGTACGCACTGGTTATTATGATCTGATTTCTTTTCCCCTGACTCCCAGGCATGAGTGATTGTCAGAGAACACATATGATATGTAATCTTCATTGCCCATGTAGACCTCCATGCTGAGAAATTTTAGAAGCCTCTGGAAGTTGGAGAAGTTTTGCTCTTTGTTTCCAGTAGAATGGATGGGGACCTTACACAAATGATTCTGAGGCTGGTGGCCCATGTCTTGGATGAGAAGCATATCAAAAATGAGGAGTATGCAACAAATATGATATGGGGGAGAGATTTAGGGCATGGACTATTAGCCAGATAGGCATGGGTTTAATTTCTACTGCTGATACTTTCTGTGTAACTTTTTTTATTTAAAGATTTTATTTATTTATTCATGAGACACACACACACACACACACACAGAGGCAGAGACACAGGCAGAGGGATAAGCAGGCTCTATGCAGGGAGCCCAATGTGGGACTCAATCCCAGGACCCCAGGACCACACCCTGAGCTAAGGCAGATGCTCAATTGCTGAGCCACCCAGGCCTCCCTTTCTTTGGTAATTCATTTAAACTTCTTAAGCTTTATTTTTCTTATCTTTATGGAGAATGGAGGTAATAAAACCTCTTTTGTTGTCATAAAATCAAATACCCACAACCCATGCATGTGCATATGCACACACATGTGTGCACACATACACATAATTTTTCTGTGAAGTACTAGCTCAGCTCCTGGCAGAAAGTTAGTAAGTAACAGTTATTATTCTTAGTAAATTTAACAAACTTTGCCAAAACTTCTATTGTGGCACACGAAAGGAGGCATTATAGGGTGCTTGGGTGGCTCGGTAGGTTAAGTGTCTGACTCTTGATTTTGGCACAGGTCATGATCTCAGGGTTGTGAGATGGAGCCCCGATGATCTCTGCACTGGGCACGGAGTCTCTTTAAGATTCTCTCTCCCTCTTCCCCTTTCCACCTCTACCTCTGTCTCATGGATGCATGAGTGCGCTCTCTCCTTCTCTCAAAAAACTTAAAAAAAAAAAAAGAGGCATTATTCAAAATGCAAAATCCAGAGAGATATGATTGCCTAAGATCTAGTTGCTGGTTAAAGTGAGATGAAGAAGAACTGACTTTCAGTTCCAGTTGGCCAGTGTCCTTCTGCAGGCGTCAAGGTTTGCCTCTCCTATCTGGTATTTAGGACAGAGATGCGACTCTGAACATCTGTGTGAAGTTCCCCTCATTGGTTATCGGTAGTATCCTGTTGCATTTAGATTGCTGAATAAAACCAGGTAGGAAAAAACCATGCCATTCTGTATTAAAGTCTGGAATCAGTTGGATTGTGTGCATTTTCAATGAGTATAATCTCCTTGGCAGAGGAATGAGTGAAAGGTTTAAGTTTGGGTTTCAAGATCTTAAAAGCCATTGAAAGAACATCAATACATAGAGCTGATTTACACGGTTTAGAAAAAAAAATGAAAAAAAAAAAGAAAGCTTAGTACTTTATTCTGATTTGGCTATTTGTTTTTATCATTTGAAAAGAACTTTAAACTGCAGTTGTTTCCTTTCTTTAAAATAGCCTCAGGGTCTGTTTTGTTCACTTTAAAAGATTAACCTGTGCTCACTAAGTGATACTTAATGATTCTTTGAAATAATGAGATTTAAAATCCCATACAAAATATATGTAGTCACACAACAGTACCAAACATTAAAAAAATTTTGTGGAGGTTTACATCAGAACAAAGAGAGCCATGAGCCCATAAAATACACTTTATGAAAGCAAAACAGAACAGACCAAAAGACCTGGTTTTCAGGTTTTCAATATATATATATATAAAGCTCTATAGTAATTACACAATAAAACATCTTGTAGTTGGCATACCCCTAAGATGTTTGCATTTGACTTTGGGGATTTTGGATCCTGTCTTATCAAATAAAATTTTCCTAACAAAATTTGGTTGACTTGAGCAAAATTTCTGACGTGCAATGGGAAAATAAGAACCTCAAACAGAAAGCAAATCGTCTTCGTGGATTTAATTGCCATTGACAGAGAAAGGCCATTGGGCTGGAAAGATAATCATCGTTCAGCCAAAAGGCATGATACAGTCTGAAATTAAGGAAAAAATTCTATTAAGTTAAAATAGCTGGAAGATGGAATTTAATAAAGAAAATATTTAATTTAAATGATTTGCCTTATATTTTATTTTTATTTTGGTCAGTGAAATTTCTCACTGCAAATGTGACATGTATGGCTAAATATCACATGTCTAGGCCAGGTATAAAGTGATATTTATTGATACATGTCAATCTTGAGAGAAAAAATAATGGACCCACTGCTTTTAAGTTTATTGCATTTCCATACCAAGCCAAGTTTCCCCGCCCCCATGGCTTAAGAAGAATCCTAGTTTATTTTACATCCAGGCCCAGGGAAGACATTTTGACCCAACAGTTCACTCATAAAGAGATTCAGACATGATCACAGCAAAGGAGGGGCTCCTGGGTGGCTCAGTGATTGAGTGTCTGCCTTTGGATCCTGGGGTCCCGGGGTCCTGGATCCAGTCCCACATCTGACTCCCTGCATGGAGCCTACTTCTCCCTCTGCCTATGTCTCTGCCTCTCTCTGTGCGTCTCTCATGGATAGATAAATAAATAATCTTAAAAAAAAAATCACAGCAAGGAGAACTCCCTCCCTTCCTGAGTTGGACCTCAGCTCAGATGGAGGCCTCGGTCCCTTCTACACTGAAGCTGCCACCATGGCTTGGTTTCCTATTTGTGGAGCTGCTGTAGTTCTTCTGTTTCCCATGTTGCTTCTTCTCATTTTGCTTCCTTTGTAAATGCCCTCACCTGGTCTACCCCTGCTGCAGGCCACTTTCTCCCAGCCCTCACCCTCATGCTGGAGGCTATGGCAGCTATGGCTTTTCCAGGTGGGCCATGTGATTGAAATAAAATCAGGTCTTGATGTGGACATGGCTGGAATCTGAGTGAGCTTTCCCTCCCTCCCCAGAGTCTGAGCCTCTGTACTGAAGACAAGACCGCATCTCCTGTATCCATATTCATGGATCTGAATGAAGTCCGTGGGCTAATATTTGCTTGACTATGAAGTCTTTCTCCAATCTCTTTTCTCCAAGAGACATTAAGTCTCCATAGTTAGGGGAGTCATTAATTCATCTACTTGTTTATTTATTTATTCATCTTGTTTTTCTTAGGGGCCACACACTTGCACCTGTGCCTGGAAATACAAAGATTATTGAGAAGAACCATTGTTAAGGGAAGACAGTTGTGCTTTAGACTGAGGTGGGATTTTCTTTCAAAGTTTCCCCAAGATCAGGCCCAGGGTGCAGGCGCCCTAGACTCAGACCTGCTCACTTGACTTCTGTTCTTTCTCATCAACACTGTCCCCAACCCTTGATGGATGCTTTAGCCTGTTGCCTCTCTCTTACTCTCTCTCTCTCTCTCTCTCTCTTTCTCTTATTTCTATCATTCCTGTTGCAGGAATGCAGGCCCAGAGTTTGCTTTGTATTTGGAGATGTGGTAAGAAATCATGGAAGACTGTATCTCAGGGCCTGTATGTTCTCTGTGGGGTAGGAGGTTAATGCAGTGGCCAGAGGCAGGGTAAGAACTAAGGAAAGTAGTCAGGTGTCACCGAGGTCACGCTAGCTCTGCATCTCCTTTTTCTTAGGCACGGTGGCCCTCAAAAAGCCCCACAAGTGTTTCAGGGGTTGCCAGAGAACCTTTTTTTTTTTTTTTTTAAGATTTTATTTATTCATGAGAGACACGGAGAGAGGAGCAGAGACATAGGCAGAGGGAGAAGCAGGCTCCATGCAGGAAGCCTAATGTGGGACTCGATCCCAGGACCCTGGAATCATGACCTGAGCCGAAGGCAGCCTCTCAGCTGCTGAGTCACTGGTGTCCCAGGCTAGAGCATCTTTTTTATGCTCAGAGGTATGTCCATTCCACTGTGTCAGGGTTTCCACAGTGCTCGCAGGCACTGTGGGTTTCTACTAGTGGCCCCAGCTGCTGCGCAGCCAGGGACCGAGGTCACTCCTCTGACTCTTAGTGGCTTCTCTGGGCTGTGGTCCTGCCCACTGCTTCTTCTGACTTGGTAGTTTCCTACTCTGGCCCCTCCAAGTGAGCTCTGTGAGCATGCTCCAGAGCTGTGTTACTAAGGGCTTCATGGGTTCTAATATGAAACCCCCCAGCTCTTTCCATTTTTACTTCTTTCTCTCTTGTATACAGACAAGTCCTCAAGGGCTGGCTTAAGCATACATCAGAATGAGAGCCACCTTGCTGTTCTCAAAATCCCTAGTATGCTCCACTGACTAAGGCTCTGTTACTGGTTAACATCACTGTGCTGTAAATAAATTCAGTCTTCAAGGCATCTTCAGATAGCATCCTCTCCCACCCTACCCCATTAATAAGTCTCGAGCCCTGAGTTGTCATGTCCAGACCTCAGACAACCCTCTCTTCATAGCTCCCCATGATGTCCACGCAGCCCAGAATGTGACAGCAGGAAACTAAGACTTAACTTAAAATCCATGCCAAGAAAGTTTTACAACAGCTGCCTAGAAGCTGGAGAATGTACCAGGATCAGAAAAGTTATGAAACTGCTGAAAGTTACAAAATTCCACTCATTTCTCCATGGAGACTAGCGACCTTCGATTGAAGTGGGAGCTTCTAGCATCTGTAATTTTTCCAGCAGTGTTGGGCAGCTCAGGGAGGAAAGAGAGGTTTGAATTGGATCAGGGTTGAGGATGAGCAGGGCTGGTAAGGCGTGGTGATCCAGAGCGTGAGGGGACTGAGAAAGTTGGTAAAATCGTCTTTGGGATGATGGATTGGGAAGCTCAGCTGGGTGGAGCCAAGAAGGAAGGGGAATCTAGGGAATTGGTAGAGTCATTTGTTTAGCAAGCATTTATTGATCCCTGATGATGGGCCAGGCAGGTACAGGCATAAGTGCTGGGATAACTGCCCTTGAGGACTTTATAGGCTAGTTGGGAGGTATTATATGGTGTAGCATGTTACCTGCTACAACAGTCTGGAATGCATAGGAGTACAATAGAACTTTATTTTGGAAAATTGGCTGGAGGAAATCCTATCTCCATGGAGACCAGGTAGGAAAGAAGGAGTTAGCCAGAGAGAGGAAAATGTGCTCTCAGGCAGATGGACCAGCATGGATGAAGGTGGAGGGGAGAAAGAGGATGGGGCATGAAGGAATGTAGAGGAGTCATGACAGATGCGGCTGAGAGGTCCGCGGGGAGCTGCATCAGGCAAGGGGTCATGTGGCCTCGTAGGATGCTTGCAGGGTTATCTACTCAGCCTGGTCCCTTCCCTTCCACCTGGACCCCCAGTAAACTGCCAGCAAGGGGAGGGCCCAAAATCCAAGTCTGTGTGATGCTGACTGTGCTTCCCTCGTCATAGCTGATCCAACCACTGGGATCACAGTTCAGCATATTCACAGAGGAGCATAGAAGGCTGGTGGAAGGAGAGAGAGAGAGAGAGAGAGAGAGATACTGAGAGAGGGGGAGGGGAGATTTATTGAGTAGCCAGCTTCCAGGTTTTCCAAGAGGTTGTAATAAACAACAAAGCTGTGTCTGTGTAATTAATTCCCCCTTTTTGAGCCCAGTCTAGGACAAGTGGGTAACTGTTTATTGCAACCAAAGGAGCTTTGGAGGGACACCTGGGTGGCTCAGTGATTGAGCATCTGCTTTGGCTCAGGTCGTGATCCTGGAGTCCTGGGATAGAGTCCCACATCGGGCTCCCCGCAGGGAGCCTGCTTCTCCCTCTGCCTGTATCTCTGCCTCTCTCTGTGTGTCTCTCATGAATAAATAAATAAAATCTTTAAACAAAACAAAACAACAAAAACAAACAAAAGAAACAAAGGAGCTTTGGACTAGGCTCACCAGGGAGAGAATATAAATGAGAGGAATGGGCCCCAGGCAGAACTCTGGAACAGCAATAAGGGTAATGTTGTTTTAGTTTTAAATAGTCACAGACTTTTCTAATCTAGGCTGTGGTTTCCTTGGCTGTACAAGTACAACTTCATGGCTTACTGAGTGCAGGGGTCAGCAAACTATGGTCGGTGGGCCACATCCAAGCCACAACTTATTTTCATAAACAAAGTTTTAATGAAACAGAGACACCCATTCATTCACATGTTGTCTACAGCTGCTTTGACCCTATAACCACGGAGTCACATAGTTATAAGGGAGACAATATGGCCTGCAAGACCTAATCTATTTCCTGTATGTCCCTTTAAAAAAGTTTGCTGACCCTTGATCTCTTTGATTCCTCTTAGTTCTGGGATCCACGCCCACAAACCTTTTCTAGACACACTTTTTAGATTTTTCGTAATTCTTTGAATTCTTGTTCCCCCTCCAGTATGGATGGAAGATCCACACTTTGTCTCTGTTGACTGAGATGTTCTTTCCATAGAAGGATTTTCTGGGCATCACACTCTTGGTGAATCTTTCCTCAGAGATGCTTTAACCCATTCAAAGGTTTTAACAATCATTCACAGTGGTGGTCTTGACTTGACCCTTATGAGATAAGGGTGGGTAATATCAGACCTTCTCCATTTTATCTTTTCCCAGGTGGTGTTGAATGGCTTTCTTCTTTCAGCCTACAAGCCTCTGAATTTCCAGATTTTCTTTTCTGTCTCATTCATACTTGCACACCTGCCAACACTTTTCTGAACTCGTCCTTTTCTTGTGCTACCTTGTCAACAGCAGCCAACAACAGCTACCACGTCTACTAATGCTCTGTCTTCTAATCATCTCTCTAGATCTGTGAGTTTATTTACCTTCCAAGTAATCTGAGGTGACAGTTTTACCCATTTGTCACCACTTTTTTTCATGCTGTGTATTGTCTTCCTCACCTCCAATAACTGATTCCTCAACACACTAATTACTTATTACCCAATGCAACATATAAGTTACTTCTAGGTACTATTGAAACCTATTTGTTAAATGCCACCAGGAAAACTCCTATAGTCAAACAAAATTCACTTCTTTGCATAGTAGGGGCACCGTAGGTGAGTGGCTTGGGAAGACAAGTCAAGAGAGACTTGCTATAGGACTTGAATTTGTGCAGGGTGATGGCAGGGAGAATTTAAGGAACCTCCTAGGAGGTTTAAAGAAGTGAGGGCTCATTCGAGATTGGGTGCTTTCAGGAATTGGGGAGCAGTTCAGTGATAATCTCAATAATTTTTATCTAGGAGATGAGGGGCACAAAGTGAGGCTAAGGTTGTCACTGGTAAGGAAGTAGTGATTATTCTTGGGGAGTAGTCCTGAGGCCTGTCCATGAGGACATCCAGGATATCCAGGAAGGACATTGGGACCAAAACCAAAGAAAAGAGCTGGTGATGAACAGCTCTTGCTCAGGACCGAGGAAACTTTTTTTGATCTCTGAGCCAACCTTGTTTGGATGACCTTCAGCACACGGCATAAAATGTGCCTTTAAATGTGCATTAAAAAAAAGGAACAAAAACTCTTGAGTGGCAAAAGGAAGCCTTTGGGACAAGGAACATCTACCTCTTTATGTTGCTTAATGTTACTGTCATAGAGGTGCCCAGAGACCTTGGCAGTGAGTGCATGTCTATAAATCTTAAAAATCAATCAACTGATCAATATGTAAGGAGGGCTGGTAGATGTGCCCACTTAAAGCACTAAATGCCTGGTCCAAGTTGGCCTTTCTCATTTTCGAGGAGACTTTGATAAACAGGGGATATGCAAAAGATCATAAAGATGACCCTTGTTTCTCTCTCTCCTTCCTACTCTTTTCAAAATCATGCATTTTGAAGTCAGCTGGGATCGAGGGAATTGAATATGCACATTTTGAAGAAAAGGAACCACTGGAGCATCTATAAATACTGAGGAATAATAACGGAAGGAAAAAGGACAAGTTATTGACTGTCGTTAAAAGTACAGCAAAGAATAATGGGCCTCTTCGGAATGAGGATGACTTTTCAGTTATGATGGATCCAACTTCTAACACTGAGGAGTGGGGAGTGGAGCGAGGTCTGCAGACAGAGGCCCCTCTCTGGCATTCAGAGCCAAGCAGATGAAAACTGAAAGAGCAAAAAAGTACAACCAACAGTATTGCCTCTACCAGGGGCTTTCCATGGCTCCATAGGTTTGTTTATTCAGCCCCAAGATCTAGAATTTTGTTTCTCTTTGTAAATGTTGTGTTGACTCACTTAGATTCCTTCATTTCTTCCCTCCCCTGCCCTCCAGTGCCTGTAGTTGTCTCTTAAAAATTTTATTGTGTGAGTCCAGTTTGCTTTTCTCTTCATGTTGATCCTTTTGGTACACTGAATGCGTACCCATGTTCCTCATTCTGGTGCCTTTCCTTGCAACTGTCTCCTGCTGGTGTGGATGCTAGGCGATTTGAACACAGTAACGCCCTAGAAAGAAATTTTTCTCTTACTCACTTTCTTAGCTCATGTTGCTTATTGCTATTCTTTGCAAAGCTCATGACTAAGAACAGTTGGTCAGTCATATTGTCTTTGTGCAGAAAGGATTTGAAGAAAAATATGTGGCTCCATTTATGCTGGAAAAATATGTGGCTCCATTTATGCTGGGATACCTGAACAAATACACTAGCATTTATATACAAAAAACAAAGCCAACAAAAACTAGACTATCCCTTGCCATAGCCTCCTTATTTTACCACTTACTGCCAAAGATCAAAAGTGTCTGAGCTTCTCTTTGGGAACTGCCCTTGCAGCATATTTATAAACCACATCAGAAAAGTGGTCTCATTACTTATTAATGACATCTTTCTATTTGACCTAAAATTATATTACCTAACATTGTCACCCATCTTATTTAGCTCAGTCTGCCTCATATCGCTTTATTTACAGGGTGATATCTGAGTGATAAAGTATTTGACAACACAGGTCATTCAGAAGAGATGCTGATTATGACCAGCAGTTTTACCTGCAGTGGTATATTTCCTCTGAATAGCAACTCTGCTCTCTGCTATTCCAAAACACTTTTTTGAAATAAAAATAACCTATTTATGGTGTACTTTGACATTTGTTTGACTTTCCAATATCCAATCCTAACTGCTCAATTGGGGGAATCCCTATTATGTGTGATCTTCATGATGTAGTGGGTGGTGCCTGGTCTCTTACTCCTGATGGTAAAAGGTCGGAGGCTTTCTTCTCCCTTTCAACTGGCTTCCAGACCTGTGACAGAGTCCTGACTCATTCAGTATTCTGTTGAGCAAATCCAAACAAGGCAAAGGTATTTTAGTGTTCATTCAATATGGAGGTGGCATCAAAGTCCTGGGTGATGACAATGGCATCTGATGGTGGTGAAGGAAGTATCTTAGGCCAGTGCTACTAAGGGATAAATGTGCTTCCTGCTTCTCAGTCCTCAAGAGACAGTTCCTGTACATCTTGCTAGCTGGGTCACCCTAGGACACATCAGTTTTCTGAGGTCCTAATCCCCTCTCCACAAATCCCCTCTTCTGATCTAAGAAAGCAGAGATGATTTCTGTAAAACTATTGGCTGAAGGCATCCATTAGAATCTCTAAAAAGTTGACCTCAGACTTGGAAAGCAAGCAAATGTTTTTGTTAAATGACAGAATTATAGTGAGGAACACCCTGGTGGGCTGGGATGTGGACCCAAACCAATGAGATGCAATTAAGCAAGTATGCATGTGAAATCCAGTGCATTTGGATTGAAAACATAAAAAGTTTCACAGGGTGGAAATTTGATATAGCAGTACTTTATGTGACAGTGTTTTGTGGTTTTATTGTAACCTAAAGTTCAATGTGGATATTCCCTGAGGTGACAGGACTATCATCCCCAGGGACAAGGAGGTGGCTTTAAGAGACTTATATTTGGTTCTGTGTATTTTTGCCTTGTGAACCCAAGTTAGTTTTTAGAAAGTTTAATCAACTGGCTGCCTATCTATTATGATTATTCTAGCTCTACTAATCTGTGTAAAATTAAAAAACATTTTTTGAAAGAACTGTTTAAATCCCTTAAGATTATTTAAAACAATTGTGTACACCTTCCTTTTTTAAATGAGATATCACAAAGAGCATTACAAATAGGGAAGAAAGCCTCTCATTTGCCTATCAAACTTCTCTTCAGAAATGATGCAAGCAAGAAGCAAGTGGAGTGAAATAAAGTGTTGAAAGAAAAAAAAATAAGTGTAGAAAGAAAGAAACCACCAACTTAGAATTCTGTATCCAATGAAGTTATTCTTCAAAAGTGAAAAATGGAGACAAACACAATGGGGAGAATTTGTTGTCAGAAGACCTGCCCTGAAAGAAATGTAGAAATAGTTCTTCAGGGAGAAGAATTTAATATAGGTCAGAAACATAGGTCTACATAAAACAAGAGTTTTAGAGAAGGAAGACATGATGGTAAAATGAAAAATTTTGTTTTTCTTGATCTTAATTGATCTAATTGATAATAGTTTGTTCAAAATAATAATGGTGATAATGCATTCAGTCACGTAGCTTAGATGTGAGTGAATGACAGCAATGGTGTAAGGAATGGCAGGGAAGGATGGGACATACTCTGCTTGAGCATACTTGGATTGCCCTGGGAGGTAGTATGCTATTATTTGAAAGTGGACTTGGGTTTATTGTACATGTGTACTGCAAATTCTAGGGCAACCACTAAAAAAATTAAACAAAGAAGTATAATCGATATGCTGAGGCAGGAGAGAAATGGAATCATATAAGATATTCAATAAAAACCAGAGAAGGCTGAAAAAGGAAGACAAAAAAAAAGAAATAAGGAATTAGAATAATGAATAGAAATGTTATAGAGGTGTCTGGGTGGCTCAGTTGGTTGAGCGTCCAACTCTTGGTTTCAGCTCAGGCCACGATCTCATGGGTGGTGGGCTCAAGCCCTCATCAGGCTCTATGCTCAGTGAGAAGTCGGCTTGAGGATTCTCTCCCTCACCCTCACTCTCTCTCTCTCTTTCTCTCTCTCTCAAATATATAAGTAAATCTTAAAAAAAAAGAAATCATTATAAATATGGTAAATCTTGATCTGTGTTAATAATCCCTTTAAATATGAATGGTCTAAATACACCAATCTGTCAATGGTAAAATGTCCAGATCCTTTAATCTCATTTTCTTGATAAAGACTCTATTATAATCATAAATAAATATACATATTTATATATAAATAATATATAAATGCTGATGGCATTGGTGTTAGAAGTTGGGGAAGGAGACTGACTTGGAAGTGAATTAGGGAAGACACTGAGCTGAGCTTGAGATGCCACTCAAGCTACTTTCAGGATGCTGGGGACATCCAGTCAATAGATTTTTCCATATACCTGTAGTCCAGGTCTATTTGTGTTCCCTACGTAACCTGGAGGTGCCCAAGGACCACAGTCCCTAAAGGATCAATCTGGCGGTGATATTGTATTTGAACTTAGTATTTGTTTACCACTTAGTGTATACTCAGTGTAGGTCCTGGACACTTGGAACTGAACAAGACACTGTTCCTGCGACCACAGTGTTGGACAGGTGGACATATAAATGAATTACATAAATAACGAGCAGCAAGTTGCTGGATTTCATAATTTATGAGTTATCTAGTTTTTATATTCAGAGGCCAAAACCCAATAGTGTTTAGATAGATTTTGTTTGGTCTACATATATTTAAATGTTTATTTTTATTTATTTTTTAAAGATTTTATTTATTTATTCATGAGAGACACAGAGAGAGGCAGAGACACAGGCAGAAGGAGAAGCAGGCTCATGCAGGGAGCCCAATGTGGGACTCGATCCCTAGACCCTGGGATGAGGACCCAAGCCAAGGTGGACACTCAACCACTGAGCCACGCAGGTGCTCCTATAAACAAAAATTTACATTTTTAAAAATTGCTGTCAATATTTATAAATGAGGATAATTCACATAAAAATAAGGGATTTCAGCTTTTCTGGAAAAACAAGAAACGAGAAGATCTGATGCCACTAGCCCTGCTTTCCCACACCGTGATAAGAGGCCAGAGCTGAGGCAAGAGTACGTCCTTCAGATAAGGCATGTGTTGTCCAGCTGGTCACATTCTATGTCACACCCTGTCGCCCCTGACATGGAGGCCACATGTCTGTTCCCTTTTATCCTTGTGCTTATATGTTTTCCTGGGTTCATTTTACATTATCTCTCGGCCCTGTAAGCGTTTGTGTTTATGAGCTCTATTATAACTTTAATTCTCATGAAAAGCAACATATAGACGAGTACCAAATGAGTGCTTTACTTCATCACCAATATTGAAGAGAGGTCTGCTTACGCCTGTTGTCCTTAACAGCATTCCCTTCAAAGTGCCCCCATGATGTGTAGCCAAAGCACACATTTATCATCAGCAGACCTTCAAATCACAGACAAGGAAGCATCCTTTTCATCTCTCTCTGCTCAGGTCTGGAGTGGAAGGCTTGGACATTTTGATATGATTTATCAGACTTTGGCTGAAAAAGTTCAACATTTGTTGCTATTTAGGACATTCATTGTCTCTCAAGCTGGCCATGTGCCTCCCCTCTCCGAGAGATCTGGGGTGGGAGCATGTGGTGAGCATCTGTAGGTGAATGAAGCACAGAGTCAGCTCTGGGGTTTCCACTAGCAATATGGGTGATCATGCTTTGTCCTGCTACGATTAGACTGGATGGAAGGGTGAAGAGACCCCGTGGCGGGTGTTGGGAGGGAAAATCATGCTGGGCAGAAACAGAAAGGAAGTGCAAAAAAGGTATCCTCATGCATTCCATGGGCATCTACGTTGGGGAGAACCTGCATTTTGTTGGTGGGCATGGAGGATATATGAGTACCCTGGTCTCTTATCTTCATTGTCCCACTGACTAGCTGGGGACTTAGGGCTGGAGGAAGCTTCTCTGTTTTGGTTTTCTTGTCCGCAAAAGGGAGGAAACTAGTAGTAGCTTCTAGAGTTGTTTGTAAAAATGAAATGTAAAAAACAACACAGTGCTTGGTGTGTGGCAATTGTTCAGTCAACAAATGGTAATTACTATTGTAGCTATAACCAGTACAGGAAAAAAAGAAGTTGCCCACGCCCAGTTAAATTTGAATTTCAGATATATATATATTTAAATATAAAGATGTCCCAGGCAATAATATTTGGGACATACTTACACTAAAAAATTTTGTTGTTCATCTGAAATTCAAATTTAACTGGTTATTTTGTATACTTACTTGCTAAATCGGGTGACTCTAAGCAAGTAGGCTCCCAACCTTCATTCATTCAGGCAACACATGTTTACTGAGCACCTACTGTATGCCAGGCACCGCTCTTATTGATGGAAAGTAAATCCAACAAGATTGCTGATTGTGAGTAGGTTACATTCGAGCAGGAAGAGACAGCAAGCAGCAGGTATTAAACAATTAACTTATGTAGAATAGGAGAGGATTATAAATCCTATAAGGAAAAAAAAAGCAGAGTGAGTTAGTGTTCAGGGAGTGCTGGGAGGCTGTGGTACAGATAGTGACATTCTTTAAGGAGATCCCTATAGGCCACTTAAAAGATGAGATCTGAGCAGAGACTGAAAGAGGGTGAGGAGCTAGGAGCTTTCTGGGCTGTGCACACAGTTGGAAAAACTGCTGAGCTAGGGTGGGTGCCCAGCACATTCCAGGAAAAGCAAGGAGGCTGAGTCCCTTGTACCCCATGGAGAGCACAACCACAAAGCTTGAGGCAGTACTTGAAGCCACCAATTTCTGCCTAGAAGCTGCTGTCTGAAGCTCTTCTTAGGCCGGCAAGAATTCTCCTTCCACTACTTGGACCAGCCTCCCAAAAAAGACCCTGACAGGGTGAAGTCAGTGAGGTGCCAGGATGTAAAATTTCAGGAGATGCTCACTCTCAGGCCTTGTCCTGGGTACTTCTTGAAAGTTTGTGCCCTCGGGGCCTCACTCATGTCATCCTCATCCTGGCTCCGCTTCTAGAGGTGAGTTCCTTAGCCTTAAAGCCTCTCCCCTTCCCACACACCCAGGATCCCCACTTCACCCCTACTGGGAACCCATGCTTTGGCTCTGCTGAAGCTTAGGTTGGTCCTCTCAGCCAGGTCCTTCCACACTCACCTCCACCTCCTCTCAAGGACCCTGCTTTCTCTCCCTCTAATCTAGGTCCTAGGAAGACGTTAGTGTCTCAGGTATTCTGCATATATTTGAACCCCAATTGTGAGATGGGCTTAAGGTCTTTCCCATAGGGCTCCTAGACCCAATGCAAATTTGGTATGTGTCCGAGCATCTGTTCCAGAGTCAGTAAACTTTTCATGGAGGCAAGAAGTTCCTAGAATATTATGAGATGATGCCTGAGGTCAGGTTCCCCCAGGTCACTGGTACAGAATTTTGACTATAAAGATTTTTGAGGCAGGTGGAAAGATGCATAGAGAACAGGTAAAAGAATCCTAACCTAAGGAGTCTGGGTGAAACAGAAGGCAAGCCTACTTCTGAGTCCATGGAAGACTTATGGAGACTCCGTTATCCCCCCAAACCAATGTAACCTGGTAGATTGGAGTGAGCAACCTTCAGTCTGCAGGCCAAATCCAGCCGCTGCCTATTTTTGTCAATAAAGTTTTGTTGGAACAATCATTCCCATTTTGTTTATAAACTACTGATGACTGCTTTTGCGCTAAAACAGCAGAGTATGGCCCTCAAAACCTACAGTATTTGCTATCTCTGATCCTTTATGGAAAACTTTTGCCAGGCCTCATAACAGATTCTCCTCTTGACCTCTGCTCCAAATATTCAATTACACATTTATTATGTTTTCATATCTTAGGCGTCTCATCTGGGCTTTGGATATAAGGATGGGGAAGGAGCAAGAAGACAAGAGAACATAAAATGTAAGGAGGATACCCTATCTAAGAAAGTTGAGGGGGTGTGGGCGAGAAACAGTGAATGGTCTCTTCATCTGGAAAGTTGATGATACTGCATACCCCTTCAGTTTTGGGGAAGGTGAGGAAAAGTAAGTATAAAAAAAGAGTAGCAGAAAACAAAGAACTAGGGCGAGAAGGAGCAAGGTCAATTGGCTGCTCTGCCATGGGTAGGGCAGGTGGCTTTGGTGTGTCCCCACAGTTTTGCTCTCTGCAGGAAGTACAAACAGTTCCCATAAAGGTTAATGCTTCCTGTGAAGGGGAATACTGCAGAAATTTTCTGTTCTTATCATCTTGGAGGCTTCACTTTCCTCTCTTGGTTCCTCCCAAGAAGTCTGATCGTTCTAGAAGCAGACATAAAGAAGACATACATACGTGGCAAATGCTTGAGCCACATTATTTTTTGGAAAGACAGGTTGTACTCTAACCTTCCAAAAGGAGAGCCAGGAGCCTGAGCAGAATTTCTCCCTCCATTTAAAGCAGAAGTAGGAACTGAACATTGATGGCGCGGTGAGAACATGTTAGAAGGTAAGCACGAAGCTTGTGTCATCGGAAAGAAACTATTAAAAACATTTGATGTGTGTGTGTGTGTGTTGAGGTGTGTGTTGTCAAATTAGATGGTGGAGAATGGGTTTGATGGGTTTAAGTCATCTTTCTATACTGTTACAGGCTAGACTGGCTCCGGTGGGGTGCATGTGTATAATGCTTAGTGAGAGCATGATATAAAAGTCACTCAAAGTGTTGATATAAAGATGAAACTATTTTTTTTTTAATGTAAGGAAGAGGCTGGGATCCCTGGGTGGCTCCCTGGTTTAGCACCTGCCTTTGGCCCAGGGCATGATCCTGGGGTCTGGGATCGAGTCCCACTTCTGGCTCCCTGCATGGAGCCTGCTTCTCCCTTTGCCTATATCTCTGCTTCTCTCTCTCTCTCTCTCTGTGTCTCTCATGAATAAATAAATAAAATCTAAATAAAAATATGTAAGGCAGAGGCTGTCATCCTAAGAAGGAATTCATGTTAGCTGCTACAGTCCTGCCGATACATGGGGACACCTACTTTTCTTCACTATTACCTCTTGATTGGTTAGTGGAGACAGTCCCAGGCATCACATCTCCCAGACAGCCAGGGTTGTTGTATTTTCCTCTAAGATGAGCTGTGTGATGGTCTATCTAGTTAAAATTTTGGGTGAATAATTGCTAAGTTTGAACAACTCATGCAGCTGTGGTGTTTCGCAGAAACGGGATTTCAAGGTACATGAGTTCCATTTTCGATTTCCTAATTTACCCTCTGTCTCTGTAGTTCAAGACAATCATTGGAAGCAGCTCATAAATGTTAAAATAGAACAATATAAAGATAAACAGTTGACCTATAATATGCTGACAATGGAAATACCTTTTTGTTACTCGGGATTTTCTGATTTTTCTACAACAAACAGATTAATGTAAAATGTAAGATATCAACAACAAGAAAAACTGAAAGCAAAAACAAGCAAAACTGTTTCCCAATTGATCTTTGCCTTCATCTGTAGTCATGATGTGGCCCAAGTAACCAGAACCACAGGATCTGAAGTAGACTTGTCAGAGACCCAATGATCCACTTCGAGGACACATTAAAGAGTTTAGTTAGTCTGGATGTAACTAAGACTTGATGGATCTTCCTCTCTGAGAGTATTTATTAGTAGCATAAATAAGTCTAAGCAAGGCTGCAAGTCTCAGATAACAGTGCAAGATTTGGAAATGAAGACAGTAATACTTTTATACGGTAGGAATATAAGAAATGCCTGTCTCTGCTTGTGTCCAGCATCTTAACAAGAGCATCTGTAAAGGACGTAGTAGTACAGTTCACCACCAGTGTTGTTGTCACATAGGGGTGGGTGTCGTACTCTTGCACTGAAGTTCAGTTTCTGGAGCTACTTCAGTTCTGAATCTGTGTGATTATATTGGCCTCCCCACCACTGCATATGGCATGTAGCCAAACATTCTAGAAATATGGCCACTTTCAGAGATAATGCCCTAGTGACTTTGATAATGAACCCCATTTACACATACAGATGCCAGACCCTTGCAGTACAGAGCAAAGAAGTGAGTGTGACTTGTTCCTAAGTGACAAATCAGCAGGTCTGGTGAAGCTAAAAGCACTTAACATCTGGGAGCACAATCACAATTCTTAAGGCTGAAGTGGGAGTATCAAAGAAAATTCTGGAGTGGACTCGCTAGTCCAGGCCTGAGGCCAGCTTCTGGTTTCTACACTTATTCCATCATATTCACTTGCTGATGGGATTAGTCAAACAACCTGTAGGATTTAGATACTTTCTCTTTCACTTTTCTGTTGGTTTCAACTCCTTTGCCTAGAACGCTGTATTCTTCCCTGATGCTCAGTGATGATGGAACGGCATGACATATAGAGGCGTATCTAATTTCCCTTAGGTATTTTTCACTATTTCTGCCAAGCAGCACTAATCATTCAGGCTATACTCACCTAAATCAAAGTGGACTTGGTGATTAGATAATTAGAATTTATCTTCAACAGCAGCCTTTCCTGAATGATACCATATATCAGATACTGTGCTTTATATACTGGTGGATTGAGAGACATGGGGGTATCAGACACCATTTCACTAGGGCTCAGTGTGTATCCATCTTGGTGAATACTCTAATTCCCAATATATTTAGCTCTACTCATGAACTCTGGGGTCTTGGTCAAGCCCATTAACTTTTATGACTCTTAGTGCTCATCTATAAAATAGAAATTACTACACTTCTAAGGGCTTATGTTATGAGCAAATAAAAAACAAACAAACATATAGCAGTGCCCTCTTATCCACAGTTTTACTTTTTGTGGTTTCTGTTATCCGTGGTCAACCACAGTCTGGAAGCAGATCATCCTTTTTCTGACATGTATTCAGATGGTCAGTAGTAGCTTAATGCTACATCACTCACTTCTCTTCACCTCATCACATAGCCATTCTATCATCTGTCATCATCACAAGAAGAAGGGTGACTTTTAGACAATAAGATATTTTGAGAGAGACCACATTCATATAACTTTTATTACAGTATAGTGCTATAGTTGTTCTGCCTTAATATTAGATAGTGTTACTAAATTTCTTACCGTGCTTAGTTTGTAAATTAATCTTTGTCATAGCTATGTGTGCATAGGAAAAAACATAGTATTTTTAGTGGTCAGTACTATCTGCGGGTTCAGGCATCCACTAGGGGTTTTGGCCCGTCTCCCCTGTGGATAAGAGGGGACTAGTATAAATGAAGGAAGTTCATCATACAATTATACAAATGTAAAATTACTGTTACTCTTGTCAGACAGGAAGACCTGTCACGTACAAATGACAATTGACTAAAAGAATAGATTGCCAAACTACAAGTCCATTGGGGAAGCCAAATCTGTAGGTCATGTAGAGGTCTCTGTCAGTGATTTTGTAACATGTAAATGATCCATATGCAAACTCAGTCCATGCTCTGATGAAGGCGACACGATGCCCGGCACATAGTAGAAGTCCAATAGGAATTGAATAGAATCGAGTCTTAAAGAGTGTGCAGAGGTTGGATAGGCCAATAGTGCAGTGGATGGACGTGCCAAGCAGAAGCACAAAATGTTCCCTGGGTATTGGAGAAATTTTCAGAAGTTTGGTTTGAGAGTTGATAAGAGATGAGGCCAAGAAGTAAACAAAGGCTGGGTCCCGAGAGGCCTTGTATCCTCTGCCTGAGGTTTTTTTGGGTCCATTCTGAAGGCAATCACAAGCACTGGAAAAATTTTAAATAGAAGATAAATATGTTCATATTGGCCTTTCAGAATGATTTCTTTGGTGGCGTGCTTTTGATGAGTAGAGAGTCCAGGAGCAGCATATCACGGTGGTCCAGGTGAGAGGTGGGTGGGTTTGAGATAAGTAGTGGCAGTGGAGGATGGAGAGCAGGAGACAGTTGTGAAGAATTGACATGACTGGAGTTTTTTTGAAACTGACCGGGAGTGGCTGGTGCAGAGAAACTGCCTTCCCTATCTTTGAACAGTTGTTTAAACAATTGCTTGAGAAGTCAGCAGGAGAATGGGCATCCTGGTCACAAGACCAGTGGTTGTGGATTTTCTGAAGATAGAGTGTTTAACCCAAGCAGCTTAGCTTGTTAATACCTATAGAAAATGTTTTTTTCCCCCTCAACTCATGTAATTGCTCCTGTCCTTCATAATATCTCCCTGCTTTCATCCTACAAGTGGGACACAATCTGGGTTGTTGTTGTTGTTGTTGTTGTTGTTGTTGTTGTTTTTAAGATTTTATCTATTTATTTATGAGAGACATGCAGAGAGAGGCAGACATAGGCAGAGGGAGAAGCAGGCTCTCTGCGGGGAGCCCGATACAGGACTCGATCCCAGGACCCTGGGGTCACGCCCGGAGCCAAAGGCAGACACTCAAGTGCTGAGCCACCCAAGCATCCCACTATCTGTTTCTGAATCTTTGCTCCCCAAATTGCAATTCTTTGATGTCAAATAAGTGCTCATTTGTCTCTTATTGCAGCTCTTTATTTTTTGGTCAACAGAGTCAAAGGGATTCACGAAGCACAGTTGCCAGGATTTTTGGTGACTTGAGTGTATATATGTAGGTCTGGATGGCTGATGCATGGAACCATTAACAAGGGTAAAGCAAATAGATGGACAAAGTCCATAAAGAAGAGGGTAAATTATACCCATGATCTGTTTTAAGAAAACAGCAATGTTTCATATGTTCTAGATAGATTTTCACCTAATATACAGAAAACCTCCGTAGGTGTCTCTTTCCCTTGATACTGCAGGTAAGCTGAGTGGTTCTTAAGGGCCGTCTACTCGGACTCCTTTCAAAGGGCCAAACGATGGATAAGGAGCCAAGACCTGTGTTTGTTAGTGAGGAGCTGGTTTCATCTACTTGGTGACAACCTGCTCCTGAACTCTTTCCAGCCATGGATTTTTGATTAAATTCATCAACCATTGTCCTGCTACAGTTGCCACTGAATAGATTATGTGTATATGGTTGGCTTAGTGGAAAATTTTGTTGGAACAGCTTTTGGAATCATTTAAAACAGATACTGGTGAGTGTCTTATAGCCGAGGCTCTGTCTTCCCGTTCATTTACTGTTTCAAATTCAGCCTCAGAACTGTGTTTCATCATTTTAATTCTGAAATTTGTGTTATGTGTAAAATATTATAATACAAGAAACATGGAAAGATTCTAGCTTCTGGGCAAGTATTACTGGCTTTTGCACCATAACTATGAATTTCTTGGAGACAAGGATTCATTTTGTTTATTTCTGAGTTTTCGCAACAAAAAGTTTCCGGCACATATGAATGTTTCACAGATATTTGTGGAATGTGGAATGGCTGAATTTAAGTGGTATCTTTTTATTTTTCTTTTATTTTAAATAATTTTGTTGTCTATTTTATATTTTGTTGCTTTAAATAATTTTGTTGTCATTTTATTATATTTTGTTGCATTATTTCTTTTTTTAAGATTTGTTTATTTATTTTAGAGGGGGGAGGGGCAGGAGAGAGGGAGAGAGAATCTCAAGCAGATTCCCCACTGAGTGCAGAGCCGGATGTGGGGCTTGATCTCATGACCGAGATCATGACCTGAGCTGAAACCAAGAATCGGATACTTAACCGATTGAGCCACCAAGGAGCTCTGTTACATGACTTCTAATAGGTAATGTATATTATTATGATGATTCAGATACATAGTTACAAGTAATTATCCTTATATCAGTGGTTGTTACCCAAATGTTGTATTATTATGTCCTTATTAAGGATGGAGACAATTAGGACCTTGAGTGCCATTATGCTGGTGTTTCTCTTCAGTCCAGCATGACAGTAGATCCCAACTTTGTTGAAAGGGCTGGTGTTGGGCGGTGGAAACTATTAGATTTTTATTGTGGAAGTTGAAATAATCGTGTCCCTTTAGTATATTAAGCAGTTGTATAATGAACAAAAGACAGCACAGTTTATTTGTATATCTTGGCTACTGTGAATAAGGCTGTAATGAATAAGGCTGTAATGAAGGTGGAAGTCCGGATATCTCGTTGAGACATGTACTTTATTTTATTTGTAATTTGAGTATAGTGGAGATGACCATCTTTTTAAAGATGTATTATCAAACCTTTTATAATAATAGGTATAATCATGGTCATGACCTTTGCCCGGAGTATTTTCAGAGTATTTTAAATGGAAAGAAAGCTTGACTGTGACTGTATTTTGTCTTTCTCTACCCACGAGGACGGAAGCATCAGCATCTTTTTGCTCCTCCTAGAAATCCATCTCGGAGCTTCCTGGCCACTTTTCTTGCCTATTTATAATGTATGGGCACTCCGATTTTTGGTTCTGTTGCTTGTCCTGAAGCACTTCTTATCAATCACAAGATGAAGTTGATATATGGACCTCCATGTAGCATAAGAAATGTTTGCTGAAGGTCACTAAAAGCATGCAGATTGTCATTCTAACTACCCCACCCCCTTTTACTGGTATTTTAGCAAGATAATCCCATCTTCCTTTTGATCCAGTAAATTGTAAAACCACGTTAACTCACCTCCTATTCTCACATTATACTTAATCAGGAGCATATTCTAAATGCCTAAATTTTCCAGAACCATGCAATGACAGGAATTGCTTGAAAAGGCAGCAAGAGCTCTTTCCCAGCAGAATCCTCTGCAATACCTGGCACAGGGCGGGGTGTTAGTAGGAGACTTGGATGGCCATGGGTTGTGTCGGCTTGCTATGGTTTCCCATCTTCCGTCTTCAGATTCTTGTGGAGACTTCCCATTCTTCCTTGGGGTTCCTCGGGGTTGTTAGCATGAGGCCCCTTCCCCTGACCACAGACAGGGTGGGTCTGTGACCCCGGAGTGGATTCCAGTACATAATCCCCCAACACAGCGCCTAGTTTAGAGACAGGTGCAAGACTCAACATCTGAGGTTCCCGGGTGAGAAGGAAGCCGAGCGGGGCAGGCTGGTGACATCCTTGGAACCACTGTATGCAGCGGAGCTTGCAGCCGGACTTCCCTATCAGGTCAAATAGCATCGGCTCTTCTTGTCTCAGCAAGTTTCAGTTGGATTTCTGTAACCTGCAACCAATGGTGTCTTAATTTATCTAATCTTTTATTCGAAAAGTTAAAATAATCATGATATTAATGGGTCTGCCTGGAACCCCTTCCTTTTCTTAACACCTGGGGTTATCCCACATATTCATTTACATGCTTACAGTTGAAATGATATATCTGAGTTCAAGACACACTTACTCTAGAAGCTCATGTCAAACAATTCTTTATTTTTTATGGTACAAATTAAAAGTGACAGATCTGAAGCTGTTAAGAAATACACAAAGTGCAGCTTTACTGACCATACAGATATTGCTCTAGATTAAGTACAGTTTTGTCAGTTTTTTTTTTTTTAACGTTAAGCAACCTGTGCAGATAAATCAGCTTTGGTTTCAATGTCAGAGCAAGTAAGGAGCTTTTAAATATCCAGTTTGGCTTCTTGGTCACAAGTCCATCATGTCAACTTCTCATCAAGAGGATTTTTTCGAAACAACCCAGTCATTTTTTCTGCCCTCCTTCCTGCTGCCTGCCCCACACGTGGAGCAGGCAACTTTCTGTGGTTTCTCATCAGTGACCCTGGTGACCAGTCTAGATCACAGCACGTAGGACAAAAAAAAAAAAAAAAAAAAAAAAGAAAATCACTTTCTTAACAACAAATAAAACAAATGTGCCTCACATAATTTCAAGTTGAAGACAAGCAAACCACATGACAAAAAGCTCATTACAAAATGTTATCCAAACAGATTTTACAGTCAAACATTGAAATGAAAATCAATTTCCTTTTTCTCCATTTTTTTTAAGCTTGGTCATTAACTGGGTACAAGTAGAGTGCTGAGGTAAAACATTGATGAACAGTTTGTATTTCTTTTTTTTTCTTAAAATAGGAACAGTTTAGTATTGCGAGATTGTCAGCAACATTTAAGCCATATCTATACAATGTGCATATACCTACAAATATTGAGCTTTGGTCCAGCGTAGAGAAGATGAGCAAAGGCATTTTACAATTTCTTTTTGGTTATAGCTTGAGTTCTTTGATACGCCTCTACTTGGTTTTCTTTTTTCCTAGCTCCTTTTGCTTTTTTATTCTCTCTCCTGTGGGGTGTGTGTGTGTGTGTGTGTGTATGCGCGTGTGTGTTGTGTGATTACAACATACAGAAACCAAATCCTTGCAATGCAATTAAAATTCTCAATTTTTCAAATGGTTTTTGGTTGAAAAAAAAAAAAGCCCACAAACAGGTGTGAAATATAACATCAGTCATTTCTTTTTTTTTATCAAATGATGAAGGAAATGAAGATGATCATAATTTAAGAATATGTAAGAAAAATATTGAAGCTTGAAATACAATCACATATGCCCGAAGTGGCTTTTATTTTTTGTTAATGGCAACCTTAGCCTTCAGTTCATGGAAACATAAAAGACTCTTAAGTGCTACTGGCATATGAAGTTGTTTACAAGTGGAAATAAGAAATGTCATAATAAAATTAAGCAGTAGGTGAGGTCCCGAAGACTTACAAGTCACACAGTATAATTTATATTCCTAAGAATTTGTTCAGGCACCTTTTTATGCCTTGTAGCAAAAAATTTATCTTTAAAAAATTAATATAAGAAGCATTACAACACCTTATAAATAATTTATAAAACAATACAAAATTATAAAACTATAAAAAAAATCACTGCACATGAATGGTTTTACGACTGTGGGATGAATATATTTCTTTTTTATTCCACTCTGGAAGATTACTTTTATTTTATATTTTCACTGTCCTAGTTATACCCTCCCAATTATAGATCTCCGAACCGAGCAGGCCTTATGTAACTGCTGCTGGCATATGTTTAAACATTTAGCATCCATCATATGTCCTCTTGTTAACTTCTCTTCCTGAGGAGCTTTTCCTGATGGAATTTGGAGCAGGTCCTAGGAGAATACAAAATCTGTCTAATCGATACCTTTTGGGATTTCTGGGTTGTTGCTCTTTGTGTGCAGTTTTTGAGGTGGTGAAATGGGTACCATGATGTCGTTGGCATCGAAGATCAGGTTAGCTGTGGTCCAGTTAGCATCAGACTGGCGAAATGGAAATGCCTTTATAAGCGAATGATTCCACTTGCAGGATTTCTTTTTGAGTTTCCTTCCTGGTGGTCTCCTGATGGCCACGCATGAAACTTCCAGGAGCGGGGTAGGGTGGGGACAGTCCTACCATTGCATGGACATTGCCAGCAAAGGCACCAACAGAAGAAGGATCTCCAACTCCCCTGGGGGAGGGAGTGTATTAGGGGAGAAGGTGGCATTTGTATTCGGTTGGGCAACTTGAAGGTTTTCCTTTTTCTTCACAATTTACTTCTAGAGAGTACATGAGCGTGATTTGGAACTAATTGCTCAGGAATATTTGCTTCTAGACAGCAGGCAAATCGGTGGTCCTCTTTGCCAGCTCCTTTGCCTGAACACCTTTTGCCTGTCTCTGTGGGGAACACCAGCCATGGGCTCCAGGTGGCCACTTGCCCAGCCACCCTCACATCTCACCCTTTCCTTCTGGCTTATTAGGTGATTTTGGCCCACTGACCTTTTGGGTAAGTTATTTTGAATAGTGAAATAATCCCCTAGTTCTAATAGTGAAGGCTATTCTGATGTGTTAGATAAGCTGCTTCTAGAATTTTCCTTTTAGCGGAGGTACTTCACTGTTATAACCTCTGTTCCCCTTAAGAACCCAGCCCCCAATTCCAATCATTTAAATTCGTCTTCCAACTTTCTGCTCCATTTGTATTTGTGTATATATATACACACACACATATATATGCGTGTATATATATATCCCAAGAACAAAGAACAATGGTTCCCCCCTGAAAAAAGTTGGCCATCCCTATCGGAATGAAAAGATTAGCAGAAAAGATGGGATTTATAGGATACATGATGGTCTCTAATGATCCAGTGATCATCCCTTTCTTTTTGGCCTGTTTCCTTTGTGTGTGTGCATATGGGTGTGTGCATGCTATGTGTGTGTTCTGACTGAAATCTTGAGACATTTCTTTGGCTATCAGACTTCTGAGAGAAATTGCTTTGCACAGAAGCATCACATAGATGTAAGTATTGAACCAAATGTGCAGTTTATATTTATATTACAAAATTAGTTTTGGTCAGCTCTCCATGTACGTGGCCAACAGACTGAGAGAAATCCCAAGCTCTGGTGGGGACAGTGAGTACGATTACAGCTTATGCCAGTGGTGACAGTTCATTGAGCAAAGCCCTAGTTATTCTGGAGTCTCTCCTGCGTTTCACGGGATCTGAGTGGACAAGACACCGTTCCCACTCTGTGACCCTCCAGCAGACCCTGGAGGCCGCACACGAGGGAGACGGAGAAATGGAGGAAACATGAGAAATGCGAGCTCCAGTTTCTTATCTCAAACCCACAAGTCATAGTGAGAAGAAAGCAATGGATACTTTGGCACACGATCCAGGATGCCCCCTCCCCCCGAAAAACAAAACTAAAGACAAAGAAAAAAGAACACCCCCCCACCCCAAAAGAAAACCAACAGTGAGCCTCACAGAATGGCTTCAACAGTGGTGCCCACCCCACGGGTGGGGAATGAGATGGGTCAGACAAGAGAAATCAGGCTTCTTATTTTTCCTTTAAGTACAAATGTAAAAATTCGTAACACAACTTTACACGCAGAGAAGAGTAGACCAACGATCGCGTTTGCAATGCCATGTTTCTGACTTTGGTTAATAGGTTTTCAGAGTGAATCAGCACTTAGACCCTGAAAGAATGCAGTCCCTCCTCCAGGTGGCAGGCTTGTATTCGCTATGAACAGATAAAAGTTTTTGTTTGCTTTTGGGTTTTTTTTTCCTTCCTTCCTTCCTTCCTTCCTTCCTTCCTTCCTTCCTTCCTTCCTTCCTTCCTTCCTTCCTTCCTTCCTTCCTTTCTTCTTTCTTTTTCTTTCTTTCTTTCTTTCTTTCTTTCTTTCTTTCTTTCTTTCTTTCTTCTTTCTTTCTTTCTTTCTTTCTTTTTGTTTTTGGTTTGGTCTTTTTTCTTTTTCCTTAAAATGTGTTCACATTTTCATAATACACAGAAAAAAGTATGTGGTTATTTGGTTTGCTCTAAGTCCGTTAGAAAATTGGCTTCGGAGGGGTGGGGGGTAGAGACGGGTTGGGCCGGGGGACTACCCTACCGCACACACCTGCCAGACGGTGTCTGCCTCGTTTAAAAATTTTCAAAAACTGTTATATTTTTTTTCTTTTTGGAAAACCAATGGACATGTATAAACCATTCTGTCCACTTGGTCGCTTTCTCAGTCTTTTATGGACGAGGGTGAGGACTGGGGGCTACTTGTCAATTTTATTTTCAATTTTTTATCATCATCATCATCATCATCATCAGTTATGATCTGTGGAGTCTGAGGGCGGCGGTTAGCTCTTGGGCATGTTGCTTCTGATCCTTAGGAGTTGTCTTCCAGAGAGTCTGTTAAGGGCTCCAGGGGGACGGCCGAGGCCGGCTCATGCTGTTTTAAGCGTTTAATTGTGTTCTTCAGGGCTTGCCTCTTATTGCAGAACCAAACTCTAACTACTTCCCGGTCATAGTTCAGCTTCTCGGCAATCTCGGTCATTTCCTGCCCAGAGGGGTGTGTGTTCTTCTCAAAGTGGGCATTGAGGATCTCAAGAGCCTGGGGGGTGAAGGAGGTGCGCCGCTTGCGCTTTTTGGACGGTTCACTCCCAATAAACTCGGTGAGGTTCTGCACACCTGCTCGGTGGCGGGCCTCAGCCTCAGCCATCCACCGCTCAAGCACCGGCTTGATCTTCTGGGCACTTTTAGGGGTGATGTCCAGCTTTTCAAACCTGGCAGGATACAAAAGGCCAGGGTTCAGTTTGGCTGTCAGACTGCTAGCTATAGTGTTCTCTTGGGCTTCCTGTGGTAGGAAAAAGTGGCTTCTCAGGATGGTGTGTCTGGGGGGAGAATTGAGAAAGAACAGTCTTACACTGAGTCCTCTGCCAGGGTGGGCGCCCTGCCTGCCTGCTGCCTGACTGACTGGCAGAGCGAATTCACTCCGGGGGAGCAGCCCGCTGCAAGGTGGCCGTCCCCGCTCAAGCCAGCGCCACCCGGCCCGCATGCTCATGCCCCGCATGCAGCCCGCACAGCCACACGGATGGGGAGACGGGGGCACACGGGGGGGTTGCAGACGCCAGGACACACGACAGCCATCGCGAGGGAGATGAAAACCGACCTGCAGAGCCCTCCCCACCCCGCACACTCCGGAGATCTAAGCGCCTGTCAAACCCTTCGTCCCCAGCCATGTGTCCCCCACACTCAGAATCCTCAGGGCAAAAGTAAACGCCAGGGAGTGGCGCCAGGCGACAGCAGCTGTCATGTTCTTCCACCAAGAACGACTCCTTTCGTGTGCCTCATTGAGGTTGCCTTAAACTCCTCCCATTGACTCGGTTATGAAAACACTGCTGTTTTGGTTACAGAGTCCGGGATGGAGACTGGGACTGGGTTCTTTTCATCTCTGTCTCATTTGAATCCCTCTCTCCCTCTCTTTCTCCCCCCGCCTTCCCTCGTCCCTTCTCGATCTCCGATAACAAACCATTTGCACTAGATGTTAGTTAGCAACATGCCCCTTTCCAGGCAAAGCACAGCCCGTTGCTACTTTACGGTGGGCCTCATGCAGCCAGACACCCTGCTGTAGTTGCTACCAACGCTCCCCTCTCACTGTCCCCGGTTGTGCTGAGGCCACCTCATGCTTTTTAAACACTGTCCGGGGCGATGGTACACTTTGGCACTGGGGCATCGAGCTGTGTTTAATGTGTGATATCTGCAAACTGTCCTTGAATGATATCATTTTCTGCAAATGTGGTCTAGGTATCAACGGCTCTCAGCAATTCTGGGCTACGGAATCCAGAAAAATTTCTGGGATTTTTAAGAAATATGAAGCATCTTGGGACAAAATTATATAGAGCGCCTTAAGAGGTCATCCTGGTATCCAGTTCAGCCTCATGCTTCCACGAAATACACCAAAGTATTTAGTAATTGCTTTTATTCCTTCATCTGTTTATTCTAAATCCAAATTCATGGCCTACGGTATGACAACTTTGGACACACAGATCCTCTCTCTCGGATCCTCTTTGGATTCACTCTTTTTAAGGGGTCAGTGTATTGAAAGACAACCATCTGACTGCAGAGTGCATCTTACTACAATGGGCTGTTCTCCTAGAGTGAAATGAACCTGCTTTAGCCAGTCTGAGTATGCTTTATAAGGATGCTTGCAGAAGGGCACAAAAGGATAGGCTTCCTCTATGGGCCATAATATTATCTTTGACACTGCATTTTAGGTATTGTGATAAGCAGTGCAAATAGTACCAAGTTTTAACGTGATTTCCAGTGCATTGCGTTCTCTGTCTATAGATCAAGGGGTTATTTGTTTATTTATTTTTTTAACCCAACTTCCACTCCTGGTCAGAGGGGGAAGAAGTACATTTTGTTTTCAATAAAAAACTTAATGAGTCACTTAATGAGCTTGCCACAAAAGCTCTAATGGTCATGGAATTTGCCACATACTACATTTGACCATAAAAGCTTCAAAGCTTAAACTGTGGATAAACATGACAACAGGCTTCACAGTGCCATGGTGTGAGGGGCAAAGCTGCAATAGGGATGTTCAGGGTGTTGGTGATGTTTCCTTCTCTTTGTCTCTCTCAAGGAGGGACTCATCAAAGGGTGCCTGGGAGCCACCCCTCCCTCCTAAGTGACACCTGAGTGTGCAGGCTCAAATGCAGATTCCTGTCTACCCCTTAAATAAATGTGAATTGTTCCAATGTCAGATCTCCGTCTCTTTCAAGGCTTTCATTTTTTTTTTTCTTTTGGTATTTAGCTCCTATAACTGGCTCAGCCAGACCCTACAGGCTAGAGAAAGACTATAAAGTCGAGGCATATTCAGTTATATGGGGAGTTCCCAGGGTCTCTCTTGCCATTTCAGCCATTGCTTTCTTGGCTTCCCTGGGGAAGACTTCAGAAATCTACATATTTGATTGGGAATGCCCCAGACACTCTACGGGTGTTGGTGAACATCTGAGATGGCACTCAAACCAATAAAAGGAAATCATGTTTTAGGACTAAAAATAAGCCAAAGAGGACTTTAGCAAAAATAACAAATTGACAACGACTTACAAACCTATGGCTGCCTTCATCACGAGGCTGTCAAGATGAAACAAAATTAATGTTTCCCAACAGGGAGCAGGCGTATTCATATCACTGATGCTGCTTGTTAGTGTTGATGTTTCTGTGTTGTTGGGAATAACATATACAAGCCTTGAAACAAATTTCCCAGCAGTAGTATCCTTGTATAGACTGAATAAAGGTTATTTTCTACAGGGAGGTATCTTATAAGAAAAAACAGTAGGGGAGACCATAGAAGTGAGAGGATCCTATGGCGCTTTTTGTATTTAACAACAATCAATGGGTTTTATGGAAAATCATTGAGCAAAATGTGAGCTGCAAGCTACTACCCCATACTGATGTTATTTATAGCCTTAGTCTTAAACTGCAGGCAAAGTACACTTCCGTCCTTTGGGGAATACATTAAAAGTATAAAGAGCAGATAAAAAGACAGCATTTCATGGATCACCAAGAACAAAATCCACTTAAATGAGTTTAGAGTTGGTTTCTTGGCTTTTCCTGATGGAGGAGGACTCATAAGGCATTGCCCAAGAGGAAAAAGCTCTTACAGAAGTGCCTTTGTTACCTCATGCATAAACATGGGATTAGTGCAACACACACACACACACACACACACACATATATACATGCAGGGGTCTGCTGCTGGCGGCTTGACCCAGATCAACTTGAACACAACCAAGGCTGGATTCTATTATTTATTTATTTATTTATTCATTTTGGAGGGGGCGGGGACAGCTTAGGCCAGATTCTTACCACCCCTTTCTGAGCCACTTAAAGCAGCTACTTCTTTGAAAAAAAAAAAATGTGCTTTGAGAGTTGTGTCTGGCAAGGCCATGTTAAAGCATTCCTTTGCGGTCACGAGATGGTTAATTTTCTTTCTACGGTGAATTTTTCTGGGAAAATCCTGAAAGCCATCCCTGGGCAGAAACGGTGGGAGGGTTAACACCCAGTGGGACTGGCAGCCTGACAACATTTGCTCGGGATACCTGTCTGCAGACAGGGGATGGTGGCTCTCAGCTGCGTAGGACAGCAGGTCCAGAAGGAAGCTTCTGGCCCACCAGTGGGGGATTCCCAATGAGACTGCCTTCTTTGTGAGTTGATAGGAGTTATCAAGCCAGGACCCCGAACTGCTTAAGCACCTTCATTTCTGTCAATGCCACTGATTCCAATGTATAACCGCCCCAGACTTAGTCCCCACACTCTACCCCTCCAGCTCTGCCCGCCCGAAGAAGAAAAGCTGAGCCATGAGGACAGACGAGGCCCAGGCCGGCCAGGACAGGTGACAGCATGTGGGCACGGGTTACCTGCAGATGGCCGACTGGCTGTACGCGGGGCCCTCTGTAGCACTGAGAGCCTGTCCCACCTGAGTCTGGGTCAGGCCAAGGGACAGGCGCCGGATTTTAAAAGCTTTGGCAAATTCTCGGATCTCCTCCAGATTAACCCCATCCACCTCACCCGCTGCCGTTTGAGGATCTGTGGAGATGTTTTTAAAAATAGGATCAATACGTCAACACACATCCAAGTGATATCTGTTTATTACGGTTTATAAGAAAGCGGCTCTCTTTAGCAGCAGAGTGGTGGGGGAAGCAGACACTGTGGAATGTTTTCTCTTGCTCCCAAGTGGGGCACCCAGGATCCCATCCTCAAGTCATTACACTTCTACAAGTCATCCTTCGGGGTGATTCTATTCCAGGTAAGGCCACAGGTAGTTCACATACTGCCACTTTCACAACACAAGAGTGTGCTCCCCTGGGCTGAACAGGTAGCAGCCAGGGCAGGAAGGCACCAGCTAGGGGATGCATCTCCATTTTGCCCATAAATATGTTCAAATACTGGGCAAAAATTGTACACATTTTGCCCATAAATATGGTCAAATATTCGGCAAAAATATATGAATACAAATCTGGTGCAAAAGAGTACAATTGTGCCGCTTGAAATGTCTTAATTGGATTCTTTAGAGCTAAAAATTGCCCTTGAAAAAAAAAAAAGTAGAATTTTCTATCTTTCCTTCTCCGGCTCACCGCTGCAGTTGGGCTAACAGATGGTAATGTTGTCTAATTTCTTTCGCTCACATTAGCCCCTCCGAAGAGCCTGCTTATGAAGCTGTGAGAATAATATTGTCCCCCCTCCCCACACTCCCCATAGCAATAGCAGTTTACTGACACGATGCCTTTGTCCCCTAAAAGGGCACATAATAAAAAATGCCTACTGCAGGAAGGCTCCTTTGGTGCCGGATAACGCGGTCAATTTAGGACTTATCAAGGGAAATGACACAACAGCTGGAGAACGCACCCCCCTTCCCGCTACTGATCCCCGGATAAATGATAAATGAAAGCGTACGCCAAGCTGGGACAGCATGGGTTGGGGCTAGGGGAAGATTTCAAAGTGCTGCTCCATCCTGCCTGGAGCGAAGCCTGTCTGCCTGCGAGCCGACTCTATTGTTCTCCACCTCATTCCCCGGACTTAGGTGAGAAGTTTTTCTCTTCCTCTCTCCGCACAATAATCCATCAATTTCAGTAAATCCAAGTACTTGTCTAGGGACTCTGGTGGACTAAAGTAGTCTTCTGGGCTCAGGGCTACAGAAACCCCTGTTGTCAGGCAGAGAAATAAATATTTGCATTGCAAGGACCAAGAGTTCTCGAAGAGTTTTAGATAAACATGTGAATATGGGGTCTGGGGTGGGTGGAGAGGTCCAAGCTTCCCCTACAGATTCTCTCATAACAGGGGACACGGACTCTGTTGGTAGGATCAGCACTACAGTTGTGCATCTTCACATGAAAAAAACTTCTGTGGACTTTGTGCACATCCTTAGTCCTAATTTTGCCGAGGAAAGGTTGAAAAGTGGTCCAACCCCTGCGAACAGTTCTCTAAGTATTTCTTGAGTGACTCCAGGGGTGTCTTACTGATGGTTAAAGGGAGCAGGAGAAATAGGAGAGGCAGTTCTGGCCTCCATGGAGTTTGCAGTCTATAGGGGGTTGGGGGTCAATATATGAATGAGAAGCAATCCATGAAAAATACCAGGCTGAGTGTAATGGGGAACTAACGGGGTCACACCCGCAGCAGAATTGACAGAGGAGGGAGATGTGACAGGAGGGAGGATTCATCTGAGTCATGCCCAATGGGCAGCCCATTCACAGAATGGAGAGGCCATATTCTGGGCAGTGGGAGCAGCATGCAGACGGGCACTGATGCCAGCAGGAGCAAAAGCACGGTGGGGGTGTCTGCAAGGGTTTTGGACTGGGAGCTCCTGCTAGAAGTGCAGGATATTTCACTGTAGGGCATTGAGAATTGTGTCCATGGGCAGGGGCAGAGGTTGACCATAAAACTGATGAAGATTAATTAAAATCTTGCTTCCCCCTCCCCCAACTACCCCCTCCATCCCCCAAGAAGCCTGGCAACCCTGGTTCAAGAAAGACTTGTTTGGGTTGTCCTTGAGAGAGGCTACCCTCTGGATCTTAAATCCCACCAGCACAGCAGCCTGGAGCAACTTCAAGGGTTTGCTAAGGATTCTGGGAAGTCACGTCCACGCACATAGCAGCCTGGAGCCTCTTCTCTCATTTCTTCATTTAAACGTTCCTAGAGCAGAAGTTGCAAATGAGCAGCTTGCACATAAAACTCAGCTTTCCTAGAGCTTACAGTTTTTTTGGACTTGCCAACATTTAAACATTGGGAGATTTCTAAAGAAAAAAAAAATCTCATTTTTTTTTACATTCTTTTGAGATGTTGGAAGATCTGGCTGTACCTGGTGTCCGTTGAAGCCTCTGGGGAACAGTCAGCTAGAACTGGTTCTGGCTGGCCCGTTCAGCTGCTCCTCCTTCTCCTCATCTGCAGCCCTCCTAGACCTGCTGCCCGGCTCAGCCTATTTTGCGACTCTGTGTTTAGTGTGTGCTTCCCAACAGGGTGGAGATCGGTTCTGGGGTGGTGGCGAAGTCTTAGATCGGACAATGGTTGTGCCCACCCCCCAAGCCCCAGAGGGCTGCGGGGCTACAGAGACAGATGTGCAGTAGATCTGTGATATTAATGTTTCATGGATGGAGTAGGGCAACTGGGATTTAAAAGCAAAGCATAAAGGGGCTACGTGTGGGGGAGGAGGTGATGATAAAATACTAGTTGAGACCCTCTGGTTTGGAGCAGAGCCCCAGCCACTTGGTACAGACGGGCACAGGGAGATAGGGCTCTGGGCAGCCTTACCAGTGTGGGAATGGAGGTTCAAACCTGAGGGTGAGAAATTGTAAACTGGAGACTTTCCTTGTAGCCATATGGCATTTAGGGTGGTGCTTAGGAGTCACCCGATGGGGCCCAGGACATGCATTTTGAACAAATACTGCAGGTGATTCTGATGCAGGGGATCCCTTGACCCCCAGGGCAGGGTTGGGGGTAGCTTCTGGCCTGCCCTAGTCGGGGCATGGCTCCCTCTGCACATCACTGTCTTCTCTCGACTCTTTACCATCATTCTTCGCCAGGTTCCACTGCACAGAAAAGTTGCCGTGCCACCTGTGTAAGAGCGATGAGCCAAAAAGGTCCTACGGTGGCGGGGCGCCCTTCCCTGACCCCAGCCCCGTCCGGGTGTCAGCGGGCTGGGGTTGCCAGGCTAGTCCGGGGCTAAGGGGGACAGCTGTTCTCTGAGCAAAGCTTAGAGCCTCCGTGGGAGGGGACTGTGCTGCCCTGCGTTCACTCCATCTCTAGATGCGTGGAAATCAGGGAGTTGGGCGGCCCGTGAGGGTTGGGGCCTTAGACTTGGGGGGCAATCCTCAGTAAACCCCGCCTGTCTGCCTTCTTGCCTTTAAGGCCTATTATGTCTCCTGGAGACTAGCAACTCAATCCATGTGTGTGCCGGATTCCTGACAATCCCTGGTGCTCGGCAGAGAGCCTCTCCCGGCCGCACTGACGTGTGAGGCCGGTTGTCAGGACTTTCACTCCGAGGCTCGGGGCCCTGGGTGCCTGCCCCATTGAGTCCAGCATCTTCCGTGGCTCCGGTTATTATTACACCAGGAGGCGGAACTCCTTTCTCCTCCTCCTCGTCCTCATCTTTTCTCTTTCTTCTTTCTTCTTCTTCTTCTTCTTCTTCTTCTTCTTCTTCTTCTTCTTCTTCTTCTTCTTCTTCTTCTTCTTTCTTCTTTTCTTTTCCTTCTTCTTCTTCTTCTTTTCCTTCTTCTTCTTCTTCTTCTTCTTCTTCTTCTTCTTCTTCTTCTTCTTCTTCTTCTTCTTCTTCTTTTCTCCTTCTCCTTCTTCTCCTTCTTCTCCTCCTCCTCCTTCTTGTCTTTTTCCTCGTTCTACTTACAGAGCTGATGAGACAGGAATGGTTGTGAAATTTAAGCAGTGTGATGGTCTGTTTGATAAAGGCCTGGGGAGGGAAAATCGGTATCTCCTGGTTGGTGCAATGTGTTCATTGCTGGAGGTGAGCTGCCTGGTTTTCTTTCCATTTTTGTTCTTACCCATAAAAGCAGATGGTAAAATGTCTTGCAGCTTTCTCCATGAGTCCCAAGGCCTCCCCATGCAAAAAAAGGGGCCTACCTGTGGACAAAAATCCATTTCACCTTGATTACAACCTGCGGGACTTGTCTTCACACTTGGGGGGAATTCATCAGGTGATGCCTGTAAGGTGTTTTTGAATTAATGAGAAAAACTGATGCTTTTTTTTTTTTTTTTTTTGGATCCTAAAGTTTCTGACTTAAAACTCTTCAGGATTTCCTCCCCCGTCCCCCCACTTTTGGAACAATTCCCCTTCCTTAAGGGACATATGCTTTTCTATTTGAGGAGAGAAAACAAGAAGGGAATGTGGTAAATGGGACCTTCTTCCCTGGAACGTGACTTCAGCTCTCAGTTTGGTTCGGAGGTTGACATTCCACCCAGGGGTAGCTCAGTCTGGCTTTCGCTCACCCAGGTTGGGTCACTTTCAAGGATGAATCTGAGGCCACCTTGATGGGGACCCCAGAGGGATCTCTCAGATCCCCCTACTGGGTGGACTCACTACTAGAGCAACCCAGTCTGGGATTTCTCTGCATTGAGGAGGAAGTGACACCTTTTACAGAAGTTTGCTCCAGATTAAGTCAGCCCAATATATTAAGGACAGGGTCAGAAAGTGACAGCAATGATTATCAGCCCCCGCCCTGAATCTGACCCTTGCTGGAAGAGCCAGAAGATCAACCTATATAGAGATTAACTGGCTGAGAGATTTAGACTCCACTGGCATTGAAAATTGGCAGGGATTCGTAAGTATACTGATGACGCTTCCCAAGTCAAATCTGGAATGCAAGGGCTGAAAAGTCAAAGATTTTTATGGAAACTAAATGCAAATTGGAGGAAAACAAACCTGTTCTGCAGAATCTGGTTGTATGTTTGCTGGATCTGCCCCATCCTGAAGGCTAAGGCTGGACGGGCACAGATGTTTTGTTTTGTTTAATTTTAAAAATTCAGCCCCTTCTACCCGTTAACGTGGACGTCATATAAGGGGTTGCTAACTGGGTCGAACGGTCAGTATCCATCAACATCATCCTCCTACAACCTCTGCTTATGGGATTTTTATATGAAAAATATGCAACTTTAAAGAAACTTCCAAGGGTGAATTAACTGTCTTATGTAAACACTCATCTGCTTTTTTTTTCAATGCTATTCTCACAGCCAATAGCGGGCATGTTTACCAAATATTCCCAAGAAATAAGAAACCATTAAGGAGCGTGCAATGTAATTTGGGAGAACAGTTGATTTACAATAGGGTTACTTCACTGTGGAGAATGTGAATTGTGATCATGGGAATCGGGGGTGCCATTAGCTATGACCGTGCATCTTTACAGTCACTCGATGGTTTGTTTTTTTTTGTGGTAATACCCAGAGGTCCTTTGCTGTCCAAAAGATCAAGTTTACAGGCCAGGGGTTTAAAAAGTGTGTACTGAAAAACAGAACGAAACCAAACTTGGCAAAGAATTTTTAAAAACCCCAAATCTACCTGTTTTTACGTAGCACTGTGTAAGTCTTGGGCCAATTTGGGACATTCGTCTAGTCATCTGTTTGACCCTATTAGGCTTTCCGAAAGCCCTGCTTGTTGAAACTATATTTACCTCTGAGGACTGCAGAGACTAAGCAAAGTATAACACAGGGCCAGCTGTGTAGCTACTGTGAACAGGTACCGTACAGATGTCTTACCACCTGCGATTATTTGGTAATGCTGAGCTCGGATGTGGTGTTCTTTGCATTTGAAGATCCTGTTATCATTGTTAACGCATTAACTCTGCATTCTTTTGCCTGGAGAGGGGAAGATTTTGGTTCCATTTTCTCTGGAACGATGGCAAGACGTGCAGGGGTTACAATGACAGTCTTTGACCGTGAAGTGGGAGGGTTCATCAACCAAGGTCTCGACCATAGGTTCAACTCCAGTGTGACCTGCTTCTTACTATGGCCTTGGTCTCTTGGAGGGATTTGTTGATTAACCATTCTACTCAATTCAAGAATTATTTACTCTTGCAAGTCCCTCTGTTCTGTCTCAACCTCCAAAACTGAGTTAACTGTGGACTGTATTGCCAGAGTCCCTATTCCTGTGTTGAGCATAGCATTCATTTCCTTTTATTGTAACTGTGTTTCTTGTTACCAGTTCATGACCTCCCCCAGGGCAGGAAGCACATCTGCCTTATTTTTGCTTTCCTCTTTTCTGTTCCTGTGCTCAGCATATACATGGTGCTCAATAAGTGTTTTTATTTTTAAGTTGACAGCCTCTGACTAAGCCACCCTTTTATTCCCCTGTGAATTGAACCTGTGTAGCAACTGTATCTAAAGTATGGGGTTGGGTCTCCCCAAAATATCCTACCTGCAGATTTGGTGAAGCTTTATCTCAGACAAAAATAATTTTAAATGGATAGTTTATGCTTGAATATAAACTTCAAAATATGCACAATGTCTAGTTTTTCTCTTTATATTAGCTCAGAGAAAAGCCTGTGCTTTAATCGTAAGGTGTGGGTCCAGGCATTTAAAGTATTATTTGAGGAATATTTAGGTGATTTGATATATTTTGTCATTCAGATTTCACTGGATAAAATTTATGTGTAAGCATCTTATTTTTTAAGGCAGCTGTGCTGTGTGGTGTGTATACGACCCATTGAATCAGACTCTTTAGGTTATCGTCCTGGCCTTGCCACCCATTAGATTTGTCACACAGAGTGTCATGATCTCTCAACCAAGATGGAATGTGGTACTTCTGACAGAAGATGGCCAAAATGGTTGTACCTTCAGGATCTATCTGACGTCAGGTTCAAGATCTGAAAATGAGGGTTTCTAGGACTTCATTGTGAGTATTAAGACAAGCACAATATTGAAAGTGCTTTGAAAACCCTACTTTACACATAAAGTCTCAAACAAAGATTTGTTGGGGGAATCTGCATCAGAGAAATGCTCCGTGTATCATTCATTGCGTAGTTGGGTTTTGAGACAGAAAGAAATTAATTAAGCAACATGCTCAAAATCTGTAGCAATTTTAAGCCTAGTAATGAGTTTGTGTAAAGTCTGTCCCCCGGGTTACAGCCAGAGCCTCTATGTATCTGCCTGAGAAGGCTCCTGATACAGGCTCTGCATGTGGGTTTGGTGTTTCCTGCCTCAAGTGCAAACAGTAAAGGAGTCTCTGTCCACATTCTTCATATTTCATATCAGGATATGTAATATAGGTCACTCATTATACACCTAGAATTTAGATGCCCCATTGGCACTTGTGCAATTGAAGTTCCATCTGTCCCATTATGTAGCTCTGTTACTGATGTCTAAAAAAGGCTAATCCTTTCCTGCCCAGTTTGAGACAAGTGACTAGAGAGAACCGGGTGTCATCCATCCGTCTGTCCGTGTGTTCATCCACTCATCCATCTCTAGTCATCCAGCACGTACCGAATGCTTACGTTGTGTAATATCTGTGGGGTGGTTTGTGCTTGACTTCATATTTAACTTATGTCTTCTTTATAAGATGTTTGATCTCAGTTCCTTTTCTCTCAGGACCAAAGCTTAACAGCCTATCCTAAATTTGTGACCTTGCTGCTCTTTACAACTAGAGTATTTCGTGGAAACTTATGCAGAATATCGAATTGGAATGACATTGAAATCTTTTGTAATACCCCTATGAGGAGTGCCTCTATTGTGGAAAATCTGACTAAAAAGAACTTAGCTGTGATTTTGCTTAAGTAAGACTAGAGTTTCTGGCCCAAACGAGAGGGGTTGTATATCTAAACAACCTATAATAACTGATTGATGGTAAACTCCATATGTAACCTGAAGTTTGGTGTTGACCCATTTGTGGGATCAAGAGCCTTCAGGCTAGTCCACTGAGATACTTGGGCATTTTAATATCTTCCCATAATTCCTCATTCTCTTCTCCATTCTGTATCATCCTTGCCTGTATAATCCCTATAATTTAATATAGATGTATGTATGCACACACACATATAATTTTTTTGGGGGGGGTTGCTTGTATGGGGAGGGCATGGCAACCCTCCCTTTTGCTTTGCATGACAGATGATATGTGAGGATCCCTACTGTTCCCATTATAACAAGTTATTCATGACACTTGATCAAACAGAGATACTCAGATGTGTTCTCAGTTTATGGCACAGTTGCCCATGCAGTGCTTTGGCCCTTTAAACCTATAATTACTGGATTTTCATTTCCTGGAGAATTATAATCTAAGTGCGCATTCTATGATTTTTTTTATGGGTAAAAACTGCACTGAAGGTGAACAACCTACGTGAAATTAGACCATTGTCCCACACATCTAACATGTTTCGCTTTGCATGTGTCACATATGCTGTCTACCTGGGGCCAAAAATTATATAAAAAATTAAAATTTTATATATATATATATATATATATATAGCCCCGCTCAGGGAAGCAGACTCCCAGGCTTATTTTATTTTATGAATGGTGGTTCAGAGATTTCCCATCCCATGGCAGCCCATGCCGCTTCCCCCACGGGCCCCTGGAGGCAGCTCCCTGTGCACACACACCCACCCGCCCACGGGCACGCTCTCTTTTATTTCCTCTGACACCTACAAATAGAATGGCAGGGGACTTCAAACACACAGAAAAGCTGCTTGACCTGCTGGCTGAGTGCCTGTTGTTGGTTATTTCAGTTCTGAGCTCTGTGGCTCATGCCCTGCAAACTGATCAGTTCTCCCTTCTGAAGAGGATGGGCCGACTCAACAGGGCAGAGAGCACTTGAGATAGACCCTGGCCCCAAGCACACTCATCCACCGGGTGTGCTTTGGGGGGCTGCTTCCCTAAGGAACCATGTGGCCCTGGGCAGTGACCTTATTCCAGCATTGGCCTTAGAAGAGCCAGGAAATTCCTCTTTGATGTTGAAAGAAGAGAGAAAGGAGGACAGGGGCATAGTGGGAGAGAGAAAGGGAGGAGGAGGGGGAGGAGGAGGAGGGAAAGGGAGGAGCAGGAGGACCTAGAGGAGGGGAAGGAGGAGGAGGGGGAGCTCCTGGAGGAGGAGATGGAGGAGGAGGGGGAGGAGGCAGGGAGGAGGGAAAGCATTGCAGATAGGCAACAAGAAGACCACCATGATTTAACACAGCCAGAAAGGATACTTACTGCTGACTAACTGGCCCACGCTCAAAGCTGAAGAAGAGGAGGATGAGGAGGAGGAAGAAGAAGCCTGCCGGACGGGGCTTTGAGACATGGATGCTTGGCTATGAGCCAGGTGCAGAAGGTTGCTTTGGGAGGCTGCTTGACCCACTGATGTCTGGGAGGGTTGGTGGATCTACATGGGAGGGGGTGTAAAAAAAATACACACATGAGTAAGAAATCAGGGGGAAAGTGCCAGAGAATAGACATTTCATCTGGGGTGGAAGCATTATATTTCCAAGAACACATACTTCTCAGGAACAGTGCAAACTCTATGCAACTGGCAGTATTTTTTTTTTTTGTATATAATATTTTGCTGCTTGCCTGACAGGCATTTTATTAGTAATCCTAAATATATTATTAATTCCCTACTTGGCTTGCTGGAACACCCAATTTTCTACCTTTCTCGACCACAGCGTGTGGCTGGACTCTTCTCTGCCTGTTCACACAATTACAGCGCACTTGACAGGCTTCTCAAGTATGTACAGAGAAAATACAGTGCTTGCGATCACCTCGGAGTGTGCAGCTCAAGCTTAAAGGTGTGACTGCGCCCACCCATTTTGCCTTCTGTAGCTGGTATTTTTAGGAAAGGTCCCATTTGGGCTGAGCGTGAATGGAGTTTGAGAACTTTCTGCTCCCCTGGATCAAAGAGTCTGGCTGGATTACTGTAAAGTTGGGGGAAAAAAAACGTTCTCTGATGTCCTATGGGCCACGGGGAGAGAAGTTGGGGCAGCCAGGACAAAAATATCCAGTAACATTTGTAGTTTTGGGTCGTCATTTTCTTACTGTGTGCCACCCTGTGTTAAGTAAGGGCTTTCATGCATGCCCTTGCTCATTTAATTCTCCTAGGAGCCTGTGAAGTGGGTGTTATTTTGACCTCTCTTTTGCAGACAAAGAAGCGGAAGCTCAGCGAGGTTAAAGGGTTTTTGTAGGTTCATCCGGTAGGTGTGGGGGAGCTGGTGTCTGAATATGGGAAGTCTGACCCTGAGGCTCGAGCTCTTAATCACAATGCCACAAGCAAGCATTAACCTAATTTTCAAAATTTAGGGAGCCTCGAGAAAGGCTGTCTTTATGTCCATTTATTCATGACTCCTTTACAGGTTCTCAAAGGCCGGCTGTCCTGGGTAGTGAGAGAAGCCCAGCTCAGGAGAGGAGGGTTGGAGGAAAGGCAAGTGATTGCAAGTACGGGGTCCCCTTGGAGACTCAGGGGGGATCCCACCATCTGTGTTTTGCCCTTCCCAAGAAGCTGACACGAAGGGGGCTGCTCAAGATCCTGGGCAGGTGCACGATCGGCCTCAGCTGTCACTGGCTTTGTGATTGGAGATAGCACTACTTGGTTTGCAAATTGCCTTCATGGCCATCTTCACACTCCCAGAGTGTGAATCACAGAGGTGTAGCAGAGTTTTTATAGAAGGAAGTCAGCCTGGGAGTAGAATCAGGTCAGGTCCTGAACTTTGGTGGGATAGATCAGGGCCTGACCTGATCTTTGATCACCTTCTCAGTATCTGACAGCCAGCCTGGGATGTGTCAACCTCACATTTGTCATTGCTTTCCCTGTGTGTGTGTGTGTGTGTGTGTGTGTTCATTTTTTCATTAAACTTTATTGAGAGATAATTTATACATAATAAAATACACCCATTTCAAGCGGTCAGTTTGGTTAGTTTTACCAAATAGATACATCTGTGAAACTACCATCATAATCAAGTCATAGAACCTTCCTTCCCATCATCCTGTAGAGTCCCCTAAGCCCCCTGGCAATCGATTTCCTCCCAATGCCCAGTCCCAGACAACCACTGCTCTGCTTTCCTTCACAATGGACTCGTTTGGCATAATCCTTAAAATGGAATGGTACATTTTTCTTTTATCTGGCTTTTTTTGCCTTCATACTCTTTTTAAGATTCATTCTGTTGCATGTGTCAGCAATATCATGACTTTCACTGCTGAGTAGGACATATAGTATATATTTGTAGTGTATACATCTATATTTACATAGATATCTATGCCATAGGTTGTTTATCCATTCATCCATTGATGGACATTTGGGTTATTTCCAGTTTGGGTCTATCATGAGCAGCATGGTCATAAACACTTATGTACGAGTGTTTGTGTATACCTGTGTTTTCATTTCTCTTCTGTAAATAACTAGGAGTGGAATCGTGGGATTCCTGCATTGTACTATACATGCATGTTGCACTTTGTAAAAGAAGCTACCAAACTGATTGCCGATGTGGTTGGAGCATTTCGTATTCTCACAAGAAATATCTGAAAAATCCAGCGACTCTACATTCTTGCCAATGCTTGGGATTTACCAGTCTTTTAAATTCTGGAACGTGTTTTTTAACCTTCAATTAACTGTGACTAAGGTGCTACCTTGGAGAGGTACATAAGGAGCTATTTCCCCTTCTGGCCCCTTGTGGCAATGCTTTTGCTCCCCAGATTCCCATGACATCCCTATGCAGCAGATACACCCTGCATGATTATGACAAATAAATGACTGGTCCAAGGTCATGCAGTCTGAAGCACATTAGAACCTAGACTCTCACTTATAGCTCAGAGCTCTTTCTGGAATGCCATGTTGTCCCCCTTCAGAATCACTTGCCATTCCTTCTCAAATGAACATCCTTATTGTTACTGAACTGTGCTAAGTGGAGGCGATATTGTGAATAAAAGATAGTGATAATTGACGTGGAACCCCAATTAATATGCATCAAGCATCTGCCCAAAGTAATTAGGCAATCTGCTGAGTACATAACCAACAATGGAATCCAGTAAATTTTATTCTGTAGGGACACATATTAAAGATTAAATCTATTTTTAATTTGCTTAATAAAATGTGATAGATATTTGCATGTCAGTCTACCCCTTCTAACTTATTGAGTTGTCCTTCTAAATATTGTTACTTGACAAAAGCTTTTCACAGTTTTGAGTCACTGAATCATGAGATAGCCTTCCGTTTTACCATGCCATCAATATTTTATTGGCCCTGGGTGTGGTAAGGTACCATCAAGAAACTGGGTAAGACAATAATCAATTAAAATTTTTCTTCTTCAGATACAACTTAGTAGAGAAAAAAATTAATGGGCTGCAATCACAAAATAGTCAAAAGGCAAACAGGGCTTATGCATTAAGCAATGCAGGAGAAGAAATTCAATAGGAAAACAAAATTGTTCTTGTAAGAGCTTGTTCTGTGTCCACACAGTCAAAGAATGAGATGACTCTAAGATATGTAAGAATCTAAGAAGGATTTATTTCTTCCAGGAAACTGGGGTTCTGCTTTCCCTCCAGAGTTTAGCCACACAGTATGGAAGAAACAAGAAAAATTCCAAAAAGTTCTTACTTGTCAAGAATCACGATTATATTAGCAGTAGCATCCTTAATGGAGCCCATATATCTCAGTCCAGTGTAGGGAATGTATAAACATGTATCTGTTAATTCCAGAATCACTTATAAGTCCAGATAGAATATAGCCTTTTGTACTTATCAAAAAGAACCCAGAGATTGACCCTCTTTGATAAATTCCTCCCTCAGAAAAAGAGGATGTTAGAGTAACATTTCTGTTACTTCCTATCTCTAAAGCTGCAATTCTTTCAGATAAATGACAAAAAAGCCTCATCTGTGATATTCTTTGCTTAATGGTTTTGATGCATTAATCTTTAGAAATATTATGCTGAAAAATATATATATCAAATAAAGAAAGGGAAAGCAGAGGCTTAAGCCACTTCATGAAACCCCTGGGATTTCAGTATAAAAATTTCAAAGACTTTAAATAACCAGTATTAGAAAAACGTTATTTAATTAGGTTTAACCATGTTGTTTTTTTAGACCCTGACTTAAATATGAAAATCATGTATGACTTGTACTGCATAATTACTGGCAAAAGAACAAGGTGTCTGTATAATGCCTCAAATGTAACTGGCCATAAAAAGTGGAAGTGTTTACAAAAGAAAGTGCGGGGAATTAGGGAGCGAGTAGGATCCTGGAGGAAAGGCTTCTTTCCTTTTCCTTCCTGGAGAGAAAGGGAAACTTAGAAGCTTCTATGAGGCAGATGTTTTATGACATTGCCTTGATCTTAAGAGGCCAACTACACGGATACCATTTATGGGATGCTTCCCATGTGTTCTTACGTATACTTTTAAATCTTGAGATTAGCTCTCTTGGTTAGGTATTGGTGTTGTCACTACAGAAGAGGAAACAGACCTAAAAAGACCAGCTGGCTTACCTGGGGTCACACAGCTGGTATAAATAACTGAGCTTTGAATCCAGGGAAGTCTGACTCAGGAGCCAGGGCTCCTTCCAGCAGGCACATGGCTGCCCCACTCCTGTCTACCACTGGAGACAGTTATGAGTCAGGGAGACATCAGGAAGCTCTAGCTGAGTGGTGTGGAAACAAATGAGATGTGTTCACATTGGTCATGGTGAACACATGCTAGAGTAAATGGGCAGGAGGGTAAATCATGGTCTATAATTTTGACCATATCTCATCTGTTTTGCTAAATACCACAATTTAAGTATTTTTCTATTTTGGGATTATTTTCTACAGGTCCTGAAGTATTTAAAATATCATATATATATTTTTAATTTAATTTTATTTTTTATTTTTTTAGGAAAAACATGGTGGTCAGAGGTGGCCAGAGCATTATGATTTTGGTGTAGTCTGGGCCACATCCTCGATGGAGTTGCCTATAGATTGTCTTTTGCTTAATATAATGAGTCCCAGTTATTTGCAGTCCTCCAAATGTACTTTTCTCAGTATCCCATTTATTTGATCATATTTTCTATTCACAATACCCTCACTGCACTGCCTAAAGGAGCTGGAATTTATTCTCACCTAAGTTCTGGTAATCACTTTCTTGCCTTTTATTGAGCTGTAAGTCAGATGTAAATAGGCTGCATTATGGGCTGAAATGTGTCCCACCCCAAATTCATAGGATGAAGTCCTAACCTCTAGTATCTCAGAATGTGACTAAAATTGGAGATTGGGTCTTCAAAGAGGTAATTGAGTTAAAATGAGGTCCTTAGGTCAGGGCTTCATCCAATATGACTGGTGTTTTTAAAAGAAGAGATTAGGGCACAGACTGGTATAGCAGGAAGATCACATGAGGACACAGGAAGAAGGTGGCCCCCCTGCAAGCCCAGGAGAGGGGCCTCGGGAGAAGGCATCCCTGCCCGACACAGTGATGTTAGACCTCTAGCTTCCAGAACAGTGAGACAATAAATGTCACCCTGTCTGTGGCACTTTGTTATGGCAGCCCAAGCAGACTCATACAAGCTGAGAGCACAGATCCAACAAAAAAGGGGAGGGGACAGGCCGGTTGATGTTAGCCTGGGGCTTTGGACTATCCAGGGAAGGAGGGAAGAATGTCTATTTTGTACAGAAATTACAAACAGGGAAGGACAGCGTATGAAAAGCTTTTCCCTTCCTGTTGCCTTCCAGAGGCTGGCTTCATTGATTTGTTCGTGTTGGTTGGAATTTCTGGGTGTTTAACATATTCAACAAAAGTAAATTTGAGTACAAGCACCCTTTATAGACGTTCTTAATTTTCTATGCCCCTGCTCCCCTTAGAGCTTCCATGTGTAACACAATATATCCTTAATAATGTTTTAGTTTCTGGAATACAGCATCTTCTAATTAAATCCACAAGTGCTATAAAAATAAGTGGAGGTGACAAGTGTCTTGGAAAGTGGAATAAAATGCAGAATGTGCTAGACAAGTTGGAAAAATGAATGCATATAAACAGTAAAATTCAAATGGAATTAAATATAGAGAGATGAATTTGGGGAAGGGAAAACTCTCCAAATATGCCAAGGCAAAATGGAAGAGGTCTGGCCTTTTACAAATGTGTCAGGGAGCCATAATGAATGACACGTTAAATCCCCATGTGACGCAATGAGAACGTGAACACAATCCCAAGAGTTCTAGCAGAAGCAAGAGCTTGCAGGAGGACATCCCTCCCTGCACTGGCTGGCATTTTTCTGAGTGTCCACTGTGTACCTTATAATAGCTTGAAGAGAAATTAAGTCAGTGGGTCTCAAGATTTAGCATTTGTCAGAATCACCTGGAAGGGCCGTTTAAACACAGATCATACCCCCCTACCCTTGCCCGGAGTGCCTGATGCAGTAGATCTGGGATGGAGCTCAAGAGTTTGCATTTCTAACAAGTTACCAAGTGATGCTGATGGTTGAAGGACCACATGAGGTTTTTGAAAGAGCTTCTCTTCAAAAAAGGGTATAGGAAGGGGATTTATTATGTCCAAACAAGAGAAGACACCGCTCAGATTTAATAAGAACCTTCAAGAAGGAGGAAGGTTATAATGATCACCTGAATGTTACTGAGCTGCTTATTCTGCTGTGGGTAGGACAGGAGCATGGGTCTTAGATTTGCTAAGAGTTAGGGCTTACATCGCGACAAGCTGGCCTGAGCGACTTTGAGCACCTGAAACAGGACATTCAGTGGAGATTTGTTTTTTTTTTTTTTTAATTTTTATTTATTTATGATAGTCAGAGAGAGAGAGAGAGAGAGAGAGGCAGAGACATAGGCAGAGGGAGAAGCAGGCTCCATGCACCGGGAGCCCGATGTGGGATTCGATCCCGGGTCTCCAGGATCGCGCCCTGGGCCAAAGGCAGGCGCCAAACCGCTGCGCCACCCAGGGATCCCTCAGTGGAGATTTGAATTATGTCTTGGAAAGTTTGAAAAAAGTAAGGAGGGAGCTCTCCTTCTGGCAGGGTCCAGGAGACTCCCTGGACTTCCCTTCTGGTTCTCTCCATGAGCCCGGGACAGCTCTATAAGCACGATGATGGCCCAGAGCAGGGGAGGAAACGAGGGATTAAATGAAGTTGAGATGCTTAGGTGGGAGAGGCTGATGAGAGGAACACGTTGACATTCAGAAAAGAGATGAATGATGAAGGCAGCGCCATGTGGGAGCCCCTCTCAAGCTCACCTGCAGGCGCTACCTTGGAACATACTAGAAACTGACAGAAGACGCAGAATTGGAAAGGCACAGAAAGGCCGGAGCTGGGCTGCTTTGGAAGTGTGGCTCTGGGATGCTGGTGCCCATGACGGGGCAGCCATTAAACCAAACACACTGACTGAGCGCCCCCCCCCCCCCCCCCCCCCCCCGTGGGCAGGGTCCTGAATGAGGCCAAGTCAGTCAGGTCCCTGCTTTTCGGGTGCGGATCCCTAATGACAGCACAGTGGATGAAAATGAACGGGCGGGGGAAAAATGGGGAAAACAAGGCTGGGGGAGCAGTGTAGGGAAGCTTCCAGAAGGAGAGATGAGGGACCGAGAGACGGTGGCCCAAGTTTGCCAGATAGAGAAGGCTGGAAAGGTATTGGAGGCCAGGGCACAGCATGTGCAGGGAGCACATCCTCTGTGGGCCGGGCTTGACTGGCAAGGGGAGACCAGGAGGGTGGATGCCAGCTGCGTGGCTGGAGTCACTGATACACACTTCATGCATCTAGAAAAACTCCTGTGCCATCTTGGCTCCCTTGTGGGTGGAAACAGCTCACCGATGTCTCATGGTGGGTGGCTCCAAGGAAGAGATTGGGAGCCACCGATACAGGGGGGCAGACTGGGAAGTATAGTTGATTTTCAAAAACAGGAAAAGGAGTACATTTTGTACTTGCTTGAAAAACAAAATGAATGGATTTGGATAATCAGATGGCCTGTTGGGGGAGCCAATGTAAATGTCCTACCCTCTTTTGGTTTCCTATTAACACCAAGATTACTTTTTGAAGAGAAATTGAAAGCCTTCATAGATGGCGGTCTCCAAGTATTATAGCTATGGCCTTTAAATGGTGAAAAATTTGGGGCACCTGGGTGGCTCAGACGGTTAAGCATCTACTTTTGGCTCAGGTCATGATCTCAGCATCCTGGGATGAGCCCCCCAGAGGACTCCCTGCTCAGGGGTACTCTGTTTCTCCCTCTGCCTCCGAAGCTCCCCCTGCTTGTGTTCTCTCTCTCTCTCAAATAAATAAATAAAATCTTGAAAAAACTTTTTTTTTAAATGATTTCTTTCTGTCTCTTTTTTTTAAAGATTTTATTTATTTAGTAATGAGAGACACAGAGAGAGAGAGAAGCAGAGGGAGAAGCAGGCTCCATGCAGGGAGCCCAACGTGGGACTCGATCCCGGGTCTCCAGCATCAGGCCCTGGGCCGAAGGCGGCACTAAACCGCTGAGCCACCCGGGCTGCCCTTGAAAAAACTTTTTGAAAAAATTCAATGCTTTGATTTTACAAGTTGCAACATCCTTCCTTTCAAATGTCTCTACGCCGTTAACGACGCTAAAACTCCCATTAACTTTTGTTGGAGTTTAGTCAAAGGGAGAATAAAATATACACAAAAATGATGTCTTTGCTGCTTATGGAGAAATCATTAATTCATGGTCACAGGGTCGCAAGAGCAAACCAGGGGATGTGAGGCCTTCTCACTTCGATGGGGAGTCCACCATATTCCACAGTAAAGAGTCTCATGGAAGGAAGAAAACGTTACTTTCAAGCTCCATCATTTATTTTGTTTTAAGTACCTTTTTTTTTTCATGCACAGAAAGATACTTATATCTTTCTCTGTCTCTTTTTTTATCTAGTCTTTTTCTAACTTTTATTCTCTTGCATTGCTCACCAAGAATCTCTGATGTGATGCTGTGAAGGCTATATCTAGGTCTATCAAATTTTGGTATGTATTTAAAAACCATATTGCTTGTATTCTAGATGATAACTTTGCAGGTTCTCAATCTTTTATCATTGGAATAAATCATCATCAAGAGTAGTTGAAGGTCCACTCTAAGATTTTATTCAGGTTCCTTTAATTCCTGGTAAGCAGATATAAAACTGAAATTAAAGATGTAATTATTTTTTTTAAATTAAAGCAAATCACCCCAGGTTGTCTGGTCTGAGGGCTCTGTACTTCACTCCATGAAAGTGAACTCTTTTCTGAGTGTGAGTTAGGGAACTTTCTGCTCCTATAATTTATGACGTATTTTACTGTTGGAACTATGCTCTTGTGAGATCAGGCATTTGTCATAAATCATATGAAAAAATAAATTGAGAAACTTCTCTACAGTATGATAGAAATCCTTTATTTTTTAGTGGTTGTCTGTATTATATTTCTTCAATGGAAAGGGTAATATTTAAAGAAAAAATTGAAGACCACTATCGTTATATTTCCAGCTCTGAGCTTTGTACTTTTGGACTCTTGGGCATTTTATGATCTGCTATCCTCAGGATCCCAGCTTTTATATCCAGGACTCAGACTTGAGCATCTCCTGTCAATTCACCCAACTTGTTAACTTTACTATATGCTCCTGGGTGTTTCAAGGTGTTTCAGAGTGGATGCCAAGAAATAGTTGTCCATTTATTGCTACCATTTCCTGATGTCTCTGACCAGGTTCTCCATTCATTCCCCTTGATCTTTCTGGGAATAGAATAGACCACTGGCACATGCCTGGAACAAGAGGGCCAGGCCCAGGGGTGCCTGCTGTGATGTCGATTTTCAGGAAGGTTCGCATGCAACTCTTCTCTGGATGTGCTTGTGTATTCTCTCAGCAGGCACACACGGGAGAGGTGTCTGTGCATATGTCGCCCAGGACCATCCTGCTCCCTGGGATGTTGGTCATAACTGCCACAAAGTGGATTCTCAAGGCACACCCCCAAGGGCCTGGCTGTTTCTTCCCAATTGCTAGGTCTCCAATTCTATAGTGAAGAAGCCAGTCATGGTGGTTGGACCAGCACAGGACCAAATGTTCCCACAGTGAAAATGAAGTTTGTTCCAAGGACCAACAAGTGCGGTGTGAGAATGTTTCTGAGGTGCATCTGGGCTCAGGAGAGGGACTGTGGAAATGGATCAATGATGCCTACTTCGGGCAAGTTGTTGAGGAATGGCCCCGTATCTGTCTCTTATTTGCCATTTCTTGATTAGGCCCTTCTCCTGGATTAAAACCATACTACCTCAAAACTAGAGTTGTAATTTTATGTAACTGAAATTGTCTATCACCTAAATGCACCTCCTCTGAAATCCAGGATGAGAATGAGAGCTACTTTGTATTAAATGTTGATGATTTCTAATTGATTCATCACCTTTGTGGCAATTTACAACTTGGCTTTGCTGACAGAAATAGTGTTCAGCAGACTGTATGAAAAGAGGCTGATCTCATTTTTCCCCCTAGAGATAATTTTAGCATAAGGTTGAACAGATAGAAATAGGTCTTAAAAAGCCAATAAAAGATAGAAGCTCTTGCCTTATTTAGGGAACCATTTAGAAGGTAGAGAGTCCAATGGCATCTTGTACATAGTAAAAGAAATAAGCTAGCGGAGAGATCGGGGTGGGGAGAGGGGAAGGAAGTCCTCAGTGATACATCTGGCAGGGACTGCAACCCTGCCTATGATTAAGCTGAGGAAGAAGAGTAGGGGCTGGGAACCTGGGATCCCCAGGCAGTGATTAGATTTGGGGGGGAGAACCACAGGGCATCAGACCAGAGTCTCCGTCTCTGGGAAGCATGTTCACACCTGACTTGGTTTTTCCTGATGTTCGACCCTCAATGGAGGAGATGGGGAAGGAGAAGGAGAAGATCCTTGCTAGACCCACTCACAGATCCCCTCGCTACACCCTCATGGCACTTACTGTAGACCTTAGGTATATATTTGTGCAAGTCTTTGATGAATGTCCATCTTCCTCACTAGCTGTGAACTCCCTGAAGGAAGGGCTCCTGATATCAGTCCTGTCCTCCAGCGTAGCTTCTAGGTACAGTGCCTGACATATAGCAGGTGCTCAATAAATATATATAGTACACTGATTTTTAAAAATATTTATTGAACAAGCAACTGGATTTTCCAAGCACAGCCCTTGAGTGCCACTAAGAATGGGCTGTATGCATGGCTGGATCAGAAGCCAAATGGCTGAGGTCTCTGGAAAGATACTCCTACTTTGGTGCAGATGGATGATGAAGAATTTAGCAGTGCTTTCTTCCTCCTTTTTTCTTTGTATTCTATTTCCTTGCTGGGTGCTTTACATTGTACAGACTTCCAACAACTCATGAGGCCATCTACTCAGTCACGCACTCACTGTCAGTTTTTGTTTTCCCCTCTTGATACCTTTCCTTTGTTACTGCCCCTTCCAACTGCAAATCTGGGTCTTAGCCTCGTCCAACTCTTGCTTCTTAACTCCTCCAGCTACTGGTTTCAAACATTTCAAACAGAGCAGATCCAGACTTTAAAGCGTTACAACAAAGAAAGAGAGGAATTGATGTTTCTCCATTGCTTCACCTAGTCTCATCTCTGCAGCCTTTGACACTGTATCCACTTCCTACTTTAAAAAACACTTTTGGATGCTAGATCGTTAGCCTCTGGATTTCTCTCCTACTTATTCAGACGCATCTTCCATCTCTCCCTTCCTTTTCTATTCCTTAAAAGCTGATGTTTCCCAAAGTGACTCCTTTGTCTTCCTTCCTTCTCTTGCTCCTCCTGATTTTTCTAGCTGCTGGATTTGTTTGCAGCTACAAGGTACACACTCGTGACTCTCAGATCCCATCCTGAGTGCTACTACAATTCCAGATCCTCCATTCCAGCTATCCAGCACAGGCTTTCATAAATTGCTTTTCGTGTTTTGCTCTAGTCTCCTAAATGGTTTGTTTACAATAGATGTTTCACCACTTCAGCTCAGCCTCCATCTGCTCCCCAAGTTAGAGTTGTTTTCTTGAAAAATCAAGCTGAATGTGTTATTCCTCTCTTTAAATACCTCTTATAGATTCCCAGGGCTGCAGAGTAGATGGTCATCACCATCATCATGACTATGTAAGTGCTTGCTGTGTAGCCAGGCACTAACTACTCCATATATCTTGATTTATTTTATCCTCACAACCACTCTGGGAGATTGCTGATTCTTCCCATTTTACAGACGAGGAATGGGGGTACAAAGCTGTGGTTAAGATCACACAGAGACAAAGCCCATCCTTCCCAGCTTGATCACGGAGCCCTTCCACGACTGTCCTCAGCCTCCCCCTGTGCTCCAGTCACATGACCCTTTCTGTTTCATGACACTCCATCCTTCATATTTCCCTGCCTTGGTGCCTGGCATCCCCATGGCCTGGCATCTGGGTGATCCCATCATGACTCCATCTTCCCCATCAAGACTCAGCTTCTGAACCATTTTCTCTATGAGAACTCAACACTCTTCAGACAAAGTTGGTCACTCCCACCTCTGTGATGATACTAAACTTTGGTATGTACCTGCCCTGTTATGGGACATTCCCTGCTTTATTGTGCAAAGGAAGTTTTTTTTTCATTTACAGTTAAAGCATGTAAGACTTGCTTAAGCATAAGCAGTCTTGGTTTCTTCTTGACCCTTTTTTAAATGTTCTGATCACAGAGGAAGACATAGACATGGCTAACAAGCACATGAGAAAATGCTCCCCATCACTGGCCATCAGGGAAATACAAATCAAAACCACAATGAGATCCCACCTCATACCAGTGAGAATGGGGAAAATTAACAAGGCAGGAAACCACAAATGTTGGAGAGGATGTGGAGAAAGGGGAACCCTCTTGCACTGTTGGTGGGAATGTGAACTGTGCAGCCACTTTGGAAAACTGTGTGGAGGTTCCTCAAAGAGTTAAAAATAGTTCTGCCCTATGACCCAGCAATTGCACTGCTGGGGATTTACCCCAAAGATACAGATGCAGTGAAACGCCGGGACACCTGCACCCCGATGTTTATAGCAGCAATGTCCACAAGAGCCAAACTGTGGAAGGAGCCTTGGTGTCCATCGACAGATGAATGGATAAAGAAGATGTGGTTTATGTATACAATGGAATATTACTCAGCCATTAGAAATGACAAATACCCACTATTTGCTTCGAGGTGGAGGGCCCTGGAGGGTATTATGCTGAGTGAAGTAAGTCAATCGGAGAAGGAAAAACATTATATGGTCTCATTCATTTGGGGAATATAAAAATTAGTGAAAGGGAATAAAGGGAAAGGAGAGAAAATGAGTGAAAATATCAGCAAGGGTGACAAAACATGAGAGACATCTAACTCTGGGAAATGAACAAGGGGTAGTGGAAGGGGAAGTGGGCGGGGGGTTGGGGTGACTGGGTGATGGGCACTGAGGAGGGCACTTGGTGGGATGAGCACTGGGTGTTATGCTATATGTTGGCAAATTGAACTCCAATAAAAAATAAATAAAAATAAATTAATTAAATGTAATTTAAAAAATAAAATTTTTGTATTAAAAAATAAATGGTCTGAAAATTAAGTATCATAAGTGACAAAGAAAGGATGTGTATCCCTATTGGATTTTAGGCACTATCTGCTTATTACTTAAATATTCCTGTTTTTGGATTAGAGCACTGTTACCCATGTTCTCTAAGAATGAAAAAAGAACTACTTGCCTTTTAAAATGAGTGATGTGTTCAGATCAAGGATTAAATAGTCTGTGATTTAAAGATTACTCTCCATTGATTGAGACCAAACAGGAGATGAGCGGTAAGGAGAGAGGTCCAGGTAGCCATGGCTGCCTGGACGTGGAGCTGTTACCTGCTGGCCGGGCTTGATGGGTGAAAGCGTGATGCCCTGGGTGTTGATCACTGGCAGGATCTGGTTTCCGATGACTGTGGCAATGATCTGGCCCTGGGCGTTGGTCAGGAGCTGGGGGGTGATGGGCTGTACTTGGAGGCCCTGAGTGCCGCTCGCTGCTTGGCTTGATGGCCCCGGATTCGGCATCAGAGGAATAGTCCCAATGATCTGAAAGAGACAGGCCCAAAGGTGAGGTGCTGGGCTCTGCTCTGGATATACACATGCAACTGAAGACCACTCATGCCCTGCTCTGTGCAGGAGGCTCCCAAGAGCTGACCAAGAGACTGACCAGATCAGGAGTGGTGGGTGTGGAAGGCAGTGGCAGGGCCTGAGCATCTGCAGGAGAATAAGCACGCATGAACGGAGTGCATGGAAAGGCAGGGAAAGCATCTTACTTGAAAGTAAAGTCAAGCTTCGGATAAGCTTGGGATTTCTGCTGGGGCAGTAGAGGCATCTGCTTTGTTGTCTCAGAACCAGGCAGAAGATGGAGCTCTCATGGCACCCAAGCCCTCGTCTAGCGGGGGAGCCATATCCCTTTCCCAGAGGAGGGTCTCAGACCCAGCGTGCTCCCTCACATCCTTTCCCCTTCCCCGTTCTCCTCTGCTCTCTCCATCTTGCTTCCTTTCACCAGCATCCTGCTCCTCTCTCAGGGTCCCTGGCATCCCAGCAGGAGTGGGCCTCAGCACCCTGATGCTTGTGGTGGCTGAGAGCCCAGATTCTGACATCAGGGAGACAAGATTCCATTCCTAGCGGTGTCACCTACAAGCTCAGTCAAGGAGCCTCAGCCTTCTGAAGGCTTTCAAGAATTATGATCACAAACAAGTGTTTGAAACTCTTAAAATAGAATTGGAATGACAACTGAGGATGAAAATTTTGAAAATGTGCATTATGAACAGCATGTTTGAAACTGGGTCTTAGGGGTTAGAAGTTCAGGGTTTCAGTGGCAGGTGGCAGAGAAGGTTTCTGTTTGCATCTAGTAGCTTCTGGCTTCAGTGAAAGGATCGTGTGGGTATTGCAGGAGGGAGCTGGCTGGCCCCAGTCACTGTGCTAAGAAGGAAGGGAGCATGGGCAGGGTAGTAAATGTTCAGGGTGTCTATGAGACCTGGAGATACAGATCACATTCATATGTTGCTAGAGGCCAATTTAATCAGTACAAATGAAAATATGATCTATGTTTTCCAAAGTTTTGGATTCTTCTGGGGGAGTCACAGAGCTGACAGTTAGATGCTTTTCCCTCCATACAGCACAGGATGGGCAAGCAGTTCTGCTCTTTGAGTCACCTTCCAGGGTCCCCTCCCAGATGTGAACTGTGGTAACGTGGCCTAGGGGCCACCAAGACATAGTAATAATACTGTCTCGGAGAGTGCTTTTATGTATATGGTTTCATTTCATCCCACATTCTTACATCCACCATGAATTGGGCATTAGTCCACTCCCTAGAGGTGGATAAGACAATGGAGCCTCAGCTGTCACTTGATGGGGGCGTTGGTAAGTGACAGAGCTGGAGTCTGAGTCTGCTGAGCCCCAGGTGGTTGCTCTTCCATTCTGTGATCTAGTTCCCACCACATGGAGGACATTGAGAGAGGACACTGCATCTCTGCAATTTCCCTCCCAACAATAAGCTGCTTGTGGTCTGAGTTTATAGATGATTCTGTCTTCCGCCCCCCACAGTACTCCAAACAGGGCTCTGAACAGAGGTTCTCAACCCATCTTTTGAACGAATGGTTTCTAGACTCAGTTATCACCAAGATCCCAGATGCAACCAGGGCCGCAGAAGAATCGCAAGACCACACCATTCAGAGACAGAGATCAGGATGGAGAGGGTGCCCCCTTGCCCACCTGACCATCACTTCCACCACAAAAGTCCCTGTGGGATGGCACTAATGGAGGAGCTGTGTGAACGCTCAGAACGGGTGGCAGTTGTCAGGGGGATGCCCATGGAGTTCAAGTAATTGCTTCGAGAGTGGTCAGCAGGCCCTCAGGGAGTCCGGAGCTCTGCGGTCTCACTGAGCAAGCCCACAGGATCCGTCCCACAGCCTCAGCAGGGCCAGCAAGGTCAAGAGGAGTCCACATCAATAGATCAGAGCACATAAGTACTTGATTGATGATGAGTGGTCTTGCATGAAGCAGCTCGGGATTCAAAGGTTGTTCCTCTGACCCCACGGGCAGTGTGGAGAGGCCTGGGGAGCCAGCTCCTTGTCCCGCATCTACGCTGACCAGTCCTCTCTGGCCTCCCCATGTCTTAGGCCTGAGAAGCCCACTCCATTGGATGGGCCTGAGTTGAAAGCCTATAGAAACTGGATTCGTTTGGGTGGCAGGGTGGTGGGTTCTATTTTAGGCAGAATGTCAGCGTGTTTCAGAGCCAGTGTGAGTAAGTAACCCGGGAGAAGGCTTCAGAGTGAGGCACAGCACCTGACAGCTACGAGCACGCTGTGATGCTGGGAGGCATTCGGCTCCGAGAAGATTGACACGAGTCTGTGAGTCTGTGCGTGCCTCATGGTAATGAGATGCTTTGCCTGCTTTCCCGGTGGAAAGAAGAAAGGCGAATGCAAACGACTCGCCAGCCTTTCCCGTAAGCGGATCCTCGCCCCCAACACTGTGCTTGACATTACTAAAACATGGTGCCACTTACGTCTCCTCCCCACCGGCTTCTCTCTTCTTCCGTGGGTCCCGGCATCACTTGCTGAGGGTAGGACGGCACTAGTGTTGGAGCCAGAGGCATCCAGAATTTCATGAGTGGAAGGACCCTGTAGTAAGGAGGGTTTGCCCGCCAGCTATGGGGTGGGGTGGGGTCTGACAGTTCGAAGGTCTAGAAGCTTCTGTGAAGCTATGCATTTCTCATTTTTGTTCCCCTTGCAGGTGAGTTGGGACAACCATCGGGGACGTCAAGAACTTGGCAGCGCCCTATGGGGGTTTTTCTAACATCCTACAGTGTACTACAGCATGCTGGTTTTCACGTGCTCCCGTTCATCGAGGGTACCGATGATCACACACTGTGTTGTCTAAAAATTCCCAGATGTGCCTATTTTTCTTAGGTTGGCCACGACTCCTTTCAGGACCTCCACAGATCTCACCAGAATGCTCCTCGGATCCAGACGCCAGAGAGATCTCAACGTGGAAGGCAGGGACGCCCAGGCAGCTGTGGTGTGAGGCTCTTGGCACTGGTGTAAAGTTGGCAGTTTTACTTGCAGAAATTGTATTTTAATTTAGAGGACTTTTGATATTAATCTACACATGTTCTCAGGAAATCAGGAAATTAAAACTGAGGTTTGATGTTAGGAGACCTCTGACTTGAGGGCAAAGAGAGAGAGGATGCTCCGGAGACTTCTGTAACCCTAAGACTAGCCTTTGGAGTTTGAGTTTGTGACTCCCAGAGCTAAGGATTTGCTGCTACGAGAGTCTGGATGGAAAGACGTGTTGCTGAGGGAACAAGGCCAGGAGGCTATGATGCTTGACCAAGACATTAACTCCACAAGAGGATTTCCGGCTGTCCTAAGATGCCAAGGACTCTGGCAGAGCAGCCTCGTGCCTATAGACTCTTCTCTGTTTAGCCTGCAAAGGAGAAGGCCAAAAAGATGCACCTGGGGGCAGAGGAAGGGGCAACAAGGCAGGTACATCGCTTGCAAAGATTCTAACAATTCACCAGAGAAGTGATATGTACCAAACAAGTGGCAAGGACTATCCGATAAGAATCTCCATATCCATGTGATGGGTGCTCAAAGACATACTGGGAATGAATGAGTGATACCAGAGAAAGATGAGGGTGGCTAGAAAGACTTGACTGAAGAAATGAGGGCAGAGCAGAGTCTTGAAGGTTGGGTGGGATTCTGCAGGGCAGAGAAACCATGCCAAGCAAGAGGCTAGCTGGATATGAGAAACATGGGGGATGGTGCATTGACTAGTTTTCAAGCAACAGGGGTTGAGACAGTAGAGCAGGGACAGGTCAGCATGGAAGGTGTCAAATTCCACCCCGGCAAAGGGATTCGATGACGGCTTTTGAGGGTATGGGGAGGAGCGCCGAAATAGAGCTATTTCTGGGGTGAAGATGAAGGTGTACATAGAATAGACTGAAGTGGTGAGAGACTCCAGACAGGAGATCAGTGGCCAGGATGCTACTGCGGTTTGTCCAAGTGTGAAGCAAAATGCCTCCATGAATCCTTGACAGAGGGGTTGCTGGATTCGTTGACTTCCACTTCAATTCAAAATCACGACCTACTCTATGGCTGGGTTGCAATATTAGAAATTTTTGAGTCAAGTTATTGCCCCATCAATCCCACAGCAAAGAGCTCGGGCATCCTTTGCAATGATCCTCAATGTCTTTGCCTTTGCCGCGGCTCCAGCAGCAATGACTCATCCGATGAATGCTTTAACCAGGCCGAGGTCCTTACCGGTATTGTAATGATAACTTCCAACCTAAAAGAGTTCTGGCCTCTCTGACAGAGGACTTACTTGGTTGTTGCCGCTCGTGTTCTCCTGCCTTTTTCTGTAGAGGACTGAAGAGCATAAACCACAACTGAAAATAAAATCCGCGTTGCAAGGGCAAAGGAAAAATATTGTTAAAATGATGACCAGTGTTCATTAGCACATGGATCCCTGTTGCCATAAAAATTCGGGTGGCTTACACATAAAGGTGACCGTTGTCAGTTCAGCAGCAAATAGGACTCTAGCCATCACAAAGATCATCTTGGGACCGTAGCAAACCTCAACAATGCAGGGTCACCAGGTTATCATTCAGCGCCCTTATGGACTTTGCACCAGTTGAGGTGCTCAGTAGGGATGAATTAGGACTCATGAAGGATTAACGTGCCCTGAATTTATTCACTGCCCACAGTTGGTGTCATCATCAGCAGCTGATGCTGGCATCAGAGAAGCCCAGGGCATCCAGAGAAGTCCTCTGATGGGCCACATGTCGTAATTGTCTCTGACATGCTGTTAAACTCTGCCACGGAGAATGTGTTTGCAGATGTCAAATTGACAAGCAATTTTGTTGCACATATCTTTAAGAAAAGGAAATCCGGCAAAGCTGTAAATCGGCAGCTTTCTCAGCATCTTCAATCCATCAGCAGAGACAATTCTTTGCCAAATATTTGTGTAACCTCAGCACTCTTTTGGTCAAGAGGCTTTTGTTAACACTAGCATTGAACAAAGAGCGCTGGGGAGCCAGAGAACTGGTGGTGTGAGCAATCCCTAGGATGGAAACAGCCCATCACCTTCCCCTTCCTTTCTGCCAACAGTCATGCTCTCTCTTTCTCCAAGGCAGGATTTTGTCTTCTTTCTATAACACATTCATTGTGATCTCACCATGCTCCGGGTGTAAGGTTAAACCCATTTAGAATTATTTGGGCAGCTCTGGATGGGATGTTGGTTCCAGGAAAGGCGGGAGAATACAATTACTCCCCAAAGAAAATTTATTTTTCCATGATGCAATTGTGCCTTCTCGCATGTAGCTCTGTCCAAGATGGGGAAAAAGGGAGGTGTGGATGTTGAGAGGGGCTTTAGCAGAGGATCTGAACCAGAGAAGAGTAAAGCATGAAGATGAGATGAAGGAGCTCAATAGAGGGAGACACTCAACCAAGGATGCTTGGGTTTCATCTTGCTGGTGATGTCAAACAGTTGGCCCTGGCGTCCCCAAACTCTGGAGGTTCCAGGGTTCAGAAAAAATACAGCACCCCAAGTGATTAACAATGTCTGGCTTGGGTATGGGAAGAGGGAATGGCAATGCCTGAAGGTGGCATCGCTGGAGCTCAGGAGATGAGACAAATCATCTTAGGCCATCTGCAAGAAATGGATGACTTTTTGAGCAACTGTGTGAAAGAATTTCTTATGGATGTTACGGGTGCTGAGAGGTGCTCCACCCCTGGGACTATCTACCTACCCAATGTTTCCCACTGTCATTTGGAATTAGAATCCCTGCTGGCTGCTCTACCATTGGTTTTCAACTTTGGAAACACACTCACAGACAGTAAAGAATTAGAGGTGCCAGGATCTTTACAATGTCACTTTCGGTCACATTATGAGAAGGTTAATTTGGATGAAATCTGGACATTGTGAAGACAGCAAAGAACATCAGTAAAAACAATCCTCTTTTCTAAAATCTTCTTTTTTTTTTCTAAAATCTTCTTAAGAGTCATTAAAGATAATTTTCCTTAATAGAATTTAGGATATGGAAAAAAAAAGAATTTAGGATATGTGTATAGAGGAATAAAACTCTCCATGGCCAGGTTCAAGCCCAGGCTTTGCCACTAACCGGTGGAAGATTGTTAGAGAATTACTTCACGTCCTAGGACCTCAGGATGTTCATCTGTAAAATGAGAATAGTGACGTCCACTTCATAAGGATACTGTAAGGACAGGATAAGATAATGAGCACAAAGTGCTGAACACTGCTTTACCAACCAAAATGGGATTCAACGAATGTTCGTTTATAACTTAATTTTGCTCACATGCCTATGTGGTAACTCCTGCCACTTGTGCTAATTTGTAAAGGCTCCTTTGTATTTTTCTGAAAATTATGATTTCACCATGAAAACAGTTTAGCTCGAGCAACAGAAAACAGAAGTTTACTGTGAAAAATAATGAAACCCTCCTTGTCTTATAGATGCTAAGTTGGAGGTTTCCATAGAAGCACCCAGATTCAGTAGATGTTGCATTCCAAGGGAGGGACTAGACTGTGATGCTAAAGACCAGTTAGGCATTTCCAGAACCCAGAGGGGCAGACACAGAAGAATTTTAATATTCTGTGTATCTTCCTCACTCCCAAGGATGGGGCACGGGGAGTTCTCTTCACCTCTAGGTTAATGATGGTGGTTGAACAAATATTGTCCCCTCAAATTTGGGGAACATATCCCTAAAGAATCTAAAGGTCATATGCTATGGCTTTTGAGCTGAGAGGGAAGAGAGAAAAAGACAGAAGTGCAAAGAAGAGAAAGGAGAGGGATGAGAGAGGGCAGTACTGCATTAGCTCTTGCTACACTCCCCCTGAGAGCAGACGAAGATGGATGAGTGTTTCCCTGGACTCATTGTCATAGGTCTGAGCCATATAAAATCATGTCCCGGAGGACGCCCTGGGGAGTGGGCCCTGGGACAGCATCACAGAGAGAGCCTTGAAGGGTGGACCTAGAGAAAACCAATCCCTGGGAGGGGAGTGGGCAGCTGGAGGAAAACACACTGCCTGTAGCGCTATGCCCTGGGAAGGTCCCAGCTGGGCCTCAGACAACCTGGCTTGAGGCATCTGCTGACCCAGAGGGTAGGGCATCTCTTAGCAGTTCAACAGAGGGCCATTTTTGTGTGCCCCTCTGTCCTCTCCCCACCTTGGCCTGGCTTGTCAGGAACAGAGTCAGCAAACTGAAGAAAGGAGAATCAAAGAAAGACAAAAGGACCAGACTACTCTTTCCCAGTAGCAGAAGCAGCAGCAGCAGCGGACCAGGGAGGAGGCCCCGCTGGGGACGCTGCTGGTGGCCATGGGAAATATAAGTTGGGTTCCAAGTTTTGATTATGATCTGGGAATGGGGCACCTTGTTGGAAACTTAAGGTCACCGGAGAAGACTGTGTTTCCCTGAGTACCTGAGAGAAGTCGTGGGGCAAGAGCCTAAGCTCAGATCCAAGGGGAGGTGATGGCCTGTGGCCATCGAGAAGGTTGGCAGGGACAGTGAGAGGCTCTGAGGATCATACCCTGCTGACTTGGTGACTTCTGTCCTCTTTTCCCACTTTATGGGAAGGGGGTTGGAGATAATTGTCAATTATGTGATCAAGAGATTTGAGTTTGTCATTATCCCCTGGTGTCCTACCCCTTCCGACTATCACATCACTGCTTTTGTGAGGGGCAAGTGTGAGTAGAAGACACCATCTTTTTCTGTTTTCCTTCGAATGTTAGCATTTTGGGCCCTTAGTTCAGTGGTTTTGTATGAATTAAACATGGCTTAATCATGAATATTAGCAAGTATTTTCTAAGCTATTCCTATCTGTAATTTTCAAAACATATAAAGTTAGAGACTGCCTTTACCTTAATCATTAAGGCTAATAATACTAAAAAAGGAGTATCTGTGGGTCACGAGACTTTATTCACTAAGAACACTTGCAAAGTAGAGGAGAAATGAAGGCAAGAGGAGACTTGGAAGAGAAGAGAAGATTTGACAAATTACTGGAGGGAGGATTTAAAACTGTGAGCACAAAATATATCTTCCCATAGACTATGAACTTGGCTTAGTTCTGAGAGCTGGTGGCTGCTATTTCTCACATTGATTGTTGAAATGTCAGCCGGTAAGCTACTGGACTCCACATCTGGAACTAATGATGTTCTATATGTTGGCTAACTGAGTTTAAATTAAAAAAAAAAAAGTCAGCTGACTTCAACACAATACTATGGCAACGCCTTCATTGCTGAAATGCTACTAAAGCTCTTGAAAACCTGAAAGTGGCACCAGGAAAAGCCAAGTGCCCACCAAAGGAGAACACAGTGACAATACCTAAGGGAAGGTCAGAAGATTTGGGAGGAATCTAACCTGGTCATTTGGCAGTTATCTTAGCAAGACTGTTCTCATCAGCAACAGCAGTATTTAAAAGGCATGATAAAGATGTCCATATGGGTCTTCATTTCCTATCTGATCTTTAATTAAATATATAATTAATGAGTACAAGACTACCCCCAACCTCCCAAACACACTCTCGAACACAGTCTTTTATTTGTTTAATTGTTGAGAAAGAAGAAATCTAATGTATGTGCGTTTGTTTTTCAATTCCAAATCATGAGGCAGGGGGAAGAGGATCCCACTCGACTTTCATGATCTAAGACAGGGTTAAGTCATGTCAATTCTAAAGGGGTTTTATAGGAATGATTTGCTTATAGAGCATGGCCTGAACTCTGGTTCTGTGGCCCATTAGCAGCAAACATTGTGGAAGAGACTTCCCATCTCAGGGAACTGACAGGTCTCCCAGGTAAGAGTCAACTCAATTGATACACTGATCATTCTTATTGGACCTGAATCTTTTTCGAGTCCTTTGGCAAAATGAAGTTAGCAGCTGTGGCCATGGTCTGAACTGTTGACAGTTCCTATTATAATAACACTACAACTTGAATGTGGCACACTCGACACTCTGCATGTGGGTGTTTCTGGTTTTGTTTTTTAATTTTAAGATGCATCGTAATATCTGTTCTTAGTATTTTACTATAAATATGAGATTTTTCTATTCTCCCTTTTATTTGGGTTCCCACTCAAGCTTTAGGAAACATTGACAGAGTAAAAGTTTTGCTCCAGAGTATCCTCAAAAGATTAAATTAAATGTACACAAGATGAACCGGCATTGAGATAAGAATTAAGTGGGGAATCTTTGTAATTGCCTGAATGGCTTATTCGTGGTGTGATCAGTGGGGACAGATCAGTGTCAAAAAAGGACACGAATCCTTTTTTGAACACAATATAGGCATCTGCCATCAACATATGTTTTGAAATTGCATCTGAATTATGAATTTGCACTACTGAAAAGCATATTGGTAAGCTCTGGATTATTTAGAAATTCTTTATTTCTCTATGGTACTATTTTGCCTCTACCACTCTGCTTTTACTTAACTAGAAGGTGGGATGAGGAAGACAGAAGAGGGAAGAGTCAATTTTGCAAAATATCAGCTCAAAGTTTGACTGGGCATGATGTTTAATCCAAAGTTGACTGGCTTCATCTGCGACTGGACAGAAACACCCAGTGATACAGAGAAGGTTCTCCCAGCTAAGTTCAAATAAACAAGATTCTCAGCACTAGATGCAATTTTCTTTGGGCAAGGGAAATGGAATTTGGAGAGATTCTTTTGGAAATGGATGGAGAATTTTCCACTTTGTTCCAAGTCCATCTTCCCCTTGGAAATCTATCACTTATGGTTAGTGACTGGTTTGTTTGTTTGGTTGATTGCTTATACAAATACTGATACTCACATATTAAAAGTATTTTTATATGAAGAGATAATACAGGCATATTGCCAACATTTTCATTGTCCGAAAGAGTGGAGGATTGAGGTAACTGTAGATGATTCTAGCAAAGGAACAAAAATGTCTTCAATCTTATCTGGAAAAGCCAGAAAATCTGAACATCTCTGCTTTATTACATATGACTTCAAAATTAAGAGTGTTAAAAAAAAACAAAACAACAAAAAAACAAAATTAAGAGTGTTGTTTTATTCATGTATTTGCCTCATGCACAAATGAATCCCTTACATATTCACTCACTCACTCACTCATTCACTCACTCAGCAAATCCTTTCAGGGACCTGCTCTGTGCCCAGCACTGGGCCATACCACCTGCTCTAATCCCTACTATAGAAGATGGGGAAATCATCACCCAGCCATCTGAATTCATGAAAATCCTTTCTTTTGGATTAACAAGAGCATTCTATAAATCTTGCCATCTATGGCACTAGCAACTGGCCATTGAAGAAGAAAGCCTAAGGTTTCCAGTAGGCGGGATGGTCAAGATAGAGCAATTACATAACGCTAAAGCCCTTGCCTGCTCTTGACTAGTCCTGCAGGCTTTTTTCTCCTTCTGGGAAACTGCTGCATTTGTCAGTGGCTTGAGGTGATCTCCTACAGTCCCTCCTTTTTGAGGACTGTTTGCATGCTCACATGCGTCCCCGAACAACTGAATTCACCCTTCATTGAAATAAGTTCTTATTTTCTCCTGAAAAGTAGCAGGTTTTTTGGTTTAACCTTTGAAGAAGGCCATTAGGTAGGTGCCAGGCACCGATCTAGATTTTAGGAATCTGAGAAATTTCTCATGACCCTAAATTTTGTTTTAAAACCACTTTGATTGGGCGCCCAGGTGGCTCAGTGGGTTAAACATCTGCCTTCAGCTCAGATCATGATCCTGAGGCTTGGGATTGAGTCTGAAGTCAGGCTCCCTGTTCAGTGGGGAGTCTGCTTCTCCCTTGGCCCACCTCCCGATCTTGCGCTCTCTCTCTCTCTCAAATAAATAAATAAAAATCTTTTAAAAATAATCAAATCAAATCACTTTGATTGTAAAAAAAAAAAAAAAAAGAAGCTGGTTATGATGCCTGCAGAAATCCAGTGTCAATCAGGTAGCCATCAGGGGGGTAGGTAGAGGTAGGTCCAATGGGACTTCTGGTCCCTAAGAAGATTAACGGAAACTGCTGTTTCTCACTGGAAACTAGGAAGGCCAGACATGCAGTGGGGAACACCCTTCAGTTTGTGCAGAATGATGTTCCTCCTCAGTGACCACGCCACTGTCATAAGACCTCTGTCATCTTGATCTCACTACCAGGATCTGTATGAATTCATTTTGTGGCAAACAAGGTCTCAGTTCCACCGTTCTCTCACAAAGTTCCCCCACTTCATCTATGAATGTATTGTAACTTTCCTATATAGAATATGAATTGGAATTTAAAGAATGCATATTTCGGCCCATGGTTAATTTGTAGCAAGGACATATTCCTTCAAGCCGCGGTGGCCTGGATTTCAATGTGTGGCTCCTCACTTGATTTTCAATGGTAGGGATGAAAATGTTTCTGAATATGATCTAATGGTCAAATTTCTGATTCTCTGCAAAGACTTTACATTTTTGTTTCAGTAATTGTTATATTTGTTCAGTAGGATGTTCCACGTACCCGATAGCAGAGACAAATTTTTAAGGATGAACTTGTAATATTCGTTATTCATCATCCTTCCCGTTCTCCCCAATGACTACAAATTAAACTCTGAGTACTATTTATTTTCTTTACAGCTACTAACACTGTGGAATTCCGAAAACATTATTTTTCCCTTCCAAAGAGGATCATAACTGTAGTGAAGCCATCATTTTGCAGAAAGACCAACTTTGTAAGATTTTATATGGCTTTGCCTAAGACTTTAAGTTTTAATACCAGCAAAAAAATACCTAGAATGTGGGGAAGTATTTCTGCTTCTGCCTGCTGATGCCAGATTAAGTGACTAAATCAGATTAATGTTATTTATTGCTTGGGAGAACACCTTTTCGTTTGACTCAGCCTTGGCCCTTAGAAGCTTTAGTAAACATCCCTAAATGAAGCCCTGGACCTATGAACTGTATATTTTATATTTCTTCCCAGATGGGAGGGGAAAAAAAAGCAATTGCAATGAGAGCAAAAAACCCTCCCAAATCGGAGACCAGTGATCTCCAATATTCTAGGTTCTTTGGAGCAATGGGAACCGGTGAAGGAAACGTTTGGCAATTGCTCAAGAAAAGTGCTGTGCATATTTAGCATTACCTAGTGCTATGAGTGCATCCAGCCTGCAAAGCTGAATTTAAATTAATATAAACAACAAAATAAGCATCTAAAAAAAAGAAAAGTGGGCAATGAAACCACTCCAAGCATGATTAAAGATGCATCTATTTATCACCACCCAGTTTCATGAGTCCAAGATGATTCATATGCTTTTTGTCAGGAGAATATCCATTGTTGTGGCAAAATTAAATGTATTTTGATACTTGCTTGCCATATTTATCTATTTGTTCAATCAGAAAAAAGTTGCCCTCATCACTCCAACATATATTACTTTTTCAATTTCCTCTGAGTAATGTTTTTATAATGTTCTTTAGGGTGAGACCACGGAGTTTCTCATTTCTCACAACAAAGACCATAACTCATTAGAATTATGCTGATGAGGTTTTCTCATAAAATTGCATCCTCATTTTCAGAGGTGACCAATCTGCACCCTTGCCCCTAACCATCGGGCAGGTGTGGATGGATATGATTGAAAAGGGCCACCACACTCTTCACTATTGTGGTTTCTTATAGTTTTGTGCTTCCTATTTTAAGTGCCCCTCAGTGTGTGTGTGTGTGTGTGTGTGTGTGTGTGTGTGTGTGTGTATTCTGGTACTTCAAAGGTGGTCCTGAAAAAATGTAATTTATCATGATAAATAAACCACCACTCTATTTCTCAACTGTCCCGTTCTAGGATCAATAATTTACAACTTATGCCAATGGTATGAATTTTGGAATTTTTAATTCCAAAAGCTACTTTTGACTTATAGCCTTATGAGGAGTATGTTTCACATATTCTGCGTGCCAGATGAAATCACCACCAACAGGTTTACTGAAGGTGGATGGAGATGTTTTTTATTCTAGAGCATCAAGGAAACCAGCAGTAGTTAAATGAACCTAGCAGGTGATACTCCTGTATTTTGATGAAATAAAGTGCAATATCTTCTTAAAAGAAAAAAGTGGATGCTACGTGTCCAGCAGCCACGTAGTTATGTTATAGAGGCAAGTTACACGTCACCTAGCCTTCTGTTGCTGATACTCTAGAGAAAACAAGTCAGCTTAACCTGTTGCTAGCAGTGTGGACAGAGGATTCAAAATCATCAGCCTGGCTGTCCACATGCTGGAGTGACCATGGGGTCCCAAGACACACGTGGTCAAGAGAACAAGATGGGAGGGGCAGGGCTTGCTGGCTGCACACTAAGTGCAGGGGCAGTGGCAAGCATTTAACATCCTTTATTACTTTCACTCCTTGCAGCAACCCTGAAACGTCAGAAGTTTAAAAAATTGAAGAAAGTGAGGTAAACCAACAAAGCCATTTTCATCAGGTATAGTCATGCTGGATGCTTAAAAGCATCTCCCCATAAAACTTCAATCTGTTAAACAGACTCTACTCTAGATCAGTCACCTTACGTGGATTAAAATATCTATGGGTAAGGGGCCCGTGATATTTATGGAAAGGCTGCCTTATTGGCAGGCACGGTATCAGGCACTCATTCCCCGGGTGCTGAAAGCAGTTTCACTCAGAAGAAAGCCAAGCTTTGAAGCAGCCAGAGCTGCCCTCGAATCCAGACTCTTCCTGTGTAGCCCTGAGAAGCTGGTTAACCCATGTTTGCTCAGCTGTCACTTAGAGATACTAGGGCAAGATCAATGAAATGAAATGATGAATTTATGTAAAATGCTTATCGAATAGCTATTAGCTTATATGAAATGCTCTATTCATTCACTCCACAAATTTCATTATGATGTTATGCTTCCTGTGGGCCAGGTGTCATCCTAGCCGCTTGGGATACATTGATGAATAAGACGAAAAGTTTAAAATTATTATCAGAGCACAGCACTTAAGAGCGATCTCTGATAGCAGACAAAACTGAGTTTGGATCCTGCCCATTTGGAGCTGGGTGATCTTGCAAGTTTGTTAATCTGTACAATAGGGTTACACCTATTATTCCATGGTTGTGGGAAAGGTGAAATGAAATAATAGAATATATTGAATGTTACGCACTCTGGTATGTAGAAAGCGCTCAGTAGATGGCAGGAATTTATGAATTTTATTATTGTTAATACTAAGCCCTCTAACAACCCTGAGAGGAAGCTACTATTATCCCTGGAGCTGAGCTAGACGAGCTGCCTTGCCTGGGGTCCCAGAGCTTCTTGGGGACAGTGTCTACCTTGAAAGTCTGTGCTCTTTCCCATGCATGCCTTCCATATGAGCATGTGGACGTGTCCACCTCTGTAACTCTGAGAGGCCAGGTTATTGTGAATATCTATTGATAAGCATCAGAGCTCGGGAGGGTGTCACGTGTCTTCTTTGTGTATTGGGGTGGTGCTTGATGGATGCCATTCACTTCTAAGTATAAAGCTGTATCACATCTTGACTTTGCTGTCATCCTGAATGCTCCATCTTATGACATCTTCTCAGGACCTACTTGTATTGTTATTTTTACAAGATGGAAAAGCTTGGTTGATGAGATGATTTAACAATTTGGAGCAATGTTCTATGCTAACGTATCAAATTCAAGTGGATCGTGCAAAGGCCTACCTCCATACGTTTGAACTCGAACCTGGCTCCTCCTACTGTTCTGAGTTGTGACTTTTCCGTTCCTACCTATTTTCTGATCTATTCTCATTTCACTCTTATTGGCCTGTGAGTTGAGGACATGCTGTTCACGTCTTTAAGAAGAATGTATTGTGTCAACAACTCACCGGCCACCAAGAAAGTTGGGTCCAGTGAACATTTATTTGGAAGTCGAGTTGCATCTCACATGTGAATTTGATGTATCCCCTCTTTAGTAATGTTCTGCTTACCCATAAAAATGGTTCGCTGAAAAAACTGGTGTTGCTCTAGGGAGACTAAATTCAGTACTTCCTCTCCTTTCTCGCCCTCAGACTCTAAACAAGTTTAATTTTCACTCTCTAGTTGGGAAAACAGAGACATAAATAGCTTTCGCTTCCACCCTTGACTTTTTACTAAAATCTAATTACTAAAAAGAGAGTCATGATCCACAGCCCAGTGTACGGTCTTTCTGATACAGGATTTGGTTAAGATTATTTATTAAATAAATAACATACTTCCTCAGTTATAAGACTCCCACATTTTTTCTATTTTTAATACTTGTGAAATCAGGTTGCCCTAATAATTGATGTATCTGTTTAATGTGGTAGTATTTCCTTCCATTCTGAAAAAAAGCTGTTTTTAAATTGATGGTATAACTTAGTATCAGTAGTTTCTTGACTCATAATACAGTATTAGATCTCTTTTTCTTTGGAAGGGCTTACTTCCTTAGAGGGTCAGCTTCCAAAGGGAAGGATATAGAAATGTATGGTGCCTTGCCACTCTGGGAACTTCTTCATTTCCAAAATCATTTTGTTGTGTGATACTACAATAAAACCAGGATTCGCTGAGATCGAGTTTACTATGTAACTCTGAAAGGCTCACTTCGGTGAGCGCCCATATGAAACACATACCATGCACTCTTCCTGCCTGGCTCGGATGCTTGGTGACCTACAGTCCCCTGGACTCTGATGCCTTGAGGATGATTTTCCCAGGAAAGATAAAGTGGAGACTTGAGGTCATCTTTTTCAAGATTATCTCACTGCTTTAGAGACTTTCCTGAACTCCTTCAGTTCTCTTGATCAGCAAAAATAATGATGGTGAGAATATTGATTAAAGTAACATATTTATTTGGCAAGCTTTTTATAGTTTTCAAGTGTGTGTGTGTTTATATATTTTCAGGGTTGATCGGGCAAGAATTATGGTTCCCATTTGCAGATGGGGCAAGGATGTTTCCGGAGTTAGTGACCTGTCTAACAGAGCATCCAGGAAATGAACCTAGGTCTTTAACCCCAAGAAAGTGAGGGTGGTATGGGACGAAGCATGTGGAGTTTGGGCTCAGATCTCGGTTCCGCCAGTTCCTAAAGGTGTCATCCCCAAAGTGTGCTCCTCTGTACAGCTGGCGTAATCAAACTAGGGTCAAGTCTTCTGGCAGGATCACAGATGATACCAGCCCCATGGTGAAGGCTCAGTGCCTGGGAGCATAATTAGGTTATATAATTATAATTAATAATATACTATATAATTATAATTAATTCCATTATTCTCTTCTAGAAATCACTTAGCCTGAAGGAATGTTCAACTAAAACTTAGTAGTGCTCTTCTAAGAACTAACACGGTTTTAGAACTTGGCACATGAAATGAGCTCCATGAGCACCGGATAGTGATAGTATTTAGCCGTCAGAGTGCACCAACTGCGAACCCTGCTAGTCAAAGATGTGAGAAGTCAGACCCGTTCTGAGGGAACTGTCTATGAACAGTGCCTTGTAAATATGACCTGTTTAGAATTAAAGCTGTTTATTAGGCTACTTCATCAGTTAATCAGCCCCTCTCCTATTTACCTAGAAAGGATGTGCCCAGTCTCCATTCAGGAACCTACACAAGAACACATTTCCTTATTCCCAGGAAAATGAAATACTCATAGATGAAGAATTAAAAAGAAAAAAGAAAAGAAAAGCAGTGGCTAGATGAAAAAAAAAAAAAAAGTAACAACACTACAATCCAAAATTCTGCTTTACATAAGAGAGACCTTAGTTTTCTCTGGCTCAATCTACAAGACAAATCCCCTAAAACGAGATTTTTTTAAAAAAATTGCGTATTTCTGGCCAACTGCGCACGACAGGTTGTACCGAAGAGTGGAGGGAGGAAGAAGGATCTCAGAGGGTGCTTTATTTCTGGTTCAAGCTGGCCAGCCCTTTGGGCGGCTGGCATTCAGGGGATTAGCCCTCTCGTTTTAGAAGTGGGGGATGAAAAAATAAAAAAATTAAAAAAATTAAAAACTAAAAAAAGAAATAAAAATTAAAGTTAAAAATTAAAGTTAAAAAAATTAAAAATTAAAAAAAAGACTGGGTGACGGGCACTGAGGTGGGCACTTGACGGGATGAGCACTGGGTGTTATTCTATATGCTGGCAAATTGAACACCAATAAAAATAAATTTATTTAAAGAATTTTAAAAAAATTAAAAATTAAAAAAAAGATTTGGGGGGAGGCCTGGAGGAGCCCCGGGGGCGAGGCTTGGCGGGGCGTGGCTTGGCGATGGGGGGCGTGGCTTGGCTAACGGGGCGGGGCTAGGAGGGGCGGGGCGGGCTGGGCTAGGAGGGGCGTGGCTTGGTGGGGAGGGGCGTGGCTTGGCTAACGGGCGGGGCTGGGCTGGGCGAGGCGTGGCTTGGCAAGGAGGGGCGTGGCTTGGCTCACAGGGGCGGGGCTAGGAGGGGCGGGACTAGGAGGGCGGGGCTAGGAGGGGCGGGGCGGGGTTAGGAGGGGCGAGGCGGGGCTAGGAGGGGCGTGGCTTGGTGGGGAGGGGCGTGGCTTGGCTAACGGGCGGGGCGGGGCTGGGCAGGGCGAGGCGGGAGCGGGGCTGGGCGAGGCGGGGCTTGGCAAGGAGGGGCGAGGCTAGGAGGGCGTGGCTGGGAGGCGGGGCGGGGCTAGGAGGGGCGGGGCGGGGCGAGGCGCCTCTGGCCGGGCCGGCAGGTGCAGGCTGAGCGGCTGGCGGCTGGCGGCCGGGGCGCGGCACCCACCCGCTTCTGCTTGCGCGCCCTCTGGGCCCGAGCCCCGGGCGTCCCTCGGGTCACCGCGGAAATCCGCGTCCCGCGAAATCCCTGCGGTGCGCAGGGCCCGGCCGGGTCGCCCCCTCCCCCTCCCCTCCCCCCGCCCGGGTCGGTGGTTCGGGCCCCGACGCTCCCCGCGCTCGCGCTCCCGGGGGCCGGGAGGGGCTGCTCCTCCGCGCGGACGGGAACCCGGCGCCCGCCCTGCCGCGCTCGACTCCCCGAGATGCGGGCCGGGCAGGAGGCCGGGGCGAGCGGGTCCGGGAGTCCAGCCCCCCCGCCCCCCGCCCCACCTCGCCCAGGATGGAGCTCACCCCCCCAACCCTGGTTCGCGCACCGCCCCGGGCTGGGGGTGGGGGGCTGGTTCATGGCCAAGGCGCACACTTAGGGAAACGGGGCTTTAATGCAATGGCCTGTCGTGAAATGAGGAAATCAAGCTCTCAATCGGGCTCAGAGGGGGAATTTGGTATGTTAGTGGAAAGATTGAGGTTGTTTATTGTTGTTATTGTTTCATCTTTATTACTCAGATGAAGCCAGGGTAAAATTTTTATAATATTACTAACCCCATGAACATTTATTTCCCAGTCTCTAGAAAGAGCTGATTTAAAAAGTGTTTTAGAAATGCGGTTAAGGGGCGCCTGGTGGCTCAGTCGGTTGAGCCTCCGACTCTCTGTGGAGGCTCAGATCAGGGCCTCAGGGTCCTGAGCTGGAGCCTCCTGTGTGGCCTGCCCTGGTGTGCAGCCTGCTTGGGATTCTCTCTCTCTCTCTCCCTCTGCCTTTCTTTGCCGCCCCCCCCCCCAAGCCTTGCATGCACGGGGGTGCTCCCTCTGTCTTAAAAAATGCCATTAACAGAATGCTTATTTGATATGTATTCTACTGCACGTGATCGAATTTTTACACCTTTTTAAACACTTGCCATAATGATATTTGCAAATGAGAAAATAAAATCTTTTGTCAGACTGTTTTGAGTTTTGGTTTAGCAAACATGGCCAAAACCACAACCTAAATAGATTGTTCTATTCGTATTTGGGGAAAAACAGATACCATCTCTGAATTTTTAGGACCCTACTCTGAATTTTCAGCAAACATGTTTAATTCTTAGTTATGCAAAAGATCTAAACAATATGCTCTGTTTTTGTATTAAAAGTGGCAGCTTTTTAAAAAGATACCATCTTTTTTTTTTTTAAAGATTTTATTTATTTATTCATGAGAGACACAGAGAGACAGAGAGAGAGGGGCAGAGATACAGGCAGAGGGAGAAGCAGGCTCCATGCAGGGAGCCCGACATGGGACTCAATTCCCGGGTCTCCAGGATCATGCCCTGGGCTGAAGGCAGCAGCTAAACCACTGGCCACCTGGGCTGCCCAAAAGATAACACTTTTTAGTAAAGATGCAAAATTTGCATGACAGGAATTACCAACGTTGTCATAGTATCACCTTGGGGGAGGGGGCAAGAGGAGAAGGTGTCAAGGCCTCAGTTGTATCAGTCATATTTTATTTCTTTAAAAATAAGCAAGACAACTGAAGCTTATAGGGAAAAATGTTAACATCTTAACATTTATGTTACAGTTACATTAACGTGGTTGAACAAGGATCCTTTTGTATTTTTTGGTAAAATATTTTATTATTAATTATTATTTTTATTATTTATCAACATTTATTATATTATCAATATTAATATATAAATATTATTACTTTATTTTTGGTGAAATATTATTACTATTTTATTAGTATTATTTTATTAGGCGTGGAGCCCAATGTAGGGGTTGAATTCAAGACGGTGAGACCAAGACCTGAGCTGAAATCAAGAGCTGGATGCTTAACTGACTGAACCAGGTGTCCCTGTAAAAAAAATTTTTTTACACATTTCATGTGTTTCATTATAAAAAATAAAACAAGGGGTGCCTGGGTGCCTCAGTGGGTTAAGCATCAGTCTTGGGCTCAGGGTCTTGGGATTGAGCGCTGTGTTGGGCTCCCTGCTGAGTGGGGAAGCCTGCTTCTCTCTCTCCTCCTGCCCCTTCCCCACCCCATGCTTGCTCACTCTCTCTCTCTCTCAAATATATAAATAAATAAAATCTTTAGCAAAATAAAAGTGTATATGTGAAATTCCCTAAATTCCTGATCAACTGACTTCAGCTGGATGTGTTTAAAGCACCTTACTTGCTCTGGTCTCATTGTCAGAGTTACACACTACCTCCTTTGCCCGGGGTTTGAAATCAGTTTTACAAATGTGGGCAGCTATGGCTTTATTTGTTCTCCTATGCAGAGCTAATAAAACTCACAGAGAGGTTCAATGGATACTTACTGAAAAAATGAATTATATCTCAATTCTTTGGCTGAGATTTGTATTTATTATAACTTCACTTTCGTCTATCTTGTAGTGACTTTCTCTAAAAGATTCTCATCTTTTTATTTAAATTAGGTGTTGAATTACTTTAGCAACCCATAGTTCAGGGTCAATTATTGGCTTTTCATTCTAAAAAGAAGAGCTATAACATGAATTTATTGATAAATTAACACAATGTATTAAATACTTATGACCACAGGCCTTGTGCTGAGCACATGTCTGCTACAATTATGTTTAAACGCTCCACAAAGTATGTGAGATGTCTTATCATTCCCATCTTTACTGATGAGGAACAGGGGTCCAGAAAAGTTCTGTAACTTTATCCAAGGCCAAACAGCTAGAAATGTGTTCCAATCAGACCTGTTTCCTTCAAAGTCCAGACTCTTAGCTGCTCTTCTAGAGATGCTATTTAACTTTTGATTGTTATAATTCAGAGGAATGTTTGAATGTGAGCATCATGCTTCTTCAGTTCTAAGACACATATGTTTCTCACATTTAAAAGTTGTGAGAATAGGATGCTCTTCTATTTGCTGTGTACAGATGTGGGGCTGGTGATGATCCTGCCTTGGCAACTGCCCTTCTGCAGCCCGGGGCTGCTGAATAGAGGCGACTCACCATCCATGGTTTTGCATAGTCAAGGGTGTACTTTCTAAGCTATAATGTGTAGGCTACTATGAGTATGAGCAGATTGCTTTTCTTTGATTGTGGCCTGTGGTCCTTTCAGAAGGCAGCTCCTGCCTACTGCAAATCCTTTTGTCTTGCCAAAGCAGCTCTGCTCAGCTACTATTTATTCATACAATGCTGTGTGTATTCTTAAGTAATGAATTGAATGGGTAAGTCCTTTTAATTTTTCTCTTATTTATTTAATTTTTATTTTTAAAAGATTTTAATTTATTTATTCACAAGAGATATGGAGAGAGAGGCAGAGACACAAAATGAGGAGAAGCAGGGAACGGGACTTGATCCCAGACCCCGGGATCACGACCTGAGCCAAAGGCAGATGCTCAACCACTAAGCCACTCACGTGCCCCTCTCCTTTTTTATACATTAAAAAAAGTAATGTGGTTTAGTTGATTTTTTTTTTTTTTTACTTGACTGGCTCTTTAAGGATGGGAAGGACTTTGGCTTGACTTGTTGCCACTTAAGAAAATGTCACAGCGGTTGAGAACTAATTTCATCAGGAAACATTCTGAGCTTCAGTTAAAATGTAAAATGCTTTCCTTCGCCCCAGGATAAAATGAAATTTCATTTGCTTTTACTTTTCTGCAATAATGCCAATAAGGAGATATTGCCAGGGGCAATAGGGAAGCCAGTTCTATAGCTGAACAAATCGATGGGAAATCTACTTGCCAAATCCTGAGCATACCCACTGAACAAACGTTAAGAACACACACACACACACACACACACACACACACGCCTACTGCATTATCCAGGGTAAGGATAAGATTTCCCTAAATTAACTTAATGTTCTGCTGCTAGGGTTCTCAAAATCTCAAACTCCTCACACACACAGTGGGTTTGTGTGTGCAGTGTGAACTGAAAACACACAGAGCCTCTTAATAAGAACAGCATATACTGAGTGTTAGCATTATTGCACTATGACTATGTGTCTAACTACGCACTAAGCTCTTTAATCCTAGAAGCTGGTTCCCTTTCTATCCTCATTTTTCTTTTTAAGGTTATTTATTTATTTATTTGAGAGAGAGAGAGAGATTGAGAAAGAGAGAGCACGAATGGAGGCAAGGGCAGAGGGAGAAGTAGATTCGTCGCTGAGCAGGGAGCCCAACACGGGGCTGGATCGTAGGAACCCGGGATCATGACCTGAGCCGAAGTCAGACACTTAACCAACTGAGCCCCCCAGGCGCCCTTTACTCCTTTTTTCAGATGAGGAAATTAAGGCACAAGGGAGGTAAATCAATTGCCTGAGGTCTCACAGCTGATGAACTGCTGCCTGATTCCAGAGCCCATTCTTTTTGCTTGTATGCTGTACTGCCTCTTGCTATCTATCCAAATCAAAGATAGGTTTCCAGAAAATGCTAAACAGAACTCTAAACCATGATGATGATGATGATGATGATGATGATAATTCTGCAGCCACTTATTATTACTGAGTCTTTAACTGTATACTTAAGTACTATGGTAGCCTTTTTATACATCTTACCTCACTTAATCTTCATAATCTAGGGACTTGGATTTTATTGTCCTCACTTCATAGCAAAATTGAAGCTCAGAGAGCTCAAGTAATTTGTTTAAGGCCACAGAGCTAGTTAGTTATTGGCTGACTTGGGATTCAAACAGGTCTATAGCTAGTGCTCATTCCCTTGTCTGGCTTCCACACTCATACATGTTCCTGGTTTGGTAAGCAAAGGGAACTAGAATGTTGTTCTCAGCACTGTGATAGTCATTATAAATCACATGATCATGAATTACCAATAGGAAACTTGCTACCTTCCATGTCAGAGTGAAGTTGGGTATGTCATCACTTTAAAACATTTGAATATGAGTAAGACATGTGTGTTGCAACTTTAGAATATAGTATTTCCATTAAAATTAATCACTCTTTGGGATAGTGTTTGACTTTCGAATTAACTGCAAATGAATGGCAGAGTCAGAAAGGTAAAATAATGACTGAACTGGTTAGGAAACAAAAAGAAGAGAAAACGAAAGTCCTTAAATACATGGAGATTTCTCATCCCTTTACATTTTCAAGACAAGGAAGCAAAACTGCAAGTCCCAGCGGGGTGGGCTTTCTTCCTGTTGAGATTGGGGCATGTCTCCCTCCCTGTGTGGGGTGGGCATCCGCCCTGCTGTGTAGGAAGACCTAGAAACACTTGCCCTGAGACCATGAGCCACTGGCCCCAGGGTCTTTTCACAGAGGTTGCCTTTAACTTTGAGGATGAGGCTCTGGTTTAGAAAGGTTAAGTCATTCATTGCTCCAAGGTCTGGAATTAGAAAATGGAGAGCTTGAACCCTATCCTAGGCAGGTCTGTATTGTCAGGGCTCTTTACTGGGTAATCCCAACTTGGTTTCCAAGTAGGAGAGAGAGGGAGGGGTGCAGAGAGAGAGAATCTTAGCAGTGGGGAGCAAGAATCAGGGCACCCCCACTGGTACCTCCTTTACAGCCCCACCTCCCAAAGTATCAGTGAGGTAAACGTGCTTTTTCAAACCCAGGTTTAGATTTTTAATGTTATTACTTCTGGGCAGACTTTCAAATGTAAAAAAATAGTTGATGTCAAGAACTCAAATGAAAGAATCTATAAATATATTAAGAGTTTTCTCTTTGTACCTTTTCTGGGAAAGCTCTGTGGAGATTTTTTAAGGAATTGAAAAAGGGCTAGATAAAGTAATTCTAGTTTACACGGTTTTTTGAGCAAGGCTAATTATATTAACCTGATTCCAATGTAGTCTTATTTTTTTGTTACGGCATTAATACAAGCAAAAGGAACACGTACACATACACGCACGCAACACACAGCACACACACACACTAAATAATTTCTGCCCTTTTTTGGTGTAATTTGGCCACTTTATAAGTTTCACCCAAGGATCTTTGTGTCAAGAAGTGCAGAGGATGCACTTTTTTTCTGGGAAGATGATTGTGTTTATATTATAACACACGCACACATACAGTGCTACAGGAACATGGCCAATTCATCTATTTTGGAAATGTGAGCGCCTTGGTCTTCTCTGGCACTAGGAGGGCATGATGCCATTGGATATGTTTCTAAAACTCTCAGACAAGACCTCATGAGTGGGCAATAGCAATTCCTCTGTGATGTAATTTTTTTTCACTCGAGGAGGTTTGTGCACCATCGAATCAATACCATAGCACATTTTCTAAAACAAAAGAATTTGAAAATAAATTCGACTCTTATTCTATATATGCGGAGTGCCAACGAAGCTTTTCATCTGGAGCTCATTTTCCTGTGGGTACTACTCATGGGCCAGGAGAGCTGGCCCTAGGATTGGACCCAGCAGAGGCCAAACAGAGCAAAAAGGCTGCAACTCTAGCCCCTGAGAAGGGGATGGATTTGTAACTGGCAAAATGACCGACCATTAAATCACCGGAAGAATAAACTGCTAATAATTCCTTCTCATCAATAAAGCATTTTCTCCATCACAAATTCTCAAGCGGTGGGGCAGAGTGGTACATTTTACTGGGACGCTGGAACAGAAAAATCAGAGGGAAATACACATGGGTGGTGGATAAGCTTTTTATCTTGAACTCTTCAAATTTACATCTCAAGGGCCAGCCGCCTGGCAGGAACGAATCGGAGTGTTCTATTTCGGGCATAACTCTAGGAAGCAGCTTCCAGGACCGACCTGATCTGAGTATGAGTTATAGATATTATAGCCAACTTTTCCTCCACGCCAAAACCCCGTCCCTCCAGAAATCTTAATAGGCTTTTGAGAGCCTCCATTTAGAGCCGGCTGCATAAAATGATCCTTTGATGAAAAGGGATTGGAACAAGGGTTAAAGCCGACATTGAAAGGTGACTGTGGAGGGCACGGTGTTCATACAACCGTCCTTTAATATGTGTGGTGTGCACCTGTGATAAGATGATTCATTACCTGGGGCTGCTCTTTGACAAGCTCCATCGTTCAGCCCTCGGGGTTCTGACGGGACAATCCTGCACCCGCCCAGGAAATATAACAAGGTCAGCTTTTTTTTCCCCCTGAGACGTAGATTGAGATGGTTTAGCTTATAATGCATCTCTGTTTACTCTTTATGTAAAATAAAAACAGGGTTCAAGGCGTCGCAATGCCTGTTCTCCACGGAGCAGGCCAAGCAGGGATGTGGGAACTCACTGCTGAGTAAGGAGGTCTGGGAGGAAAAATCCTGGAGAAGCTGCAAGCTCCGTGTGCCTCGTGTTCCATCCTCAGCAATGGCCACATTGGAGGTCAAGGTGCCCTGGCCCTGAGGGGCTGTGTCAAGCCTTCGAGTGGAGGGTGATTCTGATTCCCTCGGGTTTTAATGCCGCTTTGCTTGTCACGCAGCTTTTCGCTTTCCTGGGGTCTTAGGGGGGGGAGGCCCCCTCATCTGAAGCTCGGTCAGCATCCTGGGGACCTCAGGACCAGCATCCTCGTCACGACAAGGGCACAGGAGTGGTGTAAGGGAGTGGGCATGCTGCCCATGACATGAGGAAGGCTTGCGGGCCCCCTCCCCCCCACGGGCTGAAGTAAACCTGCAGGTGTACAAGAACTGGCCGGGCTTCCAGAAGAATCTGCAAGAGGCCCTCACCCCTTCCCTGGGCTGCTCTTACAAGACTACACTGGTCCCTCCCATCACATCCCCACCCACTGAGAAATGGGCTTGCTTAGGGCTGCTTTAGAAATCTTAACAGCGATTAGGGAAGGAAGATGACCAGTTTCCCCCATGGTCCAAGTTTCAAAAGAATGAATAAATAAAATAGCAAAATGGAAACTTTTATTTTTAAAATTTACCTTTAAAAAAAAAGCAAGCAAGCAAACAAGCAAGCAAGCCCCGTCATGAAAAGTATTTCCTTCACTTAAGGTCAGAACACGAGCCATTGTACAGAAATGAAAACAAAATAAAACTTAGACCTTCCAGGAGAAGGGGAAAAAAATCTTGCTTCTAAGATATAGAAACACCTCCCAACCCCTCTCCTATTCTTGACATTGCTAGTAAACATTATTTATTCGCCTCGAATGGATGCGGTTACATATCACTGTCATGCAAAAGAAATTCATTTCCTTTCCGAGTTCAATCTGCCATAAAAATTCACTCTTGTTCCCATCTCCCACTCACCTGTCCTTGTGCATTAGTAACTAGTTGACCCGTGACCCCCTGAAGACTGGAGAGGGCATTGCCAAAGGCCTGTGAGCTTGCTACGGAGCCCATGGCTACTGCCGCTGCAGCCTGACTTGCTAGTGGATTATTAACCAGCTGCAAAGAGAGAAAAGATTAGGGTGAAACCACCAAGAGAGGCATCGGCACAGCACACGGATAAGACATTCACATGGGGGAAGGGCCTTCTCCCTCCAACTGGCTCATGCAAAGGGCCCAGACCCATGGGAGGGAGCCTGGCACACATGCCCTTGGAAGCTGTGGGCTCTTGGGATGGTTGGACCCGAGGCTGGGAAGAGAAAAGTCTCCCCCAACCCTGGGCTGCTTAGTGGAGCCCCAGGGGAGAGCGAGGTGGGTCCCGGGGGTTCGGTGGGCAGGTAGGGTCTTGCCAGATGGACCAGTGATTTTGGAGAAGTCCCTGGATTTTGTCCTCCAGCCTAAATAAAACTCTGGGGAAATGTCTCTTTTCCTTGAGGTGAGCGGACGGAATGGGGATTCAAATAGGTTGGGAGTAGGAGTAGAGGGGAGGACCAGATTTTAAGGATTTCTGCAAATGAATCCATCATTTTTATTTGTGAATTGAAGTTTCCTTTCGGGTGGTTGGATAAGGCAGATGCCTCGCCTCACTTTCTTCTCCAAGGAAGAAGAAAACCAAAGTTGGTAGTAATGGAAAGCTCCGGTCCCTGTGCTCTTAGAGGAGGAGTCTAGGGTTGGGACGTTTGGGGGGTGGGGTATGGGCAGAGGGGGGCTCACGCCGATCACGGCATTCAAGGCCAATGAGGAAGGTCCTTTGGTGAATGGCCAGGTGGACATCTCTCTGTTTGCTGTTTAACTAATATGTGGCCTTCCCTCGGTCTCTTTCCTAGGACAAAAGTGAAATCGGGAGGAGAATTTGACTTGGGTAGAGGGAACCTACTCAAGGAGGAGGTTATAGCTGCCAAAACCTGTTTTTCCATGGAGACCAATTCAATATTCTTTATCCTGCCAATTTTCCACGCCACAGGTTTTCAGGCCTTCTGACCACGAGGCAGGAGAGTAGCTTGAACTAAAATCTGCATTTAGGTTAATGACTAGATATAAATTCAAGAAACATTTAAACTATTTTCACAGTATTGGTTTTGATACATGAATTTCATTTGTATTTATTCTAGGGTGTTATTTTTTCCCATATAGTTCCTCTCAAGTACAACGATTGTTGTGTATAATAATGCATTTTTCCATCACCAGTTCCCACATCCATGAAATTCCTGCATTTTAGCAAAAGCCTGCCAAGACTAAGACTTGGTGGGGAAAAAAAATTAATGCCAGACTTAATTCTGGTCCCGGAAGCTCTTCTTCTACTTTCTCCATTCTCTTCTTTCTTTTCCTCCTTCCCTCTTTCTTTCCCTCCAAATATATCTGATAGCTTCATTCCTTTGGAAATTTGCCTAGAGTTTTATAACATCTGATGAGGACAGGAATGCTAATTGTCAGAGAAAACACCAAAAGGGAGAGGAATTTAGTACTTTTTTTTTTTTTCATTAACGTGATATCCTTATCTCTTTGGTTTCTTTTTTCATCTACAACCACATTTCACGTAACTAGTTCTACAGAAATCCCATTGACCCAGCATATTTTTTTTAAGAAGCAAAAATCCATCTTGGACTTATTACTTTATGTGTCTTTTGCCTTTATCTCTCTCTCCTAAAAGACAGGAATGATTTTCCTTTTTTAAGGAGAAAAAAAAATTCTCATTCATCAGCCTCAAAGAAACCCTGTCTTATCCCAGATTACCACCATGGGATTTAAATTTCAGGTTGGCCCTGGTCTTGTTTTTTTATTTTTATAGTGTAGATGAAGCAAATAGTGGTGGATGGTCAGTGAAAACTCTCCCTGTTTTGTGGTTGACTATCTTAGGTGAAAGAGTTTGTATTGTGTGACTTTTCACTCTTGAAATGAGGAGATCTTTGGGACTACCTCCCCTAAACTGCCAGGACAGATGCTGCCTATCGATGTCTTAGCCCACGTGCCAGCTGCTGCGTTTATACTTCTTTTATGCAATACACGTTAAAACCACAATGGAAACCCACCCCCCCATCCCAGGTTCACAGAGATCCCAAAATAAACTTCGTAATCTCAAAGAAAACGAAATCGTGTACAGTTTGTTGCTAGTGTTGAATATGCAAAATTTGTCCACGAATTTTCGGTGAAAAAATTTAAATCAGCACGTGCAGAATGTTTTCTGAAAAAGATAGACAGTGATTCCCATTTAATGAAGTGAAAATATTTTCAGAAGTTGTAAGACATTTCCCTAACATCTAGGTCAATCAAAAGTTCAAATGGCTAATTACGGATTTACTTTGGATATAGTGGTATACTGGAGAAATCCTTACATTTAGGATGGGAGTGTATTGTTCAGCTATAGGGCCCATTTATATGTTGTAGGTTGCATTATATAAAGGATAAACTATGGTTCTGAATATGAAACAAAATAGCTACCTAAGAGCAGACTCTAAGCCTTCCTGTTACGGGGCCGGGAACAGGTATACTTGTACTGCTCTGGAAAGTTGCTGAAGCAAACACAAATGTACAGATTTTATTGATTTTTCATGTTTATTTCCTCGATATCCTTGTCCTAGCTTCTTCCCTTTGCTGCCTTTCCTTCTTCATGGAACAAATGCCACCTCGATGACTCATTATTTCCCTAGGTCTTTGGGAAAGGCAAGGTGGGGGGGGGCTCTGGGGAGATGCCTCTCTGGCTCCTGAAAGTAGGGCTAGAACCTAAGGCGAGGGGTTGTGGGTACACACAGACAGTGGGTACGAGTCAATCTGCGCACTGACAGCATTTCAGGTGGACCATTGGTGGTGGTGATGGATGCAGCTTCATAAATATCTCTGGGCTTTTCTGTCTGTGACTGCCAAGGCAGGGATGTAATATGCATCGAGATATGTGGCAGGGAGGGGGAGGGAATGGTCAGGAAACCATAAGTGTTCCCTTCATCACCTCGGGTCATGTCACTCTGTATTGTCCCCAGTCATGTCATATTAGCAGTGTTCCTATCAGTACTTCTTCTTGATTGGAGACTCAGGGTAGATTTCGACAGCGAGGAGTCCAGGCACAATAAATGTACATAATGAGCATGTTGACATTCTGGGACCGATTGGATATTTTGAAGTTGCTGCCAAGTTTACGCCTTCAGATCCTTCATTGCCAATATACCTAAGTAGCAAAGGATGGCCCAAATGAAGTCTGATTGTATTACATACTTGCATTTTCGACGCCAAACTCAAAAGTCATGCTGAATTCTGGTGCAGGCTTGTTTGTAAGTGTGGAAGCTCCCCAAGCAAGGATTTGCAGAGCCCTAGAGTTCTCACATTACCTCCATATGGATTCTGGGCCTTGAATACATCAAGCTATCATTCTATAATTCACAGATAGTCTAAAAACCTCCTAATGGAAAGACTAATTTCTTAAGATGATCCCCTGCCTTCCCCCAATTTTAGAGAACATAATGGAATAATTTTTAAAAATAATTTTGTACCAGTTAAGGAAGGCTCCAGAGCCCTGTCTGTCCATGGGGGAGGGCATTGGCTCTGAAACCAGACTGTCTTTGCTTATGAGTTTAAGTAAATCATGCCTCATTGTCTCATGGATCAAATGAGTGTAAAGATGGTACCATCCACACAGTTGTGATGAGGATGAAATACTTGGCATATATCATGTATGTAAATGCTGGTTATCATTCTCACAGTTCGTATTGTGCATGAGGATTTTTTACTCATCATTATTTCAGAATTAGAACTCACCTTTACAAATATCTTCTCTCTTTGGAAATAATGTAGACACAGGCAACTGTATTCTCTATTTTGATATTTTAACTGTATTCTCCAATGTTATTTGACTTATTTTTAAAGAGTAGCTTGAAGGAAGCTACTAGCTAGATAACATGATTATTAGGTGAGGCGAGTTTCATGACTTAAAAGACATATGAGCCACTTAAAAATATTTCAGACTGGAGGACATCAAAAAGAACTCTGATAACTTGGTTTTCCCTACTTATCTCGGGCTTCTCATAGTTGGTTATTTATGGAGAAATCTATGGAGAAAGCAGTGTTTTGACGCCAAGGCCAGGGTTGGTCATGACAGACCAGAGAAAGGAGATTTCCTTTCTACCATATCCTTGTAAGGACACCCTTTTTGGAGTTTAATTCCTGCCTCATCTCAAAACATGGTGAATGAATCTATCCCATGCTTGCTGATTTGAGAGTGAACGCATGCAGGAAGACTTGTATAAACTTTTCCTTAGGATTCACAATGGTTTATTTCTATACCTACATACCAAGATGGATAGCGGGTGCTCATATCATAATGAGAAAAAAAATCCATATTCCCATATCTACAGTGCTTTGTGCACATCTTTGTTATCTGGGAACACTAAATGGTGATGAGAAGAAAAACTCTGATAGAGTCTCTTTCAGGAGCACTGGATGATGTCATATGTATGACACCATATAAATGTCACCACAAATTATGTCACTACATGAAGGAAGGGCCTTTCTCCAGTACTTGCCCCATCTTCTCTTTCTCTGAAAGACTCATAACCTACAGCCTGGTAAAGAATTCAGGTTTCTTTAATCTGAGCATTAGCAGTCACAATACTTTTCATGAGAAATCACTAATTACAACATTCTATTATTATGAATCTTAACTATGAAAATATGGCAGCATGATGAGGCAACTTACCTATGGTGTTCTATTCTATGTCTATGCCTTTATTCCAAGAGGGACTTGTGAATGCAGCAGGCTCAAAACCTTTCTTTGGAGCATAATTGCCCATGATCTATAGTTTTATCATTTTCCTCATGCGCTATGTGGATTTCATAGAGTATGGATTTTGGAGAAGCTCTTTTTGCTACTAACTTTTCAATTTAAAACCCTAAAATGGTGGCACCATTTGTTTTTAAATGAGGATGTTCATAAATGCATTCATCACAGTTCATTCCCATGTAAGGTCCGAATGACTTGCAGTGGCTGCCTAGACATAAGAGGGCAAATGTAGCTTCCCTAGTTCATTTACGTGCATTAGGTCCTTGATACTGTAGATGTGAAACATGTGTCTCTTGGTCCCTTGAGATTCTTTTAAAAATCAATGCTTCCACTAACTACCCTCAAGTCTTCTCTGAAAGGTCAAGGAAATACCAGTAGATCCATGTTGGAATGTTGGCCATATTTATCTCAACAACCTATTTGATGTGGGTTTTATCCTACTAGGCTTTCCCCCTAGGTCTCATGATTGTTATGTAATACAAACATAACAGTTAGAAATCAGTTTTGTGAGTTTTAATATCAAGCCCAACTCTGCCATTTGCTCTCTGCCCACTTCCCAGCAGAGATGGTGATGTGCTAGATGCTGACCGTCCAACTCTCTGCCCATCAGAAGTCTCCAGCTGGAGTGCCTGAGGTTTGCAGTGATGACCCAGGCACAACCACATCTTAAAAATATCTTTTGTTCATCGATGTCAAATCACATGGATTCCACTACTTTTTGTAGGATAAATTTTATTTTATTTTTATTTTCTGACAAAAATGTAAGTATAGTAACTTCCTAATAATGTTCTAATAACCAGCCATATTTAGTAACAGAGGAATTTTTAAAGTGTCCTAATGTCTGAGGTTGGGTTCCCCAGAAATAGGATGAGGAAGGGAAGGATTCTGATCCTATAGGGGCTGCGGACTGTGACTGAAGCTTCAGAGCTGTCCCACCCTAAGACAAGGAAGCTGGATGGTCTCAATCAGCACCTGACAGTCCTGGTTGAGAGACAGCCCCTGGGGTCAAGGGAGGGTTGGAAATCAAATCCTTGGCACTGTTGGCTCTTTGGTCTCAGGAGAAAATGCATACTGGAGCCTGAGGGATGGAGGAAGAGCTACAGGTGCTGGCTGTGGAAAGCCCCTCACCCTGAGGAGGGTGGAGGCAACTCACAGAAAAGAGTGAATCCAGGGACCTAGGTGGAACATTATCGTTTTCTGCTACAGCTCAAACATCACTTCTTTTCACTCATTAACGTCTTCCATTTGCTCTCAAACATTGATTCAGTACCCACTATGTTGTGGGCACAGTATGAGGGGACAGTGTGATGACCAGCTGACCTGTTCCCTACTATCATGGGACTTTACACAGGAAAAAGAGACTTTGGTGGAGAGAGGAGGGAAGTGGAAAAAGATGAGCTGGCTAAGGAGCAGTATCCAGATCTGGAGATAGTGGTAGTCTGGGGTGGGGCCCTTGAGAGATGTGGGGTTGTCCAAAGAGAACTGGAAGGCGGTGCTCTGAGTCTTTGACCTGTAGGTTCTCAGAGTTGCACAGAAACGTGCCTGGCAATAGATGAGCCATTCTACCTGAAAGGATTAAGAGGCTGAATTCTGAAACTGGATTGCCTGGGTTCTAATTCTGAGGCTGCTCATAACCAGCTGGTAACTAGCAGTACCTTCCTGTTACAGTCTGAAGAGCAGTACCTTCCTGTTACAGTCTGAAGGTTTGTGCCCTCTCCCCTCCTAGCTCATATGCTGAAATCTTAACCCTCAAAGCTTTTGGTATTGGGAGGAGAGGTTTTTGGGAGGTGCTTACATCATGAGGGTGAAGCCCTCATGAATGGGATTAGTGCCCCATAAAAGAGGCCCTGTAGAAATCCCTAGTCCTTTCCCTCACATGAGGACACGGTGAGAAGGTGCTATGAACTGAGAAGAGGCCTCTTACCAGAAACTGACCATGCTAGTGCCTCACTTTTGGGCTTCACAGTGGCCAGATCTGTGAGAAATAAATTTCTGTGGTTTACGAGCCGCTCAGCCTGTGGTCTTTCATCGGAGCAGCCAAACGGACTGACACACTTTCTGTGTCCAGGCTTCTTCAGTTTTAGTAAAGTAGGAATATTAATGGTGGTCATGACTTCACAGGGTTGTTGTGCAAAATAACCCAAGTTAGCATATGCAAAACACTGGAGGAATTCCTGACACACGGTAAGCATTATCTAGGTCTTGCTGTAAGAATTTTGACTCCTTCTAGGAACTTCATGCTGTTGTAGGATTGGATCCCCTCTGGCTCTCACTGTCTCTTCCAGGGCAGACACAGTGGCCCTTTGGCAGATGCTCAACTATGTCAGGATGTTTGCATTTGCTGGCTCTGTGTCTGCAGCTCTCTTTGCTATCCACATATCTCTTCTCACAGGCCACCTCCTGGGGACACCTATCTTGACCACCCTAACAGAAAGAAAGGCATTCCCTTTCTTTCAGAGATGTACACCAAGACATGTATAAGGAAATATATGACGTCAGGGATTTGTTTCTACATAATCCATGGTAGGGTGGGGAGAAGGGTGAGAAAGAGAAGGCGGTTTTGGGTTGAGCATGTGGAAGCTGAGTGGTAGACATATACTGTTGTTTTACTATTTGTTCTACATTTGTATATACTTGCAATTTCCCATGATAAAGTTTTTGAAAATTCCTATTCATTCCCCATCTAGTCTTCTCGCTTGCTTACCTTGTAGCACTAATAGAGTCTAATATTCTCATTTGTTTATTCCCCTCATCACCCTCTCTAGAATATAGATTTCGGTTTCTTCTACAGCTCCAGGCACCCAGGGGGCCCTGAAATAACGTTTATCGAATGAACAAAAGAAATGAGTCAAGATTATGTGGGCCTGCCCAGGACCTTGGGTGGAGTTTGGCCCTTTAATATATATAGAAAAGAGTAAAAATTTGGGAGGTGAATTTGTCTAAGACTTCTCTTTTTAAATACAGCACCATACTTTATCGTCTCTCACATCATGCTGGCTGGACCAGCCAAAGCCTCAAATGTGGGATGCAGTCCTGAGATTCCTGAATGATCCCTGATGTGTCCTCCATCCTGTGAGTCAGCACTTACAGACTCCTCTCAGTGGCTGAGGCAGATTCCTGCAAGGAATCCCAGGATCCTCCAGGATATAAAACTCAATAATGGTAGCGTCTAAAGGTGAGGACCCAGCCATTCCCTGGATACCTTGCACCCAAAGCCCCTGATATCCCTAGAAATTGCATGCCTGGAACTAAATGTGGACAGGGCTGAGTGGAGGGCTTAATATTTAGGTTTGGTGTTACCTGGGAGCTGCAGGATAAGGAGGCAGGCAAGGAAACTTTTATATTTTAATTGTTGGGCCGTGGTGTTGGAAATGAAACCGCATGTTGGGAGTCAGCATCCCCAGCCCAGCCTCCTGGGAGCAAAGCCTATTGTGGATAATAGCATGGGTGGGAACAGAAGGGGGCTGTTCCCCATGTGAGGGTTGACCTATCTGTCCCTGGACACAAGCAATGCTGCTTTGAGGATAGGTGATAGGGAGTGGATCAGTTAAGGAGAGGTACATTCCCCCTTTGTGTGGTCTCACTGTGGCAGGACTTCACAAAGTGTTGGGCCACCTGGGCATTTAGATGGTTAATGGCTCTGAAAGGTCCTGGGTGCAGAGGCAGAAGTAAGTCTCTACTTGGATGGCTTCACAAACCCTGGACATCATTGCGGGTGGACAGAGGGGACTCTGCAAGCACACGAGGATGCCCTAGAGAGTATTCTAGAAGTACGCTCAAGGGAGAGGTAGATCCTGCAGGGGGCCTGGGGGCAGGTAATGCAAGATGATCAGTAGCTCTATAAGGAGGGAGCTGGGTCACTTGAGAAAGGGAAGGAAATAAACCAGTGTGGCCATCACACTGTGATTTAGTGGCAACCACTATGAAGTTCTTTAGAGGGATGCATTTCTTTTTTATTTTTAAATTTACTGATAAAATAGTCAAGCCCAGAGTTGAGGGGAAACAAAACAAAACAAAACACTAGCTTTTAACTCAACCCAATACATTTGATTTTGAAGCAGAGAGGTCAGCATTATGGAAACATACCAACTCTAAATCAGATTTTATCCAAGTTATGTGTAGCCCAATACTGTGTTACCACAAGCTTACACATCTCATTTCCTTTTCTGTCTAGTCCTCCATTTAATAACCTGAAAATCTATCTTTTTATTGAGTTTCATGCTATTTTCTTACTTACATACAATACTGCTACTCTTACCAATTGCCTATTGTCATGGCACATTAGTTAGGTGAATTTGTTGATATTTCAAAATTACTCTTTCTGTATTTTTTATTCTATCATCCAGTTTAAACAAGTGATCGGGAGCATTCCTGTGATGAAAGAAGCTATACTTATTTTTTTTTAAGAATAAATTGCTGCCACAGTACAGTAGTTGGTATTATTCTGGCTTCTAGTTATGGTAATGTACAGTTCACTCTGTCCCTGCCCGTCCCTAATTTACTTCCAGTGCTCCCCACATCAAAGAAGGACAAGGCATGGTTTGCCCTATGTGGCCTCCAGACAGTTTTGTTTGAGATGTTACCCAATGACTATGGTACAGGCTCTAAGCCAGGACCCAGAGGTACAGACACACAAGGCAAGAGCATCTTGTCTTAGGTGCTCCCAGTCAAACCAATAACTGTGGATTTCAACCCTATGTAGCTGTGGTCCTGTATGAAAGGGATGCCCTGAACCCAGGTGAGGAGCCCTCACTAGGCCTGGGCAACCAGACCAGTTGGAAACTGAATTTTACTGGATGATGAGGGGACACCTGGGTGGCTCAGGGGTTGAGCATCTGTCTTCGGCTCAGGTCATGATCCCTGGGTCCTGGGATCGAGTCCCACATCCGGCTCACTGTAGGAAGACTGCTTCTCCCTCTGCCTATGTCTCTGCTTCTCTCTTTGTGTCTCTCATGAATAAATAAATAAAATCTCTCTTTTTTTTTTTAAAGGTTGACTGGAGAAGAAGGTGGAAAGGGGAGAGAAAAAATGCAACCACTCACTAACTTGAAAAGATATATACAATAGTCAAGATGTGGAAACAAGCTAAATATCCATTGTGATTATTATGCATATGTATATATATATATATATTGGAATATTTAGCCATATAAAATAATGAAATCTTGCCACATGCAACGACATGGATGGACCTCAGCTACATTATACTAAGTGAAATAAGTCAAACAAAGACTAATACTGTATGATCTCAGTTACATGGAGAACAACAAAAACAGCAACAGAAAAAACAAGCTCACAGATGCGGAGAACAGATTGGTGGTTGCCAGAGGTCAGGGGTGGGTGGGGTGAAATGGGTAAAGGGGATCCAAAGGCACAAACTTCCAGTTACAAAATAAGTAAGTCATGGGATGTGATGGGATGGCAACTATAGTTAATAATAATGAATTGCACAGTTGAAAATTGCTAGGAGTGGAAAATTTAAAGTTCTCATCACAAGAAAAAAGGAATCTTGTAACTATGTGTGGTGATGGATGTTCACTAGATTGATTATGGTGGTGATTTGGTGATATATACAAATATCAAATCATTATGTTATACACCTGAAACAATAAGATGCTATATGTCAATTATACATAAATTTTAAAAAAGAACCAGTGGGTACGAGCCAGGCTAGGGGTGTGCTCCGTTAGCTGTGGGAACACTGGGGAACTGGTAGTTCACAGGGGGAAGAGGGGTGTCAGGGAAGCTTCTCAAAACAATTGAATAAATGGCAGATCGACTAAACAGACAGGAGAAGGAGGGCAGTTAGAATAGAAGAATAAGCATAAAGTTATGGAAACATCAGAATGCCTGGTGTGTTCTGAAAGGCCAGAGTACAAGCAGGGCAGGAAAATTCTGGATGGGGTTCTAAGGCAGGGAAAGGAAGTGGGAAGATATAAAATAGGAAGCGTGTATGTGAATGGCGTGGCTGTGTTCCTATGGTACAGAGCATTTCCCAAGTGATTTCCCTGCAAGCTGTTGCTATGAAAGTACCTAAATATTCACACCCATATTATGGAGGTAGCCTTAACAGCCTTGCAGCACAGGAAACAACACTAATTGATAGTCATTGAGTCATAAAATCCTTTCATGTATTTTATATAAAGGCATATCTGAACTGCTGACTGACCAAAAATTAACCACTGAATTTTGATGAATAAAAAAAAGCCATCATCTTTTAAAGTACAGAACGTTCTCTTATGAAAAATTACAAAGGTGGATGATAAGTGATCAAGTGTATCCGTGTTTCTACCTTGGTATCCACCACTGGGTCCCTGGGTGCAGACTGAGCTGCAATTTTATAAATTATAATTTGATAAATTAATTATACGGGTTGCATTAGTTTATAAGATTTCAGGTCTCTGGGCAGCCTGGGTGGCTCAGCGGTTTAGCGCCGCCTTCAGCCCAGGGTGTGATCCTGGAGACCTGGATCGAGTCCCATGTCGGGCTCCCTGCATGGATCCTGCTTCTCCCTCTGCCTGTGTCTCTGCCTCGCTCTCTCTCTGTGTCTCTCATGAATAAATAAATAAAATCTTAAAAAAAAAAAGATTTTGGGTCTCTGACCTTCTGTCCAGAGAAGGTGGAAGTTTTTATTTACTTTGGAGCTATTTTTTTTACTCCTGAATACATATATTTTGTATGGATAGGTATTAATTTTACTGTTGAAACTCAAGAAACTTTTTATTAAGTCCAAACCAGCTAAACCTATCATGTACGAGGAACAAAACATATGCTGCTTCTTCCTTTCATCCCAATAACCACATTGGATATTAAAATGCGCTTGTAAGAAATGTTACACATAATATCTTGGTTTTATCCACCCACTGGCAAGTGGAGAACCTGTTGAAACTGTTACTGGATTTTATTATTATGCATAATGGCTTGTTTGCCTCATAAAATGTATTCACTGAACAGCTGTTGTACAAGAAAGCTAGTCAGAGGAAATGCTCCTCTCCCCACAAAGCAGTGCTACAGTTGGGTCATGCATTACTTTTCCCCAAGGACAGAAAATCAACAGAAATCCACCACTGGCAAGTGGAGAACCTGTTGAAACTGTTACTGGATTTTATTATTATGCATAATGGCTTGTTTGCCTCATAAAATGTATTCACTGAACAGCTGTTGTACAAGAAAGCTAGTCAGAGGAAATGCTCCTCTCCCCACAAAGCAGTGCTACAGTTGGGTCATGCATTACTTTTCCCCAAGGACAGAAAATCAACAGAAATCCACCCATTTACGGTTGGTCTGCAATTGACCCTTACATCACCTAATTCCTTGAATTCACAATAAGGGTCAGATTGGCCATTTGAACTCTAAGATCAGGATGCCTGGGTGGCTCAGTGGTTGAGTGTCTGCCTTTGGCTCCGGGTGTGATCCTCAGTCTGGGATCGAATCCCACATCAGGCTCCCTGCGAGGAGCCTACTTCTCCCTCTGCTTGTGTCTCTGCCTCTCTCTGTTTCTCATGAATAAATAAATAAAATCTTAAAAAAAAAAACTCTAAGATGAAGGGGCGCCTGGGTGGCTCGGTGGTTGAGCATCTGCCTTGGGCTCAGGTCCAATCCTGGGGAGTCCCGCATCGGGCTCCCTTCTCACTGGGGAGCCTGCTTCTCCCTCTGCCTATGTCTCTGCCTCTCTCTCTGTGTCTCTTATGAATATATAAATAAAATCTTAAAAAACTTTAAGATGAAGAAAATGCTGCTTTTGGTCATGTCACCCCCATCTTTAAGTGGGTGTCCTGCAACCCTGGGCTAATACCATGAGAGCTCCTTCACTGTAAAGAGTAGAGGGATAATTCTGGGGTGGGGGGCGTCTGCCCATCACAAGGACAGCTGCTGTGCCCACGGCAGACCCATGGTAGCCTCTGTGCCCAGAAAACTTGGCCATTAGGAAAAATGAATGGTCCAAATTATTAGAGGGAATACGATTCTGTAGAAAGAGGAAGATAAGTACACGAAAGGAAAGCAAAAAACATGGCCAGAATGCTCAGAGGTAAATAAAATCCTTCTGCGCTCACAAAATATATTGGTTATAGGTTGTTCTGAAAACATTAAGCTAACAGTAAGAACCACTACCTGTAGGAGCCGTAAGCCAAGAAAATATAAAAAGTTGTTGTATAGATCGTTCGGGAAGTTTCCATTAATAAAACTGAACATAGGTTAAAAAACATAAAGCTTAATCTCACCATGAGCAAAAGCAAAGCTGTGTCAGAATTTTCCGCACGTAGGGAGAAGAGAGCGGAGAGTCACTGAAGAAATCAATCCACCCAATCAGCGAGGAGAAAAATATGTTTAAACATGTCTTGCCAATAGCAGTAACTAGTGAGAACTGGCCCCACATTTAGGAGGCAGAAGCTAGGCCACCAGGAACGGAGGACGGGATGCGAAACGGCTGGGGTCAGGGCCCTGGAGGCCCCGAGTCAGCGGCTCTCTGGGTGTGTGTGCCTCCTTGTCCTGCCCAAGCTCCACTGGCCCGTCTGTGACGGGAGAAGGTTGAACTAGATGGGGGGTTCTCAAAAATGGTCCCCGATGGGCAGATAAATCCACAGCAGTTTGGGGGATGGGTGTTATGGGGTTAGTGTTCCCTGATGAACAACCCCTGATAAACACCTATCATTTATCACCCCTTGAGCTGCCCCCAGGCCTGCAGAAATCATGATTTCCTCCCTTCCCTGATTGCTCTGCTGGATTTGGGTTTCAGGCCAGCTCCAAGAACGTTTTGATTCTGTGGAGGAGAATGGAAGAAGGGCTTCCTAGGACAGCGGTTCCCAGTGTGGGGTACTGGGACTAGCAGTATTAGCATCACCCGGGAACTGCTAAAAATGCAAATTCTTGGCCTCATCCCACAGACGCTGAGTCAGAACCTCTGGGGCCCGAGTGGCAATCTTCTGGGTTTTAACAGCTCCCCAGAGGACGCTGAGGCTCACTAAAGCCTGGGCACACTAAGCCTGAACGGAGTGATCTCCAAGGTTCTTTCAAACAGTAAAATTCTATGGTGATGCTAAAATGATGGAATGAAATTTGGAACAATGCTATACTTTTTTCAGTTCTCTTCCTGTAAGGGGTACTAAACAAATATGTTAAATAAAATGTTTTCTAAATCTGCCTAGCAAGTGGGGACATAGGGCTGGAAATAAGTTGTTTAGGTCAGGGTTTATAGTGACTGTGCCATTCATTGACTTTGGGGCTGGTGTCCAGCAGCCAAGGTGCAGCAGTGGGAGGGGGCGATCACATAGTACACTGTTGAGGTGGGGGCTATGGGCCTTCCCAACACGATCAGAGCAATCCCAATGTTCTATCATGGGGATCAGCAGTAGAATTTAAACTATGTGATAGAGTTTTAATATAAAAACTAATTACCTGGGGGGCGCCTGGGTGGCTCAGTCAGTTAAGAGGATACCTTCAGCTCAAGTCATGATCCCGGAGTCTTGGGATCGAGTCCGGCATGGAGCTCCTGCTCAGCAGGGAGCCTAAGAACTGGCTTATCCCAGTTTTGCCTGAATATAGAAGAAAACCACTGCTGAAGGGAGGAAGGAGGGCTGGTCATCACCAGGAAATCTGGGCAGATACAACAGCTTCAGGGTCACTTCTGTATGAAACTCCAATTCTTTAGGTTTAGGGGGATATATTCCTATGCCTGGATAGTAGAAAGTTTTACTCATGCTTTGAGTTTTCAGATTAGCAAGTATGCTGTTTACTTCTTGTTTGGTATTGACTTAAAAAAAATAAGAGCAAGTTTTATTGTTCTTGATATCTCTGCCTCTATATCACAGTACATGGAGGAAAAATAAAGCAAAATGGCCAAGAGTGAAAATGAAAGAAGGGAAAACATCCAAATGTAGAGGCGATGATATAATCATTTTATAGAAAATATCACTTAAAATACAGAAATCGAAGATGGAAAAAATTGCATTAAATGGGTTTATTTTCCCCAAGTTTTAGTTTTAAAAACTTGGACATATTGAGATAGTCTTTATTTATTTATTTTTTTAAGAAAAAAGCCATGAAGTAATAAGGGGAATTAATTTATTTTTTTTCTTTTTTAATCTTTTTTTTTAATTGGTGTTCAATTTGCCAACATATAGAATAACACCCAGTGCTCATCCCATCAAGTGCCCCCCTCAGTGCCCGTCACCCAGTCATCCCCACCCCCCGCCCACCTCCCTTTCTACCACCCCTTGTTTGTTTCCCAGAGTTAGGAGTCTCTCATGTTCTGTCTCCTTTTCTGGTGTTTCCCACTCATTTTCTCTCCTTTCCCCTTTATTCCCTTTCACTATTTTTTATAGGGGAATTAATTTCTAAGAATTTATCAAAATAATGTGGAAGTCCATGATGTCTTTCTCTAGAGCAATGTACTGTTAGCTTGTAACTCTATGTGCTAGAAGCAATGATTTTTGGTAGAACCCTTGAGAATTACAGCAATTTCCAAAGTGTGTTTAAAGTAACTCTGGTCCTGGGATTTGCTCTGGAATAAAAGGTATGGGAGTCAAATAGGTTTGAGAAACATTGCACGCAGCATCTACCTCTTGGTGATGGACAGTGTGTCTTGGTATATTAAAGTTTCTGCAAACTTCCCACAGGTAAAGAAATCTGTCCAGCTTATTGAACTCTGTGTTTCCTAATATTTGATCAGAGTGTCCACTTTGCATGTAATACCACTAATATCCCTAGACCTTGTGCTCTATGGTGTGCCATCCAAGAGAAGTTGAGTGATGTTATTACTTAGTTATCCACAGATTTATCAAATGGGTTAATGGAATAAGCTTGTAATCCACCTCGGCTAGTCTTGTCAACTATATCTAAAGGCAGGACTTTATATTCCAAACCTGGACGCTCTGCAAACCATCTAGGTCTGAACAAAATTCCCTTCTGGTAGTTTCGTTAATGTTCATGCAGCTTGGTTAAGATAAAATTCATTGATTGAAAAAGATTCCTGGAGATGGCACATGCTTTGAGAATTCACAAACACATCTGTATTACGTGAGAAGGATGGTAATATTTTTGAACTGCCATTAGGTGATATATCACCATTAAGTGAGCATGATGGTGGCCTCACTATGGTCACTTGCAGTGGCACATTTTCTATCCCAGAAAGGAGAGGTCGGGATGGAATGAAGTGCAGTAGAAAGCAAGCATAAGTGTTAGAGAAGAAACTCGTGAGAAGAGAGTATGATTCTCTGTACTAAGGTGTAGTGTAGCGTGTGTCCGTGTGCGTCTACATTGAAGGCTATGGGTTTTGAACTTGATCTGTGGCTCACTTGCTTAATTCTAGTTTGAAAATAAATACTCTATTATTTTCTGTTGTGTGTGTCCTACTAGATAATTGCTAATCAGAAAGGGAGACATGGCCAGCAAAGCTTTTGCTTTTTTTTTTAAGATTTTATTAATTAATTAATTAATTTATTTATTTATTAATTTATTTAAGGCACAGAGAAGGAGACAGAGACATAGGCAGAGAAGCAGGCTCCCTGCGAGGAGCCTGATGTGGAACTCTATCCCAGGATCCCAGGATCATGATCTGAGCCAAATGAAGGCAGACACTCAACCACTGAGCCACCCAGGCGTCCCTCATTTTGTTTTTAAGACCTCCATGGTAACAAAACCAAAAAATATATATACTTTCATATATTCAGGAGGCTATATAGATAAGAAAAAAAATTTGGCATTAAGAAGCAAATTTACTAATTTACATTTGGTCTTCTATTTTCTTGAGTTTCTGTTACCATAGCATTTTTTTTTAAACCTTAGGAAAATTGGTAGCTCTAGATGGGTTGCTTTATCTCACAATTAAATTAAAGGCAAGTTACTCAAATGTGTTGGTTTGGCTATATACAAAGTCTTGAAAAAAAAGGTTTCCTGAACACAAAATGTAGTCATTGTAAATTATAATTAAATCTCACAATTAAAAACTGGCTTTAAAATAACTCAATTTTATATTTTATATTATTATTATTATTATTATTATTATTATTATTTTGGAGAGGGAGAGGGAGGGGCAGAGAGAGAGAGAGAATCTTAAGCAGGTTCCATGCCCAGTGTGAAGATGAACACAGGGCTTAATCCCACAACCCTGAGATCATGACTTGAGCCAAAATCAAGAGTTGGTGGCTCAACTGACTGAGCCACCAGGCACTCCACCTATTTTATATTTTATTTATTTTGATTTATTTTGATTTTTTAAATATATTTTTATTTATTTTATTTTATTTATATATATTTTAGTTTATATTTTAGAGCTTGTTATTGACAAGGTTGTTTTGAAGCATATCAGAATAAAACCAAAGCATGTATGATTATTGCTGAGAAATAAATTTACTCAAAACATGGGAGAATCATGTGTTACTGTCTTTTTCCTTAATTTTTTCTTATGTGTTTAAAAAAGTAATATGATACAGTGACTTCTGTATTTCTGAAAATGAGTGACACTAGTTTCCCTTCCCATAGCCACTGTTACCAGCGCTAGAACCACCATAGTTCTCTGCGACAAACATCTTCTCCAGGAGGGGGCGAGGAGGGAGGGAGAGACAGTAAACTGATGGCTATAGATGTCCGCAAATTGCCCAAACTAAAACAATAAAACTATGGTAAGTAAACCTAGAAAATGTACAGAAAATTGCATTCCATTTCAGAATATTTCTGAAACAATCCTATAATTTTCAAAACATTTTTTTTAATGCATTTCCCTCTCGTGAACTTTGTCACCTAGTATTCAAATAGTAATCATGGAATACATTATAAAATAGGTTATTTCTAGTAAAAATGAGTTTGAATCTAAAAGGGGGTTAATGTACCAGCCATTAATTTAACAGAACAGATGGAAATACGAACTTGGCAGAAAAATCAGGTCTTTGCCCTTGCTTTCTGGTTTTTGTTTTTCTTGGAAGATGAAGCTCAGGGAACTCAATTCACCAAGAAGAGAGTCTTCCACTGCCAACTTTTCTTTGTTTAAAAATCATTTTGGCAATCCAACAAGGATACTAATGGGATATTCAAACAACAGAAGCAAGGAGGTGATTATTATCAATCCGGGGAGGGGAATTCTGTGGAGTTGCCCCCTCTGGTCCCTGAGTAGGTAAGTTTTCCATGTGAGTGCTGCATACAGTAGGGAACCCTGCACTAAGAAAGCAGTTCTCTGGTCAGATCTTGCTTTCACCCAAATGTCTCTCCATTCTCTTTAATATAAAGGTTGGAAAACCATGTACTCTGCTCCTTCCTTGAGGGGTCATAAACTGAGATATTATAATTTCCTAAAAATAACTGTTTTGGGGGTCCCTTTATTTTCATTTTATGAGTAAATGTATGAAGTGGTTTTCAGATGGGCGGGATTGTTGCTCTTGAGACAGAAGGCGTGGTTTTCCTTCTATGAACTAGGGGAAGCTTCAGGAACAAGATGAACAAGTCAGATGTGCACATCTGGGGCAGTAGTTGAATTTTACATCCATTATGTGACTCGACAGGTCACTCAGTGCCTGACATTCAAAGGACTCTACCAGTGTTTGACTAAAGCATGATTCTCAACCATCAAGACAGTAGCTTAAGAACAACTGTATCAAATAAAGACAATCACTCTTGGCAGAGATTCTTTTGTACCCAAACAGACAAAGCTAAGGAACTATAACCAGATAATCAGTTCTGTTGTTTGGAGGGAGGAACATTCAACATTGTGGAGCTTCATATGGATATAAAATATGCCTCCCCTAACACAGCAACCCTATGCCAGCATTCCAAAGCAATCCCCTATTCTTTAAAGGGGAATAATAATGTACTTGTTGGCGCCATAATGGAACTGTAGGAAGCACATGCTATCAGGTACATAAACTATGAAACGAATGCCAGGTTTCTCTGAGTTTTGCCATTGTGGCATATGTTCAAAGATGGGAAAATGGACAATAACATTGGATTATGAGTGCCTTCCCATGGAGACAACCCAATGTGGAGAGAAAAGAAGTGCTGTGTACTGGGTGACCCCAGGCTCCTGTTGATGTGTTGGGTCCAATGACTTCCCATTCCCCCGGCAGCAGGTGCTCCATATGGGCTCAAAAGGGCCTCTTGGTACAACCTGTCCCAGGCAGTTTGTGCTCCCAGCTGATACACAGCTCCTCTGAACAACTGGTGTTCAAGTTTAGACTGTTTCTACTCCAAGACCAATGTCATGAACCCAATAAAAGGGGAGAAGCAAGGGGAACACAGCAATGACTGATCCATCATATCTTAACTGCCCTGTGGGCCGTGCCTCCAAAGGCCTTTTTGTGTTGAAGATAAACTGGAAGTCAACCATCTATCTGAGGGTTATGCACTGGAGAAGCGTGCTCACATGTATCCTGCCACTAATCCAATGTATGCCTGCCTTCCTTTGCATTTTTTTCAGGAAGTTAAAGAAGGGATTGAAAAATACGGTGATACTCAACCACAGCCATTATGGGAGATAGGATGACCTTTTCCCTTATTGTCCAGTCTCTGTGCTGTTGCCATAGAACCCATCTTAAAACATTGGCTGATATCACCCGCCCATTTGAAATCCTTGCTGGTTCTGCCTTGGACTTAGCATCACATCTCACCTCTTTGGAATGACACAAAAGGGCGTTCACAGTCTGGACCAAATTTATAATTCTGTCTTTATCTCCCCTCTGCATCAGGTACCAGAGGGCTAGACTAAAATAGTTGAGCTCTGGAGTCTTATTGTCCAGGTTCTACACAAGGTGCCACTACCCCATCACCTTGATTGAGTTACAGGTGGGGTGGATAGGAAGGCAACTCTGAGGCTGTTGGTGAAGGCCAAGGACCGATTGCCTTTGGGACTGACCCTTGAGGAAGGGCCAGGTGGAAGCAGGAGTGAGCAGAGGAGAAGTCCAGCTGGGACGCAGGCCTGATGTCTCTGCCAACCCCATGAGGAAGCTTTGGAGCTAGAATGGTCCATAGGAATGACCAGAGTTGGATCTTTAAACTTCCACATGGATAGATCACTGGATGTCGGCCATCCTGGAAGGGGCATGGCCTTGGGCAAGGCTTTGAATGAGGAGGTTTCTCTGCAACTGAGGCCAGCTGCCAAGAGCTGAAGGTTGTATGACAAGAGTGCTCATAGGCAGCTAGGGCAACAGGTCCTCAACGGATCACAGGGTCCACCACACCTAGCCTCCCTAAGCCCAGTCTCCTCCCATGTCAATGGGAAGGAAGGAAAGCCCTCATCTTGTGGCTTTTGTATAAAGTTCATAGTAAATACTCAAAACATAGTAAATAAATACTATGTTTATAAATACCATAAATAAATAAAAAGCATTTACTATTTTATAATTATCACCCAGTTCTTAATACCCCAGCCTCTCTGAATAACTTGCTGTTCCTTGAACCCAGCATGCTCTCACATCTTCAAGCCTCTGGTTGGAATACTTCCCTATCACTGGTGAGCTCCTTCCCACACCACAGCCAATACCATCTCCTTTCCAAGGCTTGTCCCCAAGCAGAATGAATTGCTCCCTACTCTGTTTTTCACATTGCACTTTGTATGTGATTCTAATATACTATTTATCTTGTTATAATTAATTATAGCCATGTCTAATCCCCTCCCTGCCCCCCAGGACCATGAGCAAACTCAAAGCTAGAGTAGAGACACGTCTTACTCTTTTATCGCCTCCTTGTACTTCTGGCACTGTGCACATAGACTGGTTAGGCAAGCAATGTGTGTTTGCTGAATGAATACATGAAAGAGAGGAGGGTCATTTGTGATGCACTCAATTTTTCCTACTGCAAGGATTTGAGATTTAAGGAAACCATTGTTTCCTTTCATATCTTCATCCGAAGGAGGTCCTGGGTTAAGTTTAATGAGCCATTGTAGAAATGATATTAGCCTTGGCATTTAGTATCTTTTTTAAAAAAGATTTTATTTATTTATTCATGATAGACACACAGAGAGAGGCAGAGACATAGGCAAAGGGAGAAGCAGGCTCCATGCAGGATTCGATCCCAGGACCCCGGGATCACGCTCCAAGCAAAGGCAGATGCTAAATTACTGAGCCACCCAGGTGTCCCGGCATTTAGTATCTTATTTGCCTTTTATTTTGCATGGATTTGGGGACTTGTTTTATTGAGTCTGCTTATGAGTGTTGTATGTTTTTGATCATATACCCTCTCAGATCACTTTTGGAAGCAGGCAGGTTATAAATTACATATATGCAAATAGCAACATCTTCTAAATTCTGGCCTTCAAAGCTCTTGGTTATTACTATTTGTTACAGAATGCAATACTTCTAAATATGTTCTGAGTCCCCTTGACCCAACATAATTTGCTCCCTTTCAATATTTAAGGGGACATAACTAAGATATGGTAGGGATCTTGCCTAAATATGGCCCACAGGCAGAAACATAAATGCTGAAACAAAGGGGAAGTAAGTGGAATCCATTCAGCATATATTTACTGAGTGCCTGGTGTTGTTCTAGGTACTGGGGTTGCAATAAGGAGCAAGATCGGGGGAACAAAGTGCCTGCAATCTAGTTGGGGGGAGATAAGCACAAATGGATAAGCAATAGACAAGATCATTTTAGGTAGTGGAAAGTGTTAAGGAGAAATCAAAATAGGAAGATGTGATAGAGGGACTGGTGGGGGTCGGTGGAGAGCGAACACATGCTTTTGACAGGGTAGTCAGAAAAGATCTTTGTGAGAAGGTGGGATGTGAGGTGAGAGTTTAGAAGGAGAGGAAGCCAGCCATGTAAATGTCTGGACACAGAACTATGCACACAAGGAACAACAAGGGCAAAGGCCCTGAGGCAGAAACAAGCAAGGCTGTATACAATCCCCAGGCTTGAAAACATACATAATTATTTGGATATTAGTTATTTTAATTTCTAGCCAACACATATAGCAATTTTTAAAATCCATTTAATTTTTTTCTTAGAGAGAGAGAGAGAGAGAGAGAGAGAGAATCTTAAGCAGGCTCCGCACTCAGTGCAGAGCTGAATGTGGTGCTCGATCTCATGACACATAAGTCATGACCTGAGCCAAAATCAAGAGTCAGATGCTTAACTAACTGAGCCATCCAGGCGCCCAGACAAAATTTTTTTACCTTGGTAAAGAATCACACAAAAATCCACAGACTCAAAATGACTCTCCTATTTCATCTTGTTACTCTACATTTCCACGGACTTCAGACTCAGGCATCAATGTGAGCATGCTTGCAGCATGCTTTGTTAAAACTTTTTAAAACTTTATAAGGTTTTTAACATGGCAATCTATCACTGTTATTGCAAAAGGAAACAGCCCAGCCATGGTGGCTAGTCCAAGCCCTGGAGCATTTGATCTGAACCAATTGCAAGTATTTCTAAGGATGGAGTATCTATTATTTTATGAGCCACAACCAATAAAATTCCTTTCTCCAGATGTTAGTGGAACAAATGAGAACCACCGGGGCTAGTTTGGATTTATCCCCTATTCCCTGACCTCTTCGGACACTGCCTTAGATTACTGAATCAGTCTTTGGATCAAAAAATCTTTGAGTTCTTCATGTGTGAATGATTTGTTATTTACCATATATTTCGAGACCCCTATGTGGGAGAAAGGCACTGATCACATTCAAATTAAGCATTTAAGGAGAAGGTGATAGAATTAAACCATTTGGCTCTTTGCAGAAACAGGTAAGAGAAATAATGAAAATGCATTTGCATGGGATCTCACACAACAATTGCCTACCTCTAAGCAACTGACAAATGAAGAAACTGAAACTCAGAGAAAGCATGCAGCTTCTTACAGGCGCGGAAAGCCATGACTACTTAAAACACATGCACCTTTCCCAGAATGATTGGTAATTGCTGTGGCTCTGGCAGGTGCCACAGGGGCTAGGCTTCCAGTTCCATAATCACTGTTGTGTTTTGTGACTGTGGACACTTTTTGTAACCCTTCTCAGTTTTGGTCAAAGGATAAACACGTCTAAGGGACTTCTATGGACTCAGTGCCAATTTCAATACTCTGCTGGTGAAAACAAAATAGGTCAAAGACATAGATCTTGATGCTAAAGAGTCTGCACCGTTGGATTGGCCTAATTAGAGCTCTTTGCTCTGATCAACGGAAATTTAACATCTTCCTTACAAGAATAAACTAAAATATTGTAGGAGGTGGTGGTGTAGGAAGTTTCTGTTGGAGGTGGTGTAGACTGAGGTTCTCATTACACAGGCAGAGAAAAATCTCGGCTGTCTAGAGTTCCTAGAGGTGTCACTTGCTGCAGATCACCAGGAGTTTAGACGGAGGGTTTTTAAAAACAGTTTTAACCGGGATCCCTGGGTGGTGCAGTGGTTTAGCGCCTGCTTTTGGCCCAGGGCGCGATCCTGGAGACCTGGGATCGAATCCCACGTCGGGCTCCCGGTGCATGGAGCCTGCTTCTCCCTCTGCCTGTGTCTCTGCCTCTCTCTCTCTCTCTTTCTCTGTGTGACTATCATAAATAATAAAAAAAAAATAAAAAAAAAAGTTTTAACCTTGTACATGGACATATTAAAAAATGCATTGCCAATGTCTATCTTCTTTTCACCCCTTCTCACTTTTATTATACTCCTGGTACCTGTTTGTTGTAGAAAATTGTGAAATAGAGACAAGCAAATAAGACATAAATTAAAACTGCCCCAATCTCAGAGGGAACAATGCCACCATTTAGAGGTCTGTCGTCCTGTATGTCTCCCCGGTGATGTATATATTAGCAATAGTAAGCACATAATGTGGGTACTTCTCAGGGGGAAGGTAGTCTTTTCTTCACTTTTTAAAACTGCATTATATATAATCGATACTTTGTCATACCAATACATTTTGGGGGTACTTTGCTAAGTTTAATTTTCTCTTTTTTTTTCTTTTTTCTTTTCTCTTTTTTTGATGACTCCAGGGCATCATTATGGAAACCAATAAGTGTAGCATGCCCTGCTTGGTTGTCAGCTCCAAGGTCCCGTCCTCTTAGGTAGCTTAAGGATCTTGGTTTGGGGAAGTCAGCACTCAAGAGAACAATTGTATACTTGGAGCCACTCAGATCTAATGCCCTCCTCTAAGCTTCACTAACAGGGTCATGAACACATTGTCTCTTGCTCCAGTTCTTCCTCTGAGACCTGCAAGGGGCTGGTCTGGGTGCTGCTTTGCTCTTCCTGGCCTCCCAAAGGTGTTTAACTCTGTCCTGAACTTTGTCTCTTAGTCCCACAGGGCCTGAGTGTCTGTCTGGGGAGTGTGTGAGCACAGTGTCTGGCTCATTTGCCTGGGATCTGTAACTGGGGTCAGTTCCGGTCACCCGCCTCCCCTGCACTTCCACTCCTTGGTTCCTCCTGCTGGCCCAGACTGGGAGCTCCGAGCTGCATTGCCCTCTTGGCTACTTTGCATTTGCTCCCTTTGTCTCCATCCCACACAGACCCAAAGGGCTGTGTTTTCTGAGTTGTATGTTTCTGGATCTTCCTGTCCCAATAAAGCTGTTTTTTCTCAGCTATCACTATTTCTAAAAGCAACTCTACCCCTTCTTATATGTTGTTTATCATCTGCGATGGCTTTGGCAACCAGAAAGGCAATCTGGCTGGATCTAGGTAAGAGTTTAAGTGTCTTCTTTCTCCCCTACATGATGTGCATGGATATTCTGACAAAGAGCTTACGATTTTTATTTTATCATTATTTTTTGTTCTCAACTGTTTCAAAGAGTCAAGTTGCTGGATAGAGGGGTTTCCAATGAAACAGATGTTACACTGAAAAATTTGTTTTTCTTACACTCCATCTGGAAGTGTAAAGCTATTAGCTCAAGAGATTTCTAGAGATATAAACAGGTTCTAAAAGAGTTTGTATAGCTTTACTAAAGACATATGCTGGGCTAATAAATGGAAACCAGGAATCTAATCAACTGATTACAAGAATCCATTTCATAATTAGGTCACTTTTTAGTTTAAATTGGAGCAGGGGCATGGTCCCCCACATCATACAAATATCCCTAGGGAGAGAAATGTTGACTACATTTATTTTTTTAATTAATTTTTAATTTTTTATTTAAATTCAATTTGCTAACATATAGCATAACATTCATCAAGTGCTCATCCCATTAAGTGCCCTCCTTAGTGCTTGTCACTCAGTCACCCCATCTCCCCTTCCACAACCCTTTGTTTGTTTCCAAGTTAAGAGTCTCTCATGGTTTGTCTTCCTCCCTAATTTTTTTCCTCACTCAGTTTCCCTCCTTTCCCTTACATCCCGTTTACTATTTCTTAGATTCTGCTATCAGAAAGGATGTTTACACTTAAATCAGTCTTCTGCAACCCATAACAAAAGATCTTCCAGGGGTTCTCTTGGAAGTATCTTCGGATGGGCTGGTGAGAGGTGGCTCAAGGTGAAACTTCATGTGTCTGGGGAAGAGAAAGAGCCCACCAAGGTGTAAAAACAAGAAGAGATAGGAGGCAGGAGTGCTGATTGTGTTTGTGCTACATGACACACATGCCATGGGCTCCCCCATGGGTCAATCTCTACCTCATCTAGGGGATAAGGTAACTGAAGACCAATGAGCCTACCTCTCCTGCCAATGTTGCACGGTGCTTCTACCAGAGACCCCTGTGGAAACCAGTGGTCTGAGAAAGTAGCATTTCTCATGGACATGGAGCCAAGAAGCAGATCTTGCAGTGTGCTGTGAGATCTGTCCTACCAAAGATATCACTAAAGAAGACAGTGAAGGGAGCATAAGAAAGGAGAACTTCTAAGAGCAAAAGGCAGAAGGCAGAACTTTGGCAACTTTTTGTTGCTTTGCCTCTGTACAGATAGTTATCACAGAAGCAGGTAAATGCTAATACAATGATAAAATATAGTTACATGAAAAAGAACTTGATTTATAATGACGTGATTATTTTTTGGCAGCATCAAGCACTCTCACATTGACATTGTTCTTATTTTATGATAGTCTAAAAAATCTCCTGCAATTTGCAATGTAAGCAGTGCTGAATTGAGAATAAAGATGTGAAATAGTGTCCTCTCCATTAGGTTAGCAGAGCGGCATATGTCAATGGTTCTAGAGATGCAAAAAGATTTGTGCAAAATATGACTTTATACATGTGTGATAATATTTACCATATAACATCATATGTGTCAGATGCTTAACATCTCATTGAATCCCTCAATACCTGGAAAAATAGATTCTCTTATCCTTGAAGCTCAATCACTTGTCCAAGGGTCATGGGAGCAGCTGTAATTAGAATCTGGGTCTCACTCACTCCAGGGATTAGGCTGCCTTCTTCCAGTATAACAAATAAAAGAGAATTTTGTAGGCCAGGTTTATACAGCCCAAATTAAATGGAGCTATGAACATATTCAGTGGGAACATCTATACTCCTCATGTGAATAATATGACAATTTTTTTCCTGTTATCTATATTTCTTCAATTGGGTTGGGATGAATAGATCATTTCTAAATAAAACAGGAGAGCATAAAAAAGTAAAATGAATGGGCTCAATCCCAGTTGAAGCAAGAAGAGTAAAATACATTTCCCTGCTTGAAAGAAAACGATTCATCTATTTGAGGTTCTATAAATGCCCTCTTTCAGAAAGTCATACAGCTCTTCTGGAAGGGCATTTTACCTGAAAATGACGAGGGCTTTCATTTTGAGAAGGAATATCCTCACACACACTGACCCAAGTGAACAGTTCCCTCTGAAAACCAGAGGAGTTGGTGTTGGTTGATATGGAGGGGAGGCAGAATGGTACAACCAGGAGGGAAACTGGCCCTGGATTTCTTTTTGTTTAAAAAAATTTTTTTTTAAAGGAGAACAGTAATAGCCATTGTGGGAAACAGCAGAGCTTGGAAGCTGTCTGGCTTCACTGCAGGAATATAGATATTTTATACCCAAAGAGCATTTGGTGGTGGGTCATGCAAAGGAAAAACTATAAACTATGTACATATGTACATATGTTCCTTGATATCTACGTCAGGAGGTTTAGACGTTGAGGAAAGAAGTTGCAATGAGACTGGCCAGGAGTGGGTGGCAGGTGCAGTGGGTGGTTGTTTGGGGACAGAAAGGGAAGGTGGTAGTTAAGTGGTCACATGGACTTCCAAAATACAGCTATGACCATAGAGCCAAGAATACAAAAGCAGGGCATTGATTGCTGGAGGACAAGCAGAGTAGCGAAGGCCATGCTCACCCCAGGAGAGGTTTTACTACCTATAATTCCATATCAAAATCTACGATTCCAGCCTCAGCTTTGCCTGCCTCCAGACAAATCCCAAAGGCCTCCTGTGTATTTCCATGTAATGACACACAGCACCTAAAACTCAGCTTGTTCAAGATGGATTTCAATTTCCTTCCCCAGCACCCCACCTCTTCAATTCCTGGGTCATTCTTCCCTGGCTCCTCTCTTTCTTCACTCCTCAGCTTCAATCAATGACTAAATCTTATCATTTTGACTCTGAAGATCCGTCTACTTCTCTGCCTCTTTTCCACCCATTGGTAGGCTAGTTCAAGTCCCCATCTCTTCTCATTTGGATGATTACAAGATCATCCTCCTTGATCTGCCTCTAGCGTTTTGCATGTTTAATTAATCTTCCCCACAAGGGAAAATATTGAATAATTAATTGCCAAGAATGACTTTGTCTTTTGAATGATCAGAAATCACCTAATAAGGATCTCACCTGGGTCCTCCTAGAATGTGAAGAGTTTCTGCCACTTTTTGAATGACCCAGTGGCAAGGGTGACACCCCCTGTTTTCTTGGATAAATGCCCAATGCTGGAGAATGAAGGAGTCTTTCACATGAGCTATAGATGGGCTAATTTTTCAGAAGGAGAAACTGAGACTCAGTGATGTCAACAGATTTAAAGGGCCTAGGGTGAGTGGTAGAGCTAGCCCCTGCTTGAGCTCCATCATGCTACACCATACTATACCACATCTCATCATGCCACTTTATGCCACATCCTGCCACACCACGGGATGTCATGCCTCCAACATGAGCTGGTCATTGCTCAAGCCTCAGAAATTTGGTTTGGTCTGTGTGATGGTGGGGAGGAGCCTTGGGGAAGAGTGGAGTCAGGGAGACTGGAAAGAAGGTCTGGAGCTATTATACCCTGGACTACTATTATCACCCAGGATGGTAGTAGTAGGGATGGAGAAAAGAGAATTAATTTGAGAAAGAGAAACAATTGTGTACCCACAAACACCCGTTTTTGCTTGCATAAGGTCTCTCAAAACATGTTCTCATCACTGTGAGAGGTGGATTGTTGTCTGGAGTAGTGGTGAGATGCCAATAAGCTTAGGTCAGTGGATGAGCTGCATGCACTCACTTACAGCAGTGGACCAATTAGTGGCACAAAACTTTTTGAGGGACAGATTCCTTGAGGATATATTACTGGCATCAATTTAGCCAAAATATTTGGCTCCAAGCCAGAGAAAGGAAAAGTTTGAGGAGAGGGCAAAGTCCTTATACTAAACCATCTCTTCTGAAAGGCTCTTACCTTTTGTGGCTTTAATGCAGGTTATTAAAAAAATTAACTCATGTTATAAGTTAATAAGGTTTTTGTGTCTTTGCTTGTTATTTTTAAAAATATTATTTATTTATTTAATCATGAGAGACAGAGAGAGAGACAGACACAGGAAGAGGGACAAGTAGGCTCCCTGCAGGGATCCCAGTGCGGGGCTCAATCCCAGGACCCAGGGATCACACCCTGAACCAAAGGTAGACACTCAACCACTGAGCCACCCAGGTGTCTCTTGGCTTGCTTTTCTATAAGCCTCCACCTTTCTACCAAGCCCTCTTCTCAAGTCTATCCCTGGTTCTTTGGAGAATTGCTAGGATCACACACATATTTTTCAAGTCTTGAAGCTATGGACCTACATGGAAATGCAAGTATATTTGAATCCTTTTGCCTCAAGCTTGGTGCAGTGAGGCAGGGGCAGGGAACTGGTTACTGACATTTGAACCACAAATTGGAGCCATTAAATGAAGTTCTAGAAGTCCCTTCCCATAAAGCTACTAATGCCTACCTACGTCAGTGAGTCTTAGAGATGTGGGCCCAGGGTAGCCCGGGTGGCTCAGCGGTTTAGCGCCGCCTTCAGCCCAGGGCCTGATCCTGGAGACCCGGGATCGAGTCCCACATCAGGCTCCCTGCATGGAGCCTGCTTCTCCCTCTCCCTGTGTCTCTGCCTCTCTCTCTCTCTCTCTCTCTGTGTCTCTCATGAGTAAATAAATAAAATCTTTAAAATAAAAAATAAAAAAGAGATGTGGGCCCAGAAAGAGAATCCTTGAATTGATCTCTTACGTATGACAAACATTTTAATTTAATCTAAAATTATATATTTTATTTATTTATTTATATATATTAAGTACGTATATTCATATATAAGTATACATATATGTATGTGTAATTAAGTATATATGTATATATAATAATGTATTAAATAAGTATTAAATATATTAGTACTTATACATATAAATATGTTAAATGAATATTAAGTGATACTAATACTAAAATATACTAAAATACTATTAAAATAAAATTTGAGGGTGCCTGGGTGGCTCAGTCGGTTAGGCAACTGCCTTCGGCTCAGATCCTGCAATCCCTGGATCAAGCCATTTATTTGTCAGGCTCCCTGCTCAGTGGGGAGTCTGCTTCTCTCTGCCCTTCACTCTGCTCATGCTTTCTCTTTCTCACTCACTCTCTCAAATAAATAAAGTCTTAAAAAAATAAAACAAAATTCAAAAGAATGCTGAAAATAAACAATAAAGTTATGTCCCCTATACATTATCATATGTTTTAAGTCTCTGTTTGAGTAGTGTTCATCTATTCTAGGAGCTGGAGGATATGGTAGTGTTATTGTAGTTATTTTAAATAGCAAATAATATTCAAATGGACCATAAACTCAGAGGTAGAGGAGTCCTCAGACATGATCTACTTACTGGGCATATGTGGCCCTTACATTTGTTTCTTAAATGCTCTGGGTATTACTTTCCTAATCTGTGAAATGAGAGTGTATGAGAGTGACATTCAGGCACAGGACACAGGGAAGACCAAGTCCCCTTCAGCAGAAAGCTCAATACCAAGTTGGTGGCAGAGCAAGTACTGAAATGCTCATCTGGACACTGTGACATCAGGCAGCTTCCAAAACCCACAGCTCACTGGTCCAGGCACTCTAGGCTTTGCTCCCCCCACCCCTGCCCTGTGGGGTCTCCTCTCACTCAGCCAGCTGCTCCTCCAACACTTAGTTCGTTGTTTGCTTTGACTCACTGTTAGAGCTCATGCAAGCTTCAGTCTACTGCTGTCCAGGGAAAAAGAAAGTGTCAGGCTCAAACCACGTATCTCTTTGCTTGTCTCCTGAAGTGGGTATCTGGTAGGAGCTTTCTGTAGCTCACACCACTGAATGGATTCAAAGTGGAGTCTTTTCCAATACCGTCAGGCAAATTAATCATTAACTTGCAATAAACTCGCAAATTTATTTGAGTGAACAATAATACAAGCTACAGTTTGTTGAGGGCACACAACAGGGGTCATGTTAAGTTGTTTCCTTTTTTTCCCTTCAGACAAAAAAGCCTGGATAGGTAGGTACTATGATAGCCCCATTTTACAGATGAGGAAACAGGTTCAGAGAGTTCAAGTAGCTTGCCCAGGGTCACACAGCTGATGAGTGCCAGAGTAAGATCTGAATGAATTCAGACAGGATCTACTGCCTACCTGAAAAGGGGCAGGGATAGAGTTTGAGGTGGAGGGGCAGGTATCATGGGAAATCCTCTCTTCTAATAAATGACTCTGCCAAAGTGTCGCCAGGGCATGGATACTAACCTGAACACTTACTTAGACAAAGGACAGCTGAGGGTATGTCTCTTGGGATTGGTTCTCTTTTAGAGCTTACTACTCCCCTGGGTGGTGGTGGGGAGGGTGGCTGTTAAACGTAACCTTCCGCCTTCCCTTCCAGGGAGTTCTCACATTTCCTCGGTTAAATGGGAAGATGAAATATTCTTTAAAAACCAAGGAGGAAGGGTCAGCCTTAGCCAGAGAGCTCATTGATTCTGCTATCCTGGCAAAGGACAAAGGTGTTGGTGAGCAAGAGACCAAGAAGGAGTCACCAGAAAGGAGCACTGCTCAGCTGGCTCAGTGGGAAGGCCCCCTAGGAGGTCTGGAGGCTGGGGGTGGGGTGGGGTGGAGGACTCCAAGGGCACCAGACTCGAGGACATGGCACAAATGAAGGTTGAATTTGCCAGCCCTACCGCTCATCAACTGAGTAAGGGCTGGAGAGTAAATGAAAATAGCCATCCCCAGGAGAAACATATTTATTCATTTAATGGCTGAAACGGAGTACCATCTCTGTTGTGATGACAAAAGGTTTGAAGCACATTCCTGTCGTTTCTCAATACACTTGTGGTCTGGCTGCTGGGTCATATGGTGCAACAGCCCATGTAATCCCCCGAATGGAAAAAAATTAGGCTCAAAGTACCAAATGGACGCCCACAACATAATATCAGGTAAAACAAGCATATTCTCTACCCCCCCTTCCAAAACCTCCCCAAATGTTAGAGAAATAGAGAGAAATTCCAGTCATTTCTCATTACCGTGAAGGTCAGCCTGGCTGGGAAAATTGTTTCTGCTTTACAATTCCCCAAACTGTAGAAAGCAGTTAGACTTCTGGACAAAAACTAATGTTGCATTCAAAGGGAAAAGAGGCTGAGACGGCATTGCTGCAGTAATAAGAGAATTTTTTACTCTTTCCACTTCCCTGTGAACCTAATCAACTGTGACATGAGAAAATATACTGGGCTCACCCAGCCAGAATCTGACTGCCACCTGAAAATGTCCTCAATATTCCACTGTTTGGGGCTTTACAATGATCCTTCCGACATCAATTTTGTGCATGTACATCAAAATGCCATTAGAAATGCCTACACACTGCTCCACTCACAGGCCTGCCCTGGGCCTCCAATCCAAGGCTCCCAGCGAAGACCCCCTGTGGTTGACTAATGGTTTCTTCTTGTTAACTGGTGTGAAAGCATTTGCTTATAGGGAAAGTTGTCTTGGGGAAAAATAGGAGATCTAAGGATCACCATGGCTGACCTCTCCTCAAAAGCATTCTTGAATATCGTGAGGCAAAACTTCAAGAATCCGAGGGGCTTTAAGAATCTGCTTTAACCCTGTGATTAGTATTCATTGACTTGAATTCTAAGGCTTTCCTCCAGACCCAGAGAGTGGGTCAGCCTCCCCTGGCAGATTGTGTATGCAAGGAAAGTGAACCCACATGTGTCTGTGTGCAGGAGCTCCTGCATAATTCTAGCAGCTGTCAGACACTGTGCTGCGTGGGCCCAGCTTAGGTGGACAGGCAAACAGATGGCCCTGCCGTCCATTCTCCTCTAGAGGACATGCATGTGCATGTTTTCTGGGCTCATCCACCGGCACGTACACATGCATAAATGATGTGCAGCACATTTTGACAAGTGCTTGGCATAGCTAATGAAATTCTTGATGACAGTTTTATTATTTCTCAGTTATGTAAAGTTGAACAAATCTGAGGTGACTCTTCACAGTGACATTATCATCTTTTCCCTTTGCCCTAATATTTACAGGAAATATTACAAGTGTTTGACATATAAATTCAGCATTTGACTGACTTTAATAACCACATGATCAATAACAAGTGATATTTTTATAGTCCAAGTTCAATATTTAAAGGGTCATGGGTGGCAAATCTTCATCAAAGCAATAAGGCTAGATCTTTTTGTTTTTGCAGAATCTATTCTCCCTCTCTTTTTAAAAATTCTCTTTGGAATGAGTATAATGAAGGGTTAAGATCTCTAAAAAGTTGGCCACATTACAAAGGTGTGGCATCACAGGGGCACAGATGCAGATACATTTGCTTTTTCAGTGGCTTCATTTTTGGATACCAAGAGGAAATTCGACATGATGAACACAGATAGAAACTGGATAGGAAATCAATGAATGTAAATCTGGAACTTATTCTTTATTCAATAAGGACACCAATTCCCAACCTCTTTGTTGAATTATTGCTTCTCCAGTAAACTCACAGTTAGCTAAGGTAGGCAGGTCTCTATCTCCTCTGTGCTGTGTTCTGAATCATTTCTGAGTGCAAGTGCCAAAATTCTTGCCCCTCCTCACTTCTCCCCCAGGCCATACTCCTTCTGGGTTGTAGGGTCTTCAGAGTAAAAGAAACACTAATAATCTTGCTGAGTGGACTATAATACAAGACCGTGAGTCTTGGTGCTCGGAGTTCTAGAGGAAGTCCCACGTTCGGGTTGCCACATTGGGTAGGGTTGGCCGGTCTCAGAAGTTAACCAGTTTTCGAGCTCCCAGCCTGTGGAAACCACCCAGTGTCCTGGCATCATGAGGATTAATCTCCCATCTTCTTCATGCTCTTCCTTCTCCCTTCATTAGCCTGGCCGCCATCAGCATCACATCTAGCACTTGGGTGGCACTTGCTCTGTATCAGGCACGTTTTTCTAAGGATTTTACAGATAACTACTTTAATCTCCACAGGAAGCCAGTGAGGTTGATAGTTTTATTTACATCTTAAAAAGGAGAAAATGGAAGCACAGAGAGGCTAAGCAACGTGCCTAAAATCATGAGCTCATAAGTGAGAAGTTGGGATCCCAGCCCAGACTATTATTCACTAACTATTATTCACTACACTGACTCCCATTACCTTTCTTTTTTAGGGGGTGTCACTTTCATCATTATCATTAAAATATTATTCTATAAAAAATATTATTCTATAGCAAGCATCAGCAAACTACTGCTCACAGGCCAAATTTGGCCCACAAGCTAAGAAGGTTTTTACAGATGAACATTTACAATTGATCTGATGAAGACGAACATTAATTTTGAGGTCCAATTAATGAAACATTATCTCCCTGTGATGCCTAATTTTATATGCCCACTTGACTAGGCCACCGGTGCCCAGGTAGTTGGTCAAACATTATTCCAGATATTTCTGTGAAGGTGTTTTTAGATGATTTACATACAAATCAGTGGGCTTTGAATAAAGCAGACTTCCTTTATAATGTGGGTGGGCCTCTTCCAATCAGTTGAAGGCCCAAATAGAACTAAAGGCTGACCTTCCTCTGAGTCAAAGGGAATTCTCTTGCCTGTTGGCCTTTGGACTCAAGCTGGAACATAAGTTCTGCAAATTTTGGATTTGCCAGCCTCCACAATCACATAATCATATGCACCGATTTCTCATAATAAGTCGTATATACATATATATGAACATAGAGCCTATAGTTTGTGTTTCTTTAATACACCCTCCCTCAAAAAAAAAAAAAAAGACCACCAGAATTCTGTTCTTCTCATTAATAGCCTGTATTAAAAAATTCTACTCAGCTACTATTACTATATTTTGGAGTTCAATAAGGAATTTGTGGAAATTTGTTTACCCTTGTTATATAAGCACATAAAGAATATCCTAAATTTTTCCTCAACACACAAAACCAAAGGATTTACTGTTTGGCCCTTTACATAAAATGTTTGCCAACTCCCACACTATAGTCATGAGTCTGTGGTTGAATCTGAACTAGCTGGTCAGTCTGACCAATCATCCACCTTGCTGGAGTGCTGGGTGGAATTATCAGCGGAGTCATGACCGAGGGCAACCACAGGGGAAAACAGGGAGCAGGTGCACTGCCTCTGAGTAGAGCAGTGAGGAGTGAAAGATGAGGCTTCTAATGCTCTGGGTCTGGGAGACTCCCAGACTGCACTCTGAGAACCACTCCCCAGACTTGGGCTTCTTTTGCCCTGATAAATACAGCAATGCCTTTGATCCTATTAACTTTATGGGAAAACCTTCTTCCGTTCTTCTATGGGTCTGTACTCTGCAGAGGAGACCTATGCCCTTTCTGTATTCACATAATCTATGAGAAAGGGAGAGTATTGGTCAGGGGTTCTCCAGAAAAATAATACCAATAGAATGTGTATGTGTACACACACACACACACACACACACCTTTATTGGTTCTATTTTTTATATCATCTGGGTTTTTTTTTAAAGATTTTATTTATTTATTCATGAGAGATACAGAGAGAGAGAGAGAGAGAGAGAGAGAAGCAGAGACACAGGCAGAGGGAGAAGCAGGCTCCATGCAGGGAGCCCAATGTGGGACTCGATCCCGGGTCTCCAGGATCAGGCCCTGGGCCAAAAGCAGGCGCTAAACCACTGAGCCACCCAGGGATCCCCTATACCATCTGTTTTTGTATTTATGTCAGATATATTAGTAGCATCTGTTCTATATATACATATATATAAATAGAGATAGAGATACATACATAGATACATAGATAGATACATAGAGAGAAAGACAGACAGACAGACAGGTTTATTTTATAGAATTGGTTCATGCAAATATAGAGGCTGATGAGTCTAAAATCTGCAGGGTAGGCTGGCAAGCTGGAGACCCAGGGAAGAACTGATGTTGAAGTTCAAGTTGGAAGGCTGTCTGCTGCAGAATTCCCTCTTGCTCAGGGGAGGCCAGTCTTTTGTTCTATTCAGGCCTTCAACTGATTGAATGTGGCCCACCCACAGTACAGAAGGAAATCTGCGTTACTAAATGCCTACTGATTTAAATGTAATCTCATCCAAAAACCCTCTCACAGGAATATACATAATAACATCTGACTACATATCTGGGCACCATGGTCCAGTCAAGTACAAAGGGCACAGTTGACCAAGGCAGCGGTCCTATCTGCCACAAAGTAGAGACCATTCAAATAACTACTACCAATGCAAGCATCCAGGAGCGTGCTTGCTTACTATGCTTTCCTCTGGCTTTTCTTGCCCTTCTAAAATCTGTTAGAACTTTGGAGCCCCACCCAAGTTCCACCACTTCCAGGAAGTCCTCTCAGACATTCCACACCTCGGCTCACTCCTTTCTGGGTCTACAAGAGCACTTGCTGTCTCTTCACACGGTTTGATCATTATGTTCTCTTATTATTGCACAGAGACTTGCCTCCCTGGAACATATATAATCTATATCGACAGCAACGATCCAACATCATCAGGAAGTTGCAGTCATGTTTCCTTTCATCTACACTGGGCAAATCACACCCCTGTGACTGACCATCCCGCCAACCCGTCAAATCTGTGAAATGCCCACTTTACTGGGGTGTTGGTGGATAATATGAGATAATGTTTGTGAAAGTACTTTGTAAACCACAAGGCATGATACAAATAGAAGATTTTTATTATGATGATACTTTGTTTAAGAAGGCAGGGGATGGGAGTAAAATGCTTTTAAGTGATTTACATTTTACAAGTTTTATAGTTCTGGCACTAAAAGGTTTAACCCTAGCTCTTCTGGGAAAACTCAGTTATCAAGAGGAAGTTATTTCTTTGGGGGTGATGAATAGCCAACATCTTTCCTGTGCTATCCTGATGTTCTAAGTGCAATGGATCCCTTGCCTCCTGCCTATTCCAGAACACCCCTGGTTTGTTTCATCAAAGCCCCCCCCTCACTGGATCACTACCATCTGTATATAGCATGATGCTTCAATTTCTGTCTTTAAAAAAATAGACCTATCTTGACTCTCCCCATTCCCTCCAGTTAGCTGTACCTGTCAGCTTCCTTTCAGAGCAGGTGCCTGGAAAGGGTTGTCTATTTCTGATGTTACCAATTCGTCTTCTCCTATTTTTTTGAACCCACTTTAAGATTTTATTTATTTATTCATGAGAGACACACAGAGAGAGGCAGAGACATAGGCAGAGGCAGAAGCAGACTCCCTGTGGGGAGCCCGAAGCAAGACTCAATGCCAGGACCCCAGAATCACAACCTGAGCCAAAGGCAGACGCTCAACCACTGAGCCACCCAGGCGTCCCCTGAATCCACTTTCATCACTGAAATTCCTCACCACCATTCCACAGAAGCTGTCATCAAGGGCACTGCTTCCCTCCAGGGGCTAGCTCCAATGTTAATCCTCAGCTCTCCTCTTACTTGATCTGCCAAAACTAGTTGGCCCTGTTGACCACTATCTCCTAGAAGCACTGATTCACTTCAGCTTCTGGCTGCACCTCCCTTCCTACCTCCCTGACCTTTCCTTAGTCTCCTTGGCTGATGTCTTTTCCTCCACAGGGATTCTTAGCATTAGGTGCTTCAGAAGTGCTTGAACCTCTTTCTTTATCTGGGCCCACTCTTCAGGTGATAAGATTCAGGGTTATGGCTTTAAAAACCAGTGGGAACACCAATGAACTCCCAAATTTCTCTCCAATGTGGACCTTTCTTCAGAACTTGAGATCCACCTGCTTTCTCAACCTTTCCTCCAAGATAGTTAGCAGTCTCTCAAACATAGCCTACCCAAGACTGACACACTAAAAACGAAACACGGCCCCACCCCTGGTCCTTCCTGTGTGGAAGTATGATGACGCCAGCTGCACAGGTCAAAGGCACTGGAGACAACTTTGATGCCTCTCTTTTTCTTACACATCAAAGCCAGCCCATTAGCAAATCCTGTCAGCTCTTCTTCAAAATATATATGATCTGATGACCTCTCACCATCTCTACCTCATCCAATCGGGGACAAGCTATCATGACTCTGTTGAAATCACTGCTGTAGTTTTTTTTTTTTTTAAAGATTTTGTTTATTTATTTATGAGTGACACAGATAGAGAAGCAGAGACATAGGCAGAGGGAGAAGCAGGCTCCTCTGGGGAGCCTGATGTGGGACTCGATCCCAAGACCCTGGGATCTTGACCTGAAAGGAAAACAGACACTCAGCCACTGAGCCACTCAGGTGCCCCAGTGTCATAGCCTTCTAACTGGACTTCCCATTTTTGTTCTTGAGTCCCCACAGTCCATTCCCCTCATAGGGTCTGTGGGGCTCTCTGTTTCATGCAAGGTGATTGCTAAAGTCCTGGCAATGGCCTACAAGATCCAAGATGATCTGGTCCCTGCTTCTTTTATGGCATCTGTTGCCACTCCTCCCTCTCTCAAGACTCCAGTCTTGCTGCCCTTTCTGCTCTTTCTGGAATCTTCTAGCACCTTCCTACTTCAGGGCTCTGCACTGGTCCCTCTCCCAGAGCACATTCTCTCCATACATTGGCAGATTCTTTCCCAATAGATCTCGGTTCCAATAAAGATGCCTTTTCTGGTCAACCTATGTCAGTTAGTAACCACCTCTCTAGCACTTTCTTTCCCTTTGACCTCACTTATTATTCCCTCATAGCAGCTAACAATGTTTAATGTACTATGCATTCACTTGATTTTTAAAAAATTTGTACTCACTCCTGATTCCTGCTCGAGCTCTAAGAATGTTCTTAACATCTGTAGAGGCTCAAGGAATAATTATTGAATAAATGAGTTCATGACTCAAAGGATTCAAATGGCATCGGAAATCTAACAAGAAGGGATGCCTGGGTGGCTCCGCGGTTGAGCATCTGCCTTTGGCTCGGGGCGCGATCCCAGAGTTCCAGGATCAAGTCCCACATCAGGCTCCTCGCAGGGAGCCTGCTTCTCCCTCTGCCTCTGTCTTTCCCTCTCTCTGTGTGTCTCTCATGAACAAGTAAATAAAATCTTCAAAAAGAAAGAAAGAAATCTAACAAGGAACCCGCAAAAAGTTCCCCAGATGAAAAAGTCTGGGTCTACTTGCCACAGAATCCTCTGTGAAACTTGGTACCCCTTAAATCTTCAGGTTTTGCTCTTCTTCTAAGCAGACATGTCCAGAAAAGAGTCCCCCACCTCCTATCCCCACCAAAGGCGACCCTGGCAGGTTCTTCCTTGGGCTATTCAACTCCTATATGTGTTGCAATAAACATTTTCATTTCTTTCATTTCTCACCCCTCTTCCTTTTTTCCTGGAAGTTGACAGATCTCAACAGAAAATAAAAAGGCTAAATGCATGCTTTCTGAATTTTGGTCAGGATTAGAAACTTCAAGATGTATCTTATTGGAGGGTATTTTTTGAGCAATTGAGGGCTAGGTTATAATTTTGTCTGGATTCACCCAAACAGGAGCTCATATTTACAGACAAGGGAGGCAAGACTGCTTTGTAATGCAGGTTGAGTGAACTAACTTGTACTCAGATTCGGCCACTGGGGGATGGTACCTAAAGGGAGGCTGGCACTGTCCTGGATGGCCGGGTGCTTTGTCCACCAGCAGTCTGTGAAGGACATGCTATCTCTATGTGACAGAGATACTTTCTGTGGGCTCCTCCCCATTGCCTGACCTACTCGCTTCTGCAAATAACCCTTTAGGTCCTCTCTAAAACCAGAGCTCAAACATTTGTGGATGTTCTTTCTTCAAACTCAAGAACTGGCAATTTCACGGTGACCCTTTCAAACTGTGTGAGCGGGGCAAAGTGGTGAGAGAAACACATCTTTTAGTGCTGTTTCCTGGCTCTCAAATAAGTTACATAAAAAGGGAAAGAATAAACTTTAAAATGTTTTTTTTTTTTGAACTGTCATTTGATGATGTGTTCTGCAATCTTCAGAAAATAGGTACATGTTACTACCACATTAGGGAGAAAATAAGTTAAATAAAAATTTCTAGCAGCAAGCCTGAAGGCTATCATATTGTCACTCAATAATTTGTTTCTGAAAATCCCCAAATGCACTTTAGTAGGTCTGCAAGCTTTCAACTTTCTGGATCACATACCATATGCAGTACACCCAAAAGAAACAGAGGCAATCAAACTGACAGATTCTAATTTAGAAACCGAAAAGTGAATTTTCTACTGTTTTTGAAGGTAAAAAATGACAGTGTTGCCTCTTCCCCTGAAAATTTATCTATAATTATGCTTTGCGATAGAAGGAAAACAGCACACTTGCTGTGCACAACATTTGAGTCTTAAGAGCTGCTTTTGATTAATTAATTCATATTTTTATCAGGAGGTCAAGAAGCCTGCTTGTCAGAGCCCACACCTCCATTTATGCAGCAAATCGTGATTTATAAGACAAAGTCGGCGGAGTACAGTTGAACACAGTTAAAGCACCATGTATATGTGGAAAGCAAGTTTTACAGCTAGGGCTTCATTAGATTAAAATCTTTGGCCTCTTTGTGGTATGCTCTTTCCTATTGAATTTTGGAGTTCCTGCAGACCAAGAGAAAAACCCAGACTCCTCACCCACCCTTCAGACTACGCTTACATCTCAGGAATGCTAAGGGGTCAGAATTGGTCAGGTTCTCGGTGGTGCATCCTTCAAATGCAGAATTGGATGTCTCAGCAGCATCTCCAAAGGCAACACGGAGAACAGATGTGCGGCTGGTCAGCAGAGGAAAGGGGAGACAGGGAGCAAAACTCAGCTTCACTGAGTGACTATTAAATCCCACTTCCTGAAAGGTGCTTTCGCTCTGTTATTTAATCCTCGTGACAAACGAGCGTGCCATGTAACATTTCACTGTTGTAGAAAGTCTCAGAACATTTATATGTGACTTCAAAGATTACATATCTGGAGTTTACAGAAATCATTTCTATTTAACGCTCTATTTTGTTAACATCTGTCCGTGGCTTGTAACTCATCTCTCAGAATACATGCAGTGTATTCATTAGAAAACCTTGGGCTAATACTAAGTAACTAATACTAATTAACAGAATCTTAATTAGTAAATAGTGCCATTGAGGGCAGGATAGCTCAAAAGGGACCCTTTGCCTTGGCTAATATGTCACAAGTCCTCTAACAGGAAGATCCTATCTGGAAATGCAATTCTAAATAAGGATGTTAACTACTCCCTTGTACCTGAGAACTTCCCTGTGAGCAAATCTTGCCCGTGAAATATAAAAAATCCTCTGTGTTGCATTTGAAATCTGATAAATATTTATTATCAATGCTGTTTGCTTTTAATCTGTTCGGGATATCATTTCTCCAGCTTCTTAGTAGTTAAACAAAAATGGCATTTACATTACAATATTGCTTGCCAACAATCTCATTTTCTGGTTTAGTCAGCAGCCCTTCATGCTTGATTAGTCTTTAATTATACAAATACCTACATATTAAAAAAAGTTTTCTTTTTTCCATACTTTGAGCATGTAATTATTTTCTCTTGCATGCAATAACCTTTAATTTTAGGATTAAGCAACTGATTCTTTTTAGTATGGATGGGCCTTTTCAAGTGTTAAAACAAATTTGGTTATTGTATTATGAGAAAAATTAACTTTGGGAAACCTCTCATCAGTGCCTTTGACAGCACCCTGATCAGCTGTTACAGAAAGCACCGGGTATCCAAAAGATAAAACAAGACTTCATTTCTCCAGTGTTTTCCAATTTCTCCCTCTCTCTCTCTCTGGTCTAGGAATGTGATAATTTAAGCACTTAAGACCTGAATATATCAATTTTCCTATTTGCACAAATAGGGCTGAGAGCAGATGTTTTATATAAAAATATTTTAATACAAAGGCTGTTTCTAGTTTGAGTTGGAAAACCTACAAACTGTAAACTTTTATAATCAAAGATTTTTCTGTAAGAAATCCACAGAATGTTTAAAACTAGAGGAGTATCTTGTTGAGTTGGATGGTGTTTCTCCCCACACGCCATGCCTAATACTTGGGGCCAGTGAGAAGCCAAACAGCAATGAAATGGTACCTCCCTGGGGTACTTGGGTGGCTCAGTGGTTGAACATCTGTCTTTGGCTCAGGTCGTGATCCCGGGGTCCTGGCATCTAGTCCCACATTGGGTTCCCTGCATGGAGCCTGCTTCTCCCTCTGTCTATGTCTCTGCCTCTCTCTCTGTCTCTCATGAATGGTTAAATAAAATCTTTGGGAAAAAAAAGAAATAGTACTTCCTTTTCTAAAACCAAACAGGGGAAATCCTTAATATATCGCCTGACACGCTTTTGGATATTTACTTTATATTCATTTCCTTCTCTCTCCTCTCATACTAAATTCTGAGAAAAACAACATCCATTTCTTTCTGGGAGTCATCTCAAGGAGCAAACCAATCTGAGAACCTCACGGCATTCAGTTAGCCACATTAAATATGCACCGGGTTCTAGGTTCTGAATGAGGCTTGCAGGACATAGTGACAAATAAGATTGACAGGTACATTAACCCAAGCCAGAGCAGGACGACATTAGCCTGTGTTTAAAGCGCTGCTAGGAAGATACTTTAACTTTCCTCCAACGTCCATCCCAAAGTTTAGTTTGGCTGGTGGTAAAAGCATCATTCTCATATACCCAGTTTTTATGCAGAAGTACAACATTCTCTTTTGTTCAGTCCTCAGGGTTGACCACAGAATCTCAGAACTGGACAGGGCCACCAGGCTCTTCTGGTCCCATGTCTCTACAAGAGAACCACTGAAGTGGCTACCCCTTCTTTGGGACAGCTGTCTCGCTGGCTTACCCAACAGCACACCTATCTGTGCATACATCTCCTGGGAAGCGCTGTTCTGTAGATTTGTACCCAAGGTCCTAATTCTACCAACATGGCCACTTTACTCTTACTGGGCTGTAGCAATGAACAGGACAAAGTCCCTGTGATTATGAAATTTCCATTCTAGTTGGAAGAAAATACATAAGCAAATCACCAAATAAATATATAACGTGTCATGTGGTGATAAGACCTCCAAAGAACGATGAAGGAACAGAGGTGCCACGTGTGCAATTTTATATAAGATGGTGAAGGAAGGACTCTTTGATGAGGCAAAATTTAAGGCAAGACCTAAATAAAGTGAGGGAGGAAGCTGGATATCTAAGGGAAAAGTGTCTAGGTGGAGGGAGCGATAAGCACGTGAGGTCTTGGCATTGAAAGTTAAACACTGAAATACACTGAACTTGTATAACTCAAGCCTCATTACCCCCAAACCAAGGTCTCTGTGTTCTCCACAATCTTTTAGATGTACCTTTTGGTATTTGCCCCTCTATTTCTAAATAATAATTTATTTTTAAAAAATATTTTATTTATTCATGAGAGACAGACAGAGAGGCAGAGACACAGGCAGAGGGAGAAGCAGGCTCCATGTAGGGAGACCGACGGGGGACTCGATCCCAGGTCTCCAGGATCACACCCTGGGCTGAAGGCAGCGCTAAACCGCTGGGCCACCTGAGCTGCCCTAAATAATAGTTTAAATTGTTTTTCTTGATTTGCCAATTTGGGGTATTATTGATTGGCTTCCACTATGGGAGATGAGGATTGAATATCCGCACCCACTCCCTATTTCCCCTCCTCCTGTGATCCCTTCATCCTGCCAACAGAGTTTCCAACTTAATCGGAATTTCTTTTTGGGACTACGAAAGTTCTGTTTACCTCCAATGCTGTTAGTACACTTCCTTCCTTGTAAAAGCTTTTGCTCTTACCAAAGTTAATCATTGGTCTTTTCTGTCTGCTTAGTTTTTTTTCTTTCTTTCTTTCTATTCATGATTCTTCCTAAACTCATCTCAGGAATGATGAACATTATTTTCCTTTAGAGAACCATACCAGGTATTCTCTTGGTTTCTCTTCCCTACCCTTCCCCTGCCGGTTCTCCAGGGACATCCTTTCTAGAGTCCTCAATGGAAACTGCCCCAATGGAAACTGGTTGTGTTCTAAGTCCACAGTAACTATCAGCCTGGGTGTTCCTTTTTGACCCTTTCAATGGTAAAGCTCCAATCTTTCTGTTCTTGGGTATACTCTCTTGTCTTGGTGGAGCACTTCTGGTGAAGTTGATGAAGAATGCATGACATCAATTTGAGACAAATTTTCCGGAGACTTTGCGTCTGAATCTTTAGTTGACTCTTATATTTGATAGTTAGCTCAGCAGTATATTAAGTACAAGTTGGAAACCATTTCCCTCAGAATTTTGAAGGCTTTGCTCCATTGTCTTCCAGCTTCAAGTATTGCCATGGAAACCCAGTGTTATTCTGATTCTTGATTACTTGTATTTTACCTGTTCTCCCCCAGAAAACATTCACAATGATATGTGTCAGATGTTTTGTTCTGTTTCCATTCATTAGGTTATTTATTCAGTGAGACTTTCAATGAGGTAACATCCTTCAAGTCTGGGAAATTTTCTTGTATTATTTCTTTGTAATTCATTCTCTCTCTCTCTCTCTCTCTCTCTGTATTCTGTTAGCTAGAAGTTGGATCTCCTGGATCAATCTAGTATTTTCTCCATATATTACTAATTTGCTCTCTTTTTTCTTTCGTTCTACATCCCAAGAAATTTTCTATATTTCTAAACCTTCTACTGAATTTTTCTTTCTGCTATAATTATTTTGACTATTATCTAAATATTTCCTGAATTATTTTTTAAGTGGTCCTTCTGTGTTGTACTTTCATTTTGTGGATGCATGGTCTCTATGGAGATTCTAGGATATTACTTTAAACATTTTAATAAAATTGTTCTCTTTCCTCTGTTGCTTCTATTTCCAACAAATTTCTCCCCTCTTTGATTTGTTTTAGTTTCTGATTTCAGATAAAAGCATTTCTCAAATATTTAGTCATTCCTTGTTGTCTTTTCACATATAAAAAGAAAGAAGGGACCTGGCGATGTTGGAAATCCCAAATATTGATAACTGAGTCTTTCCTCTCTGATTCATGGTCGGGTCTCTCCAAAGAAGAATCCTTCAATACCTGAGGTGGCTAGGTAGTGAGATGCCTGCATACTTGAGCACCTGTGTATGATATAAATAGCCCCGTGAGGTCATGTTTTATCGTTCAGGATGTAGACTTTCCCTGGATGCCCTGGTCAGCAGTAAGGAGCTCTCTCCAGCACACAGTGAGCCATACATATGTCTCCAAGTCTCTCATTCAATTTCTCATGCATAAAGCTGCTAGAGAGCTTATGTTCTGTGACGTTCCAGATGTCACAGGTCTCACAGGAGCCATGTACATGGGGTGAGATCAGAAGGTGACTGCTATTGCTGGCAGATACTTGTGTTCAAAAGTGGTTTCAAAACCATGGTCACACGGCTTATCTTGGGATGGGTGTAGTTGCCTGTCTGCTTGGATTGAGGAGGAAGCTGCAGGTCTACTGTTCATTATGCAGTCATTAACCTACGCCTCTGTTTTCAGCTACATGCCCTGCCATCCCTGTCTTTCATGGTAGCTGGTATCTGGAGCCCCGCAAACCCTTGGATTCTGGGGGCTCCAAGGATGCCTTGCTTCTCACTGTGTCCCTCTCAGACCCTTGACATTCAGCTTTCTCAGCCTGGTTAACTCTTTCACCTGCTTTTCCAGAATTTGGTTGAACTTGCTTGTCCACTGCTGTCTTTTCTCCACTTCACTTTGCCTTTTTGGATTCATATGATTAAAAAATTCCTTTAATATCATTTTAGTGGGATTCCCAGATGGTGTGTAGAGATATATGTACATATTCAATCTACAGTCTATCTCACTGAAGAGGAAACCCTCCCATTTTTTTTCTTTTTGAGAACTGGAAAGATCTTTTCTATTTTTTGTTTCCTAGTACCCTTTTTATTCTTTACATTTCATCAGGTATTAACAACCATTTTCACTTTTTCAATCTTTCACTTAAAAAAAAACTCAGTTTCTTAAGATGTTGTGTCTCAACTCATCAACATTTTTCATATGTATATTGCCCTGAGCCTTGGCTAACCTGTCCTCATCTAAGAAACTGTTTACAGTACTATAGGGCAGGAGTTCTTCAACCTTCTTCATCATCAGAATCATTGGCTTCACCCCAGAGATTCTGATTTTATAGTTCTTAAGTTGGGTGAGGGGAATCTATATTATTAAAGAATCTCCAAGTGATTAAAACTTCTTTCCTTATTTTTTCTTACACAAAAATTTAACCACATGTAAAAGAAGACACAATGTTATCATGAACTCCCATGGCGCACCCAGCTTCAATACTTTTCAGCTCATGGCCAATCTTCTTTTATCGATTCCCTACTCAACAACCTCCACCAATATTATTTTCTTCCTTCCCACATCTTCTGAGAAAAATCCAGACACCCTACCATTTCATTTGTATTTAAGTATGTATCTTCAAAAAATACTCCTAAAATATAACTAAACACCACTATTATACCTAAAAATATTAAAAAGAATCCCTGAACATCATCAGACATCCTATCAGCAGTCATATTTCCAACTGTCCCATAAATGTCATTCTTTTACCTTTTTACATTTGCTTGAATTGTCAGCTAAATAAAGCCCACATCATGAAATTCTTTGCTGTGTCTTTTGGTCTACATGTCCAACCCCCTAACCCTTCATCTGAATTTCTCTCTCTTTCTTTCTTATGATTTACTTGCTAAAGAAACCTCCCCATGTGATTTTGATGTGTGGCCAATCTGGGAATCATAACTTCTCTGAAGCACCCTTGGAGATTACATACAAGGACATCAGCTAGAGCAATCAGTACCCTGGAGCCCCCACTCTTGTTAAGGAAACCCCTACACGTCACCTGCAAACCTTTTAATAACATTGCATTTCTGGCTCTCATTCACCTTGATTTTAAAAATCGTTTGTTCTGAGGTCCCTAAGTGGCTCAGTCAGTTAAGCATCCAATTCTTGATTTCGGCTCGGGTCATGACCTGAGGGTTGTGATATTGAGCCCTCCATTGGGCTCCACACTCAGCATGGAGTTTGCTTGAGATTCTTTCTCTCCCTCTCCCTCTGCGTCTTGCCCCACATGGTGTGCATGCTCTATAAATGAATGAATGAATGAATGAATGAATGAATAAATAAATAAAATATTTAAAAAAAACATTAGTTCTATTGTCGTGTTTTGTGTGTATGTGTGTCTGAGTTTTTTCCCTCTCATTATAGTATATGTGGAACACCATCTTTACCCATCACTTCTACTTTTTGAACATCATCTTTTTTTGGGGGGGGTGGGTTGGTAAATCTATCCATTCTAAATTACAGTTCTGCTGGCATGGTGGTAGTCACCTCAGCCAGCATCCAAGAATCATCCTAGTTAGGTTTTTCCAAATCATCTGGGAAAGAGAGGTGTCTCCTATGGCCTTCACCCAAGGATTCTCTTGTCTCAAATAGGATCACATTTTGAAAATTATTAGTAAAGTTGCCAAGTAGAAAGAACACAAAGTATTTCAAGAATTACTAATTCCATCTTTTCACTAAATTAAGAAGATATCCAAATGCCTTAGCTTTTTTGCTAAAATATTTCACCAGTGAGGTGAAAACAAGTAGAGGCAGTTTGGATAAATGTTGGAGGTGGCATAGTGATCATAGCTTGGGAGAAGGGCCCCAAATGATTTATTGTCCAAACCATGACAGTTCTGAGTGTGAGATGAGTGCTATTGGCAATTACACCAGACAACAGGGATACAAAGAGACCATCCCAGTTAAAAGAGCATGTGAGGTCCCCCAGGGTGGAGCCAGACAGTCTGGACTCAAATCCCAGCTCCACCTCAAAGAAGCTGTGGGCTTTTGGTAAATTACTGGCTTCTCCAAGTCTTGGTTTCCTTCTACTATAAGTGATTGCAAGGCATAAGCAGGAAAATGTATACAGAATACCACAGTTTCCAGCATGAAAATCTCAACGGTATTTTAATTTTTTAAACTGGATCATAATTTTTCTACTGGGAGATTCTGCACTGGTGGGGTTTAGGACAGCCAAGCATGTCACATGAGAGTCTCTGGTATCCAATGGTGGGATCCTGAGGTATACCCTTGGTGGGAGATTCCCTTTCATCTTCCTTGGGTCTTTCTATCTGTTCTCTAACACTTTTATGCTTTGGAAAATACAATTTAACTCACAGATCAATCAGATCTATAAAATATTAAGAAGGCCTCCTCCTCTCTCTATTACATTCTGAATATCAAGAACCACCATGGGTGGGTTTAGATGAGGGGGAAGGAAACAGAAGACTAAATAGGAAATGGTGGTCTTTGCTTTGATGAACATTTCCTACCAGAGGAAACAGGCTGATTTGAAGCAGTCTAAGTGAAGTTCTGCATTCCCAAAGCCCACTGAGAAGAGAGGGCAAAGAACAACGGTGTTAAAACAATTTCAAATAAATCATAATCATAGAGGTGCCTGGCTAGCTCAGTTGGAAGAGCATGCAACTCTTGATCTCGGGGTTGTGAGTTTGAGCCCCATATTGGGTATAGAGACTACTAAAAATAATAATAATAATAATAATAAAATAAAGTAAAGGAACTTAAAAAAAAAAAGAAATCAGAGTCATAACAAGATCCAAGGTTTTTATAGTCCTTACTATGTGCCAGGCATATATATAAATATTATAAATAAAAAAGTAAATGGGTAACCTTTCTTTCATTGGTAATTGTTATCTTCATCAAATAATTTTGCAAATAAATTTAAGATAGTCAGATAATAGGCCCTTACATATTTGCGCAATAAATAACTGCGGCACGAGAAATCATCACTTATAACAATTATTGACAGCCCTGGGACATACAGAGGTATGAGACTTAGTGTCTGTTCTTCAGGGCCTTATAATTCAAGTAAGAGAACAAAGTTGTCCATAGATTAAAAAAAAAAAAAAAAAAAGACTGGCATGTGCTAGGAGCCAAATGTGTGAGTCAGAGAGGAGAGTCCTCCCTGAGAGCTGGACAACCTGGGCAGGGAGTAGGAAGTACAGGGAAGCGTTCAGGGCAGTGGTGAGGGGAAGAGGCATGCCTGGCAATGGGGAGCACCCTAGCAGAGCCAGGGAGGTGGACTGCACAGGGCACCTCAGGCCTGCGGAGGGTTGAGAGGGTGGGAGAGTCAGGGGTCGGTGGGAGACTGGGTAGAGGGGAGGGCCAGAGCACCCAGGCTAAGAAGGCCAACAGAGAGCTTTTTAAGGATGAGGGTGATAGAAGAAAGTGTTCTTTTAGGCAGGTTGGCTTGACAGTGGTTTGTAGAGTGAATTGGATCGGGGAAAAAACAAAAGTAGGAAGACCGGGTCAGGGAGGATGATGCTAGCTCTGCCCCAGGCCAGACCAGGTAGGAGAACCAAGAGAGGTTCTAAGTACTCTGGATGTAAGTTCTCCGGCCCACGAATTTTCTGCCTGGAGCCTGTGGACCTGGCTCTCACCTTGCAACTCTCAAGACAGGGTTTTTCCCTTGATAAATGTTCCAAGAACCCAAATCTGTGCGGGGTCCTGGGCTTCCTTCCCACCATGTTCTCTCTCCCTCTTTCACTTTCTCCTTAGCATGACCTATTCACTTTCCCTGAGACTGCTTTGCCTGTCTTTAATACATTATTTCTCATTTAATAGGTTTGTTAAACTGTGAATTTTCTGTGAGTTTTCAACCATATAGGCAGCGGGTATACAGAAGTTTCCTGAAACGTGTGTATGTGGCAGGAGGGAGGGTGAATAGCATAATTGTTTAGGCCCCTTTTGACTGTTAGGGATGATGTTGAGTATTGAGGGGCTCATCGTCACATTCAGTATGTTGGAACACCAATAAACTTGCTTCTGACCTAATATGTGTCTAAGAACTCCTACTTCTGTCTCCCTGAAGAGTTAGGTCTTTCAGGGCAGGGCTTTTCAAATTCTGAGCTTATTCCATGCAAGAAATACACTTGACAATTCAATCCAACACATATATACATACAAAATACACACATACGCACATGTTTATGAACAAATATATCTATCATTCTCTCTCTCTCTCTCTCTCTCTATATATATATATATATGTATGTATGTATGTATGTATATGCAACTAAATACATATGTCTATATGTATATAATCTAAACAGAAGCTTCAAGAAAAAAACCACATAGCTTTACTATCTATGATATGATGCCCTTGTATTTTCTATTACCTTTTATTAATTTTCTTTAAAGACTTCTGGTTATGAACCAGACACTAAACCAATATAATAACCACACAAAATGTGGTAACTCTATCCTTCCCCAATTTGGGCACGTTGTCCCACCTAAATCTTCATAAAGATCCAAAGAAAGGTCCAGAAGACAAAGTTTCTTAAGTGCCAAGGCCACCTTGTCTTCTGTGACTGCCTATCTCCCTCATTTACAGAATGTACCAGATTTATTCCTGGTGGGATGAAGAGAGGATGGGGCCTTTTAACACTGAGGATGAAAAGGTATAAGCATTTGGTTTGGGGATGACCCAATGGGATTTGGGCAACCACCACAAGGTCGAAAGGAAGACCTTGCTGCTCTCATCTGATCACCACTGCTTGGGAAGGAGGCTTCCTTTCTCTGTACCTTCCCGTCCCCCCTGTTTTACAAGGGCTCTCCCCAAGCCAGGTGTCTATAGCTCCCCAATAAAGCAGCACTGGTTGGAAAGAATCTCTACATTGCTCCTAAGTTCTAACTTCTGAGGGCTGTCAATGGAATGCCTAGACAGGGGTGTGCTGTAGGGCACCCTTTTTTTGTATTGCTAAGAGGGCAATATGTTTTGTGAACCCCGAATTACAGCCCAGTGTCAAGGCTGTTTGCTGAAGAGAATCTGGACTCTGATTTGTTTTCTTCTTAAAAATAGTATACCTCACCTACTCATCTGCTTCGCCGCCTGCCCCCCAACCCACCCTAACACACGGTTATGTATAAAGTGGTGTTTACTTAAAAATTAGAATTTCAGGGCCATACCCTCATGGGAGACAACCCGCTCATACAGCTGAGCTTTCTTCCTCTTCTGTTGTGACACTTTAGATTATTTCAAGCCGTGCCCCTGCTGTAGAGCCAGGTTGGCAAGGAGATTTTTCTAAAGGCTTTTTTCTCATTGCTTCGAGCCAAAGATGTTGTCCTCTGACCTTCTGATTCCCGTTCTGCATCTAATCAATGTCAGGTCACCACACGTAAGACTAAAATGAGGTTAAGTGGAAAAAAACAAAACAAAACAAAACAAAACAAAAAACAAAAGCAAAAACCCCAAGAAGCACAAAGCCCCCCAGCCTGCCCAGCCAAGTCCTTAAAGAGCTCACCACCCTCCAATAGTATAATTGCTTGGATAAGAGAATGTTTCTCGTTTGCCTCCCCACTCACTGTCCACCACCACCCCCAACACACACACCCCATTTGTTTGGTGCCTGATTTGTTTCTAGTTGCAGCAGGGAGGTCAGAGCGAAGCCAGGAGAATGAATGGAATCAGCCTCCTGCCGGGGCGCCTGGAGCGGGCGGGTGTTACGGATCAGGGTAAAGCCGGCTCCCTTTCCCGGGCCGGGCCGATGTAACTCACTGGAGTGGCAAATTACATCAGACCTACAGCTGTAACCCGACATTATGATTAATTTGATCAGTAATTTCTCCTGTTTTTCATTTTAATCGGTGTGACTATTCTGCTGTGGCAGGTCTTTCAGATCTAATTAAGATAAATTTCCGAGTAAAAGACTTGGCAGACTTTCCGAGGCAAATCCAGGCGTCTGGTGTGAAGACCTGCAGCCCCAGTCAATCACCTTCGGGGAGGGCTGCACCGCACCCCGCAATGGGCCATTCACACTTAAGCAAATTCGTAATCTCCAGGGCTGCTTAGTCATTCTCTCAAAAGACTGGGGAGGGGGTCCCCCCTTCTCCCCCCCAGGGAAGAGGAAAGAAAGGAAGACCCCAGACAATGTCATTTCTCCCCTTGTGCTCACACTCTGCTGATTCGCCCTATGTGGATAACCTTGTAAGTGGACACTTTATAGATTCCCTAACTTGCTGTCCCCCCCCAAAAAAAGAAAAAATTAAATACTTGCCTATGTATATATCAAATAAACACAACTGTCTACACGCACAAATATGGAGCACACATGTATGTGACTATGAAGGTTCAAAGTAAGTAAGTTCAAAGTAAGTCACGTGATAGCTCTTTCGAAGCCGGCGCAGAGAGCGATGGGCATCTCTGGATACAAGTGCCATGGGACCAGGGGCAAGAGCAAGCCCTACCACAGGAATGGGAAGTAGGAGCTGGGAAGGCCGGCTGCCAACACTAGGATTGGTTCCCACCACACACACCCAGTCTGCTTTCACAGAGGCCAGAAGGAGTCCCATGGCTTGAGGCTGGGTGTTGAGGACATCCCCTGGGACTCTGAGGATCCTAAGTGCAAAACAAGGGTTACTGATGTTGTCTACAATGCTTCCAACAACGAACCGGTCCACCCAAGACCCTGGTGAAGAACTGTATGGTGCTCACTGGCAGCACCGTGCCCCGACGGTGGTAGGAGTCCCACTATGCCCTTGGGCCCCAAGAAGGGGTCCATGCTGGCTCCCTAGGAGCAAGAGATTTTAAGTAAAAACAAAAAACAAAAACAACCAAAGACAATTCAAAAGAAATATGATGAAAGGAAAAAGACCAAAATCAGCAATCTTCTGGAGGAGTGGTTCCAGCAGGGCAAGCATCTCGCACGCATCTCTTCAAGAGCCAGTCCGGGTGGCTGAGCAGATGGCTATGTGCTAGGGGGCAAGGAGCTGGAGTTCTATCTGAGGGAAGTTCAAAGCTGCAAAGACAAATAAAACTTCCTCCCATCTTTGGCCATGTAAAAGAGGTGCTTACTGTTCAAAAAAATATATATTAAAAAATATATGTAGTCTATGTAATGCACATATAGTCTAACGCTTTAACGCAAACATGCATCCATCCGCATATTGGACTTGGGTTGGCAGGGGTTAAGAGCTTATTTCCCCAATTTGTTTTCTTTTAGGTCAATCCATGCATTCATTTATGTATCCTAAGGCTAGTGGCTGATATTTGTACAAGTTCTATTAGGTTTCTTCTGTTCTTTGAAGATGAAGATGTTAATGAGATTATTTTTTCCTAAAGCCATTTAAGCAGCAAGACCTGCCTGTGCAATCTGGTATAGACACATTGGGCAAGTGTCAAGTATTTGCCTGGGTTACTGGGTTGACACACCAACTTATAGGATATACAAAACGACATGCCAAGAACCTCGAAGCAGGGGATGTTCTTAAAGACCTTTTTTTTAAAAAAGATTTTTATTTATTTATTCATGAGGGAGAGAGAGAGAGATAGAGAGGCCGAGACACAGGCAGAGGGAGAAGCAGACTCCATGCAGGGAGCCCAATGCAGGACTTGATCCCAGGACTAGAGGATCATGCCCTGGGCTGAAGGCAGGCGTTAAACCTCTGAGCCACCCAGGGATCCCATTTTATGAAGAATCCATTGCCTCACAATGATGGCACCACTGTCAATTATCACAAAGCAAATTCTCCATTTTAAAGGGAATGGCCATTTTGGAAAGTACACGTGACTGGAGAGAAGGGGCTTTAACATGAATGATTTTGTACCCAGCTCGGACAGTGTTGATGAAGAGGGTAAAGAACTTCCACAAGCCACACTAGACAATCTTTCATCAGGTAAAAAGAACTACATTCTGACCCTGTATGACCTCTTCATTTGGAGGATGATTTTGCTACCATTTTACATGTATCTTGGCTTTTGCTCCTGAAACAGTGTATCGACATGATGGTATAAGAGAAGACTCCCTCACCCCAACTAAGGCAGACAGACAGTCCCAGATGCACTTCTGTGGCTGTAGGAAAGATGGGAGGAATGCAGGAAGGGGTGATCTGCACAGTCATATAGCCAGGCGAGCTTGGGCCTAAACATTGGAGCGAGACCCACTGACTTTTCAGCTCTGATTTGTCAGTGTTCACAGACCATTTCAATCTCTTTGTACTTGAGTATCAATTGGGTAGAAATGGCTCCAACAGAACTAGTATATTTACCAAATAAAAAGAAGAATGTGTGGCTGCACTGTCACCCCTAACTTCAGAGTTTCTGCTTCATGAGCAATGATAAGACTGAAATTTTAGATCAGGAGCTCCAAGAAAAGCCAGGGAGGGGACTCTGGGAGTCTTTCTTTGCACAGAGGTAACTGTGCAATTACCTCCATCTTCATCTGCAAGTTAGAAATCATTATGTGATTTATTTTTTTAAGACTTTATTTTTGAGAGAAAGAGAGAGGGAAAGAGAGATAGAATGAGCACAAGCTGGGGGGAGAGGCAGAGGGAAAAGCAGACCCCCCCACTAAGCAGGGAGTCCCACTCCAGGCTTGATCTCAGCACCCCAGGGATCATGACCTGAGCTGAAGGCACACGCTTAACCTACTGAGCCACCCAGGTGCTCCCATTATGTGATTTAAATGAGATCTCTTTAAAATATGGAAATCCCACAATAAAAAAGAAGAAAACTAAAGAGAGGCAGATTAGCACAGTAGACAAGATTTTATGTCAGATAGACCTTGGTTTGAATCTTGCTTCTTAGAAGTCCTTACTCCTAACTTCCTTACCTGTGAAGTGAGTTAGTGGGACATCCAAGGTTCACTGAGCTTTGTTACTCAAGATGAGGCAGAGGGGCAGGCACTTCAGCTTCACCTGAGCTGGTTAGAACCACAGACTCTAGGGTAAGCCCTCTACTCCAGAGCTACTGAATCCAGAGTCCACGTTTATCAAAGTCCCAGGGGAATTCTTATGCAAATAAAAGCTTGAGAAGCCCAGGTATAGATCCGATGAGACACCATCTAGCAGCAGTCTGAGCATCTAATAAACTCTCAACCAGATAGTTGTTCTTGTTTGGAGAGGGTGTTAAAAGATTATTTATTTCTCCTATTCTGAGTGTCAGAAGTGAATCACAAGGTGTGAGGTTTTTCTGCAAATATTGGCTAATAACCCAACTTGAGTCTGGGAGAGGCTCCAGTGTATAAAAAAGTACATTTATGGCTGTTTTCATTTCCTGATGGACTGTGAATCTGGGGAGGGGTAGGGTGGAAGTAACACTGGCTTAATCTTCTTAGAACTGAAGGCGTAGTTTTATTATATCATAGAAGTAAAGTTAGCACCAACCTCTGCAACCAACACACTTCTAGGGTACATAGTGTTTTGTATAAATGAGTGGTAGGGATTTGCTCTTTTAGAAATGAATAATTGGGAGCCTATTTACAAGACAATAGGTAGTCGTACCTTGAAGATGCTTAAAATGTATTCATGGTGATATTTACACTTGGAGAACTTGTAAAATACCCCATTTTTGCTTTCTGCCTTTAACAACTTTCTGCCTTGTCCAGGTTGGTTCCAAGGACCATTTGGTTTTTAGCTCCAGATTGGCCAAATTCCTTCCATGGGATGCAGAACACTGGAGGTGGTAATTACTCTAAGGAATGTTAATTTTTTAGAACCCCAGACAGCAGCGCAAGATGACTTTCCCTCTGCTTTACAACATACAAGTTTCCAAGACAACCAGACTCAAGAGAGCTTTCCTTGGTGGGGGAAAGTGAGAGGGTTTCTCTGAAATCTTCTCCTCTCTGAACCCTTCAACGTTGCTTTGTTCTCTTTAAATGCCACATTCATAACCTCACAATGCAACGACAGAGAGCTCGACTCTGGAAAGAGCGGCCAGCCTCGGGGAGGATATGGAGCCCAGCTGAGAAAAGAAGGAGCTCCCTGACTTGATTTCTCTTTTATGACAGTTCCATTTCTTCTGGTGTAGAAAACTGAATGATGGCTGATCCCAGTCAAACGACAGTTCAGATGAAATGTGTCGGGCTGGAGAGTTGCATTGATCAGAGCCTAACTGGGCTTTCAGATGAGAGTCATCAGCCTCGCCAGACAGGGCGCTCCCCCCACCACTGCGTTCACCTGTGTCCTCACAGGCACCCCCACTAAGTGGCCAAGGACTGGGAAATGCCCTGCCAGTGAACGGCCACTCTAAGGAGTACCTGAACCTTTGCCATGTGGATCCCTCTTACACATGAAAGAAGAGACTCTGCAACTGCCATTCTCAACATGGCGCCTTTCTCTGTCTTATCTCTGTACTGAAGCCAGAATGCCCAATTTAGTTCTCCACAGAGGAGGATGAAAGAGAAGGAAAACACCAGTGCCTCTGAGGCACTCTCTCTCTCTCTTTTAAATAGGAAACAAGAAAAGAGCCAGGATGGGAGCATTATTACTGAGAGAGTGCCCCGCAGACAGAGTTTTGACATCTGGTACTCTAGAGGCCTTACACCCGGCTTGCCATGCAGATTTCAGACTGACTTGATCTGTTGTTTGGATTCCAACCACTCTTCAAACACAGGGGTTGAGGAGGCAGTTATTAGGGTATTGGGGAAATGTTCTGACCACTGGAAACTCCTCAGTCAAAAGATTGCAGGGTAGGGGCGTGGTGAGGAGAGAGAATGCCCTCTCTGTCCCTGGGGTTGCCAGGGGCCATGGGGTCCAGTGGTATCCTGCTGTCACTTCTCCATGCCCTGGCACGGGGAGGCCCAACTCCAGGGGCAGTGCTGTGTGAAGAGAAGAAGTAATGGGGAGTAAAGTAGAGGAGGGGGGGAAGCCCAGCAGAAGGAGAAGCTCTCCAAGACGTCAGCTGCCATGAGAAGCAACCCAGCCAGACCTTCCCTTGATTTTTGGACCCAGTGGTTTTTCTCATTGCCAATTGTAAGAACCATCCTTGGTTTCGGCTTTCCCTGCTCTTGCTTTGGTTTTGAGTTTTTTCTTTCCTCCTTCCCCATTTGTCTCTACTTTGTTTTCTCTATTGCCCAGTCCATAGGATTCGGTCTGTGGATTTTTGATGATGTCCTAGGTAAGGAAACGTAACATTATTTTAGTTGTGTCAATGCTACAATAAGTTCAAGAAGGAAGCCTCAAAGCAGTGGTTGCTGAGGGATTTTCCATGGGATATTAATTAGTGTGATGTGGGGGGGGGAGGTTCAGTTCAGGTTCGAACACAGGTTCGAGAATTTCTTGGTTAAATAATGTTGACTAGACATCTCTACTGCAGGATGTGTTTCAGCTTTCAGTGTCCTACTATTCATTGAGAAATATCTAGGAGTCGCATGCAGTGTGAGGTATCTGCCTATCTGTCTGTCTATCTATCTATCTATCTATCTATCATCTATCATCATCTATCTATCAATCTATCTAACCATCTTAACTATTCATCCATCCACCTATCCATTCATTCACCCACCTATCTACTCCCCGCCTCTATCTATCTATCTATCTATCTATCTATCTATCTATCTATCTATCTATCATCTATCTATCATCACCTACTTACCATGAAATCTGTTTTCAATGCAATTTCTTTGGCCTGGTGTTTTGTGGAAGACACTTTGGGAAATGTCGCCTTAGAAAATGTTGGCAGGGGGCAGCCCAGGTGACTCAGCGGTTTAGCACCGCCTTCAGCCCAGGGCATGATCCTGGATCCCAGGATCGAGTCCCACGTCGGGCTCCCTGCATGGAGCCTGCTTCTCCCTCTGCCTGTGTCTCTGCCTCTCTCTCTGTGTCTCTCATGAATAAATTTAAAAAAAATCTAAAAAAAAAATGCTGGCAATTAAATGTGGGAATAAGAACAAATAACTCACCAATAATCCAAATGAACAATTGCAGAGGCAGTAAAATATAAATGGAGATGCTCTGAAGTCTGACAGTAATGTTGAGGAAGTTCCTTCAGTTTCCTGACAGTCTGTTGCTCTGCACCTGAACTGAAGATAATTTTTGCCTCTTCTAGGCTTTTGTGAGGAGGAAATGAGAGGCCAAAGTACTCAGAGTATAAAGTACATAGATACAGTCGATAAATGATAATGGTTATTCCATGAAACCCATGCATGAAATACTGTCTATAAAATGCTCTTTGTAAACTTCAGAACGCGCTGCAAATTTTGGCCACATATTCTCAGGAGTCCTTCTTGAGTACCGCGTACCCGTTGTGGGTTAATGGTGTTGTGCATACATAGTTCCTTCTTTCCACGGAACCCAAACCACCTTCTTTGTGTTATTTCATAAACAGAATGTGGAGCTGGAAAGGGCTTTAAGATCCTCTAATACAAACTTTCCATAAAATAAGTGACACGACTGAGTCCCAGAGATTAGGTGACTTGCCCAAGGTCACACAGTCAGTTGGTGGCGGAACCGAGATCCCCAAGATTCTTTCTATTTACCCACAACCTAAAACCCACAACTTTGGGAACTTAGAAGGGAAAAATTGATCTTGTGGTTCTTGGTACCCTTGATGGAGAATCTGAGGTTCTCTGGGTTGAAGTGAGAATTCTTTACGACTTCGGGAGCACACGGCCACAACTCTCTTTCTTTCTGTTCTGCACACTCTCCAAGGCTCTTGCTCAGGCTTGCCCTTGCTCCAGCCTCCCTCTGCCCATGTCCCCCTCCTCAGAAATCCTCCTCACCTTTCCTACTTGACTCTGCAAACCTTGTGTGTGACTCATGTTACTCATGAGTAGCCTCATGTTAGCTCAGCCAGGCTCTTCTGTAGTGTCCGGTGCCTAATTTTATTGTGGACATGTGTGTTTTCATATTCCCAGGACTACTGGCTTTTTGTTCAACTTCCAATGGTTTTTTTGTTTGTCTCCTGACCCCCTCAGATGATAGTATCTGTAGTCAAGAAAGGAAAAAAGGAGGGACACCTGGATGGCTCAGCGATTTGGTGCCTGCCTTTGGCCCAGGGCATGATCCTGGAGTGCCGGGACCAAGTCCCACAGTGGGCTCCTTGAGGTGAGCCTGCTTCTCCCTCTGCCTATGTCTCTGCCTCTCTCTCTCTCTGTGTCTCTCATGAATAAATAAATAAAATCTTTAAAAAAATAAAAAAAGAAAAGAAAGGAAAAAAAGGCAGGCGGATGCGGGTATTTTTTTTTATTACCAGCTACCTATCAGGAACTGCATTTGATACTTCTCATTTACTCCCCACATCAGCCCTCCAGCCAAGGAGGAAATCGAGGCTAAGGATGGGCTGACCTCACCCAAGCACCCAGCAGAGCCAGCACTCATTCGAGTTCAAGAGTGTCTGCTTCTAAAGACCACACTCTCTCTAAGGCACCACATTGTCCTGCAAACCTTCCCTGAGGCCATCATGCACACCATAGGTGCTCCATAAATGTTTGCAGATCATGAAGTGCTTTCTCTACAACCTGGAGAAAATTCACTTGCAAGTCTATACTGGAGAAATCAATTTAAAAGCCCGTGTAAAATTTATCCCAAACCTGTGGGAAGTGAATTAAGGCTAAAATACAAAGAATAACACTTGATCTGGTGAGCCCAGGACTACTGTATTAAGTTAACATAAATATTGGCTGTATTTTGCTCATTCAGAGTGAAGTGCCCGCCAGCACATTTGGGGCATCTCAGGTTGCCACTAAAACCTGCATCTATGCACATGGAGACAAAACTGTTTCAGAAACATTCTGAACTCGACTTTGAGATTCGCTTATCAGCCATATCCGACAGACGGTGATGGGGCTGGATGTCGTGTGTGGCTCCAGGCTCATTGCTGAGCTCGCTGCAGACAAGCCATGGACCTGCCCACTGTCATGCTCAGAGCGGGTGCTGCTCTCCTGGGGAAGTTAGAGCTTGCCATGTTCAAATGCAGCAATAATCTCTCCACCCTCTTTGAGTCTGGCACCCTTCCTATCTATCGCTACTTGACATGAGCTTCCATAGTCAGTGGAGTGAACATGCTGTCTGCTTTGTTAAACCCTTTTCTACATGATTTGACTAATCTACACAGCAGTACCCAGAAATGGTAAATCTAGACAATGACAAAGAAGCGCCGCAGTATATAAGTATATTCTTGGTAAACTAATTTTCCCCCTGCCACTCTCAAAGCAATATAAACTTTGTTGTTCCTCCTGGATCTCAAATGCTTGTAATAAATTCTTTGAAATGTCAGTAATGTTGAACTGAGGGTTTTTTTTTAAGGAGATTTTCTTCCTTTCATAAAAGGAAAAATTGTCCCTTGCAGAGAATGTGGATAGATATGTTTTGTTTATTTCATTCGGCGCTGAGTACGGTTGGGTAAAGGGACTCCCATTTCCCACCCAACCTCCTGCTGAATGAGTGAATGATGAATGAAACCCTCAATTTACTGGACAGTAGCATAAACAGAAATAAATTCATACTCTTTCATATCTGTAGTTTAATCAACATTTGTTTAACATAATTATAGCACATAACACATTTCATCAGTATGTTATATTTAAGCTCCATGATAATTCTCTGGGTTTGGATGGATTTTTCTCCTCAATAACAATGAATTTTCTTTTGGTTGCTTAGCTCAAGGGGAAGCCTAACTCATGCTGCGTGAACTCTTCCAGTTTTTGAAAGCTCCTCACAGTCTGAATTGCTCTGGGAGGATGTTGCCTACACATTGATACTTGTACCGCTGTCACCAAACTTACTTGTTTTCATAAAACCATAAATTAGTTCAGTGAAAAATGCCAGCCAAACAAATTAGAAACATTACAATTCAATCAAAATGACTGGTTTAGTAGACCCTTGTTTACAAAGTTTAGTGAGAATCTGGATTTCCACTGCACCCCCCTGCTCTGATCCACTATCCAACACACACTTGCTTTTCTACTGTGCAAAATTTGGTGCAATTTTCAAGTTCAACTAGAAAGTGGGATCCAAGGCCTGGATGGAATGTTCAGTGGACACAATGTCACTGGCTTTGGAGAATATTTGTCAAGTAAATCATATACACAGCTGGTACCCAAACTGTGAGGGTTAGGGTGAGGGAAGTGAGGCAGTTATCTCAGGCACAAAATGTAAGAGTTTGCCCCAAAACACAGTAATTAAGATGAACAACATCTAATGGGATATTAAAAAAAAAATCAGAATGAATGCCAAAAATTCATGATCAATAAAATCAGTATTACTGACTTCTCCTCTTGCCCCAGACTCCAATATGATTCAAGATTGTTACTGATCCTCTATCTAAAATTTTGATATTCGGGGACGCCTGGGTGGCTTGGCGGTTAAGTGTCTGCCTTTGGCTCAGGGAGTGATCCTGGGGTCCTGGGATGGAATCCCACATTGGGCTCCCTGCATGGAGCCTGCTTCTCCCTCTGCCTGTGTCTCTGCCTCTCTCTCTGTGTGTGTCTCTCATGAATAAATAAATAAAATCTTAAAAAAATAAGATTCTGATATTCAGTTCATCATGGATTTTGGTACCCATTTTCATTTTTAAAAATACTGTGTTAAAATATCTATCTGGACAATGCATTTTGGGGGGACACCTTGAGTTTTGCATCTGAGTGCATCCCTTGCTTCATCTGTGTCTTGGTCGACGCTAGGAGAAATTTTTTTTAAGATTATTTATTTACTTCTTTATTCACGGGAGATGGGCAGAGACACAGGCAGAGGGAGAAGCAGGTTCCATGCAGGGAGCTCGACATGGCACTCGATCCAGGGTCTCCAGGATCACACCCTGGGCTGAAGGCAGCGCTAAACCGCTGAGCCACCCGGGCTGCCCGATGCTAGGAGAATTCTACACTGTGATTTAGCCTCATGTAGGCCTAGAGAGGTCTGAGTTCTCTTAGAATCACCAAGACCACAAAGGGGTTATGCAATATGCCCATAAACGGTAACAGAATATGCCACCCCACAACGTGTCATGTGGGCATAGGGATTGTTTTAAGTTGAAGACCATGGAGAAGGAGATATAAGAAAAGCTCTCTGAGATACCACCTCACACCAGTGAGAATGGGGAAAATTAACAAGGCAGGAAACCACAAATGTTGGAGAGGACGCGGAGAAAAGGGAACCCTCTTACACTGTTGGTGGGAATGTGAACGGGTGCAGCCACTCTGGAAAACTGTGTGGAGGTTCCTCAAAGAGTTAAAAATAGACCTGCCCTACGACCCAGCAGGGATACAGATGCAATGAAACGCCGGGACACCTGCACCCCAATGTTTCTAGCAGCAATGGCCACAATAGCCAAACTGTGGAAGGAGCCTTGGTGTCCATCCAAAGATGAATGGATAAAGAAGATGTGGTTTATGTATACAATGGAATATTACTCAGCCATTAGAAGTGACAAATACCCACCATTTGCTTCGACATGGATGGAACTGGAGGGTATTATGCTGAGTGAAGTAAGTCAGTCGGAGAAGGACAAACATTATATGGTCTCATTCATTTGGGGAATACAGATAATAGTGAAAAGGAATAGAAGGGAAGGGAGAAGAAATGGGTAGGAAATATCAGAAAGGGAGACAGAACATGGAAGACTCCTAACTCTGGGAAACGAACTAGGGGTGGTGGAAGGGGAGGTGGGAGGGGGGTGGGGTGACTGGGTGGCGGGCACTGAGGGGGGCACTTGGCGGGATGAGCACTGGGTGTTATGCTATATGTTGGCAAATTGAACTCCAATAAAAAGAAAAAAGAAGAAAGAAAAGCTCTCTGACATTCCCTTATTTGCCAAAAGCAGGACATAAATGTGTTAAAATGTCCCTCCCTTCCTTTTCTACCAAGAAGGATACCAGTTGATGACTAAGAAGAACTGGAGACCCTTTTTAGCATGAGAGGAATCTATAACAGATCTTGCCGAAATTAGCCTTTACTTCCTGTGAAATTCCCAATATAGGGCGCCTGGGTGCTTAAACTGGTTAAGCATCTGACTCTTGCTTTCTGCTCCGGGTCATGATCTCAAGGTCCTGAGATCAAGCCCCATGTCTGAGTCTGGGCTCCAGGCTTCATGCTCAGTGCAGAGCCTGCTTAAAAATCACTCTCCCTCTCCTTCTGCCCCTTCCCACCATGCTCTCTCTCCTGTCTCACACATAAATAAACAAATCTTAAAAAAAAAAGTAATTCCCCTTATTTGCCTTCCCACAATTTGCCACCCCAGAAACTCCAAGTCCTTCTCTCTTGTCTTGTCACTTCTCTACAAATGTATTGTTCTCTTTGTTAAAATGCCACATAAACCTGAGTTCTAACCACCCCCTTTGAGTTACTCATCACTGAGTGCTCCATTGTGTGCTGCCAGAGTTAATAAGCCCCCTAGTTTGTTTTCCTCCTCTTAGTCTGTCTTTTCTTACTCTAATTGATGGGCTCCAACCTGGGAACCTGGGAGGAGTAGGAAAAAAAAGACTGTATTTTTCCCCTGTACCTGCATGGGTTACCCGACACAGTTTCAGAGCTTTGTAACATGAAACTGCAAATAGAATGGAGGAAAGACGGAGCTGGAGAACGTGTTTAATTTTATCCCCTCCCTTTAGAGATGAAAAAACTTAGACTCACAAAGTTTTGACTAATTCTGTGCTAAATTAAGACTAACTTCTAGAGAGAAAGGAGGTTGGCCCAGGGCACTGAGCCTCTTTCTTTCTTTCTTTCTTTCTTTCTTTCTTTCTTTCTTTCTTTCTTTCTTTCTTAGTTTTTATTTTAATGCCAGTTAGTTAACATAGAGTGTTATATGGAGCCTTTCTATAGGAAGAAGCTGCTGGAGACCATTTGCTTTAAAAAGGATGAAAGTCACGAGAGTGTCCAACTGCTTCTCAAAGGGTTGGGCTCTTGGTTTTAAAAAGTGATAATGTACCATCCTCTCTTTGAAACTTAGTCCTGAAAGTTTGCCAGTGGGAAAACATCCCAAATGAGATCAGGAGGCTGTATCCACTGCATAGCAGAGGTGGAATTTGGACACAGTTTTATTCCTGGATGCCTGAGTGGTAACGAGACCTTTCCTTGGCAAATGCACACGGTCGAGAACAATTTTACACTATCTCTCGAGCAACTTCACCTCTGAAGAGGTGACCATGCCTCTCATTCCTCATACAAGCCCAGATAACTTTCCCTCCCCTAACTGCTTCCACTGACCTCTCTCCCTCTGTTATTTATTAAAATGTGCAATACAACAAGAAAAGGAAAAGATTATCCTGCCTCCTGCCTTGCAAGATGGCATGCAGACGGCCAAGGTTAAATGCAGCATTTGGTTTCTTAAGCTTCTCTAATGCATAGGTGTGGAAAAGCAATCTGGGACCAGAGTTTATAGCAGTGACTCTCTGAGGATAAAAACTTGACTTTAATTTGGATTCTCTGGCTAAGATAAAATCTGCTTCTGCTATCATTATCACACTTAGGTGTGTCCCCATACTCTTTCCACTCTGCCACCCAGCTGAGTGGGAAGAAATTAACCTGACCTTGAAGAATACCCAGAGAATCTTTGGGACCATCGAGTTTTCAATGGCCAACACAGAGGCCTACCAACATTTACATAGACTCGCATGCCTGAAAAGGATCTTAAAAATCATCTAGGCCACATGTTTAGCAGACGAGAAAAATGAAGTCCAAAGAGCTAATGTGACTTGTCCAAAGTTGTCAGCTAATTGGAAGAAGGTTCAGAAGAAGAACAAGACCTCAAAGCCTCCAGCTTCCTATTCCCATGGCACCATGACTCCAGCCACATCCAGTTCACCTCCAGATCACAGGAATGAACCTGAAGGCACTGGGGCTTTAACACAATGTTTAGAATTTCCTTAGAGCAAATAAAAACTCCCAAGGAATGGGCTCAAGAAAAGCCATCTCAAAGATCATGAGAAGGGGGTATTTCAACATTTTTATGTTCGTAGGGTCTTTATCCAGATCAAAATTATATATTCAAATTAAAACTGAACATTGTTTTTTTCTACCTAGGAATGAGACCCTATGTTTTCTCCCCTAAAGCTGCTTCTGTTTATGTTTCTGATCTGTTCCTACCCAACAACGTATTCTGTATTTCTAGTTTCAGACTCTGGCACAGCCAATGGGTTAGAGCAAAAGTAAGAAGTATGGGTTGATTTTTATCCTGGAACCTATGGATTAAATTCAACCCTCAGACATGTTTTGTAAATCAAAGTCCTTCTTATTTATATTGAGAAGGATAAATTCTCTCCTCATCCCTGCTGAGAGTGAATTCATCGGTGGGTAGCTCTTGAGTCTCAATGAAGATTCTAAAGACAGCCCTCCAGGGGCCAGCTTCTGTTATTCACATTGGACAACCAGCTCTCCTGTAACCCTGAGCAACCAAAATTAGTTCTCTGAAGTGATAATGCTCTAGACTCCTTTCTGTCTTGAAGCAACATTCGGGTTTTGTAAATGCAGTAAATTTCATGGGATTGAGTAAAAGGGTGAAAAACTAATATTGCAATCTTAGAGGAAAACCCAACAAGAACCATTCGGAGAATTTCAGTCTAGAGTGATACTGCCTGCCAGGGCTTTTCATCTTTTTTTTTTTCATTTCGAGAAATGACCTCGCCCAATTAGACTCACGCTAGCTATTTTTATTTACTTTTTTTTTTTTTGAGATACAACAGCCTCTGTAATAAAAAATACTTATTATCCTTCAAAGTTGTTTGTTTTTTAAACCTTCTGAATTACTGGTTTCCCCTGAAAACCTAAGTTGCATTGTTCTTAACTACTCTTTCCCAAACAGGGTTTGAAAAATGTAAAAGGACAAAGCCTACATGAAAATAAAGAGTTGTAAAATAGAATTTAAACTGTCACATGTGAATTTAGTTGATCTTTGTTCCCTTAATAATCTTCAAACAAAACCACTTTATTCTTGTTCATTAAGATCATTACCTTTGAGAGTTAAGTATCTTTGCAGGTCCTTTTAAAGTTTTCTTTTTAAAAGGTTCAAATCTTTTGTGCTCCACAAACTCAAAAACCCTTCAGCTAGTGTAGGAAAAAAACCCAGTATTTCAAAACCATGGAATTCTCCATTTCCTTTACACATGTCTATTGTGAAGGCAAAAAATCATTTTACTCCTACGGATATATATTCATTCAAAAGTAGTTCTCTGTCTACCCGATAATATCTTTAAAAGCTCTACCAAATCATTCCTTCGGTGGTCATCCATTAGGTCCACAGAAGTTGGAGGATTGCCTTACCAATGTATTTCATAAGTTTATAAGTTAAAACCCCAAGAGCAAAAAATTAGAATATTCTCTTAAGGTTGGAAAGAAAGAAATGTGGCTCTGAGCCTTCATTTCTTGCAAAAAACAACACAAAATGAAACTTACCCAATGGGCTTTCATAGGAAACCGTTAAGACAACTTTTGGAGATTCTCCTAATAGAATTTATTTCCATGGGGCGGATTGGTCATCTCATCCATGAGTCCTGTTAGTAGCCATTGAAGTGGGTTATCCACACCTGGCTTTCCCTGGCCAATAGAGATCTATAAGATGTTGATAGTGTTCAGAAAAGACCGATGTCCACAGAGCTCGAAGTTTTGCTCTGCTGTAAGGAACACTGGACTATATGGGATAACTGAGGACTGAGCTAAGTAACCTCATCCCTCAGAGCAGGACCCGTTTTTTTATTTGGTAATTTCACCTGTTCGGCGGGGGGGGGGGGGGGGGGGGGGGGGGGGGGGGAGGGGAAGGAGGGGCTCAGGGAGAGGAAGTGTTTAACTAGATGGTGTATAGGCCCGTCTGATTTAACAGCTCCTAAAAAGCATTAAACTCATTCTTTGGAAGAATGGAGTTGAATTCCAAATGCTAAAAACATCAGGAAGGCTCCAGTTGTGCATCTTGTAAGTTTGATTGTACCTATTTTCTCTGTAGGTGTCAAGTGCCCACGGAAGATTTCTATAGCCCGTGTTCCTGTCCGCCCAGGTCAAAGGTATTACACTGTCTCACACTTGTAAGATTTAAAAAAAAATACATCTTCACATCCGACTCAAGAGAACGTTCACGTTGAAAGTAGCCATGACCCAAGTGCCAGGGAAAACGCAATTACTCATCTCACTCAAATGCTTTCATTTCCAAGAAAAACTTCGGGCCACCATTGAGAATTCAAGTTCACGGAAACAAAGTTAGCAGATAACAAACACAGTCAGTTCAAAATTCCTAAGTCTCTAATCCACTTGCCTTTCTGTCTGTGTGCCAATCTAGCGTGACCTTGCATACTTTGCTGGCGAGGACCTGAGGACGCATTGCCGCTGTCGTCCTCAGGTAGTGGAGGGCTGCGTGCACCCCAAGAGCGAGGCCTAAGGAAGGCGCTGAGTTGGCATTTGAAAGGAGGACCTGGGCTGCTCGCTTTGTTGGACTTTGTCACTGTGCTTCAAACGTACTCAATCATCTGTCATCTCACCGGGGAAACCATCATTATGACCGTCAAAACCTGGGCTATTAATTTCTGGATCTGAGGGTGTTGACATCACAGTCATTACATTTTGAACCTAATTTACTTTAAAGGCCTCTGAGTTAAGAACAACTTTCTGAACTTTCAAAGTTATGTATTCCTGAATGAGGGCACGTTAAAAGAGAAGCTTTCCTGATTAGCCTGACTACCTGTTTTGGATGCCCCCTGCCTCAAGGTAATAAAGTAAAGGCACCGGAGCTTTACTGTTTTATAAGGATGGGGCTCTGCTGAGGCGCTCGGCCTCCTTTTTTGAGGACTTGTCGGTCCATGGTTGGAATGGTTGGAATCTGGGACACAGACGGGGGCTGAATTTCTTTACCCTCCTGACCCCAGGGAGTCTTTAGAAAAATAGAAACAAAAGAGCACAAAGTACTTAAGGTAAGACACCGTTGTATTCATAATACAGAGAAATAACCACCGTGCCTCATGGACAGGAGATACAGTTCTCCACGGGGCTACAAAACGGTGCTGGTAATAATTTTAATTGGATGCTATCTTGGCTGCCTTCAGAAAGTATCATAAAATGGAATTATTACAGGCTACAAGTGCACTTCCAGAGCCGGCCTCTCGCAGAAGGAAACAGAAAAACATTTATCCAGCGGAGGGCAACGTCAATGGGCTCCGATTTGTTTCGTTTACATGCATCCCCCAGCTGCCTGCTGTGGGCTCCCTCCTCCCCGGGGCTGGGGCATCCGTTAGGAGGAGGCGCCGCTGCAGCCCGGGATGCTAAGTTTTGCAGCGGGCCCTGGGGCTCCGGTGGGGGGCGCGGGAGAGCCCCCCGTGACCCCCCGTGACCACCCCCGCCCCCCCGCTCGGGGGCGGGGCGCGTACCTGCAGAGGATTGGGTGGCGTGAGCGGCGACGGCAGGCCATGTCCCGGCGACTGGCTGGCTTTCTGAGGGGGGCTTGCGCTCTGCTGCGGCGGGGACGCTCGGCTGTGGTTGTGGTTGTGGTTCTGGGGCTGCGGCTGCGGCTGCGGCTGCGGCTGCGGCTGCGGGGGCTGCGGCGGCGGCGGCGGCTGCGGCTGCGGGGGCTGCGGGGGCTGCGCGGGCGGCCCGGGCGGCGGGTGCTGGGCGGGCGGCGGGAGCTGCTGCAGCTGCTGCAGCTGCTGGAGCTGGGAGTTCAGGGATGAGGTAGCTGCGGGGAGAGAAAGGGAGCGTGCGGTTGGGACCCCGCCGCGGACGAGAGCCCCTCCGCCCCCTCCCCTGCACCACGCGGCGGCTCCCCGGCCCCCCCTTGGGTGCACGCAGGGCCTGGGGCTGCGGGGAGCCCTGGGAGCAGAGAGGCACCTGCACCCCGGGAGCCGCGTGCAGCCCGCAGCCAGGGCTGCGCGGAGCCTGCTCCCTGCCTTCCCTCGCCTTTTCCTCCGCGCTGGCCTGCAAACACACCTGTGCTTTAGGGCTTTCGGTTGTAAAAGTTCACCCCCCCTCCCCCCAATCCTTTCGGGTCCGCGTTCAACTGGAGTTAAGAGCACCAACTGTTTGTGCTCTTCGTTTGCATCACCCGGACCACCTGCTGCTTCGGACCTGGCCAGTTTGCTTAGACGTGTGAGGGTCAAGTTTCCACAGGTTGGGTGTCTTTTTAATGTTTAAATTTATTATTTGTTTAAGATTTTATTTATTTATTCATGAGAGACAGAGAGAGAAGAGAGAGAGAGAGAGAGAGAGGCAGAGACTCAGGCAGAGGGAGAAGCAGGCCCCATGCAGGGAGCCCGACGTGGGACTCGATCCTGGGACCTGGGGGTCACGCCCTGAGCCAAAGGCAGATACGCAACCACTGAGCCACCCAGGTGCCCAGGTGTTTGTGTTTGTTTTTAAAGATGGTCCAGGGCAGCCCGGGGGGCTCAGCGGTTTAGCACCAACCTCAGCCCCGGGCGTGATCCTGGGGTCCCGTGATCGAGTCCCACATCGGGCTCCCTGCATGGAGCCTGCTTCTCCCTCTGCCTGTGTCTCTGCCCCTCTCTCTGTGTCTCTCATGAATAAATAAATAAATATTTTTAACAAATGCATTAATTTGGGATGCCCTGGGTGGCTTAGCGGTGTAGCACCTGCCTTCCGCCCAGGGCGTGACCCCGGGGTCCCAGGATCGAGTCCCACGTAGGGCTTCCTGCATGGAGCCTGCTTCTCCCTCTGCCCGTGTCTCTGCCTCTCTCTCTCTCTCTTTCTCTCGAATAAATTAAAAAAAAAATCCTTAAAGACAGTCCATTCTTCTCTGCTTTGCAGAGACAGAAGCCGGAGTCTGAATATTTTGCCTGCCAGTCAGGGCCCTCTCACCCTCAAACCCTGGGGCAGGAGGGGTAAAAGCAGGCTGCTGTGAACTCTACAGTGGTGACTACGCATGTTAGCACCTCAAAAACAGGGCAGGAAGGGAGAGAACTAAATCATCTTTTTAAGATTTCCTTGTTATTTGAAAAGTAAGAGTTGGTGGGACAAGCTTCTTAATACTGAACACCCTAATTTTTAGGTTCTCACATGCCCCATCTCGCACTATGCAATGTCGGCAGCAGGAGGACTGTTAGTGTGGCCAAAGAATGATCTAGAGAAAGTTACTGCTACAAGTTCACTTCCTTCTCTGCCTGAGTTTCAGTCTCAAAGCTTTCCAACAAGACTACAAACAAATACAAGGATCCATGTCGAACCTGTATGCCTTGGCTGAAATGTTTTCCTGTTTCTCCCTTACCTAGAGTTTGTCAACATTTTCAACAGTAATAGCACCTGTTTGTAACATTAAACGAGTCCCCCTTTTTTTCCCTAAGCGCTCCTTTGGAAAAAAAATCTAGTGGTTCTGGAAAGTGGCATATTGCATACCCACCTGCCTTCACACAACAAGTACATTCTTGACAAGTATGTGTACACTGAACCATATGTTGCGGACACCTAGAGAACTTGGTAAGAAAATCAAGCAGTGACTACTCCTGTAGATTTAAGAATTGCTTGTTAAATGTATGGAACATGAGCTAGGCACTAGTACTGTGCCGAGCAATATGTATGGTTTAAGGTCACAATTCTGCCTTCAAGGAGTGTCATGGTCTACTTATGGAGATGAGATTAACTCATAAAAAACAATCAGGTCTGGGGGTAACAGGGTCCTGCTTATTGGTAGACCAAAAGGGCCCAGAGAATCAGGACAGGGGGGTTTCTGTGGGTTAGAGAGGCCAAGGCAGTGTCCGTGGAGGTTGTGGAACCATAGCAGAGAGGGTTCAAGAAAGTGAGGGTCATTCCTTGAAAGAAGGAAGAGAGGGTATTATTATTACAGTCTGGAATGTGAGAAACATCCAGATGACACAGCATGGCTTACGTGGTCTTTCTTTTCTTTTTTCTTTTGTCTTCTTCTTCTTCTTCTTCTTCTTCTTCTTCTTCTTCTTCTTCTTCTTCTTTCTTCTTCTTCTTTCTTCTTCTCCTCCTCCTTCTTCCTCCTCCTTCCTCCTCCTCCTCCTCCTCCTCCTCCTTCTTCTTCTTCTTCTTCTTCTCCTCCTCCTCCTCCTCTTCCTCCTCCTCCTCTTCCTCCTCCTCCTCTTCCTCCTCCGTCTTCCTCTTCTCCTCCTTCTTCTTCTTCTTCTTTTTTGTATATTAGATGCTTTGTTTTTTGTTTAATTTAAATTAATTAATGTATAATGCTAATTATATGTTGGTGTTTGTTTTTTAAACGATGGACCATCAATTAACATATATTACTAGTTTAATATATAGTATTAACATATATGATATTAACATATAGATAACAATTAAAAATCAATTAATTAACATATAATGTATTATTAGTTTCAGAGGTTAGGTGATATTTCTGAAGGACAATGTGGAGAATGACTGCCTGGAACAGAGGCTCTGGGAAGTTTTGAATGACTTTAGACTTTAGAGAAGGTAGACAGCCTATCTTTGAAAGTGTTGGAAAGATGGGTCACTCCCAATTAGCCTCTGGTGTAAGTCAGATTTTAAATATATAATTAGGTTTCTTTATTAGTAATATTTTTAAAAATTGGGTTTGTTCAAAGCAAGGCACACCTATATTGGTGAAATGGTAGCTCGACAGCTCCCAGGGGCACCAAATACCAATCCGTGCTCTTAGGTACCTTGTAGGCCTTCCATGTTAGACCAGCTGGGACGGCGAGTCCTTACTGGGTTGATGAATTATTCTACATCTATTCAAACTCTTGGTCCAGTCTGTGTCCACCTTTGCATGGAAGTCCGGAGTGCTCTGGGACTCCAGAGGCAGAGATAGTGTGCATGAGAGAGGGCGACAAAATACCCAAAGGGAACTCTCTCAGCCTTCTGTTCAGTTTTGCTACAAACCTAAAAATGCCCTAAAAAATTAAGTCTCTCTAGAAAAAGTACCCAGTCTTCCCATTTATTGGTACCCTAAGAGAATGGTCTGGTTTTGTCACCTGCCCATTCCTATTGTACAAAATCACATTTTATTGAAGATTTGGGAGCCCAGCTCAATTCTGACATCCCAGGATCTTCCATAATCTGAAGTCCTGAGGGAATGGGATTTGATCTCTCCTTTTGGTGGAGTTTACAGATTTTGGGAATCTGATTGCATCTGGCCTCCTGCCTGATTCAAATCAAGCTTGTCCTGATTCCTTTCAGGTGGGGGGCACACATGTCAGTGCTTATTTTCATGGTTGACTTAAGTACCATACTGTTTCATTTTGGTTAGAAAAGCATTTATCTAAATCAGCATTTAGAAACAGGATAGACTGGGGAATATTGGCAGACAGATATTGGCAGATGGGTAGGTGCAGCGGACCCTAACCTACTAATGAGACACGGTTCCAAATGTGTCTTCGTTCCTTTATGTTGGTGCGTTCACATTACTTAACTATTTCTTTCCCATAATCTGCAGCTTGCCTGAAAAGACATTAAATTAACCTAAATGAGACCTCTTTGAGTTATATAAACTAATTTGGCATCTGCAAGCAAAAATCGTGGGCCATAAAATATGGCTAGGTATGTGCTGGATGCAAAGAAAAGCACGAGAGTGTCATACAAGAATGTAACTTTGGTTTAAAGAACACCAAAGCCACCTACATAAGTGTATAAACAGAAGGAAAGAAAAAAAGAGAAAGAAAGAAAGAAAGAAAGAAAGAAAGAAAGAAAGAAAGAAAGAAAGAAAGAGAGAGAAACTAACTGATAAAGCATGGAACCTCTGTATGGCTCCTTATATAAAGCACATTGAGAAACACAAGATAGGAAGGTTCAAAGACATTCAACTAGAAAAGGCAGATAAAATGATGATTGTTAGGGGTGAAACTGACCCTATGCATGGAAGATTAAAGATTTTTACTTTCTTCCCTCGTAATTACATCCTTTTATGATTGTTTCCTCTCTAATTATTATACACTATTGGTAAATGTAAAATTTAACTACAAAACCAGTAGCTATGAAAGAAAAAGAGATGCATAGAAATTTACACTAAGACATTTAACATTTTTTTAAATTTACAATTTTATAAAAGAAACATGGAACAAAATTCCAGCAAACTCTGAATTTCCTAGAGAGAACACTTTGGCAAAACCAGTAGCTTGAAACTCCCAAATAAATAATTCAGTATGATAAAGGAGTAGCCAAGACTCCTCCATTTCTCCATTTGTTCAGTTTTTATATGTCAACTGTAAATTAGAAAAAATTCCTTCTTTTGAATCCTTGTTAAGGGTTTCCTCACAGATACTAGAGCCATACCACCAGAGGATCAGAATTACATTGGCTGGGATTTACATAAGACTACTTCTAAGGCAGAGGAATGGAAAAGCGAAAGTACCATGCATATCTGCATATGAAGTGCAAGTCCAGAAAGATTCTGGAGAAATAAAGATGTGTTTTATGCCTCCAAGGCATCAGAGCAAGCAGAATGGCACTCAAATACTAAAGGAAGGGTTTACTTTTGTTAACAAAAAGTATAACATTGCAGTAATTTAATTACACCATTTGGGATCTCAACTTCAGCATTTCCTTGGACTTTCCAGGCTCAGGCATATGCGGGCACGGTTGGCAAACTGGTGGTTTAGGTTTGACAGCTGGCAGGGAAGGAGTACAAGCTATTACTCACTGCTGACACTTCACACACCTCCGGGCGTGTCTGGGACCTGGAATAGCCTCATAGAAAGACATTTACAGAGGGTAGTGGACACATGCCAGGGAGAAAGAACCTGGTGAGGGTTCTTCATTGAAAGCACCCGGAATCCTGAAAAGAGCAGCATGGTAATAGCTGTTCAGATTCATCCTTAGCCCTGTCCCCTGGTGCAAGCCTGGTCCTAGGGAGACAAAAGGTGCCAAGTGAAAACAGAAGGGGCAATGTGTCATGCTAAGTGCAAGAGGCCAGATGCTGAAGGCAATATACTGTATAATTCCGTTGATATGAAATGTGCAGAACAGGCCAATCCATAGACAGAAAACACATTAGGTGGTCGCCAAGGACTGGAGGTGGGAGATGAGGAGTAACTGCTAACAGGTATGGGTTTTTCTGGAGAGGGTGATGAAAAAGTTCTAGAAGTAGGGAGTGGTGGTGGTTGGACAGCACAAGTATACTTAATGCCACAGAACTGCACACCTTAAAAATGGTTCAAATGACAAATTCTATCCTATAATAATAAAAGCTGTTTCTCCATATCCACGCACTGGGGACCAAACTATAGTGTCTTGGGATGCCACAAGGGAATAGGACAGTCCATCTCTACTCTGGGCATCTTTACAAGTTCTGAGGACTCAGAGCAGCGGCCAGCAAGGATGTTGCGTGGTGCAGGAGAGGGAGGGACCCAGGCGGGGCCTCAGGATGCCTGGCGGCAAGATGCCGGGTGGCAAAGGGAGGAACTTGCTATGCCCACTGTACTTTCATTTAATATGAATGAGTTAGCTTTCCAAGGTAACAACATGGATAGATGCTATCACTGCCACATTGTACATACCAACCTCGATCTCAGAAGTTCACACGGCTTGACCTTCCCGAGTTTATGTAGCTAGTGGGTAGGAGGGAGGACTCAATCTCAGACGTGGCCCTGCCAAGCCCTGAATGTAAGAGAACCAGTTGTACAGATGGGTCAGCCTATCTCCTCCTGCGGGTTGGAACAAGATGACTGCTCACTCATACTAGGATGCCCTCTGAGGCTCTGCTCTTGAGGAAAGGTGGCACAGGCGCCTGGCTACTGAGGCTAATTTGGAAGTGTCTGCTTAGTGATGAATCATTCAGCGTGTACCTCTGTCCTGCTGCAGGCAAAACGTTTTTGAAAGCCTGCTGGTACGAAATGCAAATATGTCTCAGAGGATAAAGATGCTAATTCGGTGTGAGACGTGAGTCCTGATAAGGAACAGAGACATGGGGTTGCAGGAAGGGCGGGGAGGTCTGAGCAGTATGAGGGTGGGGAGGGGCTATGGTACAATTTATTTGTGTTACAAGTTTGCCTTCATGCTTAGAGAATGTCTCGTCTACACTTAGACATTGGGGCAGCAGCCTCACTGGGCTCAGCTTCTTGACATTTTAAGGCAAGTAACCGAGTAGGGTATCAGCTTATGTTGTCCATAGAACTCTGTGCCATTGTCGTCTCTAGGGCATTGTTGGTGGCAGGGAAGAGTTCTCCAGATGGTTTCAGCCTTACAAATCACTGGGCTCATGGGCTACCAAAAAGAAAACTCGTGCTCATCAGGAAGATGTAGACTTGGCTTCCCTAAAGCTGTATTTATTGTTCATTTTTGTTGCCCATTAAATTCCATAGAAGAGGCATAACGAATGGAATCTAGAACAGCCAACTAGAGGAATTTGAGTTGGTAAAATTGGATGTCTGCCCTGTCCCAGCACCCCAGAATATACCATCCTAGCTGGCAGAAGCAAGTGTGCAGGTCAGGAACCCTTTAGTTCCCTCATTTAAGGGCATTTCCACCTTGTGTTCATGGACAGAAGCCTTGTAAAATGCATGGAAAAACACAGGGTGCCAGGAAAGGAAGACTTTGAAAAAGTGCAGGTGAAAACTTTGGGGGAAAGTCGCCTCTATTTTTGGCAACGGTGTTAAAAACATGCAAAATCAGTTCTGCTTCAAAGTACACTATATACCCATCTCACACGTGGTCATTGCTATCAGCTCCAGAAACATCTTTTAACTGTCATTTGTTCCCATTTGCATTTAAGGCAGAGATCTCCGTATCTGTTGGGATATCAGGAGAAAACAGAGAACAAAATCCTTCCAATTAAAAATCCCTACAAATTACCGGCTATTGCAGAACCACACAAGCTTCTTACAGTCGGTCGTTTAGGGCAACTCTAGCGGCCTATCTCAAATTGTGGACAGAATCACCTGCGGAGCTTGTTAGAAAAGAGGATTCCAGAGAGTAGGCCAAACTCTGCATTCTAAAGCACCACTCAAGAGGTCAGGAGCCTTTGCCCTTGGGGGTCCCAGCAGCCCAGGCGTGAGTGGGGGGGCTCTTCCCTCGGCTTCATCTGGAGCAGCTTGCTTTTCCATCTGCATCACTTCGAGAATGTTTTTCCAAAAAAATGAATCTGTTCTTCCACTAGCAAAGAGGTATCGACACACAATCACTGTTTGGAAAAAAGGGAAAACAGACACCTGGGAATCTTTCAGTATCTTCAGCACATTCTTTTAGATATGAGGGCCATTTGCCACCCATTACTACATTTGTGGACATTTTGGGGAATACTCTTGTTGGAGTATTTTAACAAGTAGTAAGTGTGAGACATAATGTTAGCTTTTAGCTGCCCCATTAAACAAGGTAGATGAAAAGCAAAGGCGTGCTCATAGCAAAGCAAAAAGGAAGAGGCTGCGGCACAGGCCATCCCAAAAGTAGCTGCACCTTCCCAGAATGCACTGGGGAGGCCAAGGGCTCAGAGGTGGGCTGTGGCCCTTCCCTGACCCCTGATCATTCATCACCACCTGCAGAAGGGCCCAGAGGTAGGCCAACCCAAACTCTCAGGAAAAATTGCGGGAAGGCTCTCCTTGAAAGAAATTGAAAAGCATGTCTGGGGAAGAATTAGGTTTCCAATGTGGATGTGGGTGCCTCAAAGTAAAGTCCTCTTTTTATGTACCCTAAAAAGCCAGTCAGTTCCCAATCTCAACCCAATACACTGAGCTCTCAGTGTTCTTTCTTCCAAGCCTCTGGCTTCTGACTGTGTTCCAACCAAGTTGAAAGAAAGGAGGCTCACATCCTGATACTTCTCCCATGGAACTGCAGAATACCAAAGATAAAGATTTTTTATTTTTTTATTTTTTTTATTTTTATTATTTTTTTTAAGATAAAGATTTTTTAAAAACATAAAAGATTTTATGTTTTTAAGAGACAAGTAAGAGGCCATCTACAAAGCAACATGAATCAAACTGGCATTGGACCTCCCATTGGCAAAACTGTATGGCTAAAATCAGTGGAACGATGCTTTCAAAGTTCTGCAAGATGATTCCCAGCCAAGAGTCCCATCACTGGTCAAACTTTCTGTCAACAGCAAGAGCAGAGTAAGGCCCATTTTGGAACTTGCCAAAACTTACACGTCTTATCTTTGCACCTTTTTTCTTAGGAAATCGAAAGGTACTTCAGCAAAATAAGTTGATGAGCCAAGAAAGAGGAAGAGTTAAGATCCAGGGAGCAGTGCGTGACGCACAAGCGAGCCATACCCAGGGAGTCCCACTACAACAGTGTCTGGAAGTTCTAGAAAGCACTGAGTCTAGATTGCAGTAGAAAGACAAGGCTTAGATGAAATATCTCCAGAAAAGAGGAAGATGCCATAGAAGTGATAGAGTATTTGAGATATTGAGGGAATTTGAAAACATGGTAAAAAAGAAAGGAAACTAGAAACTTTAGCAAAAACAAAAGGTGTCTGGGAAAGCCACAGTCAAGAAATGAAGTGGTTGTTCCAAAGCAGAACAAGAAGTCACTGAGCTCCAAGAAGAACAGTAGGACAGATTCAATGCTATAGAAAAATAAGAAGCTGGAAGATGGTAGCCACTTCCTAAAGAAAGTATATATTTCTTCTCACAATAAAAAAAAGATGGGTAATAAGATACTTTAGGCAAAACAAACAAACAATATAAGAACAAGGTATGGTTTTATAAGAAACAATAAAAGAAATAGACAACATGACCCACTTGTGCAATGAGATGTGGCATGATTTTGAGTACTTGGTGAGGTATGAAAGGAGAACCTATTTGAATATTTTGAGTGGCACTAAAATCCGGACTAGAAGGCCATGTGATCACAACATGCTTCTTGGCTCGGCGGGAAATAATAAGGTAGCCATATTAAGGTTAAGAGTGTTTACTGGCTTTCAGTTTTTGAAACAGCCTGTAAATAAGGCACGACAGATTTAATGAGAACATAAATGCTGCTAAAATCCTTGACAATGTGGAAGTCAAAGTTTGCTGGGTGGGAGGAGGAGAAGTGAGAACCAGAGCACTAAATAGGGAATCAAGAGACCCCCTCCATAGGTGACTGAACAAATGGGGATTTAAAGATGCTGTTTCAAGTTACAAAGGTAACTAAAACCAGAGCTATGCTTCCATTAGGAGAAGGGAGGAAAAGGAAGGAGACGTTAATGAGCTGAAACCCCATGCGCCATAGCAAGAAATAAACACGAGAGACATCCAGCTAATAAATCAAGAGACAGATATAAATGGAAAGTATTCAGAAACCTAGAGATAAACCCCTAAGACCTTATGGGAATGGTTCAATGTGATTGCCTTAGGGGAGTAATACTGAGGGTAGGGAGGGGTACAGCTGAGAGCTGTGCTTCTTTACAAACCTTCTAACTGAAATGATTTTTAACAACCTGCTGCACATAATGCATTTACGTCGAGAAATATTTTTAGAAAATCAGTTTCAACATTTGGGCTGCATCTTGTATGACATTAGCTAATTCTTTGGGGCCAGGCACTAGGCCCTCATAGTTCCCATCCATCCTCCCAACAACTTTATAAAGTCAGTCTCCTGGATTGGATTTTTCCAAGCTGCACCGAGGCTTCAAGTGCCGGTGATTTATAAAGAAGGTTTACAGAAGAAACTAGGAAGGGAGTAAGGAAAACTTTTTTTTGCAAGAAGCAAAGCAGGGGTGCAATTTCAGGTGAACTCCCCACCCCGCCCCTGTCTCATCCTCTCCCCAGGGCTCTGAAGCATAAACCACACTCAGAGTCTATCCTGTCTTGAAGCTCAACTTCTCCTCCTCCTGCACCAGGCAGTCATCAGCTCCAAGTGAGCCTGGGGTATAAATTCCAGGAACTCCTTATTCTCTACTGGGGGGAAGTGACTTCAGCATCCAAGAATCAGAGAACTTTCTAACAACCACAGTACAGTATCTAATAGTTACTATCAGAGGTGATTATACTTGTAGCAGGCCCAGGAAGGTGCTCAGAAATGCCCTCAGAGTGACAAGATAGGAATTTCCATGGAACTTGTCTATAATGGTTTGGTCAAAACACAATCATATTAGGTCCCTTTGGCTATTTCTCTATATAGATAAGGATATATCTATTTATATGTATTAAATACAGCACCACATTAATATCTATTTGTATAATATCCACATGCATTTATACCACCATATCTACATTTAATCCTACCTATTCATATAATGTAGATCATCTGTGTGGATATATATATATATATATATATATATATATATATATATATATATATATATCAAGCCAAATTAAAGGGATAGGAGGTCCCCAGACTCCAAAACACTGGTCAATTAATTTCTGAACAGAATGCTGGTGACATAGGATTGAACAAAGCAAAAATGGTTGTTGCTGTCATACTGCTTAGAACTCAGTTCCATTGAAGGCCTGGAACTGATGAAAGTTTTAATATAGCAATAGAAAGAACTACCCATCAGACAGAGGTTAGTTATTACTGGAAGCACAGAAAGAGCCGCATTACAGAAACCAGTTGTGGGGTTGGGGTGGTGTTCTGGGGCCATGACCTACCTGGTCCAGGTGGCAATATACCCCCTCTTACAGATATTCGTGCCTATATTATCTTTGAATAATTGACATGCCTAATTCCGTATTCATGGTCATCTGGAAATCTTCTGCCAATATTAGGATTTTCATGGTTTTGTCCTTCTATAAGCAGAGAAATTGTTGGCCAATGGACAATCATATCAGGTCCCCTTGACAACTATATTTCTCTTTGTAAATAAAAAAGACATTCTGGTTTTATAAACCTAGCTCTTTTGGTGTGAGTGAGTATAAGGATATTGGATCCATTCCAGGACACTAATTACATTGAGCTCCTTGAGCTCCCTGGGCTGGATGGAACAGAACTCGCCTTGTGTTCCATTGATGATACCAACAGTGGTATAAACCTTCTTTTGAAAAGTCCGCAATAGACATTAGTTCTTCATAGTCACACGTGTTTGGAAACATCACTCCACAGGATCCCAGGAAAAAAATAGTGTTCTGTGGACAAATAATTTGGGAGACACACTGCATGTTGCGTTCTATTTTTGGAAACCCACAGTGAGCATTAGAGAATATCAATAACTTAGAATTTCAGCATTTAAGAAAACCTGATTAACATTTTTCATGCAACACTCACCAAACTCACTTGACATTGGAACCCCATCATCTTGTTTTTTCTGACTCAAATGTATGCATGCATATACGTGGAACTAATACTGTGAGTGGCCCATTTAGGAGTAAGCTAAAGATGTTTCTCTGTCTGTTGTAATCAAACATGACCATTTCATAGATGAAGAAATTATATACGTATATGTAGATAAAAAATGTACATGTCTACAATGCAAATATATACAATGTACATACATACAATACACACACACACAGTATATATAATGTACATATACACAACATGCATATATACAATACATCTACACATGGATATAATGTATTTATATACACACAATTTATATATACAGTGTACATATACACACCATGTGCTTATATAGTGTATATGCACATACATGCTTGTATATATCATTATATACATATTTATATTTTTAAAGATTTTATTTATTTATTCATAAGAGACAGAGAGAGAGGCAGAGACATAGACATAGGCAGAGGGAAAAGCAGATTCCTCACAGGGAGCCCGATGCAGGACTCAATCGTGGAACCCCAGGATCATGCCCCGAGGCAATGACAGATGCTCAACCACTGAGCCACCCAGGCGTCCTTATCATTATATATTTATGATTTATATATTTACATATCGGGCTCTGGAGGAAATAATGAACTGTTTTCAATATAAAATAAGCTTAATTAAGAATTGTTTTCTTTTTGAGACATAATTGACATATAATGTATTAGTTTTAGGTGTATAACATCATTACGATTGATATAAGTATATTCTGTATAGTTACAGTTGTCTTTTCCTTGCAAGATGAGAACTTTTAAGATCTTCTCTCTTAACAATTTTCAAATATACAATATGGTATGGTTAACTCTATTCACTATGCGGTACATTATATCCCCAGAACTTACATATCTTAATAATTGAAAATTGATACTTTTTGACTTGCTTCACCCATTTCATCCACTCTGAATCCCACTTCTCTGCCAACCACCTATCTGGTCTCTGCATCTATGGGCTCAGGGTTTGTTTGTTTGTTTGTTTGTTTAAGATTCTAAATATAAGTGAAATCATACAGTATTTGTCTTTCTGTCTGGCTTATTTTAATACCCTTAAGATCCATCCATGTTGTTGTAAACAGCAGGATTTCCTTTTTTCTCATGGCTGAATAATATTCCATGGTATACATATGTATCACATTTTCTTTACCCACTTATCTATCAGTAAATACTCTAATAAAGCTGCATGGATGGGACTCCTGGGTGGCTCAGCGGTTGAGCGTCTGCCTAGGGCTCAGGGCGTGATCCCAGAGTTCTGGGATGGAGTCTCACCTCGGGCTCCCTGCATGGAGCCTGCTTCTCCCTCTGCCTGTGTCTCTGCCTCTCTCTCTCTCTATGTCTCTCATGAATAGATAAATACAATCTTAAAAAAAAATTCACACCAGAGAGAAGCTTTTTAAGTGAGTGTAGCAAATATCTTTGATTGATTAAAAATGTAAATATAGGTGTTAAGAGGAGTATATACATATGGATTTTTAAAAGGATGCAGTTTTCTTAAAGGCAAAGCTTTTCAGGTAGTCTAGAAAGAAATACAAAGGAGAGAAGAGAAAGACATACCAAAAAAGTTCTTGAAAGGTGCAGAGGAAAACCAGAGCTAGAAGTAAATGTGACTAGCTAGGATGAGCAGGAGCCTTACCAGACTCTCCTAAGCACTGGGAAAAGCATCACTGTGATGGATTTCTAGCTCTTGAGGAACCTAGGGTGGATACTGTGCTCTTCAAATAAGCATACAACACGAGTAAAGGATGAAAATGCAGTTATATCGATACTAAACCTTTTTTAAAATAAGATCTTCCTTCCAAAAAAGATTTAAATAACCCCCTCCTGCTTTTTCACATCAGATTTTTAAATCTTCTTCAGGTGTTAATAGCATATCAAATGAGAACTGCTAGGATTTGAATGTGCATTTTGACTCAATTCCCGTGGATAGGTTCTACATGTTCCTTGATTTTGCTTGATTGATTTTTCCATAACCTGCAGGGAGTCATAGACTATCTATGGCAACATTTATTCTTGATTTGAAATCTATTTGTTCGACAGATGAGACCAAATTTATTCATCAGCAAATCCTAACCCTCCCATAATAACTGGTTTCCTTCTCTTCTGGGGTTCGGCAGAAGCTCAGGGAAGAGTATGTTTGAAAGTGATGAGACCCCCCTGGATGACAGTTCTCTAGCGTCTGCTCATTCTCCAACATAGGAATAAGCAGGAGTGGGGTTTTTTGTTTTGTTCTGAGAGGTTCAGAGTACAGCACCAACTATGACATAGTCCTGGTTTTCTTTTTTTTTTTTTTAAGATTTTATTTATTTGAGAGAGAGAGAGAGCACAAAGAGGAGAAGGGGCAGAGGGAGAGGGAGAAGCAGGCTCCCCACTGACCAGGGAGCCCAACGTGGGGCTTGATCCCAGGACCCCAGGATCACGACCCGAGCTGAAGGCAGATGCTTAACCGACTGAGCCACACAGGTGCCCTGACACCTTCCCTTCTTAATGCCATATGAGTTAAATGACAGAAAATACATTTGTGTGGAATAAGAAGCAGCTCAAGGAAGCACTCATGTAACATTCGATCCCATTATTTTTCCCCCATAAACGTGAGAAACAGTTATTAACTTCCTTGGTGACCTCTTCTTGAAAGGCCAATCCACCTTTTAAGTGGAGGTTAAAAGGTTTAAAATTATAGCTAACATTTATTGAGCATGTTTTTTTCCAGGGATAATTTTAAATCATTAGAGTAGAAGTGAAGCCACGTTCACTAAAAATGAAGCTATGGATGTGGGGGAGAGAGAAGAATAATGTTCATCTTATATCCCTATGCTAATGAAATAATAACATAATTCTTTACACTTATCAGACAAAGCAAGGTGTACACTGGCCTTCAAAACAGCAGCCTTTGCCTTTCCCTTCAAATGAACATTTGCAGGAGAAAATATTACATGTGATTCAAAGTATTCTGTGCCTGGTTTAAACAGCACTGTGTTCGCTCAAATTTCTTTTAGGCTATAGACACATGGGCCAGTGCTTATTTTCATGGTTGATTTAATCCATCCCCTTTGCCACTGTGGGGATTATTCCCTACAGTTATTCTCCAGTGATCTGTCAGTTCAGATTAAAAAAAGTTAAGTGACAAAGATGCGGTGGCTGATTCCTTTAGAAGGCTGTGGATGCTAGGATGTATAGCAAGAGACTTCTTTTTAAGAATCTGACTGTGTTCTCCTCATTTTTACTTCCCCCATAACTACAAGCTTTCCTTACCGAGACCCAGCCTCAAACACCTTAACCAGGTAATGCAATTTTGTTCCTATATAACAAGTTGAGGGTTGCCAAAAAGCTTTATAGCTCTGATCTCATGGGTTCTCTTGCTTATTTCTTGAGAAGAGGAGATAGTATATATTTCCTCTTACCCTACAGATGAAGAAATCTAAACTCAGACATGATTCTAGGACCATGTGTATCTTAGCTTTGCTTGGCTCTCACAATAAGTGATAATACTCTCCTTCAGCTACATCTATTTTTATATTTTGGAATTAAGAATACATCCTTGCCACATTTGCAATCCCATTCCAGATTCATTGAAAAGAAACCTGTTACAAAATGCCCTTAATTGTGCGGCAAAATGTTACTTGGGTTGCATCATAAATATTCTTTTAATTCTCCTTTTTATTTCCTTTTTCCATTTCTGCAGCAGAATTCTTTAGTAGAATAATTACTACACCTCATGGCGAATTTGGTTAGGTTGTATTGATGTGCAAATCAGCCATTCAATTCACATAGTTCATTTTAAGCTTTCATAGGTAATAAGTAATACAGAAGAAAACTAATAGTTTCAATGAAATAATTACGTTGATAACCCTACTGGAAGAAAAGAGCCATGAAAAGAAGAATCTTTGGAAAATTCATAAAAAGCAATAGATGCTGGGAAATTCATGAGGCTAGAATGTAGTATCACTTACATGGGCACCAGTGTTTGTGCAAATAAATTCTGTGGATTTCTGTCTACCAGGCTGGTTTATCTTGCTTATGAGAAGTAAAGCAGCATTATTTATACTTTGTTAATGCAGTACGGACACAAAAGGCAAACACAAATGTTATCAGTGAGGACAGATCAGGTTATATGTGCTAATAAGCAGTCCTACAAGCCCAGTGGTTTAGCTCAACAAAGTTTATTTCTGTTCATGTCATCATCAGTTGGCACAGGGTCTTAGCTCATTGTAGTCATGCAGGTGCTCAAGGTGATGGAACAGTCACCATCTTGAGCACGGCCAGGATGCTACCAGAAGGAAAGAGAGCTTTTGGGGGTGGGAATTAAATGCTCCTGCTTGCAAGTCACTTCTTCCTTTCTACCACAACTCATTGGCCACCCCCAAAATAATTAATGACCTCCATGAAGGCATCACTCTGTCGCTCAGATAGTCTCTGTGTTTATTACTTTCTTTCCATTTTTATTTTCCTAAATTTAACCTCACTGTCACCTGGATCATTGAAAGAGCCCATTCACTGGCCTCTAATTGTTTACCTTCTCTGCTCTCTAATTCATTAATTTGACAAATGTTATCAAGTCATGTGTCAAGTGCCCATCTGCCACCAGAATTATCCTTCTAAAACACAGATAGGATTACACTGCTAATGGAAAAAGAAAAAGACAGAGCCTGCCTGATGGCTCCCACGGTCTAGAGAATGAAACCTCTATTCATATTCGAGAATGATTGCGTTTGCTCCAGCCCTCTTCTCCAGACTCACTTCAAGCCCTTCTGAACTCTCACATCTAGGTCAGAGGTAGAAGGTGGTGGTACATGGCTCGGCCCAGCTTATGGAAACAGGGCTTTGAAAAAGCTTGAATTTGAGAGCCTGCATAAAATATGCACTGTCCATTTTTCTTGGAAAAAAAAAAACCACAACAATCCAGAAGGTCTTGCAGCATGACTCTTGTTCCTGTATGGGACCTTGGAGCTGAGTAGCAGCTGTCCTGCTAGTCAAGGCTGGTACCCACCACCGCCTGAATGAATCGCTCTTCTCTGCATCCCATAAGGGGACAGTCACACCTTGCACCACAATGAATAATGTGTACCCGGTTGCCTCTTTTGTCAAATATCTTCCTACAGAAGGTAACCATGTTTCAGCCAAGTCTTTTTTTTTTTCCATCTTAAGCTTCTGTTTCCTCTCAACAACCTGCTTATAGTAGGTATTCACTGTCTTTGAGAAATGATCATTGTAGGGAATGTAACTTGATTTGCCATCTGTTTAGTTTATCTTGTTTGTTTTTCTGTTTTTTTTTGCCTCACGTCCTGTGCTTGCTCTGGCTTGGCTCACAAGAGAAGAGATGCAATAGCAGACTTTTTGAGGTTAAAGAGATTCATTTCTGAGGTTTCTAAAAGGCTAGGATCTACAATTAACTTCGTAGATTCCCGTGTTCCTTTTTTGTAACTAGGCACGGCAAAGGTAACCATCCTGACACCTCTGGAGCCATGCCCTAAAAATTCTGCGGAATAATTTTGCTTATGAACTACAATATTCATAAAGGAAGTGAGTGAACATTCAAGAAGCAAGATTTGAAGGCGTGGAATAGAAATTCAACATGAAATGTGTATATAAAATGTAGTCAAAGAGAAAATGACAAGCTTCCAATGCTCTGAAAGGTTATCTGGGAAAACAGTAAAGAGCTTCAGGTGGGTCTGCTAAGGACAGATTAAATCATAATCTTAGAAGAGTGAAAAATGTCATCAGAACCCGGGACTGACCCAAATTCTACCAATCTCAGAAGAAACATCATAGAGCATATGGATTAGAGGGTTTGAGTTGAAGGTCAGGTTTTTAGTATGTCCCGGCTAGCAGGCTGAGCAAGTCAGCCAGGCATAACGATTGCATTGCCCGGTTAAGTAGGGAGCAGAGTGGCAGCGTCGATGTGGGGGCCCCGTGGGTCACTTGCTGTCTTCTCTTTCCAAAGCCATGCTCTACTCCTTACCATCAGCAAATGAATGCTCTAGTCATCAGGGAAACTGGGCCTAAGAGTGGGGTGGATGAGCTTAAATTCACTAACAGTATTGGGAAAGCACCACTTTCAGATCCTTTCTCCTTATAATGAATTAAGACATTAAATACACATCTTGTGGGCAGCCCAGGTGGCTCAGCGGTTTAGCGCTGCCTTCAGCCCAGGGTGTGATCCTGGAGACCCAGGCTCGAGTCCACGTTGGGTTCCCTGCATGGAGCCTGCTTCTCCCTCTGCCTGTGTCTCTGCCTCTCTCTCTCTCTGTCTCTCATGAATAAATAAATAAAGTAAACAAACAAACAAACAAATAAATAAATAAATACACATCTTGAACCTGTTGTAGATAAGTGGTTTATTTTCTTTTCTTTTAAAGATTTTATCCATCTATTCATGAGAGACACACACAGAGAGAAAGAGGCAGAGACACAGGCAGAGGGAGAAGCAGGCTCCATGCAGGGAGCCCGATGTGGGACTTGATACTGGGTCTCCAGGGTCACGCCCTGGGCTGAAGGCGGTGCCAAACCACTGAGACATCTGAGCTGCCCGAGGTTTAGAGGATGATGAAAATTGGAATTTTATGGCAACATAGCATCTTATAAATAGAAATTACTCATTCTCATTTTTGCTTGCCTGGACCAAGGTAATGGTCTTCTGTTTGTTTTTCTATTATGTGTGTGTGTGTGTGTGTGTGTGTACATTTCAGCTTCATAGCAATGGTTTATACATTGTAAGTACTTCTTTTTTTTTTTTTTTTTTTTTTACTTCTTTTTTTTTAATTGAAGTACAGTTGGCACACAATGTTGCATTGGTTTCAGGTGTACAACACAGTGATTTGACAACTCTGTATGTTATGCTATGCTGACCACAAGTGTAGCTACCATATAAAAATATATATAGTAAAAAAAATTTCTTAAAGTACAGCTTCCCCTTTCGTCTCCTTTTTCTCCCTCTGCCTTCTTCCATCTTTCTTCCCTTCCTTCTTTTTGCCCAATCTTCCCTCTTTACTCTGAAAAGTTATCAAGCACCTACCAGGTGCCAGGGAAGTAGAAACATGAACTAGACTCTGATTTCCCACAGTTCATTCACATTCCATCCAGGAAAACAAGCAGGCAAATGCCTAATCATGATAACCATGTGATAGGTTAATACCACTTTGATGACTTTCACCTTTTCCCTTCTCCAAAATAAATATAATCTCCAGCCTTCCTATTAAAACACCCACAGCTTAGCCTCAGCCCCATTTCCTGAGGTTGCTCCCACCATTCTCCTATGTGACGTCTCCATTCTGATTGAACACTTTGCCTATCACTTCCCACCCACACTTGGCTCTCCCATGTCCGTACTCTTGCCCATGCTCCTTCCACTTCCAGAAATGGTCTTTTCCCTCATCATCTCTCTCTGACAAGACCCTATATTTTCAGAACCCAGCTCACTTTCCTGTGCAGTCCCTTCTCCCACCTAGTGCGTAGTAGGTATGTTGCAATGACATTCTGGTTATTGGGTGTATACATAACCTCTAGAGCTGTTAGGCATACTGTATTATGTTAGAATGTGGTGGTCTTTGTTGAGACCATATTGAGACTCTGAGGAGCCTGGATCATGAGCCCTCTTGAGAATCTGTTAAAAATATATACACTTCCCTGATAGACATGCTCATATTTGCAAATTTAACATAACTTTTCAGGAGGAGATTTCAGATGCCTCTGAAGTGCACCCATAGGTATCTACCCAAGGTTAAGAACTGCTGGGGATCAGGCTACAGGTCATGGTGAAGGGCTTTCTTTTAAACATGGGGCTCCTCCAATAGTGTCCACTGATATGGAAAGGTAGGTCTTCATACACAGATTTGGAATTTGGAAGGTGGGGCAGAGGTGGTAGAGGGAATTCCAGCCCCTTTGATGGTTTTTATTCCCTTGGGTCTGGTCTTGACAGTTCTTGCTTGTGGTCTGGACCTCCCAGGTAGGAAGTGTTAAAGGCCTCTCTGCCACATGGAGATTCATTCCGAGTGAGCTCAAAGCTGATGGCAGGTTACTCTTTGAGCTTTTACTGAAGTCATGATAAAATATTCCAGTGCAGTCTCATTCTGTTAGGGGGGCTTAAAGTGATCCTGTAATGGCAGAGATCAGACACTACAGGACTTTCTTGGACCAAGAATCAGGCGGACATCTCTTAACTCTTTATCCATGTCATAAAGAGATGTAATTGTAAACAGTATTTTTGAAGAGCTCCTGGTGTTCTTTATCCATGAAGGGGGTACTCAGGTCAAGAAAGAGGGGCTTCCACGGGATGACCCAGAGGGCTTATTTGTATCTTGGCATTGGGAAGATTCATCAGGCTTGTGTAGGGCTTTAGCTTAGAAAATGGAAAAGGTGAAAGACAGGGTGACTAGCTGCTCTGACGGGGAAGCAAAAGAGAGAGATGGTGGGTGGCCCTAGTGGCTGGTACTCCAGGTTTGCATGAGGATTTCCTAAGGGCCCGATGTGGGCCATGTGCCTGGGGGAAGCACCAGTGTGCAGAATCTTGGATCCCATCTGAGAGAGTTCTGTGGAGGGGTGAACAGACCTCAGCATGGAGCATTTAAAGGTAGGGCATCACCCACAATGAGAGATCTCTAGTTGATAGGCCAGGACGGGGAGGTTTCCCCAAATCCATAAAACCACTTCTAGGAGAAAGAGTCAACTAGAAGTATCTCCAAGTCCAGTGAGCATGACGCTGGTTGACAGAGTGCCAGTCAAGTCAGATGTCTCTGCTTTCCTCACTTCTAAGGGGTCAGAAATTATAAGTGGTCAGGGGTGGAGGAGCTGGAGTTTTGACTGTTACTACATCTGTACATTGTTCTTACTAACATGAAGTAGTGGGGCACCTGGGTGGCTTGGTAGTTGAGCATCTGTCTTTGGCTCAGGTCATGATCCCGGGGTCCTGGGATCGAGTCCTGCATTGGGCTTCCTGCAGGGAGCCTGCATCTCCCTCTGCCTGTGTCTCTGCCTCTCTCTGTGTGTCTCTCATGAATAAATAAATAACATCTTTAAAAAACGTGGAACTTGATTTCACGACCCTGAGACAAATGAGCCCTGTGGGTGCCCTAACACTACTTCACTTTATTTATTTATTTTTTTAAGATTATTTACCCATGCATTTTCTCCTTTTCTCCCTGGTGCTGCCTTTGTCATTCTAAGACCTTTGTTGGGGAGAAAGGGTAAGTTTCGCTTCCTTTGGGAACATTCAGTCAGCATTGGACACTACATATTACTATGTATTGACAGGATTATTACAGAAGCTGTCAATCCTTGGGGTGCAGAGGGATCATCTGGGGTGTTTGTAAAGATGCTGATTCCAGGGTCCACAGATTTTGATTAAGTAGATCTCCAGTGGGCTGAGGAACTAGCAGCTTTTAACCAAGCTTCTGATACAGGGAGTAAGTGGTCCATGCTTGAGCTGCACTGGCCTCCACTGGCTTCTAGGCACTGCAGGCTGGGTGCCTGTGAAGGCCCAGATAACCAGGGATATTTCTCATCCTCAGAAATCTAACAGACTGGGGGCATCTGGGTGGCTCAGTCGGTTAAGCTTCTGCCTTTGGCTGAGGTCATGATCCTGGGGTCCTGGAATGGAGCCCCACATGAGGCTCCCTGCTCAGCCTGCTTCTCCCTCTGCCTCTGCCCCTCCCGCAGCTGATACTTTCTCTCTGTCTCAAATAAGTAAGTAAATAAATCTATAAATAAATAAATAAATAAATAAATAAAATCTTTAAAGAAAAAAAATCTAACAGATTGATGGCATCTACACATAGCCTGCAAGTTATTGACATACGTGAGCATATATTTCTTTTGGAGGTATTTATAAACTATGGGACGGCAGTAGGCTTAGTGTGGGAAAACAGAAAACCCACTGCAAGTGGCAAGAAAAAAAGGTGTTTCTGCTGGTGGGAGATTCAGGTTGATGAGAGAGAGAAATAGAGGGCAAAGTCTTTAAGAGGCCAACTGCAGTGAAAGAGTGACTTATAATTTGAAGATTCTTCTGCTAGGAGTCTGCCAAATGTAGGAGAATCAGAGCTGGCAGGGTCCTTGGAACTCATCACACCCAACCTTACCCTTGAGAAATAGGAAGAATGAGACCCAGAGACCTTAAGTGATTGGCTCAAGTGCACACAGAGGAAAATTCAGGCTTGTGTATCTGTATTTTTTTAAAGATTTTATTTATTTATTCATGAGAGACACACACACAGAGAGGCAGACACATAGGCAGAGGGAGAAGCAGGCTCCATGCAGGGAGCCTGACGTGGGACTCAATCCTGGGTCTCCAGGATCACGCCCTGGGCTGAAGGCAGCACTAAACTGCTGAGCCACCCAGGGGGCCCTGTATATTTTGGATATATCTTGAACCAATAACCACTTATATCAAGGGTAGTCTTTTATGGGTTGAGACTTCTAGGGGCAGGTCAAGTCCAATAGGTAATATACCTGCAAACACATGATTAAATGAGTGAACTCATTAGAGAGGCCTCCAAAAGTTCCTTTGTAAAGAACTATTTTATCTCAGATCATACAAGTGAGAAAAATCCCCACTGTAATTTGTTATCTTTTAGCTTTTGACCATAAATTATTAAACTTGAAAAATATCATTGACACAAAAACCGAATTGTGTATACATCTTCATTTGTTCAGGCAATACATATTTACTGAGGGCCTCCTGTGTTCCAGGCACTGTGATTGCTCCCAAGCAATCTGAAATATGAAACAAAGAGGCATTCACGTTAGAAAGGACTGCAGCTCTCTCTGGGTGTGTGCTGGATTTTATGAACTGTCTGTGAGTACCAGCCATGTGGGCAGCCTATTTCAGTTTTACCCGTTACTGAATTAGGGGGTCCTCTGGGAAATATCGCCCCTCCAACACGTTCAAGGCCAGATGAAGCATCCCAGGGACACTTATTCCCTTTAACCTATAGAGTGGCCTTCTGCAGAGGCGGGATTCAAGGAAGAGAAATTTCTCTCTGGAATAGAGTGACTTGCTTCTCCTCAAAGGAAGGTGAGCTCTTGATTCTTCCCCTTTCTCAGACTGAGACAACCCCACATCACCGGGAAGCTTTTGTCATCTTGGACTGTATTTGCATGGGGTGCCCTCTGGTTTTGTCCCTCACTTTGCAAGTGAAGGTATATTCGAAAAGACTTAAATCCACATTAGTCAAGTTTTTCCTTTTTATTATTCTTATTCTTATTAGGCAGTTAATGAAATGAATTTCTTTCCTGTAATTCATAATTGTGATGACATTTCATCTTCCTCCAGCCACAACAATGTGGGGCCAGAGGACAGAGGAATCCACAGCCTTGTCTTAGAAAGAGGTACCTCAAAAGTATGCAGATGCAAACGTAGGAAGCTGATTAAGAAAGGGAGTCTTTTGGGTGATACTATACCCCGTGCTCTGTGTGTGCTGGATCAACTGAGGTGCTCCTAAGTCATACGGCTCAGGAAGCTAAGAACTTCTCAGATGTGAAAACTGTTGGGTGATATTCCCGGCACCCCCTACCCGCCAGCCCTGATTTGCCTTCACTTTCCTGACACACAACCACTGGGCTCTGGCCAGGAGCTCAAAGGGGCCTCAGGGCCAGTTCTCTTCTTAGGTCTTTCTCAGCCTCATTACTGGAGATCCTAATGCTTCGCTGTCAGACGTTTTCATTTGAGCCTCTGGATCTGGTGGGGATGAATGTCAAAAGCAGCTCTGCACAAGATCACCGGCACTTTGTTAGTGTGAGAGTGAAAAAGAGAAATCAAGAACCGTGTCCGTTTTAGTGGTCAGAGGGTCCTTGGCAATGACATGAATTCAAATCCATAGACTCAGGGACCTGAATGGGTACCTTCTGGGCAGTAAAAATAGGAACACTTAAAAGATGGCAAGTTGAATGTTGAACCCCATCAATAGATTGGGAGGACGCGTAATCCTTCTGAGATTTCTACTACCATACTAGTACTGTCACTACTATTGTTACTATAATTGGTATTTCTACTCTCATTGCTGTTACTCGTATTGTTACCATTATTATTATTATTATTATTATTATTATTATTCAGCATTAACTAGAACTTGAATTCAAGGAGGACTTCAGTCTGCTCTCAATCAACTTATCCCACCTGAACTGGCAGGATTTCCCCAGAGGACAAGCATAAGTCCTCTGGAAAATAAGGAAAATAAGTGACTCCACACGGGTCACTACTTTCCTAGTCTTAGGAAAATATGTGACTCCACACGGGTGTTAAAAAACGAAGATGACACAGGGCATGTAAAGCACACACACAGCTCACTGCCATCCACGAAGTAGGAACATCAAAAGTGTTCATTCTTTCCTTCCCTTCTCCCTCCTTGCCTCACTGTGGTTCCTGCTGCTGGAGGCTTGAAGTAGGACATGTGTGAGACAGGTAGGGGAAACAGGATGGCAACGGGAAGGTACCCCCAAAGAGCAAGGTTGCACTGTTCCAGTAACCGTGGCAAGAGGCCCTTGGTACAGAAAGGGTGCCCGCCAGAAAGATACAGAATGGAAATTTTCTGCAAACTAGTGGACTTAATTTTTCTAACAATGCAGAGTTATCAACCTGAAAACACCAGTGAACACAGCCAAAAAGTTTTCTGCTCCTTCACTGAGTACACTCAACCTTCTGTAACTCTTTAAAAACCCTTGGTGATTAACTGGCACAAGTCAGGCCAGGAAAGTCCTTCTTGCAGTGACTCCGGAGTCCTTATGATTCCCTGGAAAAATTAGCATTGTAAATTGCTAAAGAAACATTTACAAGTAGAAAGAGGTTCTCTCACATGGTTTACAGAATTAGAACAGAGAGCTTCCCTCAAAAGTCCTAACCTATACATAGCTATCCCCTCTTCGCCCCCACCCGGCAAAGAGCTGGAAACACAAACCTTTCCTCCTCTGGCTGTAAAGCAGGATACTAAAACTGGCAGTACCATAAATCTCAGTCACAGAAATGCTGCAAAACACAGTGAAAGTGTTGTACTTAAGACCACAGAAGTTTGGAGTTTTGTTGTTTTAATTTTGATCACCTGAAGCTTCATCCCAACCACCTTTATGGAGGTTAGCACTGTCATGGTTCCATGGCCAAGAGATTTTTGATATGTTGCCTACTTTTTTTAAAAAAAATTATTTATTTATCTGAGAGACAGAGAGAGAGAGAGAGGAGAGAGAGTGAAAGCACAGGAGCAGTGCGGAGGGGCAGAGAAAGAGGGAGAAGCAGACTCCCTGAGGAGCAAGGAGCCTGACTTCTCAGGACCAGGAGCCCCGAGATCAGAGATCATGACCTGAGCCAACCAAAAGCAGGTGCTTAACCCACTGAGCCACCCAGGCGCCCTGAAAAGTTGCCTAGTTTAAGGCTGATTGCCATCATTTGGGCTTAAGGAGGTGTACTTTTAAAAAACTACTGGGGACAATTCTTTCTTTCTCCACCCCCCCCCCCACCCGGAGCCTCAAATCTCTCTGTCTTTGCTACAGTTTACTTTATGTATTCTATAAAATAAAAGCATGATTAATTTAGCTCCCAACTTTCCCCCCTCAACTTCCCAGTACAAATATATATATATATATATATATATTTTATATAGGAATACGAGTTTAAAATTTTTACTGTTGCAGTGAATGTTACCATGAACGCCACATCTTGCCAGTTGGACTCAGAAGCAGCAATAGCCACATGCAGTATGATTATTAGAAAAATGAGAACAACAAAACTGAAATGCAGACAAACAAAAACATTTGTCTCATGCTCTTCCTTCTGACACCCAGTGCGAATGTGCCCTCTCACAGAAATGCCTGGTATCAGCTCCACTCTCTTTAGAAGCTTTAGCACAATCTCATAAGTCTTTTATCTTCACCTCAGGGAAATGTAGATTCTTGCTTCAGCCAGGACTCATGTCTAGCTTGGAGGAATTGCCTGGAGGTCATGTTAATGTAGTTACAATTTTCAAAAGAAATTGGAGGTGATCTGGCTTACTCCATTATAGTAGACAGATTTCTCCTGTTGGAATTACTGCTGAATTGTAAACCTTTTCAGGAAAGACCCGGCAACCAACTCTGCAGGCCTCCTAACCATTGGAGGTGCTGCGATTCAATGGGCAGCCAGTAGGAACAGGTAAAACAGTCAGCAACCTGCAGTAAGGATTATAGTTCCAGTCCCCAAAAGGAAACATCTGCAAAATGCCATCACCTACGAGAAGCACGGAAACCTACGTGCACCATGCGTGCATCACGGAATCTTAGAGCAGGAGAACAACTTGGGGGCTCTCTCTAAAGGAGCTGGACGGAAGTCCTATACACGGTGAGAATTTCTTGCCCAGAGTCCCTTTCAGGAGACATCCAATCTCTGTTTTAACAGACTTCATTGGCAGGGAGGCCAATTCTATCATCAGCTCCAACCGTAAGGTGGTTTTCTTGGAAAACTGCAAATCTATCTCTCTATAAATGTCCAAATTATTTTTACAATAACCCCAAGGGAGCAATACAAGACTTCTTTGATGTTCCTTTGAATACATTTAGGCTCAATTAACTAAGGCTAAGTATTCTTTAGATGTCATAATGAGATGTGGCTTTCAGACTCCTCAGCTTCTGCCTTCATTCTGGTTTCAAAATTATAAAGAAATGGATGAGAAAGATGGGCTTGTAGTCCAGGGAATTTATTCCTTCATTAGGTAAATATTTGCATGCCTGCTTTGCTTCAGTACTGTTCTAGGGATAAAGAGATAAAGCAGATAGAAATCTGTGTTCTTAGGGAACTTCTATTCTAGTGAAGGGGAGAGATGAGAAACAGATATGTAAAGGAAGTAGAGTGGGTTAGGTGGTGGTAATGGCTAAGGAGAAAAATCAAGCAGGGAGGAGAAAAAGAGAGTATCTGTGGGTATTGATATTTTAGATAGCATAACAAGCAGGGCACAAGATAGGTGAGGGAACAAGATATTCCAACATGTGGTGAAACCTTCCAGGCAGAGAACACAATGCAGGGCTAACAGGGTGGTTGATGTATTTAGGGATAAGCCGGGAGGTGAGTGAGGCTGGAGTATGTGGGCCAAGAAGGAAGGTGGTGGGGGATGAAGTTAGGAACATTGGGGAAAGCAGGAGGTGTGGGATCTTGTAAGAACTTTGGTTTTTACTATGAGCCAGATGGGTTCTCTATCCACCTCCTTGTTGAGTTGGTGTTCAGTAGAACAACGTTCCTTTGGTTCTTACATGGTAGTGATTTTAATGCTTGACTTTGGGATAAAATGCTTAGACCATTTTTCTCTCAAAGCTTTATTGACTTGTCCCCCTCATCTTCTGAAATTGAGTGTTTTTGCAGAAAAGCTGGAAACCAGCTTACTAACTATCCTTTCTAAATAAATTCCTTTTGATGCCTATGTGTTTGAATAATTAACCTTTAAGTTCAGTAGTGGTATCAAAATATGCCTTATAGCAAGAGTTCTGCATTAAATTTTTCCTCCAAACACGTTATTCATGATGATTTAGTCCTTCCTTCATGTTCAGATATTTTTTCTATTACATCTTTCATTTTCTTTGGAAAATCAGTTATATTATGTTTGATCACCATTATCTATTCTCCATATCCCTTTTCTCCTCTGGCTGATTTAATCTATGATTCTTTTATTTTTTACTGCATAAAGGTACAGTGCCATCCTGTTTTCCAGCTATGTATATTCTGTTCATTGATGTTTCTAATAATTCATATTGTATTTTGGTAGCTCCTACATTTTTTCTTTATAAATTTCATTCAATGTATTGTTTTCATTGATGTTTCTGGTTTATTCATCTGTATTATTCTGATTTGTTTGTGTTTTGGTAGCTCCTAAATTCCTTATAAATTTAATTAAATGTCACCATCACCTCTTTGAGGTCTTGTTTAATTAATTTCATGTTCTCTTTAGAGAGGAATTTTTTCTGTTTTTAAAAATATTTAGTTCTTCTGGGATAAATTTTTCACTTAGCTTTTCCTGTGCTCCTTTATTTACTTCTTTCCACATGTAATCTCTATCTACCTCCCTTTACATGTGGCTTTTTCTACCACCATGGCCACTTCCATCTATATTTTTAGACTTACACCCACATAGCTGCATCATTGAATTATTTCTGTCTTGTTTAATGCTGTAATGTTATCCATGGCTAATTAATTAATTCATTAATTCAACAATATTTATCGAGCACCTATCACGTGCGTGCCAGATGCTATTTTAGGTACTGAAGAAAAATCAAGAATAAAAACGGACAAAATTCTCTGCCCTTGGAGAGCTTACATTCTAGTGGAGAGGAACAGAAGGTTACTCACATAATAAGTAGGTACATTTCACGTATGTGAAAAGGTGGTAAGTGTTATAGAAAAAAATCTGAAGCAAGATAAGGTGACTAGGAGTGACATGGTTAATCATTAGAAGGTTTTGAGCAGAAGACTGATAGGATTTTATGTATTTTTAAAAATAAGTACCCAAGCTGCTTTTTACATTTATAGCATATGCCCCATCTGGCCACTATTTCCTCCTGCTTAGTATGAGTGGATTCTCCTTGACTCTTCTCTTCTGAAAAGAGCTTCAGTCGAGGGCTGAGGCTTTTCATTGTTTCAGGGAATGAGGAGGGGGAAAGAGGTCAGGGGGAACCTTGGACAGACACTTGGTGATAATTTACTCCCTACTCTTTTATGCTGAGATATCATTAAAAACCACATAGCACAAGGGCTCTCTCCAAACAGGGATGTAACCTGCTTCCCTGGAGGTTTATCCTCTTGATTGGTCCCTAGTTCCTGTTGAGGTCCCTTCCACTGGCAACCAAGCAGGTCCACTCCAGGTGTCCATTTCTCTGCTTCCTGTCTTCACTCTCTCTTCCCAAGCAGCAATTGTTGCTGCTCTCTTAGAAAGTGGAAAAGGCAGAGGATGGCAGGGGCCCCTGATAGGGGCTCTCCTGCTGGTGGTTCTTGATTCTTGTGTTTTTCTCTCATCTTCATTCAGTCAAACCCATGGTTTCACCTCTGGGTGATGACTCTGGGTGTTCTTCTCCTGACTAGGAGAACAAAACTGTGTGCCATGCCCATGAATTGAACACTGTCCTTCAGCATCACAAAACCGATGAGTGATGATGTTCTCTTAATCCTAAAAAGAATCAGTCCTGACTTAAGGGGACTGCATTTTCATATTGATATTTAAGGCAATGACAGGTATTTTTTTATCAACACCTGAGGATTCGGAATTCACTCTCAAGTCTGGTTATAGGAATGACGACTTTTATAAATAAGTCTGTGCTTATGGATGACAACCTCCTGTGTCTTCCTGAGTCTTATGAAATGAAAATGTAAATAGACATTTGTGGATAAACCAATAAGGACACTTATCCTTTCTGTCCCTTAAACACAAAGCTGTTATTTTCCTAGGTGTCATTTTCCTAACGTGTTGAAACTTACTTCAGCTACTTTTCCACCTTGCAGTTATTTTTCAAAAAAAAAAAAAATTAGATCCAATACACAGATCTGAAAGGCTTCCCATCCTTTACAAGATTTTTTTCTTTTCCTTCTGCCGCTCATTGTAAAACACTGTGAAGTATTGCACCGTGGGGCTATATACTCTGGACTGCCCTAGATTCAGGGAATTCAGAGTTAAGGCTCCAACAGTAACCTTAACTTTGGCTTCTTGCAGGGTTACAGCAGCCTTTTGTTATGTGATCACATCATCCAAAAGAGCTATATTCTCCACTGCTTATCTGCCATTCCACCTGCAAACCCCTCTTTGAAGTTGATGGGGCTCTGGGCACCGAGGGGCCAGACATTCTACAGGAGAATTAGGCCCTGTGCATTCAAAACTACAAAATGACACATATATGTGCATTTCTTATCTGTGAGGAAAGGTTTAAAAGGCCACAATTTAGCTACTTTAGCTACTTGACGGTGCCTTCTGGAGGAGCTATATGGAAAAAAAGAGTGTGAACTCTTCCATTTATGTAAGTCACATTCTGTGTCATGGCACCAACTCGCATATAGTTGGTGGATAAAAGCCTCCATTGTACAGGAAAGGTAACCTTGTAAAAATGACAAGCGTAGGCTTTCTTGGTGTTTTATGCAATTAAAATGTTAACCTTGACATTATACTAGCCCTTCAGTTTTCTTTAAACGTCCTTCAGTTTGCAAACCTGAGGAAATTTTTTTTAAGAAAAATGTGGCATATCTATAGCTAGGTAATCTCCTTTTTATCTGTGTTTTCTTCACTGATAGCCACGGGGATGGGCTGTCCCAGCCAATGGCCATGGTCATGTCGGGGTTCCCTTTACCATCTTCATTCCCTTGTTTTTCCCCAGAACTTTCTTCCCCTCTCCTGTCTCCCCTGCTATGCAGGGAGAGAGGGCTGAGGAGGGAAAGCAGAGGACCAACAGTGAAGGTCGCTCCCTCCACCTTCACCCTCCCCAGCATGGACACTGGGAAGCAGGATTCTTTGTACCATTGTCTCATTCATGGAGGGCCCTGGATTGTTCCTGAGACAAAATTCCTTAGATCTTTTCCAGGTCCTGATTTTCTTCCAGTTCTATCTCTGGTCCATGCCCTCCTCTTTGTTGTCTATAACCAGGCATGCCTCATTTTTATCTACATAGGGAAAAACAAACAGGAAGGTGGGAGACGTGACATGGAAGGGGGCTTTTAATGGCTATTTGCCTGCAGTAATGTCCTATTAGGAAAACCTCATAAAGGTAATATGAGAGGAGGTGGTGGTGGTGGTAGTGTTTTAGCCACAGGACACAAGGGCAGAAGCTGTGGGACAGCTTCCAAAACAGCCATCGGGGCCCTGGGTTGACATAAAGAGAGGTGTAGGGAAATGGGGAATTGGCTCCTGGGGCCCACAGGGAAAGGAAATCAGTGGGTGCTGGGCAACCAGACTGTGTTTCCTGGGATGCAGGGGGTACCCGGGCCTGCAGGGCCACCTCCTTTTCTCCTTAGCAGTGGCTTGGCAGAGCCAGGAATGCCCCACCCTTGGCTGTTCTAGGGAGCCTGCACAGTGGTATGGAGTCAGATGATGTTCTGCTTTTCTTTGGTGGGGGGGGGGGGGGGGAGAAAAGGAATCCAAAATCCTACTGTTTTTGAGGGAAGCGTTCTGATATTCCATTTGGAATCATAAAGTTATCTTTACATAGAAACATGGGCTACATTTTCATTCATGTCTGTCTGTGATCCAGACTCAACTTTGGGCAGGTTCTGACTTGGAAGCTTGTAGGGACACACTGACAACCTCACTTTTCCTGTGAAGCTAATGAAGCTTAAGCCCCAGGTTCCTGGCTGGCACCTTCAAAGGCCCTGGGGGATGTTCACCCAGAGGCATGCTTTACTGAGATATTTGACAATTGGCTACACCTGCCGAGTCTTTCCACTGGATCCATGTGCCACCCACCATTTCCCCTCAGTCTGGTGGTACGTGGAGTGGTTGTGGGCATTTGGTATTGGCTTTATAGGATGTCTCTGTGTGGTATGCAGTTCCCTTCTACGAATAGTTAAGCTATTGAATATTAAGATATTTATGGCCTTTCCAACTGCTAGTTGTCTTAGAGTAGGAAGTGCTTCGAACGATACTCCTACGACCTGCCTAGTGTTAATGACACAGGAACTTGTTCAATGGTGCCTGGCACTGGAGGTGTGTGGATATTGGAGGCAATGATTGCAATGTGCAAAGCCAGAAGTTAGTCTGTGAAAAAGTCTTCTAAATTTTTCACAACTCTCATAGTAAAAGTGCCTCCATAGAGATTTTTCTCCAGTTTGACAACCATCCTAAAACTTCACATTACCAATAACAAATGAAGTTCTAAGAAACCTTTCTGAAGTATCAATAATTTTTTTAAAGAGATTACTCATGACTGAGGAAACACTGAATTTTTTAATAACCAATACAGAAATTGATATTATAAGATTTCTGTCATTTGAAGAAGTGATCAAAAGATATTAGCTAAAAAATGTAGGTGATATTTTAGAGTATGATAGATTATATGTGTGGGTTTTGCGATACTTATGGCCTTTCCAACTTTTACACCTGTGATTTATTTCCCCATTCTAAAAAAATATGAACTCTAACACATAATTTTGTATTCTTAATCATAATATTCTTTTTCTTAAAGAAGGCTTCCCCAAATTATATAAGCTTCAGGCTCTACAATACTAGACCTGCCTCTGAAGAAAGAATATTCTGATTTGTTAAATACTGACCTGCCTTTTAAGACGTTTGCTTTTTAAAGTGGTGGTTGGCTGTCAATTATTTAAAATGTATGTTAGTAAATTGAACACCAATAAAAAAAAGATAATAATAAAAAAAAAATAAAAATAAAATGTATAATAGGAACTGCAAAAACAGTCTCTTGAGAGCTTTTGAGAATTCAAATCAACATACCTTAAGCCAACATTTGGTGGTTCTCTTGGACATCTGAATAATGCAATGCCCTTGAACACCTCATTCATAAATGACTCTTTCTACACCTCTTCCAATGGGTCCTCCAAAGTCTTGACCTCAAATCACAGCTGGAAGTTTGTGATGTCAAAGCCAATTAAAAACAGGAGCAAAGAAATTCAGGGACAATCTAAATCCCAACACTGACAAAAGCAACCAATAAACAGGGCCCTCTGGCATGGGAAATAGAAGCCAGCAACTTCTATTTGGACAGAAATCCCCAATCCAAGGATTGACATGAAAAAATGATTCTCCGTGTATGCCGAGAATATACGCAAATAACATGCCTTTCTATTTGGGATGGCAGCCCCCAGGCTTTGGGTGTTCTGTAGAAATTTCTAACATCCTGGCTAGTTTTTCTGAGTTTGGCTAACTATTTACACTAGGTAATACATTTACCAAATGTATACTAGGTATTTGGTAATACCCCCCAAAGTGAGCCTGGAGCAATGATGCAATGATTACATCAGATGCCAGAGTGTAATAACACATTCTGGAAAGTAGAATAACACAGAAGAGTCTTAACTGGCACCTCTGTAGTGATATAATAGTGGCAGGGCAGTGTCATGGGGGTGGGGGGAGGGACCATGGATTTTGGAGACCTGGGTTTAAGTCTCTAACATTTACTAAATGATCCTGGTTATGTCACTTAATCTCTCTGAACCTTGGTTTCCTTATTCCTAAACGACCTTAATGAAATCTACCTGCAAAGATGTTAGCAAGAGTAAATACAGTGCTGTGGGCAAATGTTTGGAGACTAGTAGGTCCTCAACAGCTCTTATTCCTTTGTGGGTTTTTGCCACTACTCTTCGAAGGTCAAAGTCTCAAATTCATCAATAAAAGCTGCTTTTATAACTTTATTTTCAACAATGCTAATGTATTGGCTGCGGACTGGCTGGCAGTTCTGTTCTGGTTGATCTAATGCATAGGTCTGTCTTGATTTGTGAACCTGGTTTCTATTTGTTAGATGCCCAGAAATTTTCAATATTGTTCACGTAGATAGGATTTCAGGGACTGAATTTGCAAATATAGTGTCTATCCCTCCTGGTAAGCAACCACAGATAACAGAAAAGAAAAAAAAAAAAAACAGTAATGAACGTGACTCTGAAAGGAAAAGAAATTGAGTCATATCCCAGAATGGTTCAAGAATTTACTATTCTGTTCCAACAAAGGAAATTATCTATTGAATCTTTTATTTATTTATTTATTTATTTATTTATTTATTTATTTATTTATTTATTGAATCTTTCTAGGAGTAAATTTCGGCTCACTTTTCTTTCCCTTTGTAAATATTTGATGAAAATCACATACATGACAATTTAAGGAATCATGTTTCGGAATGTTGTTAGCACGCTGAAGAACATTAGCTAAGACTTGTTTACCATCTTGTATTTTCAGAAAGGTACAATATTGCCAATCTAAGCCAGTCTTTTCCCTTAGGTTGTACCCATATATTCTCATTGGAATTGCATACTACGGAAAAAGCCTCTGCAGAAGTCCCCACATGTAACTATGATGTCTGAAAACCTCCACACAACTATGTTGGGGACTACTAATAAACTACTAATAACTACTAATAAAAGCCACAAACACTTCCTGCATGTTCCGACTGTGACATAACCACTTGTGACCAACTTGATTCATACTGGCCACAAGTTAATAAACTTAACATTATTATTCTAATAACGTTAGAATGACATTCTGATTTTTGTTACCCATTAAGAATTATAAGAAAGGCACTTATGAGTTAAACACATTTATTTTATTTTATTTTTAAAGATTTTTTATTGATATATTTGAGGGAGAGACAGCCCCGGCAGTGGGGGAGGAATAGAAGGAGAGGGAGCCTGACGTGGGGCTTGATACCAGGAACCTGAGATCATGACCTGAGCCTAAGGCAGATTCCTAACCAACTGAGCCACCCAGGCACCCCTGAGTTAAACACATTTTTAAAAACACCTAGATAAGCATTTGACTTTGATTATAGAGTAAGAAGTGCAAAATTGGGGACATTATTATTATTAATGTTATGGCTTTGGGCAAGTTGCTTGATCTCATTAAGCATTGGCTTCATCAAGAATAAAATGGGGGAAGAATATCTTCTTAATAAAGTTACAGAGGAAATCCTGTGTCTATGGAGTTTATCTTAGCACTAAACATTCAATAACAGTAATTATTATTTTGGCTTGCGAGACTTCTATTGATTTTTGGAGTCGAGTATGCTAACTTGTGAATTGGTGTATTATACATGGTTGAAGAAGAGGTTTATTTAAAAAAAATATAGACTATGAACTTGGGCAAGGCTGGGCCTGAAGGTATAAATTTTGTCTTTGTAAACCTACCTTACTGAACTGAAACCACTTGAAACTAAATGATGGTCTGTATAATTCCTCTTTCTAAAATGAGTTCTGGCATCCATAGTAATCCCTGTCTCAGGGATTTTAGGCCTAGGCTCACATCTGAGAATCACTACCTAAGCTAAGAATCTGACTGAATTCTAGTGAAATGTCCAGGAATTGAGAATTTTCTGCAGAATATCTCAAACCGAGGGACTTCTTTTCCAAACAGAAAGGCATACATTTGTACCAGTTTTCAGGTTGCAGGGAGCATCATTTTCATGTTTATCTTTGGATGAGGACTTCTGTCTAAATTTGAGGTGAAACTTTCCATTTCTGGTGCCAGGGAACCCTGTTAACGGGTTCTTTCCATCAGGATTGAGGTTACATTGTGCCTTGATTTCTTTGCTCCTGTTTTTACATGGCTTTGTTTTGCTAAATCTCTTGGCTCTGATTTGGGATCAGAATTTTGGAGAGATCCTGTGATACACATACTTTTAACATAGAGAATTGTGAGGTTTGTTAGGAGTAAGTCATGGTGAAACTTCTGAGGCGATTGGATTGCTCAGCATTCCAAGAGACTCACCAGATGTTGGCTCAAGAAATACTGATTTGAATTCTAAAAAGGTCTCTGAAGACTATTTTTGTTTGTTCATTTGTATTGTTTTATAGATTCCACATATAAGTGAAATCATATGGTATTTGTCTTTCTCTGACTTGCTTCACTTAGCATTATCTAGGTCCCTCCACAGTGTTGTGAATGATAGGATTTCATTCTTGTTTTTAATGGCTGAGTAATATTCCATTGTGTATACATATTACTATTCAGTATGTTGTACACCTGAAACTAATGTAGCATTGTGTTTCAACTATACTTCAATAAAAATAAAAATTGTTCAATTAAAAAGACTTCTTGTAGTTTGCACATTTTTCTTTTGTGTTCCTGACCATTTTTCCCTGTGATGCAGTCATCCTTGCATTACAGATTTGTAAAATCTTTATATCTTAAAGGTACTTCCGTCATATATGTCTCAACTATTTTTTCTGTTATTTTTTCACTTTTGTTTTTTAAATATAAAATCTTTTATGTTTTTATATATAAAATTTAAAAAAATTTTCCTTAATGGAACTTTTTTTTTTTTTGCTTCTAGTTTTAGAAATGCCTAATCCCATTTGAGTTGGGATTAATATCCCTGAAAGCTATTGGTGCAAGTGACATTATCAGGACTGTGGTTTGGTGAACTCATCCGATATCATATTTGGGATGAAGTGTATTGAAGTTGGGAGGTGGGAAGTGCTGTGTGTGGCAGTCTTGGTAGGAGATCATAAAGTTCTGACTTGGTGCTCTTTCATAAACTATAGTTCCTAACTACTTGTTTTCTCTGAGAGGAATCAATGAAACTATTTCTTAGGATCTATGTAAAGTCTTCTGTCCCTCCCCACTTTTCTTTTCTGTGAATATACAGACCGAATGGGTATTCCTAAGGTTGCAGCTTGAGGGACTGGGCCATGGCTGGGTGTGCTGTGCCCATTGCCACATCGGGCATGGCTGATAGTAGTAACACTTGGAGGAAAGGAAGGAAGGGAAGGAAGGAGGAAAGGAAGTCAATCTGACATCCAGAGCATCATCCACCCAATCAACTCAGTCCACCAAAATCAATCATTTGCATTTTCCAAAAGCTGTAGGGATGAGAATATTGTGAAAAGATGGGGGATGAAAACAATTATAATCAGAGAATGCGAGGCATTTCTGCACATCTGAGCAGAGGAACTGAGACATGTCAGTATAAGTAGTATAGGTGGTATCTATTATAACAGCTGCTGCCTTTTCAAGCACATCAGCAAGAGCAGCGGTTCCTCATGTCTCCCATCCAACAGCATCACATCGCCTTTGGACATGCTGGAAATGTAGATTCTTGGGCCCCATCACAGACCAATTGATAGAAAACACTGAGTGAGGCCCAGAAATCTGTGTCCTAATAAGTCCCTAACAAGTCCAGGGAACTCTGATGCATGTTCAAGTCTGAGAACTGCTGGACTAGATTAGACCTCATATTTAGATCTCTGGCACCCATTCATCACTCAGTAAACATGAATGCCTACACTGTTCTGTCCTACAACCACCTGTTATGCTCCACCTGTGACCACCTCCATGACGATGCCCAAGCTGCAAAGAAAGAAAATATATAGGTGCCCATCTCACTTACAAAAAAGGTGATTTTTATTTTAGTCCAGTTTTGTGGCTCTCACTGATTGTTCCTTTCAAATCCAGACACACTAGTATATATTGAAAATCTGTAAGTCTTGTGCTGTGCTAATCATGGTGGAGGCTTTTAAAGGAAAGATCAGATATGACCCCTGCCCTTGAGGAACTTAGAATTTCATCTGGCCAAACCACACTTGCAGGAAAGAAAGAATGCCATGATGTAAGGTGTGGATTAAGCACTCAGTTCAGTGGTACTTAGAGTTTCTCCTTTCCTCTCTCTTGTCAAATGACTGTTTTACTCAAACATTTTGGCTTTGGCAAAAAGTTCTCAAAAACATGTGAGGGAAATAAATATCACCCTTAGAAGCCTGCATTTTGGTGCAGGGTCTGTCTGTTTTGATCTTTATTGTGGGGATGGGGCAAATTTCTCCTGAAGCCTTTTATCCTCCTTTTGGGGAATTCTTAGGTTGCCTTGGCTCAAAGCTGATTTGAACGACACTTGCCTTATAATTTCTGAATTTGTGTAGGAGAGTGGGTATGAAATTGAGAAAACATAACAATTTCCAAAAGAGGGGAAAAAAGTGGCCTTTGACAACTATACCCTGGAGAAATTGACTTTGCTCTCATACAAAATTTGCAGCATATATATTATATAAGTGATTTGCAACTGCATGAAAGGGTCAGTGTTGATAACTGAGAGCTGGCATACATTAACGATGAACAAATTAAAAGGAAGAATTATTTGCTTCCCCTCCCCCACCCCGAAACTTACTAGTTTTGTAGATTTGGGGGAACTGTGAACAAATTATTATTATTTGAGCTTAGATAGAATAGTCAAATAGCCTCTCATATGTCTATGTGAGTAAGTTGGGAAAGTGTAGGTTACTAGTGGCTTCATCAAGTTGGTAACTGGCTGAGCAAGTAAACCCAGAGAACCCTCTAATGGGTAGTGTCAAGCCAGACAGAGCTCTCTGATATGCTGCCTCCAAAGATCCACCCTTGGCCTTTTCCTACTTAATATTTTCAGCACTGACTGGAGTAGAGGCATGGAGGGCACAACTACCCAGGCGATGACTGACAGAATGAGAGTCCAAGAAGTTCACAAGAGGTTGGATGGTGACACGAGGTGATGAAGATAAAGTCAACAACTTGTGTGGTGTACCTGTGCTCTCACACAGAGGCGCAGATGTGCACACACACGCACGCCTTTGCAGAAGTGCTAGACTGGGGACCCAGGGGTGACAGTGGCATATGTTAAAAATCCCTACAGGTTCTGGATGACAATGTGCAGCAACATTCAACAGATTGATATGGTTGCCCAAAGCTGACGTGATTGATAAAACAACAGAGCCTGGAATAAATGCTATAAAATCCCTCTGCATGCCGGGCTGGCAGGTCCTACTGGGGGATATTGTCTTCAGTTCTGGATGCCATGATTTACATGGGGCACCAACGAAAATTCCATCTTTTCTTGGTGCTGCTGGAAGTCCCTAAGATAAACAAAACGGAAACTTCTAGAAACGTGTCAATTCTAATTTCGCAGGATGACCAAGAAGTGGAGTTGAAAAGCTATTAAATGACACTGAAAGACACTTTTGAACTTCTAAATAGCATTTTTCCCTCACAGAGGATGGAAATGTAATAATCCTGAGAATAAAAAAGGCAAAAATTGCAGCATTTCATCAAAATACAAATGAGGTAAAAATTTCTTCATAAAATTAAAGACAATATTCCAACGAAAATGACTTTTCAAAAGACTGAGTGGTAAAGTTTGCAGTAAGAGATTTTATGGGCTGCATTGTGTTTCCCCTGAAGTTCATATGTTGGGGCCCTAATCCTCGGGACCTCTATGACCGTGTTTGCTAGATAAGGTCTTTAAAGAGGACATTAAGTTAGAATGAGGTAATCAGGGTGAGCCTTAATCCAAGAGGACTGGTGTCCTTATAAGAAGAGGAAATCTGGATACAGACACAGAGAGATGATGTGAAGACACAGGGAGAAGACAGCCATCTGCAGTCTAAGGAGAGCCATCAAAACAGATCCTTCCCTCATGCTTTCAGAAGGAAACAACCATGTTGACACCTTGAATTTGGAACTCCAGCCTCCAGAACTGTGAGAAAATAAATTTTGGTCATTCAAGCAGCAACCCTCACCCCCAGTCTGTGGTATTTTGTTACACAGCCTGAGCTGACTGACACAGAACTTCAGTGAGGGCTGAAGGCAGCGGCTGTCCTCTGGTGCCAGCATTTGTCGCTCGCCGTGAGGATGGGCCTGAGAGTCATAACTCCTCCCCAGCACTTTACATTCCTTGTGTGGCCAGCCCCCAGGAATTTATTTATTTATTTTTAAGATTATTTATTTATTTGACACAGAGATAGAAAGATAAAGAGAGTGCACAAGTAGTCAGAGCAACAGGCAGAGGGAGACTCCCCACTGAGCAGAGAGCTCGGCATGGGGATTGATCCCAGGACCCTGCAATCATGACCTGAGCTGATGGCAGACGCTTAACCCTCTAAGCCACCCATGAGCCCCTTGGGTTGGGTTCCTAAGGTCCTTGTCACTCCTCTACCAGCTTTCCAGCGCCTTCCTGGTCTTCAGGGGATCTCAGCATGTCCCCCATTACTTGGGACATCTCCATTCCACACCTGACCGAAGTATGACCTCTTTACTTCTGATTCTTTATTAGTCAAGTCGTGTAGCAGTTTTGAGCTTGGACAAAGTCAGATTTATTCATCTTTTTCCTTATAACCTTTTTGGGAAGGACATAACCTTTCTGCGGTCGGGCTGCAGGGTTTCATTAGTGGCTGGAGGCCATCCATTCTGGGCAATGTCCCAGGTCAAGAGGCTTCGGGTTAGGCCGGCCTTAGGAAGGGAAACCAGTGCTCTGGCTCTTCAGTCAGAAGTCAGCGAGGCCTCTTGGGGAGGACTAGCGAAGGCAGGCAGGATGCGGAGGCTTTGCCTGCTGGCGGGGGGAATGAAAGAACAGTGGCTGTCTGGCAGCAAACAGCATGGCCTGAAGGAAGCCGCCTAGGGCAAGTGCCTGGTGCTCCGTTAATCAAGCTGTAGCTCACCACTGCTTCCCTCACCTAGAATTCTCTCGAGCCTCTCCTGCCTGAGGGACCCTGACATCAGCAAAGGCCCTTTGGAGTTGAATGAGGACCCAAGTGGGGGAAACCAAGCAAAGGCCGGTGAGGGAGAGAAACTCCCAGCTTTGTTTAAGTTGTACACAACCTAACAAAGTCCAGGGTATTTAATTCTGGCAATTTCTGAGTTTTAACATTCAATTATGAATGAAGCCCAGGGCAGATTAATTCCAGTCCCTCATTACCAGTAGTAGTTTCCTCCTGGGCAGGGAGGGTCTTTGTGGGGCCTGCTGTGAAGTCGACACACTTCTAGCTGGTTCAGTTTTGTTTATTTTCAGTGTCTCTTAGATGTGCCACTGCTGTGGGCACAATTCAGGGAACAGGATTTATTAATTATTTGGGTTCCCTCTCTAAGTGGACCCAAGCAGATCTCTACGAGATGGATGAAATATACAGCAGGAGCCACAAGGGTTGACAGAGAAGATTGTCTGTTTATTCAAAAGGGATAAAAAGAAATTCGAGAAGCAAGTGATGAAAAATAAAGCTGCAAGTATCTGACAGGCCAGACGTGGGAGGCAGGTGAGAGGTGGCTTAATTTGACTGTGCTAGATCCCAGCCCACGCTGACAGTGACATCGCGCAAGGTGGACCACTCCAGCCTCACCACTGTTTTGTAGGAATATCCAGCAGGACACCTGCTATTATTTAAGACTGGAATTAAAAGGGAGAAGTGGATGTCACAAGGGTCTCCCAGATGGATTCAGGTTTATGATGATGTATGTTAAAGCAATGAACTTCCAGTCCCCCTACTTCCTGGTTCTAGGAATAGTCAGCTAAGACTCCAATTGGAGGCAAAACTACATACTTTTTTTTTAAATTTATTTTTTATTGGTGTTCAATTTACTAACATACAGAATAACCCCCAGTGCCCGTCACCCATTCACTCCCACCCCCCACCCTCCTCCCCTTCTACCACCCCTAGTTCGTTTCCCAGAGTTAGCAGTCTTTACGTTATGTCTCCCTTTCTGATATTTCCCACACATTTCTTCTCCCTTCCCTTATATTCCCTTTCACTATTATTTATATTCCCCAAATGAATGAGAACATATAATGTTTGTCCTTCTCCGACTGACTTACTTCACTCAGCATAATACCCTCCAGTTCCATCCACGTTGAAGCAAATGGTGGGTATTTGTCATTTCTAATAGCTGAGTAATATTCCATTGTATACATAAATACTTACCTGGCAGGGGAGATACCATGATCACAAAACTACATACTTAACCAACTTTTTCTTTTCTTATCATGATGTGGCTCATGACATCACTCGTTAAATGTGTTTCAAGTGATTTTCTGTCTTTTAGTGAAGGTAAGATGCCAACAAGAAGCTGGTAATAGTTAAGGTGTCCTGGGGCAAACATCCAGACCTCCATGCTTAACGAGGCCCAAGGAAAGAATGTGTGTGTATTATATAGTGTGCGTGTGCAATAAACCCTACCAAACTATTAAGCACAAACATTAAGGAAGACAACTTAAACATTCTTTTAATTAGAGATTTTACTCTCATCATGGGCCCTTATTATGTTTTCTTTCATTTTGTTCATTTCTCTCCTAGGCATAAGTAGATCTAGGCTTTCAAAATTATTTTATTATTTTATTTTTTTATTTTTTGACTATTATAAAAGTTTATTTAACAAAAAAGTTCAATATGAAAATGTGGGTGACCTGATTTTTTTTTTTTATATTGTAGTAAAACAGGTACTATGGACAGGGGACATGTGGAAGCAGTTTTCTTCTGATGAACACGCCCATTGTTTGTACTCATTCCAAGTCTTCTAACATGATGATGCTATTCCCTCGTATTACCGCCATTCCAATATTGTTTTGTTGCCCGCTAGTTGCCATCTCCACAAATTCATCTATCACAAGATTCATGAATGGATCGAACCCTTGCAATATTCCTTGGACATGTCTGCCACCATTTAATTTCAATGATAATTTCTTGTCCATAAATTTTTTCAACTTGGGAGGGTGAGCCTTGCTCATGGCGCTGACTCGGCGAGCTCACGGAGGCCTCCAAACGGCTCCCTCACGCTCCCCCTCAAAGTTATTTTAGAATCAAAAGCTCTCAAGGCTTTACATATTGTTGAGACACCGTAGGGTTTCAGAGCACATTGTGTTAAAAACTCTTGCTTCCTTCCATAAGATCAACTCACTGAGCCTTAATCGAAGAGCTAAACATTCATTCATTCACTCATTCATTCATTGACAGATATGGGCTAGGCACTGGGGAAAGGAGAGTGAACAAAATCAGACAGAGGCTGTTGTCACAGAGCTATGAGGCTCTGACTTTTAAGAGGGGAAAACACACATCAGGCCCATAATCACACATAAAAATGCCAAATGACACTGTCTTCCTCTGGGAGTGATGCAGGCAGAAGAGTCAGTTTCCAGGTGGAGGGAACAACACCTGCAAAAACTCTGAGCAGGGAGGAGTGGGCATAACTGCGGGTGGAACTACAGAAGGGGGCTTTGGGGCCACGTTTAGGGATTTGGGATTTGATTCCCAGGACTGTGCATTTTGTATTTGCATTTTGAAAAGATCACTTGGTTGCAATGTTGGGATTTGTGGAGGGGAGAGAGGAGAGAACAGTGGCCTATTTAAGTACATTTATGACTAAGACATAATATCTTGCCTTCCAGGGTGGTTAGCAGGGGAGACAAAAATTAAGATTTAAAATTTGTTTGGTATGGAAAATAGAGGGGAAACAATTAGAGTTCTTTTAATTTATAGCCTCAAATAACTCTTCTGTTTTCTTGTGTTTCCACGAAAGATAAAAGTCCATAGAGCTCTCAGCGGGAGTTTATGTGGGAAAGCCAGACTCCATTCCGAAATCACTAAACAGAATATTGTAAACTTATTTTTTCTAGATTTCAAGTTCCTTAAATCTATGACATGACTTTGTTCTCATCAAGCCATCACAGAAGACATTTATGTAATCAGTTCATCCACATGAAGGTGTGAAGGGCTGATAACAGGGAGACCAGCTCTGTGAGGGCAGGGACCAGGGTCTCTCCTCTTTCTATCCTCAGGACTGGTGTCCAGTACATAGTTATTAACATGAAATGAAACTAAGTTACTTGTCCCATATTGCTTGTGTTTTGAAATAATGTGTACAATAACATATAGGAAGAAATTTCTTTTTTTTTTTTTTAAGATTCTATTTATTTATTCATGAGAGACACACAGAGAGAGGCAGAGGGAGAAGCAGGCTCCGTGTGAGGATCCCAGTGTGGGACTTGATTCCAGGATTCTGGGATCACGACCTGAGCCAAAGGCAGACGTTCAACCACTGAGCCACTGAGTCAGGTGCCCCTATTTCTTAGAAAGAAATTTCTAAGGGATGAATTTCAGACCATCTGGCATAAAGATCATGGAGATCATTTTAACGAATATGATCTTCCTGATACTGATTAAGACAACAATGCCCAGGGCTTCACTTTTCTTCCCAGTATCCAATTTCCTATTGTCACCTCACAGCTCTCCCACCCCAACCCCAAGAAGGCATGAAGCAGATTTTCCTGTGTTGCTTATAAAACTCAATTGCACAGGGCCCTAGGCTTACGATTCAGGAATCTGGCAGCTATATGCTACACTGAGCAAAATACAGCTCGGACTAAAGATTTTGGGGAATAAAATGAAAGCACTTAGCATAAGGTTGCTTAGGACTACAAGAATTCAAACCCCTGGGATCCCTGGGTGGCGCAGCGGTTTAGCGCCTGCCTTTGGCCCAGGGCGCGATCCTGGAGACCCGGGATCAAATCCCACATCGGGCTCCCGGTGCATGGAGCCTGCTTCTCCCTCTGCCTGTGTCTCTGCCTCTCTCTCTCTCTCTCTTTCTCTCTCTCTGTGACTATCATAAAAAAAAAAAAAAAGAATTCAAACCCCTAACTGAGATCTTTTGGTTGTAGGGTAATTAGCAGCATGACTCACAGATGGGAACAGGTTCACCATTCTTTCTCAGAAAGCATCGTGTGGGACGCCAGACTGCAGGGCTCTTTTTTCCCTGGACCTATCCCTGATCCCACCACAGAACACTCATTAGTGCCAAGTCTCAGATTTGACTCTGGAATATTCTCATGTCCTGGGGTTAATCCCACAAGTATCCCACAAAAGGTCTTTCCTGAGGTTAAATATGAGTCAATCTCGAGGGAGGAGGAGGTCCAATGACACAGCCCTTCTGATCAGGCTGGATAAGTAACAGTCACCCGAATAAAGCAGACTCTAGGTCTAGTCTGTTGGTGATCTGGCTTTCCCAAGATCAGCCAATATCCTTCTTCAGCTCTGGCATGAATCAGGTGGACGCCAGTGGTACAGCAACTAGTCAACCAACCAACATTTTTATTTTTTAAAAGATTTTATTTATTTATTCATGAGAGACACACACACACACACACATACAGAGAGAGAGAGAGAGAGAGGGAGGCAGAGACACAGGCAGAGGGAGAAGCAGGCTCCATGCAGGGAGCCCAACGGGGGACTCGATCCCAGGACCCCGGGGTCACGTCCTGGGCCGAAGGTGGCGCTAAACTGCTGAATCACCCAGGCTGCCCTCAACCAGGGTTTTTAGTCCATAAGATGCAAGAGTAGATCAATTTTTTTTTTCTTTCTTTGAATCCAGTTGACGTAAACTTTGTTCTGAAGTCAGACAGACTTAGACCACTTGCTACTTCATAGCTCTTTGTGTTTGGATAAGCAGAGAAAAGAGTCTTGTGTTTTTATTTGTCTTTCTTATCTAACTCTATTTTTCCTTGTCCCCAATGAACTGTGAAGTACTGTTAGTAGAAAAAAGTTATACGTGATGCATCTTATTAATAATTTGGCTGGACCAGGGCGTGATCCTGGAGATCCAGGATCGAGTCCCACGTCAGGTTCCCTGCATGGAGCCTGCTTCTCCTTCTGCCTGTGTCTCTGCCTGTCTCTCTTGTTCTCTCTCTCTCTCTCTGTGTGTGTGTCTTTCATGAATAAATAAATAAAATCTTTAAAAATAACAATAATAATTTGGCTGGAGACGCCTACTTTTAATTTTTCTGGTTAATAAGTCATATTGAGTCAAAGTAAAAACCAAGACAGTGGCCCCCATCATCATAGTGGTGGCTTTCCAAGCAGATATTGGATTATCCCACAATGAAATGATCTTATGAGAACTAATTCTCAAAATTTATAAAAACAGGCAATACTTTATTCCTTGTAACTAGTCGAACTTGCATGTGACTAGTTCTACAACTAATAAATTCTAGTAGCAAACGGTCTCCTCATTTTATTTTTTTATTTTTTTATTTTTTTATTTTTTATTTTTTATTTTTTTTTTTTTAATATTTTATTTATTTATTTAGGATAGTCACAGAGAGAGAGAGAGAGAGGCAGAGACACAGGCAGAGGGAGAAGCAGGCTCCATGCACCGGGAGCCTGACGTGGGATTCGATCCCGGGTCTCCAGGATCGCGCCCTGGGCCAAAGGCAGGCGCCAAACCGCTGCGCCACCCAGGGATCCCCAGGTCTCCTCATTTTAATACCAGAAATGGTTTCACTTATCATTTTTCCTTCTTCTCCTTTACTCTCCACATCTTTTGCTCCGTTCTTATTTTGTTCAACTTGTACAGCTGTATGGAATCTCCCCTGATTATTTGGGTCATGGTGATTTTACTGCAGCAACAAGACCATTTCCTCCACTTCACAGAGTTATGAAAAAAGACATGTCCCCATTCATTGGAATGAAAAGGACATCGGACATTTATTTTTTTTTAATAAAGATTTTATTTATTTGACAGAGAGAGAGAGAGAGAGTGCACAAACAGGGGGAGCAGTAGGCAGAGGGAGAAACAGGCTCCCCACTGAGCATGAAGCCCAATGTGGGGCTTGATCCCAGGACTCGGGGATCAGGACCTGAGCCGAAGGCGGACGCTGCACCGACAGAGGTGCCCAGGCACCCGGACATCGGACTTTGAAAAGAAACTACCACAAGTTTCATAGGCTAAGTTGAACATTTTAATGTGGTCTTAAGATGCTGCCAACTTGACAATGTGTTTAGATTTTACACAAAACCTGACCAAGGGCTTGGCTCACTCGACTCTCCACAGTTCACCGTCACCTGGAGAGTAGGCCCAGCAGTCCTTGGGAGGAAGCGCCCCATCTACCTCAGCCACGGCAGGTCCAGAGGAACCATGTTCTACGCAGATCAGAAAGGGAGGGCTGGCCAACAAAAAGGAATGAAGAAAGAAAAGCAAATTCAAGGGGAGGAACGCCTGGCCCCCAGTGGCCTTATTATATGAATAGACTGCAGATAACCCCATCTTTCTACCACAGTGGTTCATAAATTCTGTCATCTTGTTAGCACCGCCAGAGCCCTGACCTCACTTCCTCCATTAACGAGCTCACCCTATTTTGAGGGGAGATGCTTTACGAACACACAGCCCAGAAGCACCTCATAAACAGCTTGTCAGCCCTGTGGTTCTGGAGGTAACGAACTCCTGGCCAGGGAGGGTGGCGTCGGGGAGCAGCTGACCAGCAACCAGGCTGCACAGATGTGCCTGGCACAGTCACGGCCCAGGAGGGGCCGGACACACAGTGGAACCCTGTGTACCACTGAAGTACCTGCTACTGAAAGAGCCAATTTATGCACACACACCCCTCCCACCAACTCTGGCATTTCATTTTTGTCTTTGAGAGCTACTGGAAGACTCCTTTCATCTCACCACCATCCACCTGGCTCTCTTATCTCAGGCTAGAGGAGGAAAACAGCCTTGAGTTCTCAGTGACCCGGGATGGGTTAAATGGTCAAAAGTTGCCTTCCGCTTCTAGGAGATCAAGTTTGCCTAGAGTCCCCAGTAGGGCCCTGGAAAGGAATCGCAACACCATAAAGGCAAGGAGAAGTCCCCGCAGTTAGCTTCTGCACCATGCAAGCTCCAGAAAGTTGCTTCTGCTGACAAGCCTGGGTTTGAGCATCTTGAGACACACCGCATCAAATTATACATAAAAACAAGGCACCTCGAATGCCCAAGAGGACCTTAGATGTCATTCACAAGGTGTCTCCTCTCCCACTCCAGTGAGATACTTTAGCCCTATGGATTTACGCTCTCTTGGTGGACCCAAGGTGGGGGGACGGTGCACAAAGTGTTCAGTGCTTGTATGGGCACCTTCAACACACAATGAAAACAGCTCGGTGGCCTGGACGCAGTGCCCTTTCTTTCCTGTAACGGTGGCACCGGAAGCCTTCACAGCACACACCATAATCAGAGCCCTCCTGCACCCAGGGGATGGATTCATCAAAATTCATTTGATGCCTTTTGGGGCCGGTGGAGGTGGGGAGCAGAAGTGGGCCGGGCTAGGTTGACAGGTGGGCTCGGATCTCCCCCGACTCTTGCGGGTCTTGCCTCTAGACCAGGTGTACGGGGTCATCAGTTATTTCCAGTTGCTATTTTGGTCAGCCCCATAAAAAATACCCCTGACAATTCTGAATTGCATGTATAAACCATTTTATGGCTGTTGGTTTTGTTGCTCTCTTCTCTCTTTCTCAGGTTTTTTTCCCCCTTCCGAATATCCCATATTTCCTCCTCTCTGCTGTATACAACATAAACATTTATCTTCTTGGACCATGTATTCAAAAAAAAAAAAAAAAGGTAAAGGGAATAGTAAAAATCCAGAGTCAAATGTGAGTGGCAGAGCTATAATTCTTTATGAAGTAGCAGGTAAGATTGATTGTCAAGGGTCAAAAGGCTAGGTCAAACTCCGCTCATTCGTCAGCTGAATGTCATTTTTGTTTTCCCTGTCACCAGATAGCTTTAAAAAAAATTGCAACTCCTTCCTCATTATCTGGGACTTGGCTCCTTTTCTGCCATCTAGAATTAATGAAACTGTGCTTCAAGCCTGGCCCTCATCTTCTGAGGTTCTTCTTCATGTACTGCCTTCCTTTCCTAAGCACTACAGAGAAAGCACCATTTCAAAGGCCATTTTCTCCCACAGCCATGTTGGGAAATTGCCACTAGAGTGAGGATGATTTGCAAACGCACGTGAGGTGTAAGTGTTTGAACAAAAATGTAATTAAATCATAGCAGGTGTAAAGCTCGGGACCCAATGTAATTGGACTGTGGCAATATCTTTGCATCTCATAAATAAGCAAAGAAAATGAGCTGTGAGATCGGGAAGTCACCTCAAACTACGTGTTGTGTATAAAGAAAAAAAATAATTCTCCCCTTATAATTACAGCCGGTCACAACAACATAATGTAAAACCTAGAGTAACACATTGATTTCACTGGGAATGTGACATGTCATCCCCGGCAGGTCAAACGTAGGTTAACACTTTCAAATAATTCTACCTCCCAAAGATTCACTTAATTAGCTCATGTTTACATTTCCTGAAGTGAAAGAGCATGTTGATGAGTTGGATGGGGATTCGTTTGTGAATTTTTAAGCGCAAATGTGCCAAATGCTGTAAGTTACCAGCTAAGAGAGGTAACTCTTGAAACACAAATCTATGTCCACAGCTACAGCAAAAGAACAGTGGAGAGTTGAACCTTTAGGCAATCGCCATGGGTTCCTTATTTTGTAAGCCTGTGCTGTTTTGTTTTCTATCCCCTCGGCCTCTAAATAGTGTTAGTACAGAGATCTGGACCAAAGTGGATTGATAAATCTAAGTTAGAGTTTTCTTTATAACAGTGACATTATTTAGACCAATCATCTGGTCTTCTCTACAAGCGCTTGTATTTTCCATCAGTTCAGCTTGTTCCTATTGGTTGTCAACTGTATGGTGTGACCAAAGTGTTACATGGACCAGTGAGTTTCGCTTTGTTTCTATTTCCTGATCATGGGCCTGTAGTCACCACAGAAAGTCCTGCCAAGTATCTCAGGAGGCCAGAAAGAGAGGGCATGGCTGGCTCCGTGTATGATCAACAGACAACCTCCTTAGGGAGGAAAAATAATGAGAACAGCAAACAAAAACCTTCAGTGAAATTCTAGGCTAATTTCAATTTACCAGAAATGATAATTAACTTTGAATATAGCATCTATTGATTTTGTAGCAGTATGTTTGGTCCTTGAAAAATGGCACTCACAAAGCCATCCCCTAGGTTCAGCTTGAAGAAGTTGATTAAAAGGAATGTGGCCCAGCCATGTTCAGAATCTGGAATATAAGAACAAAGAGCCCACACTGGGTGTTATACGCAACTGAAATTATTGAACACTACATCTGAAACTAATGATGTACTAAATGTTGGCTAATTTAATTCAAATAAAAAAATTAAAAACATTAAAAAACAAAAACAAACAAACAAACAAAAGAACAAAGAGCTCAGAGAAATACAATTCTCTATGGGAGTGGCTTGCTAGAGAGATACCCAGGCAACCTCAAGCTTTTACCCTGTGCCAGGGAGCTGCTCAAGGGGAAAGCCAACCAGCTCCAGCCACAAGAATCCTAGGAGTGAGATTTGGATTTTGAAACGTGGGGTGGGCAGCCCCAGGAGGTCAGAGTTGCGAAGATCAATTCACTCCATTCTCCAACAAGAAGACTAATATGAAAGAGGAAACTGACAGCCCCAAATATGAAATGCACAAAACCCCCTCAAAATCCATGTATACAAGAAAGGATCTAAAATAAGGTGGATAGAATATTATGTTAAAAAATATCTATTTTTCCTTAAGTCATATTTCCCCGCTAATTTTGGATGGTGTTTTATTTGGGAATTTCTAATAAAAAGAAATGGCTTTAAATTTTGTTGTTAGGATTCTTATTCTTTGTATGAGTCGCTAGGACTTCCCAGTGGTCAGTATGAAGGCCAAGTCCATGCTGTTAGGCTGAGATGCCTTAACAGCAACACTGCTCACCCCGCTGACAGTGACTATGAGAAACAGGGCCCAGACATGACATAATAAGTCCCACGAGGATTGTCCCATACTACAAATAATAATGGCAATGTAGCATCTCTAACTGTAAATGACCTAGATTCTATCTTATGAGGCTAAGGTGTTTGTTAGAATGGACTATGAAAAGCAGGACCAGTTATTTCAAACCATGAATTCAGATATTGGAGGAAAGTATTAAAAACTGACTGTATACATTTTCCTTTAAAAGGCCATTTTCACGTTGTTTAATGATCAACAGCCACACCGGAATTGCGAACAGCCAGGAACAAGATCACTGATAGACATTATCAGTGAAAGAAGAGAGCTAATATTTTCCACAATGGAATCAAAATGCTAAAAGACTTTGGTGGTTTTTAAGGTGGGCATCAATGGGAAAAATGTGAAGTCCTGCTTTTAGGTTAGAAAAAGAGCTCTACACCTATAAGAGCAGGAAAACTTAGCTTAACAGCAGCCCACAGGAAACAAACAAAAGACTTCAGTTTATTATAACCCAACAATTTGACATAGCTATAAAGAGGTGATGTGGTGGGCAGATTAAAGGCTGGAATGGTGTCTAAGTCAGGGATACACCAGACTGTCTGGACCTTGCTGTCTGGTTTCTGGTGGTGGGCCTGAGTGGCCCCAGGGAAGTGCAGTCTGAGTGGGGTGATGCTGGGGATAGACAACCTGTGGCCAGAGAGAACTGCCAGTGGTGTCTGCCAGAGGCAGCTGGAGAAGGTGCCAACATGGAAGGGAGCTCGGGGGTGGGTGGGGAATATGGATGGAAAACGGAGATATTGATGCTATCAATAGATTTTGAAATGTTCTTCTAAGAAAAGCAATTAGATTTAGGTAGTGTAGCTCGAGTTTAAGGCAAGATCAGGAACAATGTTTGAAATCTGGAGGAAGATGAGCTTTGGGCTCAAAATAAAGATCAAGTCTTAATAATTGTACCCTAAGGATAGAATGTACTATCTTGAGAAGCCCCAAGCACCTACTGCTGGGCCTATGGGCAGAGACTGGGTGACCACCTCTATGGAAGAGTACCTGAACTGAATGGAACTTGGACTACATGTCCTCTAAGACCGTATATAACTATCACTTTCATTGACCAATTGATGAATACGTTTGAAAACACTGATTGAGCACCTTCTCTGTACCAGACACAATAGTCCCTTCATGTGTCTAGTGTTCTCCCCATCCACATGTTGGGCTGATTCAGCTGCTTTTTCAGTGTGTGGTTTCTACTGGGGGTAACTGGAGAATGGATTAAAAACTCAGCCTCTTGCTCGCCATGATGACTATGGCACTGCAAGACAGGTGGTTCACGATCTACACTTCAACAAGGGCTTACCAACCAATGCATTGTGTGGCTGTACATCTAAAGAGCTTCTCGATTTTCCCCTTTATCATGGCTTTGATGAAGAGAAAGTTGGAATGTGCTGAAACGGGAAGGGATACCTGTTGAGTTCCTGTTACATGTGAGTCATTATGCTAGAAGCTCTATATGCTATAATAATTTATCCTTCTTTGCCCCATTAAATAGACATTATTATGCCCCTGTTACAGATGAGGATGCTGAAGTTCAGAGTGGTGGGGTGATTTTCCTGGTGTCAAAGAGCTGAGAAGAGGTGCAGCTAAGCTTTGAACTCAGGTCTGTCTTTTTTTTTTTTTAAAGATTTTATTTATTTCTTCATGAGAGACACAGAGAGAGAGAGAGAAAGAGAGAGAGAGAGAGAGAGAGAGAGAGAGAGAGAGAGGCAGAGACACAGGAAGAGGGAGAAACAGGCTCCATACAGGGAACCCCATGCAGGACTCAATCCTGGGACTCTAGGATCACATCTTGGGTCAAAGGTAGGCCCTAAACCGCTGAGCCACCCAGAGATCCCCCCCACCCCGCTCAGATCTGTCTTTTTTTTTTAATTTATTTTTTATTGGTGTTCAATTTACTAACATACAGAATAACCCCCAGTGCCCGTCACCCATTCACTCCCACCCCCCGCCCTCCTCCCCTTCTACCACCCCTAGTTCGTTTCCCAGAGTTAGCAGTCTTTACGTTATGTCTCCCTTTCTGATATTTCCCACACATTTCTTCTCCCTTCCCTTATATTCCCTTTCACTATTATTTATATTCCCCAAATGAATGAGAACATATAATGTTTGTCCTTCTCCGACTGACTTACTTCACATAGACATGGCCAACATGCACATGAGAAAATGCTTTGCATCACTTGCCATCAGGGAAATACAAATCAAAACCAGAATGAGATACCACCTCACACCAGTGAGAATGGAACAAATTAACAAGGCAGGAAACAACAAATGTTGGAGAGGATGCGGAGAAAAGGAAACCCTCTTATACTGTTGGTGGGAATGTGAACTGGTGCAGCCACTCTGGAAAACTGTGTGGAGGTTCCTCAAAGAGTTAAAAATATACCTGCCCTACGACCCAGCAATTGCACTGTTGGGGATTTACCCCAAAGATCTGTCTTAATGCAAAGACCATGGTCATGACACTACATCTTATTGCCTCTAAGGATAAATAAAATCCACTGAAAAAAAAAAATAAAAATAAAAAAATAAAAATAAAATCCACTGAATTGTTGACATTATCACTCACAATTTAGAGTTTGATTATAATCAAAAGAAGATTAAGTAATGAAAACCAATTAAAATGAAAAGATAATGCAAAAGCTAGGTTTTTAATCACCTTAGTGTTTAGAACTATATCTGCTCTTGGATCTTATATAGACAAATTATAGTAATTACTGTGAGGTAAGCCCCTTCCTGTTTACCCTAAACATGCCTTTGGCTCCAGAATTTTCCAGTTATCAATTTCCCCTATGAACAAGTTTCATACAGCTTCAGTTAATAAATACGGATGCTAGAAAGCCCCAGTGGGTCCCTGCTGTGTGCACAGCCCTGGGCTGGGTGCCGTGGGGGAATGGAGAGGCTCAGCACTGTCTAGACTAGTGCTTCTCAATCCGTGTGTCCACAAATCACCTGAGGATCTCAAGAAAATGCAGGTCCTGACTCAGTAATCTGGACTGCATTTTGAGACTCTCCGTTCCTAACCAGGTTCCAGGTGATTCTGGAGTAGCAAGGCTCTTGGGAACCAAATAATGACCACGGACAGGTAAGATTTAGATCATCAGAGTATTGACCCAGTATTTTCTCTCGTGTGTATCTTCTGGAATCTGAATGCAAAAGGAAGACTAAAACATACGTAAGAGGAAATAGGCTCTAAATACTAGAGAAGATGGAAAAACAGCACACAGCTGATGTTGACATAGTGTTTTATGTACATTAACATACTTCTGCATCTTCAAAATGACTCAGTGAGGTTGGTAGACTTTGACTTTCCACATTTACAGATGAGGAAATTAAAGCCAAAGAGGACAAGTGACACAGCCAGCAGCAACTACAAATTTGGAGTTTTGCTTTAACATGTGTGTTAGAAAGGGTATAGTATTGAGAGAAGAATCTAGCAGAGAAAGTCCAGGATGCAGAGGAGGTCTATAAACTTATATCACAGGCACAGTTCTTTAGGAAACTAGGATATTTAGCCCAGATTTTTTTTTTAATTTTAACTAGGTTCCATGCCCAACCTGGGGCTTGAACTCATGACCCCGAGACTAAGACTCACATGCACTACCAACTGAGCCAGTCAGTTTTCCCTAGCCTGGAATTTAAACTTACATGTTTTGCAGTTTTTTTCAGGTAGTATTTGGAGAACTGTATGTGGAAGGAAAAGTAGACTTATTCTATGTTTATTTAAGCAAACATGGCTTGCTGAGTTATTAATCTTCAGAATTGCTACATAGAAGAGATGTGATGGTCATGAGAATGGCTTTTGGCACCCACTCCTCATGGGGATTTATAACATCCATGAATCTATTGAAGGGTCTGAGAAGTCCCTACGCAAGCAGACCCTTTTGACCACTTTTAAGTTAGGATTTTCATTCTTATTTGACCACAATTCCTTCTTTACTTTTTAGAAAATAGTACTTCTTAACTAATTAGTTTCCTCAGGGCACACGTTGGAAAATGTTCATGACCATGGGTGAGTTAGGGCCAATGTGTAAAAGTTTTAGGGAAGCAGATTTCAGAGTAATAGAAAGGAGAATTTTCCAAGTTTGTGGTCTGCCCAAAGAAATAAATTCCCCATAATCAGGAGTGTCCAAGAAGAGGCTAGAAGACAGCCTTTGAGAGAAAGTTGACCATGTCTGGAAAGACACACTATTTTATGGAACATGCGGTTGGTTTTATAATGCCATCTGTGTTTTGGGTGGTCTTGTTGATTTTGTCCTATAATTTGATGGTAAGATTAGACCATGCTGTGGTACACAATCATTAGGAAGTAATGTTATAAAAGGACTAAATAATTAAAGTCTTTTGGATTCAAGAGTCAAGAATTTTTCTACTTATAACCAATACGTGCCCCAGGCATCTTCTTCTAGAAATATTTTTGTAATCGTTGGTCTGTGTAACAGCCCTAGAGTCTTCCAATTTATGAAATGTGGCACAGAGACTCACCTTGTAGGTAAGTAGGATAGATGTGTGCCCATATAAACCATATAAAGGGGTCCCTGCCCCATCCCTCACTTTATAGCTGACTCACTCAGGGATGCTCTGGAGGCCAAAGTTCCTTTACCAAGGGCAAAGATGCACAATTAATAAGGAGAGATTGAAGCTTCCAGTTAAAAATGATGGTGAGAGAAGGAGCTCACTGATACCTAGTCACTCATTCATTCATTCACTAATTCATGCCATCAATCAGCATCTATGAGCATCAATGTGTGCCACATGCTGGGAAGGCAGAGCTACGTGCTTCCTCCCCCCAGGAAACAAATGCCTTCCTGAACCCAAGTTTAGACAGGAGGATGGGGAGGAGGGCTCTGGGTGGGGGAAGGCATCAGAGGAGCTGAGTAAAGGGGAGAACATGGAGTTCCTGAGATGGCATTGAGAACCTTCTGCATCTCCTGTAGGAGCCAAGGGCCTATTGGGGAATGTTATATAATTTCAGATTTCTTTATGGCTAAGATATACATATATTTTTCAAAATCTAACTCACATGATAAAAGAGGTTTTAGTTTCTTAATAAGGGAGTGTTTTAGTTTTGCAGAAGTGTGAAGATCCATACATTTGATGTACTGATTTTTTAAATAATGCATAGCAAAAAAAAAATAATGCATAGCAATTGAGTCCTGCATAAACATTATTATTATTTTTTTTTTTTACTCAGTTGGTAAGTCTGCCTATATTCCTAAAGAGGAATTCCTGAACATTTGCTCTGGCTATTGAAATAAACCTCATGTTCAAAAGGCCTTTTTGGGGCAGCCTACCCAGGTGGCTCAGTGGTTTAGCGCTGCCTTCAGACCAGAACCTGATCCTGGAGACCCGGGATCGAGTCCTACGTTGGCCTCCCTGCTTGGAGCCTGCTTCTCCCTCTGCCTGTGTCTCTGTCTCCCCACCCTCTCTCTGTGTCTCTCATGAATAAATAAATAAAACTTTAAAAAAACCAAAAGGCCTTTTTGCTAGTTCGTCAGTTGGTCAGAAAACTATGGGTGACTAACTTGTCAGGTGCAATGGTATGATATATTAGCCATACATCGTAGGTTTCTGGGGCAGTCTTGAAAAATCCTGTCTTCATTTTCAGTCTTTCCATCATACACATAACCAATCATGGTCTCAGAGTTTTTAGTGGGGGTTATATGATATCCAGAGTGAGGGGGTACATCACAGATAGTCAAAGGTGGAAAAATAGAATTGTTGATTTTGGATTTGAAGGCCTGGGAGTGAAATCTAGGCTTTGTCACATTGGTGTGACCAAGGCAAGCCACTGCAACAGCTGAGTTTCTCATCTGTAAGATGGGAAATCTTCCCCTGTGAGGGCGCCACAGCATATACTGCAGGCCCGAGAGTTACATGGAGATGCCCACAGATGAACTTGACCCAGAAGGAGTGAAGCCTTTAGACCTCACTTTGTGTGGACCCCACAGGCCTAGCTGAGAAGCAACAGCGGCTGAAAACACCCCCTATGGAGGAGCCAGATCATTCAGGTATTGGGGTATACATATACCTGGGTGTTTCTGATGGTGAGAGGAGGAGGAGACAGCCCCTGAAAGGGCTCATAGCACATTCTTGTCAAGCTTGACTCAATTTAACTTACCTTGGGGGAAAAAAACCCCATTTTTCATTCCTTGAGTGGCATGGAAAAACCCAAACCTGTTATGATTCTAATGCCGAGCACTTCCCAAACAGAAGTACTTGAAAGCCACACAGAAAAAGAGATATGTGTTTCTCCACAGGATTTAACATCTTAATTCCACTCAGAAGGCAGTATCACTCTTTTAAAGAACAAAGATTAAATTAAATATTGAGCACCGCAATGTACCGTTACCACGTATGTCAGTATATTTATGAACAATTGATAATTTGAACTGTTTTCTAGACAGCTGGTCATATGTACATTAAAGTAGTCATAATAACCTGTCAGGAGAAATTTTCTGCAGCACATTCATCGGAGAAAATATGGTCAGTTTAGTGGCCTTTTCAAACTCCACTAGATCCCTTTATCTTGTGAATACTGACCACCACAACCGCAAACCCCATTGAAAGCCCAGAGCTCACCAGGGTTATTATATCCCTGCCTTGTCCATTTGCTACCTACTGTGAAGATTTTAGGTTACAAATATTCCTCTACTTGGGGCACCTGGGTGGCTCAGTCGGTTGGGCATCTGTCTTCATCTCAGGTCATGATCCCAGAGTCCTGGGACCGAGCCCTGTGTTGGGCTCCCTGCTCAGCAGCGAGCTTGCTTCTCCCTCTGCTACTGACTGCAGCTCTACCTGCTTGTGTTCTCTCTCTCTCTCTCCCTTAAGTAAATAAAATAAAATAAAATAATAAAAATAAAAACCAAATATTCCTTTACTCATACGGAGTTGCACTGGTCTCGCCTGGGATGTGTTAAAGTTGACCAGATCTCCAAAAGACATAAGAAGAATCTTATGTGAATCTATCTTAATTATGTGCAAGCAGGGAAAATGGATCTCACTACCAGGTATCTTTTACAGAGGAATTTCCTGGCTCTGTGACACTATAGGATCTTAATCAGATGAAGAGGGTGTGGATGGTGGTGTAGGAAGAAGGCTCGGACTTCATTTGTAAATGAATCTGCTTTCATGTTGCACATTTCTGTTAATTTACCTGATATTTTCCCTCAGTAAATACTAACACTTGAAGATGTATTCATCTTGTAAAGGGTCCTTTGGTGTAGCCCTAAGACATTTTGCATCAAGGTGCTCTGGATTCTGGCAAGATCACGAATGTCTGGGAATTCACTGGTTTCAGCCAACTGGATCACCACATCATAGGTGCCTAGAATGGTATCTGATTATTACTTTGTGGAAGAAGATGTCTTTACTCACAGATCCTTCCCAGGGTCTCAGTCATGAGATTCCAGTGAAATCCCAAAGCAATCAGCATGTTAACTTATTTTCTCTTGGTTGCATTATCTTATGCTCACTTATGTGTTTTTCTTCCTCCATTATGTCGCTCAATTATCTAGTGTGAGCTTTCAGTGAAAGAACCCACCTATCCCACTTCACTGCCCCTTAAATTACCTATGAGAAACGTATCAAATACATAATTTCCGAAAGTAGTTCTAATTATTTCCATTACCCATACGCAACTGTAATTGCCTCTTCAGCAATTTTCCGAAGCGGTTTAAAGGGAAGTAAGTTACAGAGATGTGGTCCATTTGAATCTTTATCTTTGGGTTTGTATTATAGCTTAGAGATGTAGGTTGGGACTCTAGGGTTCCTAAAGGTCCGCTGTGAATGCCTGGAGGAAGGCAGAAGAAAGCAGCACCAACTGTCTTTCCTTTATAAAACACATGCGTTGAGTCACCTATTCTGCACCAGGGGACCATCCTTGAGAGTGTAGGGGGCAACATATGTGAACACACTGTGGGAGAGTAGAGGCTTAGCATATCCCCAAGCCTACTATTCATTATTTCTCTTGGTTTGACTTGGGTTCCCCCAAAAGGTAATGTTGAAGTCCCAACCATCAGTACCTCAGAAAGTGACCTTACTTGGGAATAACACCTTTATGGAAGTAATCAAGTTACAATGAGGTCATCAGGGGGCCCTCATCCAATAAGGCTGGTGTCCTAACAAAAGGGGAAGTTTGGATGTAGACTCACACAGAGGGAAGATAGAGGGTTCAAGTGATGAATCTATAAGTAAGGAGTGTCAGATATTGTTGGCAAACCATGAAAAGCTAGGAAGAGGCAAAGAGGCACTCCCCTAGTGTTCAGAGGGAGCCAGGGCCTGCCAATCCCTTAATTTTGGACTCCTGGTCTCTAGACCTGTGAGACAATGAACTTCCATTGTTTTATGCCACCCTGTTTGTGATACGTCTTTATGGCAGCCCTAAGAAACTAACATATCGTTTCATTTAATTTATCCCACCACCTTATGGGACAGGTGTTATTTTTCTTTCTTTTTTAAAAATTTTTTTTATTGGAGTTCAATTTGCCAGCATATAGCATAACACCCAGTGCTCATCCTGCCAAGTGTTTTCTCTCCTCTTTTACAGATGTGCAACTGATGCTCAGAAAGGGAAGGTCTGGAACGAAAGCCATCTTGAGTGTCATGAGAACCCCGGGGCTGGAATTCTCATGGACAACCCCAAGGGTGTCTGGCAAGGTTGGCTGACCGCATGTCTGAGTTGGGCTTGTGGCATGTGCAGGGTTTGCTTGATGGAAACAGAAGTGCCTTCCCGGGGCTTGTGAGGGAAGGGGTTGCCTGGCGTGGAGGGAAGTTCTGGATGACTTGAATACAGAATGTGCAGCATGGAGGGGCACGAGGTGAGATGGGAAAGGGTGGTTGGAGCACAATTCTGAATGGCTGTGTGTGTCATGCCAGGAAGTTTAGAGACTCAAGCCAGTGGGAAGTGACAGGCAGGCTGGGCAGATCCTAACCCCAGTTAGAACTAGTGAGGGTTGGGATTAAGACTGTGAGAGTGGGGTTAAGGAGCAGGAAGTGAATTTGGGTGCCATTGCAGAGACAGAACCTAGACTGTGAGGTTGGATGTGGCTGGAAATGAGAGGGAAAGCCATTTGAGACACAGTTCTCCAGCCTGCAGGACTTTGGATGGGGATGCCTTGACTGAGAAAGATAATACTCAGGAAGAAACGCACAAAAAGGCATCTTGGCTGAGTCTTGTGCTTGGCCTGATGACAGACACGTGGCTCGTTGTTCATGCCCTATAGCCCCCTAAACACTGGTGTGAAGAAAGGGCATGAGCATAGAGCCCCTCAGAGGGGGTGCTTTCCTGAGTGAACAAGCAAAGGATTTTCAGTGGTCAGAAAGAAGGGCCTTAAAGCAGGCATAGGATCTTGCCACCAGGAACAGAGGGGGACGAGAACAGGAGGGTGCCCACTTGTGAAGAAGACCTAGAAACCAGCATTGGAATCCACTGAACATCCTTTGTTTACCCCTCCCCCCCCCACATACTGTAAGTTGTAGAGCACTTGCATTAGAAAGTGTAGGCTCAGTCACTCTCTACTGACTTCTTTTCACAAGACACATCGCTAAAGAATATCACCACCAAAAAAAAAAAAAAAAGAAAAAAGAAAAAAGAAAGAAAAAAGAAAAAAGAAAGAAAAAAAAAAAGAATATCACTACCTGGGCCACGTGGACTCTGATCTCTGTGGATAACGAGTAACACAGGGTGAGCAAGCCTCCCTCAGCCCCAGTACCACACTGAAGGCAGGAGCCAGAAACAAGCTCATCACTATTGGCTTGTGCCTTCTAGACTTCACCTGATTTTTGGTGTCTGCTCACATGCAAATGCTGATGTGTCCAGAGGCTCAGAGCTCCAGTACTTTCCTGAAATGCCATTCTCTGCTTTTGCCCTGAGTTCCTCTCAGAGGAACTGTTCCTCACCTATTGTCCTCCCTATCCTGCCCTACAGGCAGCTTCCCTAGAAGGGCTGCTTTTCTACCATATTGGTGTCTCCCCACCAACATTTGTGAAGGGGAGTTAACCTGGGAATCTATCTCTCCTTTTCCCTGGGCCTATCCAGCTCAGGGGATAATGACGAAAGTTCTGCTATCCTAATACTCCATACTCCCCCAGGGCTGAAGTCAGGGCCCTGGTGCCCGGAGACTCAAGGCTATGTTTTTTTTTTTGATTATGTCAATCTATTAGCTAGGGGATTTGAAAAGCAGAGATCTTCCTATCTACCTTTGTTTACTTGAACTTGTACTGTCTCTTAAACCTTATTGTTTTTCCAATGAAGAGACACAGTTTCACCAGAAGCACAACGCTGCTGGCTATGTTTTGAAAGAGAATTGTATATATGGTTGGTTCAAATTAAATGCTGGTGGGCAACAATAAATATTTTGGTGAGTAGTTTGAAGGTGAAGTGAAGGAGTCACCAAATTCTTGAATACAGTTGCTATTTATGTTAAACAAATTAAATTTGTTAGGAGTAAGCATGCAAAGTGGTCATATCCATGTGATGACTATTCATATTTTTCTTCATTATTTGTCTCCTTACCTTTACATTTTATAGATGAATTTCCAAAAAGTGATATCACTATATACTCTTTTACTCATTTACATTTTTTCATTGTTTATTACTACAGTTTTGTTGCCAACATAGACATCTTTTGTTGGATACATTGTAAAAGAATTCCTCGCATCTAGTTAATTAACACATCCATCACCTCACAATTATTGTGGGTTTTTTTTCCTTCTGGTGAGAACATTTAAGTTCTATGTTCTTAGCAAATTTTGATTATACAATGCAGTGTTATCAACCACGGTCACCATGTTTCTACATTAGATTCTCAGACCTTATTCATCTCAACATAGACTTTCATAAAAGGGAATCTTCTTTAACTTTTCTGAAGCAGCAAAGGTGTTATATTGGGAAACTAGTTGACATGTTATAATCTACAAGGATAAAGGAAGGAAAGGGGTAGAATTAAGCTCCACATCCTGGAGGGTGGGGCATATCTATATATGTTATTTGGAATTCTTCTTTAAGGAGGATTTGAGGCTTCTTATTTGTCCTCTTGTTATCTGTTACTTGCCACGTTGATATTCTAGGTTTCTTGGTTAACATCCCGTGAATTCTCATATTTCCATAATTCCCCATACCAGCTTCCATTCTTCCATTCCCTAAAATTTTTATTTTTTTATTTTTTATTTTTTAAAAAGATTTTATTTATTTATTCATGACAGACACAGAGAGAGAGAGAGAGAGGCAGAGACACAGGCAGAGGGAGAAGTAGGCTCCATGCAGGGAGCCTGATGTGGGACTCAATCCGAGTCTCTAGGATCAGGCCCTGGGCTGAAGGCGGCCTAAACCGCTGAGCCACCCGGGCTGCCCCAATAAAATGTTTATAGTTTGCTTAAAGTCATCTTCCATTCTCATTATCAAGGGATCCCAGAAGGAAGTCAGTGGCTCTAACTTCCTCCTTGCTTGCTACTTTACTAGTGTGGGATTAACAGCTTGTTTCAGTAATAGAATCTATACATTCACTAATTTTCTTCCTACTTGTTTTATTTATTTATTTTAAAAAATATTTTATTTATTTATTCATGAGAGACACAGAGAGAGAGAGAGAGGCAGAAACACAGGCAGAGGGGGAAGCAGGCTCCCTGCGGCCTGATGTAGGGCTTGATTCCAGGACTCCGGGATCATGACCTGAGCCAAAGGCAGATGCTCAACCACTGAGCCAGCCAGGTGCCCCTCTTACTTGTTTTAGAAGGAGATTTTGGGGAAGGAGAAATATGTGGTCATTTTAATTTAAGGATTGTCCTTTTTTCTTTAAAAGTAGGTCTTATTAAAAACAATTATTAATCTAAAAGTAAAACATAATATATTGACTTACATTTATTGTTGATGTGGGTTTAACCAATATTCGAAGAACTAGATCTTAAAATTTGGGTTTAAAGAATGTTTGGTGCTGTAATACTTCACTTATTTATTTTCAGAGAGATCCAAAGTCAACAAGAAGTTCCTTCTCCCCATCCACCCCTGCTGCCAAAGTTGAGCTAACTAGGTACTTGGTTTTGTTCAGCAAACATTTTATTTATTGGGTCCCTATTATGACTCTGGCCTTGAGGGCAGTCCTTGGATTCAGTGAAGAATAAAACATGACCCTGGTCCCCAGGGGCTTCCGGGTTGGTAGGGAAGGAAGACACATCAACAGAGACATTCGTCGCAATCCGGCAAGTGCTGGACGGAGTGTGCCCTGTGTGTCGTGGGAGCACAGGAGAGGGTCTCCGGGCCCAGAGGGAGGGGGTAGGATGAAGCTGGCTGGAGGAGTCCAGCAGCTGGCTCTTACAGAAGTGTGATGGAAGCCCACCTGGACTCTATCTCTGTGGTAGCTGCAAGGACGATGAACTGACTGGTTAGTGCATTTCCACTTGTTATTTAATCCACCCAACTACTGAATGCTGTGTTTTCTTTCTTTCTTTCTTTCTTTCTTTCTTTCTTTCTTTCTTTCTTTCTTTCTTTCTTTCTTTCTTTTCTTTCTTTCTTTCTTTCTTTCTTCTTTTCTTTCTTTCTTTTCTTTCTTCTTTCTTTCTTTTTAGTGCTGTGTTTTCTTAAAAATTACAGAATAATTTCTGTCCTACAACCCTGGGCTATCCCTGGACCTCCCCCTGTCTATCTAGTCATCATAATACCTGAAGTGATCCCCACATCTACCACCCACATATTTTTCAGAAGTACTAGGTTTTGTGAAATCTGATCTAATAAAAACCACATACACATACTCACAAATACCAATTCCTCATGCTCTTCATAACCTTATGGATCAAGCCTCCTGCTTGATCAGAAATAATCAAATCTCTGGGTTTTTTTCCTTCCACGGCAAATTGGTTTTCCTGAAAACATTTTCCATTTCCAGGATTTTTAGTTTTTTTTTTTTAAAGAGAAAAGTAAAATAAATTGAATGACCATTTGAACTACTCCTGGATTTCTCACACCCACATTACAGAAAATTATCCCTCCTGGTGGAGATAATGTTTGAAAATGAGCGTTTAGGCATGTTACTGATGGAAAGTTGTGGCACATCAAGCAGGTTTCCTCAGCCACTAGAGAGGGGGAATTTCTAGAAGCTCCCGCTGCTGTGATAATCTGCTGCTCCCTATGCTAACGCAGCTGACACAGCCACTTCTGCTGGCCTGCTGCCAGCACTGGGGCTTTCTGTAATTTCTTGACCATAGGGACTGCTCCCTGGCCATAAGGGTTATTTGTTTCATGGATTGAACACAGGACAGTACCTGGATTTCCTTTGTATGAAAAAAGCAAAACAAAGCCCACCTGGAAAATTTTCCTCTTGCTGTTCATTGAAATCCAGGGGTGGTAAACTTTCTATAAAGTGCCAGACAGAAAAGGTTTTAGGATTTATGGCTATATAATCTCTATTACAACCACTCAACTCTCATTGAGTACAGAAACAGCTATACACAATATGTAAAGGAATGAGCAAGACTGGGTTCCAGTAAAACTTTACTTATGGACACCAAAAATTGGATTTGATGTAATTTTCATGTGTCACAAAAGATTATTCACTTTTTAACTTTTTTCAACTATTAAAAAGTATAAAAACCATTCTTAGCTTGTGGTGTACAAAAGTAGAGGTGGCTGGGTTTGGCCCACTGGCTGTTGGCCAACCCTTGATTTAGATGAATCATCCAGCTGGCCTCCGAGCAACACTGGCCTCCATCTGGCACAGGCATTGCTCTGTGTTCTGTGGGGTATGTGATGGTGTGCTGGCCTAGGGACCTGAAAGAGAATCCTAGAATCCTCAAGAGAGAAGGGATTTGGAGAACATTGAAATAAAAAAACCTGGTTTTACAGGTGAACAAAAGGAGTCTAGGAGAAGTTAACTGGCTCATCTGTGGTTAGGTGACTAGTTGGGGCCAAAATACTGGTGTTTTTGACTCTCTAGCCTAGGAGTCTTCCTATTATTCCACATTTTAGAGAATGAAAAATAATTGATAGGAAAATAGCATCTGAGTGATGCTGTGACCCTCCATGTGTCACAGGGACCACGAGGATGAATGGGCATCATAGCCTCATTTATTACTATGACAAGACTCAGGTCTTGGCAGTGTAAGCTATGAAAGTAAAAGCTCCAGACATTGTGAAGGCTTGTGCCCCTTCACTTGCCTCCACCCCACAGGAGAACAGAAGAAAAATAGCAATAACAGTAATAATAGCTACCATTTACTAAATATATTTCCTAGAGGCAATATGGCATAGATGTTAAAAGTATGATCTCCAAAGTCAGCCTGCCCGAATTCAAGTGTCATTCCTGCCACATGCTCCCTAATGGGACCTTGGCAGATTCTTTATCCTCTCTGTCCATCAGGAGTTCCTACTGTAAGGTGCTTAAGCCAGTCCTTCACACACTGTAGGTTTCTACTCTCTCCAGCATCCTCAGAATGATTCTTAAAGGCAGGTGACACATATAAGGACGTCAAGGGGCAGTTCCCCTCTTTGGAACTGAAATCAGGCCTGTGCATTCTCTTAATTGTGATGTTGTCCTGTGTCTTCTGAAGGGAAAGGCAGGGAGAAATGCACAGGGACACAATGGGAGTAATACCCTATCTGCTCTCCTGTGCTCTGGCATGACTCCTCTCTCTCTCTCTCTCTCTCTCTCTCTTTTTGTTTAAATATTTTATTTATATATTCATGGGAGAGAGAGAGAGAGAGAGAGAGAGAGAGAGAGAGGCAGAGACAAACAATACGTAGAAGACAATGGCAGGTCCATTTTTAGCACCAAGAACTGAACACAAAGCCCAAGCAGGTGGTGCCCCAACAGGCTCAGGAGGTCCTCCCAGGGAGAAGGGGTGCCAGGCAGCCACATCCTGCCTCACACTCTAGAAGACAAGATGTCCTGGGAGGCAGATCCTGCAGCCGGAGTTAAAAGAAGCTCATGAAGAAAGAAGAGCCATGTAAAGGGGGAGAGGACGCATGAGGAATTAAAGGAACAGTTTGCCCCTTGTTGGAGCTGGGCCCCCTGGCCTACGCAGACTTCTACACTGGCCAGGAGGGCTCCATCTCAGGTTCAGGTGTGTCCTATGGGGAACTGTGGGAAGGTCAATGTTTCCCTTCTGACCCCTAAAAGAAGCATGTTTCTATACTAGGAAGAGTCATCCAGGAAAAGTCAGTATCACATGGAAATGAGATAACCCACATGCGCCGGGGTGGCGGCATCATCCCTGGCTCTTCAGTAAGGCTGCTTTGTTCCTTGTCTTGGCCCAGTAGTCCTTCTACCACATTGGACCCCCATCACTTATTTGTAACAAATATTTTTTAACCACCACCTTTCCCCCTCCGCTTACTGGCCCGAAATGAAGCAGTATAACTCTTCCTACGCACAGAATTTCTTAAGAAATAATAAAATCTCTCAATTATAGCATAAAGGAGAAATAAAAGGAAGCAAATGGATAAGAAAAAACTCCACATATTTCCATCGGGATATGCCCAAGCATGACTCTTCTAAAAGACATAGGAACTAGTCTGATTTTTGTACCTACAGATAGAATCCGGACCCCATGGTGATTATGCTATTAATAGAATGATACGGGAGCATGAGGAGTGAGGAAAACACCCCTGGCAACATTTGGATTGGGGGCTTTCTCAAAGCAGTGAAAACTTGGTAAATTTGGTGGCAGATCTGAACGAGTGAAAGCTCAGTCCTCCCTTGATGTCAACCTCAAGCAGTCGCATTCCTGGAAAACTCAACTTGTTATTACTTCTGTACAAAAAATCCATTTGGATGGATGGGATTTAAGTTTATCAGTTCAGGTCATCACAGAAAGTATTTTCATGAATGCGGATCCCTGACAGGACGCTGGAGAGTCAAGCTGGCAGGGCTGGCCCATGTCCTGGAGGACATTAGCTTCTCTGTCCCTCACGCATTATTCTACGGAATATGAAGCGACGAAGGAGTTCTTTCTAAACACTGCCATTTGGAGTGCCCTGTAGACACTTCCGCTTGAACAACTTAACAACAGTTCTATCTCTTTGCTTAAAAACATCCACTAAAAGTCACCACGCACCTTTTGCCTCGGTGCTTTATGTGCCCCCCTCCCTCGCCACACGAGCCAGAGCCCGGACGTGTTTCCTACGATCGTCCCACAGGTACAGGCGCTCATAAAGAGAACATCAGGCAGATCTAAACTGGCACCAATTAGTGTCCCGCCACTGAAATTCCAGCTCGGGTGGGCGCAGAACGGGCATGTGATTTTATTTTATCTACTTTCCATTATCTTTGATGGACTTTACGGCGGTAACAAAATCACAGTCCATCTGGCACGTGAGTCCATGACTTTCACACTCCGTTGCCACATCTCCCTATGCAGACAACACATAAAAACATGGCATATTATCTCAGAGGCTGAAATTGAGAAAGTCACCAAGAGCTAATGCTTCTCTGGAATTAGCATACCTTAAAGAGAAGCCCAGCATTGCTATAGGATGCACCCACAGGGTCAACGTCTTCTACGCCTTCCGTGCGAGCCTATTCACAAGCGAACCATGTGTGAGTCACTTTGTTTCAAGACCTGACAGTTGGACAAAGAGAGTTTGCCAAATAAACCTCTTATTAGGAATAAATTAAATAGTGAAAAAAAAATCTGGGAAGACGAATTAGAGTGTTAGCAGATGGCTTCGCGGTTAATAGTATGTGCTTAATTAAACTTTACAAATGGCATGAAAAGTCACAGATAGTACTTAACAGTTGGGAAGATGACTTTACAGCCGGAATCATGCAAATGGCAGAAAGTTATTGGGATGCTCCCTATGTCAGACTGATCCCAAATTGGACTTTCCCAGTATACGCAGCAACAGGCACCGTATGTGGGACTCCCAGCTGCCTCCCCAGGCCCGGGCTCATGTGTTGCTTAGAAGAGGCACTCAGTGAACATGTATTCAATACATACATGAGTCGATTGGTAACACATGAAAATAAGGGATGCTCAAAGTGCACAAACACCTCAGAAAATGGCACTTGAGTATTGGAAAAACAGAGAATCTCGGAGCCCAACTGATTTTTTTCTACAATAAAAAAGTTTATTTTTTTTTAGAAGATTTTATTCGTCCATTCATGAAAGACACACACAGAGAGGCAGAGACATGGGCAGAGGGAGAAGCAGGCTCCACGCAGGGAGCCTGACATGGGATTTGATCCCTGGTCTCCAGGATCATGCCCTAGGCCGAAGGCAGGCACTAAACCACTGAGCTACCCGGGCTGCCCTACAATAAAAAATTTTAAAATAGACTTTACTTTTTCAGGGAAGGTTTAGGTTCACTGCAGAAGGTATGCTGATTTCCCATATACCTCCTGCCCCAAATCATGCAGAGACCCCATCCTGCTATCATCCTCCTCCATAGCATGCTATGTTTGTTACAACTGATGAACCTATACTAGCACAGCATTATCACTATTCATAGTTTACATTAAGGTTCACTCTAGTTTTTAGGGTCCGCTCTTTTAAAAATTATTTAATTTTTTAAAAAGATTTTTATTTATTTATTCATGAGACACACACACACACACAGAGGCAGAGACATAGGCAGAGGGAGAGGCAGGTTTCCTGCAGGGATCCTGATGTGGGACTCGATCCCAGGACCCTGGGATCACGACCTAAGCCAAAGGCAGGTGCTCAACCACTGAGCCACTCAGGTGTTCCTAGGGTCCATTCTTGATGTAGATTCTAAGAATTCGGACAAATTTATAATAACATGTATCCATCGTTAGAGTATCATACAGAGTACTTTCACTGCCCTAAAAATCCTCTGTGTTCTGTGTATTCATCTCTTGCTTCTCCCCAACCCCTGACAACTATTAGTCTCTTTCCTAGCTCCACAGTTGTGCCTTTCCCAGAATGTCATGTAATTGGAATCATGCATACAGTCTTTTCAGATTGGCTTCTTTCAGTTAGTAATATGTGTTTAAGTTTCCTCCATGTGTTTTCATGGCTTGATAATTCATTTCTTTTTAAGCACTGAATAACATTTCATTGTCTGGATGGGCCATGGTTTATTTACCCATTCACCTGCTGGAGGACATCTTAGTTGCTTCCAGTACAGTATAATTTTTGTGTTATGTGTGTCTTCTCTTTCTTATTCTCGTCCTCTTTCTACACTGTTATTCACTTCTCATTTTTGACCTGCTTCTTTAGTTTTCTATACTTCTGCCATTTTACTCTCTGATTATGCTATTCAAGCAAGTGCACCCCGCCCCCGCACCAACCAGGATAATTCTTGGTCATGATAATAATAAATACAAGACAGCTTGCATTCAAAAGATGGAATCTTTCACCTCAAAACCACAACATGGAAATTCAAGGGCCAAAACCCAGAGCTAGGTTGAGGGTGATTCCTGAAGGCCAGATGAGCAGTGAAGACAAGTAGGGCCTGAGTGGAGCTCCTCTATGATTTCCTGGTGAAGTCAGCTCACCCAGGAGCAATCTGCTGACTGCCTACTGCTTCTTGCTATTTGGGGCGAAATCATGTCTGATGACCTTGAGTCATTCTTCTTGGTCAACACGGGCTTTTATCTGCCCTTGCAGATTTCCTCTGCCCCCAATTAAAGTTGTCTTTTGGACACCTTTGATCTATTAAAACTTCATTAAAGTCTCCTACGGATCTTTGCCAAGGGAACTCAACTCCAACACAGATTCCAGCCAGATTTCAGGCCATGAAAGGAGTTGAAGAATTCCAGTGTCTTTGCAGGAACTCTGCCTTCCCAGGGAGGTGAGATGCTTTGATACCTCTGAAAACCCACGCTTGGACGGAGAAGGCAGGACCAGCCTCTCTCCCCGCTACTACCCTATACTTTAACACTTAGAAAACATACAGACGTTGAACAGGAAGGGTTAAACAGACTTTAACTGATAAAGAAGAATTCTTCCTGGAAATTCCTTGGAGACACTTGTAATTAATTTGATCTTCTTCAGTCATTAACTCAGACCCATAGTGAGTCGTGTGCACACTGCTCTATTAATTCACTGGAGATCACTTCCTAGGATTCATTTAGTTAAGCAGCACTGTTGGATTACATTTTAAAACCCTTAAAACTGGTTGTAATTGATGTCTGTTTATAGAAGCTTACTTTAATGGAGTCAAAGTGAGATGGAAATGTCGCCTGCCAGCCTGAGATGCTGCCTTCCTGCATAAAGCCCAGCTCTAGGAGCCCCGAGAGGAATAAAAATCACTGCTGATTAAAATAAATTATTATTTTAACCTGGATAATAGGTTTTAAAATAGAGAGTATTTCAACAGTAACAATATGAATAAGTTATTTAAAACTGCATGCACCTCTTGAAATACACATGTAAATGTATATACTTTCTGTGGACTAAACTTGCAAACAGACCAAACGTTAAGTGATAACAACCTGGGTTAGATTTTACAGGTCTGAGATTTGGTGGGGCTCCAGTTTTCTCCCCGAAGGAAGCTGGGGTGGAATGGCACTAACGTCCTGTTAAGCCTTGCCTGAAGCCAGCCTCGCACCCGGGTCACCCAACACGCTTGGCTGACTCTGGGGAGAGGTCACAGGCTGACCAAGCACTCTGACCCCAGGCCTGGGGCATGTCCCACAGGCCTGGATTTCTTTTCACAAATACTCAGAGCCAAGGGTCCCGGTGTTTCCACCAGACCGCTGGGGGTGCCTTTATCTTTTTGATGAAATGGTAAATCATGAACTGCCCAGGATACACATTCTGACCTTTTCCTTTTTTTTTTTTTTTCCACCAGGCCAGCTTTGCTCTGCTTGGCCAACATTTACCTTTCCTTCAAAGTTCACCTCAGGCCTAATGACCTCTCATAATCCTTCTCTGGCCACGCCTGGCAATAAGAGATGTAAAGACATTTCTTATTTTCTTATTATCTTATTTCTTATTTTCTTATTTTCTTTTCCCAATCAATTATGGATACCTTCTTGGACTTATTTTTTGGAACCATTCTTGTGCGGATGCCTGAGTGGCTCAGAGGTGAGCGTCTGCCTTTGGCTCAGGGCATGATCTAGGGTCCTGGGGTCGAGTCCTGCATGGGGCTCCTCAGAGGGAGCCTGCTTCTCCCTCTGTCTATGTCTCTGCCTCTCTCTGTGTGTGTCTCTTATGAATAAATAAATAAATAAATAAATAAATAAATAAATAAATAAAAGCTTTTTAAAAAAAAGAACCATTCTTGTGGTATGGGGAGTGTATGTGTATGTGCATGTGTGTGTATCCATATACACACACCTGTCCATAGACACACATATACGTACATGTGCATGGCTCTCAGCACTTGGATGATTTCTTGAATGTATTATTTCTTTACTCATTCATTCAACATTTATTGAATATTAGCTAGGCGGCAGGCACTAGCTGGGGATGGGGGGTGTAGACCTGAAACATGGGAGCGGGGCCAGGTGGTAAGTGAAGGATGAGCTCACAGTGGGCCCCTGCTGCGCCACGGTCGCAGAATCAGGTTCAGAACACCGGGACTCTTGCCTCATCCGAAACAACACACTCTGGGAACAGACTTGTGGGCCACAAGCCCACGTTTGGAGTCAGAGAGGCATTCTCCGATCTTCATTATAATTCCAGGATTGAATTTTCTAACCAGGCCATTTACTGTCTTTGAAAATTGACCAATTTCCTATGTCCAGGCCTCAATCCCCCATTTGTTACCGACTCTCCAGGGAACACACATTCTCGTTTCCCTTTCTAGTCTGCTGATGTTTTTCCAGAAGAGACAGGTTAAATAGGTAGTGGGAGGTGATGACAAAAACGGGGACCAGTTTGATGGTTGTTGGCCCCAAGACCATCAGAGAACACACCCACCTCTTACTTCCTCACTTACGCCCTGATATCCTTTAATAACAGCTGATGCCAATGGAGCACTTACTACCTGCCAGGCCTCATTCTAAGAGTCTTATGGAGATTAAATCATTGAATGTGCACAGTGGCTGAGAGGCCGATGAATGGCCCCCAGCCACACAGGTAGGAAGGGATCCTGGCTGGAGTGTAGACCCACAGAGTCAGGTCTGAGGCTCCAGGCTCCCAACTCTGACTCTGAACGGCTGGCACTTCACTTCTGGTGACTTCACTTCTTAGAGACCTTGGGACTACAGAGAAGTATCTGCCAAAGTCAGCCCTTCTGCTAGTGGGTGGAAAGTCAGCAAATTGGCACCAGATAGCCAACTAAGGGGCCCATCGCAGGATGGGAGTGGCCTTGAGTCTGTACGCTACAACACTTGTTGGGGACTTACTATGTAACAGGTACTGTTCTGGGCTCTGGAGATGCAACAGTGAAGTAAACAAGGTCTCTGCCCTCATGGAGGTTACCTTTGGGTGTGGGTGGTGGCAACAGGGGGCAGGGAGGCAGACAGTCAACAGTGGTATTCGGTATCCTGTCGAGTTGTCATAAGGGCGAGTAGGAATTGTGAAGCAGGGCAGGTGTCAGAGCAGATATGTTTTAGGAATGTCTTTAGGACAAGACCTTTCATGAGGAAGTGAAGCTTGACCTGAATAAAGTAAGGCAGGAACCATGTGGATATGTAGGGGAAAAAAGTTCCAGGTGGGGGGAATAATGAGTGCTAAGGCACCAGCACACCTTTGTGTGTGTGTGTGTGTGTGCGCGCACGTGTGTGTTTGTGATCATGCGCATAGTGAGCAGGTTTCATAACTCAAAGGCCAATACAGAGGCGCCTGGGTGGTGCAGTCCATTAAGTTTTTGTCTCTTGGTTTGAGTTCAGTTCATGATCTCAGAGTCCTGGAATTGATCCCCACATCTGGCTCCACGCTCAGTGGGCAGTCTGCTGGTCTCCTCTCTGCCCCTCTCCTTGCTCATGCGCATTCTCTCTCTCTGTCTCTCTCCCACTCTCTCTGTCTCTCTCCCACTCTCTCTGTCTCTCTCCCACTCTCTCTACAATCAATAAATAAATCCTTAAAAAAATAAGACCAGCATTTATATAATATCAGAATTTCTGCTTTTGACCCTATTTTCCTTTATCCAGTACACTGTAGCCAAGAGGTAGCCACATTATACAACCATGGTTATTTTAATGAAACAAATACATCAATCCTCTGATCTATAGAGGTCCACTTAAGTTCAAAGTTAAAGGCACAGCTTGAAGAATACATTTAAAATATGATGCCAAATGAAAAAACCCTGGCTCCTATAGAGAGTGGGGTTTAAGAATTTTAAAACGTAGGCTCTATAGGTGTGATGAGATAAAACACTGGAAGGAAAGACATCGAAGTATTACCAGTAGTTAACTGAATTCTAAGAATCTGAGTAATTTTAAAACATTTTTTTTATTTTCATAATACTGGAAAGGGAAAGAAGGAAATAAAATTTTCCTTAATCTCTTGATAAATTAGGGGTGATTCTGGTTTCCTTTTTAGTACTTTTCTGCATTTTTAGAATTTTCAAATTGTGCATTTATGTCTTTATAATAATGAAAAGCAAACAAAAGAGGTCTCTAAAAAATGTGATTGAATTTCTGGGGACAGCATGTGGTTTCACAACAAGAAGAAACAAATTGCCACAATCATCTTTAACGTGATCTCATATCAGATGAGTTGAACACCATACCTCAGGAAACCCATAGAAACTCGGCTGTTTTCAGGCAAATAAAAGTGAAGGGAAATGGTGATTTTCTGAGCAATAGCACTCTTGTTGTCAGAAGAGAAGGTAAAAAGAGTTGGGTGCTATTCACTGAAAATGCACTGGGTAATTTTGTTAAGTATATGTTATAGGTGCCAATGCATTTCACATTAAAAAAAAAGTCTGACTTCATGATTCATGTAGGTTATGGAAAAAAAAAAACCCTGACAACTATACTATAAATAAAATGCAAACTATAAGACTTGAAAGTAAAGAAGTTTCTGTTCTGATCTGAGAATTCTATACCTTTTCGGGCTGATAACTAAAGTTTGCCCAGTGTGATGTTGATAAGTATAATATGATGCTTTTCTTAGGTATTGAAAAAAACTCCGAGGGATGCACCTGGGTGGCTCAGTGGTTGAGCGTCTGCCTTCGGCTCAGGGCGTGATCCCGGGGTCCTGGCATTGAGTCCCGCATCAGACTCCTGGCGGGGAGCCTGCTTCTCCCTCTGCCTGTGTCTCTGCCTCTCTCTCTGTGTCTCTCATGGATATATTAAATTTAAAAAATTAACTAGAGTTATTTTACAAAGGAGGAGCACAAATTGCTCCCACAAAAATGGGAGTTTGGCCTTTGTGGAATAAATAGTTGACCAATGATCCGATGTGGATTCCATCAACGAATTTATATTAATATCCACTCACACTGAGTAAAGGAAACAGAGTCTAAAACTGAGTCCAAACAAGCACGTTTTAGGACCTGAGACACAAGTGCATGAGGGAGGTCCAGAGGCCCCACTCTCCTGTCCTGCTAAGCCGTGCCTTCCCCAAATCTGTTGGTCATCGAGTCTCTTCCTCTTGGTGTCCTACTGACGCTTTAAAACAATCCTATTTCCTAAGACAAACAGGAATCTTCTGAGTCACTGTTTTCAACTTAGTTATGTAACATATGAAGCTCACGTCTGGCTTTAAACTTAAAGTGAAAGATTTTGAACCTCAAGAGATCTCCTCAAACTGATACCATTGAGCAGCCTTTTTTGGGGTCCCCGATCCCCCTCCCGTGATTACTCCACACTTCTGCATTGCTGTCTGCAGCAGCCAACTCAGAAAACACATTTCGAGCTCTCCCTCTCATACCGATTCCCATGGGGCCTAAAATCAAGAGGAGGGAAAATATTGAATGTGTTTTAAATTTACTGGCTCATTTCCTTTACATCTACTCTGTCTTCTTAAAGACATGAGTACTCGTGTATTTTCTGCTTAAGCCAATCTGCATAAATACGACAAAAATAAAAACTTATTTACCTGAATGGCATAGTACTGGAGCATCAGAGAACTCTACAGATGAAAAGGACCTTGGGGAGTACTAGGTCATTTTGCCACTTCTTTGTAGGGAAATGGGCACAGACTCCAGTGCGCTCAGGTTCAAGTTCAAATTCTGCCTCTGCCCCTTATCAGCTGAGAGGTCTTGGACAAATTAAAGTTCTGAGCCTCAGTTTTCTCGTCTGCAACAATATCTCCCACCTGAGGACTGTAGGGAAAGCCCCAGAGAGGCACTTCAAGGAAACAGATGAGAGCAATGCTGTATACAAAGAGGTTCCAGAGATGCTCATTTCTCAGGAGAGCCCCAAACAGGGAGTTGGTGCCAAGCCAATAGAGAAATACATGTCATGGCTTGGAAAAGTGCTAGAAGGTAATCATCAGCATTATCTACATCATAAAGTGACATAAGGAGTCAGCAGAGGCGTTGGGGAGGAATTTGACATTTTGGAGATGCCTGGCTGAGGAAGAGCTAACTGGGGGGGCAGGAAGGGCCTCTGGTTATAATATGTTTCCAGCAGGACAGGCAACCTGGTTGAACCCTGGCTGGTTATGCAATCACTGATCCCAGAACTCTCGCTTAGAATTGTCTCCAAGGCAGGTTTTGCTGTGGCTGGAGGAGGCAGGAGGCAGACCTGCGTGTGTATTTGGGGGGATGTGTGTGTGTCGGGGTATGGGGGTGCATGTGCATGGGCTCCCAACCCCACCTGCAACCCAGCGGGACCTACGGCTGTAGTTATGCTCACAAGCTGGGGGCATCTGGGCATCTGGGCTCTGTATGAGTTACAACAAAGCCAGGAGCCGGGGTGGGCAAACAGCTAAAATGAGCTGTCCACAAATTTCCCTAAGAAGCAGGGGAGGCTGTTAGAAGGAGACAAATGAAGAGTGAGAATCTGGAGCAGCCTGGCGAGGGGCAGAAAGTTTTAGGGCATGCACAAGTATGCACTTGGCATTGGGTAGTGGCACTGGAAGTAGCGGTTGGGTAGAAGGGAAGCTTCATTCAGAGAAACACTGCGCAAGCACAGGAGCGAAGGTGGAGCTTCAATGGGCTTTTCTGGGCCCCGCGCTTCTGCTCTCAGGGCTGGGGAAAATCGGAAATGCACAGGTCACCTGCGTGTCCCGGAGCATCCGATCATCACTGGCTTCAGAGGAGCCACTTAGCCCTCGGGAAGTCCTTAAGGAGGAACTTGGCCCCGTGGTCAGGGCTGTGCACATCCCTACACCTGTTGCACGCCACTGGGCCGTGTCCAATCTTGCCTCTTGCCTCTGACCTTCCATGCAATTGGAACCCCCCTGACACCCCCCACAAGGGCCAGAAAGCCCACTGCTTTTCTCTCTACTCCAGGACAAGTGAGGACGGTCTAGTTTCAAGGGCCAGCAAACTTCTCAACGCAAAGTCAGGCTGAAGAATTTATCTAGGAGGAGTACGTCCAAAGAAATAGTTAATTGACTTAAAAAACTGTCCACTGTTTTAGTTTAGTTTTTTTTTTTTTCTCATTACAGGACAGCATTGAGCCTGGAAAATAAAAACGAGCCGTTCCGAGATTCAGAGGCTGTATTGTTATGAAGGCATAGTTGGCCGGATTTTTTTTCTTTTTAATCAATCTGAGGTCCGTAAATGTCTCTGCTTAACGTGGCTTCTAGATAATCATCCAACTTTTGATGGAGTGATTACCAGGTAATGCTATCAAATAACAATCATGATTAAACAAGTTACACGAACCCTCAGGCCCTGAAGCAATTTCTGTGAAGAATGAGTTTGGCCTTCAAATGGCATAATAAGAAAAAAATTAGGTGCAATTCACCCTGAAAGGTATGTTATGCTGGGAGAAGGATAATATGTTTACTCATTCTTAACAGTTACAAATGGCCTACAATTAGCTTGCTTTCTTTTCAGCTTCCTTTCTTTCCATTTATGTTTTACATTCTTTGTCATAGGAAATGAGCCAGGTAGTTTATAGCTGCCACTGGCATTTTGTGTCTACCTGGGCCACTTTAGAGCGTCACAAATACTGCCCCCTTCCCCGTCCCCCGCCTTTTACCATCTAGGGTAAAACTACACAAAGCAGGCAGAAAACGATTTGTGGCCATGGGTGATTTTTAGACTTGAGATGTCAAAAAGCTGTTAAACATAATTGAGCTCCGTAAGAAATTAGCAAGCAACCATTGCGTTACCACACTACAGTCTGTCCTAGATGAGTCTCTATGGCTTGAAAATGACCAGGAAAAAAAAAAAAAGATTGATTGATTGATTGATTGATTGATTATATATGCAAGGTTTAGGCATAAGATTCTTAAAATGTGAAACTTGGAGCTCATGCTAGCTAGCAAAGAGAGAACAGAACGACGTGAAGCACAGTGTAACACCCATATGTAAATCTGCTGATGAAAATCCAAAGCTCCAGAAATAAAGGTATTGTTAATATTCCTTCCGATTTTTCTCCTCTGCACCGGGAAAATGTTTTCACAGAGTAAAAGGCAAATCCGTGTATGCTGTGGCCTCTGCATGTTTGTTTCTGTGTTTGGAGGCCAATAAATGAAAGCAAAAATATCTAACTGGTGTTTCAATTGTGAGTTACTGTCATAACCGAGTTAACCACGTGGTATCCTCTGAAAGTGAATCCCACTACCCTAGGATAGGAGCGCCAAGAAACTTTGACGTCCTTACCCCTGTGTAGTCTCACTTTAAGTTTCCTTTCCACAGCAAATCTGGCACTGGTACCAAATGGGGCAGTGGAGGGGGGGATACGCTGGAGAACTTGATAATTTAGTTTCAAAATTGTGGATGTAAATAGTATTCGGCACTAATTATTTTCCTTTCAGATTTTTTTATTGCCTTTGCATAGAAGTTACAGATGTCTGAAAGCTGTTATATGTGTGGAAACATGTCTATGGGAAAACAATAAAAATAGAGTAAGTGTGGGGTTGTGGGGCACAGATAAATTTCCCCTGTTCTCATTCTGCCTCCTAGGTATCTAAAGATTCCGTAACATGTATTTTCTCAGTGGAATGTATGATGCTGCATGTGACTTTTATTCCAATGCATAAACACTATCTTTTTATTTTAGATGTTTAAGGCTTGGGCTTGCGGTCTCTGGCTCTGTTTTAGGCCCATTTCTGTGGCCTTCTTAATTTTGCCCTTTATTTCCCAGTAGGTGTCTTCTAGAGGCTTGCAAGCTATGCATGGAGTCCAAGGGTGTGCCATTCACACCCATCCACAGCCGGCTTGGGGGTGCCCACCACGTGGAGACACTGTGTAGGCGGCTTCAAGAAGGTTGATTATGGTTTTGGTTACTGGATAACGCGTAATGATTTTCAGATGGGCAGCAGGAAGGCTAAAGCCAATCCAAATGGTAACTTCGAATTTCACTGTGTTAGTAAGAGGTTGCCTCCCCCTCAAAAGTTGAAAATCACATCTAAGCGTATTAAACTATTTGAAATTCTAACTAGGCTTTTCAATGGCTGATACGATCTGGGTTTTTTAGAACTCACGTTACTCCTGACTGCAGGCACATGCATTTCCCCCTAAAGAATCAGGAAGTATGTTAGTCACGATTTGAGCAAGCGGCAAGTCTCCACCTGTACCTTCCCCTCAGAACTCATTCCCCTTTGTGACCTAGGCTTCGTTTTGCCCAAATATAAACATACATGGGTTGCTGAGCTGGGCTCTGGCTTGGAAGCCAAGAGATGCGACAACCTGCATTTGAGAGGGTCTGGAGGGAGCTCCTCGTGAGAGAGCTGCTGAACTTGTAGGTGCCTATGTGCCATTTCGTGATAGACTCCCACGGCACGTATGAATTTTCTATTTGCTGCTGTAACAGATGATGCAAACTTAGCAGTATAAACAACATGAATTTTGTGATCTCAGATTTCTGGAGGTCAAAAGTCTGAAGTGGGTTTTACTGCGCTGCAACCAAGGTGTTGGAAGACCTGCATTCTTTCTGGAGGCTGTAGGGGAGTATCGGCTTTTGAGCCTTTCCAGCATTCAGGGAATCCCACCATCCCTTGGCTCACAGTCCCCTTCCTCCAGCTTCCAAGCCAGCAGTGCCGTGGGACAGGTCTTCTCTCGTCACATGATGTTCTTTAACTCTGGCTCTGTTGCCACCTCCCTCTTCTGCTTTTAAGAGTCCTTTTGATTGGGTCCACCCAGTAATCCAGGATAATTTTCCTATCTTGAAGTCATCAAATTAACAAACTTGATTCCATCTGCACCCTTAATTCCTCTTTGCCATGTAACAAAACATGTTCACAGGTTCCAGGAGCTAGGACATACATATCTTTGCAGGGTGGGAGGCATACTGCTGCCCATTACACAGAGACATAAAATGAACTACATTCTATTCTGGTCTTCCTGGCTCATCTCTTTCGCCTAAAGAATTAGTAACCTCTCTCTTTTTTCCCTAGTCTTATGCTATCCTCTCTTGGGGGTTTCTTTTCTCTTTCTTACCTTTCCTTTTCTTTTCGGATTTTATTTTATTTTATTCTTTTTAAAGATTTTATTTATTCATGAGAGACACAGAGACAGAGGCAGAGACATAGGCAGAGGGAGAAGCAGGCTCCCTGTGAGGAGCCTGATATGGGACTTGATCCCAGGACCCCGGGATCACGCCCTGAGCCAAAGGCAGACGCTTAACCATTGAGCCACCCAGGTGCCCCAGATTTTATTTTTAAGTTATCTCTACTCCCAACATGGAGCTTGAACTCACAACGCTGAGGTCAAGAGTTGCATGCTCTACTGACTGAGCCAGCCAGGCTCTCCCTCTCTTGGGGATTTCAATAGCCAGGTCTTCCTTTGATACCTGGCCTTTGAGCACATTGTTCTTTGGCTCCATCAGATTCCATTCTTTTTGGTACTTGTTACTAGGTAACTAATACTTTGGCACTCGATACTCAGTACCCTTGGTACTAGTTACTAGGTATTTGTTTGCGAGGCCTTGTGCTTTATGAAACTAGGTTATCCATGGTACTTGGTACTCAGTACTACTGTGTGCAAGGCCATGTACTTTATGAAACACAGGTAGATTAATATGCTGATAGTGATGAAAGTTATGAATGAGGAAAATGACAAAGACCAGGAAAGAGGAGGAGAGCAATTGATCTCTATGTGGACTGAAGAAGCATCCAAGGGGACTCATGGGACCCAGTTGGGAAGTACAGAAATCATTCTTGTACTTGTAGTCCTCTTGAAACACTCTACCCATTGAGACCCTATTTCATATTCCTAGGTGATTGCTGATTTAGTCCACATGTGGAGCAATCCATTCATTCAGCAAACATGTACTAGGCACTGCACTTGCTAGAAGCCAGAAAAGCATAAGGGTATACTCGCTCCCCTGAAGGAGCTCACAGTCCACAAATTGGGAGGGCAGAGAAGGATTATTTTTAAAGGGTAAGGAAAAGGAGAGACAGATAAACACATACCACCTTCTTCAAATGAAGTCATCTGGAGTCTCCCAGAGCGCCCTCAGCTTTGGATGGATGCTGGCCTGAAGCATTACTCCTTGTCCAGGAAGATACTGTCACTTCTAAAGCTAGACACCTTTCAGACTCACAATGATTTGTCTGGTGATTGGTTCATCCAAACCAGGCATTTAGGTGGTTTAATTTTTAAATAACTTGAGCTAAAACCTTTTTACTTCCCCAAGTAGTTTACATTCTGCTCCATTTCCCAAAATATTAAGACCAGAGCCATTTATTTTTAATTTCACAAACATCTATTGACCACCAAATGTGTGTCAGATTCTGAGCTTCACACCAGACACACAAAGGAGAAAAAGGCTTGCTTCTTTGTCCTAAGTTATAACCCAGGGAATAAAGTGTTTTCTTTCCACTTAAGTTTGTCTGTTCATTTAGAGGACTATGTTCTCACCCACTGGGTGAAGATATACTTCTATAATTTAGCTTTTCTATCTAGGCTTTGTAAGACTTTCTTCTAATCTAATAGTTGTGACTTTCTGATTCCCAATATGTAATTCCCAACGAAAATAATTTTAACAATAGTTAAGTGTTTATAATTAAGTGAGAAGGCCACTTCATGCTTTAAAGACAAACTACATTGTCAAAAGTTGTAATAATTTCTTTAAAACCAAAGTTTCATTTCTTAAGAGGGTTTTAAACTACCTTTTCTCATTTGTATGCTCAGCTATCAATCAAAGGATGCATTCACACTCTCAAAATTGTCTAGATGTTTTAGAAATCTACCAAATTTATTTACTTTCTCTGTAGATTAAGCTGTGTAGTTGTTCTTGGGCTGCAAAATGACCTTGATGGGTCGAGTAGAATTCCTACAAGATTTTGAAATATTCTAGGTTTTGAAATGTCTAGAGCTTATGGCCCTGCTGGATCCGTGAACTGATCTCATGAAGCCTCCACGGTATTCCAGTTCACAATTAATTCTCTCTTAGAAGACTGTGTTGTGGCTCAAATGAGTGAGCAGGAACAATCACATTTCTCTGAAACTTGACATTAGGAACTGAAAGAGCTTTAGTGATGGGCCCTGAAGCTGAAGTTACAAAAAAAAAAAAAAAAAAAAAAGCCAGAAAGCAGGCTGAGGATGATCCAAATGGCCACAGAAGCCAAAGGGGTAGGAGAATTATAAATAATTGGAGCTCTATAGTTTGGAAAGGAAGGGAAAGGGTAGCATGGAGAGGAGCCAGAAGGCAGTGAGAAAGAACATACAGGCCACCGGAAGCACACCAGTCTCCAGATGGCTTCGTCAAAGTTGGTTCCAGTGGTTGACAGTGAGTCAACTGTGCTGCTGTTTCTTGCCTAGATTTGCAAGAAATCCTCATTCATATCAATAATAGAGTCCCTCTTACTTGAAGCAACTTGAGTGAGTCTCCGCTTCTCTGAGCCAGACTAGCAAGGAAGTGGGGAAGTAGGGGTAGGGAGTAGACTTAGTCAAGCTCTTTCATTTTAAGTATTTTGATTCTCCCATTTGACCATTTTTGGGATGCAAGAGTTGCCTTTTTTTTTTTGAGGAATGGTGCAAAGAAGATTAGAGCTTGGTGGATATTAGGCTGTTGGAAGTATCTTACAAAAAAAAAAGCAAATTTCATCGTCATTGGCTTCCAAATGACTCAGTGTTCCATCTTTTCTGCCAGTATTTGTGCAAGGATCTGTGTCAGGGTCACAAATCCAGAGAAGAACGAGCCAGTGCCCTGGAGATGTCCAGCCTCTGGAAAGGGGTTTGGGAGAGATTGCACAGTGAGGAAATTATGACACAAAGCAGCATGTACAATGATGAAAAGAAGCCTAGATTCATGAACACTTTCCCTCGTGCTGATTTTCCACTGATCCTAAAGTGTGTCCTGCCTTTGCAATGGGCTCATGACAACTCTTTGCAGTTCACTGCCAAGTACTTACAAGTGCATTCCAGGTGAGAGAAATTTTAGCAAATCAGTGAGGATACACCCCGCTATAAAGAGGCAGAATTTTGATAACAATAAATTGGAGAAGAAAAATAAGGTTTGGTGACCTCAGTGGGGAAGCATAATAGGAAACAGTTAACTCATCCCCCACTTAGAAGGGAAAGGAAGCACAGGTTGCTTCCTGGTGTCCCATTTTCAGAGGTTGCTCTAGGCATCTCTGTGCCTCCTCTCCTCCCTGTTCTGAGCCTCACCCTACTGGCTCCAACACTTTGCATGAGACTGGGGGACCCCCCCCCAGGCTTCCCAATACTGTGACCTACATTACATGCTTCTCACTTGGGTGGCCGGCAGTAGTGATCGGCCAGTGTTCTGGGGTTAGTAGCAATTCTGTAATTTCATTCCCTCATTAGAAGGTGTGTGTTTATTTATTAAAGCTGCACACTGCCCAAAGGCAATGAACAAAAAATATAGAAATACTGAAATTAAATAAAGGCTATTATTGCTGTTATTTTATAAAGCTTGTCTATCACAAGCCACTGTGTACCTTTATAGAATAGAGGCCCTGTTAACCAGGTACTCCCCGGCACCTCAATCGGCAAACTTTGCCCCTACCCTGCCTCCTGCCTCTGTCAGCACACAGGCCCTCTTTATCTGAGGCTCTCGTGAGAGGCCAAGAAGGTGGCAGACATGTTAGGAGTCTTGCACCTTCTAGAAAATTCTGCAAGCTCCAAACTTCCACTCCAAGCAGTATCTCCATGGGGTCTTTCTGCTGAGCTCACACACCCTGGAACAGCATCCTAGGGACTGAAGGGACGTTTCTGTTCCTAAAGGAGTCTTTCATCTGTTGGATAAAGAAACGCAGGAGAATACTGAGTCTCCTTTTGGTGCACAGCTGTTAATGGAAAGCTCCTAGAGGTCCTGGTCTCTGCAGCTGGGAGGCCAACAGGGAGCACACACAGTCACAGCCCTGCTGGAGCTTACATGTGGTGGGAGAGGCAGAAAATGGATGAATCCTCAGGGAAACATATGGTCTGTCACATGGTGTTAAGAGCTGTGGCTAAAAGTAAAGCAGGGAGAGGGCATCAGGTGGGCCAGCGGGTTGGAGGATGCTCAGGAAGGCCTCGCTGAAAAGATGCCATCAGCAGGGCAGGTCCCTAGAGGCCATAAGAGAGTCGTGGGGACATTGGAGGGAAAAGCACTCCAAGGGAAGGGAACAGCAAACACAAAGACTCTGAGCCACTTATGAGCAAAAGCATAGGTTGTATGTTTTTCCAAACACGTGTTAGCATTTGTAAATACATAGCTCCCTGCAAGCACTTAATAAACAGTGGGTCCCCCCCAACCACTGCACCCCTTGTCTCTCATTTTCTCTTTCTCTCCTAACACACACACACACACACACACACACACACACACACACCATATCTGGTTGGATCTGGGATCAGAAGAGAGGATCTGGGAAGCTATTTTGGCATAATGCTCATTCCCAAATGCCTAGAAGAGCAAGAAAATTTCTAGGGCTGCTTGAATGTGTGTGTGTGTGTGTGTGTATGTGTGTGTGTGTGTGTTCCTGGTAACTATGGAGAGGCTACAAAATAAAACTTATGGATGTAAACTTTGCAACTGGCCTCTAGAAGAGTCCCAGCCTCCCCTCTTTGGCTCCGTGGGGCTGGGCCTCATCCAGGGAATAGGTAAAGGGCAGCCCGTTGGGGTATTTGCCCTGTGATGGGAAGTGCTGAGAAACCCTCTTGGGGGTGGGGTTCACGGGACACACTCTGGCCCCCAAGTCATTTCGTTTCCTTCCTGATTGGGTGCTGACTCGAGGAGGAGAGGGAGCAAGGGGACAGCCATGCACTCAGAAGGCTCGGGCTGGCATCACGTTTCAGGTAGGCCATTGAGCAGAGAGGAACAAATTTTGGACCCAAGGATGGATTCGAGGCAACAGGCGCTGAAGCGAACCACTGCAGCTTCTGCTACCAGCCCCCTGATGTCTCTGAGCATCCTTATTTTTTTCCCCCTTGGTTATAATCAATTTCATGGATGGGGTAGAAAAAGGAGGGGCCAAAAAAAAAAAAAAGGAGACAAGAAAGAAAGAAAAAGAAGGAGCTCTCCCCTTTCTCCCCAGGCTGGTGGTCTGGGAAGGAGATTCTGGCTCTGGGGTGGGGGGCACAGTCTTAGCCCCCACGTCTCTGGGACACATCTCCCAGAATCCAGAGTTGAGACTGCATTTTCTAAATCGAGGAGAGATGCCCGTCAGAGTGGGAGCTCAGCGGGCCCCAGGAGCCATCTCTTCCCTTCTTTTTATTTCTTTTAAACGTTAAAACAGCCTCATTTTGACCAGTAGGTACTTGAGCCAATTTTCAGGGTAGGAAGCCATCAAATAAAGCATTATCCCGAAAGTTTAAGATATTCTCCACAGATTTCCAGTTTCCCATAAAGAAGAGACAAGCCTGGCCTGCCTTCCCCCCTCACACTCCAGCCTGCGAACAGTCTTCTCCAAGCTTGGCTCACCAGTGTCATTTTGCTCATTCTCCTCGGCCAAAACTCATTTCAGAGAACACTGCTCGCTATAATAACTTTGCTTTTAAGTAGAAATATCTCCTGTGATGCCATCAACTGGAAATAAAAAGAATAATTTTCAAAACTCTTTTCAAACAACCAGCAGCACTGATGAAGCTGATCACGGCAGGCAGGCAGCCGCCACTGGCAGGTGGATATTAAAAGAATTAAAAATGATGGAGTCCCTGGCCCCTTTCTGAGCAATGGACAAATTTCAGATGAATGCAGGTCCGGTTCTCTTCAAAAAAAAAAAAATAGAAAAAAAGAAAAGCAGATGGTGCTTACATTCACCATAAGCTAATGTCTCCTACGTGTGAAGTTCGGATCCTTTATAAGATACTGGAGTTTGAAGTGCTTTATTCCAGCTTTGGCTCCTCTCTTCCCCCAGGTTAGCAAGCTTCAAGGTGAATGTTATTATTGCTATTCCAAATGGTTACACAAAAGGAAAAAGCGAAGGCATTTGCAATTATTCATTAGAGCAAGTCTCTGTTTTGGACCATGATTTTTATTTAAAATAAAATGGTGCTCTCCTTCCGGTTGACTCTATCTGGCCAACAGGGATTTTTTTTCCCCCTTTCTTTCTTTTAATAGATAATTTCCCCGCCCGGGCCAATTCAACTTGAGAATTCTTCCCGTGATATAAGTTAATTACGTGGCATTGCCAAAGTTGGCCAGACGGGATAGGGTAGCTGTGATTGTGCCTTCGTGCCACCTGGGCTCAAAGGCCGCGTGGGATGAGGTGGCATCAGGATCCGCCCCCCGCCCCCCAGGGACGGGTAGTGGGTGATACTCACCCTCTGTTTCCACTGCCACAACCTCCCAGCAGAATGATTGCACTTCCCACGCAACGTTTTAAATCATAAGGACGCGAGATAGAGACCTATTAATGAATAAGGAGCGCTCAGAGAGGGCCTGGGGAAGGTTAAATGGAATGTGGCTATTAAGGAGGTTGGTTTTTCTTGTACCTGTGTATCAATGAGCCACATCTTTAGATAAGGCTTTTTTCCTCCCCAGCCCGCCACCAGATCTTATCAACGCTTGTTACACACTGTTTAGTCTCCAGGGCCGACACAAAAGAAATGACACCAAGGTCGGAAGGCAACAGAACTGATGTGGAGAAACCCAGATGGGGGGTGCCGGAAGCAGGTCCAGAGGCTGTTGCAGGGGTGCTCCCCACAAAGCTGAATCCCCCCGGGGGGTGGGAGTGGGAGTGGGTGGAGACCACCAGACGCATGTGAGTGAGTGTGCACCTGCTGGGCAGCAGGGGGGCAGTGGGGGGGGGCACAGCTTGCAGGAAAGGAGATCTGTGAAAATGCAAGAAGGAAGTAGGAAATAAAATTGCACGCGGGCTGCCAAGATGGAGATGCAATTTGTTTTCCCCTCACCCCGCCCCGGCCAGGAAGCCCCCCGCCCCGGCCAGCTTTTGTCCTTCAGAGCCGCCCGAGCTCACGCTTTAATGCCTGCAGGTTGACCATGCATTGTTATTATCCAGTCTTCATGTTCACATCATGTGTCATCTGACCAAAGGAGAGTCTACAAAGTGAAAGGCTCATGCAAAATTTATGCTTATATGGCTGTTTCAGTCAGTGGAAAAATCAATACTGCAGGCTTGATGCACAGAAATGACTGAGCACCCTCTGAATGACACTAAAAGCACTAGGAGATTGAGAGCTTCGTTTGCTGTTCAAGGAATCGAGTGTATTAGAGCTCTTCTAATGGTCTGCTCACCTTATATTAGCCTTTCCTCGGGATTATTTTTTGATAACAATTATGATTGCGGGGTTTAAGGCAATTACACTATTACAAAGAAAAAGCTGCTTTTTATGTCCTGTAAAGCTGTCATATATTTCACACCACAACTGCCTTCCAATTATTTTGCTACAATGCACTTTGGAAGCCAAATGTCCTAACTGATATATATTAGCCCTTTATGTTTTATAAATAAAAATCAAAGCCGTAATGTAATCCTTCACAAGAAGCTTCTCAGTTTCCCCAGACGTGATTTTAGAAAAAAAAAAAAGCAGAAATGTAGTGGGTGCTGTATGTTTTGAAAGAGACGCATTATAGCATCTGTGGTTCCGCAGGGAAGACGCACACTCCAGGGGTGCTGCCGGAGATAAAGAGAGAGACCCCATAGGGACCTAGGTTTAAAATGCTAATAGCATCTGTTAAGGGTAGGCTAGAGGTGCTGGTGGGAGGGGGTTGGCAGCGGTGGCTTACAAGTTGGAATTTAATGATGAAGCCAAAAAACAATCCTTGAAATCAATTCAGTCAGAAAGGAACTCAAAGACATGTGACTGAACATTAGGTAGTCAGCAACAACACGGGTGAGGTTTTGTCTCTTATTCTTCAAGCCCTTGTGTGATGAAGATTTTACAGTTGCACTGGGGCCCAGATGTCAGAGGGGTGGGCGGGGAGGGGAGGATGCAGAGATTGGCACACGGGGAGCCAGGGAGAAAAATCATGGACCAAAATGAGTCATCGCGATGTGGATCTGGAGGTTAAACGGTGGCAGGAGAGAGCTCCTTGTTGGTGAGCCATGAAAAACCGTGCTTCTGCATCTTTGTCCCAGGGGAGGGTGGCAAAGGCTATTGTTTCCAACCCTGAAAACCCTCCAGCAGGATGGGCAGTGGACTCAGTGGGGATGGTCACTGTGTGGTGACTCACGAAGCTCGCCTGTTCTCTTTCACCACGTGACTCACAACTACACCGCGGCAGCCAAATGAGTTCAGCCTCTAGATGAACAGCATGAAGGTTGCTCTGTGTCTGTTCTAACAATATACAGCAGAATTGCCGAAAACAGCTGGGAGCACACTGGGTCTTCTGATGATGAGGATTTAAAATGTGGACATGACATATACTTGGGATGCACCCCACAAAATGTAGCCACCTAAGAATTTTACCCACGCATGCCTCGAGGAGGGCCTTTGGGGCTTAAAAACTCAGTGCAGAAAGGATTGTCATGACCCCTGGGCTGCCATGTTGCAGTAGAAACGCACAGACACTTGGCACGCCTGGGAGCATCCTCTCGTTGGAGTTCTGTGATTGGCTGAGGCCAGAAAAGCCAAGAGAAGCAGCCTGGGTGATCTTTCATCCTGTGCGCCTTCCTGAACACACTTCGTCATCTTGAAATACGTTTCTATTAGCTCCCTGGGAAGGATTGTTTCCTCTGGACTGTTCCGTTTTTAATTGGGAAGATCCTATTTCCCTTTGTTGAGGCTTCCCGTCCAAAAGTGAGCTCATTGGCCAGAAATAGTATTTAATCCTGTATCCTGGTAAACACCTTGCTGGCACTTGAAATGTCAACAGTGTCATAGTAAGTCAATATGTCCACTTCTCCCAGAGAGGTAATGCCACTGTACCTTTTGTCCTGGGAAAGAGGCCACTTACTGTGAGTTCTATCACAGAATCAACACACCACATCTTACCTTTAATCTTTAGTATATTCTGAGGCTTCCATCTGAGACACATACTGAGGGATTATTTGTAGTTTATAATCTTTTAGGAAGATGACCCATCTCAGACTTTGAAGAAATATCTAACCTCTACCGAGAAATAGCAGTGGAAAATAAAAGGATTTAGAGGTGCTCAGAAAATCACAAAGGACTTCCATGCTTTGACAGAGAAACCACCTACTAGATGCCCTGGAACATTGTGCCACAAGTGACCATTAACCAGAAAGTCTGGAACCTCTTGGTTTCCATTGAAGCAAATGGTAGACCAGGGAAGTGGGTGATTTATGAAATTCTGCCATGGTCTCCTCTGGAAATGAGGCTGATCATTAAACAGGTGTTGATGAGTACCTCATACGCCAGTGAACAGACCAATGCATCCATGACCCACGAGAGGAGACAGGGCATTGGATTTGAGGTCGGATACCCTCAGTCTAAATCCTTCTCTGTCATTTATTAGCTGTGTGACAGTAAGCAAGCTTCTTCAGCTTCTGTGAGTCTCCATTTCCCCAACTGTACAGAAGAAATGAAATCCTAACAGTTGATGAGGGGGTGCCTGACACAGAGCATGGACAACCAGCAGGCAGTGAAGAAATGTTTGTTCTTTAACTCTTTCCTCAATCAGAGTGACTATGGTTCAAAAAAGCCATCCTGGATCTGAGGGGATAAGGAATGTGTCTCAAAACTGAGCAGAAAGACCACGTTCAATCTTTCTCTTTGGCTAGAAACATCCATGGAACAAATGGGTTCCATGAGAAATGGAGTGAAAAAGACTGTCCTGATTCATGAGATTCTCTGGGTCTCAGCTTGCTACTACTTCTATTACCGGCAACAACACTATTGATGAGGATGATGGTAGCTGCTGTTTATTACACCATTTGTAAAAATTAGCCTTTCTCAGAGAATCATACCATTAATTTCATCAGATAAATAGGTTATTTCGTCATGCCAATTTTATGGGAAGAAACCAAGGGTCAGATCGGTTAAGTAACTTAACCAAGGTCAAATAACCAGGGCTAGAGTTGAGTTCCCACTATCAGTCAAGGTGGCTTAGCCACTCCATCACCCTGCCTTCCGTGAATGTTCCCTACATGGCACTCTCAGGAGAGGGTAAACCTCAGCTGTCTTGGCTAAAAGATGGCCCTTTAATAGAATGTCCCTGGGACACCAGTCCTTTTTGTGTCCCCTGTTATAATCTCCATGCCTACCTCATGCTTGGGATGGAGAAGGCACTCAGTACCTATTCTCTGATGGAAGGAAAACACGATTTCATTGACTGAATTTTCTAAAGGTTGACCAACAGCAATCCAAAGAGACAATTTTTAAAGAGTGGTGACATCAGGTGACAAAAAAGCCTTGGGTTCAGTTTTATTCATGTTAAAATCTTGTTTCTTTCTCTCTGAGCAGTTACCCCAAGACTCAGGAATATGCATTTCCCTGGAAAGTCAGGGGGAAAGGGAAGAAGCTGAAATATGCATCACACGGAAGCTCCTCCTCTATATCCATACTGCTTCTCTCCAAATGGCATCTTTGTCCTCTTCTCCATGTTTGTAGAAAAGGACTGGAAATGGTGGTGAAGGCAGCAGTGAAGACCATCAGACAATTCCTCCTGTTTTTTAAGGATTCCTTCCACATCAGTGCCCTCCACTGAAAATCTAGCTGGTGCCATGTACAGTCCCTTATGCTACACAGGAGACAGCCAAGGATTTTACTGGGGTTCACAACATGATCATAGCAAAAACTGAGCTCCTCTTTAGACAGAGACTTACATTCATGTTCAATCCTACTCAGCACGTAGAATCAGGAGACTGCCAGACTGTGTCAAGAACGGCAGTCTCTTGCTAATAGGTTTAAGGGAGAGGTGAAAAATTGATCAAAAACCAAGTGATAAAGAAAAATTTTCTTTCAAACTGGTAGATACTGCTCCTGAGGCATTATATGGGGCTAATGACTTTGCTAACATTCTCACAGTGGGTCTGAATAACAAACAGAATGGAGAGACCCTAATGACTTGGTGCAGAAGTGGAAGGGTGGATGATCACACATCATTTACACCTTTCAGAATCTAAAACTAGAGGAGAACAGGGCAGTCCTCGTGAACATTCTACATGGGTCAAGTTTTATGAAGCTGTCTGCTTGCTTTGAATAATTCAATTTTGATATTATCTTCAACTCAAGATCTTAAAGCAGGGCCAGATATTTTCCCCCAAGCAAGCTTAACCTTTAAAGATATTTATTTCCATGATTTATAGAACAAAGTAGGCTTTAGCTTTGCTGGATAGTAATTCACTCGACAAAATTCTAATTTTGGTAATTCATTATATCTAAGCCCTACATTATTTCTACAAAATACCTTCAAGGTTATAGAATTTGGACATCTTCAGGACACCTTCCCCCGCCCCCCCCTTGAGCTGCTGTGAAGTTCAAGGAGTCCCAATATTTCCTTGGAAATATTAAAGGGTATTTGGAGTATTCGTGGCTGCTACTGACCCTGGCTCATTAAAACATTTTTATAACCAAATTCTCCACCATGGAAGAATAGTTTCAGGGCAAGGACAGCTTTAAATGAATACTGAGGAAGAACTGATGGCAGATTTGGATCCTCTGAGCTGGAGATGATGAGTCTGTTAATAGTAAGTATCCACGGGAACCGTGATCTTAAACACCTGGCTTGGATCTGGGGTCTTAGGCTCTTAGATAATCTTAGGCTATGATCTTTCCCATATCAACATTATACAGCTTGTCTGAAACGTGTGTGTGTACAAGATGAATGATTAGTGTTTATGGGATTCTTTGGGATTTTATGATATTTTAATTTTAGGAAAAATGAAGAGTAAGTAAGTCCCTATGAGTAAGTCAGTGGCTACTTTGTTCAAGGTTCGCACACATTAATGTAATGAATCGTCAAAACAACCCTAAGTAGAAATAGTCTTGTGCCACTCTCTAGATGAAGAAATTTGGTCTCAGAGAAGGCAATTCATCGTGGCTCATAGGCAGTGAGTGAGGTAGTACCAAGACCCAGTTCTTGTCCCCAAATCAGACTTCTCACAGTTAATCAAATGTGTATGTGTGGGATTTTTCATAATATGGACATAGACTGAGGGGTAAGATGTTGTTTCCTATCTTCCTTTTAGAAGCAATTTTATCTATGACTATGCCTCGAAAGACATAGCACAATTTAAAGTTAATGATAGCAGTGAGATTTATTATAAAGTCTCAACACAAAATTGTTTTTCTTTTGTAAATGTGAGGTGTTAGATGATTCCTGTTTTTTCTACTTCATCTGGAAATATTACTTAGAAAAGATTAAGTCAATTACTGAAAATTTATCAAATGTTGTTACTTTTTTGATTAAAAAGCTTCCTTTCTCAACAAGCACCTTGTTTTAAGAAGCTGAAGACCAGTGTTGTGAGTCTTGAATTGTCAACGGCCTGAAAACTTTCTGGCCCCCGAAATAGGCCTGATACTTCTGCACAACCCCCTACTCCTTCACTGTCCCCACAGGAATCTTTGCTAGAGCATAGTTTATATACCTATTTCAAAGAAGTTTCCTAGTTAAAAAAAAAAAAAAAAGAAGAAGAAGAGCAAATTCTCAATTTCCTGACTGACTGAGAGACAAATCAGATAGATTCTGGGGACTTCATTTCTGGGGATTAATGTACTATTCTGACAAAGCTGGGCTTTTCACACTCTTACGATATAAAATCTCTAAAAATGTATCCATTTTGATCTAGTAGCACAAATTGCCCTGGTCCCTAGACTAAATTATTGATACTACAATTAGCACCTCTTATCTCTTCTTGGGGGAAACTCAGCAAAATAACAGTCCTACAGCTGAGCCAAGAAATGAGAAAGGATAAAAGGGCTTTTTGTTGTGTTTTTTTGTTTGTTTGTTTGTTTTCCTTTATCCTTCTGGCTCCATAGAAGTGGTTTCAAAGGTGGTGCTGCCATGCCCTTGAAGGGCATAAATGCTCCAGACAGTGATGCTGGTCTTCCATGGAAGCATGGTCTGGAGAGTCTGAGGAAACGGCTCAAATATTCACTGGCTAAGTGTGGAGGGGATGAAGAGGGGCAGACGTGTCCCTTTTCTATCGGCAGAAGAATCAATTTGAGATAGAATCACCAAAAATTGATAAAGAACCTTGTAGTCTGCCAAGTTTGGGGGCCACTGGTCTTGACAGAGTAGGATAAATAAGAAAGAACATCATTATTATTATTGGTCAAACAACATGACGTATGCACTGTACATTATCACAAAGAGTTACATTTGACGTCTTTGTCAGACCAGTTTTGATTCTCAGTAGGAATGACTGATGATTTCCCATCGTTTATTAATGTTAATTCAACAAATACCAATACAGATTACCAGTGTTCAGATCCCCCAAGCAGCCACTTACCAGCTAGAGGACCCTAGGTGAGTGATTTTACTCTCCATACATTATTTCTTCAGATATGAAACAGGAGAGAACTAGAACTCCATAGTGTGGTGTGAAGACTAAATAGGTTCATACCTATAAAGGGTGTGTGGGTCTACATGTGTCTGGGACATCATAAATGGAAGAAATCATTGTATTCACTAGGCTGGCAGGCACAGTGCAAGTTGGCTTCAATGTTCAGTGTCTGTTTGTTAGGACAAATATACCAGCTAGAGATACACTGCCCATCTCATCGCCTCCCACCTGGCTCATTGACCCTTCCGATTTCTGCATCACCAAAACCCTTGTTCCAGACCCAAACTCATTTTTCTAAAGTTTTCCTTTCACCATGCCACGATACAAGAAGAAAAACAAAACAAGACAAAACCATTCTCAGACACTTTACCAAATACAATAAATAGAAGGCAAATAAGTGGATGAAAAAATGCTCACTATTCTTAGTCTTTAGAGGGATAAAAATGAAGGCCACAATGAGACCCCACTAGACACCTGTTAATGGCGAAATTGAAAAAAGAAAAAAGAGAAAAAGAAAAACAGATAGATAGATAGATAGATAGATAGATAGATAAATCCAAATTAACCATTCCAAATGCTACAAGGATGTGGAGTAACTGGCTTCCTCACACAGGGCCGGTGGGATTATGAAATGGTAAAGCCACTTCAGAAAACTATTTGGCAGTTTCTTATACAATGAAGCATATTCTTGTCATACAACCATACAATTCTTGTCATTTAGGTCTCATTCCTAAATATTTACCAAAGAGAAATGAAAACTTGTGTCTGTAGAAAAACTTGTAGGCAAATGTTTGTAGTGGCTTTATTTACAATTGCCAGAGAACGAGAAACCAAATATCTTTCAACTAGTGAATGGCTACACAAACTGTGGTATATCCATATGATAAGTTCGCACTCAAATAAAAAGGAACTACTGCTGCACACAGCGTGGATGAATCTCGGATGTACGTACTCAGGGAAAGGAGCCATATGCAAAAGACCACGTGTGACATTCAGGAAAAGTCAAAACTATTGGCACAGAAAACAGAGCAGTGGTTGCCAGGTGCTAGGGGCCAAGGAGGGGTTAATTACAAACAAACGTGAGGGGGAGTTTTGGAAACTGTTCTCTACCTTGACTGTGGTAGTGGTTGCACTGGCTGTATGTATTTGTCTAAACTCGTGGAATGGATCCTAGAAAGGGTAGATTGTAGTTTACGTAAAGCGTAGCTCAATACACTTGATGAAAAACCAGTTCTTTCCACCAATAGAATAAAGATTATTCCAATTAGCTGAGTGTTAAAATCTACTCTTCCAGGATGATCCTTAGTTACTGTCTCCACTCAGCCTCCCTCTCTTCATTCAGTGTTCTCCTTGTCATAGCACTCATTCGACCTGTTTCCGCTTCCCCACATTGGATTGAATGGTCCTGACAAATAAAATGATGTCACCAGCCCTTGAGCCTTACCGAATCCTGCAACTTCAGGCCACGCGCTATTATCTCAGTGGTCTCTTCATGTTCACACCAACCCCCAGTGACACCTCCAGAAACTTCCCCTGGCATTTATTCCTTGGATCACTCATTTGGTTTATTTTTTTTTTCATCTTGATGCCATTGGTTTCCCCTTTTGTTCATTTGTTATTTTGTTTATTGATCAGATATTTATTAAGCAGGTTTTTAATACAAGTGTGATCGCTATCCATTGATCATTATGATCAACCTATTCCTATGTAAACCTATTTCTTTGCTTCCTTCTCAGTAAGAAAACCCTGATTTTGTTTCAGGAAGATAACTATCCCTCCTAAATTATCTAAGACAGCAGGAGTCCCAGACCTCTTGCCAATGATAGATTAAGGGTGGGCATGTGACCAAATTCTGGTAAATAACAAATGAGACAAAGTCGGCTGGAATCATCCGCAAGAGGTGATACCTGGAAACACTACAACTATTTTGCAACAACAGGTGAGTCAGCTGTGACAAAGCTAATATGCCAAAGGTAGTGGAGCACAAAGTGGAAGAGAACGGGGTCTTTGGTGAACCTCTTGAGCCCTGAATGTGCCAATAAAGATGCGGCCTATCTCCTTAATTCTCACTACACGTCATTTTCCATATGGCTGAAAGTATCTTTACAAGAGTCATGAAATAACAAACTTCATTAGTCTTTATTTATCAAAGAAACTATTGCTGCCTCAATAAAAGAGCTATCATAAAATAACCATTGATTCATTCATTCAACAATACTTTTTGAGTACCTACTTGTGCCAAGCACTGACCAACAAAGCCATATTTTCTTTTCTTTTTTTTAAAGATTTTATATATTCATTCATGAGACACACACACACACACACACACACACACACACAGAGGCAGAGACACAGGCAGAGGGAGAAGCAGGCTCCTTGCTCCCTGGGAAGCCCAATGAGGGACTTGATCCCGGGACCTCAGGATGACTCCCTGAGCCAAAGGCAGATGCTCAACCACTGAGCCACCCAGGCGTCCCCAAAGTCATATTTTCAAAGGACTGTTTTGCAAGCTGCCTCCCATCTGTAGATCCTCAGGTAATGTCATATATAGGATTTTGAAGTGATTGCTAAGAACTAGTTGCCGGCCTTCCAAAATTGCACACAGAACTGAGGAAATGTTAGAAATTCATTTCAATCTACAAGATCCCTTCTATTCACAAATGAGGAAGCTGAGGCATAAAGAGTTAAAGTGGATCATCCAACGCTGCCTAGCTAGTAGTGGCAGAGGACAGAGCAGGATTCACTACCCAGGGCCAAATACTTTCATACCCTTTCTGCTAAAAGCAGGAGCCTCTTCTTTTGATTATTTCTAGGTACCTACTGAAAATCCTTGTGCAGGATCATTTCTGCAATTTGCTTCTCTAGTTGACTTCTCTTTCCATTGTTCTGATTTGGGGGGAATTTCCCTGCCCACTGCCCGAGCAAGCAGAGATGTCAGGGACCACAGAGTCCTTTCACTGGAATGCTTCAAATGCACACGGCACAGCAGGAACGCTGGAAATGGTGTGGTTTTAAAACTCAGGTGGAATCAGCACTAGATAAAACTGCTCTCCTAGTCCTTCAGAGAAATCCTCCTACCCTGTTCAAGGACACTTAGCAATTTCTGTCTTAGTGGAAGAAGTAGTAGCCACTTTGAGATGTGGAGAAAACAGCCTCTCTTAAGAGAGTCCCATTTGTGAAGTTTTCCTAGTGATAATTCAGGGCTTTGTGCCTCTATGCGTTTCCCACCTCTTTCCCATCAAGTTTGCTCCAAGCAAAGTTTATAGGCTATGGTCACCGGAGATCGGGATCATGATGGTTTTCCCAGTTGGTATCCACTAGTTCTATGGAAAACAACAGTTACAAGCTTTCATGGAATGGGAGCAGAGACCACAATTAATAATATGAATCTTTGTCAGGTGTCTGCATCGGATAGGCATTGTTCTAAGCACTCCTTAGGTGTTAACTTTATTTCATTCTCCTAAACTCCACGAAGCAGCTATAAACTCACAATCCTTTACGTGAATCCCTTGTGGCAGATGTCTTAGAATTCAGAATTTTTTTTATAGTTTAAAAGTTAATATGGAAAATACATATATCACATAACACCCTCTGTATGATCTAGGGCAGGATCCCATAATCAGACACATGAATGTTTCTGTAACAAAACCTCTTGCTTTTCACACTAAGCAGAATCGAAAAGAATTTCAAATATCCTGATATTGGTTAAGCTCAGTTTTGCTGCTGGTTTGAATTAGGAAAACACTTTTGCTTTTCAGAGTTATCTGGGATTTTGGAAGTGTAGATGAAGAAATTTAGGGCTAAAGGCAACTATCTGGCCATTTCACAGCAGAGGAAATTGAGCTTGTCCCAAGTCCCATAAGGGGCCAAGAGTGGAATCAGGTTTCAAACCTTGATGGCCTCCACTCAGAACATTCTCTCCTCTCTGCTTCATGGCTCTCCTCTCTCCTGTGTCTTTAGTCTCATTGCATTCAGACACAACATACTCTAACTCTAAACATACAACTCATCAGTCTTGTGTACGAAATTACCATCTTAAGCTATGTGATCAAGGTAGTTAGCAAAAGGTCTCCCTTGCACCCCTTTCCAGGGGCCACCCTTTCTCTCCCCCATCACTCTGACTTGTATCGCCGTGAATTAGTTTTGCACATTCTAGAACAATAAAGGTAGCTGAATTGGATGTGCTCCTTTACACCCAGCTTCCTTTGCTGGATCCATGTGTCTGTGTGTAGCACCGGTTCATCCTTTTAGCTGCTGTGTACTGTTTCGCTGTACCGATATCTCATGATGTATTTGTCCGTTTCCTCTCGATGGACATGGAAGTTGATTCCAGTTTGGGGTCAAAGTCTTAACTATCAGGCCTTACTGCCATCAACTGTCAACATCCAGAACATCTAATAACTCTACAGAATTTTTCTGTAAAGAGCCTATAGATACTTTTGGTTTCACAAGCTGTGTACTCTTTATTATAACTCTTCTTTTTTAATAATATTGTATGATTTTATTAAACTATTTATTCATGAGAGACACAGAAAGAGAGAGAGAGAGAGAGAGAGAGAGAGAGGCAGAGACATAGGCAGAGGGAGAAGCAGGCTCCATGCAGGGAGCTGGATGCAGACTCGATCCTGGATTCCAGGATCACGCCCTGAGCCAAAGGCAGATGCTCAACCACTGAGCCACCCAGGCGTCCCTATTACAACTCTTCCACTCTGACATTATAGCACGGAAGCAGTGGCAGACTATCTGTAAACAAACAGGTGTGGCTGTGTTAGAATAAAGCTTTATTTAGAAATGCAGGTATTAGATGAGATGCTTTGCAGGGGCTGACTTTGCTCCCCTGTGAAGGAAGTCAAGCCAACAAGGGCTGACAAAGCAGCACCACGCACTAGGGGAGTCTATCTTTGTACACATACTGCCTTGTTTCATCTCCACAACCCACTCAAATACCACCTTGGGCCCATTTCTCAGATGCCCAAACTGAATTCAGAGAGGCCAAATCCACCTGCCCCGGTCTGCAGCTAGTGATTTGCTTTTCCTCCTTCATTCAGGGATCCTCAGCTGAAGCTAAGAGCCTCTGGTATTATACGCAGACCTCTGTGTGTTCTGGTTGCACGCATCTTTCTAGAGAGAAGATCCATAGCTTTCGTTAGCATCTCAAAGACTCTGAGATCCAAAGAGCAGGAAGAAAGGAAACCCGGGGACAGTCTTGTTAACACAAGGGATGGAGAAAACCAAATGGTTTGTTGCCCTCTATCTAGTCAATGTGTTTTTCAGTGGCCAGAAGTGATGTTACATTTAAATTTGGCGTCCTAATCCTATATTCTAGAAAAAGACATTCTTTTTTTCATTTTAATAACACAGTAAGTGAGTTTTCATTTGGGAGATGCTTTTATGTGAGCACCCCCTGCCAGGCGGATGGGGGCAAGCTGTATTTACATGCAAATAAGGGAGCCTGGGCTGAAACCCACTGAGCCACCACCGTTGTTTCTGAAGGACAGGGTCCTATATAAATAAGAACGCCAGGCCTCTGTCTCTATTTACATCTTTAAATAAGTGCCTGTAGCCCTCCTGTGTCCGCACGGATTCCATCCGGCAAGGCTAGTTCCTAGACCAAGAACAGGGAGACAAGCAATGTGTAATTGTGAGCTGTATTTCATGGCCACAATTCCTTGGAGAAAGGCCCTAATTAGTCTAAGCCGTGTTTAATGTAAATCAACTTTCACTTTCAAAATTTCAAGGGCCCCATTCTGACAGAATGTAGATTTTTTTATGGTCCACATAAAACATTGGGGCTAGTAAAACACGGTAATGACAGGCAGGGGAAGAGCAGAAATCAATACACGAAAAGTCACTGAAATTAGGTAGGCCTGACCTCCCGGAGCAGCCTGGGAAAATCACCCTTTAAAAGAAAAAGACTTTCGAAGGGAGACGCTTGAGCTTTGTTTTTCTTGCTTTCCCTTCACAGATGCACACGTTCTCTCTGCAGCTTAATTCAAACTTCTCAGAATGTTGGTTCTGACTCATGGCAGCATTCACTTAAGGTAACAGGAGGAAAATATTGTAGCGCTTCCCCTGGTGAGAAGTGTGGCTCCAGAGAACCCTTGAAACACTGTTGAGATTCCCAATGTCCTGATTTATTTCACAAGGTAATTCAATTATTGAAAATAGCATTTTTATATCTTCCAATTCTCTTATATACCAAATCACAAAAGCCAGATCCTTTCTATTAGTTGTTTGATAGCATGTGGTTAGCAGGGTTATAAAAAAAATAAAGGGTACTTACAGATTTAGTATAAACTATGATTAATTTTTATTAAGAGGATACATTTATACATCATAAACTGACAATTTATTTGAAGATCTTTTTTTTTCTCCCTGTGAGTTGGGTACTTCTTCTCTGTGCAGAATGCAGAATTGTATATGAGATATTTGAGTGTCTAAAACGATGTATGATAAATGAAGTAGCATGCTACTTATACGCTTATCATGTTCCCTGACTAGCAACAGGTTCAGCAAAGGGCACAGCCAGTAAATGAAATTTTCCACCAGGACAATATATCATCACAAGAAATAGATGCACTGGAAACTTACAAGCTTGCTCAAGATGCGGACAAGGTGTGAAATGGTAAAAAATGAAAAGCAGTAGTATCATACAGTAAATTTCAAATTCAGCTACATATTGGCCGGGGCTGATGCTTTAATTGTTTCAAACCACAGGAAGCAGAGAAAAAAAATGCAAACACCATTTGAAGGCAGAAATAAGTTTCCACTGCTACTGATTTTATACATTATTTTTATCATAGGCACCACTGAAGCAGAGAAAAGTAAGGGGTATGGAAATGTATATAGCTGCCACGGTATTAATTCAAGAGAGAGGAGAGAAAGAGAGAAGGAGACTTTAGTTTTATTTGAGGTGTCTTCACCATGTTTAACCTTGAGCGAATTCCTTAGTCTTTTTGCATCTCAGTTTCTTCACTTGCTAAAACAGAAGGTAGGGACAATTAATTTCTAAAGTCTTTTTAAAAACCCTCTGTGGTTCTCTGATGCTTATCTTCGACCACTCCAAAGGAAATGGTCAGCGCAGTTTGTTTTTCAATATACGTTATATTAATAGTTTCTTGGGAGAATCTGGTAACTGCATTTGGCTGCTTAACGTAAGGATACAAGATCTATGGAGGGAAGTTCCAGAAAATGCAGATAGATGCTCCTGTCCAGTATTTCATTTCAATAGTGATCGTATCTTAGGAGTTAATCCCCTTTCCTGGCTCCCAAGTCATCAAATGATGCTCTTACTGGGAAAGAAAACATGCATGTGACCCAAGAGGTGCAGGCTCATCTTCCCCCACCTGAGGGTGGGGCGCATCAGGGGACACGGTGGCCCTCTGGTGATAGGCACTGTGTGTACAATTTCCCTTTGCTAGCTACTTGTGGTGACAGTGCGAAGTGACAGTTTGCAAGGGTGAATTACCTGCAGCATAGTGTCAATAGGTATAAATTACAATAGACTCAGGTGACAGCTATTCTAAGAAAGGGCTCCCTGTATGTTAAAAAGCTCAGTGGAGACAATGCAAGGGGAATAAAGGGATAAAACTAATCTGATCTAGACTGAGGTCTTGTCAACACCAAAGACCTCCAAGAGAAGACTGGCTGAAACTTTGACTTCTGGGGGAGAAAACTGAGGGAACTGGAGAGAGGAAAGGCAGTGTGGCATTGTGGTTACAGCAGGGAGACTTTGTTGTCTTTGATTTTTAAGTAACCTTTGCGCCCAACGTGGAACTCAAACTCATGACCCCAAGATCAAGAGTTGCATGCTCTATTGACCAAGCCAGCCAGGTGCCCCGAGACCTTGGTTTTGAATCTCAGCACCACCACTTACTGTGTGACCTTGAACAACTGAGATGACAATAACTACCTCACAAATCATGAGTGTATAAATGAGATAATAGATGGAAAGTCCTGCTCACAGTACTTGATACTTGGGAGCTATTTTTATTATGATCTGCCTAGATATATCTATTGCACTGCTTTTGTCACTCTTTTTCTTTTATAAAAATGAGTGGCTATAGATCCAGGTCAGATAAAGGTAGGCTGCTAAGAGAGGTGAGCATGTGAGCAGTATTTATACAGTGAGGAAAGGAAAAGGTGGTATAATATTAATTAGGAAGGTAAGGGTAGCAATCATAGAATGTGAGAGGTTGAACCAGAATCACCACCTTGGTGGTATAGAGTGTAACATCAAAAAGACAGCAGAGTAGAGATCTATGAGGCATCAGAAATGCATGAACTAAAAAAAGGAAGACAGATGTTTTTGTTGGATTAGTATGAAAGGATAGGTTTCTGAACACAGCGAGAAAGCCAAGCCCAGGTAGTAATGCCCAAGACAGCTTATATTCACTTAGCAGTCTGGCAAAAAAGTTATTTTGTTGGCTGATGTCTTATCTGGATAGTTTCACCTCTCAAAAAATGCTATGTGTAACAGAAAGAGATGGGAACAATGGCATTAATGATGCATGGAAAATGCAATGTGTTGGCAAGGAAATTGACATTAGTAGAGAACAAATTTCTTGATAAGTCTCGATTAAGTAGTAGTTTTGCACATGCGAAAGAGCAGTGAGTGTATAGCAACCAAAGATGTTTTTGCATCCAGAGAGAGGTTGTGTATGAGGCAGCCAATAGACAAGCAAGAACACAAAGAAAGAGTTTTCAAAGCATCACACTGTGATCTCATTCCTTTACTGTTGGCTTCCTTCCCAGAGAGGAACACACAGCAACACTGCTACATTTTGTGTTCACCTGAAAATATCACTAAATACAATAACTGATGGAAATGAATCTTCTGTGCATCAAAACTTATAGAGGCAAAAGCTTAGAAGTACCTGGGCTATAGCCTCGCACAACACCAGGGGGCACCATTTACACTGTGTTCTTTGGGAGGAGGGGTTTTCACTTAGGACACAGGGCTTGCTGATAGGAGGCCCACAAAATATTCCCATTCAGCCTCTTTCCTCCCTCAATAATCTAATTTTAATCATGAAGAATCCTTGGAGTACCACCCCATGCGATATTTGAGTGAACCAATTTTATCATTAAAAGAGAGGTATGCATTTTATCTAACAGAAATTGCAATATCCTTGGATTACTTTCCACAGGGTGGGGCTCTTATGGTGCTGTACGCTCAGCATACCCTAAAGATGTAGTTTCCATCAAATTTATACCGAAACAAGCAGGGCAGGAGGCCCACATATATATGGGTAGTGGAACATTAAAGATTCAACACTGCCTTTCTCTGTGCTGAATACCATTTAATGAGAAGTCTCAGAGGAAATATCCACATGCCCTGATTTCACAACTGGGAGCCTGGAAAACACAAGTAGGGGACAATTGAGCAGATGGATTGATATAATTAAAGGTATCGGGTTTTATGTTTTTTTAAAGACCCAGCTATGCAGGAGAAAAGGAGTCACCAGGAGGCTCAGTAATGCAACCATCCTGTGTGGGGTGATATTCACTTGTTCTCTTTCTTCTGGGGAATGGCTAACGTTAGCAGAACCCCGGCCACTGGCACTGGTAGTGTGGTCACATGGAGGAAGCACAGTAAGGAGCAAAGAGCCCCAGGTCCTTAGCCTATAACACTGCTCATCATCCCACCCCTGGACATGCTTTTGTCTCCACATAATCAGGGAGGGCCAGGGATCATCCTTGGGTCAGATCCTTCCTACAACCCCAGAGAATGAGAATAGTTGTGTGAGAAGCTTTGCAGTAACAGATTTCTTTAAAAGAAAAAAAGTATCAAATTCCTGACAATATTGACAACTTAATTAGGAAGATAGTGATAATTTAGTGAAAAAGCAAATGCTAATTGATAATGATAATTTTGTGAAAAAACAAATGGTATTTGAGATTGGATAGCACTTAATATGAATAGAATTTTTTTTCCTTTTTTTAAATAAAATAATTTTTTATTGGTGTTCAATTTACCAACATACAGAATAACACCCAGTGCTCATCCTGTCAAGTGTCCCCCTCAGTGCCCGCCACCCACTCACCCCCACCCCCCGCCCTCCTCCCCTTCCACTCCCCCCCTAGTTGGTTTCCCAGAGTTAGGAAAGACTACCATTTCTTTAGTTCTCATTTGATCTCCAAATTCCATCTTTCCTTCCTTTTTTTAGAGAGAGAGAAAGAGAGCATGCGCGTGACCACGTGTGCATCAGTTGTTGGGGGGCAGAGGGAGAGGGAGAAAAGAGAATCCCAAGCAGGCTCCACACTCAGCAGAGAATCCAATGCTGGGCTTGATCCCACAACCCTTGAGATCATGGCCTGAGCCAAAATCAAGAGTTGGATGCTTAACCAACTAAGTCACCCAGGCACCCCCACTTCCTATTGTATTAAATTATTTTATAATTTGCCTGTTTATATGTCCACCTTTCCTGCTACACTACAAACTCTGTCTTATTTGTGTTAGGATATCCCAATAGTGAGAATTGGATAAGGAACTGGAAAATTAGTATCTCCTGAGCACAGCATGGGATAGTTGGTTAATAAAATGTCTGATGCATAAATGAATGAATGAATCAATAGTACACAATTTCTAAGAAAACACCTTACACATAAAGTATAATGTGATCTATATAAGCTAAAATATCATTACCAATAAGCTTAAAAGCTTTAAAGACCAAAAAAACATCCCCCAAAGAATGAAAATATGACACTCAAGATTCAAGAAATTTTGTAGACGTTCTTGAGAGAGCACAAAACTTCATTTCATGGGCAAGTCCTTAGATTGATGCCATGGAAATTGATGCCATACTAGAAGATTCCTCCCTTTTAGCACATACCTCATTTCAGGCAAATGGTACTATCTATACCTACTTCTGATTTGAGCATGTCATGGTTACATAAAATGATTGCTACTCCAATAGTATTTGCTGATATGTTGAGTTCAGTGAAATCACTGGTAGTGAGAAGTGAGGAAACCTATCAACAAATTCTGTATGCAGATTTATTGTGTTTAGATCTTAGAACTGCAATAATAGAGAGTACTATTGGGGTTTCTTTTGATAAGTATTTGAATACCTACTATATACCTTGGAGGAAGTTACGTATTCTTACAAAACTACATCTTTTCTATTAAGGAGTTCTCAGCCTGGTGACCGGGGTCATAGTCTTAGAGACACCCCTCATGGTTTCTCAATTTGATATGCAAAGTTTGGCTGCCTAGTTGATGGCCTCTCCATTCATTGAGAGTCAGCATTTTAATTTGATTTGGAATAAGAACTGGTAAGCAGCACTTGGTTCTTCTAGTCTAGAAACCTTTTTTCTTTCTGTCCATTTTTTTTTTCCCTGAAATCTTTGTGACCTATTTACCTGCATTCTGTGCTTAGAAAGCAGGGCAACTTGTAGGCATCTAGTTAACGTCTGAGGAGCGTGTTAACAATAGTGTTTATTCGTATGGTAATTGTAAAATCTTATATTTTTAACTGCTTCAAAAATTGTTGAACATTTATACTCTCTGGGGCTATATTTATATCAATTTATGAAATCTTCATAATGAGAAAATTTCAATGATAGCTATAAACTTGGACTTTTCCATATAGAAGAAACACTGAGAAAATGATAGACATCTTTTTCTATCTGTTGCTTGAAAATAATTTTTACTTGTCTTGAGAAGGCTAATAATCATTTATTTGTGGCATAATATAGTAGACATGAGCCGGGGCTTTGGGAACTGAAAAACATGGGTTCAAATTCCAGCTTACTTAATAGCCACTTGTATTAATCAGGGCACACCAATTGCTCCAAGAAACAATCCCAATTTCTTTTTTTTTTTTAATATTTTATTTATTTATTCGAGAGAGAGAGAGAGAGAGGGAGGCAGAGACACAGGCAGAGGGAGAAGCAGGCTCCATGCACCGGGAGCCCGATGTGGGATTCGATCCCGGGTCTCCAGGATCGCGCCCTGGGCCAAAGGCAGGCGTCAAACCGCTGAGCCACCCAGGGATCCCCCAACAATCCCAATTTCTTAATGGCTACATGCAATAGAAATTTTTTTCCCTGTCACATTAAGACCCTATGGGGGGTAGTGGGAGCTGTGCTCCACATAGCCATTCAGGACCCAGGCCATTCCCTAGGACCTCTGGAGTCCTCTACTGGATCCTCTGTATCTGGCCAGCAACCGAGGGAAGAGAGAACATGCAAGGGATTGTATAGGAGAAATTTTTAGGGGCCAGTCCTGAAAGTTATCTCACTTTACCCATTTCCTGGGCCAGGATCAGTCACAGAGCTCTGCTTAAGCACAAGGCAGGATGGAAAATATGGTCCAGGAGGAGAAGAAAATAGGGTCTGGTAGACGCAGAACTAAATATCTCTGCCACACCGCTCCATCTCCCACCAGCCAAAATTTCATCATATTTAAAATGGTAAATTATACGTATTTCATAGAGTTATGAGGGTTCAATAAGATGTTTGTAAAGCATGAAGTAAATGCCTGACATGCAGCAGGTGATCAAAACATACTACTTCTTATTATGGCTGTTTTCCAGGAATTTGACTCCACAGCTGATTGAAATTTCTTAGGAAGCTAATCCCATTAAACTATGAAAGATACTGAAATAATTTTTCAATCAAACTAACAATATTAAGACTCTTCTGTTATCTCTATTTCTAGCCAGAACACATTTTCACGTTGACATTATGAATTAAATCATGTTTCTTTTACCCTTTGTCATTTTCCCCCCTCTAACCCTAATTCTCTAACTCAGGGTTTCTCAATCTTAGCACAATTGATATTTTGAGCCTGATAATTCCTCCTTGTGGGGACTGTCCTGGGCATTGTAGGATGTTGAGCAGCATCCCTGGTTTCTACCCTCTGGATGCCAGTAGCACCCTCATCCTCAGTAGTAACAAAATTGGTTCCAGACATTGCCAAATGTCTCCTGCTGGAGGTTAGGGGATCTCTCAGTTGAGAACCACTTTTTAATCCTTCGTTTAGCATCCTTTTACTCTGTTACCACATTGACTTATTGTGGGGAGGTCTGAATTTTAATTTAAAAATTTCAGCAATAGAGTGAAATAAGTCAATCGGAGAAGGACAAACATATGGTCTCATTCATTTGGGGAATATAAATAATAGTGAAAGGGAATAGAAGGGAAGGGAGAAGAAATGGGTAGGAAATATCAGAAAGAGAGACAGAACATGAAGACTCCTAACCCTGGGAAATGAACTAGGGGTGGTGGAAGGGGAGGACGGCGGGGGGTGGGGGTGAATGGGTGACGGGCACTGAGGGGGGCACTTGACAGGATGAGCACTGGGTGTTATTCTGTATGTTGGCAAATTGAACACCAATAAAAAATAAATTTATTATTTAAAAAAATTTCAGCAATAATATTCATCAGACATACACCTAAAAAGCCACCCTAAGAGTACTGACCGGTACTCACTGACAGTCTTCCTTTGCTTATTTATTTTCAGAATGGCAAAAACAATTTGAATCACTTCTGATACCTCTGTTGGACCCCTAACAATTTTCTCCCTATCTGGATTGACTTGCAAATTCTTTCACTGCTGTGGGAAGAAGAAATACTATATTAAGAGGCATGAGGTTGCTCCAGTTAATCCATTCAATTCATTGTTTTACTGAGCACCTACTGCTAGCTCAGCATACTGGGATCAAGCAATCCAATCATGCCATCTTGAACTTTTTACAGAGCTTATGGGAGCCATTTCAAATCTTCCAAACCAATGGCAAGTAAAGAGTCCCCAGGTCCCTACTGTAGCATTACAGGGGAAGGGGCAAGGGAGGAGAAGCCAGAGACTTCAAGTTCAAACTTAGACTGTGCTGCTTCCTGGTTGTATTGTTTTTTTGTTTGTTTATCTTTTTTTAAGATTTTTAAATTTTATTTATTCCTTTTTTTTTAAATGGGGGCTCAGAGAAAGCCTCTTTTTTTAAGATTATTTATTTATTTATTCATAGAGACACACACAGAGAGAGAGAGAGAGAGAGAGAGAGAGAGGCAGAGACACAGGCAGAGGGAGAAGCAGGCTCCATGCAGAGAGCCTGATTTGGGACTCGATCCAGGGTCCCCAGGATCATACCCTAGGCTGCAGGCGGTGCTAAACCGCTGTGCCACCAGGGCTGCCCTATTTTATTTATTCCTGAGAGACACACAGAGAGAGGCAGAGACACAGGTAGAGGGAGAAGCAGGCTTCCCGTGGGGAGCCTGATGCAGGACTCGATTCCAGGACCCTGGGATCATGACCTGACCTGAGCCAAAGGCTCAACCATTGAACCCCATTGTCCCCCTGGTTGTATCGTTGTGGGAAAATCCCTGAAGCACATCTGTTCCTCAGTTAACTACTGTGCACAGTGAGGAGAATAATGCCTCCTCATAGAATGTGGGAGGGAAGTGAGGGGAGTTTTGAGAACACTCAGCATTTAGCATACACTCAATGAATGTGAACCGGATCGGAATCAGAACACCGTCATTAATATCCTCCCGATGTTCGCTTCCCTTGCGTTAGCTCCCCTGGCCTCACCATGTCCAGGATCACGTGGACTGTTTAGGGCAAAGACTACAAGGTAAATACAGACACTTACTGTCCTTATAAAACACCCACCTGCTTCCCTAACACATACACTTGGAAAGTGTGGATGAGGATGGCATCTTTTGTGTAGATAATATTTGGATCATTGTGGAGAAAACAGATCAGGGGTTGGTTTTCCTATGTCTTATGTATATATCAGTTTATGCAGTAAGTCAATAAATCAGTAACTATATCAGGTCCTCAATACCTAATATCTCCTTAGCGAAGTCAATCAGGCCAGAGGATCGAGGATATAATGTAAATTGGTTTTTTTTTGTTTTGTTTTTTTTTAAATTTCCCTTCGAAAATAATTCCCAAACCCAGTTGACTGATGCCTGGCTGGTGGTTTTGCTTTCTTATGAGTATTTCTGGAATCATTATAGGGGACTTATACCTGGAATGTGCAAGGTCATTGGAATCTTCCCAGAGGAGGTGTGGACCAGAAAAGGAGGCAGAGGCACCCCCTGGCCTGGTTAGTAGGTGGTGGGTGAGGAGGGGATAAACAAATGAGCATCGCTGAAGGGAGCAAAGGAAAACTGTGGGCTCAGAAACCAACCAGGCCAGGCCCTCAAGACCAGAGTTTATCTTCGACTCTTAAAGACGGTGTGAAGAAGCAGGACTGGAGCAGCACAAACAAAAGCCGTCCTGGCATCCTGTCTCTGCAGAGGGCTGCTGTCTTTCCCCCGGAGTGACCAATGCCCCTGAAGCACCACATAAACAAGTCTCTTTACCAAACATGAACCAGGGGTCGAAATGGATCCCCTCGCCCTCTTGTGCTGGCACCACTTTGCGGTCGGTGATAAGAGGGATCTCCGGTCACCAGGGATGTTCTTGTGGTTAGGGAACGATGGGGGCCAGCAGGCTCACCGCGGCACCAAGCCTGGTCCCTTGGGTCTGCTGGCTTTGCTGACACTTTGGGCAGAGCTCCCCCGCCACCCCCCAGGATGGCGACTGCAAACTCAAGCCAGCGCCCAGGAGCAAGGGTCCTGGCTTGAACAGCTATTAATTAGGGTAATGATTCCCAGGGCTGCAATTACAAACCCAAAGATCCACTTAGCATCTCTTCTTGAATCTCCTGTTTCTGTAATGCTCATGTCCCTAAAAGATTCATTTGCAACCACTTACTGATTGCATTTACTCCGGTATATTGTTTCGGATGGACGGACGGAAAGCCGATACGGAATATTGACCTCAGCAGCATCCTGTGATTACTCGGGCTGCCCCAGCTATCATTAACCACCCCACTTTATTTTCTGAGTGCCACAAACACTGCTGGTGACAGATCTGTGACCTTTCCCCTAGAAATGTTATGAACCGAATGTGCTGCAGAAATGACAGGAGGGATGGGTGTCAAATGGCTGTTTAAATGCTACGTCAGCACCCACAGCTACGGTCTTGGGTTCTGACGTTAGAGGACATTTGGGTGGGGGGCTGTTTGCTCTCCACCTGAAGGAAATAACCAAAAATCAAGCAAGAAGAGTGGAAGCTATAGGCCATCCCCTGCCTACAAAAAGAGACACCTTAAGCTAGCGCTCAGGAGTCTTACCTTTTTTACTATTTTATTTTAAATCGGAACAGAAATCTCAGTTTAAGTCATCAAAAACAAAACAAAACAAAACAAAACAAAAAAAAAACAAACCCACCCAAAAAGCCAAACCCACCCAGATTCAAAGTATATTTTGAGCATACAATTGAAAATGCAATTAAATAAACACTGCAGAATTCTCTTATAATCTGATGGTACGTATATTTAGGTCAAATGAACAAATCCAAGTATTGTAGGTCAAATAATGATTCCTGGACCTTGAGAACTGCACGCAGGGGAAGAAGCTGTGTCCCTGGGTTAAGCAAGAGTGAATCCAACTCCCTCCTCCTGCCCCACACCTACACTGAGTAACTTCCCAAAGAGTTTCCCTAGGACCTGTTCTTACAAAAAGGCTGAATCCTGGCTGCACATTAGGCTCAACTAGGGAGGTTGTAAAAGGTACCAGTGTCAGGGCTGACCCTGGACCCTCTAAATCGGAACTCTATGATGGGACCTAGAAATTGACATTTTCTGCAAGGCTTCTGGATGATTCTGATGAGCAGCCCTGCTTGAAAGCCACCACTGTCATTACAGGGATAGAAAGTTGCCACTCGGGTTGAAATTAAGAGGGTCTGATTTAATCTATTGAAAGAACTCGCTATTTTCTTGTTAGAGAAAATAGTGAGGAAAAAATGAGAAAATTCTACAAATGAAAAATACCTGATGGAAATCCTTTAAAATAAACGAGGACAGTCCAAACTGCCAATCCTACAAGTAAGATTTCCCCCATGTAGTGGATTTACTTAAATATAGTACAAGTAGGTATCAATTTAGCCAAAGACCTTAATCTTTAGAATCTGTAGAGGTTCTACCTGTACTCGGCTGTGGTTTCTGGAGGAGATGAAAGGAAAGAAAATAAGAGAGATAGAAATTGGATTTTGAAATTCTACGGCAAATAATTTCATGGCTTATGCTCTGGCACGGGGGCAAAGTATTTAAATGCTATCAAATGTTTAAGTTGCAGTAATTCAGAAATTGTATACTTTCAAAAAGTTATGGCCATCTGTCAAATACAGTAAATGCAGGGAGAAGAAGAATAGCATACAGGCTTAAGCCCACGAGGTCGTCTCCCTTTTAACATTTATATCCACAAATTAATACTGAAATCTGAGGGACATTTCCCACCCAGCAGAAAAGAAGAGTCATCTTCACCTTTTTGTACCAGAACATACTTCTCTGACCACAGAAACGACAGTGCTTGCTTTTACAAAATTGGAAGAGAAAGGGAGGAAACAGACAATTTCTGAATGGTCCATTTCTAGGAAGGTATGAATTTGCCATTCTGCTAACATGCTCTAGGTTGGTGAGGTGTGGATCGGAGTTTGGAACCCCACCCCCCACCCCAAAACCCAGTGTAAGGTAAAAGCTTTACATTCAGTGCCCTTGCTCCTTTTGTGTACATTTTGGAGGTTCTTTCCTGGACGTGACCTAGACAATGCAGAACTAAGCGGAAGTTGCAAGGCTGCTTTGAAATGTGCGGTTAGATTGTATTTGTGAGCGTTTGATGTTCTTCTTTAATAACCTCAAGTAAAAGGCTGAATGCATTCAACAACAGTAGCTGAAAAAAGTGCAATGAGTCATATTATAGGAAAATGGAGAAAAGGATACAGGACTCTCCACTGAACACAATCCTATATTGTAGGCAATCTGTGATAACACACTTTTCATTTCAGCTCAGTCCCATAAAATTACCACTAACATTACAACTCATGCAGAACACAGATAAATGTAAAAATGTCACAGAATTCTTCCAGATGGGACTTTTAGTTCCACTAGATCACCATCTACTTTTTTACTTGTCTAATATTTCATTACAACCTTCCATAAGTTAATTTTCTTTCCACTGACCATGTAAATCACAAATCAATTTTCATTTAAAATGCCTGACTACAGATTGCTCCTGAAAGCTCAGAGCATATGCTTCAGTGAACTTCTCCAACATCCTTAATGTACATTAGAAAAATGTTGTGTTTTTAAAAGTATTTTTAAAAGAAGAATTAATTTTACATTAAAATCTGGCATGAGACCCGAGGCATCCTATTTTCCTCCTAAAATGCAGATGTAGTTGGAAGGCATGAAGTCACATGTGGTCAAATTCTGACATGACAAAACCGACGAATCTGGCAACATTTTAGACCCGCAAAGAGTACAGCACATTTGCTAAGGAACACACGTGGGCACACGTATGTATTACATACAGAGGTGTGTGGCTAAATTGTCTAGTTTTAAAAAAGTAAAATTATAGGTCAAATTTTAGATAAAGTCTTTGGATCTTTCATCTGGGATTATTCCGCAAATGTTTCAATGTGGCAATTTTGCCTGGATGGGAAGGTGCAGTGCAATCTGGGTTTCTCATTAATGGAGAAGAAGGAGTTGAAACTCAGTGCACTGAGATTTTCTTAGAAGTATTCAGATCGGGGCACCTGAGTGGTTCAGTGGTTGAGCATCTGCCTTCGGCTCAGGTCGAGATCCTGGGGACCTGGGATCGAGTCCCCGATCGGGCTCTCTGCAGGGCCCCTGCTTCTCCCTCTGCCTGTGTCTCTGCCTCTCTCTGTGTGTCTCTCATGAATAAAATAAAAAATCTTAAAAAAAAAAAAGAAATATCCAGACCAAACAGGCCATCATATGCTTTTTGCATGAGAATGTAAAATATCCTGATTAAAACAATAACATGGGAGGGAGTTGTGCAGTTATAGACAAAAACATCATTATGAAACAGGCCTCTTTTCAGGTCTTAGCTCCTTAATTAAACGTTTATTACTTTAGTGATATTCTGAATTGAAGAGATTGTTTTTTTTTACATGTGGTAATATTCCTAATTTCTCCCAAGAGCCTGTGAAACTCAAAGTGCTTTAAAGTTGTTGTTTTTTTTTAAGCCTTAAGTGAAATTTTTAAACATTTTTATGTGAACATAGTATTGAAATATTTCAGGTGAAAAGTGCTTTGATTTCTCATGTTTAAAATGTAGTTGACAGAAGACTGGAAATAAGTATATCACATGGTCACATAATATTCTAGAACATTCAGGAGGCAAGAACCAACATGGAAGTCTGTCCCAGGTCTCAGAGACAACACTGCACTTACCGATGCAGTCACATTTACTGAGAGACACCCAGAATTTCTGAAAAGCTGTGATGGTGGATGGGCCTGTTCTTTTTCTGTACCATGTGAGTAAATCTACTCTGTGATAGACTCTTGGGACTGATCAATCAGTATCATTTTTCAGTAGCAGGGATGGCTTTTTTTGTTTGCTTATATTTCAGAATATTAATGACTCTCCTGGCCAATAGTTATATATTCAGGTTGCTAGTCGGGATAGCGTAAGGCATGTATTTGTGGTTCTAAGATGTTTGTGCTGAGACCCTTGCTAACTTCTGCTCTATATCCTCTCTTCGTCCCCACGAAGCAGGTACTTCAGCTGAAGACACACCTGAGCACGACCCTGGCCAGGAACGCCGATGGCTGGATGATTTCCACCGCTACTTTTCCTATTTTTAATTCTCGTTTAAGTGAGGAGATGCAATAACATTAGTGTTTTGAACTGCAAATACTCTCAGAGCAAGCAAGCCCCTGGCAGTTGGAAGAGCACTACCTAGGAAACACACACCTTTCTGATTGGAATTTGGCCAGACGTTTAATGCTATTTTATGAGCCACTCATTAATCTCCCGAAAAAGTAGGCAATATGGTTTTATGAGCACCAATGACTTTATGATTTTGAGGTGCTTTTGTACACCTGCTCTTTCCTTTGAGGCGAGCTTATCCTGTATTTTGCTCTCCCCCGGAGTGGAGGGCTGACTGTGCGGATTATGAAAATGATAAACAGGACAAAACCTGTTGGTAAAGTGTAACTCTGCTAAGTGTAGTCTACGCTTTCTTCTTACGATTTTTTATTTATTCATTTGAGAGAGAGAGAGAGAGTCAGAGAGAGGCAGAGAGAGGTGGAGAGAGACGGAGAGAGCACAAGCAGGAGAGGGGCAGAGGGAGAGGGAGAAGCAGACCCCCCTGCTGAACAGGGAGCATGACACCGGGCTAGATCCCAGGACCCAGAGACTATGATCTGAGCCAAAGGTAGACGCTTAATCATCTGAGCCATCCAGGCACCCCAAGTGTAGTTCACACTTGACAAACAATGCCATCTATTGCACATGAAGAGGCACCAGAAATGTCTATGAAATATATTAGGCACGTAAGATTGGACAGAAATGGTAAAGTGGGGAATAAGCTTACTTCTTAAAATATAACTTGAAGCCTTCAGTAATAAAAATTTAGACTAGAGTAAAACAAGAACTAGAGCATAGCATTTACTAGAAAAATAAACACCATCCTTTAAAGGATTTGAGAGTGGTTTTTACCAGACCAAAGCATGGACATGGTACAAACATTTGTGGCATTCAAAACGGAAAATAAAGCAATGCCCTGGCCTGAAGGAAATTCTTATGATTCAGAAAGGTGCTTAGCTAGCTCTCCAAGGTAGGGAACCTTTCAAGATTGAGAAAAATGCCACAAAGGAAAAGAGAACTATTGTCTAGGCCCTGAATCTCTTCAGAGGGTCCTTCCAGTGGATTCCAACAGTCAGTATCCCAGTGAGTGGGCCACTGCTTGAAAATCTTCTTCAAGGAAAGCTTTCATTTTATCTATAGGTAAATATATCGGTATATGAATATATCCATATATGCATATATGTTTTTAAGACTTTATCTATTTATTCATGAGAGACACACAGAGAGAGGCAGAGACACAGGCAGAGGGAGAAGCAGGCTCCCTGTGGGGAGCCTGATGCGGGACTCGATCTCAGGACTCCGGAATCATGCCCTGAGTCAAAGGCAGATGCTGAACCACTGAGCCACCCAGGTACTCCAAATATATTCTTTGTTTAGTGAAATCTTTAATTGTAATGGAAGTCAATAGGGAACGAACTTTGCACTGAAGGAATTTCTTTTGTGACAAATATTGCTAGTGTTCACCTCTATGTGTAACACAGTTGTATGTACCTGAAAATGTGAGTCCAACTGCAATTTTACCTATAATTGTACCTATAATATTTACCATTTGCAGACCATGAAGCAGAAATAAGGCAATTTCTGAAGTGTACATTTTCTCCTTAGGTTATTTGGTTATTTGGAATATACCTAAATGTGATTAAGCAATATCAGGAGAAGTCAGTGGGTAATTAATTGTTGTCTCAAAAATGCTTCTTCAGTGACAATGAGATACCACTTCGTACCTGTTAGAGAATTATTATCAAAACATTATAAGAAATAAAAAACAGAATTTGGCAAGTATTGGAGAAGATGTGGAAAACTGTAACCCTGTGCATTGTTGGTGGGAATGTAAAATGGTGCATTTGCTAAGAAAAATGGTATGGCGACTCCTCAAGCAGCTAGCGTAGAATTACCATATGATCCACCAATTCTATTTTCGGGCATATACCCCAAAGCATTGAAAGCAGGGGCAAATAGATTATTTGTACACCCACATTCATGGCAGCATTATTTAGTGTAGTCAAAAGGTGAAAGCAACCCAACTATCTATTGACAGATGAATGAATAAACAAAATGTGGTATATACTTACAATGGAACATTATTCAGTATTTAAAAGGAAGGAAATTCTGACACGTGCTACAACATGGATGAATCTTGAAGACACTATGCTAAGTGAAATAGGCCAGTCACAAAAGGACAAATGCTGTATGATTCCACTTAATGAAATGCCCATAGTACTCAAATTCATAGAGCCAGAAAGTAGAACAGTGGTTGCCGGGGGTAATGGAGTTATTCTTAATGGGGACAGAATTTCAGTTGTTAGAGATGAAAAAGTTGTAGAGATGATTGCATGATCATGTGCTTAAATCTATTTAATGCCCCTGAATAGGGGTTAAAGTGGTAAATTTTATGTTACATACATCTTAACCATAATAATAATAATAATAAAAACAAGGGAGGAGGAACATAGGATCTGGGAGTGTTACAAAGATTGCTTCAACTGTATTTGTAAGATTTTAAAGAAGCAATATGAAGCAAGAAGGGAAAATGTTAGAATTTGATAGAACACAGGTACGCAGGTATTTACTGTATTCCTCTGTTATGGTTTGAATATTTCAAAATAAAAATATTAGGAATTTCTAAAATGCAGAATTAATTCAGAATTAATTTCACATCTTTAATAGATGCAAAAATGCATTAAATTAATAAATTAAAATTTATTTTAAAATAAAAAATGCAAAATATCCTAAAAATAGAAACCGAAACTATCTTCTATGTTTTTCTGAAACCAAGAAATTTCTTAATTTATTTGCGATCCTTGCTGGTTACTTATTTTTGAGATGAAACTTCAGCTGAATAATCTTGGGCATCCACACAGAATTTGGTTTATTGAATAAGAACCACAGAAATAACTATCACCCAAGAATATCCCAGAAGGCTACAATATTAGTATTTGCTCTCTTTCTAAAAGTTTCCAATAATTCCACAAAGATTGCTTAAAGATTTCTGAAAGTTCCAGAAAAAAAAATTCAATTTAAATCACTACTAAATTTGGGATGCCTGGGTGGCTCAGTGGTTGATTATCTGCCTGTGGCTCAGGGCGTGATCCCAGGGTCCTGGGATCAAGTTCCACATCAGGCTCCCCACAGGGAGCCTGCTTCTCCCTCTGCCTGTGTCTCTGCCTCTCACTGTGTCTCTCATGAATAAATAAATAAATATTTTTTAAAAATCACTACCAAATTTAATTGAATGCTTGAAATGTTTAGGAATCATCTATCTGCTGAGGATTAATTTTTCAGACTTGAGCCACCTAGAGAAATTGATAAAAGGGGGAGGAAGAAACTTTTCATGAAAAAAATATCTAAATATTTTTTCAGTCTAACTGACTATAATGGACAACCTTCTTGTTTCCAATATATAGAAATTATGCCTAAAATATGTCAAAAATGTGGATATACAGGCAGAAATGGAAACCCTTAGGCATCAGAAATCAAGAATAGCAAGACCACTAATTGACACCTTGGCCCTTTGAAGATAGACATGGGTTAGGCCTGGTCAGCCTGAGGCTGATGTTTGGCCACCAAAATAGGGACAGGATCTGAAGCTTTGGGCCCATGTGAGAATAGCTGTTTGAACTGAGCCCCTTCTAAAAATTCAGAACCATGAAACGGCTGCCCCAACAGTGAAAAGAGATGAGGTGAACCCCATTCACTAGCCCAAGGAATTAAGAAAAAGATGTTTTTTTTCTGTTAAAAGCCTCAGGTAGGGAAAATCATATATGCACATACTTCCTAATATAGTCAAAATTTATACTATGTCTGTGGTGCAGATATCTCCAAGTAAAGAGATAATTTATGAAACCTGTTGGGCATTTGGCACAAGCAGATAAATATTTAGTAATACTTATACAATCCAAAGTTTAAAGGACTTCATAGAAAAACTACTTGTATTTCAAGTGAGTTCAAAACAAAAAAAATTCTTACCACATATAGACATATTACACTATGAGTAGGAGAATGGCAGCAATCTTTAACTAGCTCCTCATGTACTTAAGCTAAAAAGCAGTCTGAAGAAGATTATAAAATGAACATATTGAAAGTCACTAAAAAGAACCTAGGAAAAACAGAAACCATAACGGAAAAAAGATATAACTTCTAGTAGTGAAAAATACAGTCTTTAAAATGAAAAATTAAAAGTGAAACATAAGGTTAAACATAAGTGCAGAGAGAATTAGAAGACTGGATGATCAATCTAAGGAAATTACATAAAAAATGCAGCACAAAATATAATGAGAGAAAATATGAAAGGCTCAGGACATGAAAGACAGTGGACATGTAATAGGAGTTCCTGGAGAAAAGGACTGCAAGGCTGGAGGAGAAGAAGTAATGACTGATATGTCAGGAATCCCAAGTGCCAAAGCAAGGTAAATAAGAATAAACTCATTTTAAGGTTTTTCACAGTATAACTGGTGAATTCCATAGACAAAGAGAAAAATCTTAACATCAGACATGATTTTAAAAGGAATTTTATCTGTGAAGGAATGACAATTTAAATTGACAATATATGGGGCACCTTGGTGGCTCAGTGGTTGAGCATCTGCCCTTCAGCTCAGGGCGTGATCCCGGGGTCCTGGGATCGAGTCCTGCATTGGTCTCCCCTCAGGGAGTCTGCTTCTCCCTCTGCCTCTCATGAATAAATAAATAAGATCTTTTTTAAAAAAAACTGACAACATATTTTTTATCAGCACAAAATAGAGCCCAGGAGATAATTTCTTCATCTGCTGAAAATATTAACTATGAACCTAGAATTCTAAATCTAGCTAAATTGTAGGAAATAAAGACAAAAGGGGCATTTTAAACAAATGAAACTCAGTTTATCATTCAAAGACCTTCTTAAAAGAATCAGAAAGCTCTGAAAAGAAGGAATAGGTTAAAAGACATAATGAAGTGTAAAGAATTTTGCAAAGATAATGAAAGCTAAGACAGACTGTGAATGCAACAGTATAAAGAATAACTACGATCCCTGGGTGGCGCAGCAGTTTGGCGCCTGCCTTTGGCCCAGGGCGCGATCCTGGAGACCTGGGATCGAATCCCACATCGGGCTCCTGGTGCACGGAGCCTGCTTCTCCCTCTGCCTGTGTCTCTGCCTCTTTCTCTCTCTCTGTGACTATCATAAATACATAAAAATTTAAAATAAAAAGAATAACTATTGCTGGAGGGTAGTAGGCTAGAAGATGGAAGGAGGTGATCAGAAAGTTGCAATGTTTTTTAGGAGGAAAGATGAGCATACTGATATCACACCTTAAAACACATGTTCCAAACATATAGGTAACAAACAAAAGAATAAAAATAGATGTTTAACTTCTAATTCAAGAAAAAAAAAAAAAAACAACAAATCCATTAGAATGCAAGAAAGGAGAAAAAGGGAAGAAAAAGCATGATGAAAAAAACCCACAAAATAAGATGATCGGAATAAATTCTATGTGATTTTTTTAAAAATTGTATTTATTTATTCATTATAGACATAGAAAGAGAGAGAGAGAGAAAGAGAGAGAGAGAGGCAGACACACAGACAGAGGGAGAAGCAGGCTCCATGCAGGGAGCCCGATGAGGGACTCAATTCCGGGACTCCGGGATTGCGCTCTGGGCCAAAGGCAGGCCCAAATCACTGAGCCGCCCAGGGATCCCCTAAATTCTAATAATTACTATTTACATGTATCAACATGGACAAACATCAAAAGCAAAGTGTTGAAAGAAAGAGGCAAGATACAAAAATATATCTAGAGTATGCTACCATTATGTAAAATCTTAACACAACCAGAATACTACTATATATTTATAGTAAACTCTATACTGTATATTTCATGTACATATGCATACAAAATATATATATAAAACCACATATATTTAGTAAATTTATAAACATTACATGCACTGGCAGAGTAGTGGTTATTTCTAGGAGGGGTAATGCTCTGGAATGACTAGGGGGAGGAAGAGGAGGATTTTAGCATTATTTAAAATATTTTGTTTTTTAAGATAAAAGATTTCAAGCAAAGGTGGCAAAATGTTAATAGTTGTTAATTCTAGATCATTTTATTGTGTATATATATATTTTTCTCTGTAGTTCAAAGTACAAAGTATAATAATTTTTTAAAAAGAAAGAATTTTAGATTCTGATCACTGGAAGTTGTTACAAAAATTATATCTTTTTTTAAAAAAAGATTTTATTTGTTTATTCATGAGAGACACACAGAGAGAGGCAGAAACATAGGCAGAGGGAGAAACAGGCTCCCCAAAGGGAGCCTGATCTGGGGACTCGATCCCACACAGGATCATGCCCTGAGCCGAAGGCCGATGCTCAACCACTGAGCCACCAAGTGCCCCTATATCCTTTATATATATACAAATAAAAATCCCAAGCAGTTCCTAAACTACAGCAGAAAACCTACAAAATTTATCTTTATTTTTGTCACCAAATCAGATCTCTTGTGATTTTTCTGCTTTAGGGTCCAAAACTTAAGTGTATGCTAATTATTTTCATTTTAAATGGACACAACTTTTAGTTAGTGCCACATGTATATGGGATTTGGGGTGCTTCTCCAGACTGGGCCCATGCTATCTAATAGAAATACAATGCAAGCCATAATGTGAGCCACATACATCATTTAAAATTTCCTAGTATCCATATTTAAAAAAATAAAAAGGAACAAGTGAAATTAATTTTCATAATATATTCTATTTGACCTAATGTATCCAAAATATTTTCTCAACATTTTACCAAGATAAAAACACTGACACGATACTTGCAACTGTGTGGATTTTACATCTATAGTGTGTGGCCATTTGGACTAGCCACGTTTCAGAGGCCCCATAGCCACATGTGGTTCACAGCTATCATCTTGGACTTTGCAACTGTGGGTAATAAAAGTATTTTTGTTTGTGGTTTTGCTTTCCATAGTTTCTGTTACCCACAATCAGCCACAGTCTGGAAGCAGATGATCCTTCTTCTGACATGACGTCACAAGTTCAATAGTCAATGGTCAGTGGTCTGATACTACGTTATGGGGCCTACATCATTCATCTCACTTTATCTCATCCATCACATAGTATTTTCACATCTCAGTCAGCACAAGAAAGACAAGCACGGTACGATGAGATATCATGAGAGAGAGAGACCACATTCACACAATTTTTATTACAACACAATATATTGTTATCATTGCTGTGTTTTATATTACTATTGCTGCTGATCCCTTATGGTGCCTAATTTGCAAATCAGACTTCACCATAGGTATGTACATATAGGAAAAAGCGTTGAACATACAGTGGTTGGTACCATCACATTGAATCCTTAAACAACACTGTAAAATACCTGAGGAAAGTGGGTCTCAGAGATCGGAGCACCCTGCCCAGGTCAAAGGACTAGCAAGCTGTAGGGCTGGATTTAAACCAGGCCAGAGGACCCCCAGCTTACTCTGTTAACTGTGTCCAACAGTTGCCTCTGGGCCAAGACTTTCTCCCGATCAAGCGTCTCTTGACCATTCAGCTTCTATATTCACCAAGCACCTCGAATCTTATTATCAACCAGGCGTGAGAGTTTTTCAGTTGGGTAAGCGCCCCTCCCCCCCAATCTGGTCCCAGAAATGGTGCCAAGCACACCTCTCTTTTTTCCATCTCCTATCAAGGGGCGGGAAAATAGGATCTAATATTTGCTCTGACTCCGCATCTCTTCAAAATGAGGCAAGACGCAGGAGAGCAGCACCTTGCAAAAGAAAGGGACAGGCTGATAGCATTCAGCTCGGCACGCTCTAGCATTTTCCATCCTTTTGTCTATATCCATTGTTCGACTACTTGACAAACTTCTATTTCTATCCTCTCCATAAAAGTCTCCCTAGTTGGAGAAGTCGTGCACCTTTCATGGTTTCATAATAAACTGGAGGTGAGTACCAGTACGGAATCAAAGGAAATAAAACTCTAGTTGCTGCTGCTGCGAGGGCTGCCTTTTGAACGTGGCTTATACAATATTTCATCTGTGCTGACACCTTTCACTCTCAATTATTTGGCTGCTGTCAAAACAAATCAATCAAATTATAGCACTGTGTCTTCATGTTACCATTCCATTGTAAGTTAGCGACATTAGCTTTGAAATATATAGAAGTATAAATTTTATCTCTATTATTTATTTAATGCAACTTTCTCCCATGTGAGTTATTTTCCAAACACAGCAAACTCAAATTATCTTATGTCAAATGTTGAGTATATATATGTTGTGCTAAGAATTTCTAAAATAATGGCACACAGGGGAACCGAGATGCATAAGAATGTTTTAATGGGCCTGCGTATTTGTGCTAATTCTGATCTGGTGACAAATGGCAAATGTACTAAGGTTTTTTGTTTTGCTTTTTTTTCTTTAAGTTTTGGCTAGAAATTTGGTGAGCATGGTTGATTAATATAATTGGGGAGATGATGACGCTAAACCAAAGGAAACGGTAACATGGAACCAAAAGACATTCGGAGGCTAATCTCGCTAGCAACAAGACATGATTTCCCCCAGATAAACAATTTCCAAAAAATAAAATTCTATTATCTAAACTACAGTTTTTCCCAGGCACAGATCTCCTCTTCTAGCCATACCCCAGCACCAGGGCCAAGCACAACATGCTGCTTCCCCTACCCTGCCTGACTACAGTGGGCATGACCCAAAGTGCATTAAAAAGAAGAATGGCAGGGGGATAAAAGACTCAAACATTTTCATTTTGAGATTTTAAGACTACAACTACGTTTTTAAATAATAGATTTAAATCAATGGAGTTACTTTTTCAGCAAAAGAGCAACACTGTTGAAGCTTTTATGTACACGCTCTTAAAATAGATTCTTTATACACGGAAACTTGGCATGTCTTCAGAAGATAAAGAGCACACTGGCAGATACAATTTGTTGGCTCCTTCTCGTGGCACTCTGGCTATGTAAGGGGTAAGCAATAACCAAAAGTCTCCAATGTGAATGTGTAGATTATGTCCAATGGAAGAATCTAAACACGAAGAATCGCAGAAGCCCCAGGCTAAGCTGGTACAGAACAATCATGCATGTTGGGAGCTCTCCCTCCATCTCTGCTGTGCCTACATCTTGCTCTTCCAACGGCTTGAACTGCATTCCTTCCCTAAACTCTTCTTCCTCAGAAATTTCTTCCTTCCCTGGCTTTAGTCACATACGTTGATGGCTTCTACAATATGCTCTCCAGGTCAATCCCATTCTGAGCTTTATTTATTTTTTATTATTTTAAAGATTATTTATGTATTTATTCATGAGAGACACAGAGTGAGAGGCAGAGACACAGGCAGAGGGAGAAGCAGGCTCCCCATAGGGAGCCTGATGCAGGACTCGATCCCAGGACCCCAGGATCATGTCCTGAGCCAAAGGCAGATGCTCAACCACTGAGCCACCCAGGTGTCCCCCATTCTGAGCTTTAGATCTGTGTACCTCCAACTAGCTACTGGTTTCTCCATTTACAGTTTCCACAGGAAATGAACTTACGTGTCCAACTAAACTAACCATCTCCCTCTCTTTTCTCTTATCCTTCTACATTCAATCCATCACCAAGTCTTACCAAATGCACCTCGTTAATGTTTCCTAAATCAGTCCTCTGCTTTTCATCACCACCACCAGGACCCTTTCTCCCCTGGATGACTACAGTAGCCTCTTTCTTACTCTAGACTGGAGTGCCTACCACAGTGCCTGGCAAAGAGTAGATGCTTAGGGAGTGTTTGTGAGATCGATCAATCAATCTCTGCACAGCTCAGGGCAGGAAATGAGGTTTAGCTTTTCCCTGGAGGGGCTGAGAAATAATAGCTGTGACCTCTCACTGGAAATCTGCCCTGCAAGAATCACACACATAAGAGAAGACAGGGCTTGCTTGGCGAGCCTTACTTCTTCATTCTCTGAAGGGTGGGCAGAGGGGAATGGGGACCAACTCCCATCACCTTATTTTCAACACCGCCCCTCCCTGCTCCCTTTCCACTTCCCTCAGACACGCAGTAGACTTCTTTATTTTGGTTCCAGAGGAAATCTGAACCCATAATCCCAGTTCCCTCTCATCCTTGGTAATGGAGTGAGACTGAGAAGCGTTTGGAGCACAGTCTTTTCCTTTGTCTGTGTTCAGTGCCATTCCAGGGACAGCCATGTTGGAAAAGAGCTCTGATGGCTTGCCTTGGAATACAATCCAGTTTGCACATGCTAGTGTAGACACATCGCTGCATACCATCAAGAGCCCTGATGGATTTACAGCCTTATTATGTACAAACTGGGGATCACATTACTTCCCTGCCTTTTGCTTTGAAAATAAATGCTTTGGCTTTGCTTTGACATTTATGTGGCAGCTGGAAACCATTATCCTTTGACAATGCTTTATTCCATTGACAGTATCTCTTAAATACACAGTATACTAGTCATACTCCTCATTCATGTGCTTCCAGTTTAATCCATACCCCAGTGCCTCAGTGACGCCTGCTTCAAGGATAATGTACTGCAGAACAGGCTCTCCAGGTATTTTAAATAAAAAGTCTGAAGCCTTGGAGATACGGAGGTTTGAAAAACTGCAGGAGTAAGACACACGCAACAACTTTCATAACTTCTTTATGGTGGATTTGGTATTATTGTATGGTGTGTCATGTGGGGCTCCCCTGAATAACACTGCAAATATGAATTTATGCACTAGATATTTTTAATATTGGACTTTGTGACAGCAAGCCACCTATCAGAGGCTGAGAAATCATTGCATCCTAAAAGCCACAGTCCATTCTTCTTGTTTCTGCGGCAGGTGCTGCATTGACCTTTCTGTGAGTGGTATTAGGCCTTCTCTCTCATGTCCATGATGCCCCTGGGGATGCAACTTTCTGAGTGCGGGCATCACTAGAATAGCGCAAGAGTAATTCATTAGGAAAAGCAGCACACATGGCCACCTACTGTTTTCTTCCTCAAGAATGATACCAGAATGCTCAGCACACGTTTCAACCCCTCACCCACTCCCTGACAATAAATTCTCCTTTGATCAATAAAATCAGGCACATTTAAAGGCAATTTTACTGGTATTAAAGATGGCTCATACATAATGAATGCATAGAGTTGCTTTGTGGTTGTATTGTTAATTTGAGAATTAATCCACTTTGAGTTGAGGGATGCTTTTTTTAAAAAGGTGGTTAGAAGGTCAAGACAGCAGACCTATAGACTTCACCTTGTCAATGCTAATAATGAGGCTTTGGATATGACTTTTAACCTGAATGAATACAAAGTATTCCGATTTTGGAATAACACTTATTAATGAAGAAATTTTAAGAAGGAAAGCCATCACCCATAATTTCTTACTGTCTAGGGTCTACCAGTAACCCTTTGTTATATATTGTATTTCTCTTTTCCTCTCTCTGCGGGGTTTGTGCGTGTGTGTGTGGCGGGGGGGTGGGGCGGTAGTTTCTTTCAAACAGCTGGGATCAAATTGTGTGCATGTGAAATCTTTATTATTTTAGTTTGCTTGTGCATCTGAGAAATAGAGCCATTAACACTTTCTTAAATGGGAGAACCTGAATCTCTCAGCTTTCCTTAGCTTTTATTTCATTGACAGTTTTGTACTCACATTTTCTTTTTTATGTTTTAACATAAGTTGGTATTTTATTGGTAATTTATGAGCACCACACCACCTGCTTCCCTTTTAAAAAAAATTGAGATACATTTTACATACAGTAAAATTCACCCTTTCTAACATCCAGTTTCATACTTTTTTAAAAGTTTTTTTACTTATTTATTCATGAGAGACACAGAGAGAGGCAGAGACATTGGCAGAAGGAGAAGCAGGCTCCATGCAGGGAGCCCGATGCGGAACTCGATCCCAGGACCCCGGGGTCACGCCCTGAACCGAAGGCAGATGGTCAACCACTGAGCCACCCAGGCGTCCCCAGTTTTATAAGTTTGACAAACACATGGATTCATGTTACCACCACCATGATCAAGACAAGAGAACTGTAACATCAGTCTTCCAAACTCCCGGGCACAGGGTTATAGTCAACTCTTCCCAGCTCCCACCCCTGGTCACCACTGATCTCTTTCTGTCCCCATAAGTCTGCATTTTCCTGATGTTACATAAATGCAGTCATACTTTTATATCTGTTCATGTGCTATTTTTTAAAAGCCCCCAATTTTTCCATATATTTGTAATCTATTTTTATATTTATCACTTGAACGCTACTACTTTCAGAAATTGTTAATGTGTTGCGTTCGGAGGAGCCACGTGGATAGCCCGTGCTACCTAATGGGTTCTCCTAATGGAATCGTAGAATCTCAGTGTTGGAAGGAATCTGAGAGGGGACCTAAATCAAATGTTTATGCAGAGTATCTTCAGTTGGACAATGTAGAGCCTTATAATACCAATTCTAATTATGTGCCTGAGAAATGCCCTCCCCTTAGGAGTGTATCCTCATTCCCATTGGCAGCAAGCTTGCTCAGAACCTGAGTGGAAGTGATATGAGCCACTTGTGAGCCAAAGCTTTGAACAGCATTGCAGTTCTGCAAATCCTTCTTTCCTTTGTGATGAGAAAGGCCTATCCCAGAAAGAGGACTCCCCTTTAGCCTGATCCTAGAATGAACATGTATAGCAGGGCCACTGCTCACTGCAGCCAACACAACACATATTAGGAAACAAAGACATAAACCTTTGTTGTACCTCGCTGAGATCTTGTGCTTGTTTGTTACTACGATATAACCTAGGAAAGCTCAGAGATAACCAGTGTCCTGTCATCAAGCAGTTCAATATTTCTTCATTGGGAATCTGTGTGATAGCTTTTCTTAGCACCTCCAACTTTAACCTGGGATACTCTTCCTCAAGATATTGTGTGGCTTTGTCACTCATGTCCTTTGGGTCTCTGTCCAGTGGAAAGACTGACAGTGATGACTCTGTGTAAAATACATCATGTCCCCATCCCTGCCACCCTGCATCTGGCTCATCTCATACATGTCCTGCATGAGCACAGAAGCACCTTCAGTGCTTCAGTCACTGCTATATGCCAAATTGAGATCATGACCTCAAATGCTACAAAAGCTCAGTCATTATGTGTTGGGTAAATGAATAAAATTAGCCAAAAGCAAAAACAAAAATAAATAAGGCTGTTTCTTGTTAAGTTGTTTACTGTCCGACAATTAAAAGTATGGTAACGTAATGTGTCTCCCCTTTGACTTGTCCCATTGTTTCAAACCTCCATCTAGGTTTCTTCTTTTTCTAATAAACAGTGTTTGGTCTTTCATGCTTCTTACATTAAGCTGCTTTAAGTCTTTGGAGTTACACAGGCACAACATATAAATGCAAACATAACATCTATGAAAATATAGCATAATTGCATTGTCTTTAAGTTTGCTCATCTCTAACACATTGGGTCCTGTGATGGACACTCAGCATGCAAGGGCAAGGCATACAAGGCCCTCCAGCAACATCCCTTCCTACTCCTCTGGTCTGGTTTCCTGCCACTTCAGTCTCCTAACCTTCCCTTGAACAACATTCAAACTGTTCAGAGGACTCTAGACTCCATGATCTCATGCTTTCTCCTCTACACTGAATGTTCTCTTTACTTCCCTTCACTTGGCTGACTCCTACTTTAAAATCCATCCATCTATCCATCCATCCTTGATGCACCCATTCTTGAGCAATTATTATGAGCCAAGCACTGTTCTAGTTCTTGGTCCACATCACTGAGCCAAACAAAAAATGCCTACTGTAGGGCTTATATTCTGAGGGCAGGAGATATTATTTTTTATTTTTTGGAAAAAAATGTTAAAATGTTAATTTTTATTGCTGAGTAGTATTCCATCACATGGTATATTAGTTTCTTTTTTTAATTTATTTTTTTATTGAGTTCAATTTTCCAACATATAGCATAACACCCAGTGCTCATCCCACCAAGTGTCCCCTCAGTGCCCATCACCCAGTCACACCAACCCCCCGCCCACCTCCCCTACCACTACCCCTTGTTCATTTCCCAGAGTTAAGTGTCTCTCATGTTTTGTCACCCTCACTGATATTTTCACTCATTTTCTCTCTTTTCCCTTTATTCCCTTTCACTAATTTTTATATTCCCCAAATCAATGAGACCATATAATATTTGTCCTTTTCCGATTGACTTATTTCACTTAGCATAATACCCTCCAGGTCCATCCATGGGCAGGACATATTATAAGCACATTATGCACAGATCTTGTCCTCTAGAGCACCAGGGCCAGGCATTGCAGTGCTACCATCACTGCCCAGTGTGGTTGCAGTTAGCATGACCCCAAGTGCTTATAGAGAAGAAAGACAAAAAGTCTCAATAATTTCTGAAATTTTTAAGGCTATGTAGAAGGTAGTAACTGTTAGGGACAAAGGAAGTCAAAGAAAGAAGGTTGGGGGAACAGGAGTGTTGGGGAGCAGAGAGGGGGAAGGAAGTAGGCTGATGTTTTCTGGGGAAAGAGTCCTTCAGGCAGAGGAAATGTCCTGTGTAAAGGCCCTTGGGTAGATACATGTTTAGAGAACACCAAGGAGGTCAGAGTGCTGGCATCCCAAGTCCCACTGGATTGAAAAAGAGAACCATGGGAGTGAAAAAGGAAAAAATAAATTAGACTGAAGATGTATGCCTTGGAAAAAAACATGACATCCGGAGCTGAGCAAACACAAAAAGATCAGAAGCTTCTCGGCTTTTGAGAGAACCACAGTCCCAAGGAAGCCACAAATCTTTTAACTATTGGAGACTTTAAGCAACCTCTCCGGCCCCTAGAGTTTCCATGAGCCATACATGAACTCAGGAAGTGCTCAAATAAAGGCATATTTCTCAACCTTCTCTTCAGGTGTAGCCAAGAAAGATAAAGCACAGGGAAGAATCTTCCAGGGGTAGAGTGAAGGGCCAAGGAGACCCATGGCCAGGGTTCTTCCTGAGGGATGATGTCCAATGGAGGAGCCTCTCCCTACCTACAGGGGAGGGGATCTTCACCAAGTCTGCTTGCTAAGGCATCAAACTGGCTGTGGACAAACAAATTGTGCCATATCCTTACAATGGAACACAGCTAGGAAATAAAAAGAAAGGAACCACTGACAGACCCAATGACATGAATGAATCTCAAAAACATGACACTGAGGGGAAAAAAGCCAGACACGAAAGCGTACATACTGTAGAAATCCATTTATATGACGTTCTAGAACAAATAGAACCAATCACTGGTGATAGAAAGCAGATCGGGGTTGCCTGGCTGGAGGGATGGGACTGACTACAGAGGGATCCAAAGGAACCTTTTGGGGAAAATGAAATGTTTTCAGTATTTTTTTAAAAAGATTTATTTATTTATTCATTCAGAGAGAGCGAGAGAGAGGCAGAGACACAGGCAGAGGGAGAAGCAGGCTCCATGCAGGGAGCCCAAGTGGGACCCGATCCTGGGTCTCCAGGATCACACCCTGGGCTGCAGGCGGCGCTAAACCGCTGCGCCACCAGGGCTACCCATGTTTTCAGTATTGACCGTGGTGGACAGCGGTGGTGTAAGTGTGCACAATTATCAAGACCCACTGAGCTGTGCACCTAAGATCTATGCGTTTTATTGTATGTGAATGATGCCTCAATTAAAAAAAAATACCAACAAAACACAAAAAGGAAATGCGATGTGACTCGCACATGAAATTCCTGAAACTCAAGATATTCCCACATACTTTACCATGTACAGACTTTAATTTGGAGAGTGAGAGGAAACTGGGGCAGGGAAACTACCCCTGGCCTTGATTTGTCAACTTGCCTTGAACCTAATTGCTTTTCCATGTTCAGGTTAAGCAGCACTCTCTAATGTATTTTTGGTCATTAATTTAAATGTTATGCTTGACTGAACTGGAATGTTCATACTTTGATATAAATCTCCTACGTAGCACATTTATATTCTCCATTTATGTGGCCCACAGCGATTAGTGGGTTATCTCTCAGCCTGGGCAATGAGAAGGAGTCACTCGCTTGAATCATCCGTCCTATACATAGATCCACCTCTGCTGTCCCATTACCCCCTTTGCTGCTTGTTGTCACTTGTTTTGAGGCTCTATTTGTCTATATGGTCTACCTAAATCTAAAGAAAGCAAAAAACACAAACCATTTGCGTGAGTTCCATAGTGGGGACTCCATTTTGCCACATTAAATAACAATCTAGTTCCCACACTAGGACAAATGCAAATTATATTTTTCATAGAAGCTATCTGTGTTTTGAAATAATATATAAATGGAAGACAGACTTTTAAAGGAGTTTATAAAGTATGTGACAGAGCGCCCTTAGTCATTTTCCTTCTTTGAGCTTCAGGGTCATTGTTAGTCTCATCTCATAGATATGGGTTTGCTGACAGCCACCTGAGACCAAATCTCTGTGAGCATGGGACAGATAAGGGACACAAGAATGGAAGGACCCAGAAGAGTGATGGTGGAAGGTGTTTGGAAGGGGGCAGGGGTTCTCCAAGCTAAGAGTGGAGAGAATGCAAAACTGTAGCTCAAGTAGGGACATGGAGTGTTGAGGAGTCATTTCTAGATCTTATCTGAGTTAAGAGCACTTCTGGGCTTGAATCCCAGCCAGAACTTCCACAGACTTCCCCTAAAATATTCAGAACCTAGACCCCACCCTTGGCATCTCTGAGTTCTGAGTTTGTCTCCATCTCTGTCCATGCCCATAGGAGGGCCTGCTGGTCTGTATAGTGGACAGGCCAGTACACAGCCTGCCTGCCTCCCCTGATACCCCTTTTACTGATGAAGGAGGCCCTAGTGTGTCTCTTAAGCATGTTGTGCATGTTCCATCCCATGTCATCCTGGCTCCCTCCTCCACCCACAGTATAGCTGACTGGACAGGAATGCATACTTCTGCATGGGGCAATCAATTTCTAGTCTGGCCACTGATCTACAAGGTAACCCAGAATGCAAAGTCTCAGCCCCTCAGGAATTGGAATTTTGGGGAGTTTGAGTTTTTGACAGATATGGGAACGGGGATAAAAATAGAGATGGTAGAGTCAGAGGTAGCAGTGGCATGTTCCTAAGAGGTACATGAGTTGGGAAGATGCCTGTACTCCAAGGAGACAGAAAGGAATGTGAGTGAACTGCAATTAGGGGCTAGCCAAAAGTCAACCAACATAGTAGAGAAGAGTCATAAGGAGGAACAGGGGAAGAGAGGAGACAGGTTAGAAGTGGGGCATGTGCCTTTCTGCTCAGAGGGGAGAATGATACAGCCCACAGCTTGGTGGTTCACTGGAGTCTCTAATCCCTAAACCTCATTTCCAGGGCCCCTGAGGCTAGGCTATAGGGTGTTCCTGGGTTGCTGTAAGATTTCTAAAGATTTCTAACTCCTTATTCCTGGTTGTTTCCTTACAAGAAGACACCCTCATTGATGACGGTGGAGCACTCTCTTTCCTGCATGGAAGGATCCAAGGAGAAAGGGAAAACAATCCCCAGACTATGCAAATGGGTTTTCTGCAGGACAACATGGTTCTCTTTTTCATCAATTTGAAGCTTTTGCTGGATAAAATCTCAGAGCAAAGGCTTTAATAATGCTTCCATTGTGCAAGAGAATGCCTCTTGGTCTTGGGGATGTGAATGCCCTAACAGAAGCAATAAGTTAATTCTCAAGTAAGTTATTCCTTTCAGTTATTATTCTCATTAGAGACCTGGTTTGGGGAGTTAGAGCAGGAAAATTAACAAGGGCACTTACCACAGTCACATGGCTCCCCATCCCCCAAGGGTGCTCAGAGTTTGGGGAGGCTGCTGGAGATAGTAGGGGAGCTGCTAAATGAATTTTGGAAAAGCTCTCTAGACCAGCCTTTTTAAAATTTTAGTGGTCATAGGAATCTCCTGGGAATCTTTTAGGAATGCAGGTTCTGTTCAGTGTGGCTGGAGTGGGGCCTGAGAGTTTGCATTTCTAACAAGCTCCTATGTGAGCTGATGCTGCAGGTCCAGGAAAGATGCTCAGAGGAGGACACAGTGATAAGACCCCTGCTGCCTGAATGGAGAAAAGCCGCTCAGTGTAACACCATGTCATTAGTGCTCATTAAAATACATGCATGAATCATGGCCTCTGAGGGCCTGAGAGTAATTCCATGTCACTTGATAGTGAATGTAAGTGAACCAGCTCTTAATCCCTTTAGTAAAGAAGATGCTGGAAAACTTATCCCTGAATTCCAAACCATTAAGAAACTGATGTCAGTATTTTTCTTTCTTAGCAAATTTGTAGCTTCTGATCTAGAAGAATGACAGGCTGAAGGGCTGGGCAGGAAGGCTGGAGGAGAGTCAGAGATAATTCCAGCTGGCAGACTTATTTCGTGAATACACCTTAATGTTTCACAATGAGGAAAGGGGGAACCATCCAAAGCTAAGCACATCATATGGAAACAGGTTCTACTTCAGACCAGGGGTTTAATACTTAAATCCTTCTCCCTCACACTGACGGATCACATCTGTTTTATAAAACCAACCAAGACGGTGTGGTATCTGTTAGTGTTGGGCAGACTTACTGGTAGTTTCAAAAGACTCTTAAAAGCCTTGGAAGTCACTATTCTAGGGTGGGCTGGCGGGGTGTGTGTGGAACATTCTACCCCATTGACTACACAAATACTCCTTCTGGGGTATTGTAGCCCATGTACAAGATTGCCACCCTCAAAAGAGGATGAGACTGGATTATGTCTAGTCGGCTAAGTTTTTAAGTCTACCAGGACCCGTGCAGATGACTGTCTGCCTGCCAGACAACCACCCACCATCCCTAGAGTCCCATCACCTTCTGGGATATAACTTGGAAACCCATACAAGCCATAGACACTGCCTACGGATTGTTGAGGGCTGCAGTAGGTTCCCTAAAGGTGGTGAGATCATCCTTGAGTCAGATGCTGGCTGACAAGGTGACCAACTGGCATTGCCCTTCAGGCAGTAGACACTCATCTTGGGCACTGTGGAGATTCGAGACATTTGCCTGATCATCATTGTTACTGTCCCTGGACATCTGACAGGGTGACTAACTACTTTTAGTTTGTCTGGGACTTTCTTGGTTCCAACCATGAAAGCCACATGTCCCCAGAAAACCCCCAGTCACTAGCAAAGCAAGATGGTTGGTTACTTCTTAAACTAGGGAGGTCTGGGTAATAAAGAAATCATGTGGGAAGATATGAAAGGAAGAGAAAAGCCCAAGGGAACTTCAGGGGAACTTTCCTGGATCTTAACAGTGACTCAGGAACTGGGATTCATTCACAAAGTTATTGAAGAAAAAAATTGTTGGAAGAAGAATGAGACTGATGAGGAAGGTTTTCTTATACAGGCTGACTTGCAACCAGGAGTGTTTTATTTTAAGGACCTCATCACCTGCCCTCCAATATCACCAAGATGACAAAGGGAGACATGCTCCTTATGTTGGTGCAGTAGACAGTGCTTGACCATCAACTCTAATCAATACACTTCTGAAGATGAAGCCATTAAGAAAATCGTGTAAGAAGCACCAAGAGATAAAAAGAGTCAACACCTTTATTGAACCTACTTACTCAGGATACAAATCTTAGGATTTATTTTCTGAAACCAAAGGTGCCAAAAAGAACCAAATTCCCAACCATAAACTAATCCGAAATTTGATACTTAGAGAGAGAAAATTTGATGGAAGTCCACATTCCTCATTGGTTCACAGTCACTAATTTTGAGCCATTAAAATAACCTGGGACTAAAATCCTTAAAATACCAAACCATAATAAAGATACGACAAGCCTGATTTTTTGGACTCTGACTTTGGCATCTATTTTAGCTGAGCAAGATTAATTCATGACCTAGGAACTTTGTGAGCTTATGTTTATTTATAATATTCAATATTCCCATAAGCGCAAATGTTGCAAATGGAAGGTTGCATTTTGATAATGCCCATTTCTTCATTAAGATTTCATCATCCACCTACATTAGAAAGCCTCTCCTTACACTTTGTTGCTTCTGCTTTCACCTTGTTTATTCCTGCCTTATTTGCTTAATCTTGAGATCCTGACTCCCAGGCACTCTCAAATTTGAAACAAGTAAAGTTTGTGCATTAGTGTGTCCTGGGCATGCATAATTTATGAATGGCAGGTTTCTTGGCACAATTTAATGGTATGAGAGAGACTTTGTTTTAAACATTAAAGGGAAACTCAGGAAGTGGCAACACTAGGTGGGATATTAGGACATATGGTGTGTAAAAAAGTTTCGGTCAAGAGTTAATCAGTTCTTACATGGTCTACTTCTTAATCTATGGGCTGATGCTCTGGCCATAAGTAGCCCTGACATTTGACCACATTTGACCATTTGACAGAAAGTACTTTAAATTGTTCCTCCTGATAACTTAATTGAACTCTAATTAAAAAATAAAAATTCTTTCTAATTGCTAACATTCATATCAATGGGGAAAACAAACACCTTTGAGCAGATCACAACAAATTCATTTTCTCTTTGTTGGCCATCTTAATTGTATCATATTCAGGCCATTTTTCACCATAAAATTATTCCTTTGGCAGAGTCTTATGTAAATCATTTTATCAAATAGTGTTAGCAAATCTTTCATAGAAAAGTGAAAACTTTGTAGTACTGAAAGAACTCTTTCCAGCATAAAATGTGTCCAGCTCTTGTTATAGGCCCATGTAATTATAAAGGCTCAATATATGAGTCTGTTTTTCTCATTACACAGTATGATCTCAAATAATACAATTTCTGTTTAATAATTATAACTAAAAATGCCTAATAAGAACACAATAACCAAAATAAGACTTCCAAACGCCATCTTGTATTGGAGATGATCCAACCACTTCCCACTCAAACAAAACATGTATAACCTTTCTTTGCAGATGGCTAAACTGAAAAACTCATGGGATCATAACTCATGTCCTTAAATAAAACACAATAATTTTACATCCAGGTTTTTGATGAAAAAAACTAAGCAATGATTGCTCACGAGTGCCTCCAGAAGACCTGAATGGTCTCAAATCAATGCTAGGAAACAAGAACTGATAAAGTCCATGGCTTGAGTGAGCCTGGGATTCACAGACAACTTGAAACTTTGCTACCTACACGAGCCTTCCATCTCTCTGATAGTGGGAGCTGCTCAATACCACATTCACCAATGGGGGCATCTGAGCACTTCAGAGAACACTGGCCAGGGGATAGAGCCCTTTGTGGCCCATGGAGACAATGGGTTGGTTACCTTGTAGATTTTGCAATGGTAGAGTCATAATGCCTCCAGCTGCAGCTGCTGCTACCAGCCCTTGGATGTTGGTGAGATTCGCGGTAGGCAGTGTGAGGACCAGTCCTTGTTGTCCTCCTAGCTGTCCAGCCATGTTGAAGGGGATCAGGATGGGCTGGTTGAGGGCCGGTGTGCCCCCCGGCATCACGCCAGCGACAGCGGAGGCCAACTGTTGTGCTGTCAGAAGTGGCTACAAGGAAACAGATAATCCCAGCTCACTTTCCAGTGGAACCAAGACATGGCCTTTCAGAGCATTTTCTTCTAGGGCCCTAGGTCTTCTAGCAGGGTCAGAAGTTTCCTGAACAAGTAGCAAATAAACATGCTCTATTCCAGAATGAACCAGTAGGAAAAAAATGGAAATCCCATTTCATTTACATCTTTGGAAAATTTCATTTGCTTTGGATTTCTTTTGAGGAGCTCAAATACCTTTAAAAGTAATATCCTTACACTTATGTTATTCTTCCAATGAATTTCCGTTTGATCTTAACCTTACATATTTGAAATTCTTTGCTAATTTGTTCTGTGCTGTTCCAGAAAGAACTCATTGGCATCAGAGGATTGGGGGGTGGGGGGGTGGTGGTGATCCAAGTAGCAGTAAAATAATGTTTTTATTTATTAACTTAGCAAAAATAAAGTAAAAGGTTTACAGCATGCTGGTAGGTCTCTAGTGACATCATTATGTGGATTTAGGATGTATACACAATCATGAAGTCTTTTGGAAGGCAATTTGGAAATCTATATCAAGAGCTGCAGAAATATTCAACCTCTTTTGACTCAGAATATACTCCTGGGATATAGCCTGAAGATATCATTCAAAAAGACAAAAGATAAATGCATGAAAATATGCATTACATGTAAAAATATATAAATGTTGAAAAATATTTTGTTATAGTATTAAACCCAACAAGATATTATGCAGTCCTTAAAGTGGATCATTATTTTGACACTTCTTTAGAAAAATAGGAAATGTTTATAATATGAGAATACATGAAATAGACTGGATAATCATTAAGCAATGATAACAAAATCATTAAAATGCTAAAATTGTGTATGTATATTAAGAGTTCTGAAAAAAACTAGAGAAAACCAAAAATGCTTGAGGTGGATAAGTCAGAAAGCCTTTTAATGCTGTCTCTTGCTATTTTACTGTTCTTTGCTCAGTTCATGCAACTTTAGAAACACAGGTCTGTGTCCAATGTTTATCCAATAGCCATTGTTTGAGATAGAAAGGCAGCCTCATTGGTGGTGTGCGCTTTGGGCACTAGATATATATGAGCATGGATGTAGGCTCTTCACCAGGGTGACATAGGAGGGATTCCGGCCCTGGCCAGGCCAAACCAAATGACTGGAAGGGTCATTGGTCTTACAGTTCTCAATCCAGAACTTGCATAGCACCCTTTTGGGAACCATGAGAGACATAATGCCATGTCCATTCTTTCTTCTTTTCAATACAAAACTCTTATTGAACGGTTTCAACTTTTTTGTTCTAAGGAAGCATGATTCTAGAAAATAAAAGGTAATTAAATATAGGCACAATACAAAGCCCAGTAAATTCTAGCCAGGCACTATTCTTATATTGCTGTGTGTGTATTAATGCAGTTGGCCTACCAATGAGATACAGAGAGATTAGTAACTTCCCAAAGTCCTGTATCTGGTGGGTGTGGGGGGTTCATGTTAAGGCAGGCTGTTCCAGAGCCCATGGTTCACCCCTTTCTCCCTATGCCCTCTTAATACACGGAACAGATTCAGAGAATTGGGCCTGCTCTATTTGAAGATGAGGGGAGGAGGGCTGAACTCACTCTTTGGCTGTTGCTCACAGTTCCTTCTGGGGAAGCCTCTGATTAAGTCCTGGGACACCCATGCAGCCTGGTTTTAGACCACTCAGACTACACAGGTTTAGCTCTTAATGTATTGTTAGACTCTATTAAATTCACACAACGTAATTGCCGCTCTTTTAGAAAAAATAATCAAGTTACATTAAAGCACAAAAAACTATATTTTTTAGGAGTAAGTACAAAAGTGTAAACTGGTCCTCAACTCGCTGATGTTCTATCACTGTAGTGATATCGTGATAAGAGCGGAGGCAGATGGCTGATTCTCAGACCACACAGGTCACAGATCTGGGGGTTTGGGCATGTAGTATTTTTTAAAATTGAATTCTCAGGGTTAGAGCAGGGCATGCACTCTCTAGTTTGTCAGAGTGCCTACGACGTCTCACTGTCTGGGTCTGTCATGCACTTATCTGACGTGGAGGCATGAGTTTGTCACCCCTGGTGTGTTCCCACACATCCACATGCACATGCACACACATACAGACACACACAATGTCACAAGCATGAAATTAGAGAAGGCATAGCCGGAAGATGCCAGCTTCTGAGATTTCCAGTAGAACCCTCTCTGGGCTTCCAGGGATGAGCAGACCCCTCCCCACACTTTCTGTCCTTGAGGACCACAGCATCCATGCCCTGGGACAGACATTAGGACTTGAGACCACAGGGACACTGGAACAAAAGTGAAGGCCAACTCAAGCTCTAAACTTGAGTCTTGAATTGGTGAGCCCTAAAAGTGCTGAAAGTGATTCATTTGCAGGAAAAGCAATGAAGCAAAAGTGAGAGACAGGGTCACGTATCCACTTCTTTTCCCCAAAAAAGCAAGTGTGCTCCAAAAGCTTCCCACTAAATACCAGAGGTAAAACAACAGCAAAGAGCCCAACTCTTGTAATTGTGTTCTACATCTCCATATAACCACACCGGGCTGCAAAAAACATATATTGGACTTTAAAAAATAATGAATGTATTTCTTTATTAATGCAAGAGCTGCATGTGATGTACAGTATTGTCAAACCCAATAAGCTGAACTTGCATTAAAATTGCATTAACTTTTTTATATTAAATCACGTCTTGTATTTCAAAAATGGCTATAGTAAGGTTGAAATAACTTAATTTTCTTCACACTCCAGTCATTAAAGTTTTACTTTCTCGAAAACTGCATGGTAACCACCGGCACAATGGTAGTGGGTAAAAAAAAAAAAAAAAAAAGTTTCCAAATGATTAAAACCAACATTTCCTTTAAAAAAAGAGAAGTTCTGCAAACATTTTTTTTCCTTGATGATATTTAATAAATAATGCAGTCATACAGTTTCCCCTGCAAAAATTTATCACCATATTTGCTCTGTTGGAGTTGATTGGATTTAGCTCATTATTATTTATTTGGTTATTTATATGGTTAAAGCAGCTTAAATGCAGCCGAATGGAAAGCAGTTGAGAGATACTGACCTGAGGCCCAACCGGGAAAGGGGGGTGGGTCTGACTGGCCTGGTGTTGGTCAGGAGTGCCTGGGTCTGATAAAGCCGGGTTTCCTCTGGCCCCTGGAATTCAAAAGAGAAGTGCTCCCTTTAATATAAAATCCAGCCCAGGGAACTGCCCATGACCCCATTTTCCTGTGATGTCACATAACATTAAGGTACAGATGACACGCCGGAGTGCTTTATCAATAGCTCCAGCGCTCAAATCACTTGTCAACTGCATAAATTATGTTAACGAATATTCAGGATGGCCAGTCATTCTGGGACACAGAGGAGGCTGTGACAGGACAAATGACACCATCATCAGTCGCCCTAATAGGCTTGCATGATCCATCAGTTTGTGCGGTGTATGCCAACGCGCTGCGCGGGTGGGAAGTCGCATCCTTTATGCACAGGCGGGCAACAGCTAATCTAATTTCCCAAAGCCTGAGAACGCATGATCTCAGACATGACCGAGTACATCTATATTACCCCTTCCTAGGGCTCCATACCCTTAAGCCTCTTCTCCATACACAGGGCCGACACCAAATATTAGGAATTGTTTTCCTAAAGACAGCCTTTTTCCATGTCACTGTACATGATATCCTGGAAAGCATATGGATCTCCCAAAGCAAGTTTCCCTGGCGCTCCCTGAAGCAGTGGGAATCCCCCACTCACACCGGGGAGCCCCACTGTGCTATGTGAGGAGCACAGCTTACTTCCTGTGCTGGAATCCCGTCGGATGCCAAAGCACAAGAAGTGAAATCCCACCCAAACAGCAAGTCTTGCAAATCTTCTGAAACGGTGTAGTTTCTGTGTGTGTGCTTGCGTGCTTTGTTCCAGGACAGACTGGGGCAGGGAGCGTAGAGGCGGCAACCATAAACAGAGGAAGAGGTAAACATAAAAAATAAATAAATAGAGCCAGCTGCAGTTTTTGAGGGGTTTGACTCCGTAGCTTTTGTTTTCTTGGTGGTTGCAGTCCAATTCCAAGCCATCTTTAACGAGATCCTCTTTCCTGATGTTTGTCCTATGAATAGCAAGTGGAAGACAATTCAAACCCTGTTTACTGGCATGCCATGGACGACCAAGAAAAAAAAGATATGCTTCTGTCACGCTTATAAATTTTAAAGAAGGTATTATTGGCTCATTTAAAACACATTCTTCTATATATTCTCCAAAGGGACAGACTTATAAATAATGGAAATGTGGAAAAAAATATTTCAGCACATTAAACTACAAATAAAATTGACTGCTACACATTATTCAATTGACTTCTATCTCCACTGCGATGTGTCAATCATAACAGCATTTTATAATAGGATTAAGCAATAAATGTGCAAAGCCATTATGCAGAAATCTGAAAATCTGATTAATTTGTAATATTTTTTTGTGCAGAAAGTCAGGAATGGACATTGCTTGGGGAGTACTTACAAGCATTCTATTGAAATTTCTAAATTGATTTGGAACAAACTAATAAAAACACAGACTTGCTGACATTTTATAAAGTGAATTCTGTCAAAATATGTTTGGCATTTTAATGATTGCTGTCATTTAATAACAAGGGTAAGATGACCCATCAAAAGATGCCAACAATTTCCTCATAATGTGCACGAGACCTTCCTTCTAAATTTTTTATATGCGATTTACTCATTATGCTTGAGTAGCAGAGCACTTTAAACCGTGCTACTAGGCAGGGTGAATCTCGTATTTTCTGTTCTTGTATCACCAAGTCCAATTTTGCCTTAAAATTCTCAGCAAGGCTTTGTATGCTTTCACAGAGCAAAAACAGGTCTCAAAGTGATACTTTTGGTCGTTTAGATATATTCACCAATAGCTAAGAATCCGCTTTGGTTTAGTTTGTGAACACACTTTAAAATTTGGGGGTGGTTGCCCCCTACTCATTGGCCACGGATTTTTACACCAGACTGTGAAGAGAGCCTTACAATACACATGGAATGAGAAAACTCCTTCTATACAATTAAAACATAAATACATCTCAATTTCAAAAATTACTATGCTGTGCCAGGCCCTCCCACTTTGAATTTTTTTTTCATGTGAACCAGGCCCCCTTTTTTGAGCTCATTCTTAACACTATACCATTGTAAGATTTAGGCCCTGTCCCACACAGGTACTGTGTCGACAGGATCGTGTTGTTTGTTGCCTGTAATTTACACAGATCACATTTGTTTACAATTTATTCTTTGTTGCTGGAGGCCCTCAGCAGCACATGGCAGCTTGTTTTGAGGCTGGTTATTCTCAAAAACCATGTTCGGTGCAGTACGGGGCAATTCCACACAATTTCACGTGTAAAATGAAGTCTTTCACAGGCTTTAGAGGAGATTATGTATGCTCTCCTGCCTGGATCAAAAAGTAATGTTTCTTCTTAATGTGCATCTCCATTTTCCCCAAACACATGTATCATGCTTAACCTTGTAGGACCATAAACTAAATCTGTCTGGTCGGAAGGCAGCTCCCAAATCAGGGGCCTTCTCAGAGCCAGAGGGGGAAAGCCAGCAGTCAGAATGAATAAATGACGTCGGCTAAGGGTTTCCAAGAGATTTGGAGCAGCACGTAGCTGTGTGTTGGCAGAGACTTGGAGGTCACCTATTTCCATGGCCACGTGAAAACATAAACATAAACAGGCTGGGCGGCTTCCTCCTGACCAGGATCCTAGGAAACATGGTACCTCTCTGTAAATCAGGGCTGTCCAGAAAGCTCTCTGGGGCCTGTTCTGAGTGTTATAGGCTGTACTTCTCAGGCAGCGTCCCGGAGCCTCCGTGGAGCCGGGACAGTGTCTGTTCCACGTGCCCAGTCCCTGCGCGCTGGCAGGTCATTCACACTGACCGAATCTTCACTCAATGGAAATAGTGGTTTGGCTTTTCATTTGGGGTTGGAGGAATTCCCATAAGATGGGCATTGGCCTCCACTTGACTACTTACTATGGTTTCATACAAACCTTGGGAAACACCTTTAAATTATTAGCTTATTGGCAAATTCTACCTCGATTCCAAATTAGGCACTAAAGGCAGTTTGTTTTCCAGGTTAAAAGCAAGGGCTCTTTTACATTGCAAACCCTGCCTGGGTCTCAGTTACACCACTTAACTAGGTGTGTGAACTTGGACTTGCTTTCCAACTCCTTTATGCATCAGGTTAGTCTCTTAAAAGTTCGAGATGACAACAGGGCCTCCCTCCATAGGGTTGCTGTTGTATGGCTTCCATGAGCACATATATTTATAAATTTCGTAGGCTGGAGTCTGATTGCGCTAATTCTGTTGATTGCTATTACTTAATAAGATTCCATGTATTTTTAATATATTTAATATTATCTGATTTGCCCATGACACTCACCTGCCCCAAGTCCACTCAATGCATACTCCTGTCCCTCTCTCTGAGTGCGGTCCATGTTCCCTCCCATGCCACCCTAACTGCGTATTCTGTGTCATTTGACTAATGTATGGAACTGATCTGTAAGAGCCTACAAATCTATAGGTTTGCATGTATAATGCTTCTTTTAGCCCATGGTAATGTGATCAGGAAATACGACAAAATGATATTGGCAAACAGCTTCAAAATTCTCATCCACCAGGGCTTAGACCAGTAGTTCCTACTCAGATCTGAGAATCAGAGCCTTTCGTGGAGCTTCTGGAACACAGAGGTTCATGTCGCTCAGGAGGCTACTGATGGGACAGCTCAGGAGTGGCAGTGGCTCATGAATGTTCTATAAAACCCACTGGGGATTGAGGATGACGGAGGGGCAGCGGTGGGGTAGCTGGCACCTACACAACTTTGGATCTCCTTTGCACTGGGGAACCACACATGATTCATTCTGTGAATGGCAGATGAGATACCAGCTGGCACTGTCCCCTCGCCTTCCAAGTGTCTTCACCTGCAGCGTCCTTCCCTCTTAGGCTGGTTGACTTCTAGCTTGGTGATGAGAAGAACCATCTCAGAGGCATCAAATGTGTAATTAGGATTTGTTCACAGGTCACTCAAGGAGTGTGAAAACGGATTTTAAAGGGATTATAATATAAAATTTTAAATAGCTATATAATAGGAGTCAATTCTCTGTAGATACAGGGACCTCCTAGTGTAAGCCTGATAAGGAAAGGACAGATCATAAAAGGTGAGACCCTGAAAGACTGAGCAGGAGTTATGCTAAGACGCAATTTCTTTTTAATTGCTGAAATGCCGGCTTGTCAGAGTTCTGGTTCATTCCACACCATCTTTCCTGTGATGATCTCACATCTGAAACCTGCAAAGCTGCCTGCAGGCCCCTCTGCTCCAGAAGGATCAGACTATCTGCAGAACAGAGGGGGCGGGGCCCGCAGACCCTGTTCTCACCCTTCGGTGCCTCCCTCAAGGGATAGCCTTGAAAGTTCCACCCTCCCACCTGCTCAAGGTGGGAGCTCCTGAACAACCACCGCTGTGTTCCTTATATCAGGTTCACCTTCTCTTGCAAATTCTTCATCTCATTCTCATTCTTCTTCTTCTCTTCCTCTTCCATCCCTCCTCTCCCGCCCTTCCTCCTCTTCCTCTTCTTCATACAATGTGTTTTCATTAACTAAGGCAAATCAAAGCTTGACACCACCCAGTTCCTCTACAAGTAGAAAAGGTATGCAACCTAGTAGTGTACTAAATGCTCCCAGCCCCACCCGCCCATCCCCCAGCCCTTTTGGGACTTTTCTAAATAAGACATTTTAAGAAACAAATATAACATATTTAATCTTGAGAGAGTATACTCCTTTCTGGAGCCTTATCCCATTCCCTTTGCAGAAGAGGATATGAGGCCAGAATAGACTGAGAAGGAACCAGAATCGCAAATATGAATTGTTCATTCAGAATAAACCAACTCCACTTTCTCCCACGTGCTGAGCATCCCTCTCACGTTCAGAGCATAAGGTTCCTTTGTTAGTGACCAATGCATTTTTAACAAATGGGTCTCTTTAGAGATAGAATTTGGGTTTCTGTCCTCTATGCTTTGGCACAGACATAATCACATGAAGGTCACAGGGATCTTTCAGCTTCTTCTGGTATTTGGAACTTTCTTACCCACTACTGGAAGTTTTCACCAGCCTGTGGGGTGGTGCAAAGATTTCTTGCATCTAAAGATGGACAGTTGAATGCATTATTATTTCATGTTGGGTATGCAAAACCAGCCAAGCAGAGCAGAGGCCCCTCTAAATTATACTTTCCTTTCTTTCAATTTCTTCAACATTACTAAATGCCAAGGAGGGAGTGGATGTGTCTATAAAAATCTTTTTTGGCCACTTCCACTGTTTGCCACTGCTTTTGCCAGTTGGGATTTCTTTAGGATACTGGCCACACATGTATTTATGTATAGAACACTACCCTGACCCTTGGCGGAATTGAAGACTCTGGAGTAATAAGCTACTCTTGAAAATTAAATGTTCATTCATTCACATAAGGGTTTGTGTGTTTTTGCAAATCCTGTTGATAAGCAGTAATGACTTCACTCATTGAAGCCTGGAGAACAGAGGTCTGATGAAATTCATGTGAAAAATGAATTTCTTTATTCTCCTAGCAGGTGACTTCCCTGGCCTTTAGTGGAGGGAAATCTAGTTCTCTCTGAGGAAGGGACGAAGGTGCTCAGTGGTCTTCAATGCTGATATTTATTTACAGGCTGCACATATGTATGAAAAGTCAAAGGGAGATTTGAGATATCTAGATAAAATATAACAAGATATCTTGATTTGGACTCAATTATCTGAAGACGTTTTTGTAACATCTACCAGAATTATTCAAAAGTTGTTTCTGTTCTACATGTAGACTTTGTCTATGTATGCTGTAGAATAAAGACATTTTTTCCTTTCTCAGAATTTACTAAATCTCTTTCTGGTCTTCCTGCAACAGTTTTTTTAACCATTTGTTTTCACATCCACCTAATAAGAGCAGAGCTGAACTCCTGTGATAACTAGGCCAGTAAAGGACTCTACTCCTGTAAATGCTTCCTCCCGGAAAAGAAATGAAAAAAAAAAGAGTCACAAACACACGTAAGCAAAATTCCATGACATACTATTGGCATATAGAGAGCTTTGGGGTATGGATTATTCCTTGAGTACTGCTATATCCACAAAAATATAAGTTCTTCTGGGGCAAAGATTCTTTCTAAATCAACTTTGCATCTCCTGAAAGCCAGCTCTTTAGCATGTACTGTATGTACATACATATATATGCATGTATGTGTAGTTATGAAAATATGCATGAATGTTGGTGTTTATGTGTGTCGCAGTGAGTTGGTATTTTTAAAATGATGGAGATATGTATCAAAGTGAACTGAAATCATTTAGACACAGATTTTAAACCACCTGAAAATGGTTCACCTAATTTTTAAGTCAACACTGTTTTCAACTGAAGGATGAACTCTTTGCTCTCAACTGATAGATAGGACTCTGGTACAGCCCATGGACAACAAAGTCAAGTATACCCTATGCTTTCATGCCTATCTATGGAGCCTCCTCCTTTCATGCATCATCCATGCTTAACCCTACACCAGGGCCTGCTACAAAATTTGTGGGGCTCAGTGCAAAATAAAAATGCAGGTTCCTGGCATGAGACTGGGAAGTCAATCTCCTCTTTCCCAAGGCTGCTGTTCTAATCCATGGCATGTGGGTAGACCCACCAGATTGCAACCATCCCTGCTGGGATGAGCAAAACCCCTGGATCAGGGGTAGGTGAGAAGCCTCCACTAGTTGTACACTGAGCATATGACCCTCTCCGCCCCTGACCCAGTTCCCCCCCAGGAAAGGCAGAAAGAAGTGAGCAATGGCCACGGTCGGCCTCCACGGTTCTTGGAATGCCAGGGTCAGGGAGCAGGTCCTGGGGAGGTCAAGAGGCAGTGGCTGGACTGCCCAAGGCTCTAAGCCCCCATCCACTCATATACTTTTGTTCTCCCATCAGACTTTACTTAGAAGACACAATTTCAAAGGAAATTATTAAAAGTTGCAAGACAGTGGCCTCAGAGCACTTGTCTCCACTTCAGGGAGACCTGTGTGCCTACACTGGCTGCCAGGCCCTGCTCACTGTCAGCTCCCGTTGAAAATTTTGGGGTCACTAGTTTTCTCTCAAGGGACTTCCCAACAAAGGGTCCTCAAATTTTGAAAGTTGCACCTAAAGCTACACCAGGAAGCCATTTTTCCAACTCAGTACATATTTTTCAGAATAATATTTGTGTCTGCAGAGGAATTTAGATACGGTCTTTTTCCCCAACAAGAAATTGAACTTACCAATCATCAGTGCATCTATTAGATATCCCTACCAATGCCCACAGAAATATGCCATGGGTAGAAAATTAAGATAAAACATTGCTTTGTCTTCTATAACTTCTCAGTTCCCTAGGGGGAGGACAGGGCATGAATCCCTCAAAAGGGAAACCATGTAGAACATGTTACCTATCTTTCATTTTTAAACCTAGCTTTTTAAATGAGTACTTTCTCTTACAAAAAACAAAAAAACAAAACAAAAAAAAAACACCTCTCTCTTCTGACTGGCTATTGGACCATCACCAAGCTTGCCAGCAAGTGGACATGATCTAAATACTCCAGGGCAATATAAGTAGCCTATTGATTTAAGTTCTCCCACATTAGCTACTTATGGTTCAACATGCAAGAATGACTAAGAACTGACTTTAAATATGCTTGAAAAATGATCAAAGCAGTTAAAGAATCTGCTTTAAAATTTTGGTACACACACCAGTGAAAAGTGTGTGTGTGTGTGTGTGTGTGCGTGTGTACATGCATGTGTGTGCATGTGTGTTTGGAGTGGGAAGATGAGGCCAAAACCAGTGAAGCTAGTCCACTTTTTCTCACCTAACCCCTGTGCTGTAGCACTGCGGCATTCAAGTGGTATGGGGTGGAAGTCGTTGTAGTTCTTATAATATCCCATCCTCTAGCCTCTTCTAGCGATATTCAGGTTTGTTTTCGAATATCTGCAAGCCTCTCCTTGCGGCCTACAGACTTGGGGGGCTGGTCCATCAAAAGTCTCATTAGGAGATTTTTAAACTTTTCTAGTTTATCAAAGCTCTTAGCTGAGCAGTCCGACACAGAAACCTGGAAACTCAAGCTTGAAAGGGAAGAAGGGTGTCATATAGAAATTGCTATGCCCCAGATCCTGGCTCAGACCAAAAGTTTCATGGAAACTGCAGTGGTGGATCATCCCCCTCTTCTCCTCCAGGACCATAGATGCCTTCCAGGGACCTGAACACTGTGCGCGCACACACACACACACACACGCACGCACCTTCAGCTGCAGGGAGGCTGCTGATCTGATGTTCAGAACATGCTTTAATCATAAGTTACAACAGAATAATTAATTATTTCAACTGGAGATGGTGGCCTCTGGGTACAGTCGCTTCTGATCAAATACACGTGGTACAAGATCTCAGAGACCACCACTCCACCAGTGTAGAAACTGTGGTCTTCCATCCACCTGCAGTGGCTGCATTTGTGATGGCAAAGATCAGCTGGTTGGATAATCACAGACCACTGACTTTCCCAGACTCTGAGATGTCACAGAGCAGTCAAATTAAAGGAGCACGTTAATAACTGTGTGAATAGAAAGATCTTAGCATTTAATTTTGCCAAGCAAAAATAGCTTCAAAAACTGCAATGAACTGTCATTATCAGACAACAAAGGCATTTTAATGTCCCTCTCTGACCCCAAAGGTGTATTTACATTTATTTTTTAAAAGATTTTATTTATTTGAGAGAGAGAGAGAGAGTGCACAGGCGAGCACAGGCAGGGGGCAGGAAGGACAGAGGGAGAGGGAGAATCAGGCTTCCCACTGAGCAGGGATCCTGAAGAGGGGTTCCATTCCAGGATCCCAGGATCATGACCTGCGGGCAAGACAGACACTTAAATTGACTGAGCCACCCAGGCACACCATGGGTGTGTTTATATTTAAAGACAATCCTTTAAAAAGAAAAATATTTAGCCTAATGAAAAATTCACTACATTGGACTATTTTTTTCATTTTCTCTTTGAATAGTGTCTATTTCGTGTTAGGGGACACTGGTCTGTCACAGAGTATTGGGGAGCTTCTCGTTGGCATGGCAGGGTTTAAGGAATCAGCATCCCACTACCTATCCTCCTCCAGAAACAAAATATGTCTGACAAATGCTCTAAAAATGTTTCTTCTTGAAATAACTAATCATTCATTTCCCTCAATCCTTATTTTTAAAGACATTGATACAATTTTCTTTCCATAAAGTTCTATGTGCTAAGTAAATACATTTATTTCTTTATTTATATATTTATCAACCCTTACAATAATCCTAAATGTAAGTTTATGATTATTATGTCCATGTAACAGGAAACTAAACTTTATAGCGGTTAACTCACTATTGTATAACAAGTAGATGACAGAGAGGTGGCCATCTCCCAGGCCATCTGGTCAATGGAAGGCCCATGTCTTTGTCAGCTAGACTATCTACTGCTCAAATACTTTATAATAGCTAGCATTTACTGAATTCTTAGTGAGAGCCCAGACATTTTGCTCAGTATTTTATATACATTTTCTCACTTAATCTCCATAGAAGCCCTGTATTATCAGGATGATCATTCCTATTTTACAGATGTGTAACCTAAGGTTTAGACAGGTTAAATAACTCACCTGTGGTCACACCATTAATGAGCAGTAGCATCAGGATTTTAACCCAGTTCTATTAGACTCCAAGGCTACACTACCCTATACATCAAATGCAAATGTTTTAGGGAGGCAGAATACAATAGATCCCCAGTGCCATGATAGAAACCATGTTTTTCAGGTATTTTCCTAGTGGAACTTGGCTTCTGGAGACCTCTATGTTCCAGGTCTGGGAAAGTGGGTGATGAATGGTGCATGATGGGAGGAGGGTGAAGGCTGGGTCCCACCAGACATAAGCTTTATTCTGTGCCCCATTTTTTTCCCAAACTCTGACAAATTCCTAAGAGACAAACACCCCCATCTTCCTTAAAATAATGTTCTTAATAAGCTAGCTATGCAACAGCTGCATTCTTAGGGTCTCCATTCTCAAGGCACGATCTCTGGGCCAGCAGCATCAGCATCGACAGGGACCTTGTTAGAAAGACACATCTGTAGGTCCCTGTCCATCCAGGTTTGAGGTCCACCGAACTACAATCTGCATTGTGACAAAATCCCCAGTTAATTCACACCCACAGTAAAGCGTGAGAAGTACTGGTTTTGAGTTTTTAAGTCCTTCCTGCCTTCCCTACAGTCCCTTCCTTCTTTTCTTCTTCTTCCTCTCTTGACCCCTCATCCCTTCCTCCCTTCCTCCCTCCCTCCCTCCCTCCCTCCCTCCCTCCCTTCCTTCCTTCCTTCCTTCCTTCCTTCCTTCCTTCCTTCCTTCCTTCCTTCTTTCCTCTCTTGTCCCCTCATCCCTTCCTTCCTTCCTTCCTTCCTTCCTTCCTTCCTTCCTTCCTTCCTTCCTTCCTTCTTTCCTCTCTTGTCCCCTCATCCCTTCCTTCCTTCCTTCCTTCCTTCCTTCCTTCCTTCCTTCCTTCCTTCCTCCCTTCCTTCCTTTCTTCCTTCCTTCCTTCCTTTACTTGGGTGGCATTTAAACACAAATATACCCCAAACACCTAACTTTCGTCAGACACTCTCAGGGAGACTGTTATATCCTATTTCACAGAAGTCAGGGCAGGGACATGTGGGGACGTAGCAGAAGACACTCAAGAGGACTACTCTGTCACAGTAATAACCCTCGACAACTCCTCACCCCCCCCCCCCCCCCGCAACCCATGGGAGGCCTTCCAGCAGAGAAGTTCACAGCAGGAAGAGCAGGTGTTACATTCTTAAAGGGAAGCATATTTATCCTTTTTAAAATACAACAAAACTGATGCCAAATGTAGCCCAATATTCTTGCTCTGTGATTTATGGCAATTTTCCTGACACTTTCCCCTTCCGTACCCACATCTTCGCTTTTCCATTTGCGAGGATCCATGAAGATAAGAGTCTGGCCTATCCATTTCAGTTATTTACTCTCCGAACACCACATTCTTTGCAAAAGAAGCCCGAGCACCACTTTAAAAGAGGGGAAATAAAAATTTTAAATCTCTTAAAGCTGAAATAAAACCGCATTTCTACAGATCCTCCAAAAGGGTAGCATTTGCGATCACTCTTCCGTGCAACTCAAGATTGGTGGAAGTGGGGTCATGCAGAACTCAGCAAAGCACAGGAAGGAGGAACTCCCAGAGGAAGTGCATCACGTGCAATTGTAGAGTCACCCCTAGTTAGCAACCCCTCATGGTAACGGAGCCTCTGTGACAAAACTGCGGGAAGAGACGGTTGTTGCACAGCTCATGGTGAACAAGGTACTATGTGCTACCAAACCTTCTTCGGAGAAGGGGTAACAAGACCTTGCAACTATAATATGATTAAGTGGATCCAGAATAGAAAATGCAAATTCATGTCCCATCAATAGATCGTTGGTTAGATGTTTTTCCCTCCTGACAGTTGGTTATAAAAAACCAAGCAGCCAAACATCTAGTCCGATTTATGTGTCCATGACCATTTTTCTCTCACTTAGTCTATTTATCTCTTAGCATTACTGTAATTGAAAGAGTATCTATTGCTAAAGGATGCTATTAACTTAAGTGCATTCATAGAGTGTTATATCACTAATAGACTTAGGTCATATTGTTTTATCCTTTTAGCAAAGCATTATTTTGTTGTCCTCTTGTTCTGAAGATTTTGTTTCACTTACAGTCAAATAGAACAAAAGCTTCATAGAACTTGTTCAGACTGTTCTTTATCATTATTTTCACTCCATTACATGACAGTATCAAATGCGTGGCAATTTCTATTTGTTATGTTAACTTCTTTGGGGATCTGTATCAGAGCTCATAATGTAAAAAATGTGCCTCCCAAACATGACTCGGATTTAGATAAGAACTGTAAGGTTCTAAGTCCAAATACTTTTAAGATCTACTTGTTGAAATTACATTTGATTTGAGAACAGTTATGGTCAGAACTGAAATAAGAAACAGAGGAAACTGCTGGCTATAATTGTGAAAAGGAGAAATAGTGAAAGAAAACATGTGCCGTCATTTGAAAATATATACAGGATTTCTTCAAATCCAGGATACTACTGATGTATAACTCATGAGTATTTTATGTGTCACCAAGAAAGAAAAAAGCTCCCAATTAAACCATGACACACCACTGATTATAATCCACATCCCAATTTTTATTCCTAAATCTTCCTTTTAATATATCATACTAAAATATGGGGGAGAAGTTGTGTTTCTCCAAATGAATTAAATACATTAGTACTCATTGGCTTTATATAAGTCTGGGCACATGCCATCGAATAAACTGGAAATTTCACATACAATCTTTAAATATCCTCAAAATTTGGTGGGTTAGAATTTATGAGTGGAATATGGTAGTTGGATAAAATTCCTTATTTAGAATCAACAAATTAAATCAAGAAGGGATCCCAGGAAGATTCTAGCAAAAGATAACAGTCATAAGGCATCAGGCAAGAGTCTGGCAACATACTAAGATATTCTACATGTCATCTCCTTCAGTCCTCATACCAACCCCATGGTATTAGAATTTAGGCTCTGAAAATTTGAGTAATTGGTCCAAACCCACAAAACAAGAAAAGAATGAGGAGAAGCTGGGATTCAAACTCTTATCTGGTCAAGTTTTTGTGTATTTTAAACCCGAACCTGTATCGTAAGCAACTCTTTGGCTATATGCTAATCTAAGAATGTATATAATGATGAGTGTTTAGATATGTCAGTGCTTCAGCAAAGACCACCGTGTAGTTGAACTAATTTTGATTTACAGACTCATTGGAAGGAGGGACAATGCTCACCATGGAAGCTGAGAGGCATCATGGTAGGAAGGTGTTAAAAGGATGGCTCAGAGGCTTTGGGCTTATGTCAGATGATTTGGGAAGGTTCAGGGAAGTGGGACTTTGCTCCAGATTGGAAGTGGTGGCAATTTTATGATTGAGTGTTTTCACAAGTCTTGAAAAAGATGGGAAAGACAAAGTTGTCATTGGTAGGAGCACAGTATTGACTCACTATAGCCAGAATGGGTGAGGATTTGGTCATTTTGTAGTCTGGACAATGTTCTCGTATTTGTCTGTCTTCAGACATGATTATGGGGTGATCTTGGTTTTGTCCTGACCCATCATGGTCAGAGTGGTCCTGTTCTATGTTGTTATTCTGTGAAATTGTTTGTGGTCAGGAGGTGACTGCCAGACCAGCTCTTGGATGCTGGGGTTGCTTTTTTCTTCCTCAGTTGAAAAATATTACTTTCATTTTGAGGATGGATCCCAAATCAGGTACAGGATGTGGATGATGCTGTCTAATGCTAATTATAAAATTTTTGTTCAGGAGAAATGTTTGGGGAGGAGGGCTTTCTCCCAGAAGTGTCTGCTCAAAGCAGAACATCTGACAAGTTTCTGATTGGCCTGTCTGACAGTTTCATCTCTGGGGGGGGGTGGGGTGGGGGGCGGAAGTTAGGAAGCAGGAAGTGGTATTTTTAGTCTAGACTGAATTCTGAGCAACAGGGCTATGCTGAGGTAACATGATCCTTGGGATACTAGGACTGCATTTCTAAATAATTTTTTTAATTTATTTATGATAGTCACACACACAGAGAGAGAGAGAGAGAGAGAGAGAGAGAGGCAGAGACATAGGCAGAGGGAGAAGCAGGCTCCATGCACCGGGAGCCCGACGTGGGACTCGATCCTGGGTCTCCAGGATCGCGCCCCGGGCCAAAGGCAGGCGCCAAACCTCTGTGCCACCCAGGGATCCCTAGGACTATATTTCTAGATGGTTTATTTGTCAAGAACAGAAATGTGGAGCAGAGTCAGATGTGTATAGAAAAACCAGATTCTGAAAAATGCAAGAATGATGCCCTACGTAGAACTCATAAAAAGAAGGAAACAGGTGTCTTTAAAAATAATATCCTGACAACTCAGTGTGGCATCAGAATGACTTATGTTTTTAGCTTTGCCTCACATGTGCCATCGGTGTGACTTTGGGTAAATCACTCAACCTCTCCGATTTTAAGTTTCTCCAACTTTAAAATGGGGTAGTAGTAGCACCTGTATTACAGTTATGAAAGTGAAAACAGAATATTGAATAGAAAGAGCCTAGCACAATAGTAAATACTCAACAATGTTAGCTGTTAAGGTCAGTTATTATTGGAGTATTGTTACAAATGATCTAGATAAAGAAGGAAAGGAAAACGTGTGTGACCACGAAGCACACCCTTTATTGAGGAGATGTAAAATCAGACACATGCAGCCAATGTTTAAGAATGAATTCAGGAATGGGAAAAATAGCACAGGAAGAGTAGAGAACGAGAATTCTTTCTAAATCTAAACTGTTACATCTAAAATCTCCTTTGAGATCCTGTCCAGTATTTCTCAACAGCACACCTCCCACAGGTCCCCCAAAATTCAGCGCCTCCTCTCTCAAAAGCTCCAGTTCCTCCCAACTGCACGATTCCCACTCATGTTCGCCCTTCTAATCACACATGCTCACATGCTCAAAAAACAAATCTCTACATTCCCTCTGCCTGCTGAGCCCCGGGGAGGGATGTAACGGGGCCACGAGAGCCTGATGATGGGGAGCACAGGCTCTGAAATCAGATTGCTCATCTCTACCACTGACGAGATGTGGCACCTCAAGCAAGTTGTTTAATCTTGCCCGGCTCAGTTTCATCATCTGTAAAATTGAAATAAAAATGGTACCTCCTTCAGAAAGGGAGGATTAAGTACACTAATCCACCCAAGGAAGTTGCATAATCACCTTTTCTGGCGCCTAGTAGGCACTCAGTGAATGTGAGCTTGCTCCTCTTTACCATTGCAAGAGGCAGGCCCTGGGGGGCCCGCTGCTGGGCTCATCGCCCTTCACAGAGCAGCAGCCAGCACTCCCTTAATGTGGGGAACCTGGTCACAGCTGTGGGATCTGACAACATGCTGAACATTGCTCAAACAAGGTCAACACCTCGAGGGCAGAGTAGAGCCCACAGGTGGGAAAGGAACACAGAGGCAGGAAGGAGCAGCCCCTGACAGCAAATTCCCCTCGTGGTTTTTGCAAAGGCTCCATGGGCAGCAGGATGGCAGGCACTGCTCATGGTACAGATGCAAGGGAGACAGAACTCAGGACAGGAGTACCTGCAGTCACGTGGGACCCGTCATGGAAAAGAATGAAAGATATTATACATCTGGAGCCAAGGGCATGATTTTCAGGGCACTATCTGACAGGGATGGCTTTGGCCAAAAACTGGTTCAGATTTACCTAGGAGTCTACACACAAGTTGGGGTGGTGTCGGAATGTGAGTCCAAACCAGAACTTGGCTCCAAATTGGGTACATAAGCACAGGTGTGTGCACACAGGTGGACTCAGAAAATAAAGTCCAAATAAATATATAAGGACCAGGTAGACCAAGCCACCAAGGAGGTGGCAAGAGCCTTCATGGGTAAGCAAGTGGCAGATGATTGCTTAGCACCCAGCTTGGATGCCGTTTGCATTTTCTACTTTATTTTATTTTATTACTTGATTTTATCAGGGTAAGAACACTTTACATGAGATCTGCCCTCTTTAATAAATTTTTAAGTGCACGATATAGTATTGTTAACTATAGGCACAATATTGTGTTTACAGAATTTATTCATCTTTTTTTATTTTTTTATTTTTTATTTATTTTTTTTTAATTTTTATTTATTTGTGATAGTCACAGAGAGAGAGAGAGAGAGAGAGAATGAGGCAGAGACACAGGCAGAGGGAGAAGCAGGCTCCATGCACCGGGAGCCCGACGTGGAATTCGATCCCGGGTCTCCAGGATCGCGCCCTGGGCCAAAGGCAGGCGCCAAACCGCTGCGCCACCCAGGGATCCCTCATCTTTTTTTAAAAAAGATTTTATTTATTTATTCATGACAGACACAGAGACAGAGGCAGAGACATAGGCAGAGGGAGAAGTAGGTTCCCTGAAGGGGAGCCTGATGCAGGACTCGATCCCAGGACCCCAGGATCACTGGATCATATCCCGTTGTTGAGCTGAAGGCAGATGCTCAACCACTGAGCTACTTAGGCATCCCCCGAATTTATTCATCTTATTTACCTAGAACATTATACCCATCCAACAGCAACTCTCCTCTTCTTCTCTGCAGCTCCTGGCAACCACCACCCTACTGTCTGTTTTTTGAGTTTGACTATTTTAGGTACTTCACAGAAGTGGAATCATGCAGTATTTGCCTATGACTGGCTTCTAGCCTAATGTCCTTCAGGGTCACCCATGTTGTATATGGCAACATTTCTTTCTTTTTTGAGGTTGAATAGTATTCAATTTTATGTAAACACATTTTCATTATTCATTCATCCACGGCTGGACATTTAGGTTGTTTCCGTATCTTGGCTATTGTGGACAATGAGTTATCATCTGACACCTGTTAGGTTAGCTATTACCAAAAAGGAAAAAAAAAAGATTTAAAAATGTTGGGGAGGATGTGGAGAAACTGGAACCCTTGTACGCTATTGGTGTGAATGTAAAATGGTACAGCTTCAGAGAAAATAGTAAAAAAATCCCTCTTCTCAAAATTAAAAATAGAACTGCCATCTGATCCAACAATCTCAATTCTGGGTACGTTCCCAAAAGAATTGAAATCAGGATCTCAAAGAGATCCTGTCCTATGTTTATTGCAGTATTATTCACAATAGCCAAGATATGCTAGCATTTTGTTGCAGGTACCCTTTTATCTGTACTTGGTCTCTGACCCTTGCTCTGTGGGGGAGCTGTTCTTGGGGGAACTCCAAGAACCTGGCCAACACCTGTGTCTGAGTTCCAAGATCACAACCAAATGTGAATGCAACCACCTCATCCGAAAATGGTGATGCTAAACAACCCTTTGATTATTCATGGTTCATGATATTAAGTTTTTGCTAGGTGGGGGGTATTTTGCAAGATGCTAGGGACACATAAAAAGGATACTGTATCATCCCACTTCTCACTGTTTAATTAATTCACTCATTCTCTTTTTTTTTTTAATTTTATTTATTTATTTGAGACACACAGAGAGAGAGATAGAGAGAGGCAGAGACACAGGGAGAGGGAGAAGCAGGCTCCATGCAGGGAGCCTGACGTGGGACTCGATCCCGGGTCTCCAGGATCACACCCTGGGCTGCATGTGGCGCTAAACCACTGCGCTACCGGGGCTGCCCAATTCACTCATTCTCAATAAATATTTACTGAATGATGACCAGGCATGATTCCCAGGCCTTTGGGGCTTACAGCTAGCATGGAAGCTATGCATTAGACTACTAGTTAAATAAAGAATTTTTTCAGGAGGTCCCCTGAACCAGGCTCTAGGGAACTGTAGGGAACGAGGAGCAGTCCCTGGATATTCCTATTTCCACTGGTTGCCCTGTCAAGAGAAGACATTTGGGAATACTTGATCCTATTCCTATCAAACTTTCTTTGAGATGTGTCCTTCCTGTTAAAAAAACCTAAAGCCTGGAAGAAAAGAAATACAAAGCCTGGAATATAATCATAATGTCTTGTATGATTGAAAAGGAAGTTTAAAGACCTGGATCCTTTAAACCAACCATCTCCAGTGACAGCTTTCCAGTGCTGGCAAAAGGAGTAACAGTTCAGTGGCTCTGTGGGGGATCTGATTACCCCCCAAGATTATTTTCTGAATATTTTAGCTGGGCCAAGACTCCTGTCCTCATTTCATTCTTGCTCCTTTGCCTGGAATCCTTTCTTCTCTGTAGCCTATTGCAATGCTGTTCTAATGACCGCAGGCAGGTGTGTGAGGGCCCATCTGCAACTTCCTTAGGTAACAATGGATAAACATCAGCTCGAGAAACCCCAGGTCTATATTATTTATGAAGCAGCAATTCTCCTGTAAATAACCCAGTTGTTAAAATGATATGTATCTATGTAATTGAGTCTTCTGTATACAAATAAATAAGACTTTATTGCAATGTCAGAAGTTAACAGACCAGTCAATAAAATCAATAACTCACTTTTTCTTGCTTATATATCTAACTTTTCTCCACCTTTCCTATGTCCTCTGTTTGTTCTGGTTACATATTACCGCTCACAGGAAAATACAGCTCTCTGCTCTGCTTATTAAGTGGTAGGTGGAGGGGAGGTGGCAAACAAAGGGAAAAAGAAAATCTGAGACCTTCTACACATGCAGTGTTTCGGGTTTCATGTGTATTTATTTAAGGATACTAAAGAGTGCAGATAGTTCTAAGAGGAGTGCCCTACTGAGGGCACAAGTAAATCAGGTCACAGCCAAAGTCTTGGTGACTGTCCAAGCCAGTATTGCTATGTCCCCTACCTGCTGTCAAAACAGCCCTGCTGGATCAGAACTGCACTCTTTTGCAACCATGGCTAAAGTTCCTGTCAGCATTTCCCTTGTAAATCCCCAGTTTTGAGAAGTTGGTATTCAGCTGGAAAAATCTGTTCTGCATAAACCTTAGCATGTACTATCTCTGAAGTAGGGAAGAGGTTATCTGGAGTTGGTAGCTTATTTTTTAAAGCAATTTGCTTAATTGATTTGGCCGTTGTTGAGCTCACTAAAAGAGCTTAGAAGGGCTGCTTGATATTTTTTTTGTGTGTTACTTTAAAAATCCAATTAAACAAATTGGCATTGATCCAAATTTTCTGCACCTGAGGGGGGAAAGATAACCAAAATGAAGAAAAAGAAAAATTAATGGATGGGGGTCACTCTAATCTTCATGATGGTTCTATTGCTGTGCAAATAAGTCTATGATTTAGTGGCCCATTTGCATGGACCAGTTTGTCCTCTCCCATGGTCTAGAGAGATATATGAAATTGTCCCTCATCTATCAGAACAGGACTGGGACTCTGGAGAAAGGAGGCCCCTGGCATATATAAGACTTGATGGGAGAATGTAGGTGTCATCCTGGACTTACAGCCTTTTATCAGGTTGGTTGGAATCCTACAGTCTTAGTGGTTTTATATTAAGAAGATGGTAGTGTTCATACTTTGGCTTGGAGCATGAAATAATAATTCAGATTTGCATAGCATATTCTGTATTATAATAATAAGGAATTATCTTCATCATGGTGGATGATGAATAGCACTGCCAATTTTTAAATTTACTTTTTGGCAAGGTAGGAGAAGGTAGTTATAGGAAAAGGTAGTCTACAAGAACTCTTGGCATCCTCGGGGCCAAGAAAATGTGGAATTATCAGTCTAGACAATAATGTTAATGGCTGCCAAGCCAGGTTACAGAACCCATGATTTTCCTCACTGTATTTTTCCTGTAGTAAAAAATTCAAGTTTGAGTATAATGCGTACAAAGTGTCTGTGGACATGTTGATACGGCCAGATGCTCAAGAAAGAGGGTCTAAGTGTATACATGAGCTCAGGAACAATCAACAACATAAAACCATAGAGCCGATAACTCCCAGGACAAGTGCGTTAGAAGAGCAGTGACTTAAAGGTGCAATTTTGGGGAACAGCAACAATTTGTGATTGCAGCAGGGAAGAAGAGCCCAGGAGTCAACCAAGGGGAGAACGCAGGGTTCCAAGTCATTTAGTGGCCAGGGAAGGAAAGACTTCCTTCCTTCAAGGCAGAGGATGGTGCCTTGATCATCCCAAATGCTTTGTGGGGTAATAAGAGAAGAGAAAGACATCTACTAGACTTATAAATACTTTTTTTTTGTAAAATACGTTAACACATACTAGCTATTTAAAATATTATTTAGAAGAATAGATGCTAACATGAGCACTTTCATTGGAATACTGGAGATTTAAGGCTGCCTTTCAGCGAGTGGAGGGATGGACAGGAAGTGAAATAGACTATGTGTTTAAATAGACAGAACTATCTAACAGATCGGTGATTTTCAAAATGTAGCGTATAGTTTTAGTGGGATGTGAAATAAGTTTAGTGAGTTGCAATCAGCATTTAAAAAAAAACCACAATAGTAAAGAATATAATAGAATAGAGTAGAATAAGACAGAAATAAATGTTTGGCACATATTAAGGGCAAGTATGATTTTAAGAAAATCTAGCCTTGATTTCATTTATGTGTGTAACAAGTCCTAAAATGAAATGTGTTGCATTTTGTACTGTAAAATCGAAGTTAAAAAATTTGAAATCTTCTGGATTAAAAAACAAAAAAGTTTGGAGTGAAGTGTTTTTTTTTTTTTTTTGAGTGCTTAAAGAAGGTAGAGACTAAAGCCTTTTATAATCTGAGTACAAGGAGGTAGTTAAAAAGAAGAGATCAAAAAAATTAGTAGGAAAGTTGGTACTTGTAATGAAATAAGGACCTCATGGAAATGGGAGGGAGGGATGGACTCAGAGCTCATGCCTGGTGCTGGCTTTGAACAAGCAGCGGGAAAACTCACTCTCGGCACGAGAATGAAAGAGAATGAGTGTGTTTGGTTGAAGCAGGTGGAGATGCAAGCTGATAATTTCAATTGTCTACGTGAAGGTGAACATCAGCACATCTGATGTGAGAGAGGTAGGAATGGCTTGATTCAAGGGGGTAACTGGAGATGTTCTAGAGAGCCAGTGAAAGCAATGGGGACCTGAGCTCTTTGTGAACAAGTAATAGGACAGGTTAAAGAAATTGCCAGTTTTGTGTGGTTCCAATCTGCAGAGCCAGATGTTTGTGTGATAAATCGAATAGTGGCCCCCCAAAAGATATATTTACCTCCTAAATCCCAGAAAATGTGAGTGTTGCTTTTTTGGGGTAGGAGAATAAGCATGGTAGGAACAAGGGTTGAGAAATGAGGCCAAGCTCAGCCCATGATTTTTGAAATGGACAAGTGCCGGGTGACAATAGAGTTAGGTATGAGAATACATATCTTCAGAGAGGAGATGATGCCCAGTAGCATGGAGAGGATCAAAGAATGTTGCCATCAATAAGAGAAACAACATCTGTAGTATATTCCAGAAAATCAAGGTTCTTAAAGGGATACAACAGAGAAGTAATGGTGTATCACATTTGGGTGATGTGATATTACTAAACTGAACTACTGATGCCCTAGTGTAGAGAGGAGACAAGAATGAGCAGTCTCTACTTGAAAGAATTGTAAAGAAAGCCATGCCCATGGTGGACAGCCAAGTTTCTTTTAAAGCCATAAAGCACAGAATGCTTTCTGCAAACAGAACACTTATTCTCAATGTTGGAAGGGGATGCACATTAGAATCATATGCATACCTTCACTCTACATGCTTAGGACCCAGCCCCAGAAATTCTAGTCTAATTGTCTAGGGTGGAACTAAAGAATTAGTATTATTTATTTATTTACTTGTTTAAAGATTTTTGTTTATTTATTTGAGAGAGATAGCGTGAGAAGGGGCAGAGGTAGAGGGAAAGAGAGAATCCCCAAGCAGACTCCCTGCTAAGCACGGAGCCCAACGTAGGGCTCGATCCCAGGACCTGAGATCATGACCTGAGCTGAAATCAAGAGTCAGATGCTTAACTGACTGAGCTACCCAGGTGCCCCAAACATTAGTATTATTTAAAATGCTTCCGGTGATATTGATGGCTAGTCACTTGAGAACCGTTGATGAAGCAAATTATCATAAAATGGTGTTCTAGAAGGCAGAAGGAAAAGTTTGGTAGAGGAGGGGAACTGAAGCCAGAATGGGACCCAGTACAAAATGAGAGTGCAGTGTCCCTTGTTCAAAATCATCAGGAATTTCAGGACAGAGCCTCAAACTAAACCCAGGTCCATCTGAGGGTGGGGCCTGTGCCACTGGCCCTGACCTAAGTAAAAGGCAAGTGACCAAGATGACAAAAACATAAATCCAGACTTTCCTGTACAGTTCTGGAATCAGTCCTTTGGTGCAGGCCGAAGCTAATCATTAGTGGCATGGAGGCCTAACAGAGCCAGTAATCAGTGGGTAGGTGCATGGGGCAGGAGGTGCTGTTTGCTAAATGAGCAACATGGAAAGTGCTTGGCCAAATTATTGCTCTTCTGTCTTTGCTTCACCTCAAAAGTTTTCAGTGGAGATTTCAGATGCAGCATTTCAGCCTTCTCTTTTATGCTTCTACCCTCTGACTACTTTTCAGAAAACTTAATAGCTCATTAAGTCCTCAGGATGGACCCTCCACTGAGGACCTCACTGCAGTGCTGCGTGCCTAGACGTGTGCAGCTGGACTTTTGTGCTGCTGTTTTGATGCCATCGCCTGCATTAGCAGTTACTTCTCAATCAGGGAATAACAGTGAATCGGCCTCTCTTGCTGCTTCCTTCCAACACCAGCTCAGATTTTACTCTTCTGGGGGGCTCTCCATTACCAGCCAAACATCACTCAGCCAGCCCCTCCTTCTGCTACTATTGATCCCTTTACAATTGGGCAGCGCTTTTAATTTTTCAAAGAGCTTTCACATACATTTTCTCATTTGACCCTTACAACAATCCTGTGAAGGAGGTAGAGCAAGTATTATTATCCCCATTTGGAAGACGGGAAAAATGAAATACGATGCACTTAAGTGGCAGGCCTTGAGTGATCTGACATGCGGGTGGTCCATGGCGGTGTCAGCCCAGCACTGAGTCCTCCCCACTCCCCACCAGCTCTGAGAACCTGCCAGGTGACATAGAGCAATTGGTACCGGGGCCCTGTTAATTTTCCACCCTTATTATGGGGCACCTGGGTGGTTCAGTGGTTGAGTGTGACTCAGGGCACGATGCTGGGGTTCTGGGATCAAGTCCCACATTAGGCTCCCCACGGGGAACATGCTTCTCTCTGCCTGTGTCTCTGCCTCTCTCTCTGTCTCTTATGAATAAATAAAATCTTTAAAAATTGTTTTCATCCTTAATATTTGCTGTAAATACTGTTCTTTATCTGTTCCAGGCCCTTATAACTCAAAGTTTGGTCCCTGGGCAGGTAGTGACTGCAGAATCTCAGATCACCGTGGACCTATTGGATCAGAATCTGTGGTCCCCAGATTTAAGATCCCGAGGTATCTGTGACAATGTGGACAGACCTCCATCCACTGCATTAGATGAAATAAGTCAAAGAAAGACATATACTGTATGAGCTCACTTATATGGGGAAATCTAAAACAGAAAAGAAATTCCAAACCCAAACTCATAGGAAAAGTGATCAGATTTGTGGTTATCAGAAGTGGAGGGTGGCAGGAGGCAGAATTGAAGGAAAGTAGACAAAAGGCACAAACAGCCTATCACAGGGTAAGTCCTGAGAATGTGAGCACAGCATGATGACTACAATTAACACTGCCATATGGTACATTTGAAAATCACCAAGAGAGTAGATCCTAAGAATCCTCATCATAGGAAATTTTTTTTCCTTTTTTTTATATCTATATGAAATGATGATGGATGTTAACTAAACTTATTGTGGTAATCATTTCATGGTATCGGTAAGTTAAATCATTGTGCTGCACAACTTAAACTCCTATCGTGCTGTATATGTATCAATTACATCTCAATATAACCAGGTGGAAAAAGATCCCTAGGTGGCTTCAAGGACTGAGAACCACTGCTGTAGATCGTGTGTGTGTGTGTGTGTGTGTGTGTGTGGTCTCTCTGAGTCCCACAAACAATAACGACAATAGCAAAGACGTTGGGTTTATCAGGTGGCTGGGTAAACATAATATATACTAACTCAGTTAATCCCCATGACAGCCCCAGCTTCCCCAGGGGAAGGAGAGGGCACTGCTGTGATCTCCCTTTTACAAACAGCCAACGCAAGGCATGGGAAAGCTAAGTGACTTTGCCCAACCCACATAAAAGTGACAGAATTGGGCTTTGAACCCAGTGTAGTGTGTGGCACCAACATGCATGTTTCCGAGCATGATGCTATTCCATCTGACTGCTGCAATGAAGAGGCACCCTCCCTAGTCTTTGAGGACTGACTATTCCAGAGCACGAAGGACACCCATCTCAATATAACAGTGGCCACTTAGGTTTTCTTCACAGACCAATGAGCCTAGAATAAAGTGGAATACAATCACATTATCATAATGCAATTGTCACTCCAGTTATCTGGAGACCAGAACCCTGGAAACTCAGGCTTCCAGAAGCCCTCCAGAGCTGACCCTGAAGCAATTTAATTATGAAAAGGTAGCTTTTGCCCCCCTAATGAAACTCAGCTCAGAACGCCCCTCCCCCAGACACACATGTGGTCAGCTTGCCTTGGGCACAAAAGAAATGCTCTGATGGAGGGAAATATCTGGAAAGGGGCTTTTTGCTACCATAGCCAACAAGGATAAGGGAAACAAGCCATAGACAAAGGATACAGACATGTGGGCACTGACCTTAGGGGCCTCTAGAGATGTCAGGCTCCTAGAAAGGAGGCAGGAAGTTCCCCTACCAAGCAGCTCCATCAGGGGCCTGCCTTTGGTACAATCACCAAAGTCTAGGCTCCCAGTTTTGCAGTCTCTGTGAACTTGATTACTATGATCTGTTAGTTCATAGGGAGGACAGACTCATTTACCAAACTCACAGGGTTTGTAAACACCAAAATGGCAAAATATTAAATTAAATTTAAATTTAATTAAATTGAAAAACAACACATTCTTTGCTGGTAGGCTATGCTTCTCGAGTCGGAGAGGTTTTGCATGGGTAATTTAAGAAGTATATTTATATCACATGGGGCATCTGGGTGGCTCAGTCAGTTAAGCGTCTAACTCTTGATCTCAGCTCAGGTCTTGATCTCAGGGTTATGAGTTCAAGCCCCCACGTTGGGCTCCATGCTAGGTGTAGAGCCTACTTAAAAAAAAGTATATGTCCTGCTACAATTTTTGATATAATTTTTTTATATTTAAAATATCATCATAGGGCAGCCCCGGTGGCGCAGCGGTTTAGCGCCGCCTGCAGCCTGCGGTGTGATCCTGGAGACCCCGGATCGAGTCCCACGTCAGGCTTACTGTATGGAGCCTGCTTCTCCCTCTGCCTGTGTCTCTGCCCCTCTCTGTGTCTCTATGAATAAATAAAATCTTTAAAAAAAAATATCATCATATTTAGAAAATAAAGTATAAAGACTGTTTTTGTGATCAAACATTAGAATGTAAAACTCCATAAACTCTCTTTATTCAATAGGAATATATAAAGACTTTCATAGGGGTGGGGAGAGCAGAGAATGGGGCATATAAAAGTGAGAGATAGCAACATTGTAATATTTAGAGAAATATTTTTTAAACTGAAAAAAACCTGACACAGGCAGCACCACATGAAATACAATTTACAGTAGAAATCTGTGAACATAGATTTAGAGCAAGGGGAATAAAATACATATTATATCCATCCATTCAGAGAAATCATTGATTTTAAAATACAACATCAGTGTAATAAACTTCTTAGCTAAAAGTGCAATATCGAAAGTATAAGTGATTGTGAGATACTTCCTAATATGAGAATGTTAATAGTCTTCATGGAAGGAAAACTGGGCATCTCACACGTGATGGAATCAGGCTGTGAGCGCAAGTTTCAGATCAGTTCTTAGGCTGTGCTGACCCCTTCCCCACAGAGTGCTTGGAGGAATTCTACTGACTCGTGTTGCTCCATAGCTTCACAACCCTACTTCTGATTAAACCAAACCCCAGGTCTGTTGAGAGTGACTTTGCCTCTGTTTTATCTGTCCTCTCTTGTTTCTAAACTATCATCTCAGAAGGCATTCTTATTTCTCTTCTTTCCAAAACTTTGGATTGTCTCACCAGATATTCTGATCCCAGAGATTCCAACAAAGCAGCACACTTGAGCTTCTGCAACCCCCTGACAACTTCCCACAGCAGACATTACTAGTCAAACCACCATGGTTGGCATAGTTGGCTCACCCTTGCCCTGAATTTTGTATGAAGGCAGCATGGGAGAGGAGATTCTTGTGGTTTCAGAGTGGAGCTGGGGTGAAAGACAGCACAGACCAGCATCCTACAGATGAATACACTGAATGATGGACGTTGAAATATGCATATGCACTGGCCCAATTTTAATTATAAAAATGAATTATTTTTTTTACAGATTTTATTTATTTACTCATGAGAGACACACAGAGAGAGGCAGAGACACAGGTAGAGGCAGAAGCAGGCTCCATGCAGGGAGCCCCATGTGGAACTCAATCCCAAGACCTCGGCATCACGGCCAAGCCAAAGGCACTCAACCACTGAGCCACCCAGGTATCCCTAAAAATAAATTATTTTATAAGAAAACGTTGGTACCTGTACCTTGTATTTGAAGAAAGGTAAGGCATCTAAAGTTGAGACAGAATATAGAAAGGATAGGTTAAAGAGTAAATCATGAGCCTATAGACGAATTTTGTGGCTTCTGATGGCTACTTTTTCTGAATAAATTTTTCCATCCTTCAAATGTTGATGAAATGGATGTGTTTTAATGATGCTCATGGACTGGTAGGCATCAATGTGTTCCTGGGTTTTAACAGACTAAGGGCCTACTGACTAACTTTTCATGCTTCATGCCATGGAATGAAGCATAAAATTATTATTATTATGTTGTTGTTGTTATTGTTGTTGTTGTTGTTGTACATGGAATTTGGGAAACGTGAGTGTCCTAGAATTTTAAAATGCATTATCTGTAGCTAACCCAAGATGTGAGATGTGTTTGCTTGTGTCTGTTTTCTTTTTAAATTTTCTTTGGTTCTATGCTTATTTGTGGATGAAAGAACATTTCAAAGTTAGAATAGCAAAGTCATTACCAAACATCTGTAAAGCAGTGATGACTGAGGAAGCATATTTTGGGAAGGGAAAGCTTTCCCTGTCTCCCTGCTTCCCCTAGTCTTGCCTCACTGGTCCAATCTATGGAGCAGAAGCTAATTCACCAGATAAAACACGACAACAGAGGGGGCTCAGCAATGGTGTCAAGTAACCCTCCGTATAGGCAACACCAGGCACTGTAGAGAATTCTCATTCTCATTATCCATAGCATTAAAGATAAAATCAACATTCACTATAGCTAAGATTTCTCTCAAAATCAAACATAAAGAATAATCTAGACAAATGTGAGGCTGCTTTGGTGGTTAAGCCACACTTGTTCTCTCTGACAAAGAATTTATAGGCCGAGGGATGGGCCCTCCAGCCCCAAACAGCAGAGCATGAATCTTGAGATTGGAGACCCTCTTCCTTCACATTCCGTGGGAGAGAGGAAGTGGGGTCCTGCACAGGGAAGGGGCCGCAGGCTAGTGGCGCCTGTGTGGCAGAGGTAAGCGCGTTGCTGCTGGCCAAGAGAAGGTTGCTGACAGCTGTGAAGGAGGGAGAGGAGAAAAGATCAAGGAAGAGAACAAGAAAAATGGCAATGAGTTTGGCCAAAGTACACCCTTTGATTTGCTGACTGACCTCAGATAAAGACACCTGTGGGGCAGAATGACTAAGTCACAGGGATCCTTCTGGTAAGTTGTATGGAGACAGAAAGGACAAGGTAGAGGGCAATCAAGGGTGAAACCCAGGTGTCTAGTGGAGTCTTTGGAGTGGATGATGAGGGTGCCAGTCTTCAAGATGAAGAAACCAGGAAAGGAACCAGTGATTTTTGTGGCCCTTAGAGATTGGAGCTTCTTCCACTATTAAAAAAAATCAAAATTATATTTTAAGATTGCATTGATGTAAAGACAGATATCATTTAGGCTGATTCATTATTATATTTACTATATATGTTGTATTATATTTATTGTTATATGTGTTTGCTATGTTATATTAGCATATTTGTTTTTCTTCTGGTATTAAACACAATTAAAATTAAAGCAGTGTCACAGGTCCCTAAAAGTATCATGGTCACTGGGCTTCACCTATTGTGCCTTATGAAGTCAGCCCTCGACATGTATCCTGACTTGCCTGGAATACTTTTTGTTTATTTCTGTTATGGTGGCTTTGTTGTTAGTGTCCCATTTTCACTTTCAAAAGTGACCTAATTCAGACAAACATATGGTCACCCTGCAGTGATGCCCTATGTTTTGGAAATGCTTAGTGTGAGGTACCCATTGGGATATCTGAGGGAAGGTGTCTAGTGAAACACTAGAGATATGATTGGAAGTCAGAAAAAAGATTTGGAGTCAAAATATAGTGAGATATTTAAATTCTATTAAAGCCATGTGACTGGATGTACAAGAACGATAGATGAGGAAAGACAGCACCCAAAGAAAGCCCATTCCAGGGAGGGACAGAAGAAGCCTAGTGAACAAAACAAGGTAGGAGGGGAAAGCCTCGCAAAACATGTGGTGTTGCAAACCCAGGGAAGAATAATTTGATGGTGGAGGGAAGAGACAACAGCATGAAACACTGAGGAGAGGTCACATGAGAAGGGAAGTCAAGTGTTTGCTGGCTTCGACTACAAGAAGCATGCTGCTGCTCCAGGTGAGAGAAATGTGATTACCCAGGTTGGAGGAGGGTCCAGACAACAATGACCTGAGGAGGGTGTGGAGTGGGGGAAGGGAAGCAGCCAGTAATGCCGGTTTTTCAAGTGTCCAGGCCCTGGTAGGGAAGTCGGACGTCAGGAGATCACTGGAGAGGATGTGGGTCCAGCAAGGCTTTGCTTTTCTTAAGATGAGAAGGACTCAAGTAGATAAAAGCTTAGCTATGAAGTGAACCAGCCAAGAGCAATTGGGGTTGGAGACTGAGGAGGGAGGAGCCATCACTTGGGGAGATTTGACCAGAACAGGAACACCTTTCCCATATGAATATGACCAAAGGACAAGTGTGACTGCAGGTAAGTTTATAGGGATTTTCAGCACCAAATACAATGACAATAAAGACATCACAATAATATATCTAATTATAATTACCCTGGAAAACAGAACTGTTTACACGCACAGTATAAAAATATTGGGGGCCAACATCCAATTTTTAACACTCCAGAACTGATATAGAGAAGTAGCATCCATCAGGAATTCACACTTTACTTTGACCTCTGAATTCAACAATGGGTTCCAAGGTAGGCCTTTTAAGTGCAGTCTGCCTGGAGATGCCTGTTGGTCAGCAAGAGTACTTGCCTTTATTTATTTTTTTTTTTATTTTATGATAGTCACAGAGAGAAAGAGAGAGGCAGAGACACAGGCAGAGGGAGAAGCAGGCTCCATGCACCGGGAGCCCGACGTGGGATTCGATCCTGGGTCTCCAGGATCGTGCCCTGGGCCAAAGGCAGGCGCCAAACCGCTGCGCCACCCAGGGATCCCGAGTACTTGCCTTTAATACAGCATTTCCATCAGCCTTTGTCACATTCTCTAAGTGCAAAGGCCCGGTTTCTTCTGCTTTAAGGAATCCAGTCTACCTCCAGGGTCAACTCAAGGGAGCCTTCTTCATTCACATCTTCCCCATGGCTCTCCCTTCACCTGCCAGAAGCACTGATACACTCACACTTGAACTAGCATGAGAAGCAAGCTCTGTGGCTCCAAAATTTCTGCTGAACTCTTCACTTGTCTGTGTTCCAGGTTGGAATATTAGAAGTTGAGAAGAGAGGCAAAATTGGCTTAAATTTTTCCCAAATAACCCATGCAAACTGTCATGGCAGCCAGCAGGCAGAGAAGGTAGCTGGGCTAAGAACCTATGATTCTCTCCACATTCCCATCCATCATTTGGAGGAACTGCATTTTGGAACATATTATCCAACAGGCCACAGAGAAATGGTGAAGAACTTTACCAGAAAAGGTCCAACATAAGCCATAGAAAAGGACCATCATCAATTTATAAAAATAACAAAGAGGTACATGATTTCATGGTCTTTTGGTTATCTAGGCAATGGCCTCCATGAGAGGCCATAGCATGTGAGCAGTGATAATCTTCTAAATAATTCATGCTTAGGAAATCATGGATACTGAATCTAATTAGTTAAATTAGAGTTAGATCACTAGTTACACTTTTTTGGGATTTCCTATATAAAATGTTTATTGAGTACTTCATGGATGATCTCATTCACTCTACATCAACTCCACACAGTATTTACTGTTCTTGTTCCCATTTAACGGATACATAAAACTCATAAAGGTTGCCTGAGGTTAGCTAATGAGTGACTCCAGATGGACTCTACCTTTTAATCTATTGCCCATTCTCTCTCTCTCTCTCTCTCTCTCTCTCTCTCTATATATATATATATATATATATATATATAAAGGATGTGCTCTCCAATATGGTAGCCACTAGCTACCCCTAAACTCTGAGCTCTTGAAATGTAACTAGACTAAATAGAGGTGGGCTGTTAGGACAAATAAAATACACATCAGGTTTCTAACACTAAGTATGAAAAATATCTATTAAATAGTCCATTCCTAAGTTTTTAGACTGATTGCCTCTAAAATGATCTTTTGGGTTTTGGGGAATAAGTAAATTAAAATTAATTTTCTTTGTTTCTTTCTACTTTTTCAATGAGACTACTAGAAAACTTAAAATTACATCTGTGGTTTGCATTTATGGCTCATGTCATATTTCTATGGGGCAGCACTCTCTTTAATTTTAAAAAGGGATCTGAAGGTCTGTTGGGCAATTCTCATCTTCAATTTTCTGAAACATAGGGGAGAGATATGTTGTAACTGGTTCTCAAGTATTTTCCTATGCTTCCTAGGTTACATATGTCTTGAAAATAATAATATTCAGTTAAGAATCATCTTCCCTATATTAAGTTCTATAGAAGAACCCTGTAAGTTCTGTTGAATAAGCTGTTTATGGCTATGCAAGCAAGAAGTTCAACCTAAAATAATGTTTCATGAACAATCAATAGCAGTCTACATGCCCAACAGTAGAGAACGGTTATGAAAATTATGGAATACATGTGAGATGAAATGTTAAAAAAATATTAAACATGATATTTCTAATATTTTTCAACAATACTGGAACATGTTTGTGATCTGATGTTAAATGTATAGTATCATCCTAACATATGGGAACACATATATACAAAGAACAAGTAGAAGAAAGTGCACTAAAATGTCAACAATGACTATCTCTTGGAAAGAATGAGGTTTGGGGTGATTTTTCTAAAAAAGCTAATCTCTTTATACCTTTCTGATTTTTCTGATTTCTTTACCAGGAGCAAGTGTTACTTTTAAAGAAATGATGCTTTAGCAAAGCATCAACAACTTTTCCTTTTCTAGACTCTGTTCTCCTTCCCCATTGCCATTAAAAACAAACAAGTAAAAACAACAACAACAAAAACAATTGCAAAAATTGTCTTAGAAAATCTTTAACTCTTTAACAATTACAAAACAGTGGAGCATGAAGGAAGAAAGTCTAATAAAGGGCTGTCTCTTTTTATTGTGCTTCACAGAGGTTGCATTTTTTACAAACTGAAGGTTTGTGTCAACTCTGCTTCAAGTCCATTGGTGCCATTTTTTTTCCAACAGCATTTGCTCACTTGATATCTCTGTGTCACATTTTGGTAATTTCTGCATATTTCAACCTTTTTCATCATTATTATTTTTGATGGTGATCTGTGATCAGTGATCTTTGATGTTACTATTGTAATTGTTTGGAGACATCACAAAAATAAGATGACAAACTTAATGATAAATGTTGTGTGTGTCTGACCACTTTACCAATAGGCTACTTCTCCATCTCTTCCTCCCTCCTTGGGCCTCCTTGTTATCTGAGACACAATATTATTAATTAGCCAATTAATAGTGTCCTCTAAGTGTTCAAATGAAAAGAGGAGTAGCATTTCTCTCACTTTGAATAAAAAACTAGAATTGATTAAGCCTAATAAGGAAGGCATGTTGAAAGCCAAGACAGGCCAAAAGCTAGGCCTGTTAGGCCAAAAAACCAAGTTGTGAATGCAAAGGAAAAGTTTTTGAGGAAAATTAAAAGTGCTACTCCAGTGAACACATGAATGATAAGAAAGCAGAACAGCCTTATTGCTCACAGGGGGCAAGTTTTAGTGGTCTAGAAAGACGATCAAACTAGCCATAATATTCCTTTAGGCCAACACCTGATCCAGAATGAGGCCCTAACTGTCTTCAATTCTATGAAGGGTGTGAGAGGTGAGGAAAGCTGCAGAAGACATTTTGAAGCTGGCAGAGGTGGGTTCATGAGACTTAAGGAAGGAAGCCATCTCCATTACATAAAAGTGCAAGGTAAAGCAGCAAGTGCTGATGTAGAAGCCACAACAAGGTTTCCAGAAGGTCTAGCTGAGATCATTAATGAAGGTGGCTACACTAAACAACAGATTTTCAGTGTAGACGGAACAGGCTTCTATTGGAAGATGATGCTTCCATAGCTAGAGAGGAGATGTCAACGCTAGGCCTCAAAGGTTCAAAGGACAGGCTGTCTCTCCTGGTGAGACTAATGCAGCTGGTGACTTTATGTAGAAGCCAATGCTCATTTCTCATTCTGAAAATCCAATGGCCCTTAAGAATCTGCTAAATCTACTCTGCCTGTGCTCTCTCAGCGGAACAACAAAGCCTGTGTGACAGTGCATCTGTTTACAACATGGTTTACTGAATATTTTAAGCCCACTGTTGAGACTTACTGCTCAGAAAAAAAAAATTCCTTTCAAAATATGACTGTTCATTGGCAATGTACCTGGTCACCCAAGAGCTCTGATGGAGATGTACAATGAGATTATTATTGCTTTTAAGCCTGCTAACACGATATCCTTTCTACAGCTCATGGATCAAGGAGTAATTTTGACTCTTAAGTCTTATAATTTAAGAAATACATTTCATAAGGCTATTGCTGCCATCAATAGTGATTTATCTGATGTATCTGAGCAAAACAAACTGAGTATCTTCTAGAAGGGATTCACCATTCTAGATGTCATTAAGAACATTAATGACTCAGGGGAAGAGTTCAAAATAAAAAGATTAACAGGAATTTGGGAGAAGTTCATTCCAACCCTCACGGATGACTTTGAGAAGTTCGAGACTTCAGTGAAGGAAGTCTCTGCAGGTGTGATGGAAACAGCAAGAGAACTAGAATCATAAGTGGAGTCTGAAATGTGACTGAAATGCTGAAATCTCATGTTAAAACTTGAACAAATGAGGAACTGCTTCTTATGGACAAGCAAAAGAAGTGTTTCCTTGAGATGGAATCTAACCCTGGTGCAGATGCTGTGAAGATTATTGAAATGATCACAAAGGAGTTAGGATATTACATAAACTTAGTTGATAAAGCAGAGCTGGGTTTGAGAAGACTGAGTTCAATGTTGAAAAAGTCCTACTGTGGGTAAAATGCAATCAAACAGCATCTTACACTACAAAGAAATTGTCTGAGGAAGAAAAAATCAATCAATGCAACATACTTCATTGTCGTCTTAAGAAATAGCCAGAGCCACCCCAACGTTCAGCAACCACTCCCTGATCAGTCAGCAACCATCAATTTTGAGGCAAGACCCTCCATCGGCAATAAGATTACAACTCACTAAAAGCTTAGATGATAGCATTTTTTTTAAGCAATAATGTATTTTTAAATTAAGGTATGAATTATTTTTTTAGATATGATGCTATTACACACTTAATTGACTCCAGAATAATGTAAACATAATTTTTGCAGGCACTGGAAGATCAAAAAATTCACTTGACTGGCTTTATTGTGTGGTCTGGAACTGAATACACAATGTCTCCGAGATGTGCCTGTATAAGGATGTCTTTCCTGATTTTAAAAATTGCTAACACTTGGTCGTGTTAAAGGCTGAAGTGATTTTCAGAGATTGAATGGATGGTGCTGCTGCTGAAGACAGGGCCAAGGACAGGCTACCATCTCTTCCCATCTGCGACCACATGGAAAGAAACAATGGTGGGTCTCCTAGGGCTAAGTACCCGAAATTTGGATTTCTTGCCGGAGTCTATTAAGGATGGCCATTAACCAATTGAAGGATTATTTTTGTTTTATAGTTGAACATCTTTCTTTTTTTTTTTTTAAATCCGACAGTTTTCTCTTCTTTCTTTTTGATTCAATTTTTATAACATAAGACAGTGCTGAGAGATGCTTGCTAAAACTGTCTAAGAAAAATCTAAATCTAAGTAATGGCAGTCTTACAACTTATGTATTATTTGTTCTCCAAATTAAAATGTGCCCTGATATATAGCTACTTAAACATTTTGACTAAGGAAAATTACTTAATTTTTTTTAAAGATTTTATTTATTTGAGAGAGAGAGAGAGAGAGATCACAAGCAAGGGGGAAGGGGAGGGGGAGAAGCAGACTCCCCGCTGAGCGGGAGCCTGATGTGGAACTTGATCCCAGGACAGTGGGCACATGACCCAAGACAAAGGCAGATGCTTAACTGACTGAGCCACCCAGGCACCCTCTTTACTTTATTTTTAGCTAATAATTGTATAGCAGAACTCATGGCAGTATATTATATAGCAGAACTTATAGGATGAATGTATACTATCAAATACATCTAAGATACACACTTGAGCTTGATTTCAACTCTGATTTTTATTCCATATTTGCTAAAAAGTAATTTATATGGTTAATAAAATTAACCATATAGGTAGGTTCTTGGATTAAGTGAAGATTAGGTAGGTCTTAATATGATTTTTGTATCTATTGTTCCTAGTTTACTATTAAATACATATAAGGATGCTGCAACATCGAAATTGCATGATTATGCTGTTCAAAGCCAGGAAATTGGAAATACTCACCTCTCCATATGAACTCATCCGTAGTACACAGATTGCATTGTACATGGTACATGCCTATCAATTCTCTCCAAAACTTTCATTCTCAAAGGATAATGACTTTTAAAAATTAAGTAATAAAGGAGAAAAATTAAAGGGTGTTTCTAGTCTTTCTTTTTAAGAACAGGAATTTTCTCTGAGGATAAAAATCAGGAGGCATTAAGATAATGGTGTAGAATTTAGATGTTGTTCTAATCAGATCTAAAGAACAGTTGTGCAGATGAAATAAAACTCTGCTATTCCAACTTCCTCTCCCTTGATCTGCATTCTCTGCAGGTCCCCACTTTCTTTGGGGGGTTCTATTGAAATGTACACCTCTGCTAATTCCATGATGCAGGATTGTTAAACATAAAATAATGTACTGAGGTAGAGCATCACACCATCCATCACAACAGACAAGTCGGGAAACAGAAAAGCACTGCATTTTCAGAGTAAAATGCAATATAATGACCATTGCTTTGAAATGGATCAATCTGGCCACACTGGCGCAGCTGCGCGGCATTCAAAGCAGCAATCACAGCCGGCTCTGGTGTGGTACTTTTCTTCCCAATGTCATCTCATTTTATCCCCTCTGAAAATGGCAGTGGGGACAAAAAAAAAAAAAAAAAAAAGATGCAGGAGACACACATCAGGTTTTCCTCCAGAGTCCTTTCTATTGTGTTAACAACTCTCAATTGTGCTAGCAATTTTCTCCTGTCTGGTATTAGGAATTACACTGGCACAATCTGTGCCTCTCCAGGTAAGCCTGCACCTGCACTCAGCCTCGTCCCATTTCCAGCAAGTTTGTAACCCAGTCACGACCATTTATGTTAGGCCAGAGATGGGCAGGAAGGCCTCATGACCAATGGGTTTAACAAATCCATATTGCTTAACCTAAGTCTTTCACTTATATTATAGTCAAGACTTTCTGCCTTGGGGTTTTTTTTCCTAATGCAGAAAGGAGGCAAGACGTCTAATGCAGATGAAGGAAAACACCTGTGTTGTTTGACTACACTACCTGGTGCACGGGTTATAACTGCTGTGCTGGGGTAGAAAGAGTACTGGATTTTTTTTAAGAGTACTGGATTTAAAGAGAGCTGATTTCTAGCATCAATACAACCATCAATTATCTCGGAGACCTTAGACAAGTCCTTTGAGACAGATCATATAGCACCTGCTCTGTCTTCCTCGTAAGGTCGCTATGATGCTGAGAAAGAGAATCCAGATACAAACATATTCAGAAAATTTTAAGGATCTCCACAAATACGAAGTGTTTTGTCATATTATGACTCTTGAGAAAATAATCATAGATTCTAATTGATACTTAGCCAAAATATCTGATTTTATTTGATTTTTTCTAAGACTATAAATTCTTTTGTAAGATGTAATAAATACTGTTAACCATTGTAATAGATACATTTTCTGTAACATCTCAACTTGAAAATTCCTACCACATGGCATCCACAAAAGTAAATTCCAGATAGATTAAATATGTTTGTAAAAAAAAATTAATAAATTTGAGAAAGTACCAAATGAAAATACAGGCATAGTTGTATAGGCCTGTGTTAGAAAAATCCTTACTAGTATAACATAAACCTAAAAGACAGAAGAAAAAATGTAACATGTGTGACTATATAAAATTTATAACTTCTCTGAGGCACAAATGAAGTTGGATGACAATGAAGAATTGGTATAAAATCTCCGCATATATAATAGTCAGAGCACTAACATCCATAAGCTATACATTGCCTATAAATCAACAATAAAGAGATAAATAATCTAATAAGAAATAGCAAAATATATGAATAAACAATTCATAAAGGAAATATAAATAGGTAACAAACAAGAAAAAAGGTGCTTAACAGCACTAGTAATTGAAGAAGTGTATACGGTGACACAGTCCTTTTGAAGGGAAAGTTTGTAGTACCTCTGAAAGTGAAAGATGCTCATACAAAGAACACAGAAATTTCATTTCTAGATGTCCTTTCTGCAGTAAGAGTCATACTAATATGAAGATGGTTACAGAAGCATATTCATGGGGATATTATCTTTATAGGTAAATATTTTACAAATGACTCAAAGATAAATCAATCAATAGGAGACTCCTTAAATAATTATGAATCATCCATAACATGGGATACTAGGATACTATGTAAATAGTAGAAAGTGAGCCCTGCCACAGAAAGATGTGGATGATGCTTTGTTAGATAAAAAAGAAAAGTTCTAAATTATATTCCTAGGATGAGCCTACTTTGTAAGAAAACAAAAGTATTTTTATAGACCTATATATTATCTATTTCATGTATGTGTGTGTGCATGCATGTGTGTCTGAATATGTACAAAGTCTTGAAGAATTTAGACCAAAATATACAAAATATTTAGTAGAATATGAGTAATGAGGGAAGATGCCTATAACGTTGGACTATGCTACCAAGAGCAATGGCTTACTTATAATTGAGCAGCAAAGTCCACAAAAATTTCCCAAGACCTTATTTCTTTGTATCCACATATAAAACTTACTCAGTAATCCTTAGTCTGTAAGGAGATCCACTCAAGGTTGGGACCTTGTTGGTCAGAGAAATGTCTCCTTTATCCCCCAAGAAGTGAGCCTACCTGGAAAGAAATTTTCTGCCTTCCCAGAGGGAGTTGAACATTCCAACTCTGCAGTCCACAGTTGGTTTAAGAGTTCACCAGTCACAAACAAGGACCAGTTAGGGTAAACCAAGATCCTAGGGGAAGGAAAAAGCTCCAGAAAGCCAAGGAGTGGGAGCACGTAGGGACAAGGTCCCAGTTCCCTCGGGGTGTGATTTTTCTAATCACTAGTAGTATGAACCATCTTTCACAGGCCATAGTCATGTTGATCTTGGGCTCTGACAAAAATCAAAGTCTACTGCACATCTTCCTCCTCCAAAAAGTCTTTCTCAGTGTCTTGCAGAACATTAATTCCTGGGAACTAAAAAATTTTTTTTTGTCTATTCACCTATTTATTCAGAGAGTTCAGTTTCTGAAAGGACATTTCCTCCACGTTTATTTTTTAAATTTTTTATATGTATATTTTTTATTGGAGTTTGATTTGCCAACATATAGTATAACACCCAGTGATCATCTGGTCAAATGCCCCCCTCAGTGCCCATCACTGGGAACTAAAATTTAATGGGAAAATAAAATTTCCATGATCCAATAAGTTTGGGAAATACAAAATCAAGTTTATCCTGGCAAGAGTGTCCGACTACTTCTAATATGTAAAATGTACTATGAACATCTATAAGAGATTATGGTATATAGCATTTTACAAATTGTGGAACCAGCAAGCCAAACCACTGTCTGTAGAATGTTAGTTTGGAAAAATGGGACCTAAAATGATAAAATGTCCTAGGTCTTGGCAGTAAGGCTTATTTTTTTTTTAATTAATTCAACCAAAATTGATGAAATACCTTGTTTGTGCTTGACACTATACTGGGTACTAATGTCAGGGGATATGACACAGTTTGGTGGATGAGATAAAGACAAAGAGGTATTTGTGGTTAGGTGCAATGATGGAGACATGACAGAGATATATCAGGAACAGACTGTTTACACAAACAATCCCAAAAGGGTAGGGAATGGATGGGGAGGGGTTCTTTGGAGGCCAATCACAAACCAAGAATTCTCACCTCGGATCTGCAACACTTGACATAGATTTGTCAAGTTTTACTCATCAGTGTTGATCAATTCCTGATTTTCATTATATTTACTGGCTAATTATTAATGTGGGTTTTTTTTTTTTTTTTTTGCCTTTGGATCTTTATTCATCTCGATCCCCTATCTGAAGAACTCTGTTTTTCCTCTCTCTTCTTTCTCTTAGATTCTCAGGTTTTTCCACCATCAAGAGTTTGATTAATTTTTTCTCAAAGGCATTCAGGTCTTAGAAAATTTTTATGCTGAATAAACTGTACTTAACCATAATAATATTTTAATTTCATTTTTATTTACCAAAACACATATGAGGGGCACCTGGGTGGTTCAGTTGGTTAAGCGTCCAACTCAGGATCTCAGGGTTGTGAGATCGAGCCCCAGGTGGTGCTCTGCCCTGGGCATGGAGCCTGCTTTAGATTCTCTCTCTCTCCCTCTCCCTCTGCCCCTTCCCTCTCTCTCTCTCTCTCTCTCTCTCTCTCTCTCACACACACACACACACACACAAACACTATCCTTTAGAGTTATAGGTCAGCATATTTCTACAAAGGTAATATAATTTCAGCCTAACAAAGGGAATCTGATTTTCCAGGTGCTTACTATAAGTAAATCTATAATTCTTATTTGACTTTGGAAACAATAAAAGTGGTTAATGAACTGCCACTATTGCCTTCAAAGTCTGTAGGACTGGGGAATATGTTTCATCTCTCTAAATTTTTGAGGATACAATAGGGGAAGACTTAACAAAGTAAGTAGGAGATGTTTTCTGTTCTGTAAAATGAGGGATCAGATTAATCTACCTGTAAGATTAGGGGACCAGGTATACAGTGGTTCCTCTTGTGACAGAGGAGCAACAGCAACCACAAAATCAAAAGAAGATAAAGGAAGTCATCCAGAAAAGTCACAGGTGGTGTGAGGCGTCTATGGAATATCCAGGTGGAGATTGTCTGGAGACAGAGAGATGGGAGTCCCATGCTCCACACAGAGGTTTGAGATAGAAAAACTAACACTGGAATCATGCATAGTAGTAATGAAAGCTTGGAACTAAAGAGTAAAGCTCAGGGAGGGTATAGATACAGAACACTTGGGGACATCAGCGTTTAAGTGGAAAGTGGAGGAAGGAAAACCAGTAGAGATAAAAGAAAACAATAAAAAGGAAAATAGAAGAACTAGAACAGAATGATGTCCAAAAGCCAAGTAGAAGAGAGAGAGAAATGGTCAGAAGAGCGCCTACTGTGTCAGAGTTGACAAGAAAACTGAAAAGGGTCTTCTGGATTTGCCAAGAAGGCATCATCTCAGAGCAACCTAGTATGGCAGGTATGGGAAAGATTGGTATACGTGGACTTTGAAACTAAAGGGACTTGTGCTGGGGTGTCGGCTATGGCAGCTGTGTGAACTTGAACTAGCTGTACAACCTCTCTGAGCCTGAGAATCCTCATGACAAAGTGAAAATTCTACATTTATTTCTGATTTTCAAGGTAATCTGTGAAATGAATTAGTGCATATAGAGCCTTAATTACAACATATGTTACTGTGTTAATAAAGCAGAGTCCCAATAAATGTTGGATTTCTTCCTCAAAACGAGATTTCTACCAGCACACGTTTGAAGTCCTGGAGCCAATTTTAAGTCATTCCTTACATCTTACATATCTAATAATCGTATACTTTTGTTTTATTTCTCTTAGCAGCTCACCCACAGCTTATTCCCACAGCCACCAACTCTGCAGATTTTCACTATGTCATGCCTGCATGGCTATAAGGGGCTCCTGACACCTCTCTCTTGCTCTCATCCATCCCATCAATGTCCAGCATGCATCATGGCCATTAAACCTTTCCCAACCCATCTGTGCTCTGCACCACCCTCAGGAGAAAGCATGAGTCTTTAGGATAGTTTCTGAGTCCCTTACCCCATGCTCCAGACCTTTCTAGGTGCCTCTCATTTCTAAGGAGTAAAGTTCTTTTTTTTTTTTTTTAAGATTTTATTGATCTATTCATGAGAGACACAGAGAGAAGGGCGGAGACATAGGCAGAGGGAGAAACAGGATCCCTGCAGGGAACTCGATACAGGACTTGATCCCAGGACCCCGGGATTACAACCAGAGCTGAAGGCAGAGGCTCAACCACTGAGCCACCAAGATGCCCCAGGAATGCCCTCATTCTATTTGCCACTGTCAACTCTACCATTTGATATCCTGAAATCCATAGAGTATTTTCTCTTAATCACTCTGAGGTCATTTGCCATCCATGATGATGATTTTGTGTGTGTGTGCATTCAATTTAATCTGTTTCATGATTCTATGTAAAGCAGACTAGAAGCTCCTTGAGGACTAAGATTGCCTGTTACACCTCCTTGTTCTCTTTCATAATGCTTAGAGTTATCCTGGACATGTTTTGAATACTTGACAAATGCTTGTTAAAATGAAATACAAATTTTGAAGCAGACAAAAACAACTTGATAATTGTTTTAATTTGTGGCTAGCTCACAAATACTGTCACTAAAAAGAAAAGGCTTTTCAAAGTTAATAAATAACGCAGGGGCATGATCCTAGTACTGAGGTACATGAAGAAAATAATCCATTTTTCAGATGCAGAAAAGAAAATGAAATGAATGAGGTATGTAGATTCCAATCCAGATCTGTGGGTGGGCTGCAAACCCTAGTGGGGTGGGCCGCCCAATTTTGATGAATGTATATCATTTACTTGTCACACAGCTGAAGAGATACTTACTATGATGTCCATTAGACCAAATTGGGAGCAGAAAAGTTCAAAGATATAAAGTAGAACAGGAAATTGCAGGGAAGAGGCAGCAAATAAAACTTATAAGCAGAATTCCCGTTGCACAGAACGTGCAAGAACAACACACATCTGGAGGAGACAGAGTCATTTGGGCACAGGGCAGCTCCAGGGAGGGGACAACACAATCCTCCAGGGAAATAGAATGATCATGGTAGGCAGGTCATTGTCTTTTAGTTTTGGGTTTTTGCTCTTTCTTAGTTTTTTTTTTTTTTTTAATTTTTAAATTTTATTTTATTATTTATTTTTATTTTTCTTTCTTCTTTATTTTTTATTTTTTAATGGGAATTGCATTTTTCTTCAATTGCTGAGCCACCAAAAACTCTAATGAACTGGGGGCAAGAACATACCGAACAGAAAGGCCAAGTTCCACAGTGATAGGTAATGTGGTGGGGCCAATGAGGGTGGGGAGGTGAGGGACCATATGCTCTGAGCCACAGAGAAGGGGTTCAGGCAATTCCATCCCTGGTGGTGCAGATTATGAACTTCGACAAGTGACCTAAGTTCTGTGACCTTCAACTTTCACATTTGCAAGGCAAGGCGATGAATTCCCTCCTGGTAACATTAGAGAAGATGAAGCTTAATAATATGTAAAACACTCAGCATATTGCCAAGACTTAGAAATGGCTGCATTATCATCTCACCTCTCCTTTGGTGAGTCACTTCTCTGCATTCCCTCATATGAACCGGCATGGAATAGGGAATGTACATGACCCTTAGGGTCTCCTCAGACCCTAAGTTCCAGGAGTTTTGCTCCTGTCAACCCTAACCAACACACAGTCAAAGCTTAAAAGGGTTAACATATGAAGAAGTAGTCCCATCTGAGGTGGCCTGGCAGGGAGTGTGGCTGCCTTTCCATCAAGCACATTAGATTACAGCCAGGCTGGGAAAGCCTCATGAAAACTCTGCCTGCCAGTCACAGTGGCTTTAACCCCCTGGGAAGCGCAACATAATCACTGATCCCAATGAGGTTGTAATCTTAGGAAATACAAACTCTTTGCATAATTTAAATACATAGGCCAAGGATGACTTCGAAGAACTAGGAACAATGGATGGCGTGGTGGTTGATATGAATGAGAAGGAAGAGCAGGGCCCTACCTAATGCTGGGGTGGGAACTGACCTACCTGAGGGTGGAAAGCCTTACCTGGCTCATGATGGGATCAACATCTTTGGTAAAGCCTCCCATAAAGAAATACTTGGTAGACACAAAAGCTTTGGTAGAAACCCACTTTTAACTTCAGGGGTACACCTGAGCTTTCCTTCCCATCTTTATTGCTCTCCTTTTATGTGCCAACATGCCCTGTCCATTCCTTCCCCTATATGGGATTACACTTGCACGTACCCCTGTTGTGCATTCTGGGCCTACATCAGTTCAAACTCTAATGACTACCAGCAGCTTCAGGTAACAAGTGCCTTCAGTCCCTACCCACCTGATACCAAGCCCAGCATTCATCAGGACTCAGAAAGCACATAGCCTGATTGCTGATGGGAACCAGGGGAGCAGTGGTGCTCATACCCTGGCCCACGGAGTCCTGCCTGGGGCTTCTTTGGGGAATGATGGGGTAGCAAGGTAGTGGAACTCTGAGCCCCACTTACTCCTTAGCACTCCTGCTTTTATCCATTTTCTATAAATGATTTCATTTAGAAAAGCATGGATATGAGAAGGAAAAGTTGGCAAAAAAAAAAAAAAATCAGTGGTTTAACTATTGTATGTTAAAGAGGAAATTGAGGCCAAGAGAGATTTTAGGGATTTGTTTAAAGCTACTTGCTAAATAAAGCATCAATGTGAGAATTAGACCATGCATTTCCATCCACAACCCTGCCCTCTACACACAGTGCCTCATGTGCAATGCCTGGTTCTCCATGCTGTTACTTCCAGCACCATGTGCTCTAGAAACTTCTCCACAACTCAACTCAGCTCCAGTGGGGAGCCTGCTGTCTCCACTAGAGAATCAAGTAGGAGGATCAAAGCAACTCCTTTAAACCAATAATGATGGTTTAGACTTACTTCTTGGGAGCTTTTCAGAAATCCTCTAATGGACCAAGAGCTTGATACTCACTTCACCTCAGTCAGAATTTTTTGACCACACCCGCTCTGACACATTGCATTTATAATTGCTACTGATGAGAGCAAAAGAGTTAAACTTATGCTGGCAAAGGATCACAAGCCAGCTCTCTGAAAGCTGAGCAAGCACGACTCTAGTACGGCAGCATACAGACCCTCCAGAGTGTGTAGGAAAACAGTAGAAACACATAGTTACTAGGTGTAAACACAGTAAACACAGTTACTGGGCTAATAATAATGAATGATGTCACAGGTGGTGCCTGGAAAACAAAATTTATGCATATCTTAGTTTCTCAAATGATCATAATGTAAGTTCTAGAGAGGAGTGTCTTATTAATTAAGTCTGGGAAACACTAAATACCACTCCTGCCCCCTTAGAAATTTACCAGCCAAATGACATAATGGCTCTGAGAAGGCCAGACTGTTTACTTTTGTTGACGCTAAACTTCTTTGATCCCAGAACTATAGTTTTGCTTTATACCTGTGAAAATCCTGCTAAAAAAATGTACTCCTTGGAACACACTTTGACAAGCACAACAGTACAGAATTGGTAGCAGCTTGCATCATGGGGATTTATCTAAATTGCTAAATGGAGATTATCTGATTCTTGGAGAAAACTAGGACTACCAGAAATAAAACACTTTCAAAGTTGGCATGCAATCAGGCCTGTTCAGTGAACCACTCTTCTATAGAGTGTCCAGTGTTAGACACAAAAATGCCACAAAAAGAAAGAAAGAGGAAAGGAAAGGAAAGGAAAGGAAAGGAAAAAGAAAAAAAAGGGAGGGAGGAAAGGAGGGAGGAAGGAAGGGAGGAAGGAAGAAAAGAAAGTGTCCTAAATACTTTAAATGCTCCTCACTGAGTCTTATTTGCACTAAGTCTTCATGTCTCCCCCTCTTTGTGCTATTTCCATAATATTACATGGTTGCATTTACCAAATTTCTCTCTTGCTACATGCACTTAGCTTTTTCATGTTCTATAGCCACAGACTGTACCCATAGCCCCTAACCATGTGTCTTATAATAATGTATCCTGGTCGCCATGGAAACTCCATGAGAGGGTATAGATGGATCAGCGGAAAGGAATCCCCACAAACAGGGAAAAAAAACACCACCCAAAGCCTGTGTCACGATGAATGGCAGATCAAGTGCATGTTTTCTGATTAAAAGACAGCATTACTACACCATGCAGGTTAAAGGAAATTGAAGAAGATGACCCGTACACCACATAGGATACCGATGCATAAGAAGACACCAAATCCTTATCCTAAATGCCATGGCAAAATGGATATGGATTAAGCAGGCATGAGGCAGTCTATTTCCTGTCATGCATGATCTATTTGCCCTCTCCCTTCTTCATCACTATTTCCCTGAGAGTCCCTAACATTCATAGTAGTGTTTTTATATCACTACTTTATAGTTGAAGGGAGATGAGGCACTGTCACTGACTGGTGAGACCAGGAACCAAGTGACACCCACATGATTTTGCTCTCAGGACTTGAAAGATGCCTCATCAGTTTACCTGGGCCTTTCTGAAGCCAGCTACCTTGAGAAAATCACTTGACCTCTCTGGGCTCCTTCTCTTCACATATAAAACAAAGATACCGATATGGATCTGTCTGGCAGGGTCAATACCTATACCAACATATCTGTCATACAGCTGTCTTTGGCAGATTGAAAGCTGGGGAAATACCAAATTTTCGTACTACAATTCTACTGACCTTTGCAGAAATGAGACCGAGTTAGCACAAAGAAATATACTCAAGGCAGACCGAGATGACTCAAGTAGCATACCAGTTTCAATGAGATGCAGGTGATGTGCTTTCGAGAAGATAGAGTCCTTCATGAAGTGTGAGGTATTAAGCCATCTCCCTATCAAAAGATCTGTGATCATAAATCTCAGCACAGAAAAGAAAGAGAAAAAGGAGGAAAAGAGTCTAAGAGACTGCTTACAAAGAGAGGGTGATGAAGCTAGGTGGCAGACTAGAACAAATGACTAGGGTGTGGAGAATCCCCTCCTTAGCATTTGCTCCTCCGCAACCACTAGCAGCTCTGCTAGTCTGACCCAGAATTTGCATCATAATTTATTCCCACTTTGAGCCCAAAGCGTGAAGACTTAAGGATTAATGGGAGGTGTCAGTGATTGCCATGAGTTCAATTCCACATCCGTTTAATAAGTAACTGTCACATGCAAGACACTGGGTTGGTCTCAAGAAGCCACAAAAGTGGGGAATGTTCTTACTGAACAATTCTCTGACAAAGGTTAACCTCCGGGAACTTAAACGCCAGTCCTTCTGAAGGTTTTACCTCTGGCAAGGAGATGTTTCCAATCTCACAACTATCCTACAAGTTAGAATATTATATATGCTTTCGGACCATGTATAATATTCTAACTCGTAGGGAGAAACCAGTTGCAAAGAATTACTCAGCAAAGGCTTCATGGGGTATGCTGGGGTTTACGTAGAGCTTGAGGGCAGGATTTCAATAAACAGAGATGAGAAGGGGCAGGGATGCAGACATGAGAAGACATTAGCCCAGTCTGAGAGAAATATCAGGTTCAAATAAAGCACTGTCCCATGAGGCAGAACACAGACTGGCCCCCTCTTGCAAATGGCTGAGGGATGTATCATGGAGTAATGGGAACAGGGACACTGAGGGTTTTGAGCTGTGGCTTGCTGCAGAGACTCCAAGCCAAGAGACCAGCTGGATAATACACGAAGGTGGAAGGAACCAGGAGAGCAATGAAGGAGGGATGGAGTGACTTTTCTCTTAGCCTACTCTCCCAGAAGCTCTAAAAAAGGCTGTCACCTCCAGATTACTGAAATTATAAAATCCACTTGCCTTTCCTTACTCTTCACCTTACTGGGTGCTTCATACAGAATTTATGAATGATCTTAATAACTAACACTTATTAAGTGCTTACTGTGCATTAGAGCTTCAACACGGGCCCTATGGTAGCCACACCCTCTTCTGGAAACCCTCTTTCAACCTTTGGTACATTGTTCTGTTTAGAGTCTCCTGATAGCTTTCCAACTCCTACTGCCCAGTGTCCTTTACTGGTTCCACTTCTGTCCACACCGTGAGAGACACACAGACAGGAAGGAAGCTCTCTCATGCTATATTACCATCTCGGGTTGGGGGTTGGCTTATTTAAACTGCACTTGCCATCCTAGGATTCTGAGGAGGCAGGTCTTTCTGGCGGAGAACCACTGGTCCTCTCTCATTTTCAACAAGTTTAAATAGATTCTTTTCTCTTCCCTTCTCCTCCTCTACCTTCTTCTCTCCTCTCCTCCCCTTCCCAACACCCCCTCTCTCATTTTTCTCATTACCAAATTCCCAGTTTCAACTCTGCATAACAGTACATTTTGTCTTATTTCCTCCCTCCATCTTTCCCTTCCTTCCTTCCTCTTTTCCTCCCTTCCTCCTATCTTAACTATTTATCATCTTTCATCTTTCTTTTTGTTACCTCTTCCCACTGTGGTACCTAATATAATACCCATTGCCATACATGTTCTATGCATTTTTTCCTTGACCTGCCATGCACAGGGTCGGTCTGCAATAATTATCTAGATTGGGCTGTATGCTTATGTGTTCACCAAATAGAAAGGCACATACATTTCAACCTTTATAGAAGACTATTTAGAAATTAAAAATGATAGACCAGGCTATAAAAGTGTGAGTCCCTGTACAAGAAATTCCGAGTGGCTTAATTATATCCGGGTGCTCCACAGAGCTGAGGCTTGGGGGAGCTTTCCATCCAATAGCACTCTTTGGACCATATTGGGGAATAAATAGAGAAAGAAAATGCAGCCATTATATCATTGAATAATTATAAAGTTCTCATTCATTTGGGGAATATAAATAATAGTGAAAGGGAATATAAGGGAAGGGAGAAGAAATGTGTGGGAAATATCAGAAAGGGAGACAGAACGTAAAGACTGCTAACTCTGGGAAACGAACTAGGGCTGGTAGAAAGGGAGGTGGGCGGGGGGTGGGGGTGACTGGGTGACGGGCACTGGGGGTTATTCTGTATGTTGGTAAATTGAACACCAATAAAAAATAAATTAAAAAAAATGCCAGTGAAAGACGAGAACAAGTCTGGGGACGAAAAGCACAGCATAGGGAATATAGTCAGTGGTATAGTGACAGTGTCCTGTGGTGGCCACCGGTAGCTACGCTTGTGGTGAGCACAGCATAACATATACAGTTGTCAAATCACTGTTATACACCTGAAACTAATGTAACATTGTGTGTCAACTGTACTTCAAGTGACAAACAAGTAAATAAAATCAGAAAAAAAAAGATAAGAGGAAGTCAACAAGAACATAATAATCCCATAAAAGCACCAGCGGAGGGCATTTAAATCCCCTGATAGTATCCCACTCATGCCTACAAACTTGCCCAAATCCATGAAACTCTAGCAGGAGTATTTGCCGAGATCACTGGATCCTCAATCCTGCCAAACAGCATATTTTATAATTACTTACAGAATGCCTGAGTGAATGAAAATCACTTTTAAAAAGAGCTCATTATTGAGCACTCCAAGCCATATGCTTTGTTTAGTGCTTACTGTGTGCTGGTCCTTTAGTCCCCCTAACATCCCAGGAGGAATCCATCATCATTATTCTCACATTACAGATGAAGATACCAAAGCTCAGAGAAGCCACGCGACTGGCTACAGTAGGAAAAATGGAATCCAGGCCACCTGCTGCAGACCCCTGCCCCTCACCGAAATAGGGTTTCCTGAGTGAGTGGCTGGTGTCCTGAATTTTTATCTACTGCATGAAGCATCTTCCTCCAAGGAGAAAAACTGGCCGCTTACCATCCAGTGTTCATTTTTCCTGCTTTATGACAGCCCTGAGAAGGAAGAGCAATCAACTCTAAACGGATACCTCAAAGTTTGGTAGCTTATTGAGGTCACCCCTCCAACACTTTGCTGCCCATTAAAAGAGTGTATGTTTAATCCTACTCGATTCTTTGTGGGTGTCCAAGATCCAACTGCAGGACAGAATCATTCACCATCATCCAAACCCTTCACCAAAGGGATGTTTAACAGCATGCATTAACCATGCAACAAAAGGGTGAAGCCTTGGAAAAGGTTTTATTTGCAGAGTAAATGTAGCTTCAAATTAATTTCTTGCAATCATTGTTCATTAATATTTAATATATTTATATGAAGGATACCACTTCACAATTCCCTATACGTTCAGCATTTAATAATGTAGAAACAGCTTATCTTCAACTCACGGAGACTGGATTTGCAATAACTAGTAATGTTAAATGTATTTTTAAAAAATCAATAATAAATAAATGCATAAGCACTTCCCTCTAGTGCTTTTGATGTTATTTACAAAATTAAAAAAAAGATGACAGGCCCACCAGGGACTTTATAACCATTTCATTACCACCTCCCTAATTGTATATGGTGGAACTGCATAATCTGTTTATTGAAATTGAAATCTTTGGAACGGGTCCTCCCCACAGACATTAACAATAAGCATCTCGTGCAATAACATAGTACTTAATGTAATATTAACATTATATGCAGCAGGCCTGAACCGCTCGCTGGTTTCCCCACTGGAATTGAACATTTTTAACACTCTGTGCTCTGCCTCGGTATCCAATTCTATATCTGATTTACAAGCTGTAAAACACAATATTCACAGATTACAATAAATTCAAAGAAGTTCTAAGGACATACCTGGTGGTGACTAGGATGGGAAAGACTACTTCCTTTGAAGTAGAAACAAAGGAAAACCCTACCTGGAAAATGTAAGGTATTTACAAGGTCTGATGATGAAGAAAGCTGTTCTGTTGGCGAGCTACCTGGCCAAGGGCGACAGAAGCATTATTTTGATGTCAGGTGAAAATGCTTGTTACCTGCATGGTCCATGGTTAAAATCTAGATATCCCTCCCCAGCTTCCCTTTCCTGAAAAAGAAAGCAGAGGAGAGAGAAGAGCCCTGAAGCAGGGGAGCGGAGGGCTGGTTTCCATCCTGAATATTCTGAAGAATCCTGAATGTTTTGAGCAGGTGATTTAACTTCTCTATTGAGATTCTCATCTTTAAATGAATGTGGTGAACTGGACTGTCTTGAAGATTCCTTCCGGCTATAAAACTCTAAAACTCTAAGATTAAGCCCTTCATGTATAATAACTAGTTTGCAAAGCCCACACTGAAATTTAGTTCTTTTTTTTCCTTTAACTGGTACCTCTGGAATCTCTGGCTTCTTTCTCAGTAACAGAGCAATTACAACCACACTTGTCACATGCTGTACAGTTTCACAAAACCTTTTAATATATTATCCCAATTCATCTCAAGCACAATATTGGGCATACGTGGCTGTGATGAAGACTGGTGACAGGGCTAAAAGGGCAGAATCACAAGAAACTGCAAAATAACTAGTGAATAATGGAAAAGCCTCGAAAGTCGATAAACACTCACCAGTTATTTCATGATCACCAAGATAACTAAAAGATGGGGGTCTGTGGTTAAGATGGCCTTTTCCAGAATGCGTGGTTAGCTATCACGCCATAATCCAGTAATCTTGGCCACAGCCGATAAAGCCTTCCATTATTTGTGCTACATGCCATGCTAGGCAAGAAACCCACAACTGGGATTTTACTGGGTGATTCAGATGAGATACAGACATTTCCTTAGGTCATTGTGTCCCTATCAGCCAAAATGGGTACTTGATATGCATTTTTGGAAAAATGTTGAGTAGTAATTTGATATGAAAAATAACATGACCTGCCAGATGCAAGATAGGTGGCACTTTTTATTTATTTTTTATCTTTAGAAAAAGGTTTTACTTATTTATTTGAGAAAGAGAGAGAGCACGAGCAGGGGATGAAGCAGAAACAGAGAGAGAATCTGAAGCAGACTCCGTGCTGACCATGGAGCCCGACACGGGGCTCATCACATGTCCAGAAATTGGACACTTAGCTGACTGAGCCACCCAGGAGCCCCTAAGTGTTACATTTTAGGGGTAGAGAAGGGAATTTGTTCAAATAGGGGTACTCAGGGGCTTCCATGGTAGGCAGTGTTATATTATTTAGTCTGAATGGTTGGTAGCCTGGTGTTTGCCATATTGTTACTTACACATTGTATCTTAAATATACAAATTAAGTTTTCATAGTAAAAATTAAATAACAGGTTAATCTTTAAAGTGAGAACTCTGTTCTCGCAAGCCTGTCTTCCTTTCAGAAAGCTTTGGGGACAAAGTTTAAAACCATTGAATTATAATGTGAATTATTCAGTTGGGTGTTTGTCCTTTATTTTATGTATTCTCTGATACAACATGGCATGGCCCCCAATTTAAAACATGACAGGAAACACGAAACCAGTTTAAGATAAATACTACAGAATACTCTTGATTTAAATCTGCTAGCGAAGTTTTTCGAAGGTATTTGCAGTATTAGAGCTTACTGTTTGAAAGCTGAGTTATTCTGATTGGAAATTGTACTCTTCCAGAAACACCTCCAGAAAATCACCTTCTTATTCTCTTCCTTCTCTTCCCCAAAATGAAAACCAATTTTTGCCACTTTCTTAGACCTTTGGAAAGCAAGGCATCCCGGTTATAATGAAAAAGATACTTAATGTTCTTTCCATCTCCCTTTCTTCAAGCCTTTCCTACCACAAAAAGTTACTCTAGCTCACCAAAAAACAAAACAAAACAAAATCAACAAAACCTCTAGTACTGAACTCCTAAAAGAAAATCAATAAATGCAAGAGAAATATTGGCTTAGAATTATCATTTCTCTCTAAAGTTGCTCAGTTTCCTTCAAACCCCCAAATGCTTTATCTTCCATCTGATCTTGCATCGTCTGCTTTGGGGATGAGGTTGCTTTATTACTCCTGCATCACATTGGTCATCTGGGAGAGTCACTGCTAAACCTGACTTTATGAAGAAGATTCTTCAGGTATGGGTTGTTTTGTTTTGTTTTGTTTTGTTTTGTTTTGTTTTGTTTGGACCTGTGTCCTGGAGTCCTTTCATCCAACAGGTTCACCTACCTTACACAAATCCAATTTTCCTACATCTGGAAGCATGAATCAGCATATCGCATCAGTTAGATGAGGAATGTTGAACCATTTTTCTATTTCTGTGTCCTGGGATCACTATAGAAACACAGCTGGTTCTCCAGTGCTCTGGATCTCCCTAGATTAGCAGCAAACAGATGGGCATGATCACCATGACTTAAAACAGGACACTTGGCAGCACATCCATTGCGATGGAAGTATTCTCCTCCCCAGCTGCCATCTTTAGTTCAACTTGGTCTTGGGTTGAAGGCCTTGGCCTTCAACTCTTCTCAAATGTTCCTTTTTTTTTTAATGTTCTTTAAAAGACACCATGACATAAGCTTTGCCCTTAATATCTTAAATGTTCACGAACTGAGGCATTATGATCAGATACATAAAAAAAGCATGTAACAGTAACAGGTGGGTATTTATCATGCCAGTAACTAAGCAAGGAATTGTATATATCGTAGCTCGTTTAATCATACACGAACCTCATGTGGGCACTATTATTCTGGCTGCAGTCAAGAGAGCTTATACGCCGAGGCTGTAAAGGACAGTAGAAAAGGGGTGCAAACCTAGGTGTACCTTTCTTAGAAGTCCAGGCTCTCACGTTATTATATGTGGCAGAGGATATTAAACTAGTGTTCACTTATCCTTACCATCAGTGGCAAGGGTACCCACCTGGTCACCTGCCCTCCTGGCAACCTGGCTGAATGCATTTGCCAAAGTGAAGCCTCTTTGCCCCAAAGACCAATCGTGGTTCCTGCAACCCCAGCCCTTTGCTTTTATCATTACATTCTTTCTCATTAGAAAAACAAGCACCACACAAAAATGAGGAAGAAAACTAAGCAAGTAGCACTGCTCTTTTACGTGGGCTCTTAAAATCTAAAGACCATCAGCTTAATCACTATACCTGTTCCCTTTTTAAATTGATTTTTAAATTAATTCTCAAATACGGTGGTGGTATGAAGAGTGATTTCACTTCCCTGCTCTACCTTGAAGTAGAAATGCATCGAAACCCTTGTGCTGAAATCCAGAATCTCTGCATATACACTTAAATGTTTTGAAATGACTCTTAATTTTTTCACACTCTTGGTCCCCTTGGTCCCAAATGGTGGGATGCAATCATGCTGTAGCAAAATCAGAGAAGCCACCGAATCTGGGAACCTTGGTTGGTGCCAGAAAAGTGCTAGATGTGTCACATCAGTCTCAGCTTGGTGTCACGAATAGATGTCATATCAGTTCAAGTACAGATCAATTTATTTTTTAAAGCAATAGAAACTGCCATCGTTGGTGTTGAAAGCTCAGGATTGCTCTTCAACCTGTAACCTTAATAATAATAAATAAATAAATATATAACATCTTTTTCTCTATCAACATTATATTGGCTGCTAGTTTTGACACTAAGTCTCCCTCAACCACCTTTGTCCAATGCACATCACTGCAGAAACTATCGCTTATTGGCTAAAAGCAGATAAACCTGCCAAAAGCCAGTGCTTATTTCTTTCCCACGAGACCACACTTGAGTAAGCATAAGCGAGCATAACTCTGTGTGTTTTCTTACCCAAAGTGACAGGCAGCCTGAGAACAGAAGATCTCCGTTTCTTAACTCGGCACCCTGGATTTGGATGATTTAACTATATATAAAGGCAGCACTGGGTTGATTTGAAAGATACATTTTATCAAGTTGTCAGCTTTCCAGGGCCAACTGTTTCAGAATCACTTATAAGTAAACTAGAAAATGATTTGGATTGTAGGAAATTCAAGCCTTACTTTCCCGGAATGTTGTAGCAAATAGCTGAAAAATAGACATCGAATCAAACTCTGAAATTAAAGTGTCCTGAGTGTGTCTCGCTGGCCGTGAGAGGCTGCAGGGTCTAATGGATGGAGAGGAGGACGCAGAGTCAGGGGACCTGGGAACGGATTACCACACTGGCAGCGCGTCACCTAGTGACCTTGGCCACCTCCACCAGCCCAGCCACAGACAGACTAGAGACTAGAGCTCCCCGGCTTGCACTGCACACCCGCCACCTTCCGGACTCCTCTGCACAAGGACGAGGAAGGAGCTGCCTAGGCCCCAAGCAGACCTATGGCCTCGCACTTTGTTCACCTCTCTGTCTAGCAGCCAGGATGGCAGGCAAGGCCTTTGGGGATCAAATGATTCTCAGGCCATTTCCAGCCCAGTGAGATAAACAATTGCCATCGTCAGTCCTTAACGACCATCTGGGGGGCTCTTTCTCTATGCACAAGCCCAGAAGATAATACTGACCCTTGGTTGACTTCCCAGGGATTCCTGGAAGAGGATTAATCCTGTACTGACTGTTTAGGACTTTTTAAAAGGATGCTGGGCATCTCAATTATGGAATATTTCTGATACTTTTGGATTCCATTTTTAGTCATGACCATATTGAACTAAAACTCATAGTGAGCTGCATTTTCTAATGTTGCATGAGTATAAATACACAGTGTGAACAACATCCCTGGGCCTGCAGGTCTTTCTTTCTCTATCGTGTGCCTTCCTGGCTACAGAAGGACGATAAGGCATGAGTGTTACTCTCATCCTGATAATCTCAACTGTCACAAGTCACATACAGAGAGAAAAAAATACTTAATGGAAGTCTCTGTGACCACCTGATACGGAGCATCCAGGTGGTAGGACCTTGGCACCTTCATTTGTAGCCCTGCCCTAGGACTTCACATGGCACGATGTGGTAAAAAGCCAATTCCTGTCTTTCAAGGGGGGTTGCAACAGTCCCATTCTTTATTAACTCCTGAGTCTGATCCTATTCTGCAGTTTGGGAATCACTGGATTTGAAACTACCTTTCTCCTAAGCCCTCACAGCATCTGTGTACAGTTAAGGGTATGGGATTATTGACAAAAGACCGTCATTGCCATGACATTCTTTTTTAAAGAATCAAATGAGTCCAACCATCTCCAAAGCCATAGATCTGCCTTATTTGACAGCTGGATGAAAAGAGAAGGTACAAGAATGGGATCAGACATTGTCTCCCTTCTAAAATAAGGGTCATAGATATTGTTCTGCCACTGGCTAGCATATGATGCTTTGTAGAAATCTCTGTACAACAAACTCTGTGAAGCTCAATTTATCTACTTCAGAAGAGCCAAGAACTACCCTAGCTCAACAGGGATTTGAACTCGTGGTCCCAAAGACTTCTGGTCTAAGGAAGCTGATGGTGAGACAACTAAGTCATCACCACTGGCTAATGGGCCCCCAGAGAGGATACATATGATCAGAATGATTTATTGATTAATGCTGACCTCTAAAGCTACTTTAGGACAGGCATCGGAAACATAAAACCACTTTTACTGTGCAGTGGCTCAGACTGTTGTTACTCAGCTTTGTAAAATGCCACGCGGGGCTGGGATCAATCATTGCTAGATCTTGCAGCTTGCTGACCTCCAGCAGGAAAAAAGAACCTTCCAGAAGAGGCAAAAAAACCCTCCATATTTAATAGCAAAGATAGCAATGCGACTTCAGCATGGCATGTGAGATCATGAGACCTCAGAGAGCAGAGCTCCCCACTTCGTATAGGACTAAAGATTTGCATGAGAGTAAGGGCTGGGAAGAGCCAATTCCACATAATCCCCAAGGAATAAGTTGTATGACCAGAAAAAGCTTTTCTTTTCCTGAATGAGGAATCTTCCCTCAATTCAATAAATTACCTCATTTTTTTTTTCTTCCAAAAGGCATACCGATGAGATTTTACCATAAAGTTTCCTGCAAGTAAGTACACGGCTGGATTTAGACTCCACTTTTACATGGGCTCATTAGTGGATGCTCCATAATCATTAAGAGATGGCAAGCCCATATCTCATTCAGAGATGTGACGGGCTTCTTTGCCTGAGGGTCTGAGGGAAACTGTAGTGGATAGAACAAAGCAAATGTATCACAACCTACAGAACAACAACTCAAGATCGTCCCAGAAAGACTCTGATTCCTCCTAAATCCTTTCTCCCCTGCTTGCTCACAGCTCCCTGCATCAATGCTCCCCCCACTCAGATCCCCAACCTCTTCTCTACTAGAGCTTTCCCCTCTGCAAATAAATATGCTCAAGGCTCTACTATCAAAAAAGCAAGCCCTCCATCCTTCCCAGGTAACTCCTCCCATTCCTTCCACTCTCATTGTCAAAATTCTTAGCTGTTAACCCTCTGAGTCTCCACATTAACTCCCATCCCTGCTCACCCATGCCCTCCCCACCCATTTCAGGGTCACCAATAACCATTTCCATGAAGCAGCACCCTTGTGGTTAGATGCTTGGCCGGAATGCCAGGTCTGCGTTATACTAGCTATGGCAAGGTGAGGAAGGGACTTAACCTCTTTAACTGTTTCTCTTCTGTACACAAATAGAATGACAATTATATTCCCTAATAGAGCTAATGATGTGTTCATAGAAAGCACTCAGGAAGTGATCACTGGGTGCGTGGGTGGCTCAGTCAGTTAACAGTCTGCCTTCTGCTCAGGTCATAATCCCGGGGTCCTGGGATCAAGCCCTGCCAGGGAATCTACTTCTCCTGCTCTCTCTGCCCCTCCCACCACTCATACCCCACCCCCTCTCTTTTGCTTTCTCTCGCTTGCTCTTTCTAGTAAACAAATTAAAAAAAAAAAAAAGAAGTAATCATCATCATCACCATTATAATTATCATCAAAATTAACACTTTAGTTTGAGCCACCTGCCCAGAGGGAGATGCCTCTTGGCAATGAGACCAATCATACCTTAATCGAGATGGAAACTCCTCTGTTCTGTGTCACCCTTTCTGTCAATGGGCAAAGGGACCCATCCCAGTTGTGAAAGCTTCTTTATGTCCCCATGAGAGCTCCTGCCAAGTTCATGGTGTGGTGAAAGTGATTAAAAAGGATATGGTTGATTTGCTTCAACGTGGATGGAACTGGAGGGTATTATGCTGAGTGAAGTAAGTCAGTCGGAGAAGGACAAACATTATATGTTCTCATTCATTTGGGGAATATAAATAATAGTGAAAGGGAAAATAAGGGAAGGGAGAAGAAATGTGTGGGAAATATCAGAAAGGGAGACAGAATGTAAAGACTGCTAACTCTGGGAAACGAACTGGGGGTGGTGGAAGGGGAGGTGGGCGGGGGGTGGGAGTGAATGGGTGACGGGCACTGGGTGTTATTCTGTATGTTAGTAAATTGAACACCAATAAAAAAAAAAAAAAAAAAAAAAAAAAAGGATATGGTTGGGAGCAGTGCCTGGGGGTGGGAAGGAGGGATGCCTCCTTTGGAAAAGATCTGAAATATTTAAAAATGACTTTTTGAGGATTTGGAGTGTGTGTGTAACATTTACTTCATAAAGTTAAAGTGGGTGCAGATTTTCATGTCTTCTAGGTATGTGGGGCTCGTGTGGTAAGGAAGTCTTCTGAAATGAAGTATAGGGTAGAAATTAGGCAATTTTAGACAAGCTGTAGCCCAAGGTTACTTGTTTGTTCTCTTGTTTCAAAGGCTTTCCCCTATAATTTCCAGTGCATTCTAAGTTCTCCCAATAACCTGGCCCTTCCCACCTCTCTCAGTGGTTATGTGTAGCATGGAAAGGAAAATAGAAATGTAAAAGCACTGGAGCGTTTTTTCCATGGCAGATGGGATGGGGGAGCGGAGAGAGAACTGAATAGTGTAGAGACCTGTCCACCCTGGTCCGGTGCTCTTTCCCACTCCCGTCAATGCATGGTTCGTGAAATTAATCTTTACAAATGAAAACTTGTTTCCTTGTTCTTTTTTAATTCATTCATAAGCAACTTCAACTCAAGTATATGTTAAAATTGTGTTTTTCTGGGATGTTTGTGTTCTCTACGCTCAGGTTCCAACAGCTCACACAGTGATTCCTATAAAAAATGTATATGTGTGTGCTGCCCTTGCAGAAGGATTTACTTGATTCTGCTTTTTAATTTTCCTGGAATATTTTTCAGACAGGAAAATATTTACAACCTAAAAATCATTTTTTAATAATTTAAAAAATAATATACTTTTTGTAGAAAATTTGGAAAATATAACTGGCTGTAAAGAAGTTAATAAAACCTATCTGTAATCCCGCTACTCAGATAAAATAATGTTCTAATATATGTGTTTTTTTGCGTGTATATGAAAAGCAAACACACATAGAAGTATATGGAAAAGGTATTTACATAGTTAAACTCTTATTTGTATTTAGTGTTTCGTAACTTAATTTTTCATACAATGTAATATATTTGAAACATATTCTTGCTGTTAAATTCTTTATAAGATTATTTAAAATGATGTGAACTGATCATTTTAAGCATAAAAAGCAGCCTGGTGAAAAGATCTTTTGCCTGGGGATAGTCTGCTCGGCCATTAACATGCTGTGTGACCTTGGCCAACTCACTGTACTTCTCTGACTCTCAGTCTCCTGTGCTTTGATTCAGAGTTAGCAACAGAATAATTTCACCAACCCACCACTGCCATCACCATGGAGGACATTCATGTCTTAAATTCCCAGCCATCCACCACGGCCTTTTGGGAGTGCTGGCGGAAGCTTCTTTCCTCAGGCTTTGATATAATCTCCCTGCCCACCACCAGGCTCATTTTTTCTTTTCTCTCTCTAAGTTATGACCCTGTCATCAACCATATGAAACCTTACAGTTTGGATGTGGTGTACCCCAACCTCATTTTACCTCTCCTCTGTTCTAACATATCACTCTCCGGATGATCCCCCTTGGTGGCACATAATTGCTCTTCCAAAGCTCTTTCCTAAGCTGGCGCCAGCCCATCAGCCACCCTCCGTGCTCACTGTCCCTCCTGCCCTCCAGTACCTTCCAGCTCTCGAAAGGCATCAAGTCCTGCGGCCCGGGGGCCTTGTCATCCACTGTTCCCCCAGCCTGCTGCCACCACATTCAGCACTCCAGAAGTAGCTCATCTCAATTCAGCCTTCAGGGAAAGCTAATACTATCCATCCTCCTTCTCCTGAGTTAATTAGGTCACATTTCTTGTGCTCCTTCTCCCATAACATTTATCCTAGTGCGTGTGTGCATGTGCACAAGTGCATGTGGTCATTTGATAAATATCTGTCTTCGTTTAGACTATAAGCCCCATGTAGGCAGAACTGGGTGGTTCATTACTACATCTTTGCTGCCTAACCCAATTCTACCACATAGCAGGCACTCAATAAATATTTGTTTAAAAAAATGAATGAATTTTGGGATGCCTGGGTAGCTCAGTGGTTGAGCATCTGCCTTCAGCCCAGGGAGTGATCCTGAGGTCCTGGGATCGAGTCCTGCATTAGGCTTCCTGCATGGAGCTTGCTTCTCCCTCCGCCTGTGTCTCTGCCTCTCTCTCTGTGTCTCTCATGAATAAATAAATAAAATATTTTTAAAAAAGAATTAATTTTATCTTTGCCCATTTCCTCCTTTACATGAAGTTGATTCTTGAACAACACAGATGTGAATTGCACGTGTCCAATGTTAAGTGAATTTTACTTTTTCTTATAATTTTCTTAATAACATTTTCTTTTCCCTAGCTCATTTTATTGTAAGAGTACAGTATACAATACATACAACATACAAAATATGTGTTAATCAACTGTTCATGTTATTGGTCAACAGTAAGCTATTAGGTTTGGGGGAGTCAAAATCATACATGGATTTTAGACTGGGGGGGCCGGTGCCCCTAACTCCTGCATTGTTCAAGAGCTAACTGTGTTTTAAATTTCATTTCACCTTGAATTGTCTCTATTAAGGTAAGCTTTTTCACAACCTTTCTGTATCCAGGCAGAGAAAAGGAAATAAATAAAAGCAAATGCGTGGTGAATTATGTTACTCTTTCTCTTTCTTGAAGAAAACATAAAAAATAAAGTGAGAATCATCCATAATCCAACTTCTTAAAAATATACACCATAGCTCCCAAAGAAGGGGCAGAGAGGCAGTCAGTTCTTTCTCCTCTGTTTTCCCTACAAACTGACCAATGGGATCAAAAATCCCCTAATATGCAGCCAAAGAATAAGAAATTTTCAGAGCTAATAAAACTCTTGAAGACCTTTTCAAAGACCATTCCACTGTCATTGGGACCTGTTAAAACCATTACCAGATAGAAGCAGGAAAGTTGGGATTCAGGTATGTCCACTCTACACATTTGCAAACAGGCCCAACAAATGCACCAAAGTTATTTCTTTCTGCCTGGGCAGGTTGTATTTGGATGCTTCCAGTAAATGACATATGCTGGTCAAAAAGGTGTAATGTGGCTCTTTCTCTGCCCACCAATGCACACACCCACTGATTCCAAGTATGTCCTAAAATGGTGATACAACTGTTGTCAGAGTCTATTTTTATATAACGCCTGGTCTTGCTGTAGATTTCTTAATGAGCACATTGATTGTCAATATATGGAGGGAATAACTTGTTTGTTTTGATATTTAGTAGATGTTTAAGGATATTATAGAGTCATAAAAATTGGCTTACTTTTTATTTCTTTTCCTCGGAATTACAAGATTTAAGCGGGGAGAGAAGTTTGAAGAAGGCGCAGCTGGGAACTTGGCCTGGAAAGTCTGGCATAAGGGACTGAGCATGTTGCAATGTAAGAGAAGCAAGGCTCTCTTTAGATAAAGTCATCCATGTCTTGCTTGTAAGCGAGTAACAGCCTAGGCTGCCGGCCTCCACTGGAGAAAGAAAGAAATAATAAACCAGGATATGTCTCTAGAAGTAAGAAGAATCCTCCAAATCTCCAAAGTTGTGCACCTGCAGTATGCCTAACTCCCTAGAAGAAGAATTATAGCCTTAGGCAATTCTAAGATTTTATAACAATTTCCCTAAATGAGAGTTTTGCCTGAGATCTCCCATGTGAAAAGTAAGCATTTTGAGAAAGATAGCTGGTTTCCATGGGGTATAAGAGAGCAAGAGAGACAATAGAACCCATTAGAGAAACTCACAAAGGTGCTTCATGACCACAGATAAATGATGGGGTAACTACTCACATTTCAAACGCCGCTTGACCTTATAGATATTTCCTTAAACAGCAACTTCCCAAATAATCTAGTTATTGACTTTGAATGGCAATTCAGGATGGAAAGAGGGTGAACAAGATGATAGAATAAAGCTGGAAGAAACAGATGGAAGCCATAGCTGACTAAAAGGCCATGGGAAATTAATTGATTAATTTTTAAAAAGATTTATTTACTTGAGAGAGAGAGTGTGAGCGCTTGTGGATGGAAGGAGGGGCAGAAGAAGGGAGAGAATCCCAAACAGACTACAGAGTGAGCACAGAGCCCGACGTGGGGTTCAATTCCTCAACTCTGAGATCATGACCTGAGCCGAAATCAAGAGCCAGATGCCCATATCAACTGACCCACCCTGGAGTCCCATAACTGATTAATCAACAGTGCTCTGATGAAGTTCTAACGCATGTCAAGGGAAACCTGACTTCATTTTGAAATTATTCATTTGTCCACAGTTCTTCAGAAATAATCAATTATGCGGTAGGAGAAGCTTTTTCTTTCAGATCAACACTTTTATTTATGATACACGATGGTCAGATGTAGATACTCTTTATTAAAAATGGGCTTTTCGTGTATTACCCTACAACTTCATTCAGAAGCAAGGAGAGTATAGTAGTGTTCTCAAGAAGCCAAATTCTTCAAAGGCAATTCTAGGTGCATGGCACCTGGTAGTAGCTACTTAATATTTGAAGAAGAGAGGGAGGAACGGAGGGAAGAAGAATAGGAAGGAAGGATTGTTTTGATGTTACCAGTTGTTTGGTTTGCGGTGGTAACCCTGGCATTTTAGACATCCTAAATATGTTCATTCCTTTTGCCTGTGTGTCAAAAGTCCTCAGCTCAGCATTCAAAATCTTTTCAAGATTTCTCAGGAACTCAGTTTCTTCAGGCTGTCAGCAAACCTTTAAGAAGGCCAAAAAATGGGGCAGCTGGTGGCTCAGTGTTTGTGCATCTGCATCTGACTCAGGACGTGATCCTGAGATCCTGGGATCGAGTTCTGCATTAGGCTTCCCGCAGGGAGCCTGCTTATCCTTCTGCCTCTGCCTCTCTCTGTGTCTCTCATGAATAAATAAATAAAACCTAAAAAAAAAAAAAGTACACCAAAGATGTAATAGTTTAATAATGCTGCCATCTAGAAGGAGTTAATTCAAGTTCAAACTCTCAAATCCAACAGTCCAGAGCCTCTGTAAGACTCTACCCTTCATCTCCACCCCTAGCTCACTTCTCTTCCTTTTAAAAATGATCTGAGTGCCTGTAATGTGCCAAACCCCAAATTAGATCCAGGGCATTCAAGGGCCAATACAAAACCCCCTGGCCTGCAGAGACCCAGCTTCCCCCATCCTTCATTTGCTCTTACTCTCCAGATTCTCACCTTTGCCAAGTCAAGGCCACCTTGCTTATAGAGCAGACACACTTGGGTAAATACTGCTCTTCCTTTTGCATACAATATTCTTCCTTTTTGCTACTTTTAAGATTCTTCATCTTCTTCAAAGTCTGTAGCAAACAGAGCCTTGCAGAATCCTTCATTGATGAACCAAATCTGACTTCAGCCCATCCTCTCTACATGCCCTGTCAGCAGTCCCCTGCAAGCTGTGCATAAACATTTCATCTCCTCAATTAGATTAAATCCTTTGCAGGGGAGCTCATATCCTTATCTTCCCACCCCTCACAGGGAGGATAGTGTTCAAGGCTCTGAGCCGTTCCTTCCCTCAGCCCCTATGTTCCCTCTGGCAGCTTCCTTCTGACTCAAGACTATCACAGGGAGGACCAACTAAAGACCATCAAGGGAAGGTCAACCCCCAAAGCGTTTTTGGATACATCATACCTTCATCTCATGCATTCCTCTAAACCAAAATTATCCCAGATCTTGGAACTTTCTTCAAAAACAAAAACCCAACAATGATTCCACTAGAATGTAAGTGAGGACAGGGATTTTTATTTGTTTTGTCCAATGTTATATCCCCAGCATCTAGCAATGCTGGATACGCATAACAATTCAAAGAAAATCTGTTTAACTAACCAATGATGATGTAAATGTATATTAAGTAAATAAACATCTATGTGCTTTTGTACATCTAAGCATATTTATCTATGTTTTTCAATGGGGAGGAGGGCATATGACATAGTGAAGATTGCACACACAACGGTTGACATCCATTAGCTCAGGGGGAAGATTTAAAGGGAAGGAGGGGGGTGGCTATATTTTTTCTTTCTCTGATACAAGGAGAAAAAGATGACCAGGTACAGGAACTTGAGCTAAAACATGCAAAGTCTTTCCAGGGAGAAGAAGAGGTTATTCCATGTATTTCTGATAGCCAAGAGTTTTATGATTCAACAACAGCAAAACATCGATAAGGAAACAAAATCACGGGTAGATGACAGTTTACGAAAATCTAATTTCATTGTGTGAACTTTATTAAGTGATATTTTTATCTGTGTCTAAAAAGCAGTCCTGTCTTTTTTTTTTTCATTAGTTACCAGTGATTCCCTCTCTTCCTATAAAACAGGCTTGCAGCTAAATGCAAAGGGACATCAACAAGCATGTAAACAATCTTCAGCCATTCAATACTCACCTCCCTGCTCCATGGAAGGTGCAAATACAGTAGCAAGACAATAGCATGAACACTCTCTTCTCTGGCTCATCGGTATAATGTTCTGAGAGCAAAGAACAGACCACCAGCTGACTGCAAAGATGGAGTTCAAGTTGACGGCCCCTAGGGCAGGCCTCACACCTCATTTTTACAGAATTGGGTAAAGACCTAAGCTATACATTGTAGGACACTCTAGTATTTTGTTGTTCAGTGTGATGATATTTGTAATATTTTTTCACAGCTTTCCCAAAGTTCCAGCTGTAAATGTATTTTTTAGTGATACAAATATTAACTATAATTATTATTGATAATATATTATAAGGCTGAGGCAAGAAATTTAAGGGCACAAGATTTCATTTTTAACTGTGGTATTAGGATATATGCTTTGGGACTGTGGGATAAACCCTAAAAATAAAACAATGTAATACCAAAGATCTCTGGACTTATGCTCAATACTTATAAAAATATAAGACTTTATTAAATGAGGCTACTGGTCTCTTAAAGACTAAATAAATCAGAGAACTTTAGGCTTGGGCCTCCCTGCCTTTCCTTATCCTACATCCCAACTATTAGGAAGCTTCAGATGTCTGGCTGTAAATTGGGATTTGGGACTTCGCCCATAGTGGGAAGGAAAGCTCATGCTCCCCAACCCTCTTCTTTTTTAAAAGATTTTTATATTAATGAGAGAAACAGAGAGAGGGAGAGACAGAGACACAGGCAGAGGGAGAAGCAGGCTCCATGCAGGGACACTGACGTGGGACTCGATCCCAGGTCTCCAGGATCAGGCCCTGGCCTGAAGGCAGTGCTAAACCACTGAGCCACCTGGACTGCCCTCCCCAACCCTCTTCCAGTTGCTTCCTGATAACTGAAATCCCAACTGAGTTGCTTTATTAAGATTTTGTTGCTCATTAAATTAAAAATATTCCCGAGAAAGGTGAGATGTTGCAGCAATGGTTGGCCCAGCTTGCACGAGTTCTCAACTCTTTTCTAGTGAAAGAAAGAGAACATGACAATGGGGGCACGTCATGGAAGAACACAGTTCCTTGGATGTTTGACCTCAGGTTCAAAGGCCCTGGGTGTGGATGAGGTTGGAGGACCCAGGGGCCAAGGAGGTCCTCAGAATAACTTGTGACTTTAAGATTGGCCAAAAGAAACACACTCTCCAGAGTCTGCAGAGACTGCATCCAGTGCCCAGGATGTACACATGGACTAGAGCAGTTCTCTTCTGGGTTGGATCCTTCAGCCCATCTTCTCAGACCCTCACAAGCCTGAAGTGTCTCTCCACTGCATTCAGGATAAATTCCAAACTCCTGAGCAAGGCTCAGATCAAGAGGCTTCCATCTCCATCCCTGATGGTAGGCATAATAATGGCCCCTCAAACATGTCCACTTTCTTCTTTTTTTTCTTAAATTATTTATTTATTTATTCAGAGAGAGAGAGAGAGAGAGGCAGAGACACACAGGCAGAGGGAGAAGCAGGCTCCATGCAGGGAGCCCGACATGGGACTCAATCCCGCGTCTCCAGGATCACACCCCGGGCTGCAGGCAGCGCTAAACTGCTGTGCCACTGGGGCTACCCACGTGTCCACTTTCTAATCTCTGGAACCTGTGGGTGCTACCTTATATGTAGTAGGTGTGATAGAGTCAAGGACCTTGAGGTGGGGAGGCTATCCAGGTTATCTAGGGGAGCCCTTAAAAGAGAAGGGACAGAAGGAGATTCCACCAAATAGAGGCAGAGAGTGGAGGGATGTGGCCACAAGCCAGGGAATACCAGCTGCCTCTGGATGCTGTGAAAGGGCGGGAACAGATTCTCCCCTGGAGCCTCCAATGGGACCCCGGCCAGCTGACCCTGTGATTTTGAACTTCCAGCCTCTACGACTGTGAGGGAATAAATATCTGTTGTTTTAAGCCACCTGGTCTGTGGTAGTTTGTTGGAGCAGCCACAGAAAATCAATACACACTATCCCCTCCACCTCCTCTATACCCTAGCCTTCTGAAATGATCTGTAGTTGCCCAAACAAATGGTTCCATTTCACCTCTAACACTTAGCATATGCTATTCCCTCTGCCAAGAGATTCCTGTCAACTCAAAATCTGGAGGTGGACGAATGCCAAAATGGAAAATCGAAATAAATGTTGATTCTGTGCCTCAATTTGTAAAATAGGAGTTGCAGGGTACAGATCTTATACATTTGCAGTGCACTGCAGGTTACAGAGGGCCTGTCCCCATCCCATTTGATCCTCATGATAGCCCTATGGTATAGGGAAAGGTAAATAATAATACTGCCCTTTCTATGTAAGAAAACTGAGGCTCAGAGACGATCTCCTGGCAGCTGGTTAATGACAATATTTGGCTCCTGACTCTGTCTGCAGTGCTTTTTTCTGGTCTAAATCTACTAAGAATGTTCAGTGTCTCATAAAAGCAGCTTCAGCATCTGATTTTCAACCCGAGTTTAAATCGCCTAGCTACTGGTTGCTCTTGAGGCTTTCCTAGATATAGGATGGCCATTAAGCACCAGCCAGACTCAGATATCTTTCCAGGAGGGACAGCCTGGATCAATCTGTAAATCAAGAACTGACAACTCACAGAGCAAGCCAGGAACATGTGCAAGCCACATCCCTCCTGTCCACTCTCCCTGTATTCAGAAGCAATGAAAAACAACTCTGCAATCTGCCCTGATGCAAAGAAACACTCTTTCTGTTTGCACATGAGAGCATTCCCTCAAAAATCCTTCCCAGTCTAGTTTCTGAAACATGAGAAGGAGGATCTAACTGCAAATGACAGGAGAATGTTGTCCAGAGCATCAGGATTACAAAAGCACAAATGCCACCACCAGCAGGAACAACGTGGCTTTTAGTATTGTATAAATAAATAAATAAATAAATAAATAAATAAATAAATAAATACAACAGTTGGTGTTTATGCCAAAAAGAATTATGGCCATTCTTATGAATAAATCGGGTAGCAGACCACACAAGCAGAACAGAGAAGATCTAAACCCAGACTCATAAGATGAGCAACAAAACATCAGCATACTGGCCACTTCCAAGGTGCTTCCCCTTTAGGGCAAAGGCTGTTTCTTATAAGACATGAGGGAAGGTAGACAAGTCATATGCCCCTAATGCCTCGGGAATCTAGGAACTACCAGTCCATTGGTGAGCATTACCTGCCAGCAACTGCTGTGGGATTGGGAAAATGGGAGAGCTTACGGGGCTGGCTACATCACTGGCATTGCCCAGTGCAAAATGAAAAGGCAGGGCCCCTTTTTCAAAGTTACTAAAAATATCCCAATGGTGACAGTAGAGCATCAAACAAAGCGTGAACCCTTCTGTGTCCAAGCCCTGTGTGAATGCATGGGGCTCAAAGCTCATGCAGCTAACCCTGCAAAAACATGACAGCTTCCTCTCCAGACAGGTGACAAATGATGGTTTACTGGGTTGAAGCAAGAGGAGGAGGAGTCTCTCTAGCGATGACTTCATGATGTAGAAGATAAGACGTGGATGTTCTAGTCAGACTGCTATAAGTAGCAGCATTCTCCTAGTGGCGTATTTCTTTTATAGTAGCCTCACTGTGGGCCAGACATTTTGTCTGGGAACTTGCACACTGCTGTCCATGAGTGGGTAACATCGCTCTCTTCATTTTATTTATTTATTTTTACAGATTTTATTTATTTATTTGAGAGAGAGAATGAGTGGTAGGGAGGGGCAGAGAGAGAAGGAGAGAGAAGCAGATTCCCTGCTGAGCAGGAAGCCAATGTGGGACTTGATCCCAGGACCTGGAAATCATTACCTGAGCTGAAGGAAGACGCTTAACTAACTGAGCCTCCCAGGTGCCCTGCTCCCCTCATTTTATATGTGAGGAAACTGACAATTTTCCTGGGTCTAGTGTCTAAATGTCTCACTCCTAATTACTACTTTATACTCTTGCCTTACATTCAACAAGCATCTAGAGAAGCACCACCCCTTACATTAATAGCAAAATATTACAGAGCCCCAATTCTGTAATACACACAAAACCACCCACTTGCTAAGACAGGTTTTGCATTGCACCCATGCCACTCAGCCTTCGTGCTGAAGCATCTCTTTACAGGACCCTGTCCTTGCAGACATTTCTCTAGAATCTCATAATGTACTTCACAGGGAGTCCTTAGGGCATGCAATCCCGAGAAACCTAGAACTAACTGGAGAGATGAACATGCATACATTTAACTGCACCTCACCCAGGAATGTTATACAGAGAGTTACAGAGACACCGGCAGTTTTGGGGAGCTTCAAAGAGGGAAGGTTAATTCTGATTGGAAAATCTGAAAAATTCACAGAATAGGTGATAGTTGGGCTGGGCATGAAATGACATGAGTTTTTAATGTTTATGTTATGTTTAATGTTTATGTTATTGTATATTTTTTGTTGTCATTAATTAAAAAGTCTGAAAAATTAAGAGCTTTTATAACTATAAAAAAATCTACAAGCCCATCATCTCAGAAGTAATCACTACTAACAATTCAATATATTTCTATGATGTTTTGCATGTGTGAATATTGATTAAAGGTGGAATTGTACAGTGAATATAGTTTTGAATCCTGGTTTTTCACAACATATTTGAGTCAGTCAAATCACATTTTTTAATAGTTTCAAAGTATTCCATTTTATAGAAGGGCCATAATTTATTGACATGTTCCTTGCTGCTGGTCATTTACTGTGTTTTTGAGTTTCAATGTTACCACTGACACTGTTTCAAGAACCACCTCTAGTCTCAATTGATCTGTACCTCTAACTACTCCTTTCTAGGATTCTCTGAGAAAGAATCATTGTGTTAAATACTCTTTATCCTTATATTTAAAATTTCATATTTTAAAAGCATATGAAAATTGCTTTCCTAAAAAGTTAGTTCCAGGGTGCCTGGGTGGCTCAGTCGGTTAAGTGTCTGCCTTCAGCTCAGGTCATGATCCCGGGATCCTGGGATTGAGCCCCACCTTGGGCTCCCTGCTCAGTGGGGAGCTTGCTTCTCCCTTTTCCTCTCCCTCTGCTCTCTCTGCCTCTCTCTGTCTCTGTCTCTCTTTCTCTGTCTCAAATAAAAATTTTTTTACAGTTTTTTTCCATGGGCACCTGGTAACTCAGTCTTGATTTTAACTCAGGTCATGATCTTAGAGAGAGACATTCTCTCTCTCCCTCTGCCCCTCCATCTCTACCCCCCCCCCACACACACACACTCTATCTCTCTCAAAAAAGTCTTAGGGATGCCTGGGTGGCTCAGTGGTTGAGCATCTGTTTTCAGTCCAGGGCATGACCCAGGGTCCTGGGATCGAGTCCCACATCAGACTCCCTGCATGGAGCCTGATTCTCCCTCTTCCTGATTCTCCTCTCTCTCTGTGCCTCTCATGAGACATGTCTCTTTTTTAAATTTTTTTTTAAAGTTTGTTCTACAAGTGTTAGAAAGGAACCCTTGGACACTGCTGGTCAAAATGTCAATTGGTTGGAGTCACACTGTGGAAAACAATACAGAGGTTCCTCAAAAAATCAAAAATAGAATTATCATATCCAGCAATTCCACTATTGAGTATTTACTCAAAGAAAACAAAAACACTGATTTGAAAAGATACATGCACCCTTACCTTTATTATAGCATTATATACAATAGCCAAGATACAGAAGTAACCCAAGTGCCCATCAATAGACAAATGGATAAAGAAGATGTGACACACACACACACACACACACGCACATGCACATGGACACAGTGGAATACTATTCTGCTATAAAAAAGTCATTTTTCTGTGGGTAGACCTAGAGGGTATTAAACAAAGTGAAATAAGTCAGATAGAGAAAGACAAATGCTACCTGATTTTACTTATAGGTGGAATCTAAAAAACAAAACAAATGAATAAACAAATAGCAGAATCATATCTATAAACACAGAGAACACACTGGTAATTGCCAGAGGGAAGTGGGTGAGAGATGGGCAGAATGGGTGAAGGGGGTGTGGAGGACACAGGCTTCCAGGTATGACATGAGTAGGTCATAGGTGTAGCAGGTGCAGTGCAGGGAATATAGTCAGTGGTCCTGTAATAGCATTGTGTCCTCACAGATGGTAGCTACACTGTGGTGAGCACAGCATGACTAGACTTATGGAATCACTGTGTTGTACACTTGAAACTAATGCAACATTCGATCAACTATCAATAAGAAAGTTTGTTTCCATGTGTATTAAATATATTTTTAAAAAAGATTTTATTTATTTATTCATGAGAGGCACAGAGAGAGAGAGAGGCAGAGACACAGGCAGAGGGAGAAGCAGGCTCCATGCAGAGAGCCTGATGTGGGACTCGATCCCGGGTCTCCAGGATCATGCCCTGGGCCGAAGGCAGGTGCTAAACTGCTGAGCCACCCAGGGATCCCTATTAAATGTATTTAAACGCCAGGGACATTAGACTTAAATTCTGCAACATGCTGATCCCCTTCTGCCCTAGGACTTTGGCACATGCTATTCTATTCACACTGCCTGGGGCATTCACATATCTTATGATCTGTCTCAGAAGTATCTGTGACTGTTCTTGGATTTGACCATTACATCTTGGTACAGTACCTTGCTGTTTCAATGTTTATACCATTACAACACATTTTAGTATTGAGAATCTAGGCAAATCCTACTCCAAGTGCCTCATCATTTACTTTTCAAATTTTTCTTGGAATTTTTATATTTTTTATTCTTTTACATTTAGGCTTTATCCAGCCAACCAGATAATCCCGTATAGATTTCTATTGGAACTATATGAAAACTGTTCATTAGGGGGAAAGTAAGATCCTTTCATTTCACAGTATTTCCATCTAAGAACACAATGTGCACTTCCACTTATTCAAAGCTTCTTTTATATTGCTCAGTAAAATTGTGTGGTTTGTTTCACATAGGTGTCATACATTCCTTGATAATTCATGGCTTTAGTTGCCATTATATCTTCTAACATGTTTATTGCTGTTATATAGAAATGTCACTGGTTCTTGCATATTTATCCTGCAGCCATTCACTTTTGATGAACTTGCTTATTAATTCAAAACATTATTTAGTTGTTTCCCTGGATTTCCTAGATGTGTCTAATCATACTGTCATCATATAACCATAATTTTATCTCCCTTTTCTATAGTTATTCTTCTTATTTCCATGGCTTATTGTATTTGCCTGAACTTTCAGACAATGCTAAATAACAACAGTGACAGTAAGAATTCATCTCTGGTTTCTGGTTTAAAGGGAAATGCTTCCACTGTCTCACCATGAAGTATGACATTGGCTCTTCGTTTCAGATATCCCTTATCAAGTTAAGGAAATATCTTCCTCTTCATACTGTTTCAAGATATAATAAATATTTAATTTTATTGAATACCTTTTCTGCTTCTACGGAGGTCAACATTCTTAAAATTGGTGGACTTATTGATTTGATGCATTATATTAATGCATTTGCTAATCTTAAAGTATCATAATCCTGGACTGAGTATGGATGAGTGCTCTTTTAATGTACTGTTGAATGTGGCTTCCTGGTCTTTTACTTACATTTTACCATCTTTGTATGATTGGTCTATTGCCCTCTGGGTGTGGGTTATTGGAGTTTGACACTCAAATTCATAAAAAGTAAACTTCACAAGGGTTGAGATTTTTGGTCCGTTTTGTTTACAACCCTCTGCTTAGGACAGTGCCTGCTGCACAGTTATGATAATTATTGGTTGAATTAATAGACTGTAATTGGTATTTTTTAAAAGTTCTTGAGCTAATGTTCATTATTGCTTTCTCATAAAATTTTCTATTTCATCTTCTCAAATTTCTTGGCATATATTTGTTTATGTATTTATCAGAGGCTTGTGTCTTACTAGTTTCTTTAAAATCCATGGCCTAGATTTCTTTTTCCTTTCTATTTGTTGTTTCTTTTCTTTTTCTTTCTTTTTTTTTTTTTTTTCAGATTTACTTATCTGAGAGAGAGAGTGCACGAGCAGGGGAAGGGGCAGAGTGAGAGAGAAAATCCTCAAGCAGACTCCCCATTGAGTGGGAAGCCCAATGTCTGGCTCCATCTCAAGGCCCTGACTGAGATCATGACCTGAGCTGAAACCAAGAGTCAGACGGTAAACTGACTGAGCCACCCAAGCGCCCCTATTTGTTGTTTGTTTTCTAATTTGCTGAATTTTCATGCCAGTCTACAAATTTTCTTTTATTGTTCTGTCCCTAACTTCTTAAGATCGGTGCCTCTTTCATTTATTTTTATTAATTTTTTTATTATGAAAGATTATGAAGTTATGAGCTTGCCTTTGACTATAAGCTTGCCCACATTCTGTAAACTGGTAGTTTAGGGAAGTCGTACATCAGAATTCTTTGTGAAGCTTTTTTAAAAGGCAGGGTGCACCTGGGACCTATGGAACTAGACTCTGTGGAAGAGGTCAAGGCATCTGTATCTTTTAAGAGTTCCATGGGTAATTCTGACACAGAGCCAGAGTTTAGATAACTGGTTCTATTGTGCCTGGAGTTCACACACAGTGTCAAGGCTAGGGTAGAGGATGATGGCTGGTGTCCCTCAATGATGGAGACAGTGTTCCAGTTTAGATTAGATCAGGTCTTCAGGATATTATCACTAGAGTCCCAACAGGATAGATAGAATGTAGAAGGAGAAAGAATTGTCATTGTCCTCAGCTCTCATCACCATTATCATCATCATTACCTGCTGGCCTAGATAGACCAGTGGTTCTGGACCAGCAGCATTAACATCACTGGAGAAATGGGTTAAAATGTAAATTCTTGAATCCTACTCCAGATCTACTCTATTAGGGACCCTGGGAGTGAGGCTCAACAACCTGTGTTTTTAAAGGCCTTCTAGATGATTTCATACATGCCAAGGAACCACAAAAGAAGGGTAGTTTATCTGTCCACAACAACCTAAGAGAAAATGCATTCATGCATTTCAAAGATATTTATTATCTGCTCAGCTCATCAAGGCTGCCATGATGAGACTTGCTGATGTATATCAACTTACACAGATGTACATTATAATTTATATGAATAGCACCCCCTGGAGTAGTGCAGTCCACAACCCAATCTACCAAGTCACAGGCTATCTCTCTGCCCCTGGCTTTGCATTAGGGGGATGCTATGGAGAACAAGACAGACAACATTATCGTACTCACGGAGTGTATAATCTACCGGGAGAGACAGACATTAAACTGATAAACAATTAAATGCATAAGATAAATATAAATTCTAAGAGTGCTTTGAAAAAACTAAATAGACCACATAGTAGAGAAAAAAAGACTTCATATTCAAATCCTTGAGTATATTCACCAATGAACCTACAGTCATTTTGAAACAAAGGAAAGAGATTCCCCAGCTTCCAACATATTCCATCTCTTGACCTTATTCATTGCAGAGATGAGATACTGACACAGTCCTGCTCCCTCTCATATAGCACTTAAGAAATCACAGCAATTGATGTGGGTACTCTTGACTCAAAACACACACTCAGGCTACACACAGCAGTTGTCTCTCCAATGGCAACATTCTCTTACTAGTCATATGCTTTAGGATGCTTAAGGCAGAGGGAGACACAGAAACAGCTGACTACAATGTTCAGAAACACCTTGAGGAATGATATAGCCTGGCTCTCCTGGCCAGTCATTTGCAGTATTATCTGACTGCATGCAAATGATGGAAATACTTCCCAAAATTATACTCGACAAGCAGATCCCTGTTCATAGGTAGAGATATGTGATATAGTAGAATGTGATGTTTTACGAACTAGGTTGACTTGTTCCATTGCCCATAAGGATATAGGACTTCTGTGAAAGAAGTGATCTCATCCACCAGCAAGAAGATGTTCCTTGAGTGTGAGATCATCTCTAAACTTTTACTGTGAGCTACCTCTAGTTCCTTCTTCTATGCCACCAATGGAAAAAGAGTCAAGATCCTGAAAGTGTGTTCCACAGTGATGTACAGTGACTAGAGAAAACAAAAATCATGTTTTAAGTAGATGGAGCAAAACAATTCTATTCTTCTCTCCCCTTCCCCATAAACATGGAGTCTAAAGTCTTCAGGCTACTTTTACCCTGAACTCCGTTTTTGTCAGATCGATGACAAGTCACGTTAACAGCAGTGTTTAATTCTATCAATATGTGACCAATTGTGTTAGATTGTTTGGCCATTGATTTTACTTAGTGCTACAGTTGGGTCTGAAAGGAACTGCTTTTCCTTGCAATGCCTCACATAGTGACAAATGCTGAGTGCTGACTTTCTGTCTGGCTTGTACATACCAAGTCCACCTGAAGAACAGTCACCTCACATATCAAAGCCCAACCACATGATACAAAGATTGTTTCTGAAATCACAGATTTCAGATGAGCCTTGAAAGAGAGCATGGCCCAAAATGAACAAGTGAAAAGATAAGAAGTCAAGAGGTACCAGAATTAAGCAACTGAAAAAAATTCAATATCCCCGCTGGTCACACAAAAAAATAGAGTCATAAGCAACTTTGAATTCAGATGGTTAGAAGTTGATGCTCTGCTATGACTTTAGTCTTATCAACAGTTTTCCAGAATGGTCAGCCAAATTATTATTGATCTGGAAATATGGTTATTATTCACCACTCCCACACTTTCTTTCTGTCACACATTCACACATGCTCCTGGACATATCAGTACATCTCTCCTTAAATTCCAAAATGATTGCCACTCACAGGGATGTGAGAGGATGGTGCTCCAGCCCAAGGAGACTTTCTGTTGTTTAGGTGAAAGACCAGAAGAGAAAGCAAAATAAAATTAGTAATTCCCTAAACACCAAGCCACAGTCTCCTGAGTTGGTACATTGCTCAAAATGAGCTTATCAGGGCACTTAAACTACCCCTTCCACATCTGGAAGGTGGATAGCGAAGATAGTCCTTGAAGACAGAGGAGATCCCCGTCATTCAAGGTGACCTTAGGTTTCGCATCTTTGCTCTTCTGACCCAACTGAGTCACTGTCAAGGGCTCTTTTTCTAAAAATCTGGCAGCTTTGGTCACTGTAGGCGGTCAGAAAGGCTACTGACTGCCCTGCACGCAGCCAGGCCCTAGCAGCAGCGTGCCACTGCCAGAGTCCTCAGCTCTTGTGCGCCGTCACAGCATTCAGCTTATCAATTTACTTGCAAATGGCTCCCTGAAGTATTAACCCAGGTTAATTATTCGTCAAATATGATTATGCAATGGTAATGTAAAAAATCGGAAATGCGGGATAGAATTTCTCACTCCAGCGGTTTGGCGATTGTGGCAGCTGGCGGAGGAGCTAGAGTAATTACCAGGCCATTCCAGCTGGTGGATCAGCACTCTGGTTCAGGAGGGGAAGGGGGGAAAAAAAGCAATAAAGAACTAGAGGAGCGGGAATATGAGCCGTGCCAATCGACGTGGGGAAAATTTCACAGCTGCTGGTGGTGATAAATGAGAAACGGTGGCCCTACTTCTAATCAATACATGTAAATGCTACTCATTACAGCCTTTATACACACTTCTCAATTAGCCTTTCCTCCCACTGGTAACAGGGAATGTCATGCTTTCTGGACTGTGAAAGTGGTTCAGTACTAGGTTCACCTGCATCCGGGAGCCACAGTGACAAGGCTCGCAGCGCCTGGGACCAGCAGGTGGGAACTCTGACGGTCCAAATTCCTCCCAAATGCAAAGAAACCAAATCTCAAATCCCACGTGAGCCCTTTTCATTAGACAGTCTCTTTTTAAGGCATCACTTGTTCATTTTGGGTGACTGAGGGTCCCGCCCAAGCCCAATTTAGCATCCCAAGACTCAGAATATCTTAGGACATGGTCCAGAAAAGATTTTTTTGTTTAAGATTTTATTTATTTATTCATGAGAGACATACAGAGAGAGGGGGAGAAGCAGGTTCCCTGCAGGGAACCTGATGTGGGACTCGATCCCAGCACCCCAGGATCATGCCCTGAGCCAAAGGCAGACGCTCAACCACTGAGCCACTCAGCTGCCCCAGAAAAGATTGTTTTTAAGCAAATTACTTTCTTCCTCTTAGAAAGAAAACATGGTGTGGGTTTGTGTGTGTGTGTGTTGTTTGTTTGGTTATTCTTCCGAGTAATAAAGTTCATGGTGATTCAGTGCCTTTTCCACATATAATTATAAAACCTCTTTCTAAAAACCAAATTCTGGGGATCCCTGGGTGGCGCAGCGGTTTGGCGCCTGCATTTGGCCCAGGGCGCGATCCCGGAGACCCGGGATCGAATCCCACATCAGGCTCCCGGTGCATGGAGCCTGCTTCTCCCTCCGCCTGTGTCTCTGCCTCTCTCTCTCTCTCTCTCTCTCTCTGTGACTATCATAAATAAATAAAAATTAAAAAAAAAAATAAATAAAAACCAAATTCTGAAGGATTTCCTAATTGGTTTTGTGTGGTTTCATTTTACTTTTGTGTAGGGAGATAAGGGAACCCTTTGAATCAGGAAATTACAAGCCACAGCCACTGAGCTCAGCATGCTGGTTGTACCTATATAACTTCTCTCAAGTGATTTTTTTTACAGCCGTGATGCAGTTCCATACACTGTCAATAAAGTCAAATAGGATGCCCTATGTGTGTCTAAATTGGGAATCCGATTTTTAAAGAGTAAAATTCTTAAGGAAAAAGGCAAGTCTCCTCTTCCATAGGCAGGTGGCCACGTTTCCCTACCTTCCAGATAGTGCAAAGTTACTTTAATTTGATTACCTCTGTTGGTTTTGTTTTGTCTGATAAGAAAGATAATTTTTTCTCAGTTAATAAAGAAACTATGCACACACCTTTCTTTAGTTTTTTTTACGCTATTTTACTTGAGCCTAAGCTGTGAAAAAATTTTTGAATAATTGTAACAATGCTAAAGTTTGAACTGTTACATCATGAAAAAAAATCCCTCAAATTGTGTGAAAAATAATGAGTAAGGAGCTAGAAGTTTGACTATCTATCTATCTACCTATCATGGTAATGATACCGGTTGAGGATGATATTATGATACCGCAACTGACAAACCCACTTGAAGGTTAAATGTCAAGGACTGCCCATTATTTCAAACCCAAATTACACGTATGAGTCCATGGTCAGTTAAAGCTAGGATAGGGATTTGGGAAATGGGAAGCAGTTGTAATTTTGAAGGTTTTCTTAAAGAATATTCTATATTTAAGTCAATTCAGGTCAAATTTTCTCTTGCTGATATTTAGGCTAAGTGCCCTCCTAGACAATAAAAATGCTATGGTGAACAAGACAGGCACAATTTCCGATCTCACGGAACTAGGGCTTCCAACTGGCATTTTTGGTTTTACTAAATTTTTGGATTTCCAAGGAGAGAGGCATGCTCCTATGAAAGCACAGATCTGATGGCCAGGCACAACTTAAAAAATGATTTTTCAGACCACCCTAAGAAATGGCCAATTACCAAGATAGATAAAGGGTGTCCCCTTGGAATCCTTCATCAGCCTTTTATTCAGTCTGAACTCCTAAGGGGCATTCACATCTTTTCAGATATGTTTATTTTCACCATGATACTCCAGAAGCAATATCCACTCTGATGCTGATCTTGGATTTCATCCTAACCATAATTTAGAGAGTCTTTTACTAAAAAAGGGTGCTGGCAAGAGATTTGTTCTTAGAGTCCGATATACTCCCACAGAATTTCAGTTGAAATCCTTTGCAGAGGTAAATGTGCTTTCCTCACTCTTCACAAAACTAAACTCAGAGAGCAAGAAGAACTTATGATTCTAATAGGAGATAAGAAATGGCTTATATCTGGCTGCCGGGCTGCCGGAGAACACATGGTGATCGCAGATCCAAGTAACTGGATACCTTTGGTTTCCGTTCTTGTTTCCTAGAAATACACACAGGTTGAATAAAAATAAAAGACCGCCAGTTTCACCCTATGCACAGTCATCACTGATGATAATCAGGATCTTTTTTTTTTTTTAATTATTATTCTTAAGAGACACAGAGACCCAGGCAGAGGGAGAAGCAGGCTCCATGCAGGAAGCCTGATGCAGGACTCGATCCCAGGACCCTGGGATCACGCCCTGGGCTGAAGGCAGATGCTCAACCACTGAGCCACCCAGGTGTTCAAACGAGCTGCCTCATCTCTGCACCAGCCCAAACACGTGAGTTATGTTGGGGACTCAACTCCTATTTGAGAGGAAAACCTCATCGTTAGTTGCTTAGTTGATAATAGCATGGTTTGGGTAGAATTCAGGAAGGCCATTTTGCCTCAGATTGAGTTTAATCCTGGAGAGATACGTTTAAAAGGGAAATGGACCACTACAAGGAAATAGATACATACATGCACATACATCGACATGATAGTGAACTCCCTGAACAGAATGCCCAACCTGTCTGTTTCCATGGAGAATCCAGAGAGGTCTTGTCATTTCTTGGCTCAAAACTTTAAATTAAAGTCAGAGTCCTGATAGTGGCCTACGGGACCATATGAAGCAAGACCTTCCTGCCTCAGGGCTTTGCAGCTGCTCCTTGCAACAATCTTTCTCTAGATATCCACAGGACTCAATGTCTCCCTCCCTTCAGGCTTCTGCTCAAATGTCCCCTTATCAGACACCTTTGCAGCCCCCTGCCATCTAGCATGGTACCTCCATCACTCTCTAATTCTCTCCCTGTTTTATTTTATTTTTTTATAGCCCTTGTCTCTAACTGATGGATTACACATTCATCTATCTCTCTTCCCTTTTCCCCTCATTGGAATGCCAGCTCCCTGGCCGAAGAGACCTTGTCTTTTTTCACTTCTACACACTGTCCCCATTTCCATACATAATATATGTCTTGCATTCCTCACATGGCTAGTACATGATAGGCCCTGGGTATTGGCTGAATGAATAACTGAATGTTATTTGCCTTAGGGGGGATACGATCAAGATCCCTGCTATGGTCTGAATGGGAGTGTCTCTACCCTTCCATTCTCCCCACCCTCCACAGAATTCATGTTTTGGAACCTTAATGCCCAGTGTGATGGTATTAGGAGGTAAGAAATCTGGGGGTTGCTTAGGTCACGGGAGTGGAGCACTCCGTAATGAGATCCATGTTCTCTGGTGTGTAACCCAAAAGAAGGCTTTTGTCAGAATCCCATCATGTTGGTACCTGGTCTTGGACTGCCAAGAACTCTGAGAGACAAATTTCTGTGTTCTTTTTTTTTTTTTTTTTAAGACTCCCCATCTGTGGTATTTTGTTACAGCAGCCTGAACAGACTGAGACAATCCCTCTTCATTATTTTTAAAATGGCCATACTTTGGTAAGGAGCCAGAGCAGCCAGCCATGAGCCATGTGTGGCTATGGAGGCCCTTAAAATGCACCAAGAACATTTGGCATGTGCTATAAGCATAAACGACATACTTTCGAAGACTAGTTACAAAAAAAGAATAAAGTATCTCAATTTTTATTTTACCTCATAAATACATTTAAATTGCATTGATATCATGATAGTAATTGGATACATTAGCTTTAACAAAATATATTAAAACTGAATTCACCTGTTCCTTTTTACTTTTTAAGTGTGGTTACTAGAAAATTTAAAATTACATGTGAGGCTCACATTTAATTTCTACTGGGCAGGGCAACTATTGAAAATGTATTTTACCTACTTGGGGGTTCATTTGTTTTTTTAGTTGTTAGCCCACGGATCTAACTTACCCCATCTGTACTCAATATTCAGTACCAATAAGCATCTTGCAGATAAGTGTATCCTGGCATGGACTGTAATATCTCTGTGTATCTCTGTGTATGTTTAAGAAAATTATACACACGATTGGTTTCAGCCTCCTCCCATGCAGTGTTAGTGAGCATTAGCTTCCAGGAGCCCCATCACCAAAATACCAAGAATCTGAATGGTTGGCTGAGGCCTGCTTAGGAAAGCTCAGGCCAGATTTGATAACTTCTATTTCTAAACAAAGACTGAGCATGGCAGAGATCCATGAACCACAGCACAGTTCATGCAGCCATTGCTAGAAGACAAAGAAACACACCACACATACTTAACGAGGATGAACTGACTCAATATTCTTCTCCACGACTGAGCACTCCTGGCCAATTGTGATGGTCACCAATAGCCATCACAGAGAACCGAGGAGCCCTGGACGCATTTCCAGACCCTCTTCTTAAATCTGCCTTCCCCTTCTCACGGCTGGACCTTCCTCAGAAGTGTTCCTGACTCCTAAAAGTGGTAGATTTCAACCCAATAGAAGTTTTTCAGTTTATGAAACCTCAGGAACCCCAGCCTTGCCTCCACATTCCTTTCCTCTTTCCTTGACCCCTTTGGGTAAAGCCTGTTTTGCATAAATGCCCACCTTATTTTCTACCTTCCACCTTAGCCATGGCCCAATTCGGGTCTCAGGGGGGCCTGGGTTACATCCAACGTGCAGATGAAGCTGTGTGTCCTTGCCGTCTGGTGTACGAGCTGATAACGAGCCACACTGAAATGGAAGTTGTCACTTTGCATTGCATCAGAGCAACCTGAACAACGTAAAGAAATTAAAAGCTCCCGGTAGCAATGGATCCCATTTCAGTCATTAGCTACGTGGGAGGCATGGGCTCCATTCAGGAGACTGGCCCAGTGGGAGTCTTTGGTCCTCCGGGAATTTGCCACTAATGTTGCTTTATGCCCCACTTCTTTTTAATGCGCACCAAGTACAAATGTATTGCTATTCTTTGTTTTTATTATTATTTGGGTCCAGCTACTGTAGATGGAGGGAGGAAAAAAAAAGGGAAGGAAAGCAAGACCCAATTTTTTAATCTAGCGATCGAGATAGCAAAACAATTTTTTTTGCAAATGGATATGCAAAGGTATATTTGTGTGTTTATATGGGAGATATTATAACATAATGAATATAAAAATGTGACTTCTTTATACTTTTTCTCTCTCTCGCACCCTCCCTCCCCTTCTTCCTCTCTTGCGAGTTGTTTGGTAGGGTTTTTTTTTTTGAAGCTGGCCTGCTGAAAATGAATGAGACAAGCAAACCCACGACTGACTCTTATTTCAGGCTCAGAAATATGAAAAAAATGTAATATATTTTTTAACGGAAAGTCTCAGAATATATGCTTCAATCTTGGAGTTTCAAAAAAGGCAGCGAATCAGGCAGAAGGACAGGAGGTTACAGATTAGTACTGGTCATTGCTCAAAGAGTACGGGTTATAAATAATAAAGGAGGAAAGGGTGAAGGACACTCAAATAAAACGAGGGACCCACAATGAAATAATCAAAGTGGAGAATCTAATTTCAGCTTTAAAAATACCATCTAACATTGAACTCCAACTGTGTGGGAATCTTTCTGCTAAAGCTTCGCCACGGATACGTAAGTGCCTGCCTCGTGTATGCAACCGTTCCCAAGTTTCAAGGTAAGTACTAGAAGAGTATATGATTCCAAGTCTAACCAAGTGGTATTTTTTTCATTTGTAAAGTGAGTAACAGCATTTTCTATGGAAGTTGAAGTGCAAATAAAAAGAAAGAAAGGAAAAAAACAAAGAGCGTTATGAGAAGCATTTTCAAGTAAGGGCTCAGAATCTCTGATCTTAAAAAAAAAAAAAAAGAATCTCTGATCTTATACATTATATAAATTCAATAATACACAGACGTTTTAATAGACATTTAACGTTAGGGGCCCGACACACACTTGGATTATCTTGGTAAACTTATCAATGTTTCTAGAGGCAATATCGACTTTGCCTTCCTCCATACACAAACATCCATGCAAAGAAAATACAAAGCTCATCATCCCAACCAAAACGTCGGTAAATTCAACTTCTGAAAAGATACCTGGCTTTTCAGAAATAGGAGAACCTACTAGATGAACTTCTGCCACTATTAGATTACTCTGCAAACCACATGATCTGTATTCACTGAATATTTGTGGTGGTTTTGCTACAAGACTCAGTCTTCATCAATGGGGTTTTTGGTGGTTGTGCTTGCCACTGCAATTTACTTTTAATCGGCTTCTATGAAATGAGCCCCTAATAGCGTGCGGGAGGACACAAGAGAATTATATCCTCCAGGATGTCTCAGAAGCCACTGTTGTTGTCACCAGAATGATGACAACTATAATGACAGTAGCCAGAGTCTTCACTCTGTCCGGGAAAATTTTTTCTCATTTATTTCAAAATACAACTGGCCGTTTCATGAAAATATAGTTGGAGATCACCAAAAACTACACTTGCATGGTGCAATTTCATTTCTGAAAATGATAAAGATAAGCTGAGAAGGGGAAAAAGGAAACTGAGGCTCTTTAGCTGTTGGTTTGTGCAAGGCCCCTCAAGAGGCAGTGGAGCTAGCTTTTGAGTGGTAGACTGGATACGTCAGAGCTTATGCTCTGTCTACTAGGTCAAAGACAAACAGAATTTCCATATCAGTGGAAATTTAGTAGCAAACTGAATTTTGTAGCAAACTAACCAAGATTTGAAGCCTTCTTATCTACCAACCTTGTTTCCCAAAGTGTTAAGATAAAACATTCCATAGAACGTTTTCATCCCCCGTAAGTCCGTACACCCGTAAGTCAGGAAATCCCACTCTGTAGATGGGGAAATAAAGGTAGATCAAGGTCATGCAGGGACTGGGGAACATTTTTGGTTTCTTAGTCATGTATTATCATGTGGGTCCACATATATGCAGTTTAATCTATATCCTATATATGTATACTAACGCATACTAGTAATTTACAGATTTTAAAACTAGTTACTTGAAGATTTTTTTCTTCCTGAATATGTGACGTCTTCAAAATGTCGCTGTATATCCTGTAATTTAAAAAAGAGTAAAAAATAAAATAAAGGCCAGATCAAGAAAAGCTAAAAACTTCCTGTCTGAGAAATTGAGGAATCATTGCTATGAGCCAACACAATCAAAGAGATGCCTTAAAAATACCCAAGACACCTTGAAAATGAGTAAGAGATAATAGAAATGTTATTGTCTATTAAATCCTGGCCAGGCCAAGAGGGACAAGAAAGGAAGCTCCACAGAAATGTTGAAAATGCCCCCAAATTCACAAGCAACTGATTCTCTACTATTTGAGAAAATTGTGCTTAACTATAAGGAACTACAAGTTAGGAGTGGATGTGTTGGGGATCCCTGAGTGGTTCAGCAGTTTAGCGCCTGCCTTCGGCCCAGGTTGTGATCCTGGAGTCCTGGGATCGAGTCCCACATCGGGCTCCCTACATGGAGCCTGCTTCTCCCTCTCTGCCTGTGTCTCTGCCTCTTTCTCTGTATGTCTGTCATGAATAAATAAATAAAATCTTTAAAAAAAAAAAGAGTGGATGTGTTCATTCAGGCCCAAACTAAAGAAAATGGAAGATTTTTTTCCCCACAAGTATCTAATCAAACAAGTGCTCTAGTTCTTACCAATGTTCTGAACAAAACCTACGTTTAATTGGGGTTCCCGAGGGCGCCGAAAGGGACAGAGGGCCAGAATATGTATTTGAACAAATTCTAGCTGAAAACTTTCCTAATCTGGGAAGGGAAACAGGCATTCAGATCCAGGAAATAGAGAGATCCCCCCCTAAAATCAATAAAAACCGTTCAACACCTCGACATTTAATTGTGAAGCTTGCAAATTCCAAAGATAAAGAGAAGATCCTTAAAGCAGCAAGAGACAAGAAATCCCTGACTTTTATGGGGAGGAGTATTAGGGTAACAGCAGATTTCATGATTATTAACTTAGTTTGTGTTTGGAATTTTCTTTCTTTCTTTCTTTCTTTTTTTAAGCTTTTAATTATTCATGAGAGACACAAACAGAGACACAGAGACACAGGCATAAGGAGAAGCAGACTCCCTGTGGAACTCGATACCAGGACCCCAGGATCACACCCTGAGCCAAAAGCAGACATTCAACTACTAAGCCACCCAGGCATCTGTGTGTTTGTAATTTTCATACTTTCTTCTTCCTTTTCACCCCGGGGGATGACCGATATATATATCCATGCCATCAGAAGGCAAGCCCATAAAGAGCAAGTCACATCACACAGAACACAACAAAACAATGGCTTCTATCACCTGGATAACTTATTTGCATCATTTTAGTACTTATTGAGGACCTACTATTTTTATTTGCATCTTTCATGCTCCTTTTTTAAAATATATATTGACTGCTTATACCACATGAGGCCCTGAGCTAAATACTTTACAATCTTTACTTCACACAGTAGTCTATGAACATGCCCATTAAACTGAAGGGGAAACTGAGTCTCTTTAGCAGTTAGCTCACACAAGGTACCATGGGAAGCAGTGGAACTAGCTTTTGAGTGATAGTCTGGCTGCATCAAAGCATATTGTCTTTTCACTGTGTCCAAATTCCAGTCCATATGAACCATTTGAATTTTACAAATTAGTCACCTTTTAAACACACGAAGGAAGTTCATGACTTAAAGGTGGGCGCTAATACACCTTTCGGGAAGTATAGAATCGTTCTGCAAAATATGTATGTATACATACACTCTTCATAAAACAAATATTCATCCAAAGGTTCAAATGATAAGCTTCAAATTATAAATTAGGTATGGAATGGGGGTAGAATCAGATCTCTTACTCCTGGTATATTATCAGTGATCACCACCATTACCTAAACCTAATTATCAAGTATTTATTTGCATATGGCACCACCACTAAGTTAATGCACATGAATCTTTTCTTCCTGGATGGGCATGCAACCTTATTGACAGTGTTACGCTGGCCAAATGTATAAATTATTTTTTCAAGTGCATAAATTAAATAAGAAAACAGCAAACAGATTAGGAGCCTATTCTGAGGCAATGAAGGAGGGAAAATGAAGAGAAGCCCATGTTTGTCAGAGAAATATTGACCAGTCTTTTCTACCTAACTGGGAAAAATCATTTCTAAAGTTCTAATCTTCACTATGATACTTTGCAAAGAATTCTGGTAGGAGACAAGTCTGGGTGAGAGGAAACATTTGATCATGGAAACCAGCATCTACTGCCTTAAACACCTGGGAAAGGTGTGGTCACAGGAATTGTTACATTTAATCCTGGAAAGAACTGTGAGAAGACTATACTAACATTCCCACTGACCAGGTAAGGAAGAGGTTTACAAAGGGTTAAGGAACTTGCCCAAATTATTTATGATAAATGATAAGAAGAAGAAGAGAGAGAAGAGGTCTCACTGAAACAAAAGTCTTACGGAACAGTAACTTCCATTTTTTCACTATGTGTCATAGTAAAAAAAAAAAATAGTCATTACACTGTACAATACCATCCCCAGGACTTTTTTTTTTAAGATTTTGTTTATTTATTCATGAGACACACAGAGAGAGAGAGAGGCAGAGACACAGGCAGAGGGAGAAGCAGGCTTCCTGTAAGGAGCCCCATGTGGGACTCGATCCCAGGCCCCGGGATCATGACCTGAGCTGAAGGCAGATGCTCAACCGCTGAGCCCAGGACTTATTTGTATTAAAACTGAAAGTTCATACTTTTTGACCACCTTCATCCATTTCACCCTCGTGGCTTGAAATATTTTGAAAAAATAGCTAAATGCCCTAGTGGAATCTTGCAAGTTGACTGGAAAGTCTGTCAGCTACACCAGGTTTCTCTGGTTTATGTGATTCTTGTCACCCCTGCAACTTCCGTAGTGGGTTCCCATGAAGACTGAGGCTTTGGTGAGGGATAGTGAAGGGGATAGGATTTCCATTAAGGAAGAAATATGGAATTGTGCATATTTTTCAAATTATGGGTCATATACTATTCTATTCCATAAGATTCCACGATATTCTATTTGTTCCCATTTTTTAAAAAGTAAATGCTGTTAATTAACCCACAACGTTGATTTCATGACATGGGGTGAAAATCAATATTTTATTTTTTAAATGTTGATATACTATATTGATATACTATACTTATTTATTTTATATTTATAATTATAAATTATAAATATTATAAAACTATAAGTATATTATATATTTATTATATATATCTTTATAGTTCAATATAAAGATCACCTTGTTGAATTGAGTTAATAAATTAGAAAACTTTGGGTTTTTTCTTCAGCTATTTCTACCATGGAGTAGCTATGAGAAAGCAATGTACTCATTCCATTGCTCAAGAGACGGACATAATCGTCAGAAATATATCACCTCTGATATTAGGTTGTTTTTTTATTAAAAGTATGAATTTTCATGAAAGATAGCAGTAATAGGTGCCTTCATTAGTATCTTATTCCTGTGTTATAAGTAATTGTTGAAGCAGATGTAGCATATAACCAGATATACGACGTTTAATATTGTGCTGAATTTGTTTGAAACATATTGTCACATCCCTGAAATGAATGGGTTTCTGGTCAGTGAATGTCTGATGTGAGGTTCCTCAAGCGCTTATAGAGAAGAGCAGGAATACGGTTTCCTCCTACCACGCAGCACCTTCACCTGGCCTAGAATTTATTTCATGCCATTTCAGATCAGGGCATCTAATAAAGGGCCTGGTGCTCCCCCACCCCGAGGACCTCAATTCATCCTAGAAGCCTCCCTCTTTTGTGAATCTCAAGCCCTTGGTTTCAACACATTACCTTCCATCTGAACCATTTATGGCATATATCCTTATTAACTTGGAGAAGCTGTGGTGTAAGGAGCCAGAGCCACTATTAATTTCTCTGGGGTCTTAAATAAGAGTACTTTTTGTAAAGGTCAAGTTTTCAGGTTTCTTAACCTAATGTTAATTTTTACTAAACTAATACATTGGCACATTTTATTTTTTTTAAAGGGCTATGTATTCTTTAAAAATATTTTATTTATTTTTTAGAAAGAGAGAGCGAGACAGGGCACAAGCAGAGGGAGCAGCAGAGGGAGAGGGAGAAGCAGACTCCTGCTGAGCAGGGAGTCCAATGTAGCTCCATTCCAGGAGCGTGGAATCATGACCTGAGCCAAAGGCAGACACTTAACCTACTGAGCCACCCAGGCGCCCCCATCGGTGCATTTTAAAATCAAGTAGTATAAGGCTTATAGGAAAAATGCTTATCCCAAAGCATGTTTCCTCACGCCTTAGTCCCCGACACACACACACACACACACACACACGCACATCTATACACGCTCACCATGCTGTCTTGATTTTCCTACCTTAGCTGCTAGTTACAGCTTTTCTTTTAAAAGATGAGGCCTTCTTGACCTCGACCCCACTTTCTTCCTCCTCCCCCAAATGCTGCTTCTTTTTTAAAAAATATTTTATTTAAATTCAATTTGCCAACATCTAGTATAACACCCAGTGTTCATCCCATCAAGTGCCCCCCTTAGTGCCCACCACCCAGTCACCCCATCCCCCTGCCCACCTCCCCTTCTGCAACCCTTTGTTTGTTTCCCAGAGTTAGGAGTCTCTCATGGTTTGTCTCCCTCTCTAATTTTTCCTCACTCAGTTTCTCCTTTCCCTTATAGACCCTTTCACTATTTCTTATATTCCACATATGAGTGAAGCCATATGATGATTGTCCTTCTCCGATTGACTTATTTCACTCAGCATAATACCTTCTAGTTCCATCCCCATTGAAACAAATGGTGGGTATTCATCCTTTCTGATACCTGAGTATTCCCCACATCCTTCTTTTAGCCATACTCCTAAAATAATATCACTGCCTCTGAATAAATCAGATTCTGATGTCTACATTATTATTATGTATTTATTTTTCACAATTGAGATGCTTACTATGCAATTATTATATTTAATTAATTCTTAAAACTTTTTGAATAACCATTGCTTTGTCTATGGATTGACTAATTCTCTACCAGCAAATCACTATTTCTTCTCCCCAACTCCTTAGTAAAATGCCATCAGCATCGTTGAGGGCATCAGGTATCTAACAGTGCCTAGAGCACCCCTAATCACCCCAGGGTTTTCCTGTTCCAAACAGGACTGCCTGTTTGGCAAACACTGCTTTATCATCCTCCTGGGAATTACCTCCACCCATCTCCCAGGTCACAACCCCTTTATGACTCTGGTCTTCTCTCTTGGTTTATCCCTTCATTTTGGTGGAGCATATCCTCTGGTAACTTCCCAAGAAGCAGTATATGGGAGATACATTTTCTGATAGTTGAGTTTGAGCAGTTGAAAATGATCCCTTACTGCTGTACAATGGCTGAACTCAGAATCCTAAGGAGTGTGCCTTCGTCCCCTAACTTCTGGAGCTACTTAATAAGAAATATGACACCATCTCAATTCCAGGCATGTGGCCTTTTGCTGTTTTTGAAAATGGTTAGAATCTTCCAGAATGTCACGATGTGTGATCTTGTGTCATTCATTGTATGCAGGGTACTTAGCGGGTCCTCTCCATCTGGAAGCTCATGTCCTTCATTTATGGGGCATTATTTTTGTATTATTTCCTTGATAAGTTCCTCTTGTTCTTCTGCTTCCCCTGTTAACCAAACAGTGAATTCCCTGCTACTATTTTCTAATTTTCTTTTCAATCTTTCTATCCTATGTTCAATCTCTGTATGTTAGGAAAACAACTGGTAGATTTCAATTATGCATTTCAAACCTTCTGTTGCATTTTTAATTTCTGCAACAGTATCTTTTTATTCCAACAGCTCTTTCCTGATCTCTGAACGTCCCTTTCTGTAGCATCCTTGTCTTGTTTCAGAATTATAGTGTCTTGAGTTGCTGAGGGGGATTATCCTTTCCTCCAAGAGTTTTATTTTGCTGTATCCATTGCTTTTATTTTTTTTCCAGGGTTTTTCCTTCAAATTCTATTTCTTTATTATGTGTTTTTCATGTTGAAAGTTTTCCTCCAATATCAGTTCATCCTTGGCTATTAGTAGTTATTTAAAAGTAGGGCAATAAAAAGCTGATTGGTTCCTCTCTGTATACATAGGGGTGAGTTTTATCAACTTATGACTTGTTAGGTTGAGAACCTGTCATTTTGCTGGAAAACACCCAACATCAAGCCTGTGAGGCTTTTCTACTAGACCATAACACTTCTCCCAAGAAGATTCATCTCTTCTCCTGCTAAGAGGGGATGTGGTGGTGGTGGTCTAATGGCGTAAGACCAACTTCTGACATTCTAGAAGGTGAACAGGGGAAAGGAATTGAGGGTCCACCTTCTCTGTGTCTGACTCATCACCCATTGCCTTTGTTTCAGTCCTGTGTGTTTCCTCCTCCCTGGTTTGGCTGTCCCTGGGACTAGAATCTCCTGGTTTCATTTCCCCCAAAGAGTAAGACTCCTGTCTCTGCTGGATGCGAAGGAAACTTCTCACCTAAGGGAGAAGCAGGAAAGGTCTTAAAGCTCTAACTGCTCTTTACAGGATTTTGAACCAATTGTCCTGCTTGCAGCTGTACCCCGACATCATCTGTGCAGAGGTGCTAGGCATCCCCAGGTCCAGAAGAGGATCAGGAGCTCTCGCAAGTGGATCAGCTCTCCTCTTGCTGGCTTCTTCCCCTGCAGGCTGGTGGAGCTCACCTTTCTTTCCTCGGTTGCATTACTTGTTACTCATCCATTCTTCTTCTGAAAGCTTGTTGACATGTCCTATTCAGGCTCATCTCCTCCCTGCTCTGCTTTGTCCTTATAATTTCATAACTTTTAAAATTCCTTTTTTGTTTATGTTTATTGTGTTTCAGCAGCAAGTGGAGAGAAATGCGTGAGTTCCATCTCCCATGATTAACTAAAAGTCCATTGTCATGTTTTTGGTTTTGTTTGTTTGGTCTATTCCCTGGTAGTGTCAGTATGAGACTTGGTTTCCCCGGGGAGGTAATTTGGTGACTGAAGTGCGTCTTGGTGGGGCATTTGTGTTTACTCCGCCTGCTGCTTACAACCCCACACCCAAATTTTCGGCAACAACACAGACTTATGATCATAATGATCTTTATACAACAAGTGAAGCAATAATTCACTTGCTATTAAATAATTTTCTGGGTACATACTACTGAATTCTCCTGAAACATGCCTATCCTTCAAAATACACAAAATTGATATGCCACTGAATATGTGGCCTCCTGCTATAATTCACCTCAAAAAAGCAACTCACTCAGTCTCAATATTCAAATAAGAAGGTACCCACCATGGAACAGCATTTCAGAGAAATCAGCAGAGGCTTCTAACTCACTCCCAAACCCTCACAATTGCTGTTTGACTTGCTGCTTAAAATTCTATTTTTAGTTTTTAAACTTTTTTCCTTTGGTCTAAGACTTTCCCTCCTTGATGTGCGAATACTCTTGGGAGGTGTCAACACACAGAAATCTTGGTATAAACAAAAAACATGAAGATTTTTACTCAGAGGGAGGAAGATTACCAAGTACCTGACAGGGTAGAGGGAAGAGAGAAAGATGTTCTGGAAAAAAAAAGAAGGGCAGAGAGTGGATGGCGAGAGGAAGGCACCACACTTCCAGGTTATGCAGATCAGCAGTTTCATGGCTAAGTGGAGGGTCCGGGGGGCCAGAGAGACCTGAGTTCAAATCCCATTTCATCATTATTGATTGCTAAATGTTAAACAGTTAGCTCCTCCCTGTATTTTCTCATCTGCAAAACAGAGATAATACCTATTCCAAAGAGTCATGAAGAATGAATGAGGTTGTGTATGTCAAGTGCTTTGCAAAGTGCCTGGCACTTGTAAGTGGATGATAAACAGTAATTATGAATGGTAGTGATAATGACCATGATAACTAGCTTCATAGCTCTAAGTGGAGCTCTCTCCAGGTGGCTGAGTGCCCAAAGACACTCACATGGAGGTGCAGGTCTGCTGGGTCGATTGGCCCAAATTCACTGTAAGGCAGTGATCGAGTTCCTTAATCTCAGAATGATCGTGTACTTTCTCTAGAATCTGTCAATGATAACAAGCACCCAAAGCTGAATGGGGTCCATAAGTAAATAAATTCTTCCATAATCCAGGTAAGAATAGCCACTGCCAGAGCTAGATGCCTACACTATACAAAGAGAAGGTATTTTTAAAAAGAGAGAGGCAGAGATCTTACCGCATTTCATTTTTACCAAATGTTCTCATTCTTCTCCCTGTTAAAAATGGTGGCATCCAGAGAGCAAATGTTGCAGGCCTGACACACGTGAGTGCCAGGAGCTTGGATTTAATTAACTCCCACCTTTCCTCAAAAACCAACATGCTAACCCAACTCGAGATTCTTGTGGTTTCTGTCTTACTAACTACAGAAAAGTTCCTGCTCTCACTTTGAGGATTTCCATGGAATGGAAGAAGTCTTTATGAATTAGGCAAGGCCTGGTCCGGCTCACCCCTTGGTGGGAGCACAATCTGGGGCTCCAATCTGGATCTCACACGTCCTGTCTGTGGCATGAAGAGTAGGCCAATCATCACAAAAGTTTGTTTATCACGCTTGTGTGGTATTTGGGGTGTCTCTTTCCTCTCCCACAACTGGGAACATCAACTGCTAATTATATATATTTTAACTGCTAATACATATTTTAGCTACCTAAAATCACTATAACGTATACCTATATAAATTAAAGAGTACAAGCATGTAACACAAACACACATACACGTATCTACTTACCTATCTGCATATATACTCACATAAGTATGTATGCAATTTAATTTGTTATGAGTCTTTTATAAAATTTAAAATTTCTCTTCAGCAAAGCTGCATTGGTAATTTCTCCAATTGGCAGCAAACGATGTTTATAGCACAAATATTTATTATTACAATTAAGCCTTAAAAGACGATAATCTTCCCTTGGCATAAAGGTTAACAACTTCATTTTTCTGGTACAAAAACTGTAATCCGGCACCTTGCCAGCAACAATTTTTTTTTAAATAAAATTCCTTGCCTTTAATACCATCAAAAATCAGTTCTCTTTTTTTTCCAGAAAAAATCACCTTTTCATTAACTTGAGGTGATGATTTCCATGTGAATGATATTGTTTATCTGCACTTTCCCCACATTTGACCTTATTTCTTCTAAGAAATATGGAATATTGCTTTGGGCCTTTGGAAGGCAGGGGGCTGGAGGAAGTTTCTATTAGAATAATCTCCACCTAAAGAGGTTTTAAGACTCACCTATCCATTGACCCATGAAGGGTAAATGCTAAACTCCTACAGTCAAATATTCATTCTAACCCTTCAGAATAGATGAATGAGCTTGCCTCTTATTTAAATTACTCTAAGATGGATAAGATTTTTACTGTCAGATGAAAGGTGATAATCACGACCACCGCCATCACTATCACTTGGTTGTTAACAATGACAAAAATGACAAAGAAATTTGGCTTCGCCCAATGACTTCCTTTGTAATGTTTATTTGTGTGTGTGTGTGTGTGTGTGTGTGTGATATCTAGGCACTTCTCTATGCACTCCCATGTCCATATCCAATCTATGTTTACCAATCTACTGAGGCATTCATGCATTCTTTGTGAACCTGGTAATCTAGCTTCCTGGTGGGCCCTGAATTAGCATTCAATTAACTGTTTCTTAAAAGATATAACCTGCTGACCTCTGCATATTTAAAGTGTGCTCTGGATCTGACATTTTCCCCAAATCTCATTCTTCATAATGGATGCCTATACTCTATTCCCCATGCTTGCTCACCTTTAGTCAGCCTGTGACACACAGTGATGCGCCATATTGGAAGCAAAAGTGTTCTGGGGAATCTCCATTGTAAGCAAGTGGTTCCCAGATGACTTTGATCTGGGGTGGATTTCATCGAAACAAGGCATGTTCCCAGCTTACAGAAACTAGACACGTGCTATTTCAGAGGCCCAGTTCCTAAGCAGCCAATGTGCAATAAAAAGAAACACCTCTAGGATGAGAGATGCCATGATATTACACCCAGTTCTCCTTCAAATTTCTACTTCAAATGTCAGTTGACCGGGTTGGTAACCAGATCTTCAGGAGCCCCGATATTCCCCGGGCTCATTTCAGCCCTTGCTTCCTCTATACAACTTTAGGGAAAATGTTCTATTCCCCTAGCTGTTTTGTCTCCTTGCATGATATCTTCCCATTGTATTCTGATTTGAGGAGAAAGCAGAGGTCTGTTTTTCCCTTAGTGGGCTACCCAAAGCAGTAGCCTGGGATACTCAGCAGCCATGACCCTCGAGACTGCATCACTTGCCCCAGGAAAAGATTGTTTGGTGGTGTGGAATTAAAATTTTTAGTAAATTCTGCCCATTTGTTACATTAGAGTGTTTCTCTCTTCTATTTCTAATGCCTAAAAAATTGAATTAAATGAAGTCAGATTAAGGTAAAACTAAATTAAGAGCACTTTCTTCTCTCTCCTTTCGTGTTTTACAAACAATGGTAATATATTTTCATAGAGTGGCACCAATGGGCACTTTTCTGATTTTAAAGTCAAGACAATGATAGACTTCAAAAGTTTTTCCCATGTTTCTTTTTATATCTTGTGTTTCTTTGTAACTTATATTCCGAACTGGCTCAAGGATAAAACCAGGATATTCATAAGAGTTTTCTGATCCCTGGAAATATTTTTTTTCCTGTAAGAGTAAAATTACAATTTAAAAATTTCTGCCGCCTTGTAAAATTCAAGAATAGTTAATTAGGGGGTTAAAAATATAAACATCTAATCCATAATAGCTTAAGATAGCAGTATCTTTTCTCTGGGGAACAGAAACTTTAGAAATCTGATTAGCATTGCTAATCAACACAGATCCTCTCAGTACATAGTTATTATATAGCTACATGCCAAGTCTAATTAATATTCCAGAGTGCCAGTCAAGATTCATTTTTGTTCATTTGATCTATGAACTTTTTCAAATAAAACACTATTTTGGGGGACATAATTGGCCCCTAGAGGGTACACTGTATTTTAAAAGTAGAAGAAAAAAACCCACCCAATTCTTATGCCTTAAGCAATTTTATGTGGATACTTATCGAAATGGCTTGTCAATGGCAACTCATTTTAAATAATATTTTTGAATGTTTCATCTCTGCCCTGCCCTTTTATTCTTTCTTTTCTTTAGCAATAAAATAACTGTACCCAAAAAATGAGTGGGCAAAGAGGGAATTTGTGATCAAGTATAGTACTAATAGTATAAGCATAGAATACAGTATATCATCTACTTCTAATAGATCACAAGGCTTATGTGCTATGTGCTACCTTCAATATATAGAAATATTTTTGTTATAGAGAATACTTCTTTGTAAAGGGATTTATTCCAATGGGATTTTACTTGAATTCATTCATTTAGAAGTAGTATATGATTATGCATATATTTCAGTTACCACATTTGAAAGACTAATTTCAACTTCTACCTTTCTAAATCACCATGTTCAGCAAATTTCAGATAAGCAGACACATTTACAAGGGCTAGCTCCTGCTTTGGGCTTAATATACAAGTGAGAAGTCAAGTGACTCAGAATTACAGAATTGGAAAGATTACCACAAAGGACATCTGAATCCCATATAACAACTCTCAGCTCTGCCTGAAGACTTCTAATAAATGAAGAAATCACTGCCTCTTTAGGAGGCACATTTTAATTTGGACAGTTTTAGCTACTAGATAATTCTTACATTGTGCAAAATCTACCTCTCCTCCTATAATTCCATCCACTGGGCTTTGTTAGGCCCTCTGAAACCACCTAGAATAAACCCAGTCTGTATCCAATATTTTTTTTTAAAGATTTTATCTATTTATTCATGAGAAACACAAAGGTGGGGGCGGGCAGAGACACAGGCAGAGGGAGAAGCAGGCTCCATGCAGGGAACCCAACATGAGACTCGATCCCAGGCCTCCAGGATCAACCCTGAGCCGAAGGCAGGCGCTAAACCACTGAGCCACTGGGCCGCCCCTGTATCCAGTATTTTAATAAAACTTTCAAATATTTGCAGACCTCTCTCTTGTCCTTCTAAGTTTTCATAACTGCAGGTTGATTGTTTTATTTCACTATTCAGTCTTTGTGTGCCATGGCTGAGTCCTTTGGTTTTCCAAGGCACTCTCATTTGAACATGCTGCACTTGTATTTTCGAAACAGAGCAGTGTCTAGAACTAAATGTTCTCCACTTTTAAGAGCAATATTGTCATTTCAGTTTAGGTTCATACATCTATATTTATATCTGTATCTAATCTATTTAAGTATATATGCTTATAATAGAGCTATGGAATATAAATAGCTAACATCATGATTTTAATACTTCTTCAAGTCCTTTTTTTTTCTTCATTTCCTTATGCAGAGAAACATGAACCAAAAAAAAATAAGTGGTTGGGCAGAAAGGATATATTAATCTCAATTTTCTAGATTTTCTTTTTTTAAAAAAAGATTTTATTTATTTATTCATGGGAGACACACAGAGAGAGGCAGAGACATAGGCAGAGAGAGAAGTAGGCTCCATGCAGGGAGCCCAATGTGGGACTTGATCCTGGGACTTCAGGATCATGCCCTGGGCTGAAGGCGGGGGCTCAACCACTGAGCCACCCAGGTGTCCCTCTAGGTTTTCACTTTAACTTTACTATCTATAGAAATCTAAATACCAAGATTAATTCATAAACAGTTTCTTCTCTTAAGAAAACAAAAAAAATACATTGGTATTGAAGGCAAGATGTTACTATAAAAGTTTTTCCTCAAAGTCTTCATGATGTTTTCTGGGGTCAAATATTTCTTAGCAAAACTTTTCAATCACTTTGTGTAATCACTTTCTCAAGTCTAGATACTCAATATGATAGGTAATTCAAGTCCTGATTTTTAGCATTTGCAGATTTCCATGGTATAAATACTCTCTCCACAGCCAATTTCAAGCTACCAATATGACCTTACTGAACGTAGGGTTGAGGAAAGATACACAATATATATACAGCATATACACAAAATATACATATAGTATTTCTACTGCACAAATACAATAAATAAATAAGAGTATAAATAACAAAGTATAGAAAAATACTTAGGAAATAATGAGTTTTGAGTATGTATTATCTTTGTCTTAAAATATAATTTATATAACTATAAGATTATATAATTCTTAGTAGTGACTATGTTTAACAACTGGCTCACCAAATTCCTGAATATTACAATCATCTCCCACAAGCCATCATAAGCTGTCTTTAGCACACCACCGGTGACAGACTTGGAGAGATATTCTTTTTCAAAATCTACCTTGATCTACTAGACTCCTCCCTGAGTTTTGGAATCATTGGTTCAAATTGGAACTCTTGCTCAAAATTTGAATCCAAAATAACTTCATCAGTAATGCCACTCACATGATTTACATTTCCTACTGTGTAAATAAGTATACCAGAACTACATAGCTAATATTTATTCTAAGTCATTTAAATATGACATAAATTACTATTTGAAAGCAAACAATCCTTTTTTACCCATGCTATCAAAACACTGCAAGCTCATACACAAGAACCTAAGTTGCTTCTTAGAATGATCTAACATTCCCATTAAACAGACGGAGGGAATATCTTACCTTATGCTCATATTTTTTAGGCAGAACTTACTGCTTCCCAAATACCAACTCAGACTAGATATCAATACCTTGAACTAATACCAACAAACACAACGTGGCAATTTCATACCTACTAGTGAGTATTAAAAATAACAATAATTGGATATAGAATTATCCTTACTTTATTCTGAAATTAATAATCAACAGTAAAGTTAGGTAAACCCAATATAACCAATGTAATTTTTGCTCATAATTGTATGCTTGAAATTTTCTTCCAGTTTTGATCGGGAAATTCACCTACTAATGCTACAAAGGAGTATACTTTTTGTTGCAAATTATCCCCTAGTAAATCTGGAGTACATGTGACTGTATGTATTAATGCATACTTATTTTGTTGGCTTTACGATTTTATTTTTTATCTAGAAAACTAACATTGAAACAAAAGTCTGTAGATAGCTTCTAGAGACCCATCTCATATGGTTATTGAGAATAAGAAAAAACTAACTTGTGGGGAGTGCTTTATTTTTTTCATTTTCTCTGAGCAAGTGGAAACATCTCTAGGAAAGAGTTCCTGAGTGTGTGTGCCACAGCTGGAGAGTCCCTAAGCTAGAGAAATCTGATAAAATATCTGAGGACATGACACAGGACAGCCCAGAGCCTCCCCCTAGATTGGTGGTCAGAGGAACCACAGGGAGATATATAGGTCTGTGTGGATGCTGGGTGGGAACCACTGCCATGAACTCTCTAGCTAAGTTCTGAGGAAAGGAATAGATTGGCCCCTGGTGATTTACACTCTGGGTGCCCAACAAAATCTCAACCAGCAACCAGGCTAAAATAGAAGTGGGGATTATTAAAGGAGGGTGGAAAACAGAAAAAGAAAGAAAATATCCTATCTTCCTTAGGCCTTCAAGTGCATATATACTATATACACTACATGTCAAGACTATCAAGTGCTTTAACTCCAACTATCACAATAACTGTATGACACAGGTACCATGGTCATCCTCATGATACAGGTAAACACCATTGATGCTAAATAGCAGTTAAATGGCAAGACTGGGGATTTGAGCCTTCTTGAGAACAACTCCAGAATCATAGTTGTATTCCACCGTGCTGAAACCATATATCCCTCCAGATTATTACTCTCCTCTTTTCCATCTTGTTCAGTGCCCCCAGGAACCTGACCTATATCAAAACCTTTTTTTTTCTCTCTCTGGTTCCCAGTTGAGTTTTGTCAATGGAAGGAAGGAAGAGAGCAAAAGTGGGACATTTATTCCTTCGCCTCTCTTCCTGTGGGGTCTAGGAATGGTCTTCATCCAACGGAGGTGGTCCTATTCAAATGACACTCACCTTCTGGGTTTTGGTACCTGCCCACTCTTTTATCCTTTTGAGATCACTTTATCCTCTCAGTAAAGGGAGAAAGCACAGTTCCAAGGATGATGAGGTCTAAAAGTCCAAGGTTGGTAAGGACATATGTTACTAATCTTTGGAAAGGAGCTTTCCACTATTCCTTATATTTCCCCTACATTCTATTTAAACTTGTGTAAATAGTACCATTAGTAGACTCAACTTAATTTAATGAATTTGAGTGTGCCTTCTCTTTTTTGCCAGGATCCAGACTAAAACAACTGCTATAAAATTCTGCCATTTGTAAAAAAAATGTTGGTAAAGAAAATGTCTTCCTATCATACTTTTATTTATGCTTTATTTGTTCTAATGTAGCAAAGTCTATGGACGTTTATAAGTATGGGAAAATTAATACTGGTTTCTTTTTATATAAAAAGCTTACATAAATAAGAAAAAAGATGGATTCCCCAGTAGAAATCAAGAACAGGCAATTCACAGAGGAATTACCAATAGCCAAAAAACACAAAAAGACTATTTAAGACTGATTAGTAATTGAAGAAATGCAAAGTAAAATAAATCCCATTTCTTACCTATCAAATTATCCAAGACCAAAAATAATATTTTAAAAATCAGATTTAGTGAAAGTGTTAGAAAATGGTTAGTCTCAAATACAGATCATGGATGTATAAATTTGCATATCCTTTCTGGAGGGCTCTAAAATGTGCATACTAGGGCACTTGGGTGACTCAGTCAGTTATGCGTCTGCCTTTGGTACAGGTCATGATCCCAGGGTACTGTGATTAAGCCCCACATTTGGGGTCCCTGTTCATTGGGGAGGCTGCTTCTCCCTCTCCTTCTGCTCCTCCCCACTGTGCTCTCTTTCAAATAAATACATAAAATATTTTTAAAAATAAATAAAATGTGAATACCTATTATTCTAGTAATTCTGTTTTATTAATTAGTTAATTAATCCTAAGAAAATGATTAAGGATATAAACAAAGTTTAAATTGAAATTTAAAATTAGAAAGAGTCTAAGTGTCCAACTATAAGGGACTGATTAAATAAATGATGATATGCATCCTATGTTTATCACAGCATTATTTACAATAGCCATGATATGGAAGCAACTTAAATGTCCATTTATAGATGAATGGATAAAGAACATGTGGTATATATACACAATGGACTACTCCTCAGCCACAGAGAAGAATAAAATCTTGCCATTTGCAACAACATGGATGAAACTAGAGGGTATTATGCTAAGTGAAATAAACCAGACAAGGATAAACACGGTGTGATTTCACTTATCTCTGGAATCTAAAAAACAAAACAATTGAACAATCAAAACAAACACAAACAGGCTCATAGATCCAGAAAACAAACTAATGGCTACCAGAGGGAAAAGGTTGCAGGATTTGGGTGAAATAGGTGAAGAAGGTTAAGAAGTACAATCTTCCAGTTATAAAATAAGTAAGACACAAGGATATAATATTCAGTATAAGGAATATGGTCAATAATATTGCAATAACTTTGTACTGTGACAGATGGTAACTAGACCTACTGTGGTGACCATTTTGTAATGTACATAAATATTGAATCACTATGTTGTACACCTGAAACTAATACAATATTGTATAACAGTTATTTTTTTAAGATGTTATTTATTTGAGAGAGAGAAAGAGAGCATACAAGCATGGGGAGAGGCAGAAGGAGAGGGAGAAGCAGACTCCCCGCTGAGCAGGGAGCCTGTTGTGGGTCTCCATCCCAGGACCCCGAGATCATTCATGACATGAGCCAAAGGCAGACATGTAATTGACTGAGCCACCCAGGTGCCTCTATATTAGTTATTTTTAATAATAAATTAAAATTAAAGAAAAGTATCTTTCTTGCTACAAAGTGAGCAGATAAATAAACACACCCATATGATAAAATGCTTCATAGCGATTTAAGCTGTTGCTATAAAAATGTTTGTTTAGAAAAATGTTTACCATGTGTCATTTCCATATAAACAAGCTAAATAAGGGAAAAGGCAAGGTACAAAAGCATTTTATTAAGGTACAGTTATAGATTACCTACAGGTAAGCAAGGGGCATATCACCTGGAGCACAGGAGCCACTTTATGGAGTTTGAAATTTATTCTGAGATCAATAGGAAGCCACCGTAAGGCTTTAAGTAGTGAAGAAAAACAATGCTCACAGCTCTATAAATTCTGTTACCGGAAATCTAACAGCCCAATCCTGGCAAACATCTACTTCATGGAGTCTCTGTGAGTACAAATATTTTGAAAATGCCAATCTATATAATCATCATCATTATCATTAGTGAAAGCCTGGAAGTAATAGAAGTTTAGCTCATAGACACCCTTGGAAATCTACATTATTATGAAGTTCTTTTTCATTGGATTTAAAGGAAATTCTTTTGTGAAGGGTTCTGGAGACTGGCATATCGTATCGCATATTTGTTTTCCTTTTTTTAAAAAAGATTTTATTTATGTATTTATTCATGAAAGACACAGACAGAAAGGCAGAGACACAGTCAGAGGGAGAAGCAGGCTCCCTCAAGGGAGCCTGCTGCAGGACTAGATTCCAGGACCTTGGGGTAACGACCTGAGCCGAAGGCAGACGCTCAACCACTGAGGCATTCAGGTGTCCCTCATATTGGGTATTTGTGGCATATACCCTGACATGACCAGAGAATGGTTAGAAACAGCAAACTAAACATTTTCCCCCGGTGCCCTACTCCCCTTCCCATCCGGGCTCACGTACTGACAGTGCTGTGTCTGAAGGCTAGAATTCAGGGAAGTTCCATCCTGGCTTTTCATGTACCTCCTGGGGCAGGGTGGGGGCGGGGTGAGGAAGGCCTGGGGGGTATTGGTCCAAGGAAAATAAGATCCTGAGCCAAAATTTTCATCGTAGTGAAAAAAAAAAAAACCTCAGAATTCAGTTCATGACTTTTTCAGTTAATAAAAACTGCTTATTCTGGCCACTACTGGAACAATCCACAGCAGCTGAGCAAATTTTAATTTGCTGAGTCCATACTTAAAATAACCACAGTTAACTCTGAGTTTTAGTGTGGTCTTTTGCTCCCCAACTTTTCCTAACAAAATCAGAAAGAACCTTATATTTCACTTATATGTCTTTCTGTCCAGAACACCAGGAATATACATTCTTGCCTCTGATGATCCTTCTTTTTTTTTTAAAGATTTTATTTTATTTATGAGAGACACAGAGACAGAGACAGAGGCAGAGACAGAGACAGAGAGGCAGAGACACAGGCAGAAGGAGAAGCAGGCTCCATGCAGGGAGCCTGATGTGGGACTCGATCCCAGGTCTCCAAGATCATATCACACCCTGAGCTGAAGGCTGAGCTAAACTGCTGAGTCACCCAGGCTGCCCTCTGATGATCCTTCTTTACAGAAATGTCATACATTACATAATGTGCAATCAATTAAGAATTCAAGATGTTTAAAGAAATAATATTTTATATAGAGCCAGAAAAATTTTTGAAGTATGGAACCCTCAAATGTAGAATTCATTTAATTTAAAAATATTTTTAGAAAGTTGTGGTAAAAATGATTTTCTTATAAACAATAATTACATGAAATGCCTTCCTACAAACCAACTTTCTTTTACCAGCTCATCCTTCTTTAGAATGTCTAGTGGTAGACATAAAGGCTCAGAAATGGTTTATTATAACTGAAATTTCTGTCTGTTATTACCAAAGAGAAATGTATTGAACTTAATATGTTAGGTTTGGGAAATCTGTTTTCATTTGCTGTAACCAATGGTCTGTCATAAGCGTGGACATAGTGGGCTTTCAGATTCTATTCTCCATCTGCCCCTGACACCCTAAGATGAGACTTCCTTTATTTTTCCTGTGTTTATAAAGACCAGTTTCCAAAACCTAAACTGAACCTCTTCATCTCTAAGAAAAATGAAAGTGATAAAGAAGGTAACTTTCAGTAGAAGTAGACACACAAATATCTAGAAGATATTGATCCATACTCATTAAATGGTGTAGAAGCTATCCTCTGCTCAACCTTGCCTTAAACAAGGCCTTCTGGTTTTGTTAAGAATATCTACTCTCTAATAAAAAGACCTTCCCTACCAAAGGTATTTACTTACTTTATCAGAAAGAAAAGAAATAGATGTAGAAGTAATATTGCCTTTGTGGTGGTTTTGTAACTTGCCACATACTTGTTGACAGTCTCCTCATCAAAGTAGTAGAGTTTAGTTCTCTTCTTTTTGAATATGAGGGAGCATTAATGACTCATGATTCTATTGAATAGAAAGTGATGGAAGGGATGCTGTTCTACTTCCAAGGACAAGGTAGAGAGGTCTAGTTTATAAAAGCTAGATTCCATCTGGCTTTCTCTTTTCTCTCTCCCTTTGCCCTAGGAACCCAGCCACCATATTGAGAGAAAGCCCAGGTCACATGGAGAATACATAAGTATTCCTGTCAACAACCTGGAAAAAAGGTCCTGGCCAACAGTCAGCATCTACCACCAGACATGTGAAAACATAAGCCTTCAGATGATTGCAGCCAAGTGTAAGAGAAATGCATGGACTCTACCAATCCATTCCCAAATTAAATACTTGTGAGTGAAATAAATGTTGTCATTGTTTAAGCCACTAAATTTTGGGTTGGGTTATAATGCAGCCATGGATAATGTAATCAAAAGTATCATTGTAATGACGGTATTTATACATAAGAAACAGTGGCACCGACACTTTAGTAGAAGGCACTTAGTGTTGGTGGTGGGTGCTCTGGATGGGCCTGAGGCTAGGCAGGAGGAAGGGGAGGAACATTTAAATTTTAGCCTGTTTCTCTTAAGCTTCCCCAGCTTAGCTAATTCAGAAGGCAGATTTCAGCATCTGTAACTAACACTGCACTTGGCCCCACCCCTCTTTCTACCAGGATGAATTCAAATCCTTCTCATTCTTTACTTCTTATCAGAGAAAGTTATAGCCCAACACAACTCTCTCACTCTGTTCCTTTGCCCATGCTATTTGCCCAACCTGGAAAAGCTTCTCTGCTCTAACTCTGAGATATCAATTTTATATATCAATTTTAGAAGAATGTCTTGTCTAAATGTAACTCTGGAGATCATGAACATACCAGGACAAGGGTTATTCACTTGCAAGTAACATGACCCTAGTCTGGCCTACTTAAGCAATATGAGAAAGGCAGGGGGAAAGAATTTGTTGTAAGGGTTTGAGGTAGTTCATGGAATCAAAGGGAAAAAGTTAAATATCTAGATCTCTGAAAAGACACTAATCAAGATTCTTCCAAGGAAATCAAAGTGGTAAAAACTACTGGCACTTTCTAGGATCGCCACCATGTGGACACATTTCAGCTGTTTTTCAGTCCTTCTATTACTCAGTTCAAGAATTAGCCTCCCAGAAATGAACAAGGGGTAGTAGAAAGGGAGGTGGGCGGGGGGTGGGGGTGACTGGGTGATGGGCACTGAAGGGGGCACTTGATGGGATGAGCACTGGTGTTATGCTATGTGTTGGCAAATTGAACTCCAATAAAAAAAAAAAAAGAATTAGCCTCCCAGGAGAGAGTGAACTAATTATCTACTTTGGGGCACATATAATCTTTGTCTAGGAATTATGGAACATCTTGGTTGACAGTTCCACCAAGACTATCTTTAATGAGAAAGGAGTACTTTGCCAAAGTAATATCTGCATGCTGTTCCCTCAGTGTCCACCCTAACACCTGACCCTTCAAACTAAGTCACGTCATCCCATTATTCATTTCTATAGCATCCAGTACTTCTCTTGGCAAAGCATTTCTCACCACAGCAAGAGTTCCCTACCATCTGTAAACTCCACGAAACAGAGACAAAGTCTAATTCATTATTACATCCTCAGCCCCCAGCACAATACTTAGTGCAAAGGTGCTCAATAAATATTTGTTGAATATGTGAACAAACAATTCTTTACCTTTGTTTTGTGATTCATTTTTGCTGACACACACACACACACACACACACACACACAACCTCATTCTTTCTTTAGTTGAAGAGTAGACTCCTGTGGGTAGAGTCTATTTCCCCTTAATATTCAGTAAGTATTTACCAAGTGTGGATGATGTCCAGAAACATCCAATTCAGAAGCAGTTCAATTCAAAAAACATTTATCTGGCACTTAATATATGCAAGATCTATTATCTGTCCTCTAGGGGCCTGCTACCCAGCAAGGGAGGCAGACAAATGCACAAGTCATTATAATACTAGGCAAACACTGGAAATGGCTGCAAAAGAGGTTTTAAAAAATGAGGAAATAGTTGGAAAGCAAGGGAAGGCAAGATTCATCATAATGTGCGAAATCAAGAAGCTTAGCCAAAATATTGTGACCACAGAAAGGAAAAAGGGTAGCAGACTGGGACACACTCAGTAAATGGATCTAAATAAATTAGCCTCTCAATAAGTTCATTATAAGCAGCTTAGAGAACACATCAAGATATTAAATGGTTATTTGCACCTGGCCCCTTTCACCTAATTGAAATGAAATGATAGTTACTAACAGTGTATGGCTATATAGATTCTATAGATTTTTCTGTAAAAGACTGATATCTGATAGAAAAAAAATGCCTCTCTGGGGAATCAGAAGACCAAGAACCAAAGTGTCCATCTAAAAGGCAGTATAAAAATATTGCCATTTTCATGAGGCAAATCACCTTTAAAAAGGTCTAATACAAGTCCACTTTAATATTTCAATGAAGAAGGTAAGCTACAAACTCCCAGGGGTGTCTAAGACTGTTCTAATATTGGAGATTTTGAGGAAGGAAGATTTTTGAGCCACCGCAAGACGCAAGAGCAGAGAAATAGTAAAAACAAAACAAAACAGCAAACAAAATAAAACAAAAAAACCCTTAATCTAGAAGAAGCAATTCTTCTCCTAAATGCTGACTTTTCATCAGGACTGATTAAAAAGGCAACTTAACTTTAATATGAAAAATTGGACAATTCAGCTTTGAATGTAGTGCTCGAAGAAAGTATCTTCTAGATGGTGGCTAGAAGGGACTGGTGTGGCAAAGGCCCATCAGAGGTGGATGAGAAGCTCAGGAAATAAATCTGTACCCACTCTTCAGAGCAGAGGTGAGTTTTCTTCTCCCTGTACTATATAAACCTTTAATGAAGCTCAACTCTGTGTTCGATTTCCCAACATTATCCCTTCCACATTGATACTACCCAGTGACACAACCAAGTAGAGACAGATTCATTTGGTCACCCAACAACAAGATCACACTGGTACCAAGAGTTGGAACCAGTAAGAGATAAAATGTCCTATACATACACTCAGTGAAGAGAGCCAAAACTGTCACATTAGACAAAGGGGATGGTCATTGTCACTGGCTTCAAGGAAATTTTGTCTCTTCTACTTAATATTAACACAACATGTATATGAATTCAATTTTCAAGTATGATTTAATATTTCTCAATATCACCTTTTATCACTATCAATTGACACATGTTAAATAAGTGATTTTACAAATGCCAATATTTTTTTTTAAGTAGGCTTCATACCCAGTGTGGAGCTCAATGTGGGAGTTGAAATCGAGAGTCGGATGCTTAACCAACTGAGCCACAAGGTGCCCCAGAAGTGCCCATAATTTCTGATAAATGTGCACAGGGCATGGATCAATATGTAATTAAAAGTGTGTGGGATTGTCATGTTAACAACAACAAAAAGATGCTCTCCTAGTGATCCTGACTTCTTTGGTAGTGTCTACAAAAGGTAGTAGATTTTCGTAATATCAACCAAAATCTCTAAATATCCCTAATAAATGTAATAACACATTTTCCCCTAAATATGGCCTTAAATGTCAATTTAACCTACTTAAATTTCACAGCACGTTCAGTTCTTAGAAATGTGGCACTGAAAGACTTTCTGAGGTTGCCATTTTGGTTTTGGTTTATTTGTTTAAAAAATGAATAAAGAGTTCACTGTGGAAGATTAGAAAGTCCTAAATAAACATCAGCATACGTTCCCAAAGGAATGAAGATACCATGGACTTCTACTCGCAGCTATATTCCAATACTTAACGTACAACTAATGCTTTGAGAAGCGAGCTTTACTGGGGAGGCAGAAAAGAGCTCCCCACAGAGACAGAGAAGACCCACAACCTAATCCAATCCTCTTTATTTCTGGAGCAGAGATGATTCTCTCTAGACCTAGCTTGAATCTTGGCATTTATGGATAAAGTTAGATTAGGAAAGCAGAGCTTAGTGTTCAAAATGCCTACTTCATCTGACCATCAATGTCTGATCCACCCTGCCTACAGGATACGTCTCAGACCTGAGAAATATAACATGATTGGTCTTAAGGAGAGGGGGGCGGAGAACCACATTTATAAAACACCCGCCATGTGCAGGCACCTCACTTGTCTTCCTAGATGTAATCTTCAACACCTTGTTAGATTATCTGACTTCTCAAGCTACAGAAGAGGAAACGAGGGCACAGGAAGTCATAGCACTCTGCGTGGGTCAAGAGCAGGGATTTGAACCCTGGTTACAATCCTTCTGCCAAGCCCTTCTTCCTCTATCTTCATGTGAGTTCAGTGGAATGTTTCTCTCTCTCTCTCTGAAATGTTGTATAGTTCACCTTGATGTGGTGAAGATCCTCTGCAAGATCTCGGAGCACTGAATTGGAAGCAAATGCTATGCTCCTAATTTTGGCAACAATGTGGTCCAGGAAGAAAGAAGTTAAGTGCTTGGCCTGAGAGCTGGCAAATGCCCTTGGAGAGACAACTCACACGCCTTGGAGGGAAAGCACCAAAAGGCAGACTGCCATCAGGGTATCGACCTAACCACACGTTAGAGAAGCATTTGCTGTCGCCCACGGACATCTGGTTCCATATCACTTCTCGATGCCAAAATTATTTTTAAAATTTCTATGATTTGAAAGAATCACACACTCCAATCTTTTAAATTTAGAGAAGAGTAAGATACATAACTGCCCGCTTCCATCCTTGTCCATTGCACTGCCCACCTACTCCCCAAGATGAAAATAGTGAATTATTGCCTCCTCTAGAACCTTCTTGTCATCTATATATGAGTCTGAATCCTTTCCTAAATGGACTCAGGAGGAAAGCAGTGCCTAACGTCCTAAAGAAGGAAGGGGTGTTGTTGTCAGGAGAAAAAGATCCCCAGAACTCTACTTTGGCCAAGAGAGCCCTAGGGGCTGATGTTTCCTTAGGGAGGAGCATGGCTAATTCCAAAGGCCTCAGAAATTTCCTTATTGGTGTTCTGATATCTGTTGATAAAATTTAATCAAATTCCTCCTAACAAAGAAAAGTTAATTTTCAACTCCTAAGAAAGTGTGGTATTTGTTGAATGCTGGGCTCGACACACATCACCTCAGTTCAATGTCAAGCTGCCCTCTGAAGTAAGCACAATCAATTCCTCCATGCCGAGACGGGGAAGTTGAGACCTAAACACATTCCATACCTCACCTACCCAGCCAACAAAAAACAGCCTGACTCCAGAGCCTTGACCCACAACATGAGGTTACACGATAAACAAACTAGAATCTTGGGAGGAGAGAGGAGGCAGGAGAGACAGGGAGGAAAAGATAAATCCAGTTCATTCTCCCTATGGACAAGATTAAGAAACAATGACTAAAGAATCATAATTCTGTTTTACGGCATAAGCACCAAACTCTGTGACGAAAACACAATGAATGCAGTTTGTCCTGAATCACTTACAAATCCTCTCTTCTTCCTCATTTTTTGGGGGATGATCGTTTTTCCCAACTGTTTAGGTTTCTGACCAATGAATTACTTCTGACATGCATGATTTTGAAGATTAAGATTTCCCGAAGAGTCACAGGAAACGAGGAAGGAAATGGGATATTAATATACCATGTTGGTTGTGGGCTATCTCAGGGTGGTGCGAACCTGCCTGGTTCAATCTGATTCATCCTCAGTGTCCAGTGTAGTGTGTGAGCAAGACTGGGTGGTCGTTTCTTTCCAGTGTATTCTCCATTGAGTCCACATAGTGCATCACCGCTCCTGCCACAGAACAGGCACTCAACAAATATTTGTTGAGTGGATGAATTAACTCTTGCATGTGGAATACATAAACTGCACAGCGTGGAAAAGGCTTACATAACAAATAGGACAAATTATGGGTTTCACTTCTACTATGTCATGTTGTAACTACACTGTACGTATGCACATCTCCTTTGTCTTGATATGTGAAAGTAGCACAAAAGTACGAAAGTCAGTTTCAGAACACTTTGCAGCATAAAAGAAAAATATAGGAAATGAAGACACAGAGGGTTGATGAAAATTCCTAGGAAAAGTAATTTCAAAGATTGAATAGAGAAATGATCCTAGGATATCATGGTTTTATTTTCATCAATTGTTTTATTTTGAGAGAAAAAGCTGGTTTTTCTAACTTCTATAGATGTGCTTCCCTCCACCAAAAATAAATAAAAAATAAAGAATGTGCTCTAGTACAGCTTTGTGGCTGTCAGAGAGCAAAGGAGGAAATGTGATAAATTTGGACAGAGAACAATAATAATAATTTTAAAACTCTTTTATTTATTCTTTAGTACCCTCTCTGGAAAAGGGCACATATACTAAGAATGGCATAAAATGACAAATATAATGATGCTGTAATTTCAAGGAGCGCCAAATGTTAAAAATTTGATGACCAGTATAAAATAGCTTCATAATTACATTTATATTGAAAATGTCATCCCCTTTTATCTATATATTAAATATATGAAATCAATGTTTAAGGTATTTAAAAAATAATCTCGCCTATATATTTCTTTCCTCTGATAGGCATAGCTGTGCTGTTTTGGTTTTGCACCAAGTGAAGCATTTCCTCAGATAAGCTAATTTCAAATATTGTTAAACTAAGCCATTAAATTATTTTTACATTCACTTGTTAAATGTTCAAATCTGGTCACATTCAGGGAACCAATTTCAGCTTTCAGCTATCCCTTTTTAAATTTTAAGGCATCTTTTTTCTTCCCCCAGGCTGCAAAAAGTGTATTACCAAATAAACTGACAAAACATCTCAGCAACTAACATCAACGTGCAATTTTAATGCCTTCTAATCACACAAATCAATATGAGATTTTTGTGCTTACGCATGACCTTCTTCAAATTATCCCTCCATTTTGGTTGAATCAGAACAAGTGTGGGCTATTTGATAAAAAAAAAAAAAAAAAAGAAAAAAAAAAAAAAGCCCTAAGTGTGTGAAATAAGAGCCCTCGCCTCTTCTGCCAAACTCCCCTTGACAGAAACGTGATAGAAGCATCACATCCCTGGAACAGTAAATGCAAACTGACAAGAGATGAGCCTTTAGATGTTGAATATAATCTTGCATTGTGCTTGAAGTGTCTTATTATCTTGTCTTTTGATGTCTGAAGGGGCGGCTCATTGTTAGAAAAAGGAAAGCCCTCGCGCATCTTTGCCATCTTTAAAAAATTGTTTGGCCTTTAACAACTGCTTCTCCAACTAATGTCCATTTCTCCTGACAATAAATATGGCAGGTCGCAGGCAAGTGACAAACAATTTACTTTACATGCCACACTTTTATGGGTTTTGAGAGCTCATGTGGAAGCGGATTTTTAAAAGTCCAGAGAAATTAGCAGTGTTACAGACGTTAAGAGGACCGAGGTCTCCCAGCCTATCCCTGGTGCCCGGTGGCTGGTTGGGATTATTTCCTGCTGTTTCTGGGTTTTGTGTTCTCCCAGGTGCTGGATTCAAACCTCAAGCTCTTTATTTACCATTGACTAAGACCAACCTCCAGGGAAAATGAAAACACAACAACCAGGTCGGCTAGATGCCAGGATGGAGGGCCCTACCTCGGATTGCCTGGGCAATGTTGGCAACTGTACACAAGCAGGAGCCCATTTCTCAGTAGGATGTCAAGTTCAACACTGAGCTTCAGGAAATTGGGCCCCTCCCCTCAGAGCCTCTGACGCTTCTGAATCCCTGCTGTCCTTGATTGGGGGAGGGGGACCCTCACCTTTCCTTTCTACCATTTGTTTTGCGGCTTTTGTTTTCACTTAAAAGTTTAATGATGTTCCCAGTCAATAGGATTCCATAGCAACTAAATCACAGTCCTGCTACTTTTTCTGTCACCCAGCCAGATTTTGTGAAAGCTTTCAAGATCTTTTCTCAGACCTCCGTCACTCTAAGAATCCATAAGAATTCTCAAAAGGACCATAAACTGTTACAGGGTTCAGGTTATTGTATCATTATAAAAACATATTGATACACTACAGATGACAAGACAGGTGGCTACCATCCCAAGCTAGCGCAACCGTCCCCACGCCAGCAGCAATGTCCAATCTGGCGAGTTCTAGAGGGGGGTTGTGCTTGTTTGATCTTTTTAAGCAGGCAGCTGTAGACACGAATCCCTTTTGAAGCACGGTACTTAATTTTTGACACCGATTTGATGGCCCGCCAATTCTGATTGGGTTGTTAGCAAATTATGAGAAACATGGAATCTAATGGCAGAAGGAAAGATTCTAAACCACAACAAGGGAATAGACCAGTCTACCTGAGAATCTGAATAATTTCTTAGCGACTCTTGAGAGTAATTCCTTAATCTCAGGAATCAGAAAGAGATGAGCCAGTCAACATCTAGAAAAATGGTGTAGGTTTCTTTCCAAAAGTTTATGAAAGTTTCCCTTTTCTGACGATTCATGCATAGATTACAGTGTGATTAATGGATAGCAAGTGAATCCATTAACATGCTAGGCTTCTTCACTGTTTCTTTCCTGCTTCTCCTTCTGAAAATAGAGCGCTTCCTTCTTGACATGTTTCTATTTGCTCTATGGCATTAGATATATCAAAGAAAAAATGCAGGTTTTGGAAAAGGTCATTTCACCCCCACCCCCCAATACCGCTTCCACATCTACATGTTTTTAAATACAGGAAAATGTATTTTTCCATTTGATTTTTTTATTCTCTTCTACCCTTGGCTGATTTTGGCAGAAATTCACTCTTCAGTAATAATTTTTCATGCTTTATAAACAGCTTCAAATGTTTGCATTTTTAAATCAAATTAATCCCTCAGCCCTTCCTCTCCTTCAACAGTGGAGATTCTCTCATGCAATAAGTCACCCCAAACCATTCATTCATAAAAGTAAATCTTGCCATATTGCTATTAAAAGACAAATCGCCACATATGTGGCCATCGAGAACTGCAAAAGGAGATTAAGTACACCATACTATTTTAATAGCAAATGTTTGAAATGTGATTTCTTTATTGTGCGTTAAACACCCATTCTATCTTGAAGTGTGTACAAGTAAATGTATATTTAGGTCCATGAAATCCTTACAGGCAAAAAAACTGTGCTAACTCGATAACAAACACTTTTTACTTTAAAAAAAAGAAAAAGATAAATGTTTGTAGTGTGTGCCCACAGGTAGACAAATACTTAGGTTCCTAATATTTAGCTTCCAAGCATCTTCTCTAGTTCGAGCAAGTTATGTAATGCTTTAAATATATATATATATTCCTTATAAATCAAACTGTGCAGAAACCCCCAAATCTCTTTGCTGCATTAACTGCACAGATTCTGAGAAATCCTATTGTCTTCTCTGCTCAGCAAAGAGCATCTTTGAAGAAGCCACTGGAATTTGGATAATAGCCCAACTATGCTTGAAGCAATACTATGTAATATAATTAATTGTCCTTTATCGGTAAATGATTACTTTTGAAAATTTTATCTGGAAGCTTGCATTGTTAAGTATTCACAGGTATAGGAGAAGTGCATTTAAGTGATATACATATAGCCTGAACTAAAAAAAAAAGCTTATAATTATAAATTAGGCTTTATCAATTTTATGATAAAGAAAAGACACACATGCTACCAACAGTAAAAAATACCATGTATCAAATGAACACAAGAGAATATATGGAGAACATGCCATCCACACACACACATGTTTTACACACATTTAACACATGGTTTGCACACATAGCTTACACACGTGTTTCACACATTTAACATATTTGCACATGTTTTACACACGTGTTTATGCATACATTTTACACACATCCACACGTGGTTCATACACACATTTACACACATTTTGCGTGTGTAGCATTGCAGTTATTCACTGTGCATTCGTGGTGCTGAGGGAAGAAAACACAGGGAAACAAACACAAAGTATGGAATTGCTAAGAAAATGGAAATGGGCATTGTAATTTTAAACCACATGGCTAATACTAGTCTTTAAAGATGAGTTTCTTGGCTTTCACAAACTTTCACCACAATTGGGGTTTGTTTCTCGTTAATTGGATGAAAGCAAAATAATACAAGAGATTTGGGGAATACATCGACTTAAAAAGCACTGACTTAGGAAAAAATGCAACACTAAGAAAGCTGCTAATGCCAAACAGTATCTAGCAGGAAAACATATTCACAAGACTGTTAAATTAGTCTGGAGGGCAGTGCAGTCCTCCAGCACAAGTGGCTTAGACTGTATTAGTTATGTTGTTCCAGGTGGCTAATTTTTTAATGAAAATAAAAGCCAGTATATTCTCTGCACATGTAAGATCCTAAGGAGCACTTTCAAAGAGAAGACTGGAAGAGAAATTTGAGCATGGATTGTCTTTTCAGTTCTCAGACAAAATAAAGATATTCATACAACATGCCAGGATTTTTAAAAAGTAGCAGCTAACTATTACAAAGAGATGTCAAGAGCTGTGCATCTTCAGTAGGTGGTTCTTAAAAATGCTCTTCGAATGCTTAACAAAACAAAGTTTATTTCTATTTCTCTGAGAATGAAAGACTCTCTTCAACCACAAGAGAGTCAGTGTTATTCTCACTGACCTCTGTGTTCCCATTAAAATGGCTTTGTCCATTTTTGATAGCACACAGTAATATCACAACACAGAGTAAGAGATGTTATCCAACTAGCCTGCACTTGTTTCATATTTTTATAAAATCTGACTTTGAGAATCAGAAGGTGGGAGTTTACATGACCTGACGAATCAGGTCAACATGTGTAATAAATAGGCATCCTCCACAGACAGAAGGCCCCCAAGCTGCCAAAGCTCAGGGACTCCTTTCTGGATGGATTTTAATGTAAATATTACCAAGGCATTCCCAAAGAAAAGTCCCATGTTGGCAGATTCAGAACCTCGTCCAGGCTTATAGCATGAAGGTACATGCTCCACTGTAAATACCAGATTGAAACAAATGATGTTGACTTATTTCTCTCTTAGAAAAAAAAAAAAGACGCCTGAAATTTTACAGGATCAACATTTTAAAAGTAAGACTGAAACATCATTAATAAAAGGAGAGCTGAGCAAAAACACCAGCGAAGTATAAAACCTCAGAAGACAACACACATAATTCCAGAGCCACGCTGGATATTAAAGAAAAACCCATCCGCTGGAGAATGGCAACTGTTACTAGGAGCTTTCTCTAGCTACCTCTGCCTTTGGATATTTTTAAAAAATTTATTAACCTGACAGCAGGAAACTTTACACAGTTTGCCCCCTGACAGGGTGCCAGTTTGGTATAAACACTTTGCTATCTTTTTCTTTAGCATAAGAAAATCATGAAACATGTTAAGTGGAGCTAGGTGCATATTTGGGCAGCTGGAACTACTCCTCGGCCGGTCTCAGCACCCAGGGAAGGCCCGAGAATAATCAGGAGCAGCCCAATAACAGCTCCAGTAACCCTCCACCCTTCCTCCTTCACATCTACTCTCTTGTTAATGTGCGAATGTCTGATGTATTATTAATCCCCAAACACAAGCCAGCAAGATCGCCAATCAAAGGAAGGACCGGTCCTCTCACAAATTATTTGCTTACTGTCTAATAGCAAGCAAGGTCCACTTGAAATAGTCACTTACGTCTCATTTTTCAAGTGGGGGAATTTTTTATTTGGTCAGTTCTTACCAGAGCGATGCTAACTCTATCATTAAATTGGGTAATTGAGAAAAGGTAACCCACTGAAGGGCCAAGCCTTGGGACCCTGCATCTGGAATGCACCTCTATTTATTAATTATGACATAAACTGGTGTGGGTGAACTACAAAACCACTCGAACGCCCTGTAACCTTTAAGTCAGAAACATCCAAGACACTAAAAAGACTAAAGGGAGATCATTTAAAGGGGCGATGGTGCAGAGTCATGTAATTTCTAATTCTTTATCTTATTTCCAATTGTATATAGGACCACATAACAGCAGTGACAACAAAATAGAGGAATCATAGCCATCCAGATAGAAGAAAAATGTAAAACTGTACCAGCATTTTGGTTTGCTAATGTGTTAGCGTGGACAGCGTCTTTAGATGCTGCAATACTGAACTTTCTTCTCCGAACAGATGTCTGACCTCAACACCCCAAACAAGGCAGAAGCAGAAAAGGGAGCCACTAAGAGAGTCCCCATGGCCTCCTGTGTCACTTACTGTGCACTGTCCTCCATTAAACAGTCACTTAGGAATGAGCATAGCTGCTCCACCATCAGACATGGTGAAAAGTTTGAACATCTGTGCTATTTCATATGGGTTTGTTTTTATTTCAAAATTTACACATTAATGCTGCTCAAAGTGGATTTACTTGTCCAGGCAGTATTACAATGGTTTTCTGGGGAGGGGGCTAAGGGGAGGAACACAAAAACTAAATTTGTCTACACACACCCTGGATTTTTTTTTTAGAAGAAGTACCTAGGTGCTTTAGTTTTTCCTAAATATTGAGAAATGTATCTAAATGTGCATTTCCTCCTCAGTAGGCAGAGAAGAACACCACAAGGGTTTGTTTGCCTACAAAACCATAATCAATTTTTGACAAATATCTTATCATATATCTCCTTTACTTACACAAATATAGGTTTCTATTGGTTTCTTTTAAATAACTATTTCTGAAAAAAAAACATTTTTGCATAGAATCTATTATCCAAATTATTTAGTTAAAATATACTCCTTTAATATTTCCCTAACACAAAATACACTTTCTTCAGTGAAAAATAGTATACACTTTCCATTAATAGAATATCAAAACTTGCAAAAATATAGAAGAATGATGCTTATTTTAAATAAATATATTTCTCGAGGGACTATTCTTCATCATCTGCCAGCTAAATCCTTCTTGTGCTTAAGCCTGACATACTTATTACTGGCCCCAGCATATTTTATCAGAATATTATAAATATCCAAGGCACTGGAACCTTGAGAGAGATGTTTAAATAAAGTAATACAGTGATGCCACAATGAAGGCCCCCACTCATTCACAGGCAGCATGACCACAAAGTGCAGTCCCAATAATGCCCTACCAATGACCTCCATGCTGACCTGCAGAGACCACTGTCTCAAGGGGTGACAGACAATTTAGTCCTTTATCCTTTTGTCATTGAAAACGACTCCACTGCCATAAATTCTAATCAAGTCAAACTGGATGGCAATTTAAAAAAAAATCTTATCATGCATGTTTCTATGAGAAAGATCACAGAAAGGAAAGGGGAAAATTTTTTTTTCCGCTACAGATAATACATTTTCTAGCAAGGGAAGAAGCACTGACCCAACTTTCAACCCTTTCCCGAAAGTTCAGAGATAAATGATATTGAAAAACCCACACTTACGAGTATCATTATATGCGATTTCTGTTAACCTAGAAAAACACAGTATCAGAAGAGAAAACCAACTGTCACTCTATACCTCGGGTACAATGCCTATAACTGTTTTTTTGTTTACATCTCAGCTCAGGGCTTGTGAGCTGTGTGCCCCACTCCCATACAGCGTGGCACCGCTGAACAGCGAGCCACAGACTAGCCCAGCCATCCGAGGTAGTTGGGACTTTAAGAAAAGCAATCAGGAGGTTTATCTTGAAACAATAAAAATACTCCCAGGAGGAATACTGTTAATAAATCATCTTTCGAATTTCAAATATATATGGGAGAAAATATTTAGGGCCTGTTTTTATGCGGTCTCACTTCTTCAGCTGAGACTGCATGGGCAAACTTTAGTACAGATATTTTTCCGGGGATATATATTACTTTTATACTTTCTGTGGTCATCTCCCTGGCCAAGTTGTTGATGCTCTACCATTTGAATTTTAGAATCCAACTTGACTGAATGTGGAACACTGAATTCTTGATGAGCATAACTAAAAATGAAGCACCACATTGACACGGTGCTATAAATGTCACTAGAGAAACACAGCAACCTTTTCCCTTTGAGATTGTTTGCCAAGGGCCAGTTTTGAGAATGGTTTCAAATATGTACATCACTGGGCACATATGAAATGGCTGGCCCTGTGTGGCATCGCTCATTTGATCATGCAGCTGAAACACAGCGAGACACGGAGCCAAATTCTCTGCTAATACCCCCTGACATGCAAGTCTGTTCTCCTCCATACTCTTTTCCACAGCTCAGAGCTTAGCATAAAACAGTCACAGACCAAGAGAGGAGATGGTTATTCCAACAGGCTTTACCAGGATAAATAATGCACCACTTAATGATATCACAGAGAACGACCCAACCACACGTTTCTCAATGAAATGTGGATTCATCTCTCCTAAGTGTACTTGAGTCTCCCTAGCTGTTCAAGTTAAGCAAAATGTTACCTCTGATGTAATTACTTTATAAAACACAAGGGCCCTTTTCTGAACTTTCTACTGAGGCTGGCATATGGCTTCTGGTTTCTCCTTCTGGTATTCTGAGTTGCACAGAGCACTGAAGCATTCTGCACAGTATGTTTCCCTTTGGATGCTGTTAAGTGCAGAGGTGCAATTTAAGGAGAGGCATAAAAGACCCAATGGTTCCTGGAATTTCCTTTGTTTATCCATAGAGGGCATCAGTATTAGCCTTTCTCCTGCAGTTTCAGGCCGAAGTGCCCATACTGTGACAGAAACAGACTTGTCCTCTGGACTGCTAATTTCAACAAGACACAGAAGGGGGAATAAGCTCCAAAGAAATCTGTCAATACTGAAATTTCAGGTACAGTAAAAAAAAAAAAAAAAAAGAAAGAAAAAGAAAACAACAACAACAACAACAAAAACCTAAGCCTTTCTTGTCTTCTGTTGTTGGTAAACATCTCCCCACAAAAGTAAACATACCAAGATGCACATGATTTGTCTCAATCTGCTCCTTTCATTACGGAAGCCCAGTTTTCAAGAACGCAATGTGCGTGCTATGAGAATGATGGTTTGAGAAAGTATGTTAGGAAATCATTGTTTTTGAGAGAAGCCTGGATGCTCTCAGTTATTCAGGAAAAATGTAATTCTTCATTGTCAGGCAAAAGAGTGTAATGAAAACCACACATAAGAACAAAAACACTTGAGCAGTATTCATGTCAAATACAATGATGGGCCATTACGTTATCACCCATTAAGTGGGGCCAAAGTTGCTAAAAATTCTGGGAGAGAATTATTCTAGAAAGTTTTGGTCAGTTCCACAAACTGGGCTTTCTAAGTCTAAGTCCCAGTGATATTAGCAGGATAGATACAAGAGACCCAATAGCTAAGGAAGCCTCAGAGAACATTGGGTGCTTTCCATGGATGTTGTAGTCTTTCTGCCTCCTATTGTCTCCCATTTTTGCCTCAAGTTTTCAAAACTGCTCATCTACCGGTTGCTTCCTCACCTAATTGGAAACTGGAAAACATTTGCACTATGTTCAAAAAGCACCTTAGAGACCAAATAAATGACTCACTTCATTTGTGAGTGCATAAGGAATATCAGATGTAAGATGTAGATTGTGCCAAGTGCCCTCTCACAAAAATTCAGAAGTTGAGCATTTTAAAGTAAAAATGAGTACCTTCTAATCCACTATATTTCTAAACTAAACTATGATTCGTTAGTTTACCCCATAACTATTCCACTTCAGATATATTTTCCATGAACTTTTAATTCAAATGTCTTTGACCCTCTTGGGTTTTCTTTTTTTTAAAGCTTAACTTCTCTGCATATGCAAATCAGCAAGAGTGACATAACAAAACTGTAACAATTTTCAACAGTGGGAAATCTAAATAAATGCCGAGAAGCCAAATTAATCACCCCTCTATTGGTTTACTTGAGGGGAAAAAAAACTAAGTTGGGGTTATAAGTGAAAGTCTACAAAAGGCATTTACTTTTTAAAAATGTATGCAAAGTTTAGGAGCAAGTAGTCCACTATCCGCAATTCTGTTGAATTCACAGCCGATGACTTTTTAAAAATCAGAGTGTTTGGTATTAGTGTAGGGAGGCTAGAGCATGGTTTTGCTCTTCCGTAATTTATAATTTTATCTGACTTCTCTCACTAAACCCCTGAAATGAAATGAGTGTTCTAGGACATGACTCTCCCTATGCACATAAACACTCAAACTACAAGAAAATAATCCTTTAGAGTGAATAATGCTAAAACCTTAATGTCTAGGTGTAAAAAAAAAATCTATGTGCCAGGTGGAATTGCTGCTTTTTGAAAAAAGCATCACACAACAGGATTTCTTGAAACTGGCATCTATTATATTCTTCACTGTAAAACTGTATTTTACCAATAGAAAATCTGAAACAGAAAGTTTCTCAGCAACACCCCTTCTCATGTCTGACTGAGTGAGCATTTCAAATCAGAGAAAAGCTGCTCTGTTGAAGCTGGCCTAGAGTTGCCAAACTATTGAAGCTGCTTTCTTCCCGGAGGCTAAAAAAATTAAGCTTATTATTATTTTTTTTTTAGCTGAATTAACGACTTTCTCCACAAAGCAGTCTAGGCAATGGTGTCTTTCTTTGACGTTCAGACACACGGCTGTGTTTTTAACCTGAGATCCAGCAGTGCTCTGCGTGACATACATATATATATGTACACACACATTTATATAAAATCAGGTACACGTATCAGATTAGTTTATAGATCTATGTATAAACAAGTTAGTACATACACACACATATTCAGTGTTACAAGTATATAAACACTTGAAATAATTAAAAGCAAGTGTTTCAGGAGCAAGTGTTCTGAAAACCTAATGTCACTCTATCCCATAAAGTGCTTCTCAGCACAGACATCTATCACCATCCATCACTCAGTCACGCGCCTCAACAACCGGCTCCCCTTTCTGATTAGAGATCACAGTTGCTTGAGTTGGCTTACAGAGTGTCATCTGTTTGAATGACAGATGTCTTTGCTGGAGTGGCACTCTGCTCGCTCTGGTTTTGTTGATGGAACAAAGATTCCTGAAAGGTCCTGGGCTGCCTCCACATTTAGGTAGAAGCTATAAACGTCTGGTCCAGGGCAGAGGGGTAGGGGAGGGATGCAAAAGGACCCCTTTTCTCTCCTCATCCTCCCCCCCCCCCCCCCCCCCCGCCCTTCCAAAGAAGAGCTATCCATTCCAATTGTGATTACAAAATGTTATTCCTCTGACCAATTCCCGTAGCCACCTTTGTTTACCTGGCACAGAAAGACTTGTATTGATATTTCTCAGTCCCCTCTTCTGTCTTTTGACTACAGATAATAACTCTTTACTCTCCTTCCTCTTAACAAAAGGCTGCGAAGCAACCCGAAACCGAGTCAATACTTATTCAATAAATGTTAACCAATTCTCACAATGGGACTGATTTCCTGATTATTATTACCACCTTCTTCTTCTTCTTCTACTTTTTCTTTCTTTTTCTTTTTTTTTTCTTTTTTAAATAATCTCTAGCCCCGGGGGTGGGGGACTCTGGCAATATCTGACCAGCCCCAAAGAGCAGCGAGGAAGTTCCTGGCTGGGAAAAGTTTTCAGGACATCCTGCCAGCCGGCTGGGCTGGAATGGGCTCGGATGGCTCGGCCCCTCCGAGATGCGAGGCTCCTCTTTAGCACTTACAAGAAAATTGAATGAACAACAGGGAAAGGGTGAGGTGGGGGGGTGTGGATTGCTCTTCCGGACAACATGGTAGGGCTGAAATGAAATACCTAGACAGACTTACCGAAGAGCTTGCTGGGAGTGTCCTCGCTGTCATTTGATTCCACAGGCGCAAGCAGGGACTCATTCAGCTCGCTGTCTGAAGTAGCAGCCTTGTCTTCACCTCTCAACTCCGCATTCATTTCACTCTGCGCTGACAGCAAGGGCTTACTGACTTGTCCAGCTATCATTGGATCCTAGGATGGGGGAAAAGAGTAAAGGGGAGGAAAAAAAAGTGGCAGCTTGAGTGTGCGTGTCCTCTCTCCCTCTCCCTCTCTCTCTCCCCTCTCTCTCTCCCTCTTCCACACACACACTCTCCCTCTCTCCTCTCTCTCTTATCTCTGGCTGCTCCCGCTGTTATTGCTGGCTGCAGTCAAGTGAAGAGCTATTACAGATCCGAGGAGTTCTCCATTACTCCCCACCCTATTAAAGCTCAACTAGCATGTGAGAGATTCAGGAAGCTTCGGAGGGAAGAAGGGGAGGAAAAAAAAAAAAAAACTTCTTTGAAAGCCACCTAACCAACACAGCTTTAATTGTGGGATGTGCTTTTTGTGCGAATGTTTTTACACCTTGTTCCGTCTTTAATGCAGTAAGAAAAAAGAAAGTGCTGGGTTTGTACTCCAGCAACACAGTAAAAAGGATGGAGCACCCTATGGAGGAACCACGGGCTATTTTAAGAAGCACTCTCCCTGGGGGAGAAGCAATTAAACCCTATCCCCAGAGCAGAGAAAAGAGATAGGGAGAAAAGAGTCCTCGAAAGGCTTTCAGTGGAATAAAAGAGATTTCTCATGTAAATTCCATCAGCACCCTTAGAAGTTGACTTCCCCGCTCCCAGATTTGGGACGGAAGCTGACCCCAAAGCCAACGAACATTTTAAAGCAAACAATACGCAGCAAAATAGATTTAAAAATCGGTTCAAAAATTTTTTTTGTTAAGGAATTGGAAAAATACTTACAAACTGTGTTCAATAATTCCGATACCTAGAGCATCCTATGCCCAGAGCATTAAAGAGAAAGAAAACAGAAATCACCTCCAAAAAAAAAAGCAAACTTCCCCCCCACCCCCCCACCCAATAATCTGAATCTGCTTTATCTTCAGCTCATTAGGAGGGCATCTTAGGATCAGAAATATTTTCCAAGGATAGCCTGCTATTCCATTTGCAAACTAAGATGCATGATATTGTTTTGGCACACACACCGGACGCAGGAGGAAAAGAAAAGCAAGAAGTGCCCTTTTTGCGTTATCTGGGAGCTATTTATTGCCAAGTTCATGCCTAAGTGGTTCCTGAGCAGGAAACAGGTGACCAGCACAGGAGCAGGTGGGGCGGCATGCTCTCTTGTCCCGTCGCGTTACATTGGTTGCGGTATGCCCGTGGTTATTTTTTTTTAATGTATTCATGCCTGAAAAGTGAATTTGATATGACACATGATAATCTATGAAAATGTTAATCAATACAAATAGTTTAAGCTGTCATCAAATGCAGTTCTTTAGTCAATACTCATACCACTGAAAACAATGTCACTGTCACCAAGGCTTAATGTGCATAGCACTTAAATATTGGACTCTGTGCATCAATGCACTTCTTCTTCAAATACTGTAGGTAAACACATTTTCTCCCCATTTAAGGCTGAAGCACTCAGCACGCATTTAGCTGAGCCGAATCCTCCCTTTTGAATACCTTGATAGGTCCACTGGAGGGCAAAATTAATACTTAATTGAATCTCACAGTCATCAAAATAATCAATACTTTTTTATTATTTATTCTTTACAGTCTGTTGACTGTTTCAAACCTCTGAGGGAATGGTGGAAAGGATTCATGGCTTCGAAACACTGTCATTTAACAAGGTAATTTTCAGTGGGGCATTAGGGGTTGTGAAACATATAATAAAACAAAAATGGTGGCTTATAATAGGAAGAAAGAAAAGAATTATATTTCTGCCATCTAACAAAACAGGATAAATAAAAAAGCAAGTGCAGAGAGAGAGAGAGAGAGAGCGGGAAAGGAGGGGGATGAGGTAGAGAAAGACTGGCTTTTGAAGGGTTTTATCATATCAAGAGCAGAGCCGGGCTTTCATAATGCTGACATTTCTCATCCTGACAATCCTAAACAAGTGGAAAGGATGAGATCGTAGATATCATCTTTCATCACATTCCCCAGCTTAAGAACCAACATGACAGCTCCTCTCCCCTTTACACTGTTAATTACTAAATAAAATACTACTCTCTGTCAGCATCAGATTATTGCAGATAGCAACCACAAACATTTCTCCATTGTTTCCCCCCTCTGGATCGGTGATACCTACCCTGAACTCTTTAGAAAATAAATTAGGCTTGTCTCACCATATTGTAAATATTTGAAATATAATCAATGTCATCGATGTGGTCGATTCACAGTATTGTCAGCCTAAATTTGCTGGTGATAGATTAGCATTTCATTGACTGTGTTGGGTCACAGAGATTTGGGAGTGCTTGACGCATGGGGGTGGGGGATGCAGGCACAGGGGGGAAGGGAGACACGAAAATCTCAAATTTTCCCCAAATTCCTTTCCTGTGCATCTAAGGGAATGCGTGTTTGGATTTTCCTGAGTCAGTCAGTGGAGCAGGGTGGGGAGGGAAGGGAACACCCTTTTGGTAAGTGTACTCCCCACCCGTGAGGTAAAGAGCCCAGGCTTAGGTTCTAGTACATTTCTATTGTACAAGAGGTTGAATACTCAGTCTCTCTAATCTAGAGGAAGGGTTGTGATCTGTGCCTTTGAGACACCCTGTCTCTGAGGCCACACTGCTCATGTGAGTTTTTGATTTTTTTTTTTTTTAAGATAGCATTCATGGCAAACTTCTGTTTAGAATGGCATTCAAAACACTCATGATAAACCAAGCCTGGTATCAGGGACTATCTGGGTAGTCTTCCCAAAAACAAAGACTATTTTCTTCTTGTTTTAATCTGCGAATGGTCAGACTGAACCCTGAAACACACAGAGGAGCCAAAATGCAGCTGCTAAGTTCAAGTGCACTTAAATCTTTAAGATGTTCAGGCTGGCTGATGTGTGCAAAGCATGTACTGGCAGATGGTATATATTCACTGACCATTAGCTCTTCTTCCTTAAATTACTTTTATGGACCTCATACATGGCTAGGTTCCCAACTAGTGCCTCTCGGGGCCTTGGGCTGAGAAAATTCAGGAGTTTGTCATTCAGGTACTCATTTGATTTTTCATCTTACAAAACACTTTACGTTTTCCGTGATGCAGCTGTAGCCCACATCTATATGTGCATGACATGGTTAAACAGCAAACCCCCAGTGAGGCAGAGAGCAGACAGCTTTTAATCACAGCTGCAGCCATTGGGGGGTCCATTTGAAAATGTGTCACAAGCAGTAACCACTGAGTACAGTCATAAGTGATGAGGGAGTGCCTCTTTCAAGCAGCACTCGGCTTGGAAGTCATTCTCCCCCTGCCAAAAGGGATGGCAGTCTGTAAAAATCCTTTCTGCCAGAGCGAAGAAAGGATGTTCCAACCGGCACCCACATGGGTGCTTGCGGGAATGCAAGAAAGCTGCAATTTCACCATGCACAAGGACCTCTGTAGCAGCACACAGGAAAATAAATAGCTAGGACAGGCTAAAAAAAAAAATTAGAAGCAGCAAAGACTTCTTGTGTAAAAATCTGAAATTGTCACGACTACAGGCAAAGAAGTGGGGACCTCTCTGCAAATTCTTTTATCAGCGCTCATAGAAGAAAAATGACTGGTTCAATATAGAAGAGTGGCAAGTATGTGCAAGAGTAGCATATGGCATGTGCCAGTACAGACCAATACATGATGACTCACAAGCTCATCAGAGACCTAATAGCCAGACGGTGAGAAAGAAAAGAAGCAGGAGAGGTAGTTTCCATGAGCAGAATCTGAGAAAAAAAGTTTCATCATGTCCTACAATGAAAGGACCACGATCAACATCAGAACCACCCAGCAATTATTTCAATCTCATTCGAGCATTGCCAAAGAACAACAATCAGTCCCGTGTATCGAGTGAAGAGAGGCGTTTCAGATATATGGGATGTCACCCAAACCATGCAAGATGTCAGTCCCCATCTGAGGGACACAGGTCTGAGACTCAGAGAAGCCAAGTAACTCATCCCAAAGCCACACAGCCCATAAGTGGTGAAGCTGTATTTTGAACTTCAGCAGATTCGTCTTTTTATACTGCCCAGTAGACACTGGATGGAAAACTAAGGCTCATAAATTTAGTAACTCATCAGCTTTCCCAGAACTTGAATTATGTACCCTGAGGGCATTAAACCCTGGATAACTGAATCCCAGAGCATGTTGGGTATAATATCTTCCTCCCTGCATACTCTAGGAACAAAACACCTCTCTGTCCAACACTGCTCGTGTGAAATCTATGGTATGTATGATGCAAGGCAGTAGACAGGACATCAGATAGTGTCAAATGTCCAGGCTTCCATTCAGGTTCATGGTCTATGGAAACTTAGCAAATCACTTGACCCTCAGTTCTCTCATCTGGAAAATGAAAAAGTTGGAATAAAACAGCATTTCCCAAAGTGCATTAGAGAATACTTGTCCCCAAAGATAGTCTACACAAAAGAGGTTTGCAATCATGCCCACATGGAAAACGCAACAGAAGAGCCTACCAGGAAAGATACCAATTTAGCGCTGCTTACCCTCGCATTTCCTCAAATCATCTGACCGCCAGAACGACTTCACCTTGTAATATCTATTATCCAATGGATCTGGTGCTTCTTGAAACTCATTTTAGAGTTTATTCTAAATTTACACTTATATTTACAATACTGCTAATGTAAATTAGAGATCTAACTGTCAATGATGCTGCGATAACTAGCTGGTAGGTTTCAATGAGTACACATCTGCCCCGAGCTTTCCACACGTTAATAATTTTTACCTAACTAATATTCCTTATGGTTTATTTCTATACGGTTATATACAACTTAGCATATACTAATTGCATATATTCTCATCGTATACTAATTTCTGATGTCTTTTAATATAATTTTTAAATAAAGATGTCCCAATGCAGCTCAGGTCATGATCTCAAGGTAATGAGATCGAGCCCACATCCAGCTCCCTGCCCAGCACGGAGTCAGCTTGAGATTCTCTCCCTCCCTCTGCCCCTCTCCAACTTGTTCTCTCTCTCTCCCTCTCTCTCTCTCTCTCTCTCAATGTAAAAAAATATTTTTTCAAGATAGCCCCATGTATTTCTGTTGTAAACCCGAAATGCAAATATAGGACACTGTATGAAAGAGAAGAATTTGGCTTGGGTTTTCACTAGACAGTCAACAGTAATCCCCGATAAACAAAGAGATAATTCAGCTAAAGGCCTGCAATAATTTAAGCAACAGAGTTTTTGTAAGCATAATCATTCTCATTTTATAGTCAGAGAAACTGAAGATAGTGAGATGATTAACTCAGCAAAGCATCCGTGTCCAGTGGCAGCCACACGATGGAAATACCCACGCCCATCTGAATCAAGCTTGAACTGGGTCCAGCATATTTTTATGTACATACAAACCAACTATGAAACAAGCAATCAGAAGGCTTTGAGGAAAATGTAAATAAGACAGGCAAGCTTCAAAAATCCAAGGAAATAATTCATTTGTTTGTGAAGTGCCACAGTATAGCAAAGTTATACTCAACAGATCCACTTCTAGAATTCAATAGAAAAATTATATCCGTTATAAAGAAGAAAAATGCATCAGGTCACCCCCCCCATCCCTTAGATAGCCACATTTCAATTTAGGAAAAAGGTCGGTGCAAATTACCTACAGCCAATTTAAAATACAAAGACAGCACCATATTTTGTATTTAATTTCCCCCACTGAGAAGAGGTAAAATCAAAACCACACATAATTAACTAGCATAAAGCTAGACTTAAGTGGGTTTGGGTAAGAAAACTTCAAGGGTGAATTTTGTTACCTTAGTCATGAAGTAAAACAATTTTTATCTTTTTTTTTTGCCAATTACCAAATATTATTAAGTCAATTGGTTCTCATTATAATATTTAATGTACTGAATGAAGAATGTTTCCCTCAAAAGTTACAAGATATTTCTATTTTTTTTACCACTCAACATTTCCTCCTTCTATTAATGATTTTTAAAAAGACATTCTATTGGACTTTTAGAAATAAGATCATAGTATATTTTTATAATTTTTTCTATTGTAAGTATACTTATTTATTGTTGAAAATTCTGAAAACGAATGAAAATCAAAACACTAAAAATAACATAAATTTACCCACTGCTTAGTTCATTTTAAATGTCACTTCCTAAACTGCCAACAAAAATTGTTTTGAGAAAAGCAGAAAAATCCACATTTTTAGTAAATCCTCAATAGATAGAAATTTACATCATACTGAACTTAATTACAAAGCTTACACAAATATACCCCTGTCAATCTCACAATAGATTTTCACAGCAATAAGTTGATACCAACCTGAATTTCCTTCCTCAACCCAATATTCCCAGTGGTTATCTATTTCTCCCACCTCTCCACTTTACAGTTAGCATGGCTGAGGTCTTATTTGACTATCTCAAAAGAAACAAGCTAGATATTCTGTGCAAATCAGGAAGGCATTCAAAATTCAAAAGGAAGGCTGAGTTTCGAGAGTGAAGCACTAAGGAGGCTATGGAAGACCAGAAGACCTCATGGACATTCCCCGATTTAGCACCAAACACCTGCATGACCACAAGTGATTTACTCTGTCTGCATCTTGGTTTCCATACCAACACGGCTTTATTATTTCTCAAGGGGGATTCGGTGAGACTTGAGTGGGGTGATGCACAGCTAATGCACATGAATATGGTTACAAAGATGGGAGGTATGACAGAGAAAGACCACCTTCCACCACACCACTTCACTCATTGAGGCATCCAACTGAGTGTGGGTTCAGTTGGAACAGAAGTATCCGCCATGTGGATACTGTGGTATGCCTCCAGGACCCCCTACCTGATCAACATACTCATTTCCCAGCCCACGAGTGTTGGCTGACATGGTTCGCAGCTGAGTCCTCCCTCAGGACTTCCCTTTCCCCAAAGGCAGCTGCCTCTCCAAGGTCATGTCCCTTCCTCAAGGGGCACAGCCCTGATTTTGCTGTGTGGCCTGCAAAGCTGAAAATATTTACTCTCTGCCTCCTGACAGAAGAGGTTTTCTGACCCCTGAGCTCCACCTTAGGTTATGTCAACTGCCTCAATTAATGTTCATGCTCCAGGACAATCATCTTCTCAGAAAGGCCCTACTTCAGGCTTGGGTCCTGGCAACTACTCAGCTACCTCCATTCATCGTCCACCACTCCCTCACCGTCCACCACTCCTTCACCTTGCATTTTGCTAATTAGTATAATTTATATTAATTTGAGTGAGATTAAGAACTTATTGACCAGCCTTAGCGGAGGCTCAACATGGGTTTTCATTTAGTTAGTCATTTTCAAACTGTATGTACTGGTTAAAATATTTTAGAGACATTCCCTTCCCTTGAGTGGAACCAGAGGATATTAAAAATCTAGCAAATCCTATTGCCTCAGGGTTTATAAAGTGCCAGAAGCCTAAGCTGTCCCACATCCAGTCTTTGGGTCGGAGAGTTCTAGCTGCCTGATGCTGTGAGAGAAACAGATCTTGCTTCTAAAATCTTGCCACAGCTGCCTTAATAGAACTTCCATGCATGGTGTGCAAGGTTCATCTAAAATGACAGAATTATGACTTCATCAAGCATTCAGATAGAGTGAACGAACTACTTGGGGATTATCTGCTAATAAAAGTGTGCTCAATAAATATCTGTATGTATGGCAACATCTGTCCTCAGAGCTTGTTTCCATTATAAGCAAGTGACAAGGCTTTGGGAATGTAGCAAGCCCTCACCCATCTCTAACCATTACTGACCACCATTATCCACTAGAAAGAACCCAATAGCTGTGTGTAAGAAACGCACTCTAGGCCATTTGCAACACAACCCACCATACTGGATGTTGACCTACAATTAGATGAATGTTGTCTTAGGGGCAGGCAGGTCATTACAGAGTGAAATAGCGTCCCCTCTTCAGAAGATGGTCTGGGCAAATTACACTCCTTGCTGCGCCATCAATCCCCAACACTCTCTTTGGGGAGTTATTTAGTTACCATGAATGTCCACAATCATGTTGAAAGGGAAAACAAGACCACAAAATACCTGATTTGCCTTGCTGTTAGAAGATGGCATTTCATTTAAATGCACATATGGGCATAGTCGAAGGGTCTCTTGTCTTTTTGTTGAATGTCAGGTAAGCAACTTCCTTCTCCCCAGTCAATCACCACTTAGGGACTCTACTTCTCTCCTAGTGCCACCACACATGCCATATCCCCTTAACTATGCTTATATTTTTGTTGATCAGCATTAATTATCAACACACTTATTGATGACTCCAATTATAGATGACAGCCTTAGACAGGGAATTGTACCTAAACAGAAACAGGCAAACAAACAAAATAGCTCACCGGTATAAACCTATAAGTTGGAATGGCAATATAACAATCAATCAAATGGGAGTCTATGAGTTCTGGACTTCCACAAAGCATCTAGCGTGCCGTCAGACACACATCTAGATCAGTACCGTGAACCTCTATAGTTCTTTTGGCCCCAAGAGGTTATAATGACTGTGTGGATGATGCTTCATGTATACTTATCTGGGAAAAAAGGGAGACACTGCTATTGACAACCTAATAGCACCATCAATTCAATTTTTGCTGCCTTTGTGAAAAAGCATCAATAAAAGTTCAATTCAGGCTCATCTAGATCTGGTCTTTTGGTAATGGGGTTATACAGTGGTATTGACATCGCATACACATACCCTCTATCCATATATTCCTCATAATCTGATGGCTTCAAATAGGTATCAGGATTTAATCAGAGCACAACTCAGACTAAAGTGAACCTGCATTTAGTGGCTTGAATGCACGAAGAGAGAACAACCATCTCTGTCCTAAAAATGCTTTCTTTCTGAAGGTACTTACTATATATAATCTCAATATTTGCAACCTTTTGCAAAAGTGGATGACATAGTAAGTTCACAGAATGGAAAGACCTTGACTCTAGTTTTGGGGTTTTCAAACTGAGCACCTAATAGAGAAGCCCTAAGGTTTTTAGGGATGAGCCTCCAGGACCTCCGAGGGAGACAAAGAGGACCAAAGTGCCCATTCCAACCCTTTAATCACCATATTTGGCTTCTCTCATCTATTTTAGGTGGAGTTTTCAATATCCTTGGAGAAAGGGTCTTACAGTTCTGCCCATATTACCTATCTGTGATGCATCCCAGATGCAATAAAATCATGACAGTTTTTCCATTGGTTAATCACTGACTTTTCCAAAATACTTAAGCCTTTGCCTCAAGCTGAGATGCTTGAGTTTTTTTTGTAAGTAAACATGTCTTAGAAATCTAGGTATTGCGTCTGATAGAAAATAGGTTCTTAATAAATGTATTTGGATTGATTGATTGATTGATTATTGATTAATTATTGTAAGGAAGGCAGGTAGGAAAGGAAAGGCAAAGATTGTCTCTGGTTGATATTTTTAATATTTCAAAATACACTTAATTGGGTCTGACATTGCACAATATGCAAAGTAAGGCCTCACCTGTCTATCTTACCTGTAGGGCATTGTACCCACATGCACACTGACCTGTATTGCACTTCCAGAAATGTAAGGTTGGTTTTGTGTGCTTGTGTTACTTTGTTTTACCACAGGACAAAATGGAAGAATATCATATTGACACTGAAAAGGAAAAAGAAAGGGTTGGAGTGGTTTTTTTTGTTGTTTTTTTTTTTGTTTTTGTTTTTGTTTTTTTGCCCCCTCTAGGGCCAAGGTTGAACGGGAGAAAAGCTACCACTGGCAGGGGAGATAACCTCTCTCAAGCAAGGCCTCAGTACCGGAGCTTGGGGTGTCCCCACATGAGCCCAAGACTCGGCCCACCCAGAGCCTGGGCCTCCTAGCTCTGTTCACGCCCTTTGTTCAGCCTGCGAGAATCTCCGCCTCACCCAGGGGAGCCTAACACTGTTGCTACACAATTGGCCTCATGTCATTCGGGGGCAGTACCAGAAAACCCTCACAGCATATTAGAAATATGATTTTATTACAAATGCCCTAATTCTATCATTTTTCTCAGAGGCAAATATTCATTTAAATGAATAATACATTAAAAATGTGGATACATCTAATTCTGTTCTTCCATCCCGAATGGCAAAGGACATACAGTCGGGGAGGAAAACTTTTTATTCAAGAAATATCCAGTTCCCTATGGTTTCAAATTTCCATAAATAAATAGAAAAATCCATTCTGCCCCCTGCTGACAGACTAACATTCCTAAAAATCCAGCTTTGAAACCTGACCGTCTCCCAGTACCATCAGAGTTGGGTCAAAACTCCTGCTTAGCATGCCAGACCCTCCACACTCAGCTGGGTATAGCTTTCCTCTGGCCATGGCATGTGGATAGGCACTGCACAGCCCCAGAATGTGCCATCCACATTTTTTCTAATGATTGCAAGCATACTAGGATGATTTTCTGGCAGGTGGTGATAAAAATGTCAACTGGCCACTTGGTCTACCTTGCACAGACGCCCTCCCATCGGCCCACAGTGGGCAGTGGTGGTCAGCCTTACTGGGACCTTGCAAGTCCCCAGGCCAGCCCAGCCAGGCTGGGAACATGGGCATGGGACCAAGAGTCTGTGCTTGGGCCTGAGGTCACCTCTTCCTCACTGAGGAGCCTGGAGTACGGGACCTAGCACATCTCTCTGCACCTCAGTTTCCCTGAGAGGAAATGGGAGTAATAATACATACCTCATGAGATAGGTTTGCATGTAAATAAATAATTCACAAATAGGGCCCGCTTAGAATAGGGCTCGCTGCGTAGCCATAATGAGAGATGTATACACAGGTCTCTCTCTAGCAACTGTCCTGACAAAGGATGAGTGTGCCTGATTTTATTGTGGAGAAGCCCCTTAGCTTTCATCAGATTTTCAAAACAGTTCATCTCCCCATCCTCCCTATCTCCCCCCCAAAATCAGTTAGTAACTACTGCTGAGGAGGGGCCTGCTCCTGCATCCTCCCACTCCAAATACTAGGGCAGCACTTAGCACATAATAAGCCCTCACTAAATATTCATTGATTTTATTTACAAACCCAAAACAAGAATCAATACCTATAAATGATGGAAGAAAGGTCCCAAAACAGATTTTTTGGGGGGGGGAAACTAAATGACTCTTACGTCTTTGAAGAAGGAATTTATAAAGCCCTTGCGTTATTTTCAGAAAGAAGTATATCGGTCGGCCGGCTGTAAATCCTATAGAATTGGATCCCTGAATTAAAACAGTCCCTGGCTTTTAATTTTTCAAGGTTCCTGTATCCGTGGTCTCTAAAGGAACCATTCTATTTCTGTTCAAAAGGCCATTGCTTAATTGATTTCGCTAATATGTGTTTTGCTTTTCTTTACCCTGAGACTGCAGCAGCAGCAAAAGCCGGACACTAATAATGTGGGTTGCCACGCTACATACCACCTCCCATCCTCCGGAGCAGTCCCGGCAGCTCTCTGGACCAACACCAGTTCTTCAGGAGTTTCCTCCCATTTTCTGCCCTGGGTCTGCACGGGGCTCCGCCTCACCCAGCTGCTCCCATTCCCTCCCTCTCCTGTAATCCACTCGCTTTAATATTCCAAGGGTGACCCTTGACTGTCCTTTGAATGCCGCTCCAATTCAAAAGGCTTCTGAGCTTTTAAAACGAGCAGAGATAACATAATTCCAAGAAGATGGGGGGTGGGGAGGTAGGGAGAATGTGATTGGAAAGATTAGCTAAATGTTCTCATTCCTGGGGATTTGGGCTCTCACAATTATGTGAATTGGGAGGCTGGTTTGTAGGGGTTCTCCCCACAGTCAGCTGTCTTCTTAGCCACGTTTAAAAATATTTTGCTTCCAACCCAAACTATAAAAAAGGAGTCTTAGCTAAATTATTTTTTTAAATCCCCAGTCTTTGTAATCGAGGGTGACTTTAAAACAAGGCTAGCTTCCATTAATATTTATTTACATCCTCTTTAGTTTGCATGATTGGGGGGATGGTTCTGAATCAGGGTCTACTAAGGCAAAACTGATGCAGTTCAGGAAATATTTTATTGACAGTTCATCATGTACGAAGTGTTGTGCTAGGGACTATGGGGAATGGTAAGGATCAAGAAACATTTGCTACCATCAAAAATTCCACCATCTAGGAGACACCAGTAAAGGAGAGAGTAACGGTAGTCAGCATCTTCTATGAGACCAGTATACATTCTTTCACAGACAGAACATTCTCTCGGCATCTTTCTGTTCCCTTTCTGTAAAATGCCAATGTATGTATACTCAGCATGTGGACCACGTGTGTGCACACACAAGCGCAACATCCTTTCTTTGAAGCACTGTTTTACCATCATTACGGATGCTAATGAACAAACACGTTGCTCCACTCAGGGAGTCTTAACTGGGCTTTTCTGGACTTTATTCCTTATTTTAGAGAGCTAATCTGCAATGGATGACTCACACAAAAAAAACAAGGTATCAACACAGACAAACCACAGGATCACTGACAGTGAGGGGCTGCCTCAGATGAGCATCTGAGTTACTACTGTTTGTCACTGAATGTTTTTCAAGAATTGCTTCCCGGATATCATCTAGCGCCTGTAGGTAACAAGAATGGGTAATATGTTGTCAGAGGAAAACAGACCCATTTTAACAAATCAGTAAGGCACACTTACATTTATAAATATAATAATTATATTATATTATATATAATATATATATAATTATATATATATTATAATTATATAATTATAATTATATAAATTATTTTATATATATATATATATATATAATAGATGGGCTACAGTCTTTATAAACAATCGTTTTTTTCCAGTGGGTTTGGAAGCCTTCACTTTTCCCTATTCTTACCCTTGTACCATTAATTTGCTTAGACAAATTCTCCATAGATTGAAAATAGACCATTTCAACTCAATGCTGGCTGAATTATCCCAACTCTGATTGGTAAGTGGGTCCACTCCAATGATGGTCATGTACCAGGGCCCCAAGTAGGCCCACTGGTCCATGGCTGGAATGTAGCCTCATTACACAATCCTTTCATTCTGTTGCACTGGACTTCCACACTCCTTCTCTTCACACCCATACCTTTGGCTTGAAAAGTTCTCTGTTTCCTGCATAAAACAAATGAGAAATGGATTGTTGCTGGGTTCTCTTACTTTCTCACTGACCTCAGCTATGGGACCCGTGGCTCTTCTTTTCTCTATGGGCAGGATCTGGGCTCTGCCTGCAAGGTTTGCCCTTGGCTTTCCGATCTCGAGGAGAGCACTTGTGGGCACTCATTCCTTAGGATGTCAAACAAACCTCTAATCAAACCTGCAGAGTACTCTGTTACAAAATAGTCAGCAAGAAATCATCTTTTTGGTTAAAAACAAGCAGAAAAGTACACTCAGATTAGTGCTGAAATAAACCAGGAAACTTATTCCCAAGTTATTTTTGATAAAAAAAAAAAGAGTCAATTACAACCAGTTTTCAAAAATCGAATATTTTTTTTTTAGTCCAGTGGGAAACAGTTTGATTTGCTGTTGCATGAGGATTATTGGAGATTTTTTTCTCCCCATTTAACTTTGATATCAGGCATCTTTTTAAATGCTATTTATTCATTTATTCAACAAATATGTATTGAGTGAATACTGCATGCCATGACACCCACTCCTCAAGGGGATTGGGAACACATCACTGAACGAGGCAGATCAAATGCAGGCCCTCGTGCAACTGAAAAGACACTGGGAGGGATCCCTGGGTGGCGCAGTGGTTTGGCGCCTGCCTTTGGCCCAGGGCGCGATCCTGGAGACCCGGGATCGAATCCCACGTCGGGCTCCCGGTGCATGGAGCCTGCTTCTCCCTCTGCCTATGTCTCTGCCTCTCTCTCTCTCTCTCTCTCTGTGTGTGTGTGACTATCATAAATAAATAAAAATTAAAAAAAAAAGAAAAAGAAAAGACACTGGGAGACGGACACTAGCCAAACATACAGTTGAGGAGATATCATGATGCTGGGTAGTGGAGAGTGCTATGAGCAGAGATAAAGTAGGGTCAAGGGTGCGGAGGAGTTTGGGTGTGTAATGTGGGCGTGTTACACAGTGTGATCAGGAGATCTTACCGATAAAGGATGATGAGTGGGCTGGGCTGCCACAAGTGAGGGGAGGCTGTGGGATAAGGGGATGTTGAGCAAGGGGCCCTGGTCCTGGAGCCTGCTAGTAGCCTCCAGGGGCCAGGAGGTCAAAGTGGCTGAAGGGAGGTGGGGAGGGCATGGTTGGAGGTGAGACCAAAGAAGTGGGTGCCAGAGAAGTAACCAAGGGCAAGATCAGGTGGGTCTTCTGGGCCACTGTGGAGACTTGGGGTTTGATTCCAGGCATGAGGAGAAACCATTTGAGGATTTTGAGCAAGATGGGACAGAATGAGGCTCACCTTTCAAAGACTGCTCTGTGGGGGAGACAGGAGAGAAGCATGGAGGAAGGGCCCTATGGTCTGCGTACTAGATAAAACAAACCATTAAACAGTTTCCTGGAGCTATCGTTGATATTTTTAAAACTTTACATGTTCAGTGTACACAATCTGTGAGTATGAACATATGAACCATCACCACAATACAGGCAATAAACCCATCCATCTCCTCCAAAAGTTTCCTTGTGGCCCTTTTTCCTGACAAACTTTTAATTAAAATGAAGGACTGCAGAAGGCTTATTACACTGTATAAAAGGATGTTATTTCTATAGAACCAGAAAAAAACTCAGCAACTCCATTCTTACAAAAACCCAAATGTAAGCCACATTTTTTTCTCACTATTGTTATCACAACAGCCTTTATATCAACTTCATTTCTTTTGAAAAATTAACCAAATTAACCATCTCTCAGCTTTGCTTGCTTTTCTACAACCTGCACTGGCTGTTTCCTTGCTCACCTGTCAGGCCTAATGGGACTATTAACAAAATGCCCCTGGGCAGGTGCAGCCAGGTGAGGAAGGCCGGGTGTCCTCAACATCACGGAGTCTGTTCCTAGATAGACCCCAATGCAGTCTTAGAAAAGTCACTTTAGGGGCACCTGGATGGCTCATGGTTAAGCATCTGCCTTTGGCTTGGGTCATGATCCCAGAATCCTGGGAATCCAGAATCCCTCAGCAGGGAGCCTGCTTCTCCCTCTCCCTCTGCCCCTCCCCCGGCTCATGCTCTCTCTCTCTCTCTCTCTCTCTCTCATAAATAAATAAAACCTTAAAAAAAAAGAAAAAAAAAGTCACTAACTTCTCTGAGTAATTCTTTCAGCTAAAATCATATTTGTCATGTCCCAGTGGGGCTTAAGGACTATCCACGGAAAAAGACGGTCACCTACAGGACTCCACGGGCATTAATGCTCCTCACACAGCCTGGGTGTGGTTTTTGAAGGGGACCTCTCCATTCTACGTCTTGAAGCCAGTTCTTCTAACACACGGGTCATTTGCGTTCTCTGACCTACTCCTACATGATAAAAAAGCACCCTTTTCAACTGTTAAAAGCCTGCAGGGATTTCAGTTTGGAGACTTCTGCTTTTGAGTCCTCTTACAGCTTCGGGTTCCACGGTGGCACTTGCGAGAAGCTAGTGCTTTTCCAGCCTCCTCTTCAGTGTATGCCATCCATTCTGGGTGGGTCATATTGCTGAGGTTCTGTGTGACTCAGGATGAGTGCTTGGTCCCACTGTCCACAACCTCCAAATGTTGAGTGTCAGGTCCTGGGGACCAGACCCCCTTGGGGCGGGTCAAGGGGTTAGGTTCCTGGACTCTTCGTCAAACCTGCCCCATCAGAAGTGCAGAAGGCAGACCTCAGCAATCTATACTTTTTTAACAAATTCCTCAGGAAATTCTTCCAAACATTTGTATGTGCAAACTCCCACCTTTGGAGTGTATTTAAGGACCCAGAGGGAAAGAGTCATCAAGTATTCCGAACATTTTGGAGGGAAATATGCCATATCGCTACCCAAATTCATAATAACTTTTACATAAGAGAAAACCTCCTATAAATTTGTCTTATTCGATCCTCTGAGTCATACAGTTTGAGGTCTTGAACTATTTATTGCAATTCTCGATATTTCAGATTTTATCTTTTATCTTTTGAAAATTGTCTCTCATTTTGAGTTCTGTTTTCATTCATATCTACCTTGAATTTTGGTTTACAATTACATAACGCATTGTAGAAATTTTTGAAAATTCTATATGTATGTCTATGCACACACATATATAGTATGTCTGTATACAATTTTTGCTATCTTTGTTCATGCTTTTAGATCCATATTGCAAATACAGGTTAGGGTCCTGCTTTTATAATTCACTTTTTCAGTCAGTAAATATTTATTGAAGGCCTAACATGTGCAACAGCTAACAAACAATGAGCCAGCTGGGGACTATATTCACCCTCACAGACATTATTATTATATAGTACCATGTTCTCAAAATTCAATATTATCCAAAATTGTGATCTCAAATAGCTAAATTATATTTACTTTGATGGATGTGCCATTATTAATTTAGTTCTTTTCTAACTGCAGAACATTCTGGGCTATGGTCTTTGAAATGGGGTCCATGCAAACTGGGAGATGTGCAAGACAATGCAGTAGGATGAGCCCCAGGAAGAAAGTATTAGAATTTCTATTTTTTATTTCAAGTTTTTCAATTCTATTTTGGGTATGTTTTTTAGTGGTAAAAATGAATGGTATAAAAAACAATAAATATAAACTTACATACATTACGAGTACATGGCAAATGTTATTTTCATCAATAAAGCTGAGTTATCACAAAACCCTAGAGTCCCTTGATTTAAGATGTGTCCAATTATTCACACAAAAATAAAATTTTGACAGTTTTAAATATATTCTCAGTAGTGAAATTACAGGTAAAAGAGTATGGACCATTGCCAAATTGCTTTCAAGGTCAGTTGGTGGAAAATTTATGTTCCCAGTGTATGTGGAAGCCTCTCTTTCATATTATATATATATTTTTAAAATTTTTTCTAATTTATTAGATGGAAACTGGCATTTTATTAATGTTTTAATTTGCATCTCATTAGCAAGGTTAAATTTTTCAAGTTTATTAGCTAATTAAGTTTCTTCTTTCATAAATTACTCACATCCTTTGCCTGTCTTTCTGTTGGGAGTCTAAGTATTTTCCTCATTAAACTTTTCTATAGATATATAGAAGTACAAGAAAGAATGGCTGATACTTATTTGCTGCAAGTATATACTTTATTTCTAGCCCTCTCATCAAACAAGAGTGTTATTACCTCTGTTTCACTGATGATGAAATTGAGATGAATGAAGTTAAATAACATGTAATTTGGCAGTCTTTTTGATCCCAAGCTGTAAGAATTACAAATATTTTTCCTAGAATTGGTTATTTCTATGTAATTTTTGATCTTGATTTTTTAAGAAAAATTTAAAGAATTCTTATCCAAGCATATTTATCAATTTTCCCCTTTATGCCTTATTCTATTGCTTTCATGATGAGAAATCATCCATGAGAAGGCATAAATTTCACCAATATTCCTTATTTCCTATGGTCTTTAGTTTCAGTGTAATTCTAAAATCTGTCTAGAATTCATGTGGGAATATGGTAGGACTTGAAAATGTTGCAGTTTCCCAAATCGTCAATTTTTAGAGCACAACTAATTGAATAATCTATTTGCATATTATGCTTTTTTTTTCTTTTCATCAAAAAAACAAGTTCTTTTTTTTTATTATTGGAGTTCAATTTGCCAACATTTAGCATAACACCCAGTGCTCATCTCGCCAAGTGCCCCCCTCAGTGCCCAGCACCCAGTCACCCCAACTCCCCACCCACCTCCCTTTCCACTACCCCTTGTTCATTTCCCAGAGTTAGGTGTTTTTCATGAAAAGCCAAGTTCTAATAGAATCTAGTGGAATGTTCTAATGGAATCTCAGGTCTGTTTTTGTCTGATAGATATGTGTGACCACCTAAAATGCCATAGGTATATATTATACTATAAATATATGCCAAATATAATATAGACATTTTAGAAATTATATTAATGTATATTTATATATAGTTATATGTGTACTATATGTTATATAATACGTATATTAGAGCAAAAATTCTCTGTATTCTCTTTTTTAAAAATTTCATACATATCCTCAGCTGTTTATTTTCTAGATGAAATGTAGAATCATTTTTGTCAAATTCTAAAATTACAAAAAGAGAAACAAATGTCATCGTTATAATATTTGGTGTCACCATCAATAAATAATCCTTTTTTATTTGTTTAAACTTTCTTTTATTATCAGTCACATGTTGGGGTTTTTTTCATATTATTACATACATTTTCCTGTAAAATTTTCCAAATATTTTGTTTTGTTCCTGTTTTGAATAAAATCAACTTTCTTGTTCATAATGAAGTTATGTATATGGTTACTGCTCTTATTATTATTATTATTAAAGATTTTTATTTATTTACTCATGAGAGACACAAAGAGAGAGGCAGCAACATAGGCAGAGGGAGAAGCAGGCTCTCTGGGGGGAGCCTGATATGGGACTCGATCTCAGGACCCTGGAATCATGACCTGAGCCAAAGGCAGATGCTCAACCACTGAGTCACCCAGGGGTCCCTGGTTACTGCTCCTCTATAGAAAACCTATGGAAATACAAATCAAAACTACCATGAGATCCCACCTCACACCAGTGAGAATGGCTAAAATAAAGACAGGAAACAACAAATGTTGGAGAGGATGTGGAGAAAGGGGAACACTCTTGCACTGTTGGTGGGAATGTGAACTGGTACAGCCAGTCTGAAAAACAGTGTGGAGGTTCCTCAAGTAGTTAAAAATAGAGCTACCCTACGACCCAGCAATTGCACTACTGGGTACTTACCCCAAAGATACTGATATAGTGAAACGCAGGGACATCTCCACTGTAATGTTGTCCACATTAGCATATAGCAGCAATGTCCACAATAGTCAAACTGTCGAAGGAGCCATGATGTCCTTCGACAGATGAATGGATAAAGAAGATGTGGCCTATATACACACAATGGAATATTACTCAGCCATCAGAAAAGATAAATATCTACCATTGCTCTAACATGGATGGAACTGGAGGGAATAAGTCAATTGGAGAAGGACAATCATCATATGGTTTCACTCATAAGTGGAATATAAGAAATAGTGAAAGGGACCATAAGGAAAGGAGGGGAACTGAGTGGAAAAAATTAGAGAGGGACACAAGCCATGAGAGACTCCTAACCTTGGGAAACAAACAAAGGGTTGCAGAAGGGGGGTGGGCGGGGGGATGGGGTAAATGGGTGACGGGCACTGAGGAGGGCACTTGATGGATTGAGCCCTGGGTGTTATACTATATGTTGGAAAATTGAATTTAAATTTAAAAAATTAAAAATATAAATAAATAACACTTAAATCTATACAATATCATAATATGCCATTTAATCTTTAAGCACTTCAAGAAATTTGTGAGATGATATGATTTAAAATAAGACGTGGGCATTATTCCTACAGTATTGAGTATTGGCCAGATTAGAAGTTTCTGGAGTGACTGAGTTGTATAAAAATTTCCCGTGTTTTGCTTTTATATGTTATTGCATGGTCTAATATCCAAAAGAATCATAAAATTTAGCCTAAGATATTTTTAATGCTAAAACAAACAAACCTATGGAGTCCTCAATTGATTCTTTTTTTATCCCTTAGTATTTCTTGTCTTGAATTCTGCTTTTTGTTTGTTTAAATTTTACCAATAAGCATTTGCTCTTTCTTTGCTTTTATCATTTTTACAATATTTTGTTTTAGTTGTGCTTCCTGTTACTAAGATATCTGGATTCTTTAATGCAAACTTGCAGTTTGTATCTTACGGAGAAATTTAAGACATTTATGTTCATTGTCATAATTGATATATGTGGTCTTATTTTAGTTACTACAGCATTTGTTTTCAATTATTTATAGCTTTATTATTTTTTATTGTTTTTATCATATTTAGTTATTTTTCCATTTTATTTTTTCTCACTCTGCCTCCTTTTTTGTCTTCTCCATTTTCGTTCCATTTTTGTGTGTTTAAATTGAACTTTGCTAGAAATTTAAAAGTTTGACAGCTTGCTTTTAGTTCTCTAAGTGGTTACTACTATTTAAAAGTACATATTTTAGGTTTTAGTTTTTTAACTATCATAGTTGAGAATACAATGATATCAAAAAAGCACCACCTCTCTATAAGATTAAAAAAAAAAGAATGGATTCATATAGCTGTATACAACCACTCCTCAAGTCTTAACTTAGCATTTTACACCAAACTTACTATTATTATAAAAGTGTTTTATATTCTGCAATCTTTTCTTTCAATATTGTTTTGTCTTTGTATTCAATTTCTTAACTATTAAATATACAATATTTAGTCCAGTCTTTATTCATTGGCTTTCAAAATCATTCATCTTTCGTTTGCCCTTTACTAATTTCTAAAAGCAGATTGTGCGAGTGGTATATCATCCAAGTCCTTGTTTACCTAACAACGTCTTTCCGTAGTCTTCACACACTGACGATATCTTGATTGAATTTCTTCTATCACTACTCAAAACTCTATGGAGATTATTCAAATGTCCACTGAAATTTGCTTCTAAATGAGAATGTTTGAGATTCACCCGGTTTTTGTTCCTTTGTAAATAACATTATTTTTGTTAGTTGCCACATGCTTATAAAGTTGTTTCTTTTTGTTATCAAAAAAAAAAAAAAAAAGGCCAAGGTATCTCTGGAGTGGGTCTCTTCATTGATTTTCTTAGAAAAGAAAATCCTCTCAATCTTCATTTTCCAGGCATTTCTCCACCACTCAGTTTCAAGTTTTCCTTCATTACTGTCATAACCATTGCTTTGTTTGAAATTCTTTTCATCTAGTCTTCAGGAAATCTTAGATCATTGTCCATTCTCTGTCCTTTATAAACCATTGTCTCTCACGATTTTAAGCTCCTCTGGCCCTGGTTCCTTTTTTTAAGCATTTTGTGAGTCTCTCCCTATACATTGACTTAATTTGCCAGTGGAAACCCTTTATATTGATCCTCTAATTTTGTTAATTTTGTCAACAAAATCAGCTAATGCTAATGGATTTTCTAAAGCCTTCTTCCAATTCTTACCACAAATCACATTTAGAAGCTTGCTTTTATTGGGTGCTCATAATAATGTCCTGTTCTGTAGCATCTTTTTATAAGTCCAATATTATTCTTTTTTTTTCCTATTTATCTGTATCTCACAAGAAAGTTATCCAGATTAGTATTTACTAAGCCAAAAGGAGACATTGGACCCATTTTCAAAGGCTACATCAGGGAATCGCCGAATCTCTTGCTCAAGATTCCAGTAACCAGGAATTTGCTTATATAGGACTCTTGGCTCGTTTGCAGTGTCTTATAACTTTTCTTCTTTGTCTCTACTCTGGTTGTTTCTCTCCCATGACCATCATCACATGAAAGTTTATCTATTCCAGCTTTATGTAGGATGACTGATACTGGATCTTCTGCTCCCTCTGCCTGTCTGCCACTATGATACCCATACATGAGAAAGTGCAGTCACTAGCATACAGTATTTCTGGGGTTCTGCTTGTATCTGCCGCCCCTCAGTGCTTTCGTGGGCAAACTTCCAATCCCAGGATAGAACAGGCAGTTGCCTTTTACCCTCTACCTTCTATGCCATTACTTTTGGCAATAATAAATTCTAACTGTGTACAGAAGGGGAAAAAGAGTGGAGGAAGGTTCACAGTTTGATTCATGTTCAAACTGCCTCAAAATGCTATATGCCATGAGAAAAGGGACACCTTTCAAGTTCTTTCGTCCAGCGGTTCTCAAAGCATGGTCTGCAAATCCCTGGGGTCCCTGAGACTCTTTAGGGGTATGTGCAGGGTCAAATTTATTTTCATAGTAATGCTGTAATGTTGCAATGTTAAATAATTCGTGATAACGTTAGACAGTATTTGCCTTTTCACTGCGTTGACATTTATGCTCATGATGCAAGAGCAATGGTGGACAAAATTGCTGGTGTCTTGGCATAAATCATAACAATGGCACCAAACTACAGTTGTAGTATCCATGAACTCACAATAATTTTTTTTTAAAAAATTCTAGTTTTACTTAAAAATGTCCTTGATGGAGTAGCAAAAAATATTACTATGATTAAATTGTAATCCTGGAACACATTTTTTCTTTAAATACACATGAAGCACCTTGGCTGCATACCAAAATATAATGATTGTTTCAAGGAAAACCACTCGTGTGATTATTTAAGTTGTATACCTGAAAAACTGACAACAGACAAAGTATGGTTTTACAGCGTTAGGTATTTGGCAAATAGACATCTTGAAGGGAAATGAATGAAATGAGTCTATCGCTTCCAAGAAAACAACTGAAGATATTTGTTTCCAATGACAAAATTCAATCACTAAAGATTATAATTTAAGAAAACTTATATCTGCCACCAAAAGTTTGAGAACTGTCCAATACTTAGTTTCTGGTTAAATAAGTGGTGATATTAACAAACATGATTTTTTTTATATTGTGCAGTGAAATATGCCAACATTTGGAAAAGCTGCCTAACACACTGAATCAATATTTTCCAAATGACCGATGTATGATGCTGCAAAATTATGCATTGGTAAATGATTCTTTCAAAGTACAAGACAGACCAATGTACTTTAGTGTTAAGGAGTACAAAAGTGTTGTTAGTATGGTTTTTGGTTCTACATTGCAATGAAGCTTTATGAAACTGCTACTTGTTAGATATTGGCATATCAAAGAAAAACCCACAATTGTCCTAAAAGGCAACTAAAATACTCCTTTCTTTACCTATCATGTTATCTGTGTGACACTCGATTTCTTCATAAGTCTCAACCAAAGGAACATATCACCATGGAACAAATATAGAAATAAATATGACTCAAACTGTCTTCTATGAAATTTTTGTTAAAGAAAATGATCAAAATGTAAAATAATATCACCACCCTTCTAAATTATTTTAGTTGAAAAATAGTTTTTCTAATAAAAATATTTATGTTAACATCTAATTTTATTATTTAAAATGCATTAATAAAAAAACTAAATGCATTGGTTTTTTTCAAAATTTCCTCAATCTACATTTTTAATTTGATGAATATCTATAGATATCACCCACATAAATGAAAGCTTTTTGTAGCTCTCAGTAACTCTTAAGGTTGTGATGAAGTCTTAAAATCCAAAAGCCTGAGAACCACCGTTCTATTTTGTGCAGCTAGAATGGGACAACTTTCTACTTTCTGTTTCTGGCTCTAGAGTATTGTTAGACCAGCAGCTGCCTTTTTGTTCAGATCTTACCTATCTTGAAATTAGTACAAATTCCCCTTAGATTTGGAAAATAAATAGGTGACTATTAGTTTTAGTAGGGGATTCCATAAATTTTTATGTTTTCAATTCCCTTATATATTTTGGTGGAAAGTTGAGTACTTTCTTCTTCTTTTTTTTTTTTTCTAATTTGAAATGTAATTCACATGTCATAAAACTCACCATTTTTGAGTGTCAAATTCAAGTGTCAGTGGTTTTTAGTATATTCACAGAGTTGTACAACCACCACAGGAAGCTTTAGAACATTTCAGTAACTCAAAAAAAGAAATTCTTGAAGCATTCTCCTTTGTCTTCTCATTCCCTTAGCCTAAAAAAAACTGGTAGTCTGTCTTTCTGTCTCTATGGATTCACCTGTTGTAGACACCTTGTATAAATGGAATCATTCCCTAGGAGACCTTTTGGGCCTGGCTTCCCTAACATGGCACAGTGTTGCCAAAGCTTATCCATGTTGTAGTATGAGTCAGTACTTCATTTCTTCTTAAGGCTGAATACTATTCCATGGTGTGGATTATCAGTTGATGGGTGTCTGGGTCATTTCCACTTTTTTGGCTATCATGCATAATGTTGCTCTAGATACTTGTGTACAAGTTTTTATTAATTCTTACATCTCTTGGAAATGTACTTAGGAGTATAATTATAAGACCATATGGTAATTATATGTTTAACTTAGGAGGAGCTGCCACAGCAGAAAAAAGCTGCTGTTTCTACAGCATCTACACCATTTTACGCTCTCAGCAACAATGTATAAGGGTTCCAATTTCTCCACATCTTTTCTAACACTTGTGATTCTCCTTTTGTTTTTTATCATAAACATCCTAGTGGCATTTCATTGTGTTATTGAGAAATTGAGATTCATTTAACCTATTACATGCAAGTGTCTGAAGTTTTTCAATCAATCTATTCCTTGTGTTTCTTTTCTTTGTTCTCCTGAGTCTCCTAGAATTATATATGCATTTATCTAGACTAAGTTATTTAACTTAGTCTAAAAGATCTCAGCATTGCCTTCTTTCTTAATTCAAAGTTTTGTCTTATCTGTAATATTCCAAAATTCTTCTCGGAGCTTATGATTTGAGTTCCTCTGTGAGCAGTTGAGGATGGTTTGGCTCATTCTCTGAGAAGTCATGGAAATGATTATGCTGTTTCATTATTTCCATTCTGGTTTGTCAGCTTACCAAAAAGATAACATACAAAAACATTCCAAGAACTTTTATTTGCTGACACAACATCTTTCTGAAAGGTGTGTATTTTGACATTTTTTATTTTCCTAAGTCTTTGAGATTATTTCTTACCCTCTTAGGAAATTAAACACTTGATTTTCATAATAATAAACACAAAAAATAAAATGAAGATTCTGAGTGTTGGTTTGGAGTCAGGAGCTATGAATATCCAAATTAACAAAACTCCTTACCCGAGTATAAATTAGCCACAAATTGAATTTTCATAGATGTTCACTTCATTGTTCAAATTACAGAGAATGTTAATGAGTACTTGCAATACCAAACTGATGAGTAAACCCTCATACATACCTAATTATATAAGAAATATTTAATTTCCCTAAGACTTTGCAAATACTAGGATTATATAAATCCATTCCTTGTGATTTTAAGTTTCTATGATGATAGATTCATTCATCTCTAAATTCTAGTCCTTGAGAGACAGAAAATGACTAAATTCCAGAAACAAGAATGAAGACTGATGAAAAAAGATGATTTCCCATATTCCAGGGGCAGATGCACAACAACCACAGTGCTTATAATTGGCAATAAATTGAGATTGCTGCAGAAATGTAACTCCTAAAATGTAGGCACTCTGAAGTGTGAAGACTGGCTGGTTCATGCCTGTTTCCAGCCCATTCTTGATATGTAAGAATTCACCACTAAGAATCTATCCTTTTTCTCCTCTAATTCCACTCCCATCCCATTAGTAGCTTCTCTCACTCTCCCAATTCATCTGTAGACTTTGGTTGACTCCTAGTATGGAATTCACTAAGATGCTGATGTATTGCCCTCTGGAAAGCCAAGTCACTTAAAGGAAGTGCAGGTAGTTTAGAGAAGAGCATACATGCTGGAGGATGCTGTGCTTCAGATACATTTAAACAAGGAGCAAATAGATACCATTATTGGCTTTATGGAATGATGTAAAAGTCCAAAAGTTGGAAGAGGAGAGACATTAAATTGAATACACCAGACTTCAAAGTCCAAGGATCTGCTGGGTGCCAGAGGTGGACAGATTCTATTCATTAAGCTTGCAAGTCAGCCAGGAGCTGGGTGGACAGGAAGATTGCTGGAGATAATACTGATCGTCATCTAGAGAAATAAACCATCTAGTGTGAGCCTCGCTATGTGAGGAATAGACTATGTTAGAAAACACTTACCATAAAAAACATCACAAATCACTGGGAAAGGAAAAGATTTTCAGTGAATGATTTTGGAAAAATTACTACTTGGGGAACTCTCAACTGAGTCTCATCTCACATTAAACACTAAAATAAATTCAAAGAGAATAAAACGTTAAATACAAAAGAGAAAACTACAATAAAATAGAATAAAAATGTGAAAATTAACAGATCTTAGAATAGGGAACGATTTTCTAATCATAGAGCAGTGAAAAAATCACAAAGAAAAATATCAATTTACACAAAACGATTGAACTGCTATGTGTCAAAAACACTCAAACAATTAAGAAGCAAGTGACAGGCTGAGACTGATAATTTCAAACTGAATAAATTAAAACCATAATTTACCATTTTTCATGCTAAAAATTTTTAATTATATTTTTGGTTTTAAAGTGGTGGTGTACATGTAAGGCTTCCCCAGCTACCATTTTAAAGCATGTAAAATAATAAGGATAATGAAAAATAGAAGCTCAAACTCCACCTTAAACAAAACAAGAAGACATAACCTTGAACTGTAAAGCAATGTAAGTACAGTGGGGTAAGAGGACAGTCACACCTGCAGAGCTCAGAAAATGCCGCCAAGCATCCTTCTCCAAGATGAAGGGCACATTCTGAGGTCAAAACCAATAATCATTACTTTTTAACAGTGAAACTGGGAAACAGGAGCTGACAGAGAAATAAAGCTTTTCTAAATCTTGTTTGATTCCAAAAGGAAGAGAAGAAAAAAAACAGAGAGACGAGTCATATTTTCAAAAAGCATTCTACTGGTAAGACACAGTAAGGAAAAATTTTGTGTCATCAGCTTGTGAACTACCCTGCAGTGCCTATTTCAGTTCTCAGTTGACTGGAGAAAAGTAAAGTCTAAAACAGCACCCCCATATGCACAATCCTATTATTTTAAAAAATTCTGCGGGGGTGGAACACAGCATCATCAACCCCTGCCATCAATTCCACTGCCCCCAATACACATGCATAACTTCTATTTAGCTCTAGTCCTGAATTCTAGAAAGTCCTGAATTCCTACCATAGTAATAAAAAAAGGGAACCAATACGTTATCCATATAAAAATACAACTAGAAAAATGATGGGGTACCATTAATAATAAAAAAAAAATACCAGGCGAAGAACAAATGCCAGAAAGTTTTTCTCATGAGGCAGTTTAAAGATTATGTCAAAATATGTTGTTTTATATTTTTAAGCCCAATTGAACAATAACCTGTATAAAACAAGAATATAAAGTAGAGATTTAATAAATCAGAGAAGACATGATAAAACCAGAGATAAAACATGAGTTGGCAGAGCTCAAGAGAAAAGCAAAAAAACAAAATCACAAAAATAAAGACAAAACTGAAGCCACATCTGGGAGAATAGATATTGATGAAAATATAGAAGAATGGATTAAAACCGACGCAAAATTAAATGCAACCAAACAAAGCAAAACAAAAAGGAGTGTTTTTTTTAAGATTAGAGAGCTATTGGTAGGTGAGGAATCCAGACCCCCCCCCCCAAAAAAAAAATATTCAATACCAGAAGAAGATAACTAAAATATTGGGAAAAAAATAAAGTGCACTTTAATAACATTTTTAGAAATAAAAGAAGACTTGAATCTAAAGTTTGAGAAGGTCCATCATGCCTCAGGAAATATTGACAGAACAGTCAACATCAAGATATAGTAATATTATTAGATTTAAAAAACCTGTATGCTATGTTTCTGTGGATCTAGAGGCAATCCACTCTTTTCAGCTTTAGGAGTATTTTTTTTTTCAGTCAATGCCTAGAATATTATTCACCTGCTTTGTATGTTTGTTTTTAGTCAAACTTATAGAATCTAACTATGAAATGAAAGAAACAAGACTTAACAAAGAAAGAAAAAGTGTTTGAAGGAAGAAAAAAAAATTCATTTGCTTCTAATTGAAGGAGTTAAGAATAAACATCTTTAACAGGCAGAGTAACCTCAATAACATTAGTTATTTACTATTCTTACTCATGAGGGCAGAATTTCTTAAAATTTTGATTATGTTTATCAGTGTTCAGAAAAGCAAGATTTGCTATCATAAATAAGATTCAAGTCTGCCAGCGTTCTGAGCCTGGTGGCTTCCTGGAATACAATGATGAATCATCTCCTGCTTTAGAGGAAGAAAGCCTGCCATTGCATCTTTTCTCATCTCCAAAGAGAAAGCCGTGAACGACACATAAATCATAGCACCACAGAGTTCTTTTTTATATGCATTAATAGCTTAAAGAAACAAACAAAAACATTCTAAGAGCCACACATTTAAATACCATTTCCCCTTGCTTACCACCCACACTTAATCTCTAAATCCAATTTATTCTCCTGATGTCTTTTGACTGTGTCTTCTATTTTCTCCCCATGGTCCACACTTTCTAGCCCAAGTCACTTTCTGGTAATCTTGTTCCCACTCAATCTACCCACCTCTTTGTACCCAGCGTTCCATTTTAAGTGGCAAATGTGACCATATCATCCTCCCCCACCAACAGACTCTAAACCCCTTTAAGATTCTTCAGGACTTTCTATGCTTTGGAGGATAATGAATAATCCTTACATGATGTGTCCTACCCACCACTCATCCTCAACTTCTACATTTTTTTTTCCATGTGCTTATACAGGTGTTCTTTCAATTCCTTCAAAAGCTCTAATATTTTCCTATGCTCTGTGAGGAACATTTCTTTCTCTCCTTCTCTTCCTCAACCCCCACCAGAGCTCACAGCTGTCTCCCACTCAACTTTTGTCTCTGTATCAACAGCCGTCCTCAGGCCAGCCTTTCCTGAGTCATCGTTCCCCTCTTCTCTCAATATTTATCTCCACTGCCTCTACACCTATATTTTCAGAACCATCACCTGTATTAATTCATAATTATGTTCTACCTCTCAATCCCAGAAAATTAAATAAACCATGGTTATTTTGAAAGTACCAGAGATCTAAAATGAACCCACACATTTTAAAATGCCATTCACTCCATTATTCAATGTCACCACAATATTGCAGGTTTGACTAGGTTGTTAAACTTCTTGTGGCTTATTTGTCTTTTCTATAAAATAGGAACAAGTATACCTTCACTGACTGCTGTGAGGGTGAGAGTGGATAATGACTTTTGTAACTTTTTATAAAGGAATGTGTAATAGTAATTAATATAATAATCATTATCATTTGCAAAGGGCATTACTTGACTAGTCATACTTCTGAATATAAGATGTAGAAAATTGTCTTGTGGTAGTTTTGATTATAAGAGAGAGAATTACAAACTTTATAAATGTTTAAGAACCTTTATTTCGATGTGGGGCATGAACTCATGATTCTGAGATCAAGACCTGAGCTGAGATCAAGAGTAGGATGCTTAACAAACTGAGCCACCCACGAGCCCCTAAGGACATATTTTTTTCAAATTTCATTTTGTTGTTTTATTTGCCAGTGATTATTTCTTTTAGGTCAGAGACACAAGATGGCTTGAAACTATTTATACAGCATTTCAGCCTGAGTACAGTTTTTAATACCCTCCAAATAATGGTAAAACTAATGGTAAGGGGCAGAAAAAAACCTGGCAATTACCTGTAGCATATGCATACAGATCATACAATCCACTTGTGAACATTTCATGCATTTAGAAAAAGAATATTTTATTTATTTACTTATTTATTTGATAGAGCATGCAAGTAGGCAGAGTGGCAGGCAAAGGGAAAGGGAGAAGTAGGCTCCCCACTGAGTAGGGAGCCCAATGCTGGACTCAATCCCAGGACCCCAGGATCATAACCTGAACTGAAGGCAGACACTCAACAGACTGAGCCACCCAGGCACCCAAAAACATTTTATATATTAAGTATTCCATCTTACTCTAAGGATCTTCTGAGAGGAAAAAGGGTGATCGTGGTGTTGTCAAGTGTGTATCTATATATTCAATATATTTGAGGAAGGAGAAAAGTAGGGACAGAGGGACTGGGAAGAAAGGAAAAAGGAGGAAAATAAAAGGATGATTAGCATTGTCTTCCACGGAGTACCTTAATAGGTGAAAAGTTACCAGGAATCAAATGTAGGAAAGGAAATTGGATATAGTTAATACACTAGAAACTCCCCCCAGCGAACACCTACTTTCTGGAATAAATATAAAAAGCCCATATGATAGACTTGTGATGCAGTCTCTCAACTTTTCCTTCTTTACCTTGGGAGTTACATCTGAAAAATGAGTAACCCTTTCCTCTACCACTGTTCTAAAGGGACTGTTCCATCCTAAATTAGCCCTGCCATGGCCTTTCAAAGAGTGGTAGATTCTGTGTCTTCAGTATATTCCTAAAGTTTCTGATTCGGTAGGTCTGAGCAGACCCAAAAATTTGCCTTTTTAATAAGTTCCCAGATGATGCTGATGCTGCTAGTCTGGGAATCCTGACCTTCCTGATCAGGAGCTCCAAAAGCCCAGAAGCAAGGACAGAAGATCTTAGAAGCAGAGTCTTGCAAAAGAGCTGAGAGTGGACAAAACCAAGAACTAGCATGGTTCTGGCACACGCTGGGCACCTTATAAATGCTGAATATATGAATAAGTAAATGGCTAAATGAATGAGTGACATTTGTTTTTAGCTAAGCTACTCTGAGGCCCAAAGAAGCAGTATATCAGAGTGGCCAGGAGCCCAGGCTTTGAAATCAGATACATGAAATTTCAAATCTTGCTTTCCCTCACACTGGCTTTGTAACATTTGATTATTACTTAATTTCTCCAGGTATAAACTTTTCTCAAGTTTACAATGGAGTCATAATATCTATTTTATGTAATTGTTCTGAAGATTAACAATAATGGACATTAATCTAGTATAGCACCTGAGACATTGCAAAGACAGCATCTGCTTGCTTTCTGCTGTCACCCCAAGATTCCTGAAAGTCTCATGTGCCACTTCGTAGGCACCAGGCTTCAGGGCTGGACCCTCTGACACTCAAATGATCAATGGTTACTCTCCCATCACCTGCCACAGTTACTGGAAGGAAAGAGCTTGGCCAGGCTCAAAGTTCACGTTCATGTGAGAGGTGAATAGCACACAAATGGCAAATATGTATTGTATATATGTGTATACATATAGTTGATTCATGCCACTCTCAACACAACATTGTGCATCATGAGAACACTTTTAGCTTCAACAAAGACTAACGAACTAGAGAGAAGTAAAGCACTCATGGGTACACGGAGTTTGACAACGGAGATAGTGTCAAACCCTTTGTCAGAAGCTTTCTGTTCCCTTGCCAACCCACTGGATCCATATTGCTTCTGAGAATATGCCTTAATAACATGTGTTTTAGGGGAACACACTTCCTTTTCCTGGAGAGGATAGCAACCAACACGAAAGGAACAGCTACACCTCAGTGAAAAAAATACTTTCCGTAAAAGTCTCAAAGATTATTACTAAATGCCCTACTCAAACATTGTTCAATTCATACACCAAGAGCTTTCTTTCAAGATGAGTATTTCTGCAGAGCAGCTCTGAAAAGCACGGGTACAGAAATGTGATTGTTCCTCAAATATTCTGATGTTTTCCATCAGATACTTCAGCACTCTGAATATTATGTGCATATAAACTTACAAGTAGACTATTGAGCGCAGGCTCTCATAGGTATTTTCTCACTAAACCCTTTCAAACATATACATTAGGATACAGAACAACATGGAAACTAGCCAGCTCTACAGTTTGATTTTAAGGAAAAACAGAAAGTGAGTCATTTGTGTTCAGTACAACACGGCTAGTGCTCTTCTTCTCCCTGATGTCCTCCTTTGCTGGTAGGACTCTTGCCTATCAAAAAGTCACTCTAAGTAATGACCCAAGGCTCACCAGCAGGGAAATACAAAAGAATAAAAACATATTTAATTCTTTCTTCTCCAGGAGCCCCCGAACCATCATTAGAGCACCAGACAGGGCCACAGGAGGTGTCCCATGAGCTGGGATAAGCTAGGGACCTTCAGGTTCTCAGGAAATAATCCAAGATGCTGCTGTTTGTGAGGACACAAAAACAGGTGTCCTAGTGGACAGGTGAAGTGAGGAGGTCACCAAACAGTAAATATAAAGCAGGACAAATGTCGCAAAAATAAGAATCTCAGTACCCTAGAAACTGACCAAATGCTCAGAACAAACTAATAAGGACAGATTAATGAAAAATACTAAATTTGGGATAAAAACAGTGGGACTCCATTAGCTTAACTGTAGGAGCAAACAGACTTGATTTGGAGCAGTAGTCGGAAAATCCCACGCCTACCAGACTCATGGGTAGTGACAATCTCAATGACAAAGGAATTGGGGCAGCCAGCAGTTCCCACAGCCTGAGGTTCAAACCTGGCAGGGACCCTGGTGGGTCAGCCAGAAATTGAACAGATGAGGGAAATGAGACAGTCATAGAGACACTTGATATCCTTGACTGATTGAAGGAGAGGTGTACACATGGGGAAGCATGGAGGAGGCCCAAGCTATTCACATATCTATGCTGTACCAGGAGCCTCTCTGTGTTGGCACAGGAGATACTGGAGTGTCTGGTGAGAAGTAAGAGAAGGAAAAGATTGAAAACTGCTTACACATTGAATGTGCTCCAGAACCCACATACAGACCCACCAACAGAAAGGAGGAGATTTACCAGTATTAGATGTTTGTGTCCAAACTCTGACCAGTCATTGGCTCACCACAAGGCCTTGTAGAAAGAGAGGAACTCCTAAGAGGGCAGGTTTAAAAAGAGGAGCAAGATGGGAGGGATAATTGAGCAGAGAGATCAGTGGCCACATACTATAGAGGATATGAATTTTGACACCCCAGTCTAAATAAGTTATTAAATAAAGATGGGAGCAAATTTTTTAAAACATCAATGATAATAGCCCTCTGGGAGGGAAAAATCTGAATCCAGAGTACTATGATTTCCAAAAATGTTCCATATTCAACAAAAAGCCACGCAAGGAAACAGGAAAGTGTTGTTACACTGAGCTAGGGTGGAAAGGGGTGGTTAAGAGAAATTGTTCAGAGTCTTCAGATGTCAGATTGAGGTGATAAAGACTTAAACTCAGTATTATATGTGCGTTCAAAAAACTAAAGGAAATTACATTTAAGAATTAAAGGAGGAGCACGTGGGTGGCTCAGTGGTTGAGCATCTGCCTTTGGCTCATGCCATGACCCCAGAGTACTGGGATCGAGTCCCGTGTCAGGCTCCCCACAGGGACCCTACGTCTCCCTCTGCCTGTGTCTCTGTTTCTCTCCCTCTGTGTCTCTCATGAACAAGTAAATAAAATCTTAAAAAAGAAATCAGCTTTAAAAACCAAATGGAAATTCTAAAGGTAAAAAGTACAAGAATTGAAATAAAAACTTCACTCCTGGGGCTCAATGGCAGACATAACACAGCAGAATTTAGTTAGAATTATGGTGAAGCAGAGTGTATGTAATAAGTTAAGAGGTATAAGGTATAACCACAAGCCATTGTTTGCTAATCTGTGTGCTTGGCTATAAAACAAATCTCAATAAATTCAAAGGATTGAAATAATGTAGTATGTTCTATGACTACAACAGAATTTAATAAGTCAACAAAAGATAGAAATCTGATAAATCCCCAAATATTTGGAAGTTAAAGAACACACTTCTTAAAGCTCATGATCAAAGAGAATTGCAAAATATTGTGAACTCAATCAAAACAAAAACATGAAGTATTGAAATGTATGGCATGCAGCTAAAGCAGTGCATACAGGGAAATTGATGGCTATATCACAATAGTAACAAGTTCTCAAATCAATAACCTAAACTTCTATTTAAAAAACTAGATAAATAAGAGCAAACTGAACCCAAAACAGAGAAATATCACAAGTTCGCATGGAAATCAAAGGAATATTTTTTAAAATTAGAGAAAATAATGAAATCAAAGGGTGATTCTTTGAAAAGATCAACAAAATCAACATACTGTTTGCTAAATTAAGAAAAAGAAAGAAAAAAAGGCACAAACTGCCAAAATGAAGAACAAGAGAGAGAACACTAGAACTAAACTTACAGAAATTAAAAAGATAATAAGAAGTTATTATTAACAACAAATTTGACAAATTAGATGAAATGGAGACATTTCCAGAAAGACAAATTACCAAAACTGCCTCAAGAAGGAAGAGAAAAATCTGTATAGATGGATCTTTAACTAGTGAAGAAATTGAATTAATAATTGAAAAACCTTCCCACAAAGTAAATCCCAATCCTAGGTGGCCCCACTGATGAATTCTATCATAGATTTAAATACCATCTTCCAGAAAGCCGGGAAAGAGGAAAGAATTTCCAAATTATTCTATGAGGTCAGGATTGTTCTTTTAACAAAACCAGCTGAAAACATAATAAAATAAAATCATACACCAACATTCCTCATGAATTATAGAAGCAAAAATCCTTTTAAAAATTAAAAACCAAACTAATCTACAGATAAAAAAAATATTTTACCACATTACCAAGTGAGATTCATCCTAGGAATGCGAGTTTGATTTAACATCTGAAAATCATCTTACATGACCACTTCAATAGATATATAAAAGGAAAGACATTTGACAAAACTCCACACCCACTTCTAAAAAGTGAAACATAACTGTATCAATATGACCCAGAAATTCCACTCCAAGGAATCTACCTAAGAGAAATGAAAACATATGTCCATACAAAGACTTGTATGTGAATGGTCACAGCAACATTACTTATAATAGCAAAAGACTGGAAACAATCCAAGTGTCCATCAACTGTGAAGGGATAAATAAAATGTGGTGGAAATTAAAATAAAAATAGATAAATAAAACATCTGAAAAGGGCAAATTTGTAGTGACAGGACACAGATCAGGGGTTGGGAGGAAACGGTTGGAGGTGGGAGTGGAGCTTGGATGCTAGTGGGCAGGAAGAAACATTCTGGAATGATGGAAATGTTCTAAAACTGGTTTTTAGGGACACCTGGGTGGCTCAGCTGTTGAGCGCCAGCCTTCAGCCAAGGGCGTGATCCCAGAGCTAGAGATTGAGTCCCACATTGGGCTCCCAGCATGGAGCCTGCTTCTCCCTCTGCCTATGTCTCTGCCTCTCTCTCTCTCTCTTTCTGTCTCTTATGAGTAAATAAATAAATAAAATCTTTAAAAATATAAAATAAAACTGATTTGTGGTGATGATTGCACAACTCCACACACTTACTAGAAATCATCAAAGTGTACATTTACAATGAGTAAATAAATGGTATGTAAATTATGCCTCAATGAAAATTTTTTTTTTTTAAATAAAACTTGGCCATCACTCCAAAGAATCTAGTCTCGGTGTGAAAACACAGGTAATAATGGAAGAGAAGTCAGAAGAGAGTGAAGCTTAAGGCAAGTAAATATTGGAGAATATAAAGTCTAATTGCAAAGTGCCTAGAATCCTGGCAAGGAGAGTAAAAAGAGCTATAACGTAGCCCTGAAACTCTTCCTTCCACCTCCTGGGATAAATGAGGGCTGGGGTTGCCACCAGTTGGTGTTTCGGAAGCCCTAGTACTCTGGAGCACTGTATGGTGGGAATTCCAGGACCCTCCTCTTGGCCTCCACTGGCTGGGGCCTGTAGCTGTCCAAGGTGCTGAAAGTTTTCAACCAAGATGTGGGCATAGGGTGTGGATTCGTGATGCTCATAGGGGGCGGAATTGCAACTGATAGAGGGGTGTGTATGAGAGTCATAACTACAGGGTTAGCAGTCTTAAAGAGCTTCAAGGCAAATCATTGCAAGGTGTAGGGGTGGCGCATGTGTACCCAGAGAAGTCACTAACTAGAAGACCATATGCCCCTTGCACCAGCCTGCCTTTACAGAGATGCTGCAAAGTCAATTAGATAAGATTCACATTGGTAAGGGTTCAGCAATGGGTGAACATACACTTTGGGAATGATCACAGATAGGAATTCACCTTTTGTGTCTTCAAGGAGAGTTTGTGGTAGTTACATTATGTGTCACAGCTAAACCAACCACAAGTACAAAAATAAAAATAAAAATAGATGACATCCTTCTTGTAAAACATCATATGAAAATATATCCTTTCTTACTTCGAATGCTAACTTGAGCACTTTTTTTCTGCAGAAAAAAATGCTCATATTTATCAACTTATTCATGGCTTGGTCAGCATTTTTTACCCTGTGAGAAATGACATCTTGTGTTGACCACAACAACTTGTAAGAACAGAAATGGATTTCTAATTTAATCATATCACAGTAGTGGTCAGTCTCAGAAAACATTTATTATTTCACGACCGAGGTGGCAATATTTTTAAGATCACTTTATAAACTTGGACCAGTCTCAGAAAAACCAACATGTTTTAATTTCAAATATAAATGCTACAGTCTGCTCCTTCGTTAGATGCAATTCTCTCAAAATATCTTGAAGCATTTCAGGGTCAAAACTCCAAACCAGGTCTTTACATAAAATATACATATCTGAGATCCATTCTTTTTTTTAACATTTTTATTTTTTATTTGAGAGAGAGAGTGAGTAAGAGGCAGAGGGAGGGAGAATCTGAAGCAGACTCTGCACTGAGCACAGAGCCTGATGTGAGGCTCGAACCAATAACTGTGAGATCATGACCTGAGCCAAAACCAAGAATCAGATGCCTAATGCACTGACTTACCCAGGCACCTCTGAGATCTATTCTTCTGAATGTATTCTTACACACAACAAATCTTTAATGTGATGCAGTATGAAGATTATTTGGAAAGCTGACATAAAATTGGATTTCTGAGTTTCTCTGAACAAAGGTACCACACAAATGCAAAACAAGATGGTGATGAAAATAAAACCTATACATTCTTTAACATTTTCATCTGAGTCATTATTTATTTTTGTCTTTCCTCACTCCCAAGTACCCAGACTCTGTTGTGCATAAGAATCCACTAGGGTGTTTGTTCACTCTCTTGAGATCTACCTCAGTACCTCGGAGGCAAGGCCTAGAAACCTGGTGATTCTGATACAGGTCATTTGCGAATCACACCTTGAGCAACACTGCTCCAGACTCAAATGCTCGGCTTAAAGACAGCAATATTTCCCAAATATTTTGTATTGGAGCCTGAGGTATGTTAAAGCATCTAAAAGAGAAGGTTGGTGAAAATCTGGACAATTGGAGATCGACGGGACAAAAGGAGTATAGACTAAACTGAGAAAGCAAGACGATTTTCTTTGGGTGATTCAAAATGTATGCTAAAACCAAATAAATCCAAGCCACACAGCATCTGTGCCTTCTATGAGTATTCAAGCACGACAACAGCTAATAATAACTCCCTGATTACTGATCAGCCATAAGTGCAGGGCAGCCTGAGGAATCTGTGTAGGCATTACCATGTTCTTTTCTGGTCATAAAATCCAGTTGGGGTGCAATTACTCCAATGTGACACCTTATATAAGCTAGAAATCATGTCTTCACTTTCAACATTGTAAATCAATAAAATTACATTGTAGCCATTGACAACACATACAATTTTGCCTGTTTGATGCCCCATTACTGCCATGGCCCTCGCCTTGGTTTGGAAAGCAGCCCTTCTCTTTGCTAAATGAGCATTACAGGGGAGTTCCCTCTCCATGGTCTCCTTGCATCTAGGACATATTTATAGACAGCAGAATAATGTCACACAAATCGCGCTCACAAACAATCCTTGCTACTTTACAGCATTGGTGTCCATTCCTTGGCCAGATAGTGAAAGTGCCAAGAGTTACATTTCTTTTTTCCTCTACTGTAGTTCCTTGCCATTTTTGCACTGAAAGGTGGTGGAGTTGAGGACTGCATTCCTGAATTAAATGTGTCATGTTAAACACAATAATGTGCGAAATATAACTTGTTAAAACTTTGCTCCTGTGATCCAAATATAAAATTCCTACAAGAATAAAATTAAGGAGAATATCTTCTGTTGGAGATTAAAAAGTCCAGTACCCTCCATTATTCCCCTCTGGGTTCCAACCTACAGAGAACATATACACATTCAAGAATCACTTGCCCAATGGGGATCAAAGTGCCAGTTTTATTCATGTCCTGGCAGGTGTTCCCGACCCCCTCCCCCAAAAGCGGGCCTTCTGATTGGAGGCAGCATAGGAGAGAGCCTGAGATAAAAAGATTTCTATTCATTCTGCCCCAATTAAAAACAGGTCAGTGTGCATGATTTAGCCATCCACAAGGACATGAAAAGCTGAAACAGGGGAGGAGCAGGCATCTTACTGGGTCTCCAGCAGGCTCAGATAAGATCCATTTACCACTTGGAGACAGGTGCTGCAGGAGAAGCTCCACTAAATAGGCTGACACTAAAAGGCATGAGCTGAGAGATGGGGCAGACACCATTTGTGAATAAATGGGACAGTCAGCATAGGCTGGGTTAAGCTGCAGTAATAAACAACATCAAAATCCCAGGGACTTTAAAACAGTGTTGTTTCCTTGCTTGTGTTATATGCTTTGGGTTGGCAGAGGTCTCTGACCGTGCTGACAGAGGCTCCTTCTAAACACATGCTTCCATGCCCACTGCCACTGAAGTTCTCACAGCCTTGATGGAATGCCTGGCTGTGCAGTAACACACATCAGCTCTCCCCACAATCTACTGGCCAGAACTATCATATGGCTCTCCCTACCTCCAAAGAGACAAGTAAACACAATCATTCCATGAACCAGCAAACTAAACAGTAGGAATGTATCGTACATTGGGAGGTAGCATTTTAAAATTACTTTACGGGGCACCTGGGTGGCTCACTGGGTAAAGCGCTGACTCTAGATCTCAACTCAGGTCTTGATTGATCTCAGGGTCGTAAGTTCAAGCCCCACGCTGGCCTCCACAGTGGATGTGGAGCTGACATAATAAATAAATAAATAAATAAATAAATAAATAAATAAATAAATAAATCGCCATTCATTTTACATTCTATGTATCTTACAGCTTGACCACTTACATTTTAATTGCCCATTGTTGGTTGTTCTTTGTGGGGGGTTTTTCCTTCCTCAAATGTCTTAATTTCTTCTTTTTTTAAAAAAAGATTTTATTTATTTATTCATGGGAGATACACAGAGAGAGGCAGAGACATAAGCAGAGGGAGAAGCAGGCTCCCTATAGAGAACCTGATGTGGGACTCGATCCCAGGACCCTGGGATCACGCCCTGAGCCAAAGGCAGACGCTCAACCACTGAGCCACCCAAGTGCCCCTCAAATGTCTTATTTTCATAGTTTTAACAAGCATTGAAAAGGCCCTTCTATAAAACTATATGATGGAAGACCAACAGTTCTCTCCATATCCTCTTCTGCCCACCCTCTGTCCATGCTCGAGTGTACATGTTCCAGGAGCCAAGAGGCTGTGCCATAGAAAACTTAATGACTTTTAATACTCAGGCTACACATTTGTAAATCTGCCCCTAACACTCACCAATCAAATTATTAAGTTCTTCTCTCATGAGGGAGGCAAGTAAATAAGCAAACAGGAGATCTTTCTAACACTTTTTGGGTCTCTGGGTAAGAACTGAAGCACCTCTTTCCATGAAAACATAAGGAAGAAGTCTAAGGAAATCATCTAATAATTTTACAGCCTTAATTGGATCGGATCAACATTCATAATTCTGACTTGAAACCTGGATGTCATAAACAAGATTTTAACTCTCATAAGGCAAAAGAAGCCTTAAATAAGATAAAATAAAAATAACATATTGGAAGAAAATATTTGCTACACATATAACAGAAATGTAGTATCCATAATATATAAAGAGTGCCTAAAAATCAATAATAAAAGACTAAGAAGAAATGTATACAAAGAATAAACTTACAAAATATGGGTAGCATATGATAATTAAACAAAGTATCAATTATTCGGCATATAAATTAGAAAATTTTAAACATGGATAATATCAAGTAGTGGGTAGAGGACAGAGAATTGGTTAATGTACAAACTAGAATATTTTAGCCATTGCCAGTAGTAGTCAAACTTGAAATTTATATGTTTTATGACCAAAGAATATCCACTTCTAAGAATGTGTCCTCTAGAACGACTTGCACAAATACATCAAAGGATATAAGCATGATACTTCTTATGGTATCATTTGTGAATCAAAAATTGGAAAAAGCATAAAAGTTTATCAATAGAGAATCATTACATCCATGCAATGGAAGATCATGCAACCATAAAAAGATTCAATAAGAGCTGTTAAGAACTGACATAGAACATGGTTTGCATTGCTAAGCAAAAAGTAAACCATAGAATAAAATATATACCATGCGTCAGCAAGATGCTAAGAACCAGCTCTCATTTAAAGAGGAAGCTTTAATTAGTGTTGCTGATATCCATGAGGTAAAGACTCTCATTATGGCTGCATTCAAGTCACTAACAGTTTAATAATTGGCTTCCAAAACTCTGCAGGCCTTTAGGTGTTTATTTTTATTTGTATGTGTGGGGCGCCTGTGGGGCTCAGTCGGTTAAGCATCACACTCTTGCTTTCAGCCCAGGTCATGATCTCAAGGTCCTGGGATCAAGCCCCATGTAGGACTCCATGCTCAGTGGGAAGTCTGCTTGTCCCTCTCCTTCTGCTCCTTCCCACCCTCCTTCTTTCTGGAATAAGTAAATGAAATCTATTTTAAAAATAATTAAAGTACACACGTGTATGTGAGTATGTAAGTATATGCACATGTATTTGCATGTGAGCATAGAGGTGCAGAAAAAAATATCAGAAACAGTGGACAGAAACAGGAGCAGAACCATAGTGGGACAAAAGGCAAAGTGTCACTTTGTATTTTCCATACTTTGGTATTTGAATTTGTTCCATTGAGCATGTATTGCTTTAGTCGTTAAATTAGGATTTAAGAATTTTATTACACAAGTAATATATTATTACTATAGAAAAACTGCAAAATGTTAAAAATGATAAAAGGAAAATATAAATTATCCATAATTCTTCTATTTCTACTTCACTCGTTAATATTCTGGAGTATTTCAGTTGTTTTTCCCAGGAACACACAGCTTTGGGTTATTTCAAACAACTTTATATTTTATGAGGAATTTGTTAACCATACATAAATTCTGATTCAATGTCTGATTCTTTCCTTAGGAAATCACGTTGTTTATTATCTTAGGAGTGGCCTTAATTATTGATTAAAGGTGAGATTACAAAATAGATCTTAAAGAGAGGATGACTACATTTTATTAAATGCAATTCAGGCTAATACTATGTAACCAAATTTTATTTCTTAATACTAAAAACACATAGCTAAGTGTTTATGGCAGAGAGAAAAAGGAATGCTACTAATAGACCTGTTACATAATTTGATATACATGCATTATCTTACATTAAGAAAACTGTTGGCTCTGTGATGCTTGCAGCGGAAACAAAAGACAGTGGAGTTGACTGGGTTAATTCCAGATCAAGGAGTTTAAGGGGAAGACGATGAGTTCACAGACAGGAAGAAAAGAGGTATTAGAGAGGAAGCAGGACCATTAATAAATGGGAAGGATGATGAAATTGGTGGTGACTAAAATGGTAGGGCTACCAATGGCTTTTATATATATATATATAAATATCAAACTTTAACAAGAAAAATAAAGCAAGCCAGCGCAGACATTTAGGAAGTAATGAAAATCTTGTCAATACAGCTGCTGATAAAAGGCAGGTGAGGGAATTCAGGACAACCGCTTAAGCCCAGGATTCCAGACACCTGCATTCACCAGGGATTTAAGTCATTGCTTGGATCTCTGTGCTTAAACCAATACCTCACCAAGTCAAGTCCCAATCAAACTTTCTTCCTCCCCGCCCCCCTAGTCTAATTTCCAAATGCATTCTTCACCTTGTCTTTACCCATTGCTCAAAAACTGGAAATGCAAATTTTCAGACATGGCTTTCATTGGGTACTATACTCAGAGGTATCTCAAGGCCAGAGTCCAGGCAGGACATTACCTGCATTTCAAGCCAACTGTTTTACTTGGCACTACCAACCCACATGCTGATGGCTCTTCACTCCCACATACCCCCTACTCCTTAGGTTATTTAAGTAATTGATAGTGCTCAAATATCCATTGAACTAATTAGGATTACTTGGGAGAGCTATTGTACTTTTCTTTTTGCAATTATGGAGAATGTCTATAGTGAGTGAGTGAAGAAAAAAAATAGTCTTTTCCTTTTTTCTTTAAGTGAATGCAATTAGTTGATGCATCCATAAAGGGACTCACCTATACTTCACAAAATTAAAGATGTCGCCATCAGAAGGTACAGATGACCAAAAGAGTCAGATTTCAATGGAAATTAACTAATAAGGTTTCTCAACTATTGATTCTTCTTCTTCTTTTAATAAATTGTAGAGAACAAAGTGAGTGTCCCAGAATCAAGGAAATTAAATGTGAGGCCAGCATTCTGTACAAGAGTAACCTCTTGTATCTGTCATTCCCAAACAGAACTTTTGACCAGAGTAAAATAGCAAGGGAAATGTTGAGAAAATCAGATAGAGAGTAATGGAATCGCAGAACCAATAAACTGCAAATCAGTAGAGAAAGGGACACCCTAGAGGCCCTAATCTGGACTTGGGTCAATATTGTGATACAATTGTCCAACAAAGGTTATGTGAATTCAGACCGGCTTGAGTATATGACCCTAATCCATGTATTTATATGTATCACCTCTTCCCAAGGAACTAAACACATTTTATAAGCAGTTTTGTCTTCCACCCTTATTACACCCACATTTCCCCCTCTGGTGTCTCTGTGGTGGTGTCAGATTCTCCATCAGCAGGAGGTAAGAGGAAGTTCTCTCATTTGTCCAAAAGAAATCAAGAAGGTACAACCAACAACAGCCCAAGAAGCATTATTTTCATGGGGGCAGATTCAACACCAGTTGGGATTTTACTAAAGCACTAAAAGATTTAATGAAGAGAATAGGAAAACCTTAAGTGAGTGTAGGTAATGAGGCAAAGTTTTTAGAAATTTAGCAGCATTACTAAAAAGGTTTTGAAAGGGATCTACAAAAAAAAAAAAAAAAAAAAAAGAGTAAACACTGTACTGAATTCCAAGGTTACCATAAAGTCAAACCATCTTGAGAAGTGGAGACACATTACTCCAAGATTCAAATTGCCTTAGGGCTAAGTTCTAGTGATATAAACTTTTTGCGTGGGACCCTTGCCACTGGTTGTCTTCTTTTAAACATAAATCTTTTGGGATTCAAATACATTTACTCTTGGCAAAATAAAGCTACCATTTTCTGTTACAAATAAAGGCTTTCAAATATTTATAGGAGTGTTCAAGTTCCTTTGAAATAACTTAATGTCTTCCCAAATTTTAATGTCCAGAGGCACTGGATAGCCTACATGGTGGGAAAGCACAACACAAGAATGGCAGAGAAGTGTGAGCTGTATCTACGTGCTGATGGGACAGAGTATCCTGCAGATAGTTCCTCTCAGTGGAAAAGAGCAATCCTATGCTGCAAAAGCGAGGGACTCAAAGGTTGAGAAGCTACTTTCTTCCTTAATCTTTGAATGCACACTTAGTTGCAACTTCTATTGTCACGCGCCTGTGGGTGACACACATCCATTCAACTGGTCCCTTCAGAAGACTACCCAAGAGAGTTAAAGTTTCCAGCAAGGGCCTCTTCCTCTAGATCATCAACATATTTGAATCAGGGGCACCTGGGTTGCTCAGTGGTTGAGCATCCGTCTTTGGCTCAGGTCATGATCCCGGGGTCCTGAGATCGAGTCCTGAATGAGGCTCCCCATAGGGAGCCTGCTTCTCCCTCTGCCTATGTCTCTGCCTCTCTGTGTGTGTCTCTCATGAATCAATAATAAATAAAATCTTTTAAAATTTTTTGAATCACGGCAGATTTATGGGAAACTGTTCATTGCACATTTCCTCTTTGCCTAATCTAATCTGAGGTGATAAATGGTGAGAAGATATTTTATTTAGTCCAGAAAACTGGCAAGACATCCTAAACTCTACTGATGGTATTTCGAACCAATCGGGGCGATGGGTAAAAATATCTCTCCAGAGAGCATAATCGATCAAAACCTTTCCTTAGGACTAGACTCATTTTTGAGAAAAATCAATAAACGTGACTTGTCGGTCGGTGGCCCTGGCAACATGGAACGGGTGCCTCCAAAGGAAAACAGAAACATAAAAGTTGCAGAATAAAATCCTATACTCCTTTATTCACCTGATATATTCCTGGAGAAACACCATAGAAGGCAAACATGACAGGAAGGTGGGAATATCCCAGAAAGAGCCACAATAAATGTCTTTTCAAAAAAAAATTAAGACAAAAAAGAAAGCAACCTTCATCTCTGAAATCAAGGAAAGGCCTCTTTGGGTCTATGACATTGAATAGATTGCTCATGAGCAGTTCATCTGGGTGAAAATATGACCTCTGTGAGATTGTCAAGGTCACTGAACCTGGGGTTCTGTTGAGTAAGTGCTGGACGCATAAGGTAGGGCAGCGAAAGGGACACTTTAATTTATATCCTCAATTTTCCTGAGACCTCAGAAAAAGAAAAAAAAAATGAAGGTGGGGGAAGGGGATGAATGAGGTTAATTTTCAGGGTGGCGCATTCAGGGATGCTTTGGAGATTAAGGGTTTTCCCATTATCCCAGTATCCTCATCTGAAGGGAGGTGATTTTGTAGGAAGAAACATCTCAGGGTCAGGCTTAATTTACCCTCTGCGAAAGACCCCTGGGTCTGTAATTAGGGATTTGAGATCCATTTTTCAAATGAAGACTACATAAAAAAGATTTTGAAATCATAGTGAGAGGGTATCTTTTCACTTTCCCAAGGGCCCTACAAGTTAAAATACTAGAACACTAAGAGCTAAATGGAATAAAAAATATAATAAATATGAAAGTAAAATAATAAATATAAGGAATAACACATATAAATGGAACGATAAATATAACATAAAAATATAGATAAACATATAATATATTGCAAAATACAAAATGACATATGTCATAGGTTCACATGCGAAGTACATTTCCTCTTTCCATTTACCAGGTATTCCTACTTGGAATAACTCTGGGAAACGAACTAGGGGTGGTAGAAGGGGAGGAGGGCGGGGGGTGGGAGTGAATGGGTGACGGGCACTGGGGGTTATTCTGTATGTTAGTAAATTGAACACCAATAAAAAATAAATTAAAAAAAATAAGGATTACCAGAAAAAAAAATGGGCAGGGGAATTAAACAGAAAAAAAATAAAAAATAAAAAATAAAACATATGGTTCAAAATAAATCTATGTTGGGGAAGAATTAAGCATCCTATTATTTTCATAAAGTTATTCTGGAAAGAATCACAACTGTCAAATTTCAAAGCTTCCCCTTCCTCTCATTTTTAAAGGGCGTGTCTTATAAAACCACTGGTAAAACAAAGGAAAAAAAAATCATTCTGCCAATAAGTGAATTTTGTATTTAGTATTATGAGGAATAAATGTTGAGGACTCACTTAAGAAAGTAGCTTAGTAACTAGAATCAAACATTGTCACTGATGACATTTAATTATATTTAAATCATGCTCTCCACCCCAGATCCCTACATCGTATTTCAAATTCTACCCAATGGAAATGTACTCTATATGCCACTTACAGTGCTTATTTCTGAGTTGTTCGGGGATTGTAATAATGAAATACGCAAACTCAAAATGGTTGGGCCAAAAGCTGTAATCATTCCTACTGCAAATACAAACAAACAAAAAAATTTGCTAGAGACTTTTGAGGGATAGGGCTGGAAACACAAACCCAAATACTGCACTGGTCTCTAGAGCCAAAAGACTCATAAGTTTGGGCATAAAGAACCCTGTCCTGGTTGCAGACGTCCTGCTAACCAACGTCTCATAGTCAAAATTCTTCACCTGCTCTCCACCACCTCTCCATCCCACAACCTTATCACATCCTATTCTCTGGGGGCATCTTTCCAGTTTCAGCAAATACATTCAGGCCTCTTTGTACTTGACCTGTACTATTACACATACTATACTCAATTAGCTCTCGGTAAAAATAAATAAATAAATAAAATAAATAAATAAAGTTTATTTGAATGTGCAAGGCTGCCAGGCCTGTGTGAGGGAGCGTGAACTTGGCTTTCTGCCATGGGTCAACAGTGAGCTCAACCTACTTTCTCTCACCTTCTTTTCTTAAATTAAAACCCTGGAAGTTCAAATTAAATTAAGTTTAAATTAAAAGCTAGGTAGTGGCATTATCTTTTAAAGTGGAAGAAAAAAAACATCAAATAGCAATTCAGTGGTAAATGTGTTTCAATTTAATGGAAGATTAATGTTTCTTAATTTCTCTCGCTTTTGGCCCTTTTAAAAACTGGGAGTCTTCTGCTTATTTTTCTCACTGGATTATTGGTGTTCAATTTACTAACATACAGAATAACACCCAGTGCCCGTCACCCATTCACTCCCACCCCCCGCCCTCCTCCCCTTCTACCACCCCTAGTTCGTTTCCCAGAGTTAGCAGTCTTTATGTTCTGTCTCCCTTTCTGATATTTCCCACACATTTCTTCTCCCTTCCCTTATTTTCCCTTTCACTATTATTTATATTCCCCAAATGAATGAGAACATATAATGTTTGTCCTTCTCTGACTGACTTACTTCACTCAGCATAATACCCTCCAGTTCCATCCACGTTGAAGCAAATGGTGGGTATTTGTCACTGGATTAGAAGAGCCCTGGTTTGCAGGAAGAGGTAAAGTATTACCCTAAATGAAATGCAGAATCTGCCAGCTACTCTTGTCTATGTCCCTGCCAGTCCTCCTGTGAGAGAGAGCAAAAGAGGTGTCCTTCAGAGACTTACATTGAATATTTTTATAAATCCTGGTCTTTCCCCACTTGCTTTCTCCCCCAAACAGAAAGCGACAGTGCCTTCCTTCTGTAATCTGTTTCCCTAAATGACACACAGCCTCTCTCAGTGGCGATGGGACATGATGAAGAGAAACCCATGAAAGATCCTTCAGCAGCTCCAGAACTTTCATTCTGCTGGGAAAACTGCATTCATAATTTGTTCTTTTAAATAGGAAGCCTCTTGCCACTGCAGAGACTCAGAGAGCCTGGAGAATCAGTGCAGAATCAGAACTCTCCTAGCTCCACAGACAATCAAAAATCTTCCATCTGCATTCTGACCAGACAAAAACTTTAAAAATTTTAGTCGTAGAGAAATAATTACTAATAAATAAATGTTGACACAAAATTGATAAATAAGTAATATTGATGAAAATATACATTAAAGAACTTTTCCTCTAATCAGTAAACCCTGATGATGGACGACAGGTAGATGGATGGATGGATAGATAGGATCTAGAAAAGATACAGAAATATGTTGGTTTTAGTAACAATTTACTTTTCATTTTAAAGTGCTCACTTGCTTTTTGATTCATTAAAAATAGCAATATAAGCCGAGAACCAGGGATTCCCCCACCAATCAAGTGGCTAACTAATTTGGTTGCTCAAATAACAGGGTGCCAGACTTGAAAGAAGCACGCACCGGAGCATCCCACCTCAATTATGATAATCAACAACCCTTTTGCATTGCAATCTACTCTTGATCTGAAAAACTGAGCCAGCCAAACCACATTTGAAGCTGGCGTCTCACACCCAGCAGTGTCCACTTTAAATAGAAAAATCACATTGATTGCATGAAACTCAGGGCTCATTTTGGTCCATCGATTCCCCTAGTGACCTTCTGCAGCATCAAAGCCCAGAGCGAACCCAGTCTGACCCCGACTTTATGTGCATTATTATATCAAGAGACAGGAGCTACTTACAGTCCATGCCATTGTCTCCATAGATATGTAATAAAGTATTCTAGAACTGCTCCTGCCGAGAACAATTCAGGTGCACGGCATCTTCTTCTCTATCTTTCCACACATCCATCCCCCCCACAACTTGCGCACAAACACAGACACACTAGCCCCCTACGGGTATTAAAATTCTTCATTTGCTGAACGTTTCTTTCCATCCCAGTACACAGCAACTCAAAAGAGCAACTTCAGACTTTGACTAATACTCACGTAACTCCCAGTACACAACATCCTTCACCCAAATCCATAACTAATAATAATGCTTTTTATTAAGCTTGTCTGTGAAACAATATGTCTAATACTGAGCTCCCTTCCACACTGTTTTAATTATAATAAATCACCTTCGTTATGATGCATACTTCAATACAACATGCAGGCTGCTTCGCTACCTCGGATACTCCGGTAATGAGGGGAGAACAGAGATGCAGGACCCCAAGAAAGTTATTTACACACACACTGAGAAATTCTACAGCATCCCACGGCTTTGCAGCATGAATTTCAACAACTTTTATCTTACCTCACTGTTCAGAACATCACAGCTGAGAAGACAGGGAGAAAAAAAGAAAAAGAAAAAGCGCCACATCTGAAAAATGCTGTTTACATAAATAACGGGACCCTGAATACATCCACTAGCATGGAAAAATAAGTCCTCGCAGTACAATCATTTCTCTATAAATGTATGAAAGTATTTTACTGCCTGGTGCAACAAATCGGTGATGAGACTCTGGGCTGCGGTGTGCGAGTTCCAAGGGACTGCGTGTCAAAGTCAACTTCCAGGGCAGTCCCCTGAGAACCTCGCTGGGCACATTCTCCTGAAAGGTGTGAAAATCTGATTTTCTAAAATGGATCAGTAATTTTCTATGAAGGGGGAAAGGATCGATAAATCTTTGCTAAGTAGATTGTAAAGGAAAAATTATTCTTTCAGTGACAGTACATTAGGATCCTCCAAACAATCTCAATAAACTAAAGACATAGCAATTCTCCACCAGCTACTTTTGACTTCTGATATATTTTTGTAATCTCGGATCATTCTGCAATGCACATGCATTTATATCTGCTAAGCAATGTTCCGTGTGGATGTTGATTTATGGTTTGCGCCATTATAATGTTTGGCGGTGACTAGCAAAGGAAAATTATAAGCTGCTTGTAACCTGATAGATGTGATACAGGGAAATGTGGTTATAGCTGTACACACATATATGTTTCTAACTACATCAGTTCTCCAGGTAGCTGCATGATCTGCTTCTCAGCCAAATACGCCTGTGTTGTTTTTAGGCACCTGTTCATCAGCATGTAGCGTATATTCCCCTCAATGTTTCAAAACACCTGAGTTGTGTGATATGCTTGGAATCGTGGGGCATTACTAGTCCTTCCAGGAATATTTTACTCTCTCCGAGGACGGGGGGAAGACCAAGCAAACCTCACCCACGGGTTTTGTCCCACACACTCGATGACACTGAATTGGCGTAGCCACCAGTCCTGCTCCACTAACACAGTCGTCATCCGTTTCATGACTGGGGTGTCCATGCTCTTTACCACTCGGAGACCCGAGAATCCTTGCTAAAGAATTTAGACAGAAGATGTGTGTCATGAGAAAACAAGCCTAGGAGTGGACCGAGTGCTCCCAGGAGGCTCCCTGGTTATAGCATCCTGAGCCGCGTGTGGCTGAGATTTCCCCTGCACTGTGTTAAAGTGGTTATTAAAAAATATGGCCTGTGTGGTGGCGAAGTGTTTCAGGGGCTTTGGAGCATGCTGAATAGCCTGGGTCCTGGAATGCCCGGGTAAAACAAAGCAAACTCTCAGCTTGGCTGGCTGAAATCTGAATTTCCCTGTACTTCATGTAAGTTTATGCCGGAATTAACATCAGGACAGCTTCTCGGGGAATAAAACCTCTCCGGTGCCATGTACCACTTTTCACATACAGCATCCTGGCTCTAAGAAGGGGAGAAGGAGGATTGGAACATTGGACCCTAGCAAATGGGTATGATTAGTGTACAAAAATCTCATTCATCTGACTGTCCTGAAGCTCCGGCACGTTATAGGAATTCCAGCCATTAGTATCTTTTCAGGGGTGGGGCTGTGCAAGTTTTTATTAAATGCCTTTCCCCACTTTTTTATTGAATAATGTCATACTGATGCTTGTTCAGGTACAACAGAAAGTGCCTATAATTTCTTTTAGCCTGTAGAAGGACTCACTACGATTATAATCTCCCCCACAATCTGGCCTTTGTGATGTGTTCTGACCACAGGATGGAAGAGTTTTAAGGGTCAAAGTTTCTACTTGAAATCCACCATCCATGTCCACAGGAAAGCCTGCAGAGGTAGCAAGTGAACCAGCTCTTGGTACCTCTAAACATTTTAGGGAAATGTGTCTTCTTTCAAGCATCCAAAACACATCGATCTAAAAAAAATATATGAGTAGCATCCTTTTTGATTTGCAAGTCAGATCCAGTAAGACACAGTAGTGAAATATGAAAACACAAAATCCTCAAGTCAGAGTTTGTGAAAGCATAGAGTCCTACCTATCCGATAAGAAGAACAAGTCTAAGAAAGCTAAATGAGGGGTGCCTGGGTGGCTCAGTTGGTTAAGCGTCTGCCTTCAGCTCAGGTCATGATCTCAGCGTCCTGGGATCAAACCCCGAGCTGAGTTCTCTGCTTAGCAGGGAGTCTGTTTCTCCCTCTGTGCTCTCTCTCGCTCTCTCAAATAAATAACTAAAAATTTTTTTTTAAAAAAAAGAAAGTTAAATAATAGGAGGGAGGAAATTCAGCTCCCTATTTACTATCAAAGGAGAAATAGGGCCATTTAATAAATAAAACACTAACAGCGTAGTAGTGGAGAGACAGAGCAGGTGTTTTGTTATATGCTCATATTCACACGAGAACCCTCCTATAACACTTTTTCTTGGACACTGTTTCTTGCATTATACTTCTGAAAAGTATCAATAGGATCACAAATTTATTTTGCTGATTCTAATAATTGTCCTTTACTAATAAGCTTCTAATGAAATGGCTTACAGATATTTTTCTAAAAATCAACATAACAGTAGGTTCTGGCCAAAGGCACCACCTCCTGGCAGCATCATGAGGTGATCATGACGCAGACTGGCAGGTGCTCGTTGGACCACAGAGGGTGCCAACCACGCAAAAGGGCCCATTTCGCCCACACTCTGGGGTACAGCTGTTGCATCAAGGTTTTGATAAATGGAGCAGTTCTTCTTGCCCCTTTTGTTTATGCTCTGAAACATTTTCTTTGTGCAAGAAAATTATTTTAGTGATCCAGTTGGCTACCTTAGGCAAAATGGAAACCATCTCATTCATGTCTCTGGACCAACTTCCTCAAGGGTTGGGAAGTCAGCTTTCTGGAGACAGTTGAGAAAAATGGAAAAAGTATTAGCTTTAGAGAATGACCCTTTGCCCCATAAATGGCCCTGGACGAACTCTACTGTCCTTGGTAGTGTCGCTCCTTGGTTTTATTTTTTTTCCTCTTCTTTCTTTCGGCCTCTTTGTATCAAAATAATACTTATTATTATAAATATTAATAATATAAGAATTCATTATTATTACCAAATAATAATATTTTAAAAAGCACAAGCTTATTGAAGATAATTTGGAAAACTATATATCTGTAATAGAAAAAGGTCTATCGCCCACAGTCACTCTACTTGATAGATTTTTTTAATACACATACATATGCAAATTTGGTATCATACAGTATATTTACTATCCTGCTACTATTTTTTTCCAACTCAAGATATCTCAACAATTGCACCATCATGGCTGTGTAATATTTAAGGTAACCACTCTGTATGGTTGGATACTTAAGCTATTTACAATATTTTAATATTTATTTATATTTTAAAAAGATTTTTGAAAATTTACTTAGAGACAGAGAGAACAGGGGAGGGAAGAGGAGGAGGGAGAGAGAATCTAAGCTGACTTCAGACTGAGTGTGGAGTTCAATACAGGGCCCCATCTCACGACCTGAGATCTTGACCTCAGCCAAAATCAAGAGTTCAACACTCAACCAACAGAGCCACCCTGCACCCCAGTATTTTATTTTTTTTATTTTTTATTTTTTTTGTAGCTGCACCCCAGTATTTTAATATTTGAAGAGACTATGAGATCTATTTTGTTCAACATATTTTTCCTGGATGACTATAATCATATAATAGTTTCTAATATGAAAAATGTCCTCCCCTCAAATTATGAATAATCTTAAGGATTTTAGTCAGATTGTTTTGAGTAAAACAAATGATGTCAAATTGTTTTCCAAAAAAAAAGGTCTGAGTACCGTGCATTTCAATGCACTCTTCCTTGAACATTTTACATATGGTCAATTGTTTGCATTTTTGGAAATTTCTCAGATGTAGAAGAGCATCTCATGCATTTTAACTCTCTTCCTTTAACCTATGGGTGTGCCAAGATGCTTCACATATCTTTTATTTTATGTGCTTATTATTTCTTTAAACATTTTCTACTCTGGAGTATTATTTTGCTTATCAATTGTAGGAATTGTTCATAGGAATGATGCCAACTGTTTGTCATATTCATGAATATATTTTTGAATTTTCAGTTTCTTTTAACTTTTGTTGATAGCATGTTCGGCCTATAGAAATTTCAGATTTTTATGTAGCAAAACTTAGTGTTTCACTTCTGCAATTTTTCTGGGCTTCTTTATACCTGGGGAATATTTCCCTCTGAACCAGTAGCAGGTAAATATTCTCCTATTTTTTTCATTCTACCTTTTTAACATAATTTCCTTTTCTCTTTAACTATTAAATTCATCTGGAATTTATTTTGGTGTACAATGTGAGATGAAGTGCTCAGATTTTTTTAACAGATAATCTATTAAATAATGGCTCTTGGAGAGCCATCTGGTCTACTGACTCGGGCTCTCTTTAGCACAGGAAAGAGATTCTCTGTTAGAACACAGGTCACGGATACGATTCACTTGGGTACTGTCCTGGCCAGGCTCTCCTCCTACTTCCCTGGTCATTCCTTCTCAATCTCCTTTGCTGTTTCTAAACATTCTGGGGTTTTCTTGAGGACTTCAGTAATGAGCTTGTGTCATCTGCTTCCCTGGCTTCTGTCCTGGCATCATCTTTTCTGCAGCTGGAGAACTCAATCCATCCTCGCTCCATGCCAATTATTGAAAGGGGGAAGGCTTATTACTATTTTTTATCTAATCAAGATTTTAATTCTGCTGTGACAGCAGCAGTGTCTCCCTCAACCCCCCAGGACTTTTAAAATCCTTTTCCTGGGGCACCTGGGTGGCTCAGTCAGTTAAGCATCTGCCTTCCGCTCAGGTCATGATCCCAGGGTCCTGGGATCAAACCCCATCATGCTCCCTGCTCAGTGCAGAGCCTGATTCTCCTTCTCCTTCTGCTGCTCCCCCTGCTTATTCTCTCTCTCTCTCTCTCTCAAATAAATAAATAAATCTAGAAAATAAAAAAAAAATAAAATTCTTCTCCTCTTATCTTGCAGACCACTTGAAGTAGACAGCCCATAACTGAATTCCAGTGCCTGGCTGTCCTCTGCCTGGTGTGGCTCTGCTGAGCCCAAGTAGAGGGAAGGCAGTGACCGCAGTCCTAGTTGATGGCAGCTCCAGGGCATTAAGTCACTGGGAGAGCATAGGAGGAGGCCTTGCCCACATGTTACAGAGATCCCATGTCTCCGATGGAGCAGCACATGGCTGGGTGGAAACCCCACACGTTCTCTGTGGCAGCAGGTATCCTACAAAGGGAAGTAGAAGCCTGAACTTAAGCAGTCAGATCAACAAGGATGCCAACAGTTAGTGGACGCTGACAGTGGACCTGGTGCCCGACGGAGCTCTCCTCTCAACCACCCAAGGAGGTAGGTACTGTTTACTACATATTGCTCTGCTAAAGGTCACCAGATCGGTCACATTTCTAAATCCAATAGTCAATTCTTGATTCTCATATGACTTGACCTTTGAGCAGCCTTTCACACAATCAATCATTCCCTTTTCCTTCAAACCTTCTTGGCTTCCCGGACATGGCATTGTCAGCTATCCCTTGGGCTCCCAGCCCTAGGCTGTCATTTGCTGGTTCCTCCTTGGGTCCCATCCTTGGAGCACTGGAATGTCCTTGAGTCCATTCCCCTGACTCTCTTCTCTATCGACCCTTTCTCCTTTGGAGACACAACCCAGCCTCCTGGCTTTAAAGCCCACCCACAGGCTGACATGCCCAAATACTTAATTTCAGCCTAGAGCTGGTTTCTAAGTGCTGGTCTCAAACATTCAACTACTCACTCAATACATTTCCACTTGAGTATCTAATAACATCTTAAGCTTTACTTGTCAAAGACTGAATGACTGCTTTTCACCCTGCACAACCTGCTCCTCCTCCAGGCCTCCCCATCTCAGCAAATAGCAATTTCATCCTCCTAGCAGCTCAGGTCAAAGCCTTTGGGTCATGTGTCTCTCTTCTTCACATCCCACAACCAATCCAACAATAAATCAAAAGATGCCCAGGATCCAAACACTTGTGACTGACTCTAGCACTTTCACCCTGGCCCAGGCCACCACTCCCCAGGATTATTTCAATGGCTTCCTCACTGACCTCCTTGCTGCCACCCTTGCCAGTCGACCATCAACAAGAGTCCGTTGTTCGTGTCATGTAACTCTGAATAAAGTCCTCCGATGGCTTCTCAGCTTACTTGGAGGAAACACCAAAGTCCTTATAAAGGCCTAGAAGCCATGCATAATGTGGCCTACCAGCCCTACCCCCCAGCACTCCCTCTTTTCCCAGTCCCCCTCTTGCCCTGACCTCTCTACAATTCCTCTAACCCCCCAGCACACTCTCATCTCAGAGTCTCCGGACCTGCTGCCCCTTAGACGCTTCTCCCTTAAAAAACCAAACTATCCTTTTCCATCCTCTGCTTCTATAACACTTTTTTAGATATGTTCATTTAAAATCACATTAGGCATAACCAAAGTCAGAATCAAAATCCTGAGAGATATAGCTACAGAAATGTTCTGGGATGCAGTACAGAGAAACTAGCAGAAGAAAAATATGAAAATGAAGTTAAGAGACATAGTGGATACCATAAAGTCCAATATATCTCTAGTAGAGGCTCAGAAGGAGAGGGTAAAGAGAATTCAGGGAAGGCAATATTTGAAGAGGTGACCAATCAAAATTTCCAGAAATGATGAAAGTGTAAATGCATAGATTTAGGAAATGTAACATTTCTCAAAACAAAGAAATAAAAAGAAGTGTAAACCTGGACATATTTTAGTGAAACAGCAGAACACCAAAGACAAACAGACTTATGTATCTACAAAGATTACCTTTCAAGAGCAAGGGTGAGAAAGAGACATTGTAGCTAAGTATAAACAGAACATTTACCATCAACAGATTTTCACTATTTTGACAGAGAAGAAAGTAGTTAGAAGAATGAATTGAAATGAAAGACATTACGGCAATCATTTAAAATGCTGAACACAGGGCACCTGGCTAGTTCTAACAGCTATGTATTGGACTCTTGATTTCAGCTCAGACCCTGATCTCAGGGTCTTGAGATTGAGCCCGGAATTGAATATGGAACACCAGTAACAAGTAGGTAGGGAAGGGAGTAAATGGAATTAGATCTTTTAAAATATCCCTTTATTACTTCTTAAGGAAGATAAAAAGTGTTTAGACTTAGGCCTTTGTAAAAGTTAAATATACCTGAGAGAAATACCAAATGTAACCACTGACTGACAGAACAGAAACAGTGCAAGAGTGTTAAAATAGTAGAGAAATAAGGAGCTGAGATGAGAATTAAAAGAGACACCTCGAAAACTCAGTCTATCTCAACAAGGATAAAAAAAAAAAAAGCAAACCCAGGAGAGAGAAACACATAGAAACTGTTGTACATTGTACATAAAAAGGAAACTGAGGGACACTTGGCTGACTCAGCCAGTGGAGCTGCCAACTCTTGATCTTGGGGTTGTGAGTTTGAGCCCTACATTGAGTATAGAAATTACTTAAAAATAAAATCTAAAAAAAAGGAAACTGAAGGAAATAAGCCCAATTTTATATACAACCTCATAAGTGTAAACAGTTTAAATCATCATTTTGTGAAGAAATTGTCCGACACTATTAAGATCAGTCCCATGTTGTTTACAAGAGACATATATAAAACATAACATTAAATATAAGAAGGTTGATATGAGAGTTAGGAGAATCATATACCAGGCATGTATATACTATTAGTACATACTAATAAAAAGAACTGAAGGCAAACTGTATTAATTCAGATAAATAATCTATAAGACAAAATTTATTATTAAATGGAGATGATCAGGGATCCCTGGGTGGCGCAGCAGTTTGGCGCCTGCCTTTGGCCCAGGGCGGGATCCTGGAGACCCAGGATCGAATCCCACATCGGGCTCCCGGTGCATGGAGCCTGCTTCTCCCTCTGCCTATGTCTCTGCTTCTCTCTCTCTCTTTCTCTCTCTCTCTCTGTGTGACTATCATAAATAAATAAAAATTTTAAAAAATGGAGATGATCACTAGATAGGGATAAAATATGGAAGCTAAAACAATAGTAAACTTTTATGCATCCAATCAAAATAGCCTAAAAATATATAAAGAAATAACAAACTTATAAAGATATTTTTAATTTACCAAAAGAGTGGAAGATTTTCATGTATCTCTGCTTTTGCTAGCACAAACATATAAAAATTGATAAAAATACAGACAATGTGAACAAGACAAGTAACAAACTTGAGATAATGGACCTATATAGAATTCTCTATCTAGTAATAATAAAATTAATATTCTCAAAAACATGGAACAGTTATGCAAACTAACTAGGTCATAAAGCAATTCTCAAATTTCAAAAAATCAACTTCAATTATACTACATTGTCTGACCAAAATATAACTAATTTAGAATTCAATATCAAGGGGCACCTAGGTGGCTTAATCAGTTGAGTCTGCCTTCAGCTCAGGCCATAATCCCAGAGTCCTGGGATGGAGACCCATGTCACAGGGCTCAAGCTCCTTCTCAGAGGGGAGTCTGCTTCTCCCTCTCCCTCTGCTCCTCCCCACTGCTTGTGCTCTCTCTCACTCTCTCAAATAAATAAATACATACATAAATCCTTTAAAAAAAGAAGTCAATAACAAAATATATATTTTCAGAATCTATATATATTTGGTAATGTTTAGAAAATCCAGTAAATAAATCATGGGTCAAAGCAGAAACCATAAAAGAAATTTAAAATACTTAGACCTGAATAATGATGAATATGCTATATAACAAAACTTGTTGGATATAGAGAAAGTAATTCTTCAAGGGAAAGTTACAGACTTAAATGCATATATTGGAAAATAAGAAAGAGCAAATAAATGACATAAACAAATCTCAATAGTTAATGAAAAAACAATGGAATTAACTCAAAGACAGTAGAAGGAAAGAACTAATACAGATAAGAAAGTTCAGTTAACCTCAAGTAGAGATCAGCAAAAAGTGCTCCTTTGCAAAAGCTAATAAACACTCAGATCTCAACCAGGAATGAATTAGACAAAAAAAGAGAGAGAGAATGATTTAGACAAAAAAGTATACTTCAAGTAGTATACTTGAAGTTGATTTTTTGAAATTTGAGAATTGCTTTATGACCTAGTTAGTTTGCATAACTGTTCCATGTTTTTGAGAATATTAATTTTATTATTACTAGATAGAGAATTCCATATAGGTCTCTCTCTCTCTCTCTCTCTCTCTCTCTCTCTCTCAGAGACAATATGCAGGTAAACCACATTAGGAATAATAATGGAAATATAATTACCAATAAAACAGATATTGTAAGCAGCTCCTAAGTAAATCATGCTATCAAATATAAAAAGATATTGAAAAGATAGTGAGAGAATTAAATGAAAAATGTTTGCCAATGAATATCAATTTCTGATCAGACAATTTTTTAGAAAATAAAATCCTCCCAAGAGACTCAAGAAGAGATGGAAAACTTGAACATCTCCCATCATTATTAAATAGATTGGATCCCTAATTTCAAATCTACCTATATATACACAAATTGGGTCAGATGATTCTACAGGTAAAACATTTTAAAAGCCATTCTGGTCTATAAATACTCCTTCAAAGAATAAAAAAGAGGGAATGCTTCCCAATCTGTGAAGTCAGTAAAACTTTAATACCAAAACTATACTAGGATATAGGACAAAATATATTTACAGTCTAATCCCATTCATGAACAAAGATGCAAAAATCTATAAAATATTAGCAAGCAGAAGCTAGTGGTGTATAAAAATAATAGATCATGATCAAGTCTCATTTACCACAGAATGAAGGGTGATTTAATATTTTTAAAACTCTCAAAGACACTCAATATATTAAATGATTAAAAGTGAACAATGTATGATCATCTTAACATATTCAGAAAACATATTTGATTAAAATTCCACTATAAATATAAAATATGTTAAAATTTTTGGCAAACTAGAAATAAAAAGAATGTCCTATTGTTTTAAAGGACTTCTAAAAAAATAAAGGACTTCTATAACAAACTTATGGGAAACATCATTCTTGATCATGAAAAATGACAGGTACCTTTAAGATGAAGAATAAGTCAAACATTCTATCACTATTTTTATTAAACACTGGAGTCAAGATCTTAGCGGGTGTCATGGATACAAAACCAAGGCATAAAAGATAGGAAGGAAAGAAACCAAAAAGATAAGATCATGTAACTGTCCACCTATAAAACCCAAAAGAATGTAAACCAAAATATTAGAAACAGTGACAAGCAATTTATGATCTATTCATCAACAACAATTAGAAAAGCTAAGTTTAAATGGCTACAAATAATTGAAAAAATTCTATTAAAAAGAAAGGCAGCAAAATTACAAGGTACCTAGGAATAAATCTAAAAGGATGTTCACAACCTGTGAACAAAAAGAACTGTACAATTTTTCTATGAATATGAATAAACTATTATAAAAAGATACTAATGAAACCCTATTAATTGAAGAAGTATATCATGATCATTGATTGAAAACTCAATGCATCAAGATGTTAATTCTCCTCAATCCTCTAAAAAAAAGACCTTCAAGTAAAAATCTGATCAAGGGTTTGAGCACGTGCCTTACCAGAAATCAAGATCTTTATGAAGCAGAGTTAATTAAGACAGAATGTTGGTGACAGAATTAAAAGCCAAGACACACTCACATAACTGGAATTTTAACATATAATAGATGTAACATGGCAGGTAATGGGGGGAAAGACGGATTATTTATTGAATAATGCCAGAGACAGTGGGTTATCCCTATAGAAAAGAAGAGATGAAATTGGATGCCTATACACAACAAACAAAAAGAAATAATAATTCCAGGTGGGTGGAAGATTTAAATGTGAACAGCAAAAGCCTTAAGTGTTTAAAAAATATAAAAAAGAATATCTTTAAAACATGGAGGTGGGTCAAGATTTCTTAAGCATGACACTAAAAGCAACAACCATAAAATAGTTTTTTTTTTTAAAGATTTATTTATTTATTAATGACAGAGAGAGAGAGAGAGGCAAAGACACAGGCCGAGGGAGAAGCAGGCTCCATGCCTGGAGCCCAATATGGGGCTTGATCCCGGGACTCCAGGGTCTCGCCCTGTGCCAAAAGCAGGCACCAAACCGCTGAGCCACCCAGGGATCCCCCCATAAAATAGTTTTGACATTAATTTTATCTGCATCAAAATTAAAAACTTCTGCCCATCAAAATGCACCACAAAGAAAGTAAAAATCTAAGGCAGAAATAGAGATACTATTTTTAGAATGAATATTATACAAAATATTGGTATTCTGAATACATAATGAATATATAATATGGGAAAACCAATAGAAAGTGTCAGCAAAACAAAACAAAATGGACTTTTCACAGAAAATAAAAAAGAAATGGCAAATAAGTCTATGAAAAGATGCTTAGCTTCATTCATACTCAGGGAAATGCAATTAAAAAACAGTAAGTTACAATTTTATTCTCCTTAGATTGGAAAAAATTAATAAATTTGATTTCACCAAGTGTTGGAGAGCACATGGGTCGATGGACATTCTTAAATATGCTTGGGAAGAATATAAACTGGTGTATCCATTTGAAATACAAATTGGCATTCTCTTTTAAATTCAAACATTCTCATACCCCAAGGAGAAAGGAATGTCAAAGAGTACAAAGCAAAACAATCCAGCATGTACTAATAGATGGAGATATGAAATAATAAGACCCCTTCAAATAATTCCAGAGAACTGCACAAACTTTCTATGGATGGAGCTCAAGCTGCGTACTTAAGGGGGAGAGAAGTGATAAGTAACATTGACAAACTCACAATTAGCCATTTTTCCAGTGTTAAATGTTTGTGCTTTGTCTCACGTATCAAAACTTTTCAAGCACTATTAGTCATAAAGCCCCTTGAAATTAAACTTCTGAAATGTAAAAAAAAAAAAAAAATCACAATAGCAGAGTTGCTCTAATTGAATTTGGAGGACCTTGGTCCAGGCAGGCACAGTCTCCTCCTTTGTTCTCCATAGAGGTCCCTGAGGACACAGCATTGTACTCCTCAGGCTTGGGCACAGGTTGAAAACAGCTCTAGTGGGCTTGGGGTTTTGAGCTCTGGTTGCCACAATCTTAATTTACATCACAGAGCCACAGAACAGCAATGTTACTGGATGGCAGCAGAAAGCCTAATGAGTGATTTGGAGAACACCCACTCCATGTGCAGTAATGGGTAGGATTTCTGGAAAGACACCCCACTGTAGCATCAGAGGTACCCAATAATTTTTGAAAGAAGCCTCAAAGGTCTCCGCATACAAATATATTTCCTATTATTCATTCAAATTGCTCAAAGCACTCTGGAGGTACACTACAATTTTCATAAGTAGTTTACTTACATTGTTTTCTGGGCTGTCAGGAAAAATTGCTTATGTCTTTTATTAATCCTAAGCAAAACCTACTCTATACTACTTTCAATCATCAGAAAGTTGGACAGTCAAATGGAAAACAAAAACAAAAATAGAGGGAAGAGCAGTCAATTGCCTAAATTCATTCCTGGGTATCAGATGAGGCGCTTGACCTCTGTTTCGTAGCTTGGCAATCTCTAAAGTGGAAATGAAAATATCTATCTCCTCACTGCCCTGTGTTTCAACCTGAAGTATTCTATCATCATAATGCAAATATAGCACACCTTTTTTTGTAGTGTCAGTATTATAATAATATTAAAGCACAATTAGTAATTTAAGTGATAATTCAAAATTTTATATGAAAATAAACACAAAGAACACTTTGAGTCTCATAGGAAACTATCACATGGATCTAAACAGAAATCTTGGCTCTTTGACCCCTAGTTTTCCTTTCTGGCTTCAGTTTCTTTATCTGTAAAGTGGAGAGAACACCTACTTGTCAAACTTACGTGAGATAATACAGAAAATACATGAGGTATTTTCTGCATCATAGTAAGTGCTCAATAAATGGTAGCTATGGTATAATAGAGACCATAAGGCCTTATAAATGAATAAATTCAATGAAAGAACTTTCTTAATAAGAAACCACCAAAAAGAAAACTGAAAAAGTCATCTGGGCATTTGTGTGTCACTTTAAACCAGATTTCTCAACTTTGACACTATTGACATTTGGCATTAGATAATTCTAGGTTGTGAGGAAGCTGTAGTGTCCACTGCAAGATGCTCAGCAGTACCTGTGGCCTCTACCCATTAGGTTCTAGTAGCTCCCCACCTACCCAAATCATCTCTAGACATTGCAGATATTGCCAAATGGCCACTGGGGGACAAGGCATCTTAAACAAAGTAAAAAAAAAAAAATCAACCACAAAAGGAAAACATTGGGCTTTATCAAAATCTAAAATTTCTGTTCTGAAAACCTTGTCTGAAATAAAAATGCAAGCTAGAAATTGACAGAAACTATCAGAGAAAGAGAGAGAGAAATAGATCTATCTCTCTCTCTCTCTCTATATATATATATATAGAGAGAGAGAGAGCAAGAAAGAGAATATATATATATATATATATATATATATATATATAATATATGTATATATATCCCAGCATACTAATATATTAAGGGCTACCATACTAACATATTTTAAAACTCCAGCAAAATAATTATTTTTAAATGGATTTTGGGGTGCCTGGTTGGCACAGTCAGTTAAGCATCCAACTCTTGGTTTAGGCTCGGGCCATGATCTCAGGGTTGTGAAATGGAGCCCCCCACAGGAGGCTCTGTGCTCAGTGTGGAATCTGCTTAAGTTTCTCTCTCCCTCTCCCTACCCCTCCTAAAATAAATAAAGAAGTCTTAAAAATAAACAAAATTTAAAATGAACTTTAAAAATTAGGTAAAAGATTTGAACAAATACTTTAAAAAGGCAGATATACAAATGGTCATAAGTATTCAAAAAGATGTCCAACATCATTATTCAACACGGAAATGCAACATAAAACCACAGTGAGAGCCGCCTGGATGGCTCAGTGACTTAAGCACCTGACTCTTGATTTCAGCTCAGTTCATGATCTCAGGGTGGTGGCATCAAGTTCTGGAGCTTGGCACTGAGCAGGGAGTCGGCTTGAGATTCTCTCCTCCTGTGCTCCTTTTCCCTGCTCATGCACACATACACAGCCTCTGCCAAATAAATAGATGATGATAGATAGATGATAGATAGATAGATAGATAGATAGATAGATAGATAGATAGATAAATCTTTTTTAAAAACACACACACACACACACACACACAATGCAACACCACCTAGTAGAAATCCTGAAGGTAGACCCAACCATACCAAGTGCTGTGAAGACATGGAGCAGCTTGACTCTCATACACTGCTGCTGAGTGTGTAAAATGGTTCAACCATTTGGAAAGCTAGCAGTTTCTTACAAAGCTAGACATATACCTACCCTATGACTTAGCAATTCCACTCCTATGTATTTACCCAAAAGAAATGAAAACTTGTCTATACAAAGACTTATATGAGAATGTTCATAGCAGTTTATTCATAGAAGCTCAGAACTGTAAACTACCCAAATATTTAAGACATGAATGGATGAACAAGGTTTACCTCCCAGTGGAATATTCCTCAAAGGAAAAGTGAGGAGGGGAGGAGTAAAGTAAAAAAAAAAAAGAAAAGGGAAAAAAGAAGAAATGCTGGTCCATGCAAAAACATGAATGAAAATCTTATACACATTATGCTGAGAGAAAGAAGCAAGACATAAAAGGGAACACGCTATATGATTCTATTTTTATGAAGCTCTAGAACAAGAAAAATATAAACTATAATGACAAAATCAAAACAGCAAATGCCTCTGAGACAGTAGGGAGCTTTCTTCACCCCCGAGAGCATTCGCCGTCTTGGTGGGGGTAGTGGTAACACAGGCACACGCAAGAGTAAAAACTTAATGAAATGCACATCTGTGTGTTTTATTATAAAAAATGAGGGGTGATGAGGGAAGCAGGCTACGCAACCAGAATTAATAACAGAATTAATATCAGAATAGAAAATATGAATGTAGGAAACTGAACCTCATGAACTAGACTAGACATATACATTCAAGCCATTTCAGTGGATTTTGAGAAGACATTTTATCCAGAGAAAAGGGCAGGGAGTCTCCAGGCATGAAAAACAAGCCGTTGGCAAATGGGGGAAAAGATAGATTAATAAGCTGGAAGGCAAGAGAAAAGGATGCAGAAAATAGCAAATACAAGGTATCATAAAAGAAAAGAGAAAAGAACAGAGAAAATGAAAGAAAAACATTAATCAGGAATATAATAAAGACATTTTTCCTGAGTTGAATAAAGTCACCAGTCGTTGTATCCAAAGGTCTTCTAGGAGCAAGGCAGAATTATTTCTTAAGGGCCCATCTTCTGACATGTCTTGACAAATGTCTGAATTCAGAGGATAAAGATAAAATCATGAATATGTATAGAAAAAATGCTAACACTGTGGGTTGCCAGAATTGGATTTTAGAAACCAATATAAAAAAATCTTTAAATTGTTGCCAAATTTTATTTGTACAAGTAAAATACTTAAAATATCATCCTCTACTATCACCATCACTTAATATCATGAAAAGAAAACAGGAAGATTATGCCAAAATTATTGGCATTCTCAAAAATGACAGGATATACACATATGCATACTAATATGCTCATTGTCCTTATCTCCTCAATTCTTTACAGATAAGTCAAAGTATTTTTTCATACAGACCTCCAAGCTAACACTAGGGAATGCCATTAAGATTTCCAGAAATATTTAGCAAATGAACTACTCTCCTGGAATTCTATTCTTACATAAATCACTATTTTCACCTTTTTTTAATGCAAAAATTGAGATAATATGACCTCCATGTCCTTTCTATTAAAAAAAAATCACTGAGGCAGATAGAAATCAACATAGTTGATGGAATTGGTAGTGTTACACAGGAAATATTTTGGAAGTAAAACCAATAAAATAAAACTAAGCATAAGAAATTGCTAACAATATGTTTTGAAGCTTAGATCAATTTTGAAGAAAGGATTTTTGAAAGGAAAAATAAACTAATTTTTAATTAATTTGGAGCTAAAACTTCATATATTTTTTTTTAGAGGAGGAGATAACGAGAGAGAGAGAGAGAGAGAGAGAGAGAGAATGCAAGCGGGGTTGTCGGGGGCAGGGACAGAAGGAGTGAGAGAGAGAAAATCCCAAGCAGGCTTCACCCTTATGTGGAGCTGGACACAGAACTCAACCTCATGATCCTGAGATCATGCGCGATCTAGGCCAAAATCAAGAGTTGGTCACTTAACCAACTGAGCCATCCAGGTGCCCCCAAAATTTCATATACTTTTAATAAACGGTGGCATAACTGGGATGGAGTGAATGAATACTAAAATTCTTATCTTTCTCCTGGGATTATGGAGAGAGGCTACAAATACAGTTTAGATCTTGCTGTTAAAAAAAGCTGGTCAAGTACATTTCTTACAAAAATGAATATTCCTCACTAGTAGAAGATAAATGAGGTGTAGAACTAAATCAGTAAGAAAAACAAATTGATCACTCTAAGGAAAGATGAAAGGAAGGAAGGAAGAAAGGAAAGAAGGAAGGTAGGAAGGGAGAGAAAGCCACAAAACATAGAAGGTATCAGGTAAGAATAAGACCGAGACTAAACAAATCAATTAAGGTAAGGCATGGAATGAGCTAAATTTTTATATGAGACACAATGTCTAAAATTAGAGAAGAAAGGCAAAACCTAGTTCAGAGGCTGTTTAAGAGAGCACTTTAAATAAAATGATAAAGGTTGAAAATAGCAAATGATAAGCAAATGGAAACAAACGGAAAGCAGGTGGCAATACTACTATTAAAGTGAAGCTGAAGCAAAATGCATTAAATGGGATATTTCATATTTATAAAAGGTACACTCTGCCAAACAGATATGTCAAGAAACTTTATACATTGAAAAAAGAAACTAATCGCAAAATACATTAGAAGAACTTTTAGAAATACAATGAGAAATTGGCAGAAACTGCAGTCTTAAGGGAGATAACATGCCTCTTTCAAAATGTGACAGATCAAGTAGATAAAAAAATATAGAGAGTACTTGAATAACACAATTACGAGTTTGATTTATTGAGGAGAAAGAGTAAGAGAGAAACATCATATCTTACAGATGTTAAATACATATTCTTTTCAAATTTCCAGGGAACAGTAATGAAAGGAGTCCTGGCTAAGACTATACAGACCATCTCAACAAATTCCTCAAGCAGATACACCAGTTAGCCCACACTCTGTCCTCACTGCTGTAATTGTGGAAAT